>NC_056681.1:95204472-96555306 GCF_018350215.1 Panthera leo
CTGGCATGCCACAAATCAGGCCAGTTTGATCCCTCCTTGATCAAAACACCGTGCTTGTCATGAGGGAAGTTGGGAACAGGAGGTGTAGACAACAAACCAGTAAATTAACAAATGGCCCAGATCATTTCAGGAAAATATAAGTGATGTAAAGACAAGAAAAGCATGGTGAGTTAGAAAGTGCCATAGGGGAGATGCGGGCTTACTTTAGAGTCAGTGATGGATACCTGCTGCTCTGAGGGGGTGAACTTTGATCTGAGACCAGGTGGATTGTAGGAGTCAGCCCTGGGGAGGCTGACGAACAGGTTTTCCAGGCAAGTGATGTGGCCCGTGCAAAGGCCTGAGCTTGGTGTGTTCAAAGACTAGAGAGAAAACCATGTGGTTGGGACACAACGAACATGAGGGAGTGAAAAGATGAAGGTGGAGAGATACATGAGGGCCAGTCACATGGAGCCTTTTTGAGATTATGGTCAGAGTCTGCTGTATTCTAAGAAATATTCTAAGAAAATATCAGAAAGCTTTAGATAGAGATATCATGTGCTCTGGCTTAAATTTTTAGAGAATTCTTTGGTTTCTGTATAAAGAACAGACTGTGTTTGGGACAAGAGAGGAATCAAGGAGACCAGATAGGAGGCTGTTTCACCGGCGTGGGTAAGAGAGGGTGGGCGCTTGGACTTGAGTAGCATTGGGAGTGCAGGGGTAGGGGAACAGATTGTATCTCTCCTATCAGCTTTGAGTCTCATTAGTGAATCAACATGAGAAGATAAGAGAAGAAATATAGATTTCTTTAGATGATGTGAGGTTCTGACAGTAATGTGTGGCTTTTCCAAAGATAATAAAATAATATGTTGAAAAGCCTAGACTTTAAGGTTGATTCCTGAAATGAGCCCGGGGCAGGATGGCCCCTGCCAGGTAAAGCTCAGGCATCTCTCCTCTGCCTTCCTTCTTGCTTTGGCGCTAAGCTGGTTTCTTTTCTTCCCTTGTTGCTTATAACTTACTGCTAACTGGTATACTCCTTTGCTGATCTGCAGGGATTGCTTTTCCTGTAAACCTGGATATCAAGTAGAATAGAATTTTCCCCAACTTCCTATTCCTTGGGGCCTCCAAATATATGCTATAAGGACCTTCCTTTTGTTTTTTCAAATGTTTATTTATTTTTTATTATTAGAGAGAGAGAGGGAGGGCACAAGCCAGGGAGGGGTAGACAGGGAAGGAGACAGAGGATCCCAAGCTGACTCTGTGCTGAGAGCAGACAGCCTGATGTGGGGCTCAAACTCATGAACTGCAAGATCATTACCCGAACCATAGTTGGATGCTTAACCAACTGAGCTATCCAGATGCACTAAGGACCTTCCTTTTTTAGTTTATCATGTAGGTGAAACTGCTACTATATAAACTTCAAACATGGAGAACTTTTGGAGCATCCATACATTTTTTTCTGTTTTTTTATATTCCCATTCTTTGTGAATATGTCTTAATTTTTTCCTTAGTCATTCCCAGAAGCAGTGCTGACTGTAAGATGCTGAAATGGTTCCTCAAAAATGTCCATATCGTAATATTTGGAACGAGTTAATAGATTATGTTACATGGCAAGGGGAATTTGGGTTGCAGGTGGAATTAAAGTTGTTAATCAGCTGATCTTAAAAAAAAGAGAGATTATCCTGAATTTTCAGGATAGGTACAGTGTAATAATGAGGGCCCTCTAAATGTGGAAGAGGGAAGCAAAGACTAGAATCAGATTTTGAAGATGGAAGAAGGGAGCAAAGAGGTAAGGAATGCTGGAAGCCTCTAGAAGCACAAAAGACAAAGAAACTGATTTTTCCCTGAAACTTTTAGAGGGAATACAGCACTGCCAACACCCTTGATTTTAGAATAGTGAGACCCATTTTGGGATTCTGACCTCTAGAATTATAAATAAATAGATGAATAAATTAAATAAATATGTATAAATTAAATACACACACATACATATTGGTTTACACCATGTGTTTTTGGTAGTTTGTTACAGTATCAACATAAAATGAATACACTGGCATTCTGCCATTTTTCTCTGAGGAAGTGAGTGACCTTTGAGTTGAGGCTAGATGAATATTGTTCATAGAAAGTACTTATCCAGTCTCCCCAGTTGATCTCATTTTTATTCTGTTTGAGGTCTATTATTATGGATACTATGACTACTACCACTGCTATGATCACTTCTGCTGCATTTGATCCTTACTAACTAACTGCCTTGCACTGTTTTAACTGCCATTGCTACCTTTATTTTACAAAATTGGAAACTGAGGCATAATAAGCATCTAGGCTGTGTGACAACAGCTTTGAAATATACAGCTTACTTCTTTCTCAGTGACGGTCTCACTGGGCAGCACCTGGCAGGTGCAGGGAAGGCTGGAACCAGTGTGCATGCATGAGTTCACTAGCCTCAATTACAAATTTACATCTCCAGAGACCTTGCACTGACTCTTATCTCAGGGGTCTTCTAACTTCATGACAGAAAAAGAACTTTAGGGCATTTCTTCAGAGTTAAGTAAAGTTAATTAACATTTAGAACCAAGGGTCTGGTTTAGGTGCACATTTCTTGATGAAGGGCTTACTGAGTTGCAAAAGTTAATGGGAGGCAGAAAGATAGGAAGAAAAAACTTAAGGAAGCCTGACTTTTTTCTTTTTAGTTCAAAAACTTAGTTCAAACACTAAGATTTGTTCAGATTCCACTAAATATTTTACCTAGGTTAGCATTTGGTGAGGGAAGGGGTGAGATACTGAACACATAAGTGTATTGTGATCTCTGCTCTGTTTATAGGATAATGTTACCCATGGACATGTGACAGAGCTTAAAATACAGTACACAACAAGTGTTAAAAGAAGGAGCTTTGTTGGGGCACCTGGGTGATGCAATCTGTTAAGTGTCTGACTCTTGATCTTGGCTCGGGTTGTGATCTCGCAGTTTGTGGGGTTGAGCCCTGTGTCAGGCTCTGTGCTGATGGTGTGGAGCCTACTTGGGATACTGTCTCTCCTTCTCTCTGCCATTCCCCACTTGTGTGTGCTCTCTCTCTCCCTGTCTCTCAAAATAAATAAATAAACTTTAAAAATTAAAAGAAGAAGAAGAAGCAATGTTAATAAGAATGTAAGGAATGTATATTTCTCTCAACATGAAGACCTGGGCCATAGGCTTGCTTAGCAAAAATACCTTCTACAAAGGAAAGAAGCAATGAGCCATCAGCCATCATGTTAGAATAATGTTAACCCATCACACCAGCATTGGCTTTGGCCAATGAGAAGGGCATAAAATGGGAAATAATTGGTCCAAGTCACCAAGACGTGCACAGAGAAACTGCCCAGGTTTGGGCGAACAAGTTTGGAAACCACAAGCTGGAGACAGCATGGTTTTTGGTTTACCAAAAAGAGCTTAGAAAACCAATGAAGACACTTAAGTGGAAGACAAGGAGTGAAGGAAAACTTGGATTAACTGAAATATAGTTGTAATTCACCTAACATCTTTAGTTCATAACCCACATGCTGTTTTCCATCCACATACATACATTTTTGAAATGGTCATTTTTGTTAAAAAAAAAAAAAAAAAAAAGGAAAGAAACAAAGAAAGAAAGAAGAAATCCTGTGTTCCAGAATGTAGCGGGGCTATCTTCCATTTCAAATTCTGCTTACCTTTGGACACTGACAGTTTGTGTCTGCATAATGACCCCACACAGTCTTTATTCAGACTCAAATTTGATGATCTAGTGATAGGGAATATGAACATACAGACGTGAGGAGGAAGTTCCAAGCTCTTGATCAAGATTTTCAGTTAACCACAAAGGTTTTGTAGGTAGTAATACTCTCACTACCCTGGGGATTCTGCTGGTAAGGCTAGTTTGACTGTCCTCAGTCCTCAAAGCCAGTAGGGCAAGGCTGCATGCAGTTTGGCAGAAACGTTTTCCAGGGACAGTTGTATTTTGTTCTACTAATTGCACAAGAAACAAATAAACACGCTAAACCCAGAAGCCAAAAAATAAAAGATGGAGAGATTTGACTTCAGAAAAGTGAAAACTTTCGGTATCATGAATTTAAAGTGAAAAACTAATGTACTGAAGGAATTATTTGCAACATAGTAACAGACAAATGATTAATTTCTAGTGTAAAGAACTTCCACAAATCAATACAAATTTGAAAAATGGACAAAAATGCTACAGAATAGAGAAGAAATATGGTCACTATACCTAAAAAATGTTTAATTTTAGTAATAGGGGAAATGCAAACTAAAACTAACAAAAATTAAGCCAATTTATAAAATCCAGTGATGGCAAGGATGTGGAAAAATAGCTATTTTAAGTATAGGAAGTTTAATTACTGTACCGTTTTTGGATGGCGATACAATAATATCTATAAAAATTTTTAAATGAGTATATTTTTCCCCAATAATGCCATTTATAGACATCTATCCCACAGAAATACAGATTTGCACAATAATGCATACTTTAAAACGTTCATAGGATCCCCTGTTAAAAAAAATATAGGGGCACCTAGGTGGCTCAGTCACTTAAGCGTCCAACTTCGGCTCAGGTCATGATCTCAGCGTTCTTGGGTTCCAGCCCCTCATCGGGCTCTGTGCTGATAGCTCAGAGCCTGGAGCCTGCTTTGGATTATGTGTTCCCCCCCCACCCCCGCCCCTTTCTTCCCCTCCCCCACTCGCATGCTGTCTCTGTCTCTCAAAACTAAATAAACATTCAAAAAAATGTATGTGTTACAAATGTATAGAAGTGCAGAAGAACAGAACCTGAAAAATGTATATAACATATTATTAACATTATCATCTCTGGAGAGAAAAGTAAATATGGCAGATGAGAAGTGGAGATTTTTCACTTTTTACTTTGTAGATTTTCATGTTTAAATATTTTGTGATGAAAGATATACATGCGCTACTGTATAACTCAATATGTGTAGCCATAAATGTACTTTAAAAATCCATTTAGAAAATTAGTAGATTTGAATAATACTGATTGGTATGGCTGTAGCTATTTCCAGATGGTAACTAACGGCATTCTAGAATAGAAGGGATTAAACAAATACGTGAATAACAACAGTGATTTTATATGTAATTGTGATAGTGGAACATAAAAATAGACTGCATTTGTTCTAAATGTAGAAAGTAAACCTTGAGGATATTTGGTTTGAAGGTGGCTGTGTATGACAACGTTTTTCTTCTCTTAGAAATCACACAAAGAAGAAGAAGGAAAAAAAGTTAATCTCTTTTATCCTTGACATTCTCTGAACTTCATAGACTTCATAGGTATTTAAAAGGAGTCAGAGCTAAAACGGAGCCAAAGTTGGCTGGGAGGAAGAGAAGGAAGGCGTGAGGAGTTACTACAGAAAGATGGCAGACGATCTTGGAAAGCACCAGCAAAAGGTCCATGTTCTGCAGCTGAGTTCTCACCCTCACATGCCAACCCATAACTGTTGTTGACCACATGCTTACTTATGGGTTACAAAATCTTACATAAAATATGCCTAAACGAAAAGCCACCTATTAAACTAATAATACTCTTTGATGAGGTGGAATTTATTGGAATAATACAAAGGAGTATATTGATATATATCCTCCTACTTTTGTAAAGGTAAAAAAATCATATGATCAGTCATCTGAAATGAAAATTTGTCAAAATTCAACAATCATTTTTGATTTAAAAAGAAAAAAAACAAAAACACGTGATCAGCCTAAGAATACACGGATACTTTTCTGATGGAATTAAATATATCAATCTTGGCTCAAAACCTAATACCTGAACAATTACCACAAACAAAATTCAGTGAATTTCCAGTATATCAAATTCGTGTGCAAAAATCAGTATTTTCCATAAAAGAGCTGGCAGAAGACATAACGGCAGGAACACATCAATTTAAAATGGCAACATACGAAAAGTTGAAATACCCCAAAATAAACATTTTTTTAATCACATCTATGTGAAGAAACTTTTCTCCAGTTCTGAGCATCCCCACGGGATGTCTGGAACCAATGGAAGGATGCATCCCATGCTTGCATAAGATGACATAGTAGCATAAAGATGGCAGGTGTCACAAAGTCAGTGTATATATGTAACTTGATATCAATAAGAATTTCACAAAATTTGTAGAATCACACATGTCTGTTCTAAAGTTAATGTGCAAGAATAAACAAATTAGAAAATGTACAAATACCAAAAGAAGATCAGGAAACATGTATAGGAATTAAGAGTGTGCCACGAGCATATAAATAGATGAAAAGATTTCTTGAAAAGTTGGGAATTATAGACAATAGATTGAAATACATTTGGAAATTCAACCTCTGAAAAAGGCACTGTCTCAAATCAGTGAGGAAGAAGAGGTCATTCAATAAATAGGGTAGTAGTCTAAAACAAATAGATAAAATTAGAGTTGGATTGATATGTCAAGCCATATACCAGTACACATTACAAATAAATCAAAGCTTGCAATTTAAAAAATGTAAATGCAAATAGGACTAAAAGAAAACATGATCAAATTCCTTTCTAACTTTGGAATAGAGAGCCTTTTTTTTTTAAACTATGACTTAAAATCCATTAGTCATTAAAGAAAGAGAGAAATCTAACCATATGAAAATAAAAACCTTATGCATGGGAAGAAAAGTTAAAAGACCAGTGATGAACTCAGAGAAGTATTTCCAACTACAATATGCAAAGGCCTCATTTCTCTCATGTAAGAAGAGTGTCTGGAAATTTTAAAGGAAAAGGCCTTTGCCCTAATAGTAAAACTGGTAACGAGTATAAACAAATAGTCATTGACAAGGAAATGCAAACATATGAAAATTGCTCAATCTCATTGTTAATAAAAGAAGTGAAAATTAAAACTACATTGAGATACTGTTCCTCCACCATCAGATTAGCAGATATTCAGAATTTGATAACCCACTCTGTTGGTGAGACCATAAGGAAATGGACATTCTCATACAATGCTGGATGGGGCATAAATTCGTACATCTATGAAAATCTTCTTTAAAACTACAAAAATTAAAAAATTTTACATGCATATACCACTCCGAGAATATAGAGAAATTCCATGCTTGGAATTTATCCTTCACATTATGTGAAACAATATGAAAAAGTTTATTATAGTATCTTTTTTTTTCTTCCCATACCACAGATTGGAGGAAACCCAATGTCTGTAATTAGCAGAATGGTTAAATAAAGTATGGTCCATCTACACAAATGCATATTATGTAACTGAAAACCAACAAAACAAACAAAAAACAAAGTGTCCACACTCTGTGAGCTATTTTGGATAGATCTTCAAAATAGAGTGTTCAGAGAAAACGCAAGATGAAGAGTATGTCTAATAGCCCGCCTTTTGCGACAAAAAGGGAAAATAACACATGTTCATATTTGCAGGTTTCCAATCCTGTCTCTCCCAGTTACATCTGGGTGAATTCGAGCAAGTTATATATTGTGTCTGGGCTTCAGTGGTATCACCTAAAAATAGAGATAATTGCTACCACCTAAAAAGGTATTGGAAGAATTAAATGAGAAAAAAATGCACATAAAGCACTTAGCAAGACATTTGGTTCATAATAAGTGTTCAAAAAATAGTAGTTGTTAATATTAGAAGGGGCTCTGCCTTCATTAAATAAACTTTAGGAAATAGTGTGACAGCCTAGCACCTACTAATATTTCTTATTTATTATGGCTCACCCAGTGTATTTCTATATACATGTATTTTTAATATCTCATTAACAAACGGCCAAAGTGCCTGAGGATTGAAAGAGGGTAACATTACAACTCAAACATTAAGAAATACAGACCATTAAAGCTTCACTGGAAATCAAGAATGTTAAAAAAGAAGCAACAAGGAAGTAAAATCCAATTTGTATAAAATTTAATTTGCACAAGTTCTCAGAGAAACAGCCAGTGGATAAAGTGAATTCCACCTGTATCGAACATCAGTCACCTTCAGTACTTAGGAAGACACCAAAACACAGCATCTGGCAATCAATTTTCCATCTCTCAGTGAAGCCTGAGGAACTGGGTACAAACCAGCATGGTATTGTAAAGAGAAAATCATGTGGGCCAATTCAATTTCCTCCTATGACAGAATGACAGGTCACAGAGATAGGAGAAAAGCAATAGATGTAATCTACATGAGCCACAGCAAGTCTTTTGATTCTATCCCACATGACAGTCTCATCAATGTGCTCTGAAGACTGGGTCTAAATCAGAGTCTGAGGGGCTGGTGACCCCCCCCCCCCACCCTTGCCTTGGGTCACCCAACCCTAGCAATGTCCGATAGAACTCATGCAACATGCAACAGTTTACTAGCAGCCGGGAATATATCAGGGATGGCAGAGAATACAGAGAGGATAGAGGGAGGGGGGAATTAATGCTGACCCAGAGACAGAGTGAGATAGGCAGAAAGAATATATGTATGTTTCTAGGATTAGGACACCACATAGGTGCGAACACTCAAGGAGATAAACATGAGCCAGGGCAACATTGTTGATAGCAAGGAGCTTGTTGTGGTTAGATCCTGATGGAGGAGCAGATGAGCACCACTGTGACATCTGTGATACCAGAGACTATGGACAGAGGTGAATGGCATGCAGAGTTACTTACTCATTTATTTTGAGTGTATTTATATGTGTTTGGGACAGGGGAGAGGAATCTTACTCGGGGACTTTGTGTGACAAACCAATGGGTTAGAAAGATGGGAAGGGTAAGGCTTAAAACTGGGAGTCTGTTTTAGGAGTATAGAGACATAGGAAACTTTTGTTTTAGACATCAGTAGACCATGCACAGTGATTACTCTGGAACTGGAAAAAGGGGAATGGGTGTTACTGTTGAGTCAAAGATTTAACTATGAGGGCAGAGGCTGGATGGAACAATTTCTCTTTTGGTAGTTCTCCTAGCTCAGATTCTGTACTAATTAGAGAAATATTAAGGGGTGGGGAGATATGGGTCACACATTAGCTTTGATTTTAGTTTGGACCCTAACACAGTAATCTGTCAGGGGAACCTTCTAGTATGAAAGCAATGGTATTGTCCCATCTGAGGGGGATCATGGTCTTGTTCTTAACATTGTAAGGTAAATTTTCTCATTAGAAAGCTGTTCGTTTGTCATGTCAGTAACCAGGTCTTCTTAATTGTGGTGTTGTCAGTTCACTAAAATTAAAACAAAATAAAAAACAAAAACCAGTTCCCCGCTCTGAACTTATTCTTGGTTACTGTATCTTCCTAATAGCTTGGTAATTTTATTACTACTCTAAGGCAAGCGATCCTTCTTTTGTCGACTACTGAGGAGGAAATCGTTAATGACATTAATAGGATGATAATGTGACACAGAAATCTGAGTAATGTCTAGTCTTCTGTGTGGTTTTTCTGGAGAAGCAAGTACCATTGCTAGGAAGAAGCAACAGCATCATGATTTTATGGTATGCTCTGATACTCACCCCTGGGGTTGCTGGGAATATTAAATGAGATAATACACACACAGACACACACACACAAGGGTTGTGCATGTATTAATGGCTTCACAATGTTAGGTTTTTCTTTCAAGTTTAATGATTTTTGTTTTTTATTTATCTCTGAAGGGTGGGGGGATTAAAAGGGGGCCAGAGGATCCTAAGCAGGCTCTGCACTGATGTCAGCGACCGTGATGTAGGGCTTGAACTCACACTGTAAGATCATGACTTGAACTGAAGTCTCATGCTCAACGAACTGAGCTACCCAGCTGCCCCAATTTTTGTTTAAGTTTATTTATTTATTTTTGAGAAAGAGAGAAAGCACATGCCCACACAAGTAGTAAAGGGGCAAAGAGAAGGAGAGGGAGAGAGAGAGAATCCCATGTATGCTCCACACCGTCAGCATAGAGCCCGTTGCATGGCTTGAACCCCTGAATTGCGAGATCCTGAGCTCAAGTAAGATGCTTAACCAACTGAGTCACCCAGGTGCCCAGGGTCTTTTTACGTTAATATATTTTAATATAGGTTTACAATCTTTATATATTTCTTTTTTTTTCTTTTGTTTTTTTTTTCTTTCTTCTTTATATATTTCTATTTGGTGAGTAAAGAAGTAATGATTTTTCTTATGAAGCACTGGACGTGAAGGAAGAACTTGACAAATTCATTCTGATGCTAGTGAAATCAGAATCAATTAATGAGAAGTTTTTATTATAGCTGCATAAGCCTTTCTGGTGGCTTAGAACACTGTCTGGAAAATAATACATTTTTATTAAATATTTGTTGATATTAGAAGGGCTGAGGGAAGGATAATTTTAGAGATGGCATGAATAGACATGTCATATGACATGGACTCCACTTATGCAAGTTTATTTTGAACAGTCCACATCTAAACTAACTTCTGACTCTGCTTAGACTGCAAAATTTGGATCCTAACCCTGAGCTCCTGCCCAGAGAAACCTGGGTCTGTGGGAGGATGGACTGTATCTGGCCATATCAATAGCCTTCAGGTCAGGCCCTGTTAGTCTGAGGCCAGCATAGTATGTCTGCTCTTTAGAAGCAAACACATTACCATGATTGTAGTATTCTTATTAAAGGGAAGATTTAAAAAAAGGAGAGAGGTGAAGGGCTTTTTTATAATTTGAAAAATAAACAAAAACAAATACAAAGACCTGTTGCATTCTTATCCCAGTCTTCCTGTGGCTCTGAGGATTCTAGTATCATTGGTGAATCTGGAGAATTACAGCTCTAGCTGATAGGACATTTTTAGGTTGAATCAAAAGTGCCTGAGATAGGAAATTTGGTACTATTGTATCAACATGTTGAAGCCAACGTTTCTGTAGTGTGAAGAGACAACCTCAAGGCTGGGAAGTGCAGGGAGAAGATGCAGTGAAAAAGAAATCAGAGTATCCAAGCCAGGATGGGATGGAAATCATGCCCGTGAAAGGGCGGTGTCTAGAGCTGCAGAGGGGACCAGAGACCCAGGATGACGCAGGAGGGAAGTGGGAAGAAGGGAGTGCAAGATGGCTAGCTGGGCTTTTTTGGAGAATAGGATTCTAGGAAATGGATTAGGCCGGTGTTACTTTTAAAATCCATAGTGTTGGTTGCCATCTCAGAAGCCCAGGGTAGATGGGCGGTGAGGAATATGTGTTCAGTCAAAGAGAGAAGCAAAATGCTTCCCTCAACCCCCTTTTTGCAACTGCTGTCCTGGAAGTATTACAGGTCCCCAAGGCAATGGTAACAGATGGGGTGGCCACATGGCTAGCAGGTCTAGAGGAGAGCGACTTTGCTTTGGCTAAAAGGGGAATGGCTGAGGAGTGCTGAATCCCACAGGCAGTTTCCAGCAGACTTTCTTTTTATCTGTCATCCTCCTCATATGGTTCTGTGGGAGGGTGTGGCTCCACCAGGTGACCTCAGACAAAAAGATGGAATTCCAGTCAGACCCTCTCCTAACTTCCCCACTGAATAAAATGGACAAAAGCTTTGTCTGAAGAAAGCAAGGACCTGGGAGGGACTGCTGACCTATCAGCACTCTTTCATCTGACTCAAATGGGATAAATCTAAGATGTTGGTCCTTAAACTCTCAGTCCTGGTTTGGCCTCTAATGGAGTCTCCCAACAGCTCTCTTGATCTTCCTCTTGGTTTTTATTTCTGTGTTCATTGTCTTCTATCACTTCTCTGCTGGGAAGATGTATTTCCCTCTGCCTTATACTTGGAGTTTGATAACAGAAGGGCACCAGAAAGACAAAAGTGTCTTTTCTTCTGAATTCAGATAAACGTATTAGCATGATGCTTAGCATGAAGTGGCCAAGAAAACAAAGAGTTCATTTGTTTGGTAACTTTGTGAATCCATATCTAATTTAATTTTTTTTTTAACAATAAAAGTGAAATTCATTTTAACTTCTTGTTAAGCCCTGAATCATAAATAGTCCTATGTTGAAAGGTAGATATGAACAGTAAAAGAAACAGTAAAATATATTTAAAAAAACATAGCTGGGTGTGAGATGCTTGTTGATCTTTCTTCAGGTCAAAGCTTTTTACTTCATTTGACTAAGCATTGGCAGAACTGAACTTTTGAAACTGACAGTGTTGTGTTGGATCTTTTTGGAAAGTTCTGGGTTTCCACATGTCAGGTTGCTTCCAAACCATCACATCTTAGATCATTTTACACTTTTTTATCTACTAACTTTAATATTTTATCACCAAATATCACCATCTCTAGACTCTTAAATATCATTCAAATAATTTTGTATTTTCCAAAGCAGTTTTCTATTCTTTCTCTCTTTAATACGCTCAAAACACTGTGAGCAGATTTGACATTTGACAAATGAATCCACTAAGGCATATAGAGGTTCAATGACTCTGAGAGTTATACAGCATGATTATGGTAGAGATGTCTCTCAGATCTCACCTATTTTTCTTGATCACTCTGTCATCTGGCTACATGATTTTTTGATAAGGTGATCATGTGAAACGCGCCCCCCCCCCCCCGCCTTGCCACCTTTACCATTGTTCAAATTAACTCCATTATTTGCAGTGTTTGACCCAGGTTGGTGGTCCCCCCTCTTTTTGAAAAATAGCAGATTGTGTAGTATCGAGTGGCTGTATCCCAAATTCTATACTGGCATCCCCATTGGCCAGTGGTATGGTTGAAAATCACTCCCAAGCTTCTTTGAAAGACCAAGTGCCGTTTCATATGCTGCCAGGATTTTATGATCTCAACAGTTTTATATGGCACAATTCAATTAAAGGTCTTAATATTTTATGTATATACCGTTGACCCAGCAATTTGATTTCTAGGAATTTCCCTTAAGGAAATAATACAGATCATGAGTCAAAGATGTATGTACCAAAAAAGGTACACTGACAAGGATGTTTATGATTAAAAAAAAAACCCAACAATTGGAAATTAACTAAAGGTCCATGACAGTATATTGGTTGGGTGAATTATGGTCAGTTCACACAATGCAATATTATACAGTTTTTTAAAATGTTCTCTAGGGACACCTGGGTGGCTCAGTTGGTTAAGCGTCCGACTCTGTCTCAGGTCATGATCTCATGGTTTGTAATTTCGAGCCCTGCATCGGGCTCTGTGCTGACAGTTTGGAGTCTGGAACCTGTTTCATATTCTGTGTCTCTCTCTCTTTCTCTGCCCCTCCCCTGCTCACACTCTGTCTCTGTCTGTCTCTGTCTCTCTCTCTCTGTCTCTCTAAAAAATAAACAAATGTTAAAAAAAAATAAAATGGTCTGTAGCCTTTGGTTTACCTTTAGGGAAAGATCTTCACAATATTTTGTAAAATGAAAAACTGCCATTAACAATATATTTAGATATATGAAATTTGTAAGTGGTAATGATACTTACATCTGAATGATAGAATCATTAGAGATTTTAAATTTTCTTCCAAATAATTTTTAGAATATTGTTTACAATGAACACTATGGTCTTCATGATTATAGAGAAGAGCAAGGGATGAGGCGGAATATTTTTGTTTATCTGTTTTCCTTTGAGCAGCTACATGGTGTATTTCCAAACCAAAAGTTCTCTTATTGGAAGTGACATCAAAAGAGAATATTTGATATTCTTAAAGTGTTAAAGAGTAAGGCTATATAATTGACTCCTGTGTAGACAAAGGTCTATTTGCTTTGTTCGATTCATGAGGTTTGGGATAGGGGGCATCCAACATAAGTGCCACATTATGATAATGCAGCTGCTTGTATATAAAGACATTACCTAGCAAAACTTTGAAATTACTTTTCCCCTGACATGACTAATGTTATTGCTGTTAATTAAGTGGCTTGTTTGGAGGGATAGAATAATTGTGAAATATTTTCAGTACATTCTTGTCTTTGAAGAGAAATGAGTTCCCATAGTAATAGTGCATATTTATAGAATGAATAGTACATAAAACAAATTAGAAGATGAAACACTGTACTCAAAGCACTATTTTCAACTTTAATAAGACACTTTCAACCCCCTGGAAAATATTTATAACTGAAGCATTACTCTTAGAAATGTGGATTTAAGAGATTAGCAACAAGGTGATCTCTGGGACAGATAATAAGCAGTATGTAGGTTTGGAGAAAGCCGTTCCCAGATTCCCTCATGGATTGGAAGTAATAGCAGTAAGTTGTTTGATAATCTAGCCATGTTTTTCCTTAAAAGTCATACTTAGTGATCTCATACAGGAAAGGAGAATTGTCTCAAATTCTTAACTAGTCTGCCAAATCTACCGAGAATGAAGTCTAATGATTATTTATGTTATTGACAGTTATCTTATTGACAAAGGAAATTTATTTACCCAAAATAACCATCAGTAAGATGAAGGCAAATTGCACTGAGCCTTTCTGGTATCTTTCATCTGGTATCTTCTGAAAGCAGGGATGACAAGAGTTCTTCTGAAGGGTCAATTCTAATCAATTAAAAAATATATTTAGAAGGATCCTGAGGTCAATTTTAGTATCTGTGGGAAAATGGGCCATGACTGGTTAGTGATACCTGTCATAGTTCAGTGTGGGGGAGCAACCATACCCAAATGGCATATTAATCAACTCAGATCAAACAAAACTCGTTTTATAAATAATAACTTTATGGGGTTAGAGGAATTTGTGATAAGTTATATGATTTTTTTTAGTGTTCCAGGCATAAGCTCTTGACTTCGTTGCCTAATCTTTTCTTTGACTAAAATCCTCATTTATAGAACTTTAGGTAATGTGAAATGCCCAATGTCTTTGAAAAAATCTGGATCAGTTTGGTATTAGGCTTGAGGCTCTGTGGAAGCCCAAGAAACTCACTCTGTAGTCATGTTCTCTGAATAAAGCTTGAACCTGGAGTCTTCTTGGGCTGAATGCAGAGCTCCCCAAAGGGAATGGAACTGATGTCTTAAGGACTCTGAACAATAAGCTGATGCCTTTGATGGTGCTTTAATATTAGTAAAGGTAAGGTACCACATTATCTCATCTAATCCTCATGGTACCTTTAGATAGTTGAGATGGACTTTCCATCATATTGATAGAGGAATGGAAGCTTGGAGAAATGAATACGATGTCACAGAGGCAATCAATCATAGAAGCCAGATGCAAACTCATGTCTTTTCCCCATTCCCTATTCTGACGCTGATGGGAAAGAAGATAAAACAAGTTTTCCCAGTATTTAAAGGGTAGTAATACTTTATTCATTTACATGACTCTCAAAGTCACAGTGTTTTCATTAAGGCTTAGCATAATTTCATATACCAACTAGAATGTGTGTGTATGTGAGAGAGAGAGAGAGAGAGAGAGAGAGAACAAGCCAGCTCCAGTGAGCACATAAGCACTCCCATATTTCAATGGAGGTAAGGGAGAAGATAAAGATAACAAATAAAAGGAGCTACTGCCCCAGCCATAAAAAATACTTTAAATGGGCATGCCTTTGACATAACCGCCTAAGCTTTTCCAAAGGGAGCAGAATTACTGGCTCCATTTAAAGCCTGTAAGTAGGACACTTATTACCGATAATTTAAAAAATAGGATGTAAAGTAAAGACTGATTATATTATTAGATAATTTAAACCACTTTTGGAAAAACTATGATGTTTTCTAAAGACAGGAAAAGAAGGTAACCACAGACTTTTCACACATTAGATGCCCCCAAATCATTTTATTTTTAATTTTTGAACTGCATGTTGTATAATGCAAAGGGAATCACTTAGCAAAAATATTTGCATTTATGGGTATGCAAATGGTGCTTTTGTGAAGAAAATCAAATGCTACATGCATGCAGAATACAGATTAGTAAAGATATTCACATGACTTGATGAAGGAAATAACCATCTAAAATACATCCCATTCTAAAAAAAAAAAAAAAAAGTACAGATGTTAAAATCATTTTATTTTCTACTGATTACAAAAGTCAGCCAGTTAGGGCTTGAGACATGGAAATGGCAAATGCTAGGTCTTCCCCCCACCTTTTGAGGGGGGTGTCCCCAGCTCTTCTGCAGACTGAGGTGCCTCCCATTCTGGGATCCCCTCAGACTGCATAGGTTTCTGTTTTGGAGCTCTCAGCACTGGGCCGTATCATTTCCTCAATGTCTACCCCACAAGACTATGAGCTCTTTGAAGACAGGTGCTATTTCTTGCTCATCTTTTTTTCTTCAGCATCAGGGGGGAAAAATATATATATATATATATATATATACACACACACATACTATAAATATAATATAAATATAACTCAATATATATAAATTACATATTGTATATAGACATAAATATATCTATATAATATTATAGATATATAGTCAGTTTTGTCACATGTGTAAAAAAGATCAAACATCTTTGCTGTATGTCAGGGCCCCAGAAGGCTCTGCTGGTAGCTTGATCTAAGCTCTGTTGGAGGATCTCTGGTTGTGGGGGAGGTGTGAATGCTAACTACAGCACTCTAAAGCTATTGGAAAGGCACTTTGTGGTAGGGCAGGGGGTGGCAGGGGTGAGAGCCATCCTACTCAGGCTGAATCAGCAGTCTGGAGGTGAACAGCTATAGCTTAGTGAGACAAATTGTATTTCCCCATCACTCAATTGTAGTTGCCCTTTAATCTAGACTTTGGAAGTTTCGGCTAACCTCTGAACCTCAGCTAACTTTGAACCTACAGTGCATTTAGATTCAAGTGCCCCAGTTCCCAACAATGCTTGTTGAGCTTCTGGTGCCAGCTTGATCATTCTACTGCCCATCCTTTGAGTTCTTCTACATTTGGAAATGTTTTTCTATATATTTTCTCATCATGCAAACATTTAAAAGAACACTGGAACCAGTTCTTGGCAGATTTAATACCTATTCTGGTTACTATTTCTGCTTAACAAATTGCTCCCATAACCTAGTGGTGTAGAACTACAACCACTTTATTTGGTTCACAATTGTTAAGCTACATTATTTGGAAGGGGCTCAACTGGGCATTTCTCATTTGGTGCTTCTCCTGAGTTTGCAGGCTGATGTCACCTGACACTGTAGCCATCTGAAGACTGGGTACCCAAGATGGTTCATTCCCATGGTTGGCAGTTTATCTTTTAGCTGGGAATTCAGCCAGACTGTTGATCAGAGCACCTACATGGCCGCCCCAGGGCACTTACCTGGTTTCAGGGTACTTGGACTTTGTAAACAGGGGCCGGCTTCCATCGGAGCAGACACCCCAAGGGGACCAGGCAGAAGTGTAATGGCCCCTTATGACTTAGTCTTGCATGTACAGCAGAGTCCCTTCTGCCATGTCTCAATTGGTCAAAGCTGTCATAAGTGTACCCAAGGGGAGGGTACAATGGGAGAACTTTTTTAAAAAGTAGGAGCCATGTTGAGGTGCCCGGGTGGCTCAATTGGTTAAGCATTTGACTTGATTTCAGCTCAGGTTATGATCTCACACTTGGTGAGATCGAGTCATGCATAGGGCTCTACTCCGACCGTGCAGAAACTTGGAAATCTCTCTCTCTCTCCCTTTCTCTCTGCTTCTCCCTCTCTAATCTCTTCTCTCAAAATAAATAAATAAACTTCAAAAAATATTTAAAAAGTAGTATCCACGTTTTAAAGTTATCACAATTTCCTTTAATCTGTTATTTCTACTGTTTTTTTGAGTTGGAATAGCTTTTTACTGTTTTATTAGTTTCTTCATATTTTTCTTAAGCTTCCCAAAAATACCTAAAGGCTAACTCTTTTAATGCTATCTTTAACAAATTTAAATTAAGTGTCCATCAGGATTTTGCAAGAAACACACCACACCCAGTTAAATAATTAAACAAACCTTCAAGCTACTGTCAAATCATCACCAATAATCTCTATCTAAATCAAGACCAGTTTTTCCCACTCCCAGATCATAAGCTCTTCAATCTCAAATTGTTTTCATCTCCTCAATCCTGGAGGCCATTTTTTTTTTTGTCTGAATTTGTCCAGAATAGTACTGCCATGCTCTAGAATAGCAACAAAGAGGCACACTACAAATTTCACTCTGAGTTGCGCCATCTGGATCAGGGGCTTAGAAATATATCCAAGTGAAATTTCATGAATACGGTCCATTGGAAAAAAATGTGTATTGTTAATCTTTGAGGAAACAATAGAATGGAAATAAAGATGGCATATTTTTTCAGTGTAATGAACCTCGACAGTTTCCATTGTGGCTGCCGGAGCGGGTTTGATTGCCAGTTGTTAAATGAGCCTACATCTCGAAAAGGGGGAGTAGATCACTCAGAGCAGCAGACAGATGATGTTTGCTTTAAAGAGAGATTAAACCATTGCAAATATCATTAAGGACAGTTGCACAAAGGCCAGTGTGCTGCTTCCCCAGGCAGCAGGTTGAATCTGCCCCTTCCTCCCCATCCTTGTTTGCAAAAGAGTTTATAGAATAGAGTGGGTTCCAAAGAGCGCCCTCAGCCACAAATATAAAGACAGTGATAACAAATGGAACACTTGGGAGCAACTGGGGAAATTGCTGAGAGGCTGTGCCATGCCTCCCTGCCCTCCTCTCTGATTTTGGGTTGGCCTTGACTCTATCGCTTGTTTCTGAAAAATTTGCTGGACACTTGCCCAGAAAAATTTAAATGTCCTCAAATGCCTTAATCACGTCACTCACACTTTCAAGATATAGATGTCTTTATCAACAGGAAAAAGAAGTCACAAGGACTCTGTAAGTCTCAGCAAGATGAAACCTACTACATAGTGCAATAGGAGAGGAGATAAAAGATAACCATCTCCCCGAATAGCTCGCTCTTTCTGCCTGTATCCAGTTTTCCACATAAAAATCACGAATGGGTTAGAGATGAGGGATTCACACTTTTTGCTTTTTTTCTCTGTGTTCAAACAAAATCGTACAAAGCAGGTAAATGGTAGAGTGGCTTTAATAGAGGACAGGAGACCATTCTGACCCATCCACACCTCAGCAACCAAGGTGTAGGGTTTGTCCCCCGAAAGCCCCAAAGAATATGCTTTCAGAGTTTTATCAGTGGAGCAGTTCTATAGCAGCTGCACTTTATCGAATCAACATTTTCTGTCCAACACTTCTTATAATTTCCAGTCCTTATGACCATTGGTATGAGTGTTATCAATACCATTTTGTAAAGAAATTGCAGCATATACACACAACAGAATACTATTCAGCCTTTTAAAAGGAAGGAAATTTTGCAATATGTGACAACTTGGATAAACCTTGAGGACATTATACTAAGTGAAATAAACCAGTCATAGAAATACAAATACAACATGATCCCTCTTATATGAGGAATCTAAAAAAGTCCGATTCATTGATTCAGAGAGTGGAATGGTAGTTTTCAAGGGCTGGTGGGGAGCGGGGAATGGGGAGTTGTTCATCAATGGGCATAAAGTTTCAGTTATGTAAGATAAGCTCTAGAGATCTGTTATAAAACATTGTAACTATAGTCAAAAATACTGTATGCTTAAACATTTGCTAAAAGGATAGACCTCATGTTAAATAAAAAAAAAAAAAAAAAGAGTGATAATTTGCTCAGGTTAAGAGATATAGCAAGGATTTAAATCTAGACTGTCCTGGCTTTGAAGTTATCAACCCCTGAACTCTGGAGGGAAATGAAGGAAAGAAACAGGTCAGTCATGTGATGATGATGTCATGATGGCACAGGACTGCCATCACATGACCTGCCTCCAGTCCTGACTGCACCACTCCCAGCTATATGATGCAGACAAGCCACTTCACTTCTCGTTCTATTTCAATGTTTAATTTTTTACATTTACTTCAATTTACATACTTAGTGAAAACATATTTAATGTATGTTTTAAATACAACTACGTTTTTAATAATTTTGAGATAGAAGTCACCATAAAATTCATACTTTGAAAGTGTACAAATCAGTGTTTTTTAATATATTCAGAGTTGTGCAACCACAACCACTATCCAATTTTACAGCATTTCTTTTTTTTTTTTTAACGTTTTATTTATTTTTGAGACAGAGAGAGACAGAGCATGAACGGGGGAGGGTCAGAGAGAGAGGAAGACACAGAATCTGAAACAGGCTCCAGATTCTGAGCAGTCAGCACAGAGCCCGACGCAGGGCTCGAACTCAAGGACAGTGAGATCGTGACCTGAGCCGAAGTCGGACACTTAACCAACTGAGCCACCCAGGCGCCCCTCCAATTTTACAGCATTTCAATGCCCTAAAACAACCCCATAGTTACTAATAGTCACTCTATATTCTTCCCTACCCCCAACCTCTGGTAACCACTAATCTACTTTCTGTCTCTATGCCTTTGTCTTTTTGGCACATATCATATTAATAGAATCATTCAACATGTGGCATTTTGTGTCTAGCTTCTTTCATTTAGTATAATGTACTTCCTTGCATCTATTTCCCATCTATAAAATGGGGAAAAAGATAACTACCTTGAAAGATTGTTCTAAGGTAATTTACACACACACACACACACACACACACACACACACACACACACACACACACAAATGTTAACATAGGGGCGCCTGGGTGGCTCAGCCTGTTGAGTGATTTCAACTCAGGTCAGGATCTCCCGGTTCCTGAGTTTGAGCCCCACAGTGAGCATGTTGCTCTCAGCACAGAGCCTGATTCGGATTCTCCCTTCCTCTCTCTCTCTGTCTCTGTCTCTCTCTCTCTCTCTCTCTCTCTCTCTCTTTCTGCTCCTCCCCCCACTCATGTTCTCCCTCTTTCTCTCAAAAATAAATAAACATTAAAAAATTAAAAAAACATTAACATAGTAATCAGGAAATAATAACTATAAGAAATGGTAGCTCATTAGGACAATAATAATAACTAGATTAATAAAAAAAAGGATTATGAGAAAGGATAGTAACAAGATCTGTGTATTAAAGGGAATGGAGGCTCTGGGGGGAAGGTGGGGACTTGGTGAGAGAAGCTTTGTGCCTGTATCACCAAATTTACTCTTTTGCCTAAATGAGGGTCTCTCAATATGGGCAATATTGTCATTTTGAGCTGGATGATATTTTTTTGTGGGAGGCTGCCCTGTGCACTGTAGGATGTAGCAGCATTCGTAGCCTCTGTCTAGTAGCATCTCCTCCTCCAGGTGTGACAACTGAAAATGGCTACCATGTTGGACAGCACAGAATAAAATACTTCCATTGTGACAGAAATTTATACAGGAGATCACTGCTATAGACAAATACTTGGTCACAAGTGAATTTCTAGTCTTTGAGAATGAGAGATCCATCACTTATGATACTTTAGGTATTAAGAGAGAAGGCAGTCCCTGAAATCCTTAGTGCACCGACTCTGTTGGCAATTAGCAAGCCTTCCCTCATTGGATGTACTTCTGTGTGTGCAGGTGGAGAGCAGCCACTGGCTCAGTGTCTGCCCCGTGGCCTTCCTGAATGAAGGAAAACATGCAGATAGGATCTCTTGAAAGAAAACCACAGACCTATCCGTTTCCCTTTAAAGGTCAGGGATGAGCAGATTTGCTACACACAGGGGAAGCATTCAGGGTAGGGAATCCTGGACTCATAGAACTGTGGAAGTTTGTTAAGAGGGAAAGCCTGAAAGGTAGTTGAAAGGATACATGAGCACAACTGGAAGACCGGAGCCAAGGTCAAATCTGAAGGGTGAGGGACAGCCACAAGTGGGAACATGAGCAATCATGCAATCCTCTCAGTTTGTCACAGAGACATTTTCCTCCCATTCATCGTACGCCATGAACATAAGTTGGCCTTTTGGGGGGTCTACATGGTTGTGTTTTGTATCACCCCTATGAAGCAAATGCATTCCATTGTGAGCAAGGCTGTATTTTATGACTGAAGAAGAGGCTACCATGAGTCTCTTGTGGAAAATAATGGTTTAAGGAAAGTTGTAAAGAAAATAGGGCTGCCCAGATTTAGCAAATTAAAAAAGGAGTATCCAGTTAAAATTTGAATTCCATATAAACTATGATTCTTTAGTATAATTACATACCATGCAATATTTGATGTATACTAAAATGTTTATTTGCTTTTTATCTGAATTTCAGATTTAACTGGGAGACCTGTATTTTATTTGACAGCCTCAAAAGCAAGTGGAAGGTTTATCGGTGAGAGAAAGTGTATCTTGAGACAGTGGGAAGGAAGGGACAATGGCAATGGAAAAAAAAAGATATTTTTAACTTAACGGCTATAAATGAATTAAGCTGACATAATGCTGGGGCAAACTTGGTTACAACCAAAGCCAGGAAGTTCAGTTCCTAATTTATGGAGTGACTCTTGTACACCAAATACGTGATGTCATACACTGAGAAACTGGGACTAAGAAGACAGTCACTGCCCTAGTGTAACTTACTCTCTTGTGGAAGAATCAGACATGCAAATTGATATTGGAAAGAAAATATTAGAAACAAAATCTAAAGTAACGTGCAGTCATGATACGGAGGAGGGAGTCATTAGTTCTGCCTGTGAGCTCAGAGAAAATTCTTGGAGGTGAAGTGATGCCTATGTTGGATTCTGAAGAAAGAAAACAAGCACAGAGCAATTTATGCAGGGGCAGGTGCGATCACAAGTGTGGTGAGCAGTCAACTGTGGTAGAAATCTGGGATGCATACAGGTGGGAAGGTAGCTTGAGATAGAGTGAAAATATGGGCTGGAATCATGCCACTGGGAGCTATAGTCTAGAGATTACAGGGAGACATTCCAGCAGGGTTCGAGAAGCAAGATCTAATCTGTAATTAGGAAGTGAGAGTAGAAATGTAAGTGGCAATATATTTAAAAATACATTAGAAAATATAGGACTAAATTTAGTGAATAGTTTCTTGGTTTTTCTTTTAAGTTATCTCATTTACAGCCAGTTTCTGGGTCATTCATAAGGGGAGCAATGGAGAATAGCTAAGAAGGCATGGACTTCAGGTCAGATGATGCTGGAAACTGAACCCTGACACTTCATCCTGAAGGTATCAGTGAACATCAGTCTTTACCTGAAAGATGCGGACAGTGGTACACCCTCATGGGGATTTATGAGTTTTTAAAAAATTTTTTAAACATTTATTTATTTTCAAGAGACACAGAGCACGAGTGGGGAAGGGGCAGAGAGAGAGGGAGACACAGAATCCAAAGCAGGCTCCAGGCCCTGAGCTATCAGCACAGAGCCCGATGTGGGGCTCGAACCCACGAACTGTGAGATCATGACCTGAGCTGAAGTCAGATGCTTAACCGCCTGAGCCAACTCTTTATGAGTTTTAAAGAATGTGATATGCATATAAGATGCGTAGCATGAAATGCCTAATAGTGCCCAAACAATAAAAATTGTTACACATTTTGATAGAATTAATGTAATTTTTTCACATTTTTACCTACAGCTCTTGTGCCTAACCGCTATTCTAGGACCTCTAGCCCCCTTGGAAATTCCAAACTCACAGCTATTTCTCGAAGTCAGGGGGCCCTGTGCCAGACACTGCACATCTGGAGTGTTCACATCTGGAGCCCTTGTGCCAGGCACTGCTTTTTCCCCAGCAGCAGTCTGTATACTGTCATTTCTGTGACATTACACTTTCCTCTCTGTTGGACATGGGAGGCTTCCTGGCTCCCACTGAGGGCAGTGTTGTAGCCTCAGCTCCTGAAGGGCTACACCATTGTCTTTGTCATTGTCCTGTCCTTAGGGTCTTCCAGAATCTGAGAAGTTGATCTTTTTGAATATTTTTCCCCCTTCTCTGTTCTCTGTACAACTCTGGTATGTATCCATTAGAAAGCTTGGCAGGAAAAAAAAACATGCTGTCTTTTAATTGCCCCTTCCCACCGAAGACCACAGCTTGACCAGGTTTAGGCTTGTTGCCTCAACCCAACACGTCCCAAGAGGCTCTCCTTCAGTCGTCTGACATAAGGAGAGATTCCTCCCCTTCTGTGCCCTCTTTCCTGTCCTGCCCAAACAATATGATAGAGTAGGAATTATGAATAAAATAAGATTTTTCTTGATAAGTTGGTGCTGCCCATTTGAATTACTATAGTGATGGGCTGAGTATTACCACAAAATGCATGTGGGGATGGAGGGAGCCTGGATAATGGATAAAGTCTTAAAAATCTGACTGTAAGCCTCCATACCGCTTTCCTAAACAATGAAGACATAAAACATTCATGACAAGGTGAAGCTGTGTGAAATCTTGAGTATGAACGGGGTTGCCCTGTGTTTCCCTCAGTTATTTAGACAGCGTGTTCCTTCCTTTGCCTTAGAGAGCGGACAGACTCAGTGTGCCTGCCTTCCAGCTGACCAGGAAATCAGAGACATATGTGGCTAATCGTTTTTCTCTTGCAGCATATTTACAAAGTCAGCCCACCACATGTCCTTTGCACGGTGTTCCTTGCGACCATGCCCGGATGAGCCATCTGCTGAGCTCTCAGGCCCTAGCTTAACAGTTCTGGGTATATGAGAAGTTAGTAAAGAGAGGGCTGCAACCTGAACAAGAATAAACAGAGCCCCCTGAGGGGAATGCCTGACAGGTTCACAAATCACAACAGCTCTGATGATACAGACTGTGGACCCAAACCCTTGCTAAAGAGAAAACTTGATAAAAACTCCTTATAGAAAACCTGACACGTTAGTAATAATTTTCTCAGTATATGTAGTGTTATGGGAAATACTGTTCATGATCATTCGAACAGCAAAGGGAGATTATAAAGAACACCAATTAACAAGGTTTGGGAATTTGAAGAGACTTCTAGGATCTCATGGGATTGTCACGGACAGTTACTTCTTTAGTCATGGGAACATCTCTTATTTTCAGGTCAAATGTGTCATTCCACATTTATTAGTGGGACTTTAGCAACAAGTCCGTCTATAATGGTGAATTTATTTTCATTTTCTGAATTCTGTTGTATTGTGTAATCTTGAGGGGGAAAAAGGGTTGGGATATATTTTTTATGGTTTGGAAATACCTATAGATTCAAGCAAATAATAGCGACAGGGATTTAGGTAAATCCTATTCTGTTCAATAGATCATTCATATTTTAAATGTGAAAGCTTGCTTTTTATCCTCTAGAAAAGCAAGCAATTAACTTTCACCGCAAAATGCTACACCTGCACATTTGTCTATAAATTTACATTTTTGGCTATTAGCAAAACTGCAGGCGGATAACAAATAGATCCAAAAATCAATTTGAAAAACAAAAACAAAAACTGAGGGCTAGCTTAAGTAATAAAGCAGTGGAGGTCAGTAGGAAGAGAGGGAGCTCAGAGGCCACCACTCAGGCCATGCCAGCATCTCTTTGAAGATCTCCTGAGGCAACTGAAGAATGACTGGGTCTTCAGTGCAGTTCTGGCTCCTCAGAAACAGTGATGTGCAGAAAAATACCCTTCACAGAAGCATCGTGATGTCTCCGATTTCCCCAGCTCAGAGATAGCAAACTATTCTGGTCATTTGTTTGTTTATTGAACATTTCATTTATTGCAGTGCATTTTCCCCCTAAACAGGCCTGTGTTCAATGAATTCTGTAGTCCTTTCTTTTTAATGTTTATTTATTTATTTTGCCAGAGGAAGAGAGTATGCACACACTTGAGCAAGGGAGGAACAGAGAGAGAGGGAGAGAAAGAATCCCATGCAGGCTCCACACTGCCAACACAGAGTCTGATGCAGGGCTTGATCCCACAAACGGTGACATCATGACCTGAGCTGAAATCAAGAGTCAGATGTTTAACCGACTGAGCCACCCAGAAGCCCTGGATTCTGTAGTTCTAAGGGAACTAGGTCTTTTAAATAGTTTATACATCCCATTGATTTTAAGAGCAATAAGGACACATCAGAGGTATATGGGACTGTTAAAACTATAGGATCATAAATGTTTGACTTGTTCAGGACTTCAAATATCATCTCAAATACTAACATTTTCAAATGAAGAAATTAAGATTGAGAAAATTGAGGCAATCTGTCCAAAACTTGTTACCCTGTCTGTGAAACAAGAGAAATAGACCAGCTAGTAAAAACCACCACATATACTTGCCCATGTGCCCTCCAGTCCACAAACAGATGTGTGTCTCATAAAGGTATGATATGCCTTTGATGCCGTGTAGGTATTAATTCAAGCCATATTGAATTCCTGCATCAAACAAAACACCCCACCATGTGCGATATGACTTCCCTGCAGCTGGTTCATCTGTTTAGGAGAAGACCTGAGTTCACTTGCCAACTGAAGCAGCAGATTACAATGCATGCATCTGAAAACATTCTATAAAATGAATTTGTTATAAATGATATGTCACTGAAGCTATCCCTACTATAGATACAGTAAAACTTAAGCATATATACATATGTATGTGTGTGTGTGTATGCATTTCTATATAGATATATCTTTGATTTCCTTAAATCCAGGCACATTTGATAACTTAAGCAGTATCACTGTGAATGATCATCCCAAGTCTTGGTTAACCTGCCTCATCAGGTGAGGAGGATTTGAAATGGGCAGAAGGAGTTTGCATAAAATAAATTAACAGTTTCTTCAGAACATTTGAGAGAAGCTTCCTTTATTCTAATCTGTATTCAGGGAGCCAATGTGAGTGGTATACTGAACTTCCAGACGGGAGACAGGGTTTCAGCTGTTTCTGAGTGTGTGTACCAAAGAGCCTTGAAGTGAATAATGGTGGGTTGAAATTTGCTTTTGTCCATTTTTCTGTTTTTGTCATTGTTTCTGTTTGTTTGTTTGTTTTTTCCTACATCATTTGTTCCCTCTGTCTTTGGTGTGAAGTGAGGAGTTAATCTTTTAGGATTATGCTTCTCTAAGATGATTTTTAAAAGATTTTTAGGGGAGCCTGGGTGTCTCAATCAATTAAGCCTCCAACTTCAGGTCAGGTCATAATCTCATGGTTCGTAGGTTTGAGGCCTATGTCAGGCTCTGTGCTAACACCTCAGAACCTGGAGCCTGCTTCAGATCCTGTGTCTCCCTCTCTCTCTGCCCTTCCCCTGCTTGCGCTCTGTCTCTCAAAAATGAATAAATGTTTAAAAAAATTAAAACTAAATAAATTTTTAGTATTTGCTTTACCATGTACCACATTTAGGTTGTTACCCTGGACTTGTCCTGAAGTTAGGACTTTTCTTTATAGCCTGTTTTTAATCCAAAAGCAAATTATCGCTCATTTTCTGCACACTTATTCTAGCTTTTCAGGTTTAGGCAAGTGGCTTTCTGTCTTTAGTTCTAGCCAACACTTTGGCATTTTCAAGTTGAATTCCTCAAGGGTAATATATTTAAAAAGTGACCCAAGATGTGGGTGCATGCATAATGAGGACGCAGGTGGGTGATAACTAAGACGACTTACAGTTGGACAATCCTTTAGAGCTTATTAAGTAAGTGTCTCCATCCCATGAGACATTATTACTCTCATTTTACAGATGAGGAAAACTGACAAGTCAAGAAACTCTCTTGGTATAAATAGGACTTAAGTTGTTCTTTCTCCAGACCGAGTGCCCTCTCCAGACAGAACAGGGGTCATTTGTCTCTCAACACTACCTGTGGCTGTCTTTGTCATGCAACTTTTCAAATCAGTGCTTGAGAATCTCCTTATGGATCTTGCTAAAATGCAGGGCTGGGATTCTACACCTTCTAACAAACTCTTATTCTTGGCTGCCTGAACTTCCCTATGTCTTACCAGGCCCTGACTCCTGGGCCACCAGCACATTGTTTCGTAAAGCCCTTAGCAATCTTCTGTTGGCCCAGTAGTGTTGCATGGCACATTTATCCCAACCTCTTTGTGTTTCTCTATGTTCACTTCCTCTATATAATTAGGCCCCTCTCCTCAGAAAATATGTACGTAGGCATGAATGTATATATCTTTATACACGTCTTACACTTCAAATGACTATGTCTTAAATTATAATGGATATCAGCGCACAGAAATTGTTGTTTACAAATACTCATTTTGAAAAGTAGCACTGCAGAGATATATTTAGTTAAGTGGACCACACACTGGCTAACACTGTTCTTCAGAAGCCTTATATCCCGTGTGTGACTGAAAACCAGAGATAGAAAGAAAATTAAAAGTGCCCATTCACTCTTTTCCATCGTGTGCTTTTGCTTGTTTTACGCAACCAAATTGCGGCTTTGTCTGTGAGGAGGGCCCAGCCTCCCAGGCTCTGCCCTAAGTGGTTGGGTCTAAGCCTCCAGGGAGCCTTTCACTTAACTGGTGCATATAAATTGCAGGCTTTCAACCAACAACCTCCCTTTCTGTCTCCTGTTTATCCCCAGTTATGAAGTGCTGGCCTAGTGAGCCAAATCTTCCCTAAAACCATGTTTTATGGGACCCACACCATTTCGAAATTATTTGTTAACTTTTAGTTGCTAAAACTTAAAAAGCGAGCAATTTCCCATGAAAATCCAGAATTCCAGTGACTCTTGAAAACTGGAAGACTTGTCATCATGGGGTCTGAGCTTGGTGTGGCTACCAGCGACAGGGCCTGAAGAGCAGCTTTAACTCTCCGATTTGCCGCACGCTGGCCATTTAGAGGGACAATCCTCCACTCTCCCCAGTGTCTCCTGCCTGGCATCAGCATTGACTTGTGACTTTGATGCAGAACAGCCTTTAGAGAGGTTTGAGACCATGTGAACATTCCCACATGAAGTCCAACATAGCTGATGACTTTCAAGGGAGCAGAGGGCACCCCAAACTGGTGCAAACTGAGTGCACATGTTTCTGGCTTCTGATCTCAAACATTTAAGCCAGAGAATTGCAGGTATATATCCAAGTTCTCCGGAAGGAAGAGTAGTGATCTTAAACAAAAGAGCAGTGTATTTTTGACTGTCCTATAGTCTACGTGGGTGGTTCTTAGTTGGTGTGGGCATTGCACAACCATCAGGGACCTGGGATCCTCCACATGAGGCTTCTGCTTGAGGAACTGGACATTCAGCCTCTGAATGCACATTTCACTGGGCAGGGAAGAGGAAAAACAAGAGGAAGGCATGCCTTTTCCTTCCAAGGAAACCTAGATGAAGTTGTTTGCATCATTTCTGCCTACATCTCATCGGCCAGAACTGATCACATGGTGATATCTAGCTGTGAGGAAGGCTAGAAGAGAATATTTACTCTGGGTGACCTTATTCTCAGCAAAGGATCCGCAAGGAGAAAACAGATGTTAGGGTGCCCCTGACAATCTCTGCAGGGTCTCTATGGTTTTAAAATTTCCCAGAGAACCACACATAGTGGACATTAGGTAAATACCATAAGGAGAAGGGAAGCCAATCATAGAGCCTCAGTAAAACCTTTCTTACATTCCACTCCTGATTATCCATACCTTGATGAAATCGCTATAAACTATATGTACTGCTCTTGCTCCTTTGTACGTTTCCATCATGCCTCATTCCTATGCCTTTGGCTTTGCTTTATTACCCACTGGTAAATGAACCACGTGTTTAAATCCTATGCAAGGTCCTGTTGGAGAATCAAGAGACAATGTGGTCCCTTCCCATGAGAAAAGGCAAATGTCTCATCATGACTCTTTCCAACACATGAAGCGCAATTTCCTAAGCTTATGAGCAAGACTGACACTAAAATTTCACCACTGCTTATAATATCTGCACTAACCTAAGAAGCAAGCTCAGTCTTGACGCTTGTGGAAAGACTCACGGTACCATCAGCACAACCCTTTCCAGGGTCATGGTCTTCTTCCAGCAAGTGAGAACAGAAACTGGTTCCCTGCAGTGAATTGTTATATGAAAATATGAATTGAAAAAATCCCGCTCTAGGAAGAGGTGGAGCTCACTCATTTTGGAAAACAGATTCACATTTTTCACAAAGATATAAATGCAAGAAAGGGCCCACAAAAGTTGCATTTATATAAAGCTTATATACTTAAACTTTTAAAACTTTTACATTACAAAGTAAATCTATAGGATAAAAAGCCTACTAATAGTTTCAGTTTAAGAGAACTGAACCATAACTCTGGAGACTTAAGATTTGATTTTTTTCTCCCAATAATTACACTATTTTTAATATTGAAAATGCCCCTGATTGATTGATTGCCAGCTGGGGACAGAGGGTGCAATCATCATCTAATTCTTGAGGGAACAGATCATGTGACTTTCCCTGAATTAACTTTTGGAAACATACTATTAAGATGTAATGTGAAAAAAAAAAGAGAGAGAAAAAGAAAAGATGTAATGTGTAGTTTTTGGTTCTTTAAATTGCAATAACCCATATGTAGGGCCTAACTGCTAATGAAGGGAGAAGGTCTTTCGCCTTCTGGGGAGTCGATGCCTGAGGGTAGCCTTGGATCTGTGCATGATGCAGGCTGTAATGAGTATAATGGAACACTCCCACTTGGTATCTGTGTCCTGGGAGTCCATCCCTCCTTTTAAGTTTTAGCAAAAATTCGCAGGCTACCCGCTGAAGTCTGAATTCGGGGACACTGAATTGAAGGGGCAAGTGATGGTAGCCTGTGTGCTGGGCCCTGCCCTTCCTTTGTGTCTTCATTATTTCAGTGTCCATCAACATCTCCCCATGAGCAGTCAAACACCAGGAACTAGACTTGAACTCTCAAATCAACAGAAAACTGTGGATTGTTTTGTGTGTTTGGAGAGGCTGAGATCATTTTATGTTGCACGTCCCCCAAAGAAACAAATGTGATCTGAGAATCACATTGTTACAAGAGCTGATACCATTCCTTTAAAAAAATTTTTTTAATGTTTATTTTGGGGAGACAGACAGAGCACAAGTGGGGGAGGGGCAGAGCAAGAGGGAGACACAGAATCTAAAGCAGGCTCCAGGTTCTGAGCTGTCAGCACAGAGCCTGTTGCGGGGCTTGAACCCACAAAGCACGGGATCGTGACCTGGACTGAGGTCAGATGCTTAACTGACTGAGCTACTCAGGCGCCACCCCCACCACCCCCTCCTTTTTTTTAAAGAGACAGATCAACCACACAAGCAGGGGAAGGGCAGAGGGAGGGAGGGAGAGAATGTCAAACAGGCTCCACGGGGGTCCGACATGGGACTTGATCACGTGACCCTGGGATCATGACCTAAGCTGAAATCAAGAAGAGTCTGAGGCTTAACTGACTGAGACATCCAGGTGCCTCCCCGCCCCATTCTTTTTTTAAGTTGTTTATTTATTTTGAGAGAGAGAGAGAGAGTGTACACACACAAGTGAGCAGGGAAGAGGCAGAGAGAGACAGAGAGAGAGAATCCTAAGCAGGCTCTGTGCTGTGTGTGCAGAGCCCTATGTGGGGCTGGATCTCACGAACCCTGAGATCAAGACCTGAGCTGAAATCAAGAGTATGATGCTTAACAGACTGAGCCACCCAGGTGCCCCTAGGCAGCCCCCACTCTTGACTGAAAGGAAACAAAAGAAAACACCACCACTGTTCATACTAAAAATGGAAGAAAAAAAAAACTAGCTGGGGGGAAAAATAACAATCCAGTCATTCCCAGACAGACACTTATTCATCCATTTATAAAAAAGAGTAATGGTTAACTATGTGTAGTTAGTGGTCTCTAGAAGCAGTGGCTTAATTTCCTTCCTCCTTCCTGGCATCTGCCAGGGTAACCTTGTTGTATTTAACATCTGCTCTGTGGATTCTCTTGAGAGCTATAACAGAACGCTGGGTCTCCTTGTCATTTTGTAAAGTAAGTTATTTTGATGGAAGAAAATTTAAGGAAACTTGTTATAAAATACTGCAATACCAGAATAGTTTTTATGTTCAGAGTTTTAAAATCCTAGACAGTATTCATGACTCCCAATTTGCAGAAAAGAAAATTGAGACGAGAAAATTTTGGTAGCTGGCTCAAGGTGGCCTGGTAGCTGGTGACAGGGCAGGACTCCTCATTTCTGATTCAGGATTTTGTACTGTCCCAGGCAGACAATTCTGCTATATTGGTTTGATATTTCCAATTATTCTTTGACAGTCCGCTTCAAACTGTGAAGGGGAAAAAAGAAACCTTAAAAATTATTTTTGTTCCGAGAGAGTCTATATGACTGCCAGCTCAGCGAGATGTGTTACTTCCAGGCATAGAAGCGAACTTACCTTTTAACTACATGCTACTGACCATCCAGCTGCTTTGTAAGGAAATTAGGTCCTTGGGAGCTTTTAGGGTAGAAGATGTTCATGCCATAGAACCTTAGACTATAGCAACTCCAAGTGGAGATCCCCCTACTAAGCCCTTCATTTCAGAAACGAAACCACACCCACAGTGATACAGTGCCCTCCCCTCAGGTCCCACTGCACTACACCAAGCCCAGTTCTGGGGTTCCTCCTTATGCTACTTCAAGCCATTTTCCTGTGTAAAGGAAGACTGGTAGGTATGTCTACTGGGAGATGCGTTTCAGGCATTTACCTTCCCACTTTACATAATACCTCAAAAGAATCTTTTGTTAACAGCTAAACAGCACTGTAATTGTCATAGTTCATGCAACCGACCTCTTCTTTCAGCTTGTGCCTTTTGCTCTTTTTCTTTAAAATGCCTCCAAAGCTCTAAAGTATTGCAATGGTGTTTGTAAAGAATCTGCTGAGAAGCATCATGACCCTGCATTTGTGCAAAATTATAAGCCAGACTCTTACATTAGGAATGCAGTCCTGTTAACCAAGCTCATTGCCACCCAAGCGCGGCTCATCACTCTTCAGCACACACTGTATTTTGTGGTATGTAGTCAGGTTGCCTTGCTGGGCTCCCCTGTCACATATTGCAGCAAGTTCCTCATGCAGGGCAGAGTCTGTGAGCCAACCTGCCTCACCGGGTATGATCGATAAAAAGAGGGGCTTATGACATCCTGGACTTAGAACAGTGTATGGCACCTGTTGCCCGGTATATATTTTGCATTGAATAAATGAACATCGAAACCTTGCTTTTGCAAGGTTTTGAATCTCCAAATTTGAGTCAATAGCATCTGAGCCCCCCTGACTAAGCCATTAGTACTTTGCTTCTTTTCAAGTGTCAGGGAGTCTCCTGGATTCTCTCAGCGTGTCAAGGCATATTTTAGTCGCTTGGATACCAGCATGCTGTTAGGATAGTGGGTCCGTATCACTGACTCCTAATGATTCCGAGAGATTCAGAGCCATTTCTACCCATCAGCCTGTGAACCTATCTCTCAACTTCCTAGAATCAAGACAATCGCTGTGCCCACGCAAATTACTTTTCCCCTGGTCACCATGGCAACACATTTGCTCTCTCGCCCACCCCACCCTGTTTGCAATCAGCACAGAGCCATTGGCTTAATAAGGCCTGACAAACTTAAACAATGGGGATTTCTTGCCTAGAGCCAAGATCTTTATTCATTCATAGTGACCAGAACTATGTGTTGCTGCCTTGCTGACACCGCTTGGCATTTAGGAAAAAATTTCCCACCATGATTCATCTCTACTACCTATTCTCAGCTCATCTCTTCCAAATGTCAATCGGCCAATCAATTGATCAATCAGGGGAAGGAATTAAACTATTAGGATACTCAACCAGAAAGTGATGTTTTGTCTCTGTACAGCAGGATTTCTCAGTCTTGGCCAGTCCACATGGTTGGGGGAGGGGTGGAGTGAGCAAGGAAGAGCCATGCTGGGAAAGGGCACTGCCTCTGTGCCTCCAGTTGAAACACATTGTATACATGCTTCTGCCCTGCTGGCCTCTTGCCCATGCCCCCTCCATAAGCTCACTGAACTCAGTTATACCTCTTCAGGTGCCACCTTGTTGGACACTGGGAAGAGACGTGGATCAAGACCTGAAGGATCCTTGGGCTGGGCTCTCACCATAGTTGGATAAAGGCAGATACAACTGGAGGGGTCCCTGCAAATTATGGCTGATGTGTCAGAGGGTCTGATGGCAACTTTGCTACCTCGAGGCCTCTCAGCTCAGGACTGAACGAGAACGCTGTATCCTGAGCAGAAGCAGCTGCTTCTGGGCAAAGCACCCAATGTTTTCCATTTCTTAGAAGATAAACTCTAAACCCCATGGCCCAGCCCCCAGCTGCCTACCTCTCCCGCCCATCTCTTCTTACCACTGTCCGCCTATAACCCTCCATCTTGGCTATAAGGAGTCATGTGTTGCTTACTCACTTTCTTTTTCATGCCTCCAGGCTTTTGTTCTCCCGTCCCAATAACCTGGAATGCTCTCCCCTCTTCTATTCCTATACATTCTCAAAACATACCCTAAACGTCCAAAAATAAGATACTGGATAAATGAATTTTAACATGCGGTAGATGCTATGGTATGCTGCTGCTGGTTCTCCCCTTCAGGGTCAAGGCACATATCTCCTCAGCTGTCAGGAGTGTTGGCTGTTGAATATTCACATCTGAGTCCCTCTGCTGTGATAGCTTTGGGTTGAAAGAATCGGCCTTGCCCAAGTTTACATCGGCCCGCATCCAATGATCATATCACGCAAAGGTACAGCGGCATGACCCCTTTGCCCCTATCTGGGGCTACTGTGAAGGGCCATCCTAGCTGAACTCCCGATGGGATGGGCCGGGGCCTCCACGGCAACTGCATCACATTCCAAGCTTTCCCTCTGCCCAGTCCTTCATCCCTTACTCCCTCACAGACAACCTGCGAAGTGTCCTCCCCAGCAGAACTCCAGCCTGTAAACCTCTGTCTCAGAGTCTGCTTCCCAGGTAAGCCTAAGACATGGCAAACCTAGGATGAAATAATATGTAATCATTAAAAAATTTGTTACGTATTAGAGAATATTTAATGACATAGGAAACTGTTCAAGTTAATGAAGGAAATACAAAAATAAGAGGCAAAACTGGGCATGCATTCCATTCCTGATTATGTAAGAATGTACATGACCCAAAGAGAAAACCAGAGCAGAAAGGAAAAAATATATATATCTTTTAGAAAGAATTCCTCCTAAAGCAGAGCTAAAATAGTGTCTACCTCTGGAATTTTGTTTCCATTTTCTGTTCATTTTAAATATTCTACAATAAGCAAGTAATTATTAGGAAACCTAATGAGTTCATTTAATAGTAAAATGAAGTAATGTTATCAAACAACTCCCTGGAACACAAAACACAAAAACAAAAGTCTTCTTAACCCACCTTCTGAGGACAAATGAAAAACTTCAGCATCCATGGTCTCTCTATGTGCTTCCTTCTCTCATCCCTGCCCCTGCCCAGTCCGTGACACTGACCCTTTTCTTTTTTGTGTATCTCTGTCCCTATATGTACATATCTATCGTTACCCTTAACCATAGGGTGTTGCAAATATTTTAATTTATCTCTCATATTACGCTGAGAGTTGCATGAGGGCAGAAGATCATGTCCCCATGTCTCGGACATGACCTCTACACTGTAAACAGTATATTTTACTGAACGAGTAAATGAGTGAATGAACAAGCATTTGAAGTGGTGACTTGAAGAGTCAAGAATTTGACTGGCATAGGGACAGACTACTGAAAGTGAGGGAAAAGATGTAGAGCGAAACGTTGAGAGCCTAATTAATATTTTCAGATGGTGTCAGAATAGGAGACTATGAAATGGGAACCCCTCAGCCTGTTTGTGCTTCTCTGTTCTGTGGTTTAACAAGAAACTTTGGAAAAAGCTGACTTTGCCGCTGTGGCTTTGAGCATTTCAAGATAAGCATCACCTTGGTTTCAAAAAGAAAATGATACGTGTTATTTTCAACTTTACAATGCTTATTTTCTAAAATCATTCTTTAAAAAATAAAGCTAATGTTCTTTGTGGAATATTTTTGAATTCATGATGAATTTTGGAAAATTGAATTTGAGCCTTTCTGGCCGTATTTTCTGCCCTTTAATACTTGGTAAAAAATACTTAAATTTTTCTCAATTTATGTAAAATTTGCTTACATAAAATTCACTTTATTTAAAAAAAATTTTTACATTTATTTATTTTTGAGAGACAGAGTGAGACAAAATGAGAATGGGGGAGAGGCAGAGAGGGAGGGAGACACTGGGTCGGAAGCAGGATCCAGGCTCTGAGCTGTCAGCACAGAGCCCGACACGGGGCTTGAGCCCACAGGCCGTGAGATCATGAGCTGAGTCAAAGTCGGACACTCAACCAACTGAGCCACCCAGGCGCCCCACACCACTTTACTTTAAAGTGCACAGTTCAGTGAGTATTGCCTTTTTACCCTGAGTTTGGCTTTTCTCTTCGGGTAGCAATTAGCTGGTGTCCCTGCAAAGGTACTAGGTGTTTCTATTGAGGTGACCTTGCAATAATTGGGTAATTGATACCTTAATTCAAAGACCTCACTCCATTTTCCCCGGGCCCCCTATTACTAGAGAATATGGATTAGATTTGTTAGTGGTACACAGAAGAATCTTCTTGGACTGGTCTCATAGTATTCTGCTTTTCTCAGCTTCTTCTCCTCTTGTGCACTGTGAGCCCAAGACATACTCAAATATTTGTACTTGCTCAAGTGAGCCACATTCTCTCATGCTTTGCGTGCCTTTCTTTCTCTTTTTGGCAGATGCCTACACATCTTTGCCTGAGACAAAGTCCAGGCATTATGATTGATACTTGTGAAACCTCCATCCTCCCAAAGCAGAGTTGTGGGGTGACACTCTTTCCCCTTCTCCTCTCCTCCTTCCCCTCCTCCCCCTCCTCCGCCTTCTTTCTCCTCCTTTCCCTCTTCTGTTCTTTAGGCAACTTCATATGCCCTCAGTTCAAACATTTTTCCTATTGGTTTACAACCTTCAATTCATTGTTGTTTCCTAATGAGATTGTGAATGCTTTGAGAGTAGGGTTTGTTGACTTATCTCTCCTATTCAGTGATCTTGACATATAGTATGTGATCAAAAACAAGTTATTGATCTTTAAAAAATAAAGCTAATGTTCTTTGTGGAATATTGCCAAAATAATTTTGCCAAGTTATTGCCAAAAAAGGCTCTAATAATACTTAGGAATCTTTGGCAGACAGGTAAAGAACTTTGGTGGAATGTGCCTCTGTGCACCCATTATGTGGATGTCTACAGTTAGGACTGTACTTGATGAACAGTTTTTGGTTTGGAGTCATGGGAGGAATAGGAAGCCAGAATGCTTACATCTCTGGAAATTTTCTGAAATTCCTTAGAGAAAGATACCAACTATTAATTAGATACATATCATGACAATATGTACTTTACAGCATTGATAAACCTGAACATTCACTCCTGTCTGTTTTATTCTTGTTTCTCTTGAGCTTCAACACTGAATTTGTATTTGTAACACCTGCTGTTACCATCCCGGGATAATAGACTATTTAACATTTGATCATTTACAAAATATGCAATTCACACTCTATTCATTCCTAATTATTTGGTATGGATCTCTCCTGAGGGCTCTCGAGGAATCATCGTGTAGTTTAGACTATATGACCATGGCTGAGGGCAACCAAACCAGTATATGAACTACAAAGAAAGAGAGTTGTTACAATTATTGGAAACATAAAGCAATAGTGAAATGTGTGGAACTAGGGAGGGATCCGGAGAGAAAAGAAGGGAGGAGGTGGGAGAGGAAGAAACCCAATAAAACCATAATTGTCTTAATGTCCAGTGCCCTAATCTAGCAAGCAGAGCCTTCTCCATTCTAAGCTGGCATGTGCACTGACCTCTCTAGTAAAACATGATGACTGGGTTATCAATGCTCATGTGCATAACAGTCATCTGGGGATGATTGTTTAAAATGATGGATTTCTGAAACAAAATCATTATCTTAAAGACCTATCTGTATTCCCATGTTCATTGTCACATTACTCATGAGAGCCCAGTTATAGAAACAACCTAAGTATTCATCTATAGAAGAATAGATAAAATGTGATATATACACATACACACAGTGAATTATTACTCAAATTTTGAAAATAAGGAAATCCTGCCATTGGTGGCAACATGGATGAACCTGGAGGGCATTATGCTAAGTGAAATAAGCCAGATAAAGAAAGACAAATGTTGCATGGCATCATTTATGTGAGGAATCCAAAAAAAAAAAAAAAAATGGAAATCATAGAAATAGTAGAGTGGCACTCACAGGGGCTCACAGGTAGGGGAAACAGAGAAAGATTTGTAAAAGGGTACAAACTTTCAGTTATAAGATGAAAAAATAAAATGATAGATTCCTGACCATGATCTCAATTTCTGATTTAGTTTCTCTGAGGTGGTCCTAAGAAGTTGCTTTTTTAACAAGGCCAAGATGATTCTGTTAGAGGTGGTCTAATCAATGAGAAACAATACAGAACCATCTCTTAGCCTTATTACTGTATTAGCATTTTTGCTAAAACAACACTCATGCCTTGGCTCATTTTTTATTGCTGATTGACAGTTTGCTTTGGGCTCAACTGGATGATTTTTTTTCACTCGTGTTGCCTGGACTCACTCAAAAAGCTCCTGTCAGCTGGTGGCTCAGCTGGAGCTGAAAAGTCAAAGTTGGCCTCTGCACATGACTAGTGTTTGGCAGGCAATCAGCCAAGGTCACCTCATTTTTCCTCCATGCAGCCTAGCATCAGTTTCTTCATAGGGTGGTCTCAAGATTCCCAGCAGCAAGAGAGGACAAGCCCCAAAGTGCAAGCATTTTTCAAGAGTCTCTTGTTATGTCATATTTTCTAATGAACCATTGGCCAAAGGAAGTCACATGGCAACATCGAGATTTGAGGGGAAGAGAAGTAAACTCCATTGCCTAATGGGAAGCTGGGCAAAGTCTCATTGCAAGGGATAGAAGAATAATCAGGGCCACTTTTGCTTACAATAGTCCACCATGCTTACTATTTCAATAAACTAGCACGTTAAGATTGTTGAAGAAGAAAGGTGTATAAAGGACTTATATTTTAAAATATAAATTAGTACAAATGCAAGTCTGCATTCCAAATGAAAGCTCTCCTACTGACTTGCATCCCAGATTGTTTTTTTTTAAGATCGGCTTAATGCCCAGCACTGAGCCCAACATGGAGCTTAAACTAATGACCCTGGGATCAAGATGTGAGCTGACATTAAGAGTCTGACTCTTAACTGACTGAGCTACCCAGGCACCCCTCTCCTGACATTTTTGTGTAAGAAATCAGTGGACTGATACCCTATGTGATCAGACAGTCATAGTCTTGGATAGACCCATGGAAATTTATAGTTCTTGTTAATGTTATTTGCCATGAATGGCTTGGGGGTTGGGGGGGGGGCGGGGGAAAGTACCATAGCTTTAGAAATCTGGGGACAAATTACTTAAGGGGAGGCAGATGGCAATCTTTTGCTTCATGGCTTTTCTTTGGAGAGTAGATAATATAGTGGTAAAGATCGTAATACCTGCCCATTTAGATCCCAATATTAGGTCTGTCATTCTTGAATTGTTTACCTTCAGCAAATGAATGAATTCACCTGTCCATATTTAATAGGGCATGATAGGGTAAGATTTAATTTTTTTTAATGTTTGTTTGTTTTTGAGAGAGAGAGAAAGTAGGAGAGGGGCAGAGAGAGGGAGACACAGAATCTGAAATAGGCTCCAGGCTCTGACCTGTTAGCAGAGTCTGTTGTGGGGCTAGAACTCATGAACTGTGAGATTATGATCTGAGCCAAAGTTGAACACTCAACCAGCTGAGCCACTCAGATGCCCTGATAGGGTAAGATTTAAATAAAATGATGTATGCCATAGAGCTCACAAAGCATTAACTGTCATCCTCATCTTCGTTATCATTCCAGAAAAAAATAAATGTTGCCGACCTGTCATAGCTCTGTTTGTCCACCTGAGGAATGGGCAGTTGCCTACAGGATCTAAATTCATAAAACTCCCTCCCCCACATAACTTCCAAATCCTCCATATAACTTAAAGATTGGCTAAAGCCATGTGTTTCTTGAGGATAAGAGAGAATGACTATGCCTAAACTTGTTCCTATTCTCTGCAGAGGCATAGTGACTAGTATCCCCACTATGATTTAAGGGAAAAGCTATTATAGCTAGTCTGCAGGATGGCCTCCAATAATCCTTGCCTTATGATAACCAGACTCTTGTGTAAAATTCCTCTTGCATGAATGGAGCTGATCTGTGTAACCAAAAGGATAGAATGGAAATGAAACATGATTTCTGAGGTTAAGACTTAGAAGCCATTGCAGCTTCCACCTTACTCTCTTGGATCATTCACTCTCGGGAAAGCCAGCTGCCTGGTCATGAAGCTACTGAAGCAAACATATGGAGACTTCCATGTGTCAAGAACCCGAGGCCTCTTGCTGAGAGCAAGTACAAACCTGCCAACCCTGTGAGTGAGCCTACTTGGAAGTGGACACTCCAGCTACACTCAAGCCTTGAGATGACTACAGCCTCCTGAGGGACCACAAGCCGCAAGGACTCAGCTTGGCTGCTCTCCAGTTTCTGACCCACAGAAACTGTGAGAGATAGTAAATGTTTGCTGTTGCCCCAAGCCTGTAGGTTCCAGGGTGATTTGTTATGCAACAATAGACAGCTAATACAGCTGTTCTGGTGTGGGGAGGGAGGGCAGGCATAGAAGCACTGGCTTGATGGAAAGACAGAGAAAGAGAAGGGAGAAAGATTCAGAAGGCAGAAGCTGAGGATTACCAAAGAGAGCCTCACAATGTTGCTTGCAGGCACAGTCCTGGAGGCCATTTTCTGGAAGAGAAGCCACAGAATTGAGTGTGCTAAGTGCTTTGAAGTACCTAGAGACCCCGCAGGGAATGGCACTAGGTAACTGGGAGGTCGTGCTTTTCCTCTTTATCATCTTGGCCATTAACTAGAGCAAAGCTCTTTGTGGGAAACATGCAAATTGCTGAAAATGGAGTTGAACTTCCTCCGTCTCTCTTTAACTGGAAATATAATTGCAACTCCTTGCACATTGCTGTGATTTTTTTCTAATCCTGTCACGCTTTGTTGGCTCGCTGCTTTTCATCTTACTGTTTATTAAAATAGCCCACGTCGTCTTTGATGCTGAAAGCACAAGTATATGATTGGAGGCTATTGCCAAATTACAATTCATTTTTATTTGATACTGAGGTTTTTGACTATTCATTTTAAACTTTTTTTTTTAAGCTTTGGAGTTGGGGAGTGGGAGTTGGGGAAAGGAGACCACAGGAAATGGTGAATGGCCAGTCAGAACCCTCTCCTAGGTTCAGAAATCTGGCAGTTGTTATCAAAGCATCACCATCAACATCTCTCATGTTCTTCTATGAGACGTAGTCCCTATGCCCTTAGCTAGTGGCAGGTAGAATGAGCCAGAATTCGTGGAGTGATGGGTGATTTAGCCACAGGCTTGTTTAACCCTTTGGAGCTATGAGTAAGCCTATTCTAATTTGCTCTGACTTTCCAGTAAAATTGAGATGGGCACTCCAGTCCTCCAAATAAGGCAGTTTTGTATTTAAGTCTACTCTACAACCAATGGTGTGATGCCCAGGCAGAAATACTTCCTGGGTATTTTCCAAGAGTATCCTATATAAGGGGATTGTGTCTGGGGAATGTATTAGTTTTCTGTGCTTCTGTAACGAATTACCACACACTTGATTCCTTAAAGTAACAAAAATTTATTCCTTAATAGTTTGAGAGTCTAGAAATCCAAAATGAGTTTCAGTGTGCCAAAATCTAGATATCAGCCTGCTTATACTCTTTCTAAATGTTCTAGGTGACAGTCTGTTCCTCATCTCTTCACCTCTGGTGGCTGCTGGCATTCTTTGTCCAGATCACTGCAATCTCTGTCCCCATGGTCACATTGCCCTCTCCTTTCTGTCTGTCTTTGTTGCTTCTTCCTTCCTCTGCCTTCCTTATAAGGATACATGTGATTGCTTTTAGGGCCCAACCAGATAATACAGGATAAGCCCCCTATGTCCAAATCCTTAACTTAATCATATCTGCAAAGACTCTTTTTCCCAATAACGTAATGTTTTCAGGTTCGAGGGATTAGGATCTGATAGCTTTGGAGGCCATTATTCAACCTACTACAAGGAACTTCACATCATTTCATCCCCAACCTTGAACCTTTCTGTATAGCACTTTTGTATTTGCCTCATTGCTACTGTGATCCAGCTGGTGGTGAGTCACAGAAAGGAAAAATGGACCCCACCTTCTTTGAAAAACTATAGGACCAAACACATTAGATGGAAGAATTGTAACAAGCGGGGACAGTGAGATGGTAAATAATATTCTGGTGAAAAGTACCACCCCCCAATTTTGTGCTTTCAATTGTAGAATCCTGCTCTGTTGAATGCCTTCCTTTGAAAGCATCTCTAAGTTTTTACTTTGAAATATAGATTTGGTTACTCATTCAGAAATTGCCACCTCACATGTTGCAATCAAGACCTTGTCTGTCGTTGTTGCCCACTACAAAGTTTTATTAACCCTGGAGAGAATTTACTGCTCTGCTCCCGCTGTGGGCTTCCTGCCATGGTGTGTGGACCTGAGATGAAAACCACTTGATGTATGGTTGGCAGGTAATAGACTTCTCTCACCCAGACTGATAAGTCATTACTGGCCCTTCCATTCAATAACTCTGAGCAGGGTCCCAGCTTGCACTTAGTCTGGGAGATGAGAGACTGGGATGGAGGGAAGGGAAGATTCTTTTCTCAAATGCTGCTCAGGCTTATACATACTACTTGGTAGTAGATGGGAACAATGGCAGGGGTCGTGGGGCTGGTTGTTGAATGATTGAACACTTAGTCTCAAAGGTGGTAGTACATGTGAGCTGTGATTTAGAAATAGGACAAAGGGATTCTTGGATTTAGGCAAAACTTCCAAATGAAAATAGTGAAGTGAGGCTCCTGCAAAGCAAAGTTTTATATGTGTGTGTGTGTGTGTGTGTGTGTGTGTGTGTGTGTGTGTGTATGAGAGAGAGAGACAGAGAAAGAGAAAGAAAGAGACAGACTAAGATTTAGGAGAAAAGAAAGAGTTCCAAATGCCCTGGCAAGGGAATCTAATGTATTGGCAGATTTTGATCCTTTTCCAAGTCATGCAATGCTTCTTAAACTGAAGTCTATAGAGAGACACAGAGGGCTTCACATATTCTCAATTAGAGAAACTCTGACTTAAAGTATAGTGCAGAACCTTAGCCTGGTATCTTAATCTCTCCCTAATCTAGCTCCATCTGGCTCTCTTATAAGAGCCTACTTTTCATTCCTCCCACCGTTTTTCCAGGCAAATTGGGCTAGTCAGAATTCCCCAGACTTCTCACATTGGCGACTGCACAGATCACATTCCTCCTCTAAAATGTCATTCTACCTTTCCCTTCTCTTCCCATGGCCCCTCCCCCACAGCATCCCCCTAACAGAGTTTCAAGCTCTGCTTCCCCTCTGCCAGGTACCAGGTTCCTGGGCACTCAAGCTCACTTTTCCCCAGAATTTCTGCAGTGTTGTAAGCTTTGAAAAGTGCCTTCTTGGGTACCCTGCTGCTCTGTATTGTTTATTAGTTTTATTTGTCTTATCTTTTGGGTAGCATATTTGGCTCTAAGATTCTGTGTCTCTTCTCCTATCACACATCTCTCAAAATCCAGAATGCTTATTGTAAATAAATAAAAAGTATCCCCAAGATGATAGGTGCTATTGGGAACCCACTCATCTCTTTTCTATCAATCTAAAACTCTGGCACAATGCTGGCCCCACCCCTTCCTGCTAAAATTGCCTGTGACCACCATGTTATTGGGGGCTGATACGGGGAGTGAGGGGGGGAGAAGAGATAGTGAAGAGAGAGAATCTGTGAGGAAATAGGAAGGGTAAGGGGCCAGAGAGGAGCTTGTGGTGGGAGGGCTTCTAGAAAATACTTCCAAGAACAGCAGAGCTCGGTGTTCACTTGGATCTTATTGTAAAACATCCTCCAACTCAGCATCAAACCTCCAGTTACGTCTGTTGCACAAATGTGTTGTATGAGTATATTTTTATGTAGAAATGAAGGCAAGAAGACTGATTTTCATATTTGAATCAATTGAAGTGAAGCAATCATGAGTAGAAGCCAGAAGCTTCCTACAAAGGTAAAAATCACATCGTAAGCACTGAAAATATTTGTAGAAATGTGGGTTGGTGATATGATATTGCAGCCAGTATTCTCTAGACCTCCTGGAGATAAGAGACCTAAGGTGACATTTTCAGAGATCCAAGGGATTTGGGGGCTAAGCGAAGGAAAAAAGACATGACCACAAGGTGGCAGCAGCACACACTGGCCTGGTTGGGCTCTCCAAGGACAGGCTTGCCTGGTCATGTCCCTCAGGGCAGGCATTTGTTCAGAGGCTAATGCCTGGAGGCAGCAAGTATGAAGAGGAGGAGGGCATGGGACCTTTGAGGAAAAGAGGGATCTAAGTGATGTGGCTCAATAGCATGGGGGGAGTCTCTGGGTCAGAAAGCTGTGAAGGGCATGGGGTGCTTGGCTGGCCCCTTTGTTTTTTGTTTGTTTGTTTGTTTTTTGGTTTTTGTTTTGTTTTTATATGAAATTTATTGTCAAATTGGTTTCCATACAACACCCAGTGCTCATCCCAACTGGTGCCCTCCTCAGTGCCCATCACCCACCCTCCCATCCCTCCCACCTCCCATCAATCCTCAATTGATTCTCAGTTTTTAAGAGTCTCTTATGGTTTGGCTCCCTCCCTCTCTTTTTTTTTTTCCTTCCCCTCCCCCATGGTCTTCTGTTAAGTTTCTCAGGATCCACATAAGAGTAAAAACATATGGCATCTGTCTTTCTCTGCCTGACTTATTTCACTTAGCATAACACTCTCCAGTTCCAAACACGTTGCTACAAAAGGCCATATTTCATTCTTTCTCATCACCGTATTATTCTATGCCATTCTTCTCATTGCCAATAGTATTCCATTGTGTATATAAACCACAATTTCTTTACCCATTCATCAGTTGATGGACATTTAGGCTCTTTCCATAATTTGGCTATTGTTGAAAGTGCTGCTATAAACATTGGGGTACAAGTGTCCCTATGCATGCATCAGCCATCCTGTATCCTTTGGGTAAATTCCTAGCAGTGCTATTGCTGGGTCATAGGGTAGATCTATTTTTAATTTTTTGAGGAACCTCCGCACTGTTTTCCAGAGTGGCTGCACTCCTTTGGAAGACCATGTGATTCTTGATCTTGGGGTTGTGAGTTTGAGCCTCATGTTGGGTGTAGAGATTACTTTAAAAAAAAACACTTAAAAAGAGGGGTACCTGGTTGGCTCTGTCGGTTGAGGGTCCATCCAGCCCTTGATTTCTGCTCATGTCAGGCTCCCAGGGTCGTGGAATCAAGCCCGGTGTCTGCCATGTCAGGCTCTGCACTAATCTTAGAGCCTGCTTGGGATTCTCTGTCTCTCTCCCTCTGCCTCCACCCACCCCCCCCCCCCCACCTTGTGCTTTATCTCTCTCTAAACAAAAACAAAAACAAAAACCACTTAGAGAAAGCTCTGAAGGGCAGCAGTAGCTTGGGGTCTTTATAGCCCTGGACTTATTTTATCTATGCTACAGATGTTGAGTGCAGCTTCAGGGGAATGCAAAGTAGGCAATCTCTAAGTGGGTAAAAATCTGCTTATTAAAATAATTTTATGTGTAAAAATGTGTCTCAGCCTATAGTAAAAAATTATACATCTTAGGAGTCAATACACAGAGGGCATCTTTGGTTTATATAATAGGCATCTCACACATATACACTCTTACAGGATGGGAGTCATGCCATATATGGTGTTTTATAGCTTTCACAATAATCTATTAAGCATTTCTCAATGTCACTAAAATTTCTTCTAAAACATTATATTTAATAGCTTCTTGTCATCATAAGCTTTTCCTATGATTTACCACAACCCCGGTTCAAATGTTTTTCTGCAGGTAGCCTAATGTTTCTAACGTCACCCTACAGATCTGTAGTGATGGAACCCATAGCTCTTTGCCCCCAAACCTGGTTTGGATTCTTAGCTCTACTGAGTCAGTGGTTGAGCTGGGGAATCATCAAATGATTTTTGAGAATAATGTTAGGAAGAAGAGATTTCATCCAGATTAAAAAATATTTATTTACACAATTATTTATTTGGTATGTATTTAACAATGTGATTAATGGGTAAGCTTGCAGATAACATTTTGGTCAAAAAACAATTGTGCTCATTAAGGAAGCATATTATGCAAAGAGCACTCCATCATATGGGGCTCCTAAAGAAAACTTGTTTTGAGGTAAATCACAGACCCCATCTCATTAATTACAGGTATCAACCATACCAAATCACCATGCACAAAGTATTTAAACAGATAGTAGCTTGATGATGAATGGCATTTCCCGTTTCAAATGATGTAAGTAAAATGCTATTTAAAATCTTGACATTCTCTTGCAAAGAGTAGGTGAGCTCGAGAAGGTGGCACAATGACAATGTGACTCCCACGTTCCTCATTGTGTGTCTGTGTGCATGTGTGGAGTGTGGTGGAGGAGCCTTTGAACAGCACGATGTGTCCTAAGAGCAGAATGGGATCAAACAACCTGCCTCCTGCACTTCTGAGGCAGTTGCACTGTGCAGGACATGGCCTTTGGCTTCTTCCGCCTCTGTGACCACCTGTGCAATAAAGGCTGCTTGATCCTAAAGGTCCGGGGGCGGGGGGAAAAGGCAACAAGATGAGGTTTATTGAATAATCAGTGGCAAGCGGTTTATGAGATGCTCATCATGTGGAATCCCCAAAGTAATCTTGTAAATTGTGTGTCTCCAATGTTCACATTAGATACCATGCCTCACACATATTTTACCAGATATCTACCAGATCCTGGCTGAACCATACATGAGCCTAGATCTGAAGTCCTTGCAAAAATCTGTGCTATTGCTATAAGATTGTATAGAGAATGTCATTTTCCAGGAGAGTCCGTCAAAACCACTGTGTCCTTGATTCTTTTCCACCATCTCATCTATATACCTTTCCTTTTCTCTCTCTCTTTTTGGTTTTGCACTTCTGTCTCCTTCATTCTGCTCCTTGCCTGCCCTATGAGGTTACTGAGGTAGGTACATAAACATACATATGCTTTTCCTGTATTTTCCATATATCTCTGCTCCTAAAATGCCCATTTTGTACCATCCAAGATAGTAACTAGTGTTAATGATGACAGTTACCTATGGCTCCGTGTTACTGATGGATAATAACATCCTACAGTTGCTACCAAAGGAGTAATGTCTAATGGTAGATATCTCGACAACATGCAGGTTGATAAAGCTGGGTGACTTCTGATAATGCACTTTGTCTCGGCTCAGAGTATAACAGTTGAGAGCAAGAGTTTTGGAGTCACTTGGATCTAAACTCTGGTCTGGACTTCCCAACTTACTCTCCTTTTCACTTTTGGCCATTTACTTTACTCTCTCTGTCTCATTTTCCTCCAGGGAAAAATGAAGGTGAGAATAGTGTTTACCTCCTAAGCTTGTATAGGATTAAATGACATACTACATACAACTTGCTTAGCAAAGTGTATATAACACTGAGCTCTCAAGAAATTGACTACTATAAAAATAATATGTACAAACTATTTTCTGCTGGATCTACCTCTGTGTTAGGCCAACATTCTAAACATTCTAAACAACATTCTAAACATACTGTACAGTGTTTACTCATCACCAATTATGTACATTGTATGGCTGGAGACACTATAAGGAAAAGGGCCCTAGGTAGTTTCAGTACTTTGCTTCTCATTAGCTTATGGCTTACTTAGTAACAATAAGAAATACATACAAGAATTTATGTGTTTCCTTATTATGTCTGTCTTTCTGATAAGAAATTATCAAGCCTTCATTTAAAATGACATCATTTTTGCAAATGGCATATTGTATAAAGGGTTAGTATCCAAAATCTATAAAGAACTTATCAAGCTCAACACTCAAAAAAACCCCAAATAATCAGTGAAGAAATGGGCAGAAGACACGAATAGACACTTTCCAAAGAACCTCCAGAATCCAAATGGCTAACAGACATATGAAAAAATGCTCAACATCACTCATTATCAGTTAAATACAAATCAAAACCATGATGAGATACCACCTCGCACCTGTCAGAATGGCTAAAATTAACGACTCAGGAAACAACAGATGTTGGCGAGGATGCAGAGAAAGGGGGACACTTTTGCACTGTAGATGGGAATGCAAACTGGTTCAGCCACTCTGCAAAACAGTGTGGAGGCTCCTCACAAAATTAAAAATAGAACTACCCTATGACCCAACAATACCTAGCACTACTAGGTATTTATCCAAAGGGTACAGGAGTGCTGATTTAAAGGGGCACGTGCACCCCAATGTTTATATAGCACTATCAACAATAGCCAAATTATGGAAAGAGCCTGAATGTCCATTGACTGATGAATAAAGAAGATGTGGTATATATATATATATATATGATGGAATATAACTTGGTGATGAAAATTAAATCTTGACTTTTGCAATGTGGATAGAACTGGAGTGTATTATGCTAAGCAAAATAAGTCAGTCAAAGAAAGACAAATATCATATGATTTCACTCATGTGGAATTTAGGAAACAAAGCAGATGAACATAAGGGAAGCAAAAATAAGACAAAAACAGAGAGGGAGGCAAACCATAAGGGACTCTTAAATACAAAGAACAAAAAGAGTTGCTGGAGGGGAGGTGGGTGGGGGGGATGGGCTAAATGGGTGATGGACATTAAGGAGGGCACTTGTTGGGATTGAGCACTGGATATTACATGTAAGTGATGAAACTGGGTTCTGCTCCTGAAATCAATACTACACTGTGTGTTAACTAACTTGAATTTAAAGAAATAAATTTTATTAAAAAAAAAAAATTTAACGTTTATTTATTTTTGAGACAGAGACAGAGCATGAATGGGGGAGGGGCAGAGAGAGAGGGAGACACAGAATCCAAAGCAGGCTCCAGGCTCTGAGCTGTCAGCCCAGACCCCGACGCGGGGCTCGAACTCACGGACCGTGAGATCGTGACCTGAGCTGAAGTTGGAGGCTTAACCGACTGAGCCACCCAGACGCCCCTATAAATTTTAAAAAATAACATAAAACGACATCAATGCCACAAAGTACTCCCCATCCTTAAAAAGGAAATCAGCCAGTATTTACTGAGGACCTCTTCAGTGCTCAGGCCTATGCCAATCTGGGGAATAGAGGTGGGCTCCCAGGAAAACATGAGTTTTCTTTTCCTCAACATAACTGTGAACTTCTCAGCCTTAAACTGAATTCTAAGTCACATTCTTTTATTTTTTTTTTTTTTTCTCTAAATACATGTTCTCTGTGGACTTGTCCACTTGGGTCTGACTTTGTCCCTACCTTTCATCATTTGTGTCTTGAGTCCTATTTATCTTGGCATCCTGCTCAATAGCCAAAGAGTCTTACAACCAAGTTAACATTCTCTCCTAAGGGAAGTATACAACTCCTCTAGGTTCTAGAATTCACAACAAGGAAACAGTTGCTAAGTAAGGGATGCTTTAAAAAATTAGAGATCTACTAAAATGGCTAAAATTAAAAAGCTTGATGATGCCAAGTGTTAGAAAAGACAGAGAATAACAGAATAAATGCTCATACATTTCTGAAGAGAATGTAAAATTGTACAGCCACCTCAGAAAACAGTTTGGCAGTTTCTTTGTTAACATATACTTACCATACAACCCAACAGTGATACTTCCAGTATTTTACTTAAGTGAAATGAAAACTATGTTGATACCAATACTTATATATTAATTTTCATATCATCTTTATATAAACTAGCTCCAAACTGGAAACAACCTATATGTCTGTCAACAAATATGCATGATGTGTGCATCTGATGGAATACTATTCAGTGTGCCTGGATGGCTCAGTCAGTTGAGGGTCCAACTATTGGTTTTGGCTCAGGTCATGATCCCAGGGTCTTGGGATCGACTCCCATGCTGAGCATGGAGCCTGCTTAAGATTCTCTCCCTCCCTCCCTCCCTCCCTCCCTCCCTCCATCCCTCCACCTCTCTCTCTCTCTCTCTCTCCCCCTCTGCCCCTCTCCTTCACTTTCTCTCTCTCTCTGTCTCTCTCTCTCTCTCTCAAAAAAACCACAAAAACAAAAACAACTAAACAGATGAATCTCAGCATTCTGCTGAGCTACACAAGCCCACCTCAGAATGCATACTGTATGATTCTATGTAAAGAAGATTATTTAAAAAAAAAAACCCAAATGAAAATATAGTGACAGAAGTTAAATTAGTGATTGTCTGGCAGCAAGAATGAGAGGAGCATGGAGGTGGAGCGCAAGGGAACGTTTTGGGTGATGGAAACAGTCTGTATCCTGATTATGATGGTAGTTACAAAGGCATATAAAATTTTCAAAACTCTTTGAATGTACACTTAAAATGAATGCTTGCTTAACACAGTATATATCTTATATCTTATATATTATATATAAAATGATGATTTAAAAATGATGATTGAAGTGGTGCCTGGGTGGCTCAGTCAGTTAAGCGTCCGACTTCAGCTCAAGTCATGATCTCACGGTTTGTGAGTTCGAGCCCCTCATGGGGCTCTGTGCTGACAGCTTGGAACCTGCTTCAGATTCTGTCTCCTTCTCTCTCTGCCCCTCCCCGACTTGTGCTCTGTCTCTCTCTATAAAAAATAAATAAATGTAAAAAATAAAATAAAAATTAAAAAAATTATTTTTTTATTTTTTTTTCAATATATGAAATTTATTGTCAAAATGGTTTCCATACAACACCCAGTGCTCATCCCAAAATGTGCCCTCCTCAATACCCACCCTCCCCTCCCTCCCACCCCCCATCAACCCTCAGTTTGTTCTCAGTTTTTAAGAGTCTCTTATGCTTTGGCTCTCTCCCACTCTAAACTCTTTTTTTTTTTTTTTTCCTTCCCCTCCCCCATGGGTTTCTGTTAAGTTTCTCAGGATCCACATAAGAGTGAAAACATATGGTATCTGTCTTTCTCTGTATGGCTTATTTCACTTAGCATCACACTCTCCACTTCCATCCATGTTGCTACAAAGGGCCATATTTCGTTCTTTCTCATTGCCCTGTAGTACTCCATTGTGGATATAAACCACAATTTCTTTATCCATTCATCAGTTGATGGACATTTAGGCTCTTTCCATAATTTGGCTATTGTTGAGAGTGCTGCTATAAACATTGGGGTACAAGTGCCCCTATGCATCAGTACTCCTGTATCCCTTGGGTAAATTCCTAGCAGTGCTACTGCTGGGTCATAGGGTAGGTCTATTTTGAATTTTCTGAGGAACCTCCACACTGTTTTCCAGAGTGGTTGCACCAATTAGCATTCCCACCAACAGTGCAAGAGGGTTCCCGTTTCTCCACATCCTCTCCAGCATCTATAGTCTCCTGATTTGTTCATTTTGGCCACTCTGACTGGCGTGAGGTGATACCTGAGTGTGGTTTTGATTTGTATTTCCCTGATAAGGAGCGACGTTGAGCATCTTTTCATGTGCCTGTTGGCCATCCGGATGTCTTTTTTAGAGAAGTGTCTATTCATGTTTTCTGCCCATTTCTTCACTGGGTTATTTGTTTTTTGGGTGTGGAGTTTGGTGAGCTCTTTAGATTTTGGATACTAGCCCTTTGTCCGATATGTCATTTGCAAATATCTTTTCCCATTCCGTTGGTTGCCTTTTAGTTTTGTTGGTTGTTTCCTTTGCTGTGCAGAAGCTTTTTATCTTTATAAGGTCCCAGTAATTCATTTTTGCTTTTAATTCCCTTGCCTTTGGGGATGTGCCGAGTAAGAGATTGCTACGGCTGAGGTCAGAGAGGTCTTTTCCTGCTTTCTCGTCTAGGGTTTTGATGGTTTCCTGTCTCACATTCAGGTCCTTTATCCATTTTGAGTTTATTTTTGTGAATGGTGTGAGAAAGTGGTCTAGTTTCAACCTTCTGCATGTTGCTGTCCAGTTCTCCCAGCACCATTTGTTAAAGAGACTGTCTTTTTTCCATTGGATGTTCTTTCCTGCTTTGTCAAAGATGAGTTGGCCATACGTTTGTGGGTCTAGTTCTGGGGTTTCTATTCTATTCCATTGGTCTGTGTGTCTGTTTTTGTGCCAATACCATGCTGTCTTGATGATTACAGCTTTGTAGTAGAGGCTGAAGTCCGGGATTGTGATGCCTCCTGCTTTGGTCTTCTTCTTCAAAATTGCTTTGGCTATTCAGGGCCTTTTATGGTTCCATATGAATTTTAGGATTGCTTGTTCTAGTTTCGAGAAGAATGCTGGTGCAATTTTGATTGGGATTGCATTGAATGTGTTGATAGCTTTGGGTAGTATTGACATTTTGACAATATTTATTCTTCTAATCCATGAGCAGGGAATGTCTTTCCATTTCTTTATATCTTCTTCAATTCCCTTCATAAGCTTTCTATAGTTTTCAGCATACAGATCTTTTACATCTTTGGTTAGATTTATTCCTAGGTATTTTATGCTTCTTGGTGCAATTGTGAATGGGATCAGTTTCTTTATTTGTCTCTCTGTTGCTTCATTGTTAGTGTATAAGAATGCAACTGATTTCTGTACATTGATTTTGTATCCTGCAACTTTGCTAAATTCATGTATCAGTTCTAGCAGACTTTTGGTGGAGTCTATCGGATTTTCCATGTATAGTATCATGTCATCTGCAAAAAGTGAAAGCTTGACTTCATCTTTGCCAATTTTGATGCCTTTGATTTCCTTTTGTTGTCTGATTGCTGATGCTAGAACTTCCAGCACTATGTTAAACAACAGCGGTGAGAGTGGGCATCCCTGTCATGTTCCTGATCTCAGGGAAAAAGCTCTCAGTTTTTCCCCATTGAGGATGATGTTAGCTGTGGGCTTTTCATAAATGGCTTTTATGATGTTTAAGTATGTTCCTTCTATCCCGACTTTCTCAAGGGTTTTTATTAAGAAAGAGTGCTGAATTTTGTCAAAAAAAAAAAAATTAAAAATGATGATTGAGGGGCACCTGGGTGGCTCAGTCGGTTAAGCGTCCGACTTCAGCTCAGGTCACGATCTCGCAGTCCGTGAGTTCGAGCCCCGCGTCGGGCTCCGGGCTGATGGCTTGGAGCCTGGAGCCTGCTTCTGATTCTGTGTCTCCCTCTCTCTCTGCCCCTCCCCTGTTCATGCTCTGTCTCTCTCTGTCTCAAAAATAAATAAAACGTTAAAAAAATTTTAAAAATGATGATTGAAATAGTAAAAGGTAGGGAGAGATTTCAGTTGTCACAAAACAAAGATACCCAGAGACATAACTGCATTGCACGTGAATCTATTCACTGTTAAATAGACATACTTTTTCATTCACTCACTCATTTATTCAACCATATATTAAGCACTGACTAGAATCTAGGTCAAGTGTTGGGTACACAGCCTACAGAGATCAAAGACAACTTTGTAACCACAACACATTTACAGTTTTGACAAATAGACTAACTGGAAAATGGCTGCCATGTAGGGGTTCAACTAGGAGGACCATTGAAGGTCCTTGGGATGGGGCAAGGTTTGATCTGAGTATTGGGAAGAGAAGGAGTATAGATGCTCTAGGTAAAGGGAACAGCAGGTGCAGAGTCATGACAGGATGGTTCCTGTGTCTAAGGTGAAGAATGCAGATGTGTGGAAGGTGGCCAGTGAGGAGCAGAAAAGTGAGTGTGGGTCTTGTGATGAAGGATGTTGTGTTTTGGCCTATTTTCTGTTGGGTGTAAATGAAGGATTTTAGGCAGGAGAATGGCATGACTTAATTATAGTTTAGAACAGTCATGCTAGCCTCAGTGTAGTGTATAAATTAAAGGGGTCAAGAATAAGCAGGGAGACCAGTTAGGGAATTGCTAAAGTAATGGAGTAGTGGTGGTAGGAATGAGTCCGTGGGACATTTTGGGGGTTGGTCCTGGCTGGTTCTTTGTAATATCTAGCAAACATCTTCCGGCTCCATGTGGTGTTGCCTTTTTATTTTGTTTGCTTTTTGTTTTTAGTGTGTGTTTTGTTTTGCCAGGGGCATTTGGTGCTTACCCTTATCCTGTGTGCTTTGTGAAGCCTGTCCTGTCTTCCATGTTTCTCCTTTCCTTTTATCTTGTCCTAGACACAAGCTAAGGGAATGGCATGGTTTTCTTTAAGTTTTACAAGAACTGTGAGTCCTATTTGATTTCTCCTCCGAAAGGAGCACTGCCAGGGATGATCTCCCTCACTGATGCAAAGAAATTAAGATTCAGTCGCTGCCTTCAAGAACATTTACAACGGAAAGTATACTTGAGGCACTGTGTGGCTAAGTTGGTTAAGTATCCAACTCTTGATTTTGGTTCAGGTCATGATCTCATGGTTGTGAGATTGAGCCCCACATAGAGCTTAGTGCTGGGTTCCACATGCTGACCATGGAGCCTGCTTACAATTCTCTCTCTCTCTCTCTCTCTCTCTCTCTCTCTTCTCTCTCTCTCTCTGCCCTTCTTACCCCATCAAAATAAGTAATGTTTTTAAAAAGTATACCTTCTCAATTAACTAATATTTACTGAGTGTCTGCTCTGTGTCCCATGCTGTCTGAGGTGCTGGTGAGTGTGCTAGTTGGCTTGATGGATTATCCAAAAACTCCCCTGCAGCCACACCCTACTCCCCACCACATGATTATTGTTCTTTGTACAAAGGTCTATGGAGATTCTTGAAAATATAAAAGATAGTGTCTGCTCCCACCTGACACATACTTTTGAAGAGAAGAAAACATGGCTACAGTGTAAGGCAAAATGGGAAAAGCAATGTAAAAGAGGGAGGAGGAGGTCGGTGAAGTATTATAAGGAGAGTGCTCACCCAGGCCAGGGTGGTGTGGCTGGTATGGCTGTTCCATGCAGAGGAAAAAAAAAAAAAAAATCTCCTGGAGGCCATGCGAGCACCTCCAATGAGCTAGAAACTCTGTCATGTGCTGGGAATACCAAGTTGAAGAGCAGGCCCTGCCTACAGAAAGTCCTTTTCTTGTGGAATCAGAGTTTGCCTAAAATAATTTCAGAAGAGCCCTGCATGTCATTGAGCCTTTGTAAGTTCAATGCTCCACGTTAGCCTGGAAGTTCCAGTGTGGCGGCCCGATCATTCAGCTTCTTGCACGTCCTGTCTCCGATGTATTGAACGTGGTGGCATTGTAGAAGGTGATGTTAGAATAGGCAAAGTTTTCTTGGACATAATTCAGAAAACATGTACTGTAAAAGGCGTTCAGGGCTTCCCCATTTGGAGAGAACATGTGTGGAGATCCCGCAGTATATCATTCCTTTGGAAACCTGGTTCTGTCATTCACCTTTTATCCCTCCTGTTGACAACATCTTAAACTCACAGTCCTGACCTAGTGAACTTTATTGTAAAAGCAGGAACTAAATATCCACATTGAGGACAGATCAGATACAAAGCTCCATGTGTTTCTGAAGTCTAATTTCTGGTATATATCAAGATGTCATATAATTAAAAATTTCCAAAGTCAGGACACGACAGTCTAGAGAAAACACACTGTCAGAAAGAAACCACTCGGAGGCTCACACACCCTCCCGCTACACAAAAAGAAACACCTGCCACATTGCAGATACATGGGACATATTTCGTGTGTGTGGGACCAGTAACACAAATACCGTTTAGAGGAGGGAAGCAATAAAAACAGTACATTAATATTTTAAATGTTGGTAAAAAAGCATAGCTGGGTGAGGAGTAAATGCTTAAGAACTTCCCCTTAATAAAAACGACATTCTCGGTTATATGACCCACAGCAAATCGGCTTCAGCTGCATTTTTATTTAGCAATTTGTGTTTGGTGTTTTCTCTTGGAGATACTCCCCTATTGCATTTTATGGCATGCTTTACATAAATTGCAAGGAGGATTGGGGTGTAAAGCTGTCAATTCCCAGCAGCTCATAAACTAATGAATTTAAATTTTAAATGGGAGATTTTAAAACATGTGGGGGCTGTTTTCATTATCTGATGGTATGTATCTCCAATGATAAGTGGCAGTCCATAAACACTGGGGATGGCTCCTTTCAGAAACTTGTGATAAGAAAATTCTCTCCTCCCTCCCTCTTTCCTTTCTCACTTTGTTCATTTCCTGTAAAATATCAAACTCCACTGAATTTCACCTTTCCCAACGACATGATATAAGTTGTTTTAAAAATTGACTTGAAAAAGAAAAAAAAATTATTTGAACCAGAGAAACTTTATTCACCCTCAAATCTGTTTCCTACTGCCCTTTATTTTTTGATACCACATTGCTCTTTTTTCTACTCTTCATGCAAGTCACTACTCCCCTGAGACGGCAGACAGACAAGCAGACATGCACACACCCCTTTGTAAACCATCAACATGGCCAAGTTAACCTGTATGGAAGCCCTTTCAAAGTGAAGAAAAAAAATAAGTCCACACTTGAAAATCTTTTAGGCCCTTGCTACATTACAAGTCAACTAGCCTTATGGAAAATGGTTAAGGAAGAAAAAACAAAAGCACTAACCAAACACTGTCATCTGATGATCAGAGAAATGCACTCTTTTTTTTGCTCCTTCTTGCAATACTTTCTTCCACATTCCTATCCCTTCTGTAACAAGTGAAGATTGCAACCAGATCTAAGACAGGGAATATATGAAGTTTCTATGAAACTCTATGTCTGATATTTGTTTGTTTCTATTATGTTCATATTTTGTTCTTTTGGGATCTGGCTGTAGGAATTTAGATACGTTTCTCCTCAGGGTTCCAGTGGATGGTTAGTCTGTAGATTTAGTCTAAGTATCAAACCAAATGGAATTATTTTCTGTGTCATGTTTTATAACCTGATGCCATTTTGTTCTAGTTCATTAATTTTAGAGAATTAATGGGATGTCTTTAATAGTTCACAAAGTTTTTGGAAGTTTTGTTTTCTTGTTTTGTGTTCTTTTAAATTTATATAAATGACACAACAGAATCAGCCTTAGCTTCTATGACTTTGTTTCCCCAGTACCAATACAGTAATAGCAGAGCTCATAATATGTACTTCATATTGTTTTATTGAAACATCAAATAAATAAAACACAGAAAATCCCACAAAACAACTTACAGACTAAAGAAGAAATTAAAAAGATTTGCCAGAAAGACTTTATGGCCTCTTGTTTCCATTGTCCAGAGGCCATTGCTTGTTACTTTCAGGCTCTTGGGTCAGCGTTGGGCATGTGAGTTCACAGGCCAGTGACTTCATACAAGATAGTAGTCTATTTGGATTAGGTCCAGGAGTGTTTTAAAATTCAAAAATGGTAGATGAATTTTTTTTTTACAAAAAAATATTTCTATTTCCAAACAAGGGCGAAAAAAGAGAGATTGAAAGAATCTTTATTAGATGACCAGAATATGGTCTTTCTACCAACATCAAATTGTCCTCTTCTATGTTATCTTCTACTTTGAAGCCACTTTTAAGCAATGGAGTTTCCACTGTGTCACCTGGAAGACAATTGGATGGTCTAACCAATATCTTAGATCACTTCAGCGCAGGGTGTGTGTGGAGGGCTGTAACAGACTGTGTGCTATGTTTTGTTTTTTCACTAGGAAGGTAACTTCCCATGCTACTGATTAATTGCACTATAATTATTATGGGGTTATTCCTACCTTATAGAAAAGAGAGGGAATAGATTCTCTGTTTGGCAAGTGTTTTGACTTTTCTATCACTGAAGAAATGTCCAGGTTTTCAATCCCATCTTTCTTTTTGATCTCATGTGAGAAACATACTTAGAACTTGGCCTTTTAAGACATGATTTGCCTTGATTCTCTGGAATTCTTTAGCATTAATAAATCAGGGCTGTGCAGTCACTGGCAGAATTTGACTTGACGTATACCCTAAGGTCCCACCTGTAACAAAGTATCTTCTCTTGCAAGTAGACACTGGAAATTTTAAAAGTAGTTTGACTGGTATTTTGAAATTCCCAAATCAGAATGTATGTGGACAGAGGAATTTGGTTGACAAAACACCCATTTGACATACTAGGTGCTATTAACTACTTCTACAATTTGCTTTGCACCCGCACTAGCAAGCTGAGAATGAGCCTTTGAGGTTGTGGATCACAGATATGTACAGAAGAGAAATACAACCAATGGACTTTTAGTGGTTACCCACATGGCTTAGGACCAGACAGAATATGGGTTCTGGAAATTCCAAGTATCTGTAGCCAATCTGAATGTATTGGCTAAATGTCTGGAGAGAAAGGCAAGGTCAGAGAGTCATTAAAGAAGAAATGAAATAGTGCCTGAATTCTCTTCCTTTCTGGAGAGGAAATACAAGACATGGAAGAGTCATTCTTAGCTCTGTCAGAGTCACCAGCTATGCTAGTTTTTAGTTCTATATCTGTATAACACAATGTGGTGTCTTTAGAGTAAGGGACCTTGCTCCTTCTCACTTCCTATATTATACCAGACTTCTTCACCAAAATCTGCACTGTATGTTTTCATTGTGGTAAAAGGCAATAAGTTTATGAATTTTTAATATTCCTGTCAAGGTATTACGAGAATAAATTACTTTGTGAGGTATGTAGGAATGCCAACAGTAGGATGAAAAGTGTATCATAATCTCAAAATAGTAAATGCTAGTTCTGTGGCTTTCTTGCAGAGAGGTGATGTGTCTTGGTGAGACAAGAGAACAATTGTAGAAGAGAGTTTACATGCAGATTTCTGCTGGTTCTCCTCTCTGTGCCAATCCAATCTCCTGGGCTTTCCTTGGATCACATCTATAAATACCTTCTAAGGTGGACTCACATTTCCAAGGACAAGATGAAGATCTCTTTCTTTGCCCTTAATCTATGGTTTGTAATGGGGTTTAGGAGCAAGCCAGATGGGAATGGCAGGAAAAAATGATAGGTAGACATAGGAAAATAGGAGAAATAAAATCACAGAACCAGAAGGCAGAAAGGCGCCCTATTCATCTGGTTGAAATACCTCCCAGTGCTAGAACTGTTTCTCTGACATCTCTGATAGATGTGTCCTCTGTTAGACATTTTCATTAACCCAGGGTACATACAATAGTTTTTTTGTTTGTTTGTTTGTTTTTATTCTTTTGTAGGCAGTATATTTCTTTGTTGGGGAACGTTAATTGTTAGAAAGTCCCCTTTTTTATCTGTGATTGACTCCCAATCACTCTTTTAGGAATATCCAACCCATTGGGTCTGGTTCATTATACATAACAGCCCTTTCTTAGAACGGGAATAGAATCACAACTTGTGGAATTTGTCAAAGACTGCTTCTGGGATTATAAAACGTATTTATTATGTTGCTTAAGGAGTTAGTTAAAAATGGAAGAATATCTAGAAAAATCATGCCTTTCACACAATTCTGAGTCAGTGTAGAACAATGCTGCATGGAGTGCATTAATAAAGAAACTTTCTAGCTGGTTTGGTGTATTTTGCTAACTCATTGGTTAGCAGTTCCTGAGGCATTTATATAAGTGACCAAAGGAGATGATGAGGAGAAGAATTACCATATTTTGAATACACTTGTGATGTTCTGTGATATTTGGCTGCAGGAGTGAAGATGAAGAACTTGAACTGGTCAACTGTTTGACCACCAAAGTGACATCTCCAGGTGAAGTTTTCAGAAGAGTTGGGGTCCTGAGAGAAGCAGATAGTAATATCTGAGTGGGGGTTGTAAAGATATTTGAGGGATACATTGAGGTCAAATTACAGTAGACCTTAAATACCAGGAAAGGAATTCAGATATATTTTTATGAGTGGGGAGAAGCTATTGATCATTACAAATGATTTGAGGTAACCAGTATCCCCCCAAATCTCAGCGTCTTGATGCAATCATAATTTTCTCATTCACACTCCATGACGAATATAGTTTGGCCGGGGCTATGTTCAGCATAGCCACTCGGGGACCCAGTGTAGTTACATGTCCTTCTTGACATGCATTTCCCAAAATCAAGGAGAGAAGGGAATATGGTGAATGATACTGGCTTCTAGAACTTCCTTCTGAAAGTGGCAAACAACTCTTTTATTCACATTTTATTGGCCAAGGCAGGTTACAATAGTGTGCCCAACTGAGAGGGGGCAAGAGCATCCTATCTTACCATGTGTGCCAAAAGAGAACACACATATTTTAGAACAGCTGTAAAAGCCTTCACTCCAGAGCACAAGAGAGAAATGATGATTAAAAAGGCCAGTAGTGGCACACAGGGAAGTTTTCTGAGCCACGCATCATGCTTGAGTTCAAAGGCTGGATGATTTTGAAATGGCACAATTTGTTTAAACTTGTAGAGGATTTACTAAAGGCATTATTTCACACACACATGTTTTGTTTTGTTTTTGTGTTTGTTTGTTTGTTTGCACCTGGTTTGTCTGTGGATCTTTCTTTAAGCTCTCAGGTTGCACTTATATTGATGAATTACCTGGGAAGTATGTGGAGAGGAGTCTGTCATGAATAGGCACAGGGCTCTCTCCTTCTGTTGGTTTTGCTCAATATTTTTATTAATGATTTGGATTAAAGAGAGTAAAAAGGAGGTGGGAAGGAGGTAGTGTTGATTAAATTTACATGAGGCGAAGAGCTGGGAGAGAGATTGAACTCAATAAACACAGAATTCAAAGCGATCTTGATGGGAAATATAGGCCTACAGTTAAACTTAAGAGGAAAAAAAATAGCTCTTTATGTTGATGTTTCTTAAATCACCTGTATGTGCAGAGGTTTGTGAATATCTGACTTGAAATCAATGATTCTAAATCCTTCCCAGAGCTCTTAGCTTGTTGCAAGCAATATAAGCCAATAGTGTGATCTGGCTATCTAAAAAAGCAATACTCACTTGATAAATGAATTTGACCCAGATGGCACACAGATTCTGGAATTAGTGGATGCTCCAAAAACATATATTAAACAAAAACACCTATCAAGAAAATGAATGAGTGAATTTAAAGAAAGATAATTGTTGCCTGGCTTTCTGAAAGTAGCACACGTACTTGGCAGTTCCCTCCCTCTCCTCTCTAGGAGAGACCCAGGATTGTTCTAAATAACCCAAAACCTCACATGGACATAGACATTTCTATTTGTACTTATTTGAACTTCCTAAAAAAGCAAAATGCTCAGGGATAATAAGCTGGCTAATGAGATGGCAAACTGAAGGTCATTAGAAGACCCAATTAATATGATGCAGAAATTCTTGATCAGAATCTTGACTATTTAGACATCCCCCTGTGGTATGTGGAATCATCATCTGGGGGGCAGCAGCACAGTGTGGGCAAGAGGAATCTGACTTAGGAATCAAGCAATTAGGCTTTGGTTCTGGCCCTACAGCATTTACTAGCCTTAAGACCCTGGGCAAAGGTAACCCCTCGAAGATAAGTTACTAACCTAACCCCAGCCTACTTAGGTTATTATGTTTCTTCATCTCTAGGTAAAGCTCAGCATCAGTGGGCAGGGTGAAACTTGTCCTGCCAACCTCCCAGAGCTGTGGTGGACACCACGTGAGAGAAAGTACACAAAAGCATTGGGTAAATCTTGAAGCATTTTATAAAGATAGGAAGCGTTATGGTAACATTTTCCAAATGACCTCAAGAAACTGATTTGGTTGTACAATGTAAACATAGTACTCTGAGGCCAGGATTACCAGCATTTCTATCAGAGACTTTTCAAAATAAATGCAGTGACTCAAAAGTGTTTCCAGATGATGCCTTCAGGATTACTAACAGAGCAGCTATTAGGAAGCAGTCAGACCTACTGGCCCGTGCCCTAATCCTATTATAAGGCAGACCAGACACCACTTATTTTGCTACGTCAACCTTCCTTTGGCTGATACCAATAACTGTTAGGCCCATTATAAAAGGCACTCTGAACATTTGCGAGGGCATTTACAGTGAGTCTTCAACCACAGCCCTGCAAACTCTCTTCAGGGTGTAGACACATCTGGGTTTGGCTGACTATGTATATCTTGAAGTGTGTATAGAAATTATAAAACTGAAAGCCTAAATGCTATAAGTATATGGGTACTATGTGCTTCTTGTGGGGGCACAGAACATCAATGAATGACACATATCAAATTGAATGTTGGGCAGTGAGAAAACAGGGAGAAAAGGCTAGGGATATAATATATGCCTATTTCCAGTAAGAAGCCCAGGTCTAGGCTAGTTACAAGGAAATGGATCAAATCTAGAAGTTTAACAGAATCATAATTCATATGTATATGGGCAGACCTCCTTAAGTATCAATGAAAGTCTCTGTGCAGGCAAGTCTGATGCTATCTATCTTTCCTTCTGGTTGAGAATGGCCTTCCTGGTGGAGGCAGGTTCCCCAGCATCTACGGGCTGCTTTTGAAGTGGTCAGGCCTGCCAACTGCAGGGGAAATGGAAGTGCACCAAACATTAATGTAAACATGTAAATTGCCTGAGAGTTTTATTAAAATGTGGATTTTTTTCATTAGATGTGGACTGAGGCCTTATATCTCATTTGTAATGAGCTCCAGGACTGGTTCATAATCCACTTGGAGTGGAAGCCCACTTACTTCCAGTCCTGCCACAGAAATAGGAGATAGTTACTCTCTGTGTTTCTCTGTTTCCATAGCCATTTTGGTACAACTGAAAATAATTACAGAATTTTAACAAGGAAGAATGTGAGTAGGCTGAAGCAAGTATTAATCACTTCAGACCCATTGACCACAAGTTCTCAGGGGCAGTGGGCTATAAGTTAGGAGACCCTTCTTGTCCGTAGAATTTCTCAGTTCTTGCTGGGACTCTACTATTCCAGCATCATTATAACTTTTAAACTCAGAATGTACCACTGAATTCAGAAAACCTCACTGTTCATGATGTCATTATCCTTCTATCACTTTCTTGGAGGAGAAATAAAGTCCCATTTAAGCTAAAGTTGATATGCACAATCAATAATGTTTGTCATTATTTAGGACTCACTATATATTATGTGTTTCACTGATATCATTCTATTTAACCCATATATTAATCCTACAAAGTAGATACTATAATTATCAATATTTTATAGACAAGGATCTAAGCCAAATGCCAAAGCCCAACCTCTGAACCACATTGCTTACTTCCTTCTTGGTGATGGTCAGGCCACTTTTTTAACCTATGGATTTTTTGTTCCCTTACTGGTTATTTTTACACAAACTCAAATGAAGGAATCAGAATATATTTGTAGAATTATTTGGAGTAAAAATATTCATTCAGCAAGCCCATACTGTATCTGTCTTAGACCCTTGAGCTGCTGTAACACAAAACCATAAATTGCATATTAAAAAAAAAAAAAAAAACAGCAGTTAATTGCCCACCATTCTGGAGGGTGGAAGTCTGAGATCATGGCAGCAGGAAGGTCAGGTGAGAGCCCTTTCTCTGGTTCATAGCCAATGTCTTCTTGCTTTGTCATCACGTGGTAGAAGGGGCTAGGGAGTTTTCTGGAATCCCTTTATAAGTAGTACTAATCCTGTTCCTAAGGGCTCCACTTTTGGGGGTTGGAATTTCACCATAAGAATTTTGGAGGGATACAGACTTTCAGACCATAACAATATATTTAAATATAAGCTATTGTATTTGGAATAAATGGAATACAGTTTTTTGCTTGTTTTGTTTTTAAGAAAAGAAAATGTCTGTCTGCCTTGAGAAAGTGTTTGGGCCCTTATTTTGATTTTGTTTTAAATCAGGAACAAGGTTATTTACACATAGATACTCAATTGGTGTTTGTTCAATTGAGGGATAAAATAAAGAAGAAAGACTAAAACGTGAAGTATTTGAGCAAAGGAAGGGCTGTCATTTGGGTCATCTTATCTTCAGAAGAAGAAAGCAAAAACCAAACATGCTGGCAGCATCCTGAAATGTTGTCTGCCTTAAATTGTTCTCAACTGACACCTGTAATTCTTCTGTTAATGCTGTTAATGCTCTTTTGCCTTTGGGCACAGTTTCTGTGCATATGATATCCCTACCTATGCTTGGAGATTTACAATGGGCAACAGCAAATTCTCAGATGTAGAGCAGTAAACAAAAAACAAAAAACAAAACACACACACACACACACACACACACACACACACGTATTCACACACACCATATTAACCCAACTTTCCCAGTCTGATTTGACCACAGAAACATTCTTCCAAGAGGGACTACTTACCCTTTCCTGGAGGGCGATGAAATGTTCTTTAGGAAAAATGCTTTTGGAGTAGGTATGTTCTTAGTTGTTTTTCCCAAACTTGATTTTCCTAGTATTGGACTCCTCTAAATTTAGAACCTCATAGTATGCACCAGTTTTAAACCTTTCTCTTCTTGAATCTTGGGAACTTAGTCTAAAAAAGAAGAGCTGAATGCCAAAGACCATGCATTTCTCACTTTCACAGTTGGCTTCCCTGGGTGTCAAGAAAAGGAGATGCTAGCAAAGCCAACACCTTGGCCAAAGGTCGCCTGGAGCCTCAGCATCTCATCTCCTCTTTGTGCCCCTGTCCCAGCAGCCCCCTTTGCATTTCTTAGGGTTCTTGGACCTGCATACTAACCTTGGTCTCCCAAGCTAACCTCTCTTTGCTACTACCAAGATATGCACACAGACACTTCATTTTAAGGATTTCATTTCTTTTGACCACAGTAAAACAGAGAAGAAATAATGAAATGGAAAAAAAGGGGGGGGGGGGAATTCTTGTAGAAGTGCCCTGATCTGCAGTTTCTGACTCTGATACATAGGGAGAGCAACCTTTGGCCTCTGCCCATAGCTTTTATTATGAGTGTGTTGCCAACAACCAACCACCCCACTCCTCTTCTTCTTTGTCATCAGACCTTGCCTTAGGGAAGCGCTAAGGAAGACTTTCCCCAAACCTTTATGTGATCTTTACCACATGAACAAGGTGGTTCCTTTTTGTCAAGCAAGGTGAGTGGATCTCAGGGACTCTCCCAACTAGGGACTTTGATTTCCCTAGACCTCTGCCTCAATCAGGAATGATGCCCTTGAGCATTTTCAGTTACCCAAAGTGTTAAAATGTTGGTGCATGACAAAACATTTCTGATCTATAGGGACCTTCCCTGTATCCCCAGCAGAGGTTTGTCCAATTGTAACTTAGAGGTTGACATGTAGAGATAGTGGTGATCATAGTGGAGAAAGAAAGGAAGTTTTCTGCATGTAAATATGTGCATTTGGCTTGTTGAACACACATTCGGTATATGTGCATGTGTGCATTTGCACCTGCTCAGTGTGCTTGTATAGGCCATATGGCCAAGGAGAGAGGGATTAACTAGAGAGCTAAAGAATGAACAGTCTCCCTGCCTCCTGCTACCGCCGTTACCATCGTAGGAGTATTATACAGGGATCGCAGGGATGTCTGAGACTGAACAAGTCTGAGAAGGGGTGCCTTTGGTAATAACTGGAAAGCTAGCCATTGTGAATTTGTTCTTAGATCCAGACCATGAAGGTTCTTATGAAATATATTATGTGTGGCTCATAGGGCTCTCTCCAAATTGGATGAAGCTGTGTGTTCAGTTCTCAAACCTTACCCTATGTGGTATATATTTGTGTGTCAGTATAAGCTCAAAGTAGCTAAAGAACAAGGTTATATAGGAAAAGCCTTCTTTATTGTCAGAGATATGAAAAGATGGAGTTGACAGCTCTGTGAAGCTGACAGTATCCATGTATAGGATAAATGACTCCTTGACATGGATATAGTAGAGGTAATGCAAACATCAGATAATAAATTGACCTTTTAAGGTCTTTCCCAAAGCGGGGATCTGTATTTTACTTCTAACTCTCTTCTTGAGGTGCTCTTTTTCAGTCGACTCCTTTACATTGCATTCCCAGGATAAGATGAATAGGATGTCACTAATGGTCACAGGAAAAGTTATCTGCAGAGAATATTTTAAAGTCAAAAGTATGGCTTTGTTTTAAATGCTGGCTGTATTTTGTATCTTCACAGAGCTCAGGAATTCTATTAACATGTATGAGTGACATAGAAGTATAATCTCATCTCAACTTCAGTATTACACTCCCAAGTAGCTTCAAAGGTTTGATTAAACATACTTATAATAATTAGATTCAAAGCTTTTGGAATTCCAGCAGGTTTCTTTTTTTTTTTTTTTTTTTTTTTTTGAAGGATTCAGCACCTAATAAAGTAAAATAAATTGCAAGGCTCTTGGTCAGTGAATAAGCACTTTTGTTGCTTAGAGCTTCAATTTATCAATAGGACTTGTTACTATTAGACTTGTTTTCTAGCTTCCTTTGAAGGTTTAAGGGCCATTGTCCACCCACACATCAGATTTAGTCACAGGCTGTTATGAAAAGAAATAATTATTTTTCCAAGGTCTGCAGGACCAGATTCAATTTTGGAAAACTAGCTGGTATAATGGTTTGTGCCCTACCCTATCTGTCAAAAACACTAAGATGTGTGGAGCAGAGGGAGGTTGCAACAATAATTGGAGGAGCTGGTGATAGCTGCAGGGGTGTGGGCTAGAGTCAGCATGCTACTCCCTGTCAACAGTCTGGGGTACACCAAGCTAGAACTGGATACCTGGGCTAGTGCAAGGACAGGGTCCTGGGGACCATGCAGGATTAGGGCAGGGGTTTACACCAGGTACATTAGAAGGAGATGCCAAAAGAGCAGTAACAGCCTCCTTGGCCTTACATCAGCTGTGAGGGGATGGAGTAAGAGCAGGGAAGGAGCTAAGGGTAGCAGATGTCAGGGGTAGTAGAAAAATGAAGGGCAAAATAGTTGAAAGTCTAGGGTTTAGGATGTGCCTGATGGTCACCATAAAGTACTGGACCCATGGAACAAAAATAGTCATGTGGTTTAAAGAAGCACATGTGGACAGTACAGGACAGATCCTAATTGATTTTTACAAAATTTCTCCAAAACAGGATCCTCTCACCATCCAAATTGTTGTTTTGAGTTGAATTTTTATTATAATAACAATGTATAGTTAGAAATACCCCAATGTTTATTACCTTTTTTTTTTTTTTTTTTTTCAAATCAGGAAGTTCTTGGCATTCAGGAATGGGTCTAATTCATTTTTGTGTCTCTAGCAACCGCCATGAATCCTCATTAGTAATAGCGGTATGTGCGCACACACACATGCACAAATTATGGTTCACCCTGCATTGGAATGACCATCCCATTGGCTGGAGTCTCCTTTAGTGGAGTTCCTGGAACCCTTTCTCCCTCAGGCTTCTGGTCACTGGAAACAATTAGGCAATGGCTTCTTAGAACCAGGCAGTTCAGCATTCACAAGACTGCATAGGTGCAGATAAATGTTGCATCACAAAGACTTGTTGGAGGAAAGAGCTTGCATTTCTCATCAACAGAAGTGCAAGAGAAACCTCCCTTTGTTTTGAAAACATTATTCTAAACTCCGTAGAAGAAAACCAGGCATGCATCTATCACCCTCAATGTCCTCCTCCCCTTGATCCTGAGGCTTTCTCATATTGTTTGCTATGTGTGTGTAATCAAGGATTCTGGGTGTATTTTCTTTAAAGATGAAATGTTTAAGGCAAAAAAAAAAAAAAAACCCAAAAAAAAAACAACTAGCATTGACAATTTAGTACCTGTTTAGAGACATGAGAAAAGAACTGGTAAGGGCTTGATTTCATTTCATCATCTATCTATCTAACTGTGTATCTTTTTACCATGGTGGACTATCCATTCTACCCCACTCACCTTTCCAGGAATACAAGAGCATAGCTATGGTTACAAATTGCTTAATAATCAGTCAAGGAAACAATAGCAGCCACCCCTTACTGGCCTTGCTGTTGTCAAGATCTTTCATTAAGGAGATTGTCTCTTCTTCTCTAGCTCTTACTGTCACCACAGCTGCTATCCCATCCAGAGATTCTCTTGCAGGGTACAAGGTTAATTTAGAGGTTTTAAAGGACAGGAAGGAAGGGCCAGAGAACCTATTTTTAAAATTAAATCTTCACTGAATTATGCCCATCTATATTTTATGAACCCTGATTTAAAATGCTAACACTATAGACAATATATGCATATGTTATACATTATTCTTGAAGGAATTGTGTCAGTGCATATGGTTGTCAGAAACCATAGATACACTAAAGACAAACTCTGATAAGATAATTTTCTTTTTCTACCAGTTTTACTATTTACTAGCTGATTTGACGTCCAGGAAAAAAAGCTCATGAGATCTTGGCTTGCATTCTTAAGAACAAGGTATACAGAACAGAAGAGGAAGTCCTTGCCTAGTTATAGTAAATGGAAACATTGTGTTCACATATGGATACAGCTATTAAAGAAACTGAGAAATGGGGACATTACCAGAAGATATTGAGAAGAAGTGAGAACTGATTAGAAATTATCTCTTGTTAGAATAGATTGAAACAACTAAAATCCTTCATCCTAGAGATGAGTTTCCTTGGGAGAACCATGTCAAATACCTTTGAACACATAAAAGACTAGCATGTGGATGAGAGATTGAGTATATTTTATGGGATCTCAGAGGGTGGAAAAAGTTGCACCCAACTTTTGTGGTACCCAAAATACAGACTTCAGATTAAGTGTAAAGAACTTTCATTAGAGTCATCCAGACTTCATATACTGGTACATCCATTACAGTAACAGTAGCCAAGCTTAGATTTACACTCTCTTCTTCAGAAAATCTGTTTAATCAAAATGCTATCTGGGGACCATCTGCTACAGAATCACAGTGGAAGTCAAGAGAGAAGGTAGACATTACTATCCTTGGGCCAAACCCCAGACTTACTGAATCGGAGTCATAGGGCTCAATGCCTTGGAATCTTCATTGTAAGCCTTTACTGATGCTTTATTGAAGTTATCAGACATGAGAGCCAACCCATCTTGAATCTAACAGGCAGATCTTCTTACAAATAATGCTTTCATTCCTGGTCAAAGGAGTTATCTGTTGGTTTTCTAAAGGCTGCATTCCTCACTAGTAGTGTTAAAATTCTTGATTGATAATCTTACCTGTTTTAGGATGTTCTCTCCAGTCACCATCTTTCCTGTCCTTCAAATCCCAGTATTTTCTCCTAGCACTTCCAGTTGACTCTATTTGCTTTTCATCACAAGTCCTAAAACCATTCTAGTCAGTATCACAAAACAACTCTGTTGTAAGTTGTATGTTTCACTGTCACCTGGGGCATGTGGGTCTTCTCTCCCCAGAAGCTAAGAAAAATAAAGCACCTGGTAGAGCGCCCTGGCCAAGGTTTTCCAGGTGTGTCATACTTGAAGGCACAATTTAGGCCGTTTAGATCAATATACCATTTGAGGCTTGAATATCTTGAAGTCCAGCATCCCGTCCACGTATGTCTTTAGAGAAGTTTGACTTGAAGCATTTCTTTATGATTTTGAGTGAATATCTTTCTCTCTCTGGCTTCCATCTGTCAGCCCAGATTCTCCTTGACTCTTCATATAACAAACCTAATAAATACATGTGTAAAAACACATGCATCCTCATATCCCTTTGTTTCTCCCAAGCCTCATTAAATTTGCTCTCCTGATGTGTTTATGGGACTTGTTGCTGAAACAAGTCTGATTAGAAAGGAGAGTAGCATTTGATAGGAAATAAAATATCCAAGTTAATTTTTTAGAGAAATATTTGATGAATATCCTAAAGGATTTTAAATCGCTCTGATATCACCCCTTAGCATATTAGCCATGACAAAAAAATGGTTTTGGACGTATTGATTTTGATGCATTTCCCTTTTAGAATATATATGTAATATATTCATAGTGAGCATTATAAAGTACTTTGTGATTGCCAGATGACAGCCCCACATTGTCAGAATAAGTTCGATAATGCTGAATTGATAACATTAAAACAGTTGACAATATACATTATGATTTTAATATGCCACACCATCTCACATTGACTCATGAAATTAAAAATAAATATCACACCTATGGCAATTTTCACTTGAACAAATTCTTTCTTTTTACTATCTTCTGAAGCTTTCATTCAGAAGCCTGAAATGAATACGTTTGTTCAACAGAGTGTCCGCCTGTAGCCTACTCCCATTTCGCTTCCTAACAGTAGTACAAGGAGGCATTATTGAAGCAAGAAGGGCTTGGGTGGCAATTCAGGTGCGATCCTTCATGTACAGAAATGCATTATCAATAGGATGATTGCTCTGCACTCTTCCATTTGCAGCAGGAGTGGATGATGGCAGACATTCATGTCTCCTCTCTGGTTCCTCCTGTGACCAATGCTGGGTTTAACAGAGGGTTGGGTTCAAAATGCACTAGAGAATGGAATCTGCCATGTCCTTGGCACAGTGTCAAGTGCACAGAATTAATAGTCCTCTGTACTGTGGGTGCATAAAAGTGTTCTGTATACCTCTTCTTCACTTCATTGGCGAGCCCATCCTTAGGCTCTAGGAATGGCTGAGCTTCCTGAACTGGGAAAATCCCACTGCTGTAGGTTCTTAATACAACCATGCAACTTTTCTGCGTATCATTGTACATAGTTGTTCATCATAAATTTATTTTTGTTATTATTTGACTTGTTTCAGCCTCCACTAGTCAGGTCACTGAGAGCAGGTGCAGTGTGGATGGTTCTGTTCAGTCTTGAGCTGCAGCATCTCTGAAAATACCTACTTTCTGAAAATGCCTACTAGGAGGTTGGCAGTTGATGAATATTGGTTATTTTAATAAAATCACCCATTAGTATTTACAGCTGATGTTTCCTTCACAGAAAATCTTTCTCACATTTTCTTCTTCTCAGGGCCATTGTCACCTTTACCTTCTGAGTATACCCTGACTAGTTTTGGCCATGGCCTCCAGAAGACCGCATATCTGAGAGTCCCCCCTCTTTTGTCCTGTGTCCAAACTCATCTTCTTTTAACTCTTTTGTTCATGTCACCCCCTGGGGCAGTGGGGCTGGTGCTTCACCCATACAAATACCTCATACCTATGGATGTTCTTACCTTGACTCCTCCTGCAGGCACAGACCTGCCCATTTCCTCAAATATCCAGAACTATAAAAAGCAGCTACTGTATGCGAGGGACAATGTGACAGATAAAAGAGTGAATGAGGCATAGTCCCTTCTGTACATACATTCACAAGAGGGCAGGAGGAGGCAGACCTAGAACAAAGTCATGATATAATATAATACGAGTCTAGTCCAGGAATATGATCAATGTCATTGGAGCCAAAAGGAAGGAGGTGGGAAACTACTGTGTCACTAGCTCAGTGCTTGTGTGTGGGGGTGGGGATGGTAGGGGAGGCTGCTATCCAACCCTGGCACTGACCTCTGTCACACATGACTGAGTTTCCCATCCTTGATTCTCAATATCTCTGTACTGGTCTTCTCAGGCAGCCATAATACAACACTACAGACTGGGGTGCTTAAGCAACAAAAAATTATTTTCTTGTAGTTTTGGAGGCTGTAAGTCCAAGGTCAGGCTGTCAGACAGTTTGGTTTGTGGTGAGCATTCTCTCCCTGGCTTACAGATGACTGCTTTGCCACTATGTTCTCAAGGGACCTTTCCCCTGTGTGTATAGAGAAAGTGCACACTCTGGTGTTCCTTCCTCTTCTTATAAGACACCAGATCTATCAGATTGAGGCTTTACCCTTATGGCTTCATTTAGCCTTGATTTTCTCCTCATGAGCCCTGTCTCCAAATACTGTCACTTGGGGATTAGAGCTTCAACATAAGAATTTTGAGGAACCACAACTTAGTCCACTGCAGTCAAGCACAGTGGACTGCACATACCATATGCATCTGCTCTGACTCCCTGCAAGCTAACCTTCTCATCTGGCCAACCTAGTAGCCTTTGGCTTAGGTGTTTTTAATTCTGTGCATCTGCTACTGATTTATGTGTGGTGTTTTCATGGTGCATGCACACACCCGAGTGAGGTCTACTCATGGTCACAGCATTGACTGTGACCCGGGGCAAGCTACCTAACCTTTCTAAGCCTCACTTTCCTCACCTATAAACAGTGATACTATATTGCTTATATCGCAGGCCTGATGGAAGGGTTAAATTCGGTATCATATGCAAAGCACTTGGCCCTGTTCAAGCACTTGCTTGGCACTGGTCAAAGGTTGTTCCCCCACTCAAACCCTGCCTTCACTGCCCTTCTCAGACTGAGCTCCTGGAGGATGAGAATTATGCCTTCTCCTTCTTCTCTATCTCCCCCCTAAAGATTCCTATCCCCAAGGCTGCCAGATAGAATGCCTGACTGAAGGCAAAGTGGGATGGTACAGAAGTAAAAAACTAGTCAAAAGAGAAAAAAAAATAGTGCAGTGTGGAAGGAATCCTTTATTGTCCAGAAAGTACTGCAAAGAGACTGTATTTCATGTCTGCAGCCAGAAGTGCTAGAGAAACTTTTAACCGGGAATAGACCATTCCCAATGGCGGAATACAATTTTGTTTGTTGTTATACCAGTCATTCATGAGGAATATCTTTGCTTTTTTTTCTGGATCATTTACCTTGAGTTGGTAAGATGCAAAATGAATTAGCCCAGAGGGCAGAAGTGGGGGGATATGATTTGTATTAGTATTTTTGGAGATATGATATTGGTATGCAACCATAGTAACCAACACATTGAAAAGTTAATTCAGCAGGAGTAATTCTGAGAAGTAATGCAACTTATTTGTCACTAAGGAGGACTGCATAGCCAAGTGATTTCTTTATGCATTTTAAAGTGTTTTTAAACCCTTGGGTAGCTATAGTCAATTTTTAAACATGTTTCCTCATTAATTTTCAATTTGTAAATGTACATTGTACAGGAATGTTTTAATCATCTGGGGAGGCTGCTTCACAGATGGCTCTTGTGTGACCTAAAATTTCAATGATTATAATGAATCAGAATGGATGATGGTAAACTTGCTTGGAGATTTGCTGATTGTCAACAGTTTTACAGCTTTGATGCTATTCTTGAGAGTTTAGTGCCATTTAAAAATGAAAGGAAGAGGGTTGTAATGGCCCTGTCAGGGCCAGGAGTTGCCTGAATGAAATAATGTTGGTCGGCCCCTTGCTATTCTGTGTGGAATTCTTTCCAGGGAAAACACACTAAAAGAATTACGATAGCGTGTTAAGTCAGATATACATACAGAACGATAAGTCATCAGTACTCCAGGCCTACACAGGGCAGGGCACTTCTGTTACACTACCTGGTGAAGTCCCAATTAAAAGATGAGAAGGTCTAAAACCAAATGCTCTTCTGAATTATTTATACCAGGGTTCTCCTAAGTGGCACTAAAAGTTAAGAACTGCCTGGGCCAATGACTTAGCAGGTGTAAGAAATTATGTCTACAACTGTTTAAAGGTTGGATTTAAGATGCATCTAGCAACCCAGAACCATAGTCAACAAATCCATTTATTATGCCTCTATTTCTGCTTCTCCATGCTAGGAGCATATGTTCATTATACCCTAGACCTTACCATGCATTCTGTGTTCAGTAGTGTACACAGAATAGACCCACATGTGTTCTCACTGTCTCTGTGGCCTTGAGTGAATTAGTTAGCCTTTTTGAATTTTGGTTTTCTGAAGAAGGGATAGTTCACCCAGCCCAGAAGAAAGGTTGCAGGGACAAAATAGTGCATGCAGTCACTCTATATAGGAAGTGCTACATAAATGGTATTTCTTTCTTAGTATCTTACTACCCTCTTGGTTTCAAATGGGTATGTCCCAGCCCTGGCCTCACTGCACATGCATAGGCCCTATGATTTCCAAAGAGCCTGCACACATTAATCCCCATTTTCTCAGATTAACAGTTCTCAGGAAGGTCTGGGACCTGCCTTTAGCTGAGACATGCTTGCAATATCTTAATGGGGCTCCAGGAGAAGAGCCAGGAGTAAAATGAAGCCAGAATATCAGGTTGTTAAAAGCATTCTGGTAGGAGTCTCAGTACCAAAATTAGACACACAAAGCTTGTCCTGTGGGGGTTCTGGTAGGGAAAAGTCACTTCCTCTTCCCTAGTTTGGAGCATGTTGATTTGGTGGCTGCACTGAGCGTGAAACTTCACACCAGCCTGCAGGACTGATCTTCAGCTAAATTGTGCATCATTAGCATTTCTCTTTTCTGACCATATAGTACCCCCAATAGTACCCTCTTATGTAGCCACCCAGTGTCTTGCCTGTACCCCTAGCAAATTCTGTTAGAGAGAGAGAGAGAGAGAGAGAGAGAGAGAGAGAGAGAGAAAAGGGACATTTCACAAGCTTGATGCATATTGGTTGATTGTGTTACTCCTCCCAAAGGACTTTTCATTTTAGTGAGGATGAAGCAGAATGAAAAGCCAGAGGAAAGAAACATCTACTAACAAATGTTATGACTTTAGATCAACAGTTGAATAGCTGTGGCTTTTGGATCCTGAGGAAGGCTGTCTCCATTGACCTGGCTAGGGAAGCTGTCCTGTGGAACCAGCTGTGTTCTTTATGGGACAAATATGTGGGTAAACACTAGTATTTGGACATCACAACCCACATGAACCAGAACATTCATGAAATTGCCTCTCTGTCCCCCTGTCCTGTTCTTTTAGCAGGCCGATTCAGGGGAAGTCCCCGTTTATTGTCAATGACGGCAAATAGCTTTTGTTGCCACTCTCTTCTCTTCTTTGCCTGGCAGATGCCACTCCTGCATCATCATCTACTCTCCAGCTGAGCCCATACATAGACCCAGGATCCTTCTCAACCTGGCCTCCCAGGCAGCTCTTACTGTTCCATCAGATTTTACCAATGTGATGAGATCTATGTGCCTTTCTCTGCTATGATTTGCAGATCCTAAATAGAGAAGTCTGAAGAGACAGCAACGGCTTCCATTTTACTGATGGGAAACCTCACTTTAGTGAGGTCATGTAGCTTCACGAAGGTTATCCAGATGGTTCACTGCAGCAGGATACCTTAAAATGGAGTCTGACGTTTCCAAATCCTGTGCTTTTCTATTGTATCAAGCTGTGTCCCTGAAACATATAGTTCTGTTTTGTTTTGTACATACTTAAGTATATGTAAACACAAAGGTAATATTTGTAGGGCATATTTCTTTCAGTTAGAAATTCCTTATTTAGTAGAGGGTTTGGAGGTAGGGTTCCTGTGTGACCTCAGCAAAAGTAGGACTTCTGTGAAATTACCTCCTCAAACCCTTGCCTTTGAAAAGCTGCCTTTAACTTATTGGGACCCTGGTCAGTGAAACAAACATACTGCTCTCAGTGATGGCAAGGTCCAAGTGAGCCCCCGTTTGAGGATTTTTCCATGAAAGGGCATTTCATATGGCTTGCCATATTGAAAGAAGATTCATGGCCAAATTTATTGCCCACTAGAGTTTTCTGTTGTGCAGAGCATCTGGTCCCCAGGCCACCACTGTGTTGTGACTGGGAGGTATACTTCCAAAATGTTTGGTATTCTGAATTCCAGGAAGTGGCCAAGTGCAGCATAATGTTCACTGCTCCTCCAAAACATTGTGTTTGGCATGGAAATACATGTTCTGCTCTGGATGTCAAGTTGGTTTGTGTGTGGCTCTTTAACCAAATAACCCAACATAGGAGTATTCATGGGGAGCTCTTCTGAGAACTGGGGTGATATTCAAAGGCTGGCCAACTCCCCAGGGCAGTCTTGGCTACCACCATGATGTCCACTAAATGCTTTCTTTACTTTCCTTACCACATCTCCACTTTTCATAGGCTTAAAAATCTAACTCCAGTCCTGTTTACTGATGTGACTGTCTCTGTCTAGCCTACACCGCATTACCCTCCCCTTCTTTAAATTAGTATGCATTTTGACAAGGGCTACTGCTTGTGGTTGGGTGTGTGTGTACAGCACTATTCGACAGGTTCCATTCACACTGTTGTCATTGTAGAGCTTAATCATTGTTACTGCATTGTTCCAGGATATGATAGCAAAGTGCCTTGAAGCAGGGGCACTTTTTGCCAAGTCACACAAGGTACGTCACTGAATAGTGGCAGAACTACCCACTAATGCCATTTTCCCAGACCAGTACTAATAATTGTCTTATTCTCCACTACAGAGCATACACCTTGAGGTCTGGAAGGAAACAATCATTGGCTGCATATCTGTTAGGTTGCCAGAAGCGAAGCTGGGCAGTATATTACCTCACTCAATTCTCATAATAATCAAAAAGCATAGGAATCATTTTCTCATTTTAGAGATTAAACTATTAGTAATATGCTCAAGGTTAAGTAGGTGATAATGGCAGATCAGTGATATGAGCACTAGTTTGCCTGATTTCCAAGTCCGTCTTCTTTCCTACATATCCCACTAGTCTCCAGTATACATGGCTCAGGGCTCATCCCTCCGAAGATGCTCAATAAATGTTATGAGAATTAAGTAGTTAAAAGAGAGTGCAAAAAGCAGTCCATGGGGTACGAGGGCTTTGTTATATATAGTCTATGGAGTGCAGCCCTTTCCGGAGTGAGGGCAAGGGAAAGAGCGGATCATCCAGAGTTGGCTGGAATATCAGCGTCAGGATTTGCTCTCCATTCTTACATCTTCAGAACTTTCTACCTGCTCCTCTTTGGAGGAGCTCCGCTGTAGCTATGTGATGGCGGAATATTGACTGAACCATCTCAGAAACTCCCTGGAGTCCGGAGCCCACTGAGGTGAAACTTTGGTTGAAAATGCTTAGAAGAAGAGTACATAGAGATCTTTTAAACTATTTTTGATATTCAGCATCTCACATGTAAAACATCTAGGCCACACCCTACTTGACACAGAGCAAGGCTCCAAGCTCTGAGCTGTTAGCACAGAGCCTGACGTGAGGCTCAAACCTACAAACTGTGAGATCATGACCTGAGCCAAAGTGGGATGCTTAACCGACTTAGCCGCCCAAGGTGCCCAGGAGATATTTTTATGTAGTGGTGTTTTGAAGGTTATACAATGATATAAACTTATAACTGTACTGCTACCAATAACATTTCACCATTCAGTCATTTAATGACTGTTTATTAGGGTCTATCCTGTCCCAGGTACTATTGTAGGCACTTAGGATGTCAAGCTGAGAAAAAAGCTGAAAACGGTACGTATGGCCCCTGCTCTTGAAGAACTGAAATTTGAGTGATGTCAGATACACTATACACAAGAAAGAAATATACAGGGGCGTCTGAGTGACTCAGATGGTTAAGCATCCGACTCTTGATGTCGGCTCAAGTCACGATCTCACGGTTCAGTTCATGAGTTCAAGCCCCTTATCAGGGAGCCTGCTTCAGATCCTCTGTCTCCCTCTCTGTGCCCCTTCCCCACTCATGATAGCACTCTCCCTATCTCTCTGTCTCTCAAAAATAAATAAACTTAAAAAAAAGAAATATACAATATAATTTCAAATAATGATGAATATTTGAGGCAAAGTTAATAGAGTGATGTGATAGACCAGGGATTGGCAAACTTATGACCCATGTGGCCACATCTGTCCTGCCACCTGTTTTTGCACTGCCTGGAACTAAGATTGGTGTTTATATTTTAAAATACTGAGAAGAAGAAAATTTCATGACACATATATATTGAATTCGAATTTTGGAGTCTATAATAAAGTTGTACTAGAACACGGCTGTGCTCATTCAAAGGCAGAGTTGAGTAGTTGCAAAAGATATCATAAAACATTTATTGTTGGGCCTTATAGAGAAAGTTTGCTTATCATTATGGCAGAAAGCAATGGGGGTATAATTTGACTAGAGTGGATCATCGTTATTATTGTCATCATCATCATTATTATATGTATCTTCTAGCTGAGTAACTTCTGATAAACCGCTTAACTCATCTTTGTCTCATTTGAAGTGCATCAACTTCAAAGGCCATTCCTGCTGGATTCTTTGACAGTCCTCTCTCAGTTGTATTTGTTCAAGCACAGAAAGTTTTTATTCTACCCAGATTCTCTTTGCCGCCTACCTACGTCTTTGCATCCCTTGTTCTGTGGTCAGATGGTGTGAACCAACTGATGTATCAGTCTAAAGGAAAACATAATTAGGAAGGTAAAACCATTACAAAAAAGGTTATTTGCTGAACCAAATATGAATTTATTTTGGATCACCTATTATTTGGGATTTTCTGCCTCAGTGCTCCCACCATTAGAGAGCTAATCAGGAAGCGGCTGCGGCTGGGACTGGAGCAGTGTCTTTCATGGGGGTTTGGTAAAGGCTGGCTGGTAAAATGATTAGCCTGATGCCATCCATCAGAGAGGCAGTCCTGTGCAGCTGTCACATATTGAGGTGTGCTTAACACAGATGTTGGAGACTTCTTCAGGCAGATTCCCAGGGCAAGGAATATACTACATTTTATCCAAGAGGAAAAACACTGAAAGAAAATCACTTAAAATTGCAGGAAGTACATCAACTTCATGTGCAAATTTAGAGATGTAGCTCTCAGCCTTTGGGGTACAAGTCTGATTTTATACTTTTAAAAATCCTCACACAGGAACAATTGTACATTCAACTTCTAATGACTGATATAATAATTAATGGCAAGCAAAGCTGTTTGTTAAAGCGTTAATCACAGTAGTATTGACATACATTGGGAAAATAGCAATAAAGACATGGCAAGAGCTATTTGCATTCAGTAAAGCATTCTTACTTCACATATGGATTGGAATACTCACTTCTGTAAATTGCAGATCCCCTAGGACTGTGTAGTCAATGGATTAGGAGTCATCCATCTGGATCAGGAGTTGACAAACTACAGCTAGAGGGCCACAGCTGGCCCTCTGCCTGTTTTGGTAAATAAAGTTTTATTGGAACACAGCCACACTCAGTTGTTTATTTATTGCCTGTGGCTGCTTTTGCACGACAATAGCAGAGTTGAGTAGTTGCATCACAAACCATCTGGCAGGCTAGCCAAAAACCTTTACAGTCTGGAAGAAAGTATACTGACCCCTGCTGTAAATTACTGTTTCTGCAAGGACAAGGATGGTATTTTCATGTATTTAAAGCTAAATGTGTCACGGACATAAGTAATATCTGGTGAGGAGTAAGAAAGTATGACAAAGATGTCCATATTCTTCTGGAAGAATAGGGATGGAGAATATTTTACTTATATACATGATTTTTTAGCCTCTAAGGACGCTATTTATTTTAACCTACTTAATTTTTGTTTTCAGGGCAAACTATCTGAGTGTTTATCACTGTTTTATTATCTGCATCATCAGATGTTTTTGAGTACCCCCTTTCTGACGAGCACTGGGCGAGTATCCAAGAGCTTCATAATTTGAACATATAGAAAATACTCTCCTCTAAATAACTTGAATTACTCTTCTTTCCCCTAGGTATATCTATCTTTTCCTCCTCATTTCTCAGAGAAGATGGAAAATATCTGGTGATGTGTTTTGCTTGAAAACTATTTCAGATATATTCTTTAATGCAATAAGAAATAGGTTCCGGAATGGTAAAACAATGTTGATTTCAGTAAATCAAATCCAGAGTTCTATCCAAGTGTGTGTGTATGCATGTGTGTGTGTGTGTGTGTGTGTGTGTGTGTGTACATACCTGGGGCAAATTATTATTATACTCATTTTTAAAACCTGAATATGCAGTCTCAAATATATAGATTCTGCTAGATTTTGCTTTCATAAAGTAGATTTTCTTTATGTATTCTAAGCTTTTCACACAACACATATTGTGGCCTTACCTACTGTCACCAAAAAACTTTCCACATTTGAAGTAAATCGGAAAAGACAAAGAAGCTGCAAAAATCCTCAGTACAATATCCAGTTAGAGTAACACACTTTATGAGAGAGGAGGGTGGGCACTAACACCAAAATTTAGGAGTTCTGCAAGAGTTTGCATTGCACTGGGCTCCTGTAGCCATTAGCCATACTTCTCACAGGATATATACTTGTAACCTGCCTGGTTAAGGGTTAAGGGGTGGCTGATACTTGGGGGCAGAGCCAAACACCACTCAGCCAACAAGTTTGCTAAGATGCCTGAAAGTATCCTCACACACAGCCTGATTTTTGCATCATGGTTTCTATCAAAAGTGTCAGTTTGCATTTTTATCTTACTAAGAGAAGCCTTGCTGAAGAAATATGTAACTGAGCTTTGTGGTTGACCCTGTGTGCTTCAGAGAACTGACTGATCACATAAGGTTGGCATTATTGGAAGCTGTGTTTACACCTTGGGAAATGATCTTTTCTTCCAGAGAAGCCTGACAAAATGAAGGTAATAAGTGGCTAGTATAATGAGATCAGTGTGTGAGGGTAGTGGTGGGTGTCATGGGGGCATTGATATTTACACACACGATTTGTTAGATCATACAGTAGGGAGCTAAGGCCTGACTCAGGCTTCATGCTTTGTGAGCTACCAGTTTCAAAGCTGTTTCTGTTTCTTTTAAGGCCTTCCCTCTCTGTGTCGGCTGTCCTTTATTGGCCTGAGGATCACTCATTCATTTACTCACTCAACAAATCAGTAAACGTATTTTCAAGGTGCGATCGGGCGTGCTGTAAGATGCTATGTGTACTTAGACTAATTGGTTGAGAGGGTGAAATCTACCCATAAGAAGATATTATTTGCCTGAAACTTGAAGAAATAGGTTTAGACAATGAATTCCACTTTCTGAAGACTGAACTGTTAGGGAAGTGAGATTCTCTGACCAATTGTTTTCATTCCCAAAAGGCTGGAACAGAAAATACCAAAATTAATCAGACTAATGAAAGCCAGATGACAATCTGAAAGCATCATAATGAGAGAGAAAGGGAGACAGAAAAGCAACTGTTCATGAACATGGCTACACTAACTATTTGGGATTGGTGGAAGACATAGATAGCTCATTGAATGGTATGTCCTGTGGAGGACACCATCCCAAGAGACAGAAGAGCATATGCAGAGCACAGCCATGTGAAAGGACATACGAAATACGTTTGGATTGTTGAGGGAAATGTAAAAAAATGAGGGGGCTTCTAGCACCTCAGAAAGCATTCTGGAACCCAAACCAGTGACCAGATTGGATCCTGACTCTACAACTTAATTGCTGCAGGACCTCTTCGAACAAGTAACTTAACCTATCTGTGCCTCTGTTTCTCCATTTAATAGGGATGTGAAATAGGATATCAGTCTGCCTATAGTGCCTAACACATATTAAGGACTCAATATGTACTTATGGTGATGATCATGGAAAAAATGTCTTCTGGTATAGAAGAGAGTTTAGGAAACATTTTCTGTAAAGGGCCAGATAGCAAATATTTCAGCCTACAGACTAGCTACAGACTCTGTTTCTACTATTAACTCTGCTGTAACAGCATGAAAGCAGCCAAAGATAATGAATGCATAAACAAATGGGTGTAGCTGTGTCCCAAGGATACTTTATTTTTAAAAACAGGTTGTGCGGGGCGCCTGGGTGGCTCAGTCAGTTAAGCGGCCAACTTCGGCTCAGGTCATGATTTCGAGGTCTGTGAGTTGGAGCCCCACGTCGGGCTCTGTGCTGACAGCTCAGAGCCTGGAGCCTGTTTCAGATTCTGTGTCTCCCTCTCTCTGACCCTCCCCGTTCATGCTCTGTCTCTCTCTGTCTCAAAAATAAATAAACGTTAAAAAAATTAAAAACAAAAAAAAAAAACAGGTTGTGGGTGGATTTGGCCTGTGAACTATAGTTTACTGACCCCTGTTTTAGAATACAGAATTTTTTCTGGATGTTATGTGTTCATAAGAGTTACAGGATAGCATGTGGTGAATTCATTAATGGCTCCCACTGTAATAGCTGAGGAAAGACTGACACATTTAGATTTCAGAACTTAAAAAGCAAGCTCTCTGGAGAGAGTGGAGGAGTTATCAAAGTGTATGATTCTGGGTGTGGGGGGATATAGTGTATGTTAGTATTAGTAGAAGTGAAATGAATCTAAAGGCTATTGACATAGTTTAGAGACTATGAGAACTTGGGATAAGATTGGACACTGGGAATAAAAAGGAAAAGAACTCGGGAGACCATGTGTTTAGATGGCAGCCAAGTGTCTTCTTGGGTGATAAAAAGAATAACTACTGGAGAAATAAGCTTGGGGAAGATACTCTGTTCTCATAAGGAGATGGTGACTTGGTGGACCTATCAAATAACTTTTCTCTGGGCACCTGAGTGGCTCAGTCAGTCAAGCATCTGACTTCAGCTCAGGTCATGATTTCACGGCTCATGCTGACAGCTCAGAGCCTGAAGCCTGTTTCGGATTCTGTGTCTCCCTTTCTCTCTGCCCCACCCCTGCTTGTGCTCTCTTTTTCAAAAATGAGTAAATAAACATTAAAACAAATAAGTTTTCTCATAGGCATCTTGAGGTTCAGAAGAGCCAAAGTCTGTAGATACAAATGTGGAAAGCATTAATGAATGACTAATCCAGTCCAGAGGGGCAGTTATAGAATAATGTGTACAAGCATACTTTAGCTCATACTTTATATATTGGCAGCTCTGGAGATTATGAGAAAGAAATTTTAAAATTTTGGTTCAAATCTATCAACATCAAAGAAACTTTAACAATATTTTTTAAATGCAATATTTCCACTCTGAAAGTGTCAACTTTGAGTTAATCTCAAGCTGTTTAGTCCCTTATCTGGAAGAGTCTGGTATAAGCTAAAGATTGCCAAGAAGGTATCTTTATGCTGGGCCCTTAAGCCAGACAGAAGGACCTACTTTGTGTGAACAAGTGGGGAGTAGGAAATAGAAACAAGTTATACAATACTTAGACTGTATTTCTTTAATGAAGAACTTCTATAAAATAGCTGTATTTCCCCTTGAAGGTATATATTGTACATAAATACCATCTGTATATGGATGGTCTCACTGACATACCCACCTAGGAGTTCCCTTGGTTCTTCATGAGTTCTTATTTGGTGTATTTTATCCATTATAAATGGCTCGTGTGTGTGTGTACACGCACACAATGTGTCCCCAGCAACTGATTCCAAAAATGACTTGCTGAGATGCACAATTCTGGCTGTGCTGGCAGTGATCTTTGATGTAGGTGGATTTCTGCTGATTTTTAGAAAGCTTCATGCCCCAACCCCCTGTGAAATCACATCTGGCTTTTCCAGGCCAGTTGGCTGGAGGTAAGGGTACCATCTGGGGCTTTGGAAAATAGTGAGTCCGACTGGTCCACTGAGGTGATTGAATAGGCAATGTTGATGGTGCTGCTAGTCAGTCTCACTCCCCCAAGAACCAAGTCGAAGACAAGGTTCCAGATGAGACTTTGGCCCCAAATCCCACAGTTCACGTGTCTTATGTAAGCGCATGTCTGTCACCTTGCCTCTGATTCTGTAAACAGGGACTGACTGTAATTACCATTACTTACCTATTTATGTCTAGTGTCTAATCCTAGCAATAACCTGATGAAGTTGGTGTTATTTTTGTCTACCCTCATTTCTGAGAAAGCGGGACCTATAGAAGGGTTGTTACACAGCCCCTAAGTGGAAAGGCAGGATATAGACAAAAGTTAACAGCCTGCACTCTCAACCAATAAGACAGGCTCCTTTTCCTCTCATTTAAAATTACACATTATAGAAGAATTTGTTTCATTTTTACTTATTTTAAGAACACATCATTTTAACATTGATATTGTTTTGCTGACCAAAATCCAACCTCAGATGTTTTATTTTACCTGAAAATAAACATTTTTCTAAATCACCCTCTATCTTGCAATTGTATCACTTCATTCAAAATAAAAGTGGAGAATCAATAGTTAGATAGGGATACCAAAGCCTTCTAGGGGAACTCATCACTGACATGGAGAGAATCTAGGCTTTCTGAGGTGGTTTACAATGGCCTGGAGAGAAAGTTTCCCTTCCCAAACAGTTCTTTCCAAACTCTGCTTTTCCAAATAGCAGAAATTAGAAACTTTATGAATTGGCCTTACATTTATGCCTCCTTAACTTGCATGCAGACATGATTTGTTTAGTTTAATAAGACCTTGATTGCAGGTATCAGCACACAAGCATTGACTGAAACTGGGTTCTGTTTGGTAAAATGCAAGCTGTGTGAAATTCATGGAAAATACAATTACGTTCTAATTTACTCAGTGCCACTGGCTTTAATTAAAGTAGATCATATTTCAATGAAGTAAATTCATGGTCCACTTTAACAAAGGATGTAGAAAACCCAAGAAGGAACTTCAGTGTTTTTCCTTTGAATATTAACTCAGAGCGTGGTTAATCTTTACCAGCTATTTACCAAAGTGTCAGGGCAAAGCTCCTCATCCCTAGTGGTGAGACATGCAGGACCCCCACCAAGCCAGCTTGTCAGCATCTAAGCTCCAGCAAAGCTTGATTCAGGGGCCCAGAGAGGGCATCTCCATTCACTGTTTTTCTCTCCAATTCTTTACTACCAAACATCTCTCCTGTCTTTTCACCTCTTTGTATTGTCTGCTTCCTAGGCTGGATCACAGGTAAAGACTCAGTTACATGTAGACACAATATACTACTTTCATTTTTATGGGATCTGATGCTTTCGTGGGCAAGCAACCTGAAGCCTGACGTAAGCAGGATTGCAGTTGTCCTGGTACTGTCATCCAAGACCCAGCCTTTTTCCAACTTCCGTTCACAGGCTCTGGTCTCAGGTTTGGCTCCTCATGGTGGCATAATTAATGGCTGATGCTGCAGCTGCAAGCATTTTATAGAAGCTAAGAATATTTGGCAAAGAGGAATATCTCTGTTACGCATCTATCAGGGAGTAATTCCTCTCCTAGAATTTATGGCTACCACCCTTACACATCCCATTGCCTGGATTGGGCCACATGCCTATGATATGGCAAGAAGTTATGCAGATGGGTGGGTGGGATGGGAGAGACAAAGAGCTGGCAGGTTCTTCTATCAAAGCATCTGGGGGAGGACAATGAGATGGCTAGAGAATGGTTACTGGATAAGCCAACACTCGTGTCTGCCATAACATTCAAGGTCCATCGTTAGCTTTAATATGTTCTTGTAGCCATGAAACTCTTTGGCAAATGAACTTATAGGCCAAAATCACTGATCTTGTTGCCTTTAGAAATGTATTAGTCAGTTGATATTCATAAATAAGGGCACATGAAGCTCATGAAATATAACTGTATTTGCCTCTATCAGAGATTCTTTAAGCCTTTATGTTTTCTAATACTCAATGCAAAATGACTCAGAATAATGTTTAAAAGAATTGGAGACAGGTAGTCATCTATAACTAAATTTTTATATGCTATAAGGGGAGGAGGGATTGAACTTTCAGTCATGGGAGTACTGTGATGACAATTCTTAATGATATCTCCAGTGGACCATGTAAGTCAATGAATTTAAAATGCAACAGTTTCTGCTAAACAAGGTTAAAATGTGGCAATGACTGACTATGTTTTAATGTGCTATAAGGAAATTAAGAGCCTCTGGCACTCAATAAAACACTAGCCTTTGATTTTGAACGAAGTGCCCATTACCCACAAAAGGTTTAGTCAATCACTGTGCTGATAACACAATGGTAAATTGCTTAGGGCCCTACACTGCTGAGGAGGACCATTTTTAATCCCACTCTCTTTCTTGAACCAGACTAGTGTTTCTCAGTGCTTTTATAATAGTCATTTTAATTTGTCTGATAATTTTTACTTCCTTTCACAACTAAATTGATTACAGTCAGTAGGCTTTCATTCATAAAGAATAATAGCTTCATATAAGTTTGCTTAGCTTAACATTTGTAAATGATTTTAAGTATACATTTCTGTGAGTATGTAGAAATCCACTGTTTTATTTCTGTTCTAAGAAATAAAATGTCATTTCTGGAGAGTGATATACAGATTTTCCTAATATACCATGGAAAACTCCTTTGGGGTACCCTGTGGTCTAACAAGGAGGTGGATAAATAAAAATAGAAGGAACCTTCATTCTCATTGATCCTAGTCTCTCTTTTTATAACTGGTAAGACAGACTTAGAAAATTTTGTTCCAAGATTAAGACTTATATGGAGATTAGGCAGATGCCTTTTAGCCAACCCTTTCTAATTAACTTCCATGCCTGGCATAGGGCTATGGACATGGCAGTTGCTCAATAAATTTTTGCTGTTTAGATGAGTAGGTTATTTAAAGGTACTGTATTTGTGTTTTCTTTTCTTTGGACACTAAAAAGTTTAAGGCAATGATTAAGGAATCACATCAGTCATGAATCATGATGGCAAGTAGGACAGTATAACTCCACCAGTGACCATATATTTCAGGGCTTCAGTTTGTATTGTTCTGAGGCAATCTTAAGGGCATATACCTAGACTTATCTATTTAATCAGGTTGTTTGTAATTGATTGGTGGAATGGTTCGTCCAGAAGAGGAACCATTGACATTTGGTTTAATTGCCTTGGAACAGTTTGTCCCATGTGCCTCAATGATGGGCATCTTGGATAAAACTAATAAATAAGTTGAGTATGCAGTGTGAGTCAAATGCCAGCTTTAGATTTTTTCCACATGGTCCAAACATGGCTAATGAAAGCATCTATTCTCTGGGGCATGTGGAGATCCAAAAGGTATGGCTCAGATTTACAGAAAATGTTGAGTGAAACCATTATACATTCTGGTTTAGTTTAAAAGTCAACTCTTCTTCAAGAGCAACTTTAAGGAAATATTCATCTCTTAAGTGAAAACAACAGGCTGTCAAAAGGCAAGCCATTGTACACTGCAGTAAGATCGAAAAGACTCTGACCTTTGAATTTCAGCTCTACCACATATTACTTCTATGACTCTGAATAAGTCACATACCTTCTCTGTGCCTCGATTTATTAGTATGTATAATGGGAGGGATCATTATTATTCATGTTACCCTCCTGACACGGATTTTGAGAAATGAAATAATATAAGTGAAAAATTCGAAAACAGTATAATACTTTGTAAACTTTAAGGAATTATCATTAATACCTACAGAACCACACAGCAGTAAAAAAAATAAATAAATAAAAATAAAAAAATAAAGGATTGGTTATATTGGGTGGTTGTTTTCCATAGTAGTAGAGATCTAAGAAAAACAAACCTACAATAGCTGCCTCATTTTGAACTGATGTCCAGTGGAGTTTATTGATTCTCCCAGGATTCCATGGGCACTGATAAAGTTAAAAATTGGGGTCTCCAACTTTTTATGACCTCTTCCTTCTTGATCATCAGGTTGCACTTATCAAAGATAACCTATAGGGATGGTGAGTAGTATAATCCTAAAATGAAAATCTAATCATGATGAACTTACTTGTAGAAGCTTACTGAATACCCAGTGTGTGGTCAACTTGGCAGGCAATAAATTTTCCGCTGCTCTGGAGTTTTTGTTAGTCCATGAGGAAGATCAGACATGGCCCTAAGAAAGATAGTGATGACAACAAGAAAGCTCAAGCTGCACACTAAATAAAGCACTGTTGGGTGGTGAAACAGAGGGGTGATAGACAAAGAGCCAGAGCAGGAGCACTCATGTCTCTGGGCTCAACCACAAACTCATAACTTTGGGCAAATGATTTAATCCTCCAGCTGGACTAATAAGAATCGTTCAGGCCATTTGATAAATTCATGCATTACTGACTCGTTAAAAATTGAGTGGGTCTGGTTGGGAGCTGTGAATCTCCATCAGTCTCTCCCTCCACTCCCTCAGAATTTCTACATGATTTCTACTTGCAGGCATGTTTAGGAAATGAATAACTGTATCAGTTAAAGAAAAAAGAGGCCCAGTTAGATTGTATCAATCTAGATAAGATATAAGATTAGATTAGATTGATATAATCTAACTGGGCCTATTGTTTTCTTTGTAACAAATGGAAAGTTGAAGTAGACAGCAGTAATTTTCCACTTGTTTTCAGAGTTTATCTGTTTTACATATGGTTTTCCCCATATACCCTTTTTTGTGGAATGTTGCCCAAAGCTTTGCCCTACATGGTTGGAAAAGAGCGGTGGATAAAATTCTCACTCAATAAATGTCTGCTCTGTGAGTGAATTGTAGATAATTACATGAAGATGACTAGTTATTAAATAATTACAGGAAGATTATTACATAGTTCTAGTATAGGGATAGCCATAGATATCCATGTAAGAATTGGTGTGTGTGTGTGTGTGTGTGTGTGTGTGTGTGTGTGTGTGTGAAAAGACAGTACGGTTCCTGCTATTGGGTGGCTTACAGTGATATTGAAGAATGGAAACTCACACCCAAAGAGTGACTTTGAAGACACAAGGAGAACATTTCTACTAGCTTTTCAAGCATATTCTAGAGTTATCTTATCAGCAGGTGCTTTCCATTATTCAGGAAAGCAAAGCTGTGCACTGTGTCTGTGGAAACTGAATTAATGCTAATCAGCTTCAAGTGGAATGGTCTAAATTCTATCATCTCTGATGGTGGAATGATGAGTATCCCACCACCACCTCCCTTCTGGGGACAAGGTCAGCTTGGTCTTGCACATTCTCCAATGAGCCCTCATGTGTGAAAATAACAGGGGAAGTCTTGCCCCATGAATACTTTCTACTTAATTACTACCTCAAGTTTCCTTTAACTGCTGTAGGAGCTACCTTTGGGCTTTTCTTCCTCCAGTTTCCCATCATTACTTTCTCTTCCTGCTGTCTTCTGTAGAATACGGAGGAACCAAGTTATCCCTATAACTTTCATGAAGGAAAACAATATAATGGAATAGGCAAGTGCTATACAGAATGGAGAAAGGCATGTTGTGAGTTCAAATATTTTCAGAATGGGACACAGAAGTAATGAAAATGCAAGGAAGCACATCCAGAGCTTTCCTTGAAGAAGAGGGATAGCATCTGAGTAGTTAGAGACATAGGTAAAAATACTCCAGGTAGAAGAAAGATTTGAAAGAAGACCTAGAGACATTAAGAGACTTGATATTCATTAGGGGTTTTCTGGAAACTGACCTGGGCATAGGTGAATGAAACTGGTACCCCTGAATGTGTACAGAATATGTTAGTGAACAATGGCTCCTCAAATCTGATTTTCTCATTTCTTGTTCAGAATATATTGGCCTTGCCCTGCTTTCCTTCCTATTTTTATGACAAAAGTACTCATAATAGACTGGCAAAGAGCTTTGAAGCCTGAAAGTGAAATAGCACTTGTGAAATAGTCACCCAGAGAAGGAAAAATAGGATTTCACAAGGATGTTTTTGAACTTCTTTTGTTAGACATTTACACAGGTCCCATAGCTGTAGGGGGCTTGTGATGGTGGATAGCTTGCTCATCATTCTAGTTAAATAAGTAAAAAAAAAAAAAAAAAAAAAAAAAAAAAAAAAAAAAAAATCATCAGAGGAAAAAATAGGTGAGTACAGAATCTTAGTAAGCTGATTAGCTGAACTGAGTCCTTAGAGGAAGCAAAAGTGGGGCCCAGGTTGGCCACATTCATTTATATTTGGGCCCTGACCAAGGACCAAGCACAGAACAGCAGTGACTGTAATCCTTTATGGGCTGAAATAGGTGCAGGGTGAAGATGAATTAAAGGTCAAAGAAGCAAGCTCAGTGCTTTTCACAGGCTCCCCAGCCCTCTTACTCCCATTTTCAACCAGACTGTTTAGGTTTTGGTTTAGAGCCAGCCACACTGTGAGACTAAGCTTGCCCTTAGCGGGAAATAATGTCACTGTGAGAAGTCTTGGTGAAATATCATGTTCCTATTTGAGCTTCATGCCCCACATCTATCTCTGGATTCTGTTTCCACATTTCCCAGTCTCTGCCTTCCACTTCTCATTCAAATTGTCCAGAAGATCCAGTCGCAGGAACCATTTTTGACTTATAACCATATCCTAGGGATGATGCTAGGTGCTCATGCAGCTTGTCTCATTGAATCCTCATCACAATCCAAAGATATTATTGTCCTCATTTTACCAGTGAAGACTTTGAATTGGTGAGGCCTTAAGGCCAATATCCCAACCTTATGTATCAAGAAAAAGATAGTCTTGAAAGTCAAGAGAGAAAGTCCTAGATTTGGATCTGTACCCAAATATGACCCAAATATGATTTTATATTTCTTACAATATATACTCTCCATTAAAGTATCTTCTCATTGTCTTCCCATCACATAGTACACTGAATGCTTTGTCATACATAGTATAAGGAATGAGGTTTTCTAATGACATTGGTATTTGCTTCTGTACCCAGAGTTCTTCAGAACCAAATTCTGTTGAGTCTGAAAGACATAGTCGAATTGTGAATATTAAAGCTCAACAGTTAAATGTATAGAGATCCTATGTATTCTCCCAAGGGATGACTAATATCCCCTTCTTCTCTTCCATGGAATAAATGTATAGTTGCCAGGGGTCCCTCAAAGATGCTATCAGGCTTTGGACGTGAGCAAAACAAGCTTAGGAGCACATCAAGGTCACTGGTAGCTTTGTGGAAGAAGTTAAGCAGGGGAATGAATAGACTGAGAAGGCAAGTGGAGGAGCTAGGAGAGGAGCAGTGGCCAAGGCAGAGGTGAAATTAGCATGGCCTATTCAAAGGACAATCAGTGCTGATTTGCAAGCTTTGAAGAGAATACCAGAACCATTTCATACATTTAACAAAATGTTTTTGGAAAGAACATCAGTGAACCAGTTTGGATGAGAACCAAATCTAGGTTTTGTCTGAAATGATTGAACTGAGCAAATCTGGGACATCAAAATTTTAGAATTTTAGTTCTGTCATTTGGTGCAAATGACATTCTATAGTAGAGGAAGCTGAAGTGTCAAGAGGGAAGTGAGCTTAGCTATGTCATTTAGGGTGACAAGGCTGAGCTAAACCTCAGGCTCCAGCTCTCAATCCACTGCTGGCTCTGCTGCACCACAGTGCCTTCCTTCCATTGATGATGTTCTTGGCTTGAGAACCCACAAAGATGACAGATGATCAGGACCATCCAGATGCAAAGATTTAAATGAGCCAGTAGACAGCTGTTATATAAGGGTAGATGAGTTTTACCAGATCATTTCTCATCCTACAGGGAGGTTAGTAGCTCATGGGGCTGGCCATTCAGTTTGCTGCAGGAGAAACAACTCTAAGGCAGTTGTGCAGCCTCTGTCATCCTGTGCAGTGAACACATGTCACTATCTAGACACTTCAGCTTTCGCTGCTGGTCCCAGCGGTGAGAGAATGCTTCTAATTAGAGCCCTTCAGGAAGTTGGCTTCAATCAAGTGGAGTTGGTGTGTGAGATGAAACGCATATGCCATTTCTGCTCTGTTACTTGGTGCTGAAGTTGGAAATATCTGATATTCTTCATATAAATTCTTCTTTTTGTCACCATCCCCATGATCTACAACTTACTGCACAGGAAATCTTTGTGAATGGCAAAGTGAAAACCATACACAGGTCCATGGTACCACATGTGACAGAAAGCCCAGAAAGATGAAGTCTATCACACACCTACAAAACAGGAATACCAGAACACCTGCCTCGCTTTTGTAAAAACTGAAAACTGATGTTCAGAAAGTGCTTAGTTGCATAGCTGGTTTGTAGTGAGCTCCCTCTTGCCTGCCACAGAGATTTCCTCATTTTTCTTGTTTAGACTTAGGCTCTGTGCAGTTGTGTTTTTTCTGCTACTGCTTCTTTACCTGCATTTTTACATTCCGTGTTCTTTCTCTCTCTCTCTCTCTCTTTGCTTTCTCCTTTCTTTTTCCCTTCCTTCTTCCCTCCCTCCTTCCCTTTCTTCCTTCCTCTTCCTCCCACCTCCCTTCCTCTTTCTTTCCTTTTCTTTCTTTCTTTCTTTCTTTCTTTCTTGATGAAAGATATAATCCAATTCATATAAGGCAAGGTATTATAAAACTTACAAAAACTTAAATATAAATCATGGTGTCTTGTCAGTAGTGCAAGTTTAGCATTTTATGAATGTTTATTGGGTAGATGCTTATATAGAGGTTTTAAAAGCCTTTTTAAAAGCATTATTATTGTTTGACTCCTTCACCCTCATGATCCTCCCCACACAAGTGCATACAGCAAAGTTAAAGAGGAGCCTTGACAGTGAAATCTACTTTCCTTCTTTCCTTCTCTCACCCATTTCCTTTCTGCTGTTGATTTTAAGTCTCTGAGCTCCTACTCTGCTTGTTCTCTCTTTCCTGTTCTCTTCACCCTTTCTTAGTTTCTCTTCCTCTCTCCTCACTCTGTTCCATTTTTCTCCCTCTTGTCTGTTTTTCCTTTCTTCTTTCTCAACCTCTCCCCTGTCTACCACCTCAAGGTCCATCTCTTGCCACCATTACCTTCAATGCTTGATTAAATCGGGGCATAAATTATCTCATGTTCTGTTCTTTCTCTTATATTCCAGGAGTAACATCTAAACATAGTGAGAGAGACTTGGAAAAAGAGAATGGACTGTTTGAAGAAGCCAAATAAGCTTAAGAAAGCTGCCTGGGGAGGAAGAAATGTAGGAATGGGATCCCTGTTCTGTGTTTCCCGTAGCTCCTTTAAATACAACTCCTAATCACAAGTGTGGGTTGTTGCTGTGATCCACTGGTGTTGTCTTCCATGCTTCTTCTGACAGTGGGCAAAAAACATTCTTAGAGAAAACTGAAATGAGGACTAGATCTATTCTTTGACAAGGCTGACCTTGAAAGTTAGCCAGGTAAGCAGATGTTTACATTAGGGAACCCTGGACCAGGGCTATCAGTCCCTAAATTCAACATTCTAGCCTTTTTATTATCACCATTTACTACTTTAGATCAGAAAGGTCGTTTTTTGGTCTCCATAGGAAGCTACAAATAACAGATTGTTAAATCTTAGCTGCGTATATTTTGCTATTGGCTAAAGTCTCCAGAGAAAGAGGTGGTGGAGGGGGCAAACTCTAGCTATGGGTTTTTGAATAGGGCAAGATACCATTAGGAATGGATATGGGAGCTGATATGGAAATGGCTAACACTATGGGCTGACTTTACTCATTTCAAAATGATTACCCCTACCTCCAACTACCCAGTGTAATATAGATACGCAAATCTGTGTAGCCAGGTGTGCACCCAAAAGCTAGATTATACCCAAGCTTATATACATGAATAATTATTTGGAAGAGATCCAACACAGAATATTTAGGTATTGAACTCTGCCTCCCATTTTTTTCCTGCCCCTGAAGAACAAGAGTAGACAAATAGGGTAGATGCCTGTGATTGCAAATTACCAGTTGAGATGGTTCTCTTGCTGGAGTGATTTTAAAAGGAGATTGCACTTGAGGGAGACATAGTCAAGACATTAATTCCAAATGTGTCATTTTGACCATTTACTGAAATGCAACACTCTGGAACTCTGGGCTATCAATTAGTGTGGGGTTTGCAGGGATCATTAACCTAAGAGAGAGAGATTTTTATTGGGAGTGAGGGGCCAGCTATTCTTGGATTAGTATGATCTCTGTGGGAGAGTTCTTGCTAGTCAAAAATCTCTAAAGTTTTTGATTTCCTGAAGTGTCATTTATATTCTGTGATATGTTTTTCAAACTTTTGGAATCCAGCATCTGTTGTGGCTCTCTCTGCTCAGTGATTTTGATATAATACGCCGATGAAAGTAACCAGATTCTTCTCTGGGGTGATGATCAAGAAGATATTTTTTGGAGGGGAAGGAAGAAATTTGGGAAGCCTCAGGAATAGATTAAAACTCAGGGTATCAGACACTGGCAGACATTATGGTTGAGTTTGAAGGATTTTTGGTAGTGTGAAGGCCAGAGCCATTTAGGCTGTGAAAACAGAAACCTGTTGCTTCAGTGGTGGAAAGGGACTTAATCACAATTGCCCGAAAGATGTGTCTACTCATTTGAGTGAATGGTATTAGCCAGTTCTCAGCTCGATACAGTGAAAGAGTCTCAGTGCTGGGAGTCAGCAAGGCTGAGGTCTGCAGGAGGATTGACACAGTGGCCTCTGAGCTCAGTCTAGTCTCCCCCCATCTCTGGGTCATGGATTTCAAATGAATAAAATTGAGGTAATGATATCTGTTCCTCTGTTTTGAAAGCATTGCAAGGTAAGAGATGAGGAAATAATGGACCAAATTTAAAGTTCTTCACATGGTTTGTATAACTTGTATCCAGTTCTGAGCATTAGAAATGTTACAGAAAACAATGCCAATAAAACCCACAAAGATCACAAGTCCCAAGTACTGGGAGCAATCTTCCAAGTACAGATGGTTTCCTGTTCATATTTTCTTTTTCTATAGGCTCAGACAGCTTTGAGGTTGTGCCTTTTGATACTTTTTTCTATCTTTATGGCTCCATAAAAGATTGCTCAAAACTACTGATCCATGGGTAGATCAGTCTTGGACACAAGGAACAGGTGGAGTTTGTGGAAGCCTCAGACCACGAAGCAAGTGTGACATCTATGGATGGGTATAAAGAATAAAGGAGAATTATAAAGGAAAAGCCATGACTTTCAGTGCAGTTCTGAGGAAGTCTCAGTCATACTTACAGGGAGTCCCTAAAAAAGTCAAATTGAGGAGTCCTGCATTGGGCAGAAGTAACCTGGATCTAATACCTCGGCCATGCTGAGTGGCCTCTGTGTAAATACCCTGGTGGCTTTAAAGGAGTGGCTGGAGGTTGTCAGTCAACACTGTGCCTTACAGAACATTCTCTTAAAGGAAGAGCTGACTAGGGCCTCTGCATGGTCACCACAGATATTACTGACACCTCTTATCCTGGGCCCTATGCTGTCACCTCCACACACCTAGGCTATGTGTCTAGGCTACCTACTACTAGTTCAGTTACTCAGTCAACCTAGCACTCACCAAATACTCCAGGCCCCAGTCACCACTGCTATTGGATTTTTGCTAGATGCCAGGCACTATGATAACCACCTTTTGCCTATTGTCATCTCACCCTTACCACAATGCTCTGATGAAACAGTTGAAAAAATCTCCATTTTGCAGATAAAACTCACAGGATAGATAACTTGTTCAAAGTTACATAGCTGTAAGTGGTGGTACTTCCATCCAAACCTGGCCAGCCTGGTCACCTGAATACCAGTCCCTTCACTCATTCAGTGCACATCTCCTGAGGGCCTCTAGTAGTGAAGATATTACACTAGGTGCTAGGGATGTTGTGACTCTCAAGTGCACCATGGCTCTCAAGGAACTCATTTTAGAGGAAGAACTAAGATCTAACCCAAAAATTATGATATAGCTCAGTTTGGGAAGTGCCCAGAGCACTGAGATAAACAAGAGCTCAGTCTAGAAAGATGATAGGAGATAACCAATCTAATCACAGGAAGGAGAAAAATCTACATAGACTGAAGAGCATTGGCCAAATCATAGCAGTGCCAGAGATAGGAGGATTGACACAGGGCCATCCGCCATGGCCCTTCCATTTGCTCAGACTTTTTCCACGCAAACTTCTGCAGTTTTAATATAAGATCTGGTTGCCTGGCAAACTTCTGTTTATTAAAATAGCTGTTTAAAGCCCTAATGTTGCATGGAGATCAGTTCTAAGATGTAGTTCAAGTAATTACTATAAGTAAAGTCCTAGAATTTCTGAAGGCTTTACTATTTCTATAAATTGGAACACATGCAAGGTGATTCCCATTATAGAGTAGTTGTCATACGTTCCAAGTATTTTTTTTCAGGCATGGAAGAAGAAGGGAGAAAGAACATTACAACTAGTGCTTGAGGAGTTGCAGTTGGAAGTATCTCCTACTTGAATAACATCTGCCATGTATATATCAATGAGAGAAGATGGTTGAAAATGACTGGTATGAAGAGATAAAAACCATGTATCCAAAAAACATGCATGTAAAAGCAGAAAAAGGCTAAGTGGAAGGGAGTACAATCAACCCATGGTGGTTGTCTCTGAATGAGGAAAAAAGAGACAGGGCCTACTGTGGGCATTGAGAAAACTTTACCTCTAAACGAGTATATTAACAGACAGCTGTTCTGATTTGGGATATATGTTTGTTATTTCTTTGATTCTTCAGTGTTTGTCATATTTTTTCAATATAATATTACTTCTTATTTTTATTACTTTTTAATGTTTATTTTTGAGAGAGAGAGAGCACTCATGAGTGGGGAGACTCAGAGAGAGAGACACACACACACAATTCGAAGCAGGCTCCAGGGTCTGAGCCATCAGTATAGAGTCCAGCACGGGGCTCGAACCACAGACCCCGAGATCATAACCTGAACTGAAATCGGATGCTTAACCGACTGAGCCACCCAGCCATCCCATATTACCTTTTAAAATATTAATGAAAATACACGAAATCCACATGAATAGGGAACAGAAATGTGCTTCACAAGACTGGGCCTCCTCTGGGTAAATAGACCAATTAAACTGGTGATTTAAGATAATAATAAAAATGAATCTATTCATAAGGCAAAGTGTCATAGACCTACACAACAAAATGAGTGTACTTAAAAATCGGTAATATCTGAAGAAGGTGTATAGTGTATATCTGAAGTGTCTGAAGGTGTATAGTGTATTATCAATTTTCTGGTTTTAATAAGGAATCATGGTCATGTAAGATGTTCCTGTTGAGGGGAGCTGGGTCAGGCATACACAGGAAGTCACTGTACTGTTTTTGCAACTTCTTGTGGGTCTGATATTATTTCAAAGTGAAAAGATGAGAATGGTAATGGTAGGATAAATAGCCGTCCATTTACAAGGTATTCTTGTTCTCATGGAGGATTTTTGTCATCACTGCACTTTTACTTAAAGAGCATAGGCACAAGGTAGGGTCTCTATTAGTGACAAGCCAGGCATGGGGTCGGGTCTTCCAGGACAGCCCATGGATCTCATCATGTGGATTTATCTACACATCTCTGATTCTAGGCCTTATTAATGTATTAAAAAATAAATAATTATTGTTAATTATCAAAGCACTTACATATACATCCTCTCACTTGTTCTTAAATATGTTTGAATCTTCTCAAGTAGTCCTTCCAACAAGTATCTTATGCAGCTTATAAAAAAAAAAAGTCTGTGTAGTTTAATGTTCTGATTGCGATGCCTGCTATCATGATGCCTGTATAATAGAAGGTTCAGCCACTGCTGTGTTAGCTGGAGCAGATTAGAGCAAAAAAACAAAACAAAACAAAACTTATTGCTGCTGATGGCTATGCACTGACAGCCTATGTGAAAACCCAGGGTTGTCACTTCATGTAGATGGTGGTGAAGGTCTCTTCTAAGCAGACAGGCCTCACCTGTCTCAAGGCTCCTTTCATTGATCTTCCTTCCAGATAAACCTCAGTTGAAATCTAAGGGGAAACTAGGGAGAAAAATATGTTGATTCATTAGTACCTGTTTATGATTATACTAGCCAAGAGCAAAGTCTGGAAGTAATATAATTTCCCTCCTGGGATGGACAATGTTAAGATCTTAACATTGTTACTACCTTTTCATGAATTAATTTTAAAAACCTATTTAAATAACAAGTTACTCTTGGCAGTGCAAGATGTCCAGCAGTTAGCTGGAATGGGAGAGAGAATATGAGTTGATATCAGAACCCCTGTAAATCCAGGCTTTAGTGGTCATGGAAGTAAGATTGATAGAGTATTGGAAATTGTTAAGGTTGGGTGATAGGTACATGGGGATCCACTGCACTGTTGTTACACTGTTTTATTTATGACCATTGACATTTTTTACAGAAAAATAATCTTAAAAACTAAAAGTAATAAAAAAGTCAGTATCTCATGATATTGTCAATAGATTACTAGATGTTATAGCAATTTTCAAGAAAAGTAAAATCATAACTCTCATACAGATATAAAAATGAACACAAAAGAGTTGTGTCCTGCAGAAAATACATTGAAGTCTTAACTCCCAGTACCTGTAAATGTGACCTTGTTTAGAACTAGGGTATCTGCAGATAGGTATAATCAAGTTAAGAGGAGGTTATTAGGGTGGGCCCTAATCCAATAGAAGTAGTATCCTTACAAGAAGAGGAAATTTTAAACACATACAGGAAGAATGCTATTACGTGAAGGCACAGATACACAGACACAGAGGGAGGTTGGTCATGTGAATATGAAGGCAGAGATTGGCTATAGCCAAGGAACATGGGGGGCTACCAGAGCTCAAAGAGGTAAGGAAGGATCTTCTACTTGATGATTCCCAGGGAGCATGGTCGTGCCAACACCTTGATTTAGGGCTTCTAACCTCCAGAACTTGGGATAATAAATTTCTGTTGTTATAGCCGCTCATTTTGTGGTACTTTGTTAAGGCAGCCCTAGGAAACTATTAACGTATAAAGATTTTATTTAACTCATTAATGAGGAAACTGGTGAGGTGTAACAACAAATTGAAAAGAGAAGTCAGAATGTACAAACTTACAGGAGTAAAGGATGTCAAAATGAATGGGCAATTGTAGGAAAAACTGTCTTTTACAAAGAATGGGGAAAGTCAACTGAACCTATGCTGTAAGAAAATACTTTGCATGTGTATAGACAAAAAAGATATTTTGCACTTCTCTCTGTTGATCTGCCATTTACATGGTTGCAAAATAGTTCCTGTTGCATCAGAATCAGATAACCTTGAGGAGTATCCGCTAGACCAGGCATTGGTTTTAAATGAACCACAAACTAGAAAATCAGAATTCAAGAACACTATACTTACTGAATGTATGATATTTTAGTTGGTGAACCACTCCCTCTGTGCCTCCCTTTTCTCATTTGTGACATGGGAATAATACTAATAGCATCACCATATTATTAGTTAGGGTCATAGTAGTGAGGGTTAAATGGGATCATGTGTGCAAAGTACTTGGCAATAACTGCCTCACAGTATTCAACAGCTAATGCCCATATTATTGCTGCAACTGGTTTGGAGAGTGATGGGAGAGTAAACCAGGAGACTGTAGGAGCTACATGCATTGTCAAATGTTAGGCAAGCTCAGCCTAACTCCATGATCATATTACCAATTCTTAGGCTGGACTTGTATTAAGATGAAAGTCCTGTGAAGACTACAGAGACTACAGGCTGGAGTAAGAGCATGTGTGGGAAAGGCTGGGAGGGTGACCTAGGACTGAAGAGCAAAAGTGGGTTAAAGCAGGGACAGGGAGGGAGGACGCAGGGAAGAGAGATTTGCAACCAGGGTCAACTGATGGTTCCATGCAATGCACTAAGTGCAGATCTTCCTCCAGATCCTTCATTTGGTGTGATCCTTCGTTTGCATGATAGATGTGAAACCTGCTAATGATACACTTTTAAAACTTACCTAAGGATTTTACAAGTCCCTTAATCAACTCCAAGTCCACTCACTTCACCCTGAGACCTCTCTTCTGAGGGGGGCAGACAGGCTGGGGGGTGTAGTTCAGATGCCCAGGACGAATGGAATTCAGGCACAGTTGGGACTGGCTGCCCGTGCTATTCCATTTGTATGGCCAGTCTGGTGTCTCCTTTGTCTCATTCAAAAGAGCACTTTGGACAAAAAACAATCACTGCCAGGCTGCCTTTCTAGTTGTGCTTCAAAGTCGTGTTTGTGTCATTTGCTCTGGGTCTGAAATTGTTCCTCAGATTTCCTCCCTGAAGGAGTTTACAGACATTGTACAAAGAAATTAATTAAGTAGATTTTCCATTTGCACAGTTTTAATGAATAAATGATGTTCGTATTTATCTGCTTTCTAATTATAACACAATTCAAAACATCTTGGTTTCCTGCATCCCGACAATGTTATTGTTATGGTGGTGTTATTGCTGCTCTCACGGTGCAGGTAATAATATTTTTTTAGATAGATGCCAGGTGCAGTATTCCATATTTATTAAAGTGTGATCTGCATATTTTTCTCTTTTCATGTACTGCTTATCTGTACAAGAGCAGAAAGTTAAATATAATGCTCTGCTTTAAAGAGTCTGGAAGGATTTCACAGGCAGCCTGAGGATTTGTGGTCTGGTGGGGGGATTGGGCCTGGCCGATGCAGTTCAGGGCCTACAGAGAGAGGCCTGGGCCAAGGGGCCCAGTCAGCAGAACCAAACCTCACTACTCCAAGATGCCAGCAGGCCGTGAACTCCAGCCGGGAGGGCTGATAGGAGTCCTGGCAAGGAAGCACATGGCAGATGTTCACCAAGTCGGAAGCCCTGAGAGGGCAGCATGGAAACCAAAGAAAGAGAGCTCAGGACAGGAGGCAGAGTCTCTTCTTGCTCTGTCCTACAGTTTTTGAGGTGAGAAGTCAGAGATCACAGGTGTCATAGCCAGAATTCAGAAGTCTGCAGAGAGACTCTGCCTTGACAGAGGAGCAGGCAGAGGTCTCTGTATCTGTCCTTCCTAGGTACAGAGCAGCATCGCTATGCCCTTATGCCCTTAGCCAAGGGAGATAACTGGCTTGACCTCAAATAGGCATTTGAGTACCATCCAGTTAACAACTGATTGTGGACCTCCCATGATGACCTGCCATGAGTCACCCATGGCTCCAGATGCTAGGACCACACTTCTGCCCTCCAGGATTTTACAGCACAGGCTCCAGAAACTTCTTAGGGAGACTACTCTGGCCATAGAAATCACCTGGCTGCCTAGAAAAGGTACACTCTTGGCCTGCCTTAAAGTCAGAATCTGTGGCTATTATTGTTCATGGACTCTTGAGATCATACTTCTTGGGCGCTCCCTATAAGTCCAGGGGTAGGTGGTATAGAAAATACTGTCTATCTCAAATTTATGCTTTGTTACCCATGATAACAGGCATTGTGGTCTGGAGGGAGGAACATTTTGAAGTAGAGCAATCTAAAATATGAACCCCAAATCTCCCCTATCCTAGGTATGGGATCCTGACCTCCCTGTCCTATGTATCCTACTGCCCCTTTGTTCTTTCTATGGCAGCTGTAGCATTTAGATGAAATAATAGTTGTGAATTTCCTGGGCTATACCTGGAGCTTAAGAAATGGCCATTCTTGGGGCACCTGGGTGGCTCAGTCGGTTAGCGTCCAACTTCAGCTCAGGTCACGATCTCGCAGTCCTTGAGTTTGAGCCCCGCATCGGGCTCTGGGCTGACAGCTTGGAGCCTGGAGCCTGCTTCAAATTCTGTGTCTCCCTCTCTCTCTGCCCCTCCCCCACTCACGCTCTGTCTGTCTGTCTGTCTGTCTCTCTGTCTCTCTGTCTCTCTCTCTGTGTCAAAAATAAATAAACATTAAAAAAAAAAAAGAAAAAGAAATGGCCGTTCTTGATACACAGACCCGGAGAAGGTAGTTAAGAGCCCTGTGTAGTCATCCAGGATCTGGGGGAGATTTGCCAAAACCTCAACCTCTGACATACTGAAAGTATGTAATCTCTGGCCCTCAGCTTCTTCATTTGTGAAATGCTGTTTGGTCTAGAGGACCTCCTAGTGCCCGTCTAGCAAGAAGATGCTGTAATTCATTGATTTCCATAGTCTTCCATTGCCAGTGCTGACATTACTGGCCTTCTCCTGTGAAGACCAATAGCCACTGCTTTGAAATCTCCCTTCTTTCTGTTTCCCAAGCCTGAACTCTTGTGCCCTTTTCTCATAGCATTATAGCCCTCCTTTATCCTCACAACTAAAGTTCTTTTTCGCTGATCCTGTGTTTTACTTCTCAGGGATTTTCCTACTGTGGACATTTACATCCTTTCTGTTATGCCCTTTTTCCATAACTTTTTTTTGTGTGTGTCTGTACTGCTAGGCCACTTGCAAAAGGTGGTGCCAGTGATCTTTGTACCCTTCTTACTTTATTTTCCTTCACTTTTGATTAAATTGTGCATTGGCCACATACCATGTTTATTAATGAGGCTACTGTTTAAGTGGTAATAAAATCTAGTGTAATTGACTTTATTGCTTCTGCTCAACTTCTCCACTGGACAGAAGGTCAGTCAAATGAAAAGGCACATGCTTATGTCATTAATATGGTGGCACACCCCTTCTGCTTTTTCACGGGTTTCCTCACACCATGTTTCTTTTCTCTTAAATAGATCTTCCTTCCTGGAAGGTCATTTGTGAGCACATCATGAATGTGCACTGTATGCCAGAAATTGTGCCAGGTGCTGGAGTTTTGAATAAGAGACATTCTTTGTTTTTGAGAAGTTTATAGTTTACTGAGGGAGACCAAGAAGTACACAAGGATTGTCTTAGTTCACTTGGGCCTCTAGAACAGAATACCAGTCTGGGTGGCTTACAAACAACAGGAATCTATTTCTTACAGTTCTGGAGGCTGGGAAATCCAAGATCAAGGTGTTGGCAGATTCTGTGTCTGCTGAGGTTTGCTTCCTGTTTCCTACACAGCAGTCTTTTTGCTGTCACCTCACATGGTGGGAGAAGAGTCAAGGGAGCTCTCTGGCCTTTTCTTATAAGGGCATTAATCCCATTCAGGAGGACTCCATCCTTATCTAATCACCTTCCCCAAGCCCCACCTCTAGACATCATCATATCAAGGATTAGATTTCAACAAATGAATTTTAGGTAGCAATAAGCATTTAGTTTATAGGAAGAGTAACATGTCATCTGATCTGTTTTCTGATAAGGCTGAATATAGGTGTTTTGAGAGAAACTTGTCCTAGCCCAAAGGAGTAAAGGAAGACTTCTTTCACTCTGTGCTGAGTCTGACTGAGATATACGAGTTTATTCTGCAACTCTTCCATAAGAGAAGTTAGGGGTAATATTGACATAGTATAAAGATGAACTTCAAAACTGTCAGAGTTGCTCCAATATAAAAGAAGCTGTTTCATGAAGTGGTGAGTTCCCTGTCAGAGGAGGTAGCAAAGTATTTGGAATATTTTAAGAGGATTTCTGAATTAAAAGTGAATTATCCAGGTGATCTTTAATATTTTTTAAGTTTATTTATTTTGAGAGAGCAGGGAAGGGGCAGAGAGAGAGAGAGAGGGAGAGAGAGAGAATCACAAGCAGACTCCGCCATGTCAGCATGGAGCCTAAGGTGGGGCTCGAACTCATCAACCCAGAGATTATGATCTGAGTCAAAATCTGGAGTCAGACACTCAACCAGCTGAGCCACTCAGGTGCCCCAGCAAGGTGATCTTTGAAATCTCCTTGAATTCTTGAGACATTGAGATTCCGAGCACTAGTAAGTAATGGAAAAGTTCCTTGGGAAAATGAGAAATTGAGGTCCTGTTGACTAATGAAATGCCAGCTAAGCAAAGAACAGCGGTGAGTTGCTCCCAGGCAGTGGGGAAGAGTGAGTTGGGGGCTTAGACTCTGACTGATACAGATGTGGGACCATGCATATCAGCTCCCCAGCATGGATTTTGGCACATCCAGATCTATGTTCATCCTTTCATAATTCTGTAGCCATTTAGATAAACTGGGACGATCTTGTCAGGTGTTCTGTTTATTTTCTGATACTTGAACAATCCAATGCTGGAATGTTGGATAATAAAAAGTTGGGAATACAGAGCCCTGAACTCCAGTGCCTCATACTGGGAAACACATGCTGTGCTCCAGCATGGCTTGGTAAGGAGGAACAATGAGCTGTTAGGGCTGTGGGCCACTTCTGGTAGCATATGGGCAGGTTCACACTTAGCTTTGTGTCAACCTTCTAGGGGAGAGGATTATGTGTGGAAAATACAGAAAAATTCATATGGGATTCCACCCAGCATCCTGGAAGTAAAGATGTTCTGTCTTTTGAACTCTATTTAAATGAACATTTATCTTACATGGCAGAAGAGAGGCTAAGTGATCAACTCACCCCAATGTCATCAGAGTGGCCTTAGAGAAACCTGATCTGAATAACCCTTTTGCTTAAAATCTTTCATTTTTCCCTGATGACCTTCAATATGAACACCAAACTCCTTAGTGTGGAAAATAAGACAGTTCATGGCTAACAGCATAGGCTCTAGAGTCCTATTGCCTGGGGACAAATGCTGATGTTAGGCCAGCTACATAGCTTCTCTGTGCCTCAGTTTCCTCATCTGCTAAACAGTGATGGTTGTAATAGCTTCCAGGTCACTAAATTTTTATAAGGACTATATGTGTCAACACACATATCAAACATGTAGAACAGAGTCTGGTATGCAAATGTTATCATTATTGGGTTTCTAACCCCCCATTCACTGTGAGCTTCTTCAGGCAAGGACTATGTGCTTTAAGTGGGCATGCTCAGTACCCATCCCAGTGTAGGCCTAGCACATAATATACATGATGTTTAAGAGCATAAGCTCTGGAGTTGGACTTCTTGCATTCATATTCTGGATTTATCACAGGAGCATCTGCACAGTGTGAAACTTCCTAATCCTTGACTTTTTCATCTGTGAAATGAAGGGAGTAAGTAACATAATCTGTGCAAAGCATTTAATTGAGAACAGAGCCTGGCACTAAAACTGTTCACTAATATTATCATTTGAGATCAATAAATGCTTGTAGAATAAATATTCAGAATGTTGACAGAGAATTCCAGAACTTGTCCACTTTGCTTTTGCCCCTCTTCCTTCCACACTGCCATGGTGGCCAGTTTTCTGCACCTCAGTTTCCATGCCTCGCATTTAGGGATAATGCGACCAAATGCTTATTTCCCAGGGGACCAAGAAGATGGATGTTCATGTTTATGAAGTTGCTCCAAGCGACCTGAGGAAAATTGCAAGTGAAAAGTATTATTCTCATCATGATTATTAATTGATCCCCCAACCACTCGTCAGTTGGAGTATGACTGATCCACAGGCTCTGGAGGAAGATTTATCACTTGCCTCCCCAAACCCATAGATGTGTCTTTCATTAAATGCAATTATCTCCCAACGAATGCACACATCTTGAGTCCACTGCCTCTTACTCAATGAAATCATTAAACCTGTTTGTAGGGAGGAGCCATCAAAAGCCACCTGATAACAAATGGCCGTAGATTGTTATTTGGGTTTGAGATACAATATATGCTATTGGAGAGTTTCAAGGATGCTGTTCTGTTTTCTCTATTCCTTTGCTGTTTTTCTGCTTGCTTGTTTGTTTTTTTGTTTTGTTTTTGTTTTATCCTGTGCTCCCTTGTTACTGTTTCAGGATATAGAATACAAGTGTATGGATATCTATGTGCCTGTTCTTAGTACTCTTTCAAAGGCAGGAGCTTGCCTCTCTAGGGGAGAAAGTATTTGAGAGGAGGGCTAGCAGAGCCAACCATGTGTAGGGATGGCTGTCTGGAGCTCTCCCTTCTTGAAATCTCTACCATGAGTGAGAGCTCCCAACTAATTATGCATCTTTATCTCCTAGAAGCCACAATTCAACACATAACTCAGTTTTCTTAGAGGGATTGTCAGACCCCTCTTCCATTAGCCATAAGCAGACTTAGCAAGTAGAAACTGAAGGTTCAACGGGGGAGTAAGGCCAATAAAGGTTAGTAATGCTGACACAAGACACACAGTGTGGAAACCTCAGGGCACGTTGTAAGGGAGGGAGAGGTATTAAAGGTAAGAAGGGAACCCATCAAAGAGAAAATGGGGTCTTCCAGAGATCTCCCTCTGGGCAGCCTTCATAGGTCTTTCTGAGAGAGCAAACATGGGTTGGGGCTGGTGGCATAAACTAGAATGAAGAGCAGTTTCTGTGGGCTGAATTCTACCAGCAAAAGAACAGTTGAGGGTGCCTTTGAGAAAAGGAAACCATTAATAAAGAAGAAAGCAGAAAATGGGGTGGTGGGAGGTCAGTGGGGAAGACAATATTGAAAAGGACATTTGTGGTTGAGATGTGGAATATTCTCAATTCCAAATCCCTGGAATACCCTGTATATGAGATATCATTGTCCTGAACTATCACAAAGACCATAGAGTAGCAAACTGCCTTCGGGCGATACCTCAGGTTGTTCATCAAGATTAACTACAGTTAACATTACCACATTCTCCAGTTGCCCAGTCTTTGATTCCATTGCTAAGGCTGAATGGATGAAAGCTCTCTGTGCACACTGATTTAGCATGCAGATATCCTTCCTCAACAAATGTTTCCTATAGCTTTACTCTTTATTTATTCACAAGCAAAGTGAACATTGAAATTAGTGGAATGGAACATTGTCTTGAGTGAGTTGGAGCAGAAGATAGATTTCATATCACGTAAAATATATTCTTCCATTCCCCTTTTAATAAGAAGCAAGCAATACAAATGAGAAGTAGAAACATCAAAGCTAAGGCAGTCCTAAGTGTAACTTGACACTGCTTGAGGGTGGGATCATATAATTGCAGTGAGAAGTTCTGCTTTGCCAAATACTTGAGTGGAAGAAAAATCAGTTCCAAAGACCCAGGAACTTACTTGTCAATATATTATTTCATATTTTGCTTGATGAAGAGAATTTTGACTTAAACGTATATTGGCGTGGTACTTGAAGAAGTCATATCTCCCTTTGGTTTGGTTGTCATTAACAATTGTAGAAGTATTTAAGGCAAGGGGTCTTGCCTTCCATCTAACAGGTAAGGAGTCTGAGACCAAAGGCTTTTCTCTCCCTATGTTCTTTCCATTTGATTATGCTGTCTCTTTAATGTTCTGTCATTTTGGCACCATGTAATTTTTTTAAGTCTAACTCAAGTGTTTCATACTTGTCAAAATATTAGAAATCTTGATGTATATAGACAAAAGTAAGCAATAGTGTTGTTAACCCAACAGGTCATGGACCTATCCACCAAACAAATCACAAAAATTTGAAGCCCTAAGTGATAACTTGGCAACATGAAATTGGAAGCCACAAAAGATTTCTAATTGGGTTCTCAGGGAAGGCATCAAGGATGTCCCTTAGATTCACCTAGATAAGATACAGCCTCCTCCTTAATAATAGCAAGGGGATCCTTATTAAATTACAAATTTATGAACATTTTAAGAAATTATTCAGCATTCCAAATCCATACTACAATTTTATGTATGTTCCTAATGACTAACATAAGTACAAATGCAAGAAATAACAACTTATCAGTGATGCAGTTTCACAACAATATAATTTTGTAGCTGTTCACCAATCATTCCTTCTTAAATCATCACTGAATACTTAAAGAGCTGTGTTGAGAGTCTTCTTCCTGTCCTGGACCTGCTCCATCTCTTATTCTTGATTTGTCCTGACTCTTTTTATCTGACTTCCATTGTTATTTCTAGGTTTAACTCGGATCAGTTTTTTTTTACTATTGCAGATAGGTTTGTCTACCTGCAGTTGATCAATAGTCCTGAGATATTTTGCCTTAACCAGTCTTCATTAACTGTATTACTGCTTTCTTTGTTTCTCATTTGTTCATCTACTTATCCTAAAAATAGTTATACACTATATACTCCATGTTGTTTTTTTTCATGCTTAGCACTATTAATATTTTTAGCTGAATAACTCTTTGTTGTGGAAGACTGTCCTGTGCATTGTACAGTGTGTAGCAGCTTCATTTGCCTTTACTTGTTGCTGTTATAACACCTCTCCCCGAGCTGTGACAGCCAAAAATGTTTCCAGACATTGCCAAATATTCCTGGGAGACAAAATCACTCCTGGATGAAAACCACTCCTTTATGTCAATCACTATTCTGTACCCTGTGGATGTAGAAGTGAACAAAACCTTAAAATTGTACAAATGCATCTATTATAAAATGTTGACGTAAATGAAAAGCTTTTCATTTACAGCACCATGATACCTCCCCAGAGCATTTCTATTGACCTGCCATGTGCCCACTCCATATAGAATATACAAGAGATCTAGAAATTCCTGATGCAATTAAACACGAAATATACTAGTGTCTACTTTTTGTGAGGTACACAAAGGAGAATAATGGGATGCACCTTTCACTTGACCATGAGCTATTTTGGAAGTTAGGGCATTTTGTTTCCCAGAAGCGTGGAGAACATTTTCCCAGCAGATCAAAGTCTAAAAGAGACTTGAGTTCACATCAGCAACTCATCATCACAACTCATCACCAGTGATGTAATGTGTATATGACTTTAGAAAAATGTTTTTTTCTCTCTTCCAGAATTCTTTATTTGCAACTCATATACTGTCAGCTTGATATTGCTTGCTGTGGTGGAACAAAGATGTATGCAATTTCTTTACCACTTCTTCCATTGAAAAGTGGAGTCTCTTTCCCCTCCTCTTGAATCTCTTGGCTCTGACTGATAGAATGCAGGAGAAGTTAGTTGTGTAACTTCCAAGCCCAGGTCTCAGGAGGTCTGCTGCTGCCACTTTTATCCCTTTGGGATAATTCTTCTCGAATCCAGTTTGTGTGCTGTGAAAAATTTAGCCACACAGAGGAGAATTGAGGCTCTCTGACGTACAGCCTAGCTGTATCCCCAAACAACAGTGAGCCCTACCTGGCAGCTGTGTTATTGAGGCTGTGTTGGATCTTCTGGTTGTCCTGGAACCCCGGTCAATACCATGTGGAGCACAGGTGAGCTGCTCTTGCTGAGCTCTACCCAAATTGCAGAATTGTGAACAAATTAATAATGATTTTTGTTGTAAGTCACAAAGTTGTGATTGTTACTCATAAGTGGATTCAGAATAAAACCAAGATAGTTGTTTCTGAAAATTTCTTTCCTCTTAAACTCTTAACTTTCTGCTCATTAGAAAGTCAAATGTCTATTGGCCCTGTTGACTGTCTCAGGGTTTAAATTTAGCTTCTCAATTCAATTTCTCCTCTATCCTTAATGAATTTTCTTGCCTTTGGGAAGGAAATGGACCAGTCTTTAATACTCTCTAGCTCACTCCTCGTTGTTCTCACTTGAGTCTAAATTTGAGCTACTAAACCTTCACCTTAACTAATTAGCCAAAGAGATTAATTTTTCTACTTATAGAACCAATTTGTAATAATTTTTTTAAAAATCACTTATTTTTAATCATAGGGATGTTGCCAGTATGGAGTAAAGACTCAAGATAAAAATGGCAAGTGGATACAAACACTCCAGCAAGGAACTGTGGTCCTAGCTGATGGCGTCAGGATCAGGAAACGACCACTCACCATCCACTATGAACTCTTACAGGACTCCCTATCAAACTTCCTCACAAAATTCCCCCTGTAAATTGTTTTTAGGAGCCTCTGAATCCCTAGCTTTCAGTAAAGTCTTGCTGAGATGCCCAGGATGCTTTTCTTTTATAAAATATTTAATGGTCAACCTGAGCCCCTTGTAGCGGGCTAATGCATTCCCTTTCCTGTTTTATTGGCAGTGTTTTGTGCTAGAGTCATTTATACCATGTGGTAGACTTCTCAGTCCCTATCTCCCCCACCTACCCACCCAATCCTGTTATGATATTCATTTGTCACATGCAGTACTGTGGTTTGGTAGAGAAAAACAATTGATATGCCATCAAATTGCTCCTGACAGAGTGGTTTTAAAAGCTTTTAGGGCGGATGTACAGAGGGAAGTTTTGTCTTCATGGAGTCAGGGTGGCTCATCTGTCTGTATTAAGTGTCTAACAGTTATACTGAACAAGAATGACATTTTAAATAAGAGTAAGTACTGCTTAACTTTTTAATGTCATTCTTTAGAGCCAAGGACTTAATTTTTTTTTTTTGGTTAATGTACATAGTTCAATTTATAATATAGGCTTTCTTTCTTTCTTTCCTCTTTCTTCCTTTGCTAATGTCTAAGTGTCTCTATTTTCAGATTAGTTGGTGGAATACTTTTCTCTTGAGATATTTGGAGATTTTTTTTAAAGGACATTAGCAGCTTTCTTTCTGTACAAATTTAAAGGTAGCCAGTCTTTTCTGGATGCAGGGGGCTGCAAAAGGTGACGGCAGCAGTAGCAACAGCAGCAGCAAAGACTATAGACGACAGTTGGGAAGTGGAGGTGAGGTAGTCATGTGAAACACAAGGAACTAGGCATTAACAAGTCAGCAGACAGGCAAGAGACACCTAGAGAACACAAATGCCAAACTGTCCCTGATCCAGTGGCTTGATTCAATGCTTGCAAAGAAATCAGCTGCCAGGAGGCCTTTTAGGGCCAGAGGGGCAAAATGCAACAGGTGCTCACGTGTACAGGTGACTAGTGCTGGAATGGGGCAGTGCAAGTTGGAGACCTGAGGAACAGTGCCAGAAGCCAAGGGTGGGCCTTACCACCAAGGCAACTTGTTGCAGCCACAGACTTTTATTTTGTAAATGTTAATTTTTGGCAAGCGTGGTTTACCCAAGCTCTTAGCTGAATTTGAGTTCTGTTTCTCAAAGCTTTTGAAGTTTGCAAAGTTACGTTGTAAAGACTGTAGTTTTCCAGTAGTTCCATCAGAGAAAATTATCTTCCTTTTCAAAATAAAATGAAGAATCTCCCAGATGCTTTGGAAAGAGCATTTCCAAATGAGAGGAAGAAGTTGACTAGTGGCCATCTTTGTACCCTGATTTGGCTTTGCCCTTCCTCTCTATTGTTGCCTCCATCACCCTCCACCCCTCTGTTGAGTGAGAAATCTCATCACTTAATGTATTATCACTAGCACTACTGAGCAAGCTGGAATTTACCAAATTAAAAAAACTCAGAAAAATCTTCACATTCTGACTTACACAAGTTTCTAATCCTGTTATAATTTATAATATATGCTTTCTTTCTTCCTCCTGTCTTTCTTCCATTACTAAATGACTAAATGTCTATATTTTCAGTTTAGTTGGTGGAATCTTTTTCTCTTAAGATGTTGACACTTTTTTTTAACTTATTTATTTTATTTTGTTTTAGGACTCCTTGCCCCAGAAAGTGTGCTATTCACACTTTCAGTAAGACATTTATCTCTATAGGTGGATATGGACACATATACCCACACACCATAGCCATTAAACAAGGCTCAACTCAAAACTCCAATGTCTCCTTGCCTATTCCCTATAGCCAATTATAGTTCCTCCTTCCTGTATGCCAGGACATTTCTGACTTCCCACATCCTGTAGTTCTCTAGGCATTAAGCAATGGGGATACCCCTTAAAATTCACTGTTTGTACTACACACCTATGTAATTGCAGGCCTGACATAGTTAATCAAAGAGATTCTCTGAGTAGGCACTGGAATGTCAAACAGCTAATTCTTTTCCAGGTCATGTTGGTTAGCTTTGCCTTGAAGATCTTCACCTCTGGATTCAGAGAATAATCAATTAGATTGAAAAAGCAGGATTAAAAATAAAAGAAAAAGCACAGCCTATTCACTTTCTGAAGATTTATTAGACAATGACCTAAGACAAAGATGATCAATTACAATATTAAGGCACAATCACAGTCTCATTTGAACATAAAAACTTAGGGCTAAAGGATGAGTAGTACAGACAAAGTGTCCACCCCAAGCATGTTCTTCATCATCTGCACCCTCACCTGTCCTGTTGGCTTCTTGGGTCTTATTCTGGTCCTTACCAGGCTCCTGAGGCTCTAAGAATATCTGCTTAGGGTCTGATTAATATGGTAAAGTGATTTCTGGCCATACTATAGAAATCCTCTTCTTTTTAAAAAAAATTTTTTTAAAGGTTTATTCATTTTTCAGAGACAGAGACAGAGTGCAAGTGGGGGAGGGGCAGAGAGAGAGGGAGGCACAGAATCCAAAGCAGGCTTCAGGCTCTGAGCTGTCAGCACAGAGCCTGATGTGGGGCTCAAACTCACAAACTGTGAGATCATGACCTGAGCCGAAGTTGGATGCTTAACTGACACTACCCTGGTGCCCCTAGAAAGCCTCTTCTGAGATGGCCACATTGCATTGCTGCTGCCACCACTGACACTGCTGTGATGTATCTTCATTTGGCTTGAACATTAAGGAACTGCTCAGCATCCTAGCTTGAGTTCAGCCTGTCTCTCCTCTCTCTCTCCGTCTCCTCATCCTCTCATTGTCTCCTCCCAAGGTACCTTTTTCTAACTTCCAAGTTCCATCTCAAACCTCAGTCCTCTCCGAGATTTTCATTTTGGTTCCATGGCCTCAAGGTCATATTCTAACTGACCCCATGGCCCTTCTTCAGCCCTGAGGACCATGCTGTCTGCCCAGTTGCTGACGTTGGCCTCACATCTTTCCACTAAGGAAGCGATGGACACTCAGGCTCCTGGGTCAGACCTTTGGACTCAGAATGCCACACCAGTGATTCTAGGCTTCTTTAGACAATGTAGAGTCTCTGTCACTCATGTATTTTGTATTCCAAGCTGCAACTTTGAGGATTTCAGATCTTGGAACCCATGTGCTTTGGAGATGGACTTACAGTCTCTCAGGGGACCCTTTGGGGGGAAAACCCCACAAGGTATAATTACCTCATTTAAATGAACACTGGTGTTGACTCAGAGTATTATACCCTGTAATTGCCTTCTTAAAGTAGAATGCAGCGCTGGAACAAAAATTTCACCCTTTTTCCCTTTGTGGCTTCTGAAAAAGAATATTTAGACTGACATAGTATCTTTTTATTCAACTTGGAAAAATATGCCACCCTTTAATTTCCATGCAGATCATGGAACTATTTGCTCTTTAATGTCACATCTGATGGCAGGTGGGTAGTCAATTGGGACACATGGAGGGAACCAGTCTCCCATTACTTTTGCTTCTTAAAGCAGAAAGCTCAGCCTGTTTCTCAATAGCCATCTAGAATACACAGAGGGCCAGTCCTGGGCAAAAATGAAGAAAGGCCTTTCTCTGTGGGCCTACTTCCCTCTCCCTCTGTCACCCTTATCTTCAGGCCTCTTTTCTGGGCATTTTCCTCCTAGGTTCTGGTTGAAGCTACACAGAAGCCTGTGTTTCCTTCTAGTGCTCCCACCTGTATTTTCCCTCCAAGCCAATATGCTGTTCCTCTTCCCCTGCAACAGTGATACTGAGATTCCCCCCATCTGATCCACCTGGATTCAAGTTCACACCAAACCTAGGCACACACTTAGAAGTGGAATTTAGTTCTCCCAAGTGGAGGGGCATCATTTTTCTTGGCCAACAGCCTGGTGCATGATGTAGAGTCAAGAGCTTTGGACTAGAACTTGTAGCTCTAAAATGATTGTGAAATATACAGCAAGAGCTACAAAATAGAATTTCTCTATTTACACATCACCTTTCAGGAGGGTAACAGTGACCCACAAGTTTCTTCCCAAATCACTCTGAGCATTTCCCAGTGTTTGTTACACATAATACGGACACTATTCTTCTTGGTGAACAGGATCTCTGCCATTGTCTTACTCCTTGCTCCTTCTTTTTGTGGCCCTAGCTAATGAATGCGCAAAGTGGCCTCTCTGCCACCAGCTTCCTTGGTGTGGCATCACCACTATTGGATAAGCTTTCCTGAAGTCCCCCTGGTTCCTGCTGGTCCCAAATTCTGCATGACAGCTAACAGCACACAGTGTTTTTGGCAGGATTGTTGTGCCAATATCTGTGACACGGTTGCTACTGCCAGTGCTGCCTTACCTTTGCCAACACCAGGCCTGTCATCCTGTTCTGCTTCCACCAACATTGCTTCCACCATCACCAGAGTCACTGATGCCACTCAGCTACCCACGGCATCAGGTCTTTGTCTGTGGGGCTGGATCAGGGGGCCCTCTGGCCACTTCTATTTCTTGTATTTTTCCTTGTATTTCTCCTGCCCTGGAAAATGCAATAAGGGGGAAAGAGGCACAGCATAGAGCTTTCTGTAACCAGCAGTGAGCAGTGGGTCAAAATAAATAGGTTAGTTTATTTTCTGCCTTTTATACTAAGGTTTGATAAGATGAATTAAGACTATCAGATTCTCATGATCCCTTCAAAACTGCATATTATATAGTTCTTTTTAGCAGAAACTCAGGACCTCTGAGTAGATGATGAAAGGCAAGTGGCATAAGCTTGTGGCAGTCCAAGGGAAAACCAAGGCCTTCTGACATTTTGATCCATGGTTCTGTGTGTGAGTCTACGTACACTGGCACGAACAGTCATGTGTACGTGTGTTTGTGTATGTCTGTCATTTCTATATCTTGTATTAGTACTACAAGTTTTTCAGATCAGGGGCTAGTCCTAATTATAATTCCATGAACCTGCAAGCATGTCCTCTGATGCCAAGCTGTGGGATTCCGTAAATGTTTAATGAAGAAAAATTTTAAACAAAGTTTTCCATCCAGAGCACTTTTCATTATTAAAAGCTCCAAACGATGAGGAACAAAGTGCTTAATATTCTACAGCAACTCCACCTAGTCAACACATCAAAAGTTACCAAAAAGGAATAAGAGAAGTCAAAGAAATGCCAATTAATATGATGTCAGTACCTTACCTTTATTGTGCTTAAAAAAAAAATCCCACTAACACAAATGTGTTTTATCCTCAAAATACTGGTAAGGTGGCGAAGACACTGGGACATTTGTATTTACCCAAGTACCAGCTCAGGTCTTACCTACATTCTTTCCAGTGTTCAGGACTCTTCAGGCATGAGTGCTAAGAATTGGATAATAATAAACCCTTAGTAATTGGATCGTCCTTGCCAATCCTGTACCTTTCCTTTAAGAACTCCAGCCCCTTAGGTTCGTTCTAAATTGCTCCACAAGTGCCCAGGGGATCTGGGCTGTGTTTCTAAAACTAGCCATTATGACAACTTTGGGCTTGTGAAAACCTTTCCTTCCCAGACCACGTTGCTACAGTTTCCAGAGCCACACTTGGCAGCCAGGCCAGTGGTGCCCACTGAAGGCACAGCCTCTGATGCTTGTGCCCAGAAGAGCCACCATTTCTGTGTTTTAGTGTCCATGCTAAATGTCCTTGTGCCCAAGGCTGAAGGAGCCATCGTCTGGATCTGTCAGTGTCCCTAGGGGCTCGCTGAGGCATCTACCCCTCTTGGGAACAATCTCTGTTCTTGTCCTTTCAGGGAAAAATAGGATCAGTGGTTCTATTTAGATGAAAATAATCCTTCCTATAATGTTACCCTCCCAGGTTAGGTCATTTCTCCCATTGATTCAAATGCACACAGTGTCCTTAAAGGGCCATGATGATTGTGTGTGCTGTTGGCCTAGTGTGGCAGGAGGGATCTGGCCTTCCTGGGAAAGGTGACTGCCCAGTTCATCCGCCCTGCTTCCTTTTCTGTTTACTCCTCTTCCTACCTGCTTCCTTTCTCCCTGCCTTCTGTGGCTATGGACTAGAGAATTAGCACAACCAGATCATGTGAACCAAAGCACATGATCGAACGCAAAGGTAGAAGGAACAAACGAGATGGGGTACGTGCAGAGTGGGATGGTAATTTAAAAAAAAGAATATTTTTTTAAGTTTATTTGTTTGAGAGCGAGTGCTCAAGAGGCAGAGAGAGAGTGGGGGAAAGAGAATGCCAAACAGGCTCTCTGCACTGTCAACGCAGAGCTTGATGCAGGGCTCGAACTCATGAACCATGTTATCATGACCTGAGCTGAAACCAAGAGTCAGATGCTCAACCAACACAGCTCCCCAGGACCCCCAGAGTGGTGTGGTAATTTAAAAGAAGGAGAAGAAGAAACCTCCCTTTTGCTTCTGGAGAAAAAGCTTTGAATCTTTGTGTGATGTTTTAGATTTAGGGAGCATGTGGGAATAGTAGTAATAGTATAATCAAATAACATGTTTCTCACTGAAATTTGAGTAAATATACTGCAATGACAGAAACATAAATGTTCACCTTGCCTCTCTACTTCCTGGCTATGCAGCCTTGGACAAGTTACTCAGTCTCTCTTTACTTCACCTGCTTCATCTGTGATATGGAGGTAATGCTAGTGCCTGTCTCATAGGACAATGATAAGGAGAATATAAATGAAGAAGAGCCTACAATTGTGTCTGGCCCGTAATTAGTGCTCATTAAATATTAGCTATGACTCTGAAATTTGCTGCTACTATTATTATCATTATTATTGTTATTATTTAGGAAATGCCACCCCCACTTAGTCTTAGAGTTTATTTGGTTTGATTATTTTTCCATAGACAAAGCCTGTGCTCTTGAGCTATGAAGCATTTTTTTTTTCTGGTGGTATTTCAGAAAGATATAAAATGACATCTCAGAAGAGCCTCTAGCTATCGGAAAGGTGGATCGCCCATTGTTTTAATTAGAAGAGATATTTTCAGGTGGTGCCCTGAAAAATGAGATGATGTTTTTGAAGAGATACTGCTAACAGGGAAATATCTTATCAGGATGTGGGTTTCCACAATGCCAGGAGCCACGTTCCAGGAATAAACTGAACGAGGAAATATTCTGAGCATTGAGTGTGATTATGAGGGGAAGGGAGCCTGAAAACTTGTGACATTAAAGCGATTTTTCTAGGGACAGAAAGTTCTACTCTATTAGCTCCTCTAGTTTTGTCATCATTGTAGGCCTCCAAGGGTATTTTGTAGGTTTGTCAGGGTAGACCAGATTATGCTGGGAAACCAAGGAACTTTCAGTTCCCATGACTTAATACCAGAAAGAGTTATTTCTATCCCAGATACCTGTCAACTGGGAGGCACCTGGGGGAATGGGCCATGGGCTCTTTCCTGCACATATTAGCTCCAGGCCGATGGAGCTTCCATTTGTAACAACAGCCATTCTAAAACTGGATAAAGTTTTGAGCTCTTTTCACATTCTTAAACACTGTCGACTATCCTAAGCCACCGTTTTATGTGGGCTATATCTACAGATATTTACTACACTGTAAGTTAAAACTGAGATTTAAAAAATTGTAAGTTTACTTAAAAAGAATGATAAACTCTTAGGTTCTAATTATCTATTGATGAGGAGGGATTCTTGTGTTCTGATCATCCCTACTGGGAATGGACACACTATGTGTCAGATGAGATCATAGCAGTTTGTTAGTCACATATACTCATGGTCTGGGGATGAGGGTACCACTTCAGTGCTCTAGGCTGCCACTGCCCAAATTTTAGTGTGCACACCAATCACCTGGGGTTCTGTAAATGCAGATTCTGATTTGGTCGTCCTGGGGTCAGCTGAGATTTGCCTTTCTGAGGAGATGCAGATGCTCCTGGTTCTGGGACCACACGTCGAATTATAAGGCTCCCAAACTATCACTGGAGAGGGGGGTGGGCATTTTCCTCGTGTTCCAGAAAAGACTTTTGCTACTCTTCCATTTACAACCAAGTATTCAAAATTCACTGTAAATCTCATCCACTACAAACTTTGTATCGCCAGCATACTGGAAGATGCTCAACAGTTTGAAACATATATATGGTGGTTTTCAGTTTTTCTTATAACTACCCAGAGCCTGTTAGGGTGAATTCCTCTCTCCTAATTTGCAGCAAATCTCTTAAAATATATACAGAGAGTCTGTCATTTTTCAGTTGCTTTTATTCACTTTTGAATAAAAGTTTTGGTTTCCAAGGTTCCAAGTTTCAATCATATGTGCTTCAGAGCTGGTCATCTCTCCACTGTGGCTATTGAGTGAGGTTTGAAAGGAAAAGGGGAAAAGAGCAGCTTGGTCTGGCTCTCACATACCATGTGCCCTTTTAACTCTGGTACTAGTGGGCTAGAACAAAGGGAGACAGAAAAGACCAGAGTCCCCTCACTTGACCTGATGAAGTTTCACTCCTTTTGGCTAGCCATGACGCTAGGCAGGCTCACTATCTGAGGACTCAGCACAGCTAGGTGGTGAGTATCACACGCATTGCTGATGAGAAGCTCTGAGCAGCTGCCTGACGATGATGACTGCTTTGGACACATCCTCCAATTGATAACACCCCTCTTAATCCTTGAACTGGAGCTTGTTGGAAACAGTGAAGTCCCCAGATTTACCTCCTCAGGACTTTGGATCTGGACAGTATCTGATCCTCTTGCTTCTCCAGAATGTGGAACCCCAGGGAGGGAGAGGGAGGAAGAGCCCCTTTTTGTCTGCACTTCCCCATCATGTCTTCTGTCTGTTGTGTCTGCAGGTCAGCTAGTACACTGGCTGTGTGTGTGTGTGTGTGTGTGTGTCAGAAAAAAGGAATGAAATGTAAATCTTTCCTTGTTGCAGACTCTCCCAGTATTTCCAGTGTAGCCTCTTGGTCTCAGGGTAAGAAAAGATATTCTTCGACCCTCTACAAGAGAAGCCAAGTGAAACAAAGAGCTGCTTTTAATGAAAACTACAATTTCCAGAAATGCTTGTAGCTTTCTCCCCACTGTGTCACTTATATTGAGCAGGAAGGTGGGGGAATGCTCTGTGTGAGGAAGAGTTCTACAGCAATTCCCAGTAAGCCCAGTGGGAATGGGACTGTCCCATAGGGGACAGATCCCTGAACTTCAACCAGAGGAACTCACTTCCTTTATTGCAAGACAATTGGAAAGATCCCAGCTGACTGCCTGTTAGACATGTGGATACATTGCATCAGATCTGATCATCAGTCAAGTGAAGATTCGTGACCATTTTTTTGTTTGTTTATCCAAACCATATCAAGCAGAGCTTGGGCAAATGAATGGTTTCTATTTTTTTTTCTCAGCTGTTCTGGTGCTGTGTATGCCAGATTCAGGCCAAGAGAATACAGTTTTTCTAATTTGCTAACACCTGCTCTGTCTTGAGAATGTGTAATGCAACCATAGGGAGAAACAGACACGTTAAAAAGGGTATGGTGTGTCTGTGACATTTGCTCTTATTTTGTACGATTGTGTTCACAGATGCAGATCCCCATAATTTGCTAGTACCCTGAACCTCACTTCTGCATAAGATGATGAGTACAGAGGCTGTGCTGCCTCAGCTGGGGGCAGTATTCCCTAATTGAAAGTCAGAGACTGAGCAGCAAGTTAAGCAATCTTCTTAAATCCATTGGAATTCAAGCTCCCTTATAATCAGAATTTTTTTCTTTCTTTGCTATGTAGTTTGTTAAGGTTCTCATGAGATTTCAGGTATGGAATTGACCCATCAGTCAATTAGGTGAAAAGCAGCTTATTTTCTTTTAACACAAACCATTCATCTGACATCCCTTCAATTGATGTGCTTTTGAATACAAATGTCAGAAAGAGCCCCTTCCACTTGCTTAATTATGAACCAGAGACATCATCAGAAAGCAGGGTTGCCTCTAGGTCTGAGCTCCTTCTATGCCTCCACTCACCAATTTTCTGGATCAGTGGCCTTTAAACATTTTGACTGAGGCATACCCCAGAAAGAGTTTTGGAATACTGTGTATGATTTCAAATATTTTATTTTATTTTTAAATTTTGGACATAATTGTAGATTCACATGTAAGAGATAATACAAAGAGGTCTTGTAATACCTTTTACCCAGTTTCCCTCAGTGGTAACATCTTAACAAAACTATAGTATAATATTGCAACCAAGATGTTGACATTTAATGGAGTCAAGATGCCAAACCTGTCACCACAAGGATCCATCATGTTGCCTTTTTATAAGGATACCTCCCTCTTTCCCAATCCTGCTTCCTCTTTAACCCTTGGCAGCCACTAATCTGTTCTCCATTTCTATAATTTTGTCATCACATACATATAACAATCATATATATATATATATATATATATATATATATATATATATATATGGAATCACATACTATGTAACAATTGGGGATTGGCTTTGTTCATCTAGCATAATTCTCTGACAACTCATCCAGATTGTTTTGTATCAATAGTTTGACCATTCACCCACTGAGAAACATGTAGGCTATTTCTCCATTTTGGCTATCATGAATAAAGTTACTTAAAACATGGTGTCCAGGTTTTTGTGCGAACACAAGCCTTCATTTCTCTGGGATAAATGCCCAGGAGTGCAATTCACATGTTTAGTTTTTAAAGCAATTACCAGGGTGCTTTTCTGGTTGGTGGCAACATTTTACATTCTTAATACAATGCATACAGTGACTCGGTTTCCCCTCATCCTCACCAGAATTTGGTATTTTCATGTTAAAAAAAATTTATTTAACCATCTGGTAGGTATGTAGTGATATCTCAGTGTGGTTTTATTTTGTCTTTTCGTAATAGCTAATGAACATCTTTTCATGCGCTTATTTGTGATCTGTATGTCCTCTTGGTTGCAATGTCTCTTCATGTCTTTTGCTTATTTCTAATCGGATTGTTTGTTGTTTTTGCTGTTGAGTTTTGAGAGGTCTTTGTATATTCCAGGTATTAGTCCTGTGTTGGATATATATTTTTAAGTATTTTCTGTCACTCTTTAGGATCTTGTTTAATCCTCTTAACAAAGCCTTTTGCAGAACAAAAGTTTTTAATTTGATGAAGTTCAATTTATCAACTTTTTTCTTTTATGACATTCTTTTGATGTCAAGTCTAATAACTCTTTACCTAATCCTAGATCCTAAAAAATTTCCCCTGTTTTTTCCTAAAAGTTTTATATTTTTCCATTTTACATTTAAGCTGTGTTAATTTTTTGTATAAGGTGTGAGATGGGTCAAAGCTCACTTTCTTGCCTGGATATTAAGTTGCTCCAGCACCATTTGTTGAAAAAGCCACCCTCACCCCATTGAATTGCTTTTGTACTTTTGTCAAAAATCAAATGGGCATATTTGTGTATATTACGTCTAGGTTTTCTGGTATGTTCCACTGACCTATGTTTCTGTCTCACCACCAATATCACACAATCTTAATTGCTGTAATTATCAAATAAGTTGTGATATTGGATAGATTCTTCCCACTTTATTCTTCTTTTTCAAAATTATTATAGCTTTCTTAGTTCCCTTGCTTTCTCCTATGCATTTTAGAACAATCTTATCTGTATCTACAAGAAATTTTGCAGAAATTTTGGTAGAAATTATATTAGCCACTATATCAGTTGGGGGAGAATTGACATTTTTATTGTGCTGAGTCTTCAATCCATGAGCACAGTATGTCTCTCTATTAGATCTTTGGAAAAAATTATCAGCATACAAATTTCATACAAATTCTCAGCATACAAATCCTGCATATATTTTGACGTTTGGACATTGAAGTATTTTTATAAGCAATTATACATGCATTTTTAATTTGTTTCAAATATTTATTACTAGTATAAGAAATAGAATTATGTTTTATATATCTTTTTTTTAAGTTTATTTAATTAGAGAGAGAGAGAGAGAGAGAGAGAGAACCAGGGAGGGGCAGAGAGAGAGGGATATAAAATCCCAAGCAGACTTGGGGAGCCCGATGTGGGGCTTGAACCCACAAACTGTGAGAACATGACCTGAGCCGACACCAAGAGCCAGATCTCAACCTGACTGAGCCACTCAGGTGCCCTTATATATCTTAAATCCTACAACTTTGCTGAACTCACTTATCAATTCTAATAGTTTTTGCACATACCTTAGGATTTTATACATAGATGATCATTCCATCTGCAAACGGATACCTATTTCTTTTTTTCCAACCTGTATACCTTTCATTTCCTTTCCTTGCTTTAATGCACTGGTGGAAACTTCCAGTTAAATGAAAACTTCCAGTTAAATGAAAACTTCATATTAAATGACAGTTATGAGAATAGACATCTTTACTTCACAATCCTATAAAGAAAAGCATTCAGTCTTTCAATATTAACTATAATGTTAGCTGTAAATATTTTGTAGATACTCTATCAGATTGAGAATGTTCCCTTTTACTCCTTTTTTCTGAGTTTTTATCATGAATGGATATTGAGTTTTGTTAATTGCTTTTTCTGCATCAACTGATATAATCGTGTGTTTTTCCTTCTTTTGCTTGTTACTATGATGGATTATATTGATTGATTTTTAAATTCTAAACCAGCCTTGCATCCCTAGAATAAACTCTACTTTGTAACAGTATATACTCTATGTATGTGTAATATATATTGCTGAACTTATATAAACATTTTATATATAAATATAAATTATTGAACTGCATTTGCTTTTTCATTAAGGATTTTTGCATATTTATGATAGGTACTTGTGTGTAGTTTTCTTTTCTTCTACTTCCTTATGCTGTTTTGGTGTCAGAATAATGCTAGTTTTATAAAATGACTTGGAAAGTGTTCCCTTCCCTTATATTTTCTGGACAAAATTATTGACTTTGATTCTTCTTTAGATGTTTAGCAGAATTCTCCAGGAAAACCATCTGGGGCAAGAGATTTCCATTAAGGCTTTCTCTTTGCTCCCTTAGATTAAGGTGTGTGTTGTTTAGGGTCTAAATGTTAAGAGGTTTTCCTCTTACCAGTCTGTTACTGATTTTTAGTCTGATTCCACTGAAATCAGAGATGCACCCTGTATAATTTCAATTCTTTTACATTCTTTTTTGAAGTTTGCTTTGTGACCCAGGATATTTTCTCTGGGTATAAGATTCTAGTTGACAAATGTTTTGTTTGTTTTGTTTTTGTTTTAGCACTTGAAACAATGTGAAACTTATGGTCTCCATGGTTTCTGATGAGAAATCTGTTATTGGAAAAAATTTTTCCATGTTGGTAAAGTATTATTTCTTTCTGGCTGCTTTCAAAACATTTTTCTTTTTCCTTAATTTTCATAATGGCAGTACTATGTCTAGCTGTGGATTTCTTTGGCATTATCATATTTCAGTCTTAGTGAGCTTCTTGGACTTGTACGTTTATATCTTTGGACAAATTTTGGAAGTTTCAGCTACTTTCTCTTTGAGTACTTGCTCAACCCTACCCTCTTTCTTCTCTCCTTCAGAAACTCCAATAACACAACTGTCAGATAGATAGATAGATAGATAGATAGATAGATAGATAGATTTAGTCAATTACAGCCCTAAAGATACCTGTGCCTCTGTTAATTTTTCCTCACTCTTTTTTTCCCCCCTCTGTTGTTCAAATTGTCTAATCCCTCACCCTTTTTTTCTATCTTCTAGTTCATGGATTCTCTCCTCTGCCCCCTCCATTCTGCTATTAAGCCCATCCACGGAGCATTTCATTTTGGTTATTGTATTTTGTTGTTGTTGTTCTAAAATTTTCATTGGCTCTTCTTTACAGTTTCTATTTTTCTTTTTCTGAATCTTCCTTTTTTTGATAAGGCTCTCTTTCCATTTGTTTCAAACCTGTTTATAATTGCTTTTTGAAGTGTTTTTGTCATGGCTTCTTTAAGTACTTTGTCAAATAATTCTATTGGTTCTCTCATCTCATTGTTGCCTCTATTTTTTGATCAGTTGAAGATCTTCTTGCTTCTTGGTATGATGAGTGATTTTCTGTTGAAACTTAAACATTCATTTTTATTATTATGCTATGACTTTGCATCTTCTTTAAATTTTCTGTTTTAGCTGGATTTTTCTGATACCACTCCAAGAGGAGAAATGGTTCCAGCTGTTATTGCCAGGTGGAAGTTGAAATCTGGGTTTCCCATTCAGCCACTGTTGACAGCTGAGTGGGGAAGACATCTCAGTACTGCAGGGCAGGCTTGAGAATTCTGGCTCCCCACGTGGTCTGCAATGACATTTTAATGAAGATGACATCATTACTGATAAGTGATAGGAAAAGACTGACTTTCTATAGGCCTCCTCTGCCTTTCTGTAGGCCTTCCACTTTTGGAAAGAAGATGAGGGGCATTTCATTATTGCCAGGTAGAGTGGTAGTTCCAACTCCTCATTAAGACCATTGGGTGGGGGAGCTGGTCTTGTTACTGTGTGGATCAAAATCCTAGCTTCCCCTGTGGACTTCTCTGATATTCTGGTATGGGTGTTGAGGCACCCCATTACAGCTTCATGAAGGTCTAAGTCTCAGCTCCTCTTACTTTTGCTGGCCTAGGTGAGGATAGAGTCAAAGTTTTGTTTGTTTTTATGTAGTGTTTACCTAGAGTAAAATGGGTTTTGTCTAAAATTTTCCCTGTTATGAGACTTCCCATTTTCTGGTCTTCTGGCTAGAGAAAGCAAGCTTCCGTTAGGCCTTTTATCTTTGTGCCATACATGTTTCTCAGTTGCCAGTTTCTTGACATTCAGGTCTGAGACATGAGACATAAAGGAAACCCAGGGAAATTACCACTGTATTTCTTTTGGTCGTATAGTCTCTAGCCAATATGCCTTCTTTCCACCATTCAGAGTATTTTGAAACATATTTTACATATAACATTCACATATATTAATCATAGTTAGCAGGAGCAATAGGGAAAAGTATTATACTATATCTTCCTAGAAGCAGAAGTATGTCTTACATTTTTAAGTCAATACCTAAACATTTTAATCACGGTTTAAATATAATTTTTCTTGTTATTAGAAGTTTGAAAACATGAAACATCTTACAGAGTGAAAGGGATTATTAGAATAAACATTTAATGCTATTACTTGACCAATGGGTTTTTAATTCCATTTGTAACATCTACCAAATCTGAAAGGAATTATGTAAATTGTCCATAGGTTTCATCCAGTGTTATGAAAATATGAATGCATATGGGAGTTCTGTAAACATCCATTATATTTAATAAGGTTCATATCACTGTAATTTTTTGGCATTTTGACCAATGGGTACAAGGTTACAGACTACCTCTTTGTAATCCCAAGCTACAGACTTCAAGGAAATTTGCAGAAGGCAGAAAAAGAAAGGACCATATCTTGATTAGTTATTAACAGAAGCTTCAGAGACTTCCTGAAAAATAATATTTAGATTTATCCCTGTGGTGCCTGCAGGTATATCTATTTTCAGGGCAAAACAGTAGTGATATTTTGGTTGGCTCAAAAGTGTGCCATTCTTTGTAACTGGAAAGGAACTATTGTGAAGAGATACACTATACATTCTTAGGCTAATCAATTTATGAAAAGATAAAAATGGACAATGAGAATGTGGAAGTCATTTTTCTTATAATTATTCTTCACTGTGGACTATAGGGGTACACTTATCCATGTTTGAAGATCATTGTACTAAACAAAGTTTGCTTAAGCAAAACATCTATCTTTCTATATTTTAAGTCTAGGAGGTAACTAATGGCAGATATCTTTCTCTGACCATACTTAGAATTTGTCTTGAGTGGTAATCAGGAATGGCTTCTAATGCATGAAATTTGTCTTATAATGTCATTTAGGTACACAGCTTAACCTTTACATCCACCTATTAGATTTTTAATAAATCCCTGAAAATAAAATAGCTAATAAGTGATTGTAAGTGAAATTTGCAGCGGAGTCTTAGGAAAATTGTGCTTTGATAGCACTGGTGGAGATAAACTTGGGGATATGTGGCTATGAGAAAAGTATTTAAACAGCATTCATTTTTGTGCTTATATTGTCAAAACACTCTTTCTTACTTTTTATTCTTAGCAAATAACCAGTGTACCCCTGATGAAACAAAATCAGTGCCTGGGGATCTCAGGGAGTTGACGTATTTGTTTATCCCATCTCCTGGCTGGACATCAGAGAGGTGCAACCAGGGAGGCATCTTAATCCTTTCAGGCTTCCATAACAGAACAGCATAGACTGGTGGCTTATAAACAACAAAAATTTATATCTCACAGTTCTGAAGGCTAGGGGATCCAAGATCAAAGTGACAGAAGATTCCATGTCTGGTGAGAGCCTGCTTCCTTGTTCATAGACAGCCATCTTTTTACTCTGTCTTCATATGATAGAAAGGGACAAGAGATCTCTCTGGGGCTTCTTATATGAGTATTAATTCCATTCATGAGGACTCCATTCTTAGGACCTAATTATTTTCCAAAGAGCCCATCTCCAATACTATCACATTGGGAATTCGTTTTTTTATATTAAATATAATTTATTGTAAAATTGGTTCCCATACAACACCCAGTGCTCATCCCAACAGGTGCCCTCCTCAATACCCATCACCCACTTTCCCCTTTACCCCTTCCCCCATCAACCCTCAGTTTATTCTCAGTATTTAAGAGTCTTTTATGGTTTGCTTCCCTTTCTCTCTGTAACTTTTTTTTTCCCCTTTCCCTCCCCCATGGTCTTCTGTTAAGTTTCTCAGGATCCACATATAAGTGGAAACATATGGTATCTTTCTCTGCCTGACTTATTTCACTTAGCATGATACACTCCAGTTCCATCCATGTTGCTGCAAATGATCAGATTTCATTCTTTCTCATTGCCAAGTAGTATTCCATTGTATATATAAACCAGATCTTCTTTATCTATTCGTCAGTTGATGGACATTTAGGCTCTTTCCATAATTTGGCTATTGTTGAAAGTGCTACTATAAAGAATTTGTTTTTAACATATAGATTTAGAGAGACATAAACATTCAGTCTATAACAGAAGGGGTGTGGCTTGACATATGAGAGGAAGGGGACAGAGATATCTGTACTCTGCTCTTTTCTCCTCTTTCACTGTAGCCACTCAGCTCTCAAGAAAGGAAGGTTAAGGCCGTGACATGAACTTAAAGAATCTCTGACTGTATGTTGGAACAAGACTTTTATCAAAACCAATAGCTTGAAACAGATGACAGACATTGAGGTGTATGTATGTAGGACACTTTGAAAGAAAGAGATCATCCACGAAAACCAAATAAACAAATTCAGTTCCTGACCTGGCCCCCCCCCCCATCACATGACTTTATCTTGGAGAAATGTTCTGGCATCAGATGAATGGGTACAGCCTTGCTCCAGTGCTTTACCTCTGGCCTGGGCCTCTTCCAGCCCTCCTCCTGATCATCTTCCTCCCATCCTCTCTGTTACTCTTTAGGAACCATCAGAGTTTTGCAGACATGAGTGTGGTGGGGGTGGGATGAGTTGTTTCCAGGCTGTAGAACACATTTTTTCTATCTCATTAATAGTGATCCTCAGTCTTGTTTGCACATTAAAATGGGAAGCTTTGTAAATTCCCAATGCACAGGCCCTTCTTCATACCAATTAAAGGAGATTCCCTATGGATCGGGCCAGGTATGTACATTTTTTATACCTTCTTAGGCAGTTTGAATGCACAATGGGGATGAGAACTGATGAACTCAAACATTTCCAATCTAGTTGAACCCCACAAACCAAATTTTCTTCTCCCTTTACAGAGAGAATTATGTGACCCCCTAGGATGGTCAATAGACTTGGGGAAGAGGTACCCTGCCCTAAGCCATGTGGTTTAGAGGACCCTACTGTGGCCCTCCCCTAGCTGTGCTCCTCTCCATGGGATAAAAAATAATATCCTTAGGAGATAGGATTTTTGGGGTCCCATGCCTTCATCCTACACCACACTCTAGGTACCAAAACCTTGAGTTGACAGTCCTAATGACTCTGAGCCTGCTTGTGGGCTGTGTGGGGCCTCTTGGCTGAGGCAGACAGGCAGCAGTGCTGTGTCCCTCCAGGGCTGCCCAAAATGTGGTCACTTGTAGGAAAGAGCATGTGGATGGCTTTGGACACTAGCGCTAAGTGTCCATAGTCATGAGTACATATCCCTTTATAATGGGCTGTGCCCTGAATCTGGGGGTAGGAAGAAAAGGAGGGCAGGCCTTAGGGCAGTGGGTAGTGGATGAGGTCACAGGCTAACTAGGTAGGTGCTGCCCAGTGTGACCCTTGGAGAGGCAGGAAAAATCCAAATCAGAACCTGGCCTTCCCAGTTGTTACAAAGCTATGTTTGTTAAGAAGGGAGGATGGAATATACCTTATTCAAATTTGCTTGCTTGATTTATAACATTTAAATATTTTAAAAAATACAGTATTTGTGTTTCCACATTCATTCTTTGCAGAGCTCTGAAAATGTTAGGGTCTGACATGTGACTGCCCCTGTCCTGTTCTATTTCTGTGTGCCTGTATTCTATGATTGGAAGGTACTGGTATGAAAAATGCTTTGTGACCCTCTGATACCTTCCTCTCATTATTCACAGGGCCCCTGCCAAGCTAAGGTTTGCCCCTTAATTCCTCTTGCCAGCTTCCTGCCAATCTGATTATAGTTGTTTCTGCTCTTATATATGGTGGTATAATAAGTACAGAATACATGGGATTTGGTGACAGATAGGATTTCTAGTCCTGGCTCTGTCACTTGCTACTTGTGTGGTTTTAAGTGACATTCTTGACCTTTCCAAGCCTTAGCTTCTTCATCTGTAAATCAGAGTTAGCGGAACCTACCTGGCTCAGGGGTGGAAAGGATTCCATGAGGAAACATGGAAACTTGTGAAGGCTCCTAGCAACAGTGCCTAGAGGTAGCACAATTCAGTAAATAATTGATTCCCTTTCTCAAAGCCAATTCATTTAAAAATAACAGTTCTCCTTTACCTCCTTTATTCACATTTTCTGGACTAAATAAGTGAATTATTCCCATTTCTCTTCTTGTGGTTTATTTTCCAACTCAGTTCTTCCTCCATGTGTGGATGATGCAGATGTGGATGTGTGTGCGTGTGTGTGTGTGTGTGTGTGTGTGTGTAGTATGTCCTTCATATACCAAAATGACCACTAACCTGGCACCAGAAGTCTGAGCACTTGAGTTTTTTATGAGGAGAAGGATTTTGTATTTCTCCCTCTGCCAGTATCTTTTTTCCCCACACAACTACCACCTTGTCTAGTTTTTCTGCAGTGAAAATGGTAGAACTGGTATGTGGATGGAGCTTGGTCATTGGGTTGGGTATACTCAGCTTGTGGCACTCAGTTCATGCTGGTAAATTGAGGCAAAACTGACTCCAGTCCATTGATATTAACCATGCGCTTTTATAACCTACATTTAATGCTTTACAACAATGGGGCTGTAAGCCCCATGTTCAATACCCTCCTGCATGTATTGGGCCATGTGTAGTAAGTATTTGTCAAATGCTTGTCAGATGAAAATTAAGGAAATGATAAATAATGCAACTAGAAGTTGAAGCCTTTTACATTCAGTAACAGGTGAGACACATATGTATTTGTTGAATATTTGAATAAGCTGTAAGAATAAATGAAATGAATGAACCAGGAATGAATGGTGAAAAAATATGTGCTGAGTAGATAGAATGCTACACTGGATTTAACCTTTTCATCTGTAAGTTTCCTTATCTATAAAATGGGTCCATGGTATCTATTCAAATGGGGAATGTTTAACAAAAGTGGGTACTCTACCTTAGTGCTGTGAATTCTTGGGGCTTTCTCTCAATATAAGTTGATTATCAGACTTGGCTGTGCATGTACTAGTCCTTAAAAAGGAGATATTTATTATTATTAATTATTATTATTAATATTATTGTTGTTTGAAATTCTCCTTTGTCATCCAACAATTAAGTTTGTCTTTGTCCAAGGATGATTCAGCCTGTGCATATACATGGGTAAAATAATACTGGCTCTAAATGGGGACAAGGGCTCATCTCTGTTCAGACACTATAGTGCTTAATGAAAAACCAGGTCCTAAGGCCCGTGCAATGACTGGAAGTTGCCCTACAACTCTGACAAAAAATGAGGCTGCTGATGTTCTGGCCTAGGCATGGACACACTTTATCACCGCCAAGCCCCATGAATCTCAAATAAGGCCGAATGCAGCTGCCTGGCCATGGCTTAGAACTGGAAATGGAGAGCAAGTTGCTGTAAAAGTAAAAGCATCAGTGGAAAGATTTCTAGAGAGTATTAGTTAGGATGTGTGTGAAGATGCTGTTACAAAGAAACCCCTAAATATGTGACATTGAAAAGCTAAGTGAACAATCTGGGGCAGGCAGACCTCCATGCTCCAAGGACCTAGAGTAGTGGGTGTGAGATGCCTTCCTGCATGCAGCTTTCACTTAGGAGCCTGGCTGCTGCTGTTCTTGTTGCTTTCTCCCAGCTGTGGAAGCAAGGAGAAAGTCCAGGGCAAGTTCTCTCCATAAGAACATGACCCTGAAGTTCTACACATCACCTCAACTCATATCCCATTGCTCCAAACTTGATCACATGGCCACATATGCAGAGGATGCTGTGAAAGACAATCTCCAGGTAGACGCCATATACCCCAGTAAAATTCATAAAAAGGAAAAAGGAGACATGGCCAACAGGAGACAGTTCAGCGTCTCTGCTAGAGGCCATCAATGGTATGAAGCAGATGTGTTCAATTTTACTATTTTGTTATGTGTGTGTATTCTGATAGAACACTTTGATTACAAATGAGGGAAAGTAAAAAGGGAGATATTGTCATCATGATGAGAACAAGCTGATATATGGAATTGTTGAATCCCTATATTGTACACCTGAAACCAATATAACGCTGTATGTTAACTAATTGGAATTAAAAACTTTTTTAAAAAAAAAGGAGTACATGCAAGGCAGCAAGGGAAAAACCATAGAAATCAAAAGGCAGGCATGGCTGGATTGGACCTTGCAAAGATTGTGGTGGGGGGATGATTCCGTGTTTAAGTCCCTGCAGGGGATGCCTGCAGTTGGATTTGGTGAGATCTTTCACTTCTTGCCCTGAAGTGACTTGGCTACATCCACACGTGTGTTTGTTCAGCCCTACTTATACCTGGCTTTCTCTGCTTATTCCTTTTAATTTACACTTGTAGATGAGCTGCCTTGGGCAGTTGACCTTACTTTTAACAGCGCTGTAATTTCTTCCTCCACGGTTAACTAGAGAATTCTTTCGTTGTTTTGAGCCAAGTCACATGGGTTCTGGGTCACTGGCCAAATTATGGGGTTAGTCCTTTCAGCTTGTACTGTAGAAAGCGTAGTGTTCCTTAGAAAAAAGAGGAAGTGGCAAGGAGAGTGGCATCTCTTATACGTTAACTCCTTGCTACTCAAAGCTTTACCCAAGACCAGTGCATCACAGGCTACACCTCAGACCCACTCTAGTGATTTCCTAGGGCTGCCTTAACAAATGACCCTAAACTGAGTGGCTCCACAACCATACTTTGTCATCTCACTGTGCTAGAAGCCAGAAGTTTGAGATCAAGGTGTTGGCATGGTTGCTTTCTTCTGTTGTCTGTGCAGGACAGTATGCTCCATGACTTTCTCCTTCTTCTGTTTTGCTGACAATCTTGGACACTCCTTGGCTTGTAGATGCATCACCCCACCTTCATAGTCACACTGCATGGCCTTCTCCCTATGTACAGGTGTATTTTCCTGTGGCATTCTTTTTGTAAGGACACAATCATGTTGGATTGGGGCCCACCCCACCCCAGTATGACTTCATTCTAAATCTTTTAACTCAGCTAGTTACATCAACATTGACTCTATTTCCAGATAAGGTCACAGTCTGAAGTACTAGGAGTTAATACTTCAACATATGCATGGGGGAGTGGGAACGGGGAATACTTGATCCCACAACAACCACTGAAACAGAATCTGTACTTAGATAGGTAAGTTGTAAGCATATTAAATTTAAGAGGAAATACCCTAAAGTTCTTAAAAAACTGGTGTGCTACCAACATGCTTACTGCTACCCTAAATGTGTAATAGAAAACACTCTAAACTTGGATCCCTGGATTTTGGCTCTAGCTTAGTAACTTTTAGTGCACAGCCTTAAATCAGGCTCATATTCAGCACTCAGTAAATACTTATTGAATGAAAGAAAAAACTTGTCCAGTGGGTTTTCATGTCTAAAATGGAGATACGCACTTCACAGGAATATTGTAAGGATTGTATCATTTATTAGGTATATTTTAAAAAGTGGAAAGTGTGAATCTATCAGTCAGGGTCCAGTCAGGAGACTAAAATACAGTTCATTAGAACAGGGACTGTTTTATGTCATTAATTATTATCTTTAAGAGGGGAATAGATACAAAGGCATAAGGAAAACTCTAAAGAGGACTTCAAGGGTGAGAGAGAGTATGCAAGGAAGGAACAAATTCAGAAGGGACGGCCTTGTTCTCAGATCTTGTGTTCAGAATTCATTGGAGAAATATGGTTGTCTCCCAATGGATAGCAGTGAACTTTCATGGGTTGCCCTGGGCTGGAGTTGGTTGACAGTCCCTGGGCAGAAAATATCCTCCCTATGTATAAGCAGGTGGATGCTGTTAAGTGGGACCACAGGAGCAGGTGAGGTTCTGGAAACCAGTTTCCAGTGGTGTCTAAATCAGGAGGGCTGCAATGAAGTGGTCAGCCCCAAACTCACCAAGGGAATGTGTGCACCACAGGATGCCCCCATACAACACCACTGGTAGCCCTTTGGTAGAGCAAAAGGAAGAGAAATAGACACACACCAGAACCTGGAAGAAAAGACCCTACCTTCTGCAATGCCCCTTCAGCACCCTCTACTGGCATAACTTAACATCATGCCTGTCACAAAGGAGAAATATTAAAGGTTCCAACCCACTGCTGCATGAGTACTGAAGGATACCTTTTGGAGCTGAGAGGCAATAGACTGATAACTCGCAAATATATAATGCAAATATAAAGTCTTTTTCCAGGTGGTTACATCAAGTATAGTTTCAGAGAGTATGGGAAATGTGTGGAATTATTAATGCTTCACCAAATATATTAGGAATTTAGTCTCCCCAGCTTTTCTCTGGTTCCACACACATAGACACTGCTTCACCCACCCACATTGCCTCATGTTAGTTTTAAGAGGGGGTTGGGGTGGCTTGAGTTTTGAAGGGAAAAGTTGTTAACAGAATTGTAAACTGAGAGAATGTCAGTGATGGTACCCACCTGTGCATATATTTGTGCTATGATGCCCAAGGCATCCCTAGGGACTCAAACTGTTCCCTCGTTTTTTTGAGGCCCTTTCTTCTGGGCTCTCTTCCTTAGGCTGTTCTCTCTGGGCTCCAGGCTATTTCTGCCATAGTTGAGCTCAACTACACAATCTTGGCCATCCCATCATTGCCCGTTAACTGCCAGCTCTGTGCAGATGACTCACAAACATATACTCCTCTAGCAAGGCTGCTCTTCTGAGCTCCTGTACAAAAGTCATCTTGAGACTGACCATGAATGTCTCAAAGTCACCCCAAACTCAACATCCCCAAATCAAATTCATTTATATCACTCTCTTTCTCTCTCAAAGAATGGCAACTTCTGTCTGCAATATCTTTCTCTCTTTTCTCCCTTCTACAGTATTTTTACTATCCAATCCCTGGATCTCATCCCCTGAAAATCTCTTGGGACACCTGAGTGGCTCAGCCGGTTTAGCATCTGACTTTGGCTCAGGTCATGATCTTGCAGTTCGTGAATTTGAGTCCCACGTCAGGCTCTGTGCTGACAGCTCAGAGCCTGGAGCCTGCTTCAGATTCTATGTCTCCCTCTCTCTCTGTCCCTCCCCCACTCACACTTGCTCGTTCTTTCTCTCAAGAATAAATAAACATTAAAAATAAAGAAAATCTCTTAAACTTATTTACTTCTCTCCATCTACAGCAGCACAACAAAATGCAGGTTATATCACATATGACCTGGATCACTGAAATAGCCTCCCAGCTACTCTGTTAGCAACCACTGTGGCCTCTAAATATGAATCTGATTATATCACCCTCCACTTCCATTCAACCTCACCACTTAAAGTTTGCCGGTGGCTTCTCATTGCTCCTAAGATAAAGACAAAAGCCCTTGCCCTGACTCGAAATCCTGCATGGTCCAGTTCCCCTTTACCTCCTAAACCTGACTTCATCTCTACCTTTACCTCTCCCTCTCTGCATCAGCTGCAATGGCTCAATGCACTCTTTCAGGCTATAGGGCCCTTGCAAATGCTACTCCCTGTGTCTGCAATGCTTTTTAGATCCTGTCTTAATCATTCCCTGGTTACTGTATCTGTTTCAAATGTCCCCATTCTCAGCTTCCGTAATGCATTGGCAGCTACTTCTATCTGACAGCACTTTTCACAGTTGAATGTTTTATTTATTAATTTGATGATTTGATTGACAATGTCTATCCCAGTGCTATAAGATTTACTTGGACAAGAGACACATTCATTTTTTCTTAATATCCTCACTGCCTAGTCCAGTGCCATTGCTTCCATTGAAACAAATTCATGGATCTAAACATTGAAATTTGTGTACTAAAAATTATTGCTAAAATTCACTCACGCACTCATTTATTCCTTCAATAAATATTTATTGAGCAGCTATATGAGTTTTCCACTGTAATAGGGATTGTGCTTACACACCTGAACAAAATAGACAAGAATCTTGCTTTCTTGGTGTGGTCATTCTTTTTTCTTTGAAGTTTATTTATTTGGGGCACCTGGGTGGCTCAGTCGGTTAAGCCTCTGACTTCAGCTCAGGTCATGATCTCATGGTTCATGAGTTTGAGCCCTATGTTGGGCTCTGTGCTGACAGGTCAGAGCCTGGATCCTGCTTCAAATTTTATGTCTCCCTCTCTCTCTGCCACTCCCCTGATCATGCTCTGTCTCTCTCTCTCAAAAATAAACATTTACAAATTTTAAATAAGAATAAATTCAGTTTATTTACTTAGTTTGAGAGAGAGAGAGAGAGCGCGCACATGTGAGCTGGAGAGAGGCAGAGAGAGAGGTAGAGAGAGAATCCCAAGAAGGCTCTGCGCTGACAGCACAGAGCCCGATGTGGGGCTTGAACAAAGCAACACTGAGCTCATGACCTGAGCCGAGATCAAGAGTTGGAAGCTTAACCAACTGAGCAACTCAGGCACCCCCTTGGTGTGATCATCCTTGTAGGAAAGGACACAAAAAACTTATGTATGTGGAAAATAGATTGCAATAAATTTAATGATGTAAGCAGAATTGGGTAGTATGATTGAAAAACGTGAATATTTAACCAGAAAATGACATTCAGGGAAGAGTTGCATTGAGTGAGCAGCCTCTCTGAGTGAGATGAATTTGAGCTGAACTTTTATATGGAGAGGAAGTCAGCTCTTGAAGGTGGGAGCAGTGAGTTCCAGGCAGAAGATACAGCAAGCGAGAAACTCACTCAAGATGGGAAGGGGTTCAGTATGTTGGGGAAAATGAGGAGAATATGAGTGTGTCATCACTTCTAGGAAAATAAGGGCAAGGCTTTGACCCAGAGGCACACATCTTAGCATCATTGAATGTGAGATGGGAGGGTGCCGTAGAAAATCCTATTTTTCAAACGGGGAACGTTGGTGCTTTGTTGGGACAGTTTTTTGGTGCAGGTCTGTTATCACACTACAAACTATGTATCATTCCTGGCTTCGCTGCTGCTGCCTCTCCCAACACAAAGGGGCAGCTTTTATGTGGAATACAACCTGAATGCTATTCTAGACAGGTGGGGGACCTGCCTGCTTGCCACCACTAAATGCCAGCAGATATGCCCAGACTTTGTTCATCCCCAAATGCCAACATCCTCTCCGTGTCACACGCATACTTCTTTACGTGTCAGTCACAACTGGTACTGATCTTGACTAGAAATACTGGAACTTTCTGATTTTACAGATGTGGAAACTGAGGCCCGATAAAGAGAAGCAAGTAAGCGGTGGGACTTTTCTTTCCTGATTCCATGCCTAGTGTTCTTTTACAATAGAAGAGCTATCACCCGTTTTTCTCCCTAGTCACAGTTGTTTCCGACAAATGAAAAACAAGCAAGCCAAAACCATAGAAATACTGTGTAAAAAAAGCATTTCCCCTAATTTTCTTCTTCGATAAATTCAGATTTCTACGCATGACATTTTCTTTTAATGGTCCTTATCTGTGCTTTGAGGGAAGGTAAACTTGAAAGCCTACCTTCTGTTCAATGCTGCTTCAGACAAGTAAGTTTAATTTAATGCAATAAACATTCTTCAGTTGCTCACTGCAGCCTGATGTTGTTGGTAATATTTAATCTGCCAAAGTGCATTGTATATGATCATTTGGATGCAAAATAATTTATGGCTATAACTCCCTGTGCATTTACATGAATAAATCACTTGTTATTTATAAGAGGATATGATTGTTGCTTAATTTTTTTACTTTGCTTAACTTTTTAAATGTCTGTACAACTTCAACTTCATATTTATTTTAGATTAACTTGCAATTAAAAAATAAGAGATGGAAGTGTGCTGTGTGTACGTGTTTGTGAGTGTAAGAATTGCATGTGGTATCTTTGGGAGATCTTAAATCATAGAAAATCATCAATCCGTGAAGTTGTGCCTTATTTTTTGAAACAACCAAACATCATTCAAAGGAAATTATGTTAAATGAACTGAATAAGAAAATTAGATTTTGCCATATGAGAGTTTAATAATAATCATATCCACAAAAAAACTTATTTTCAAAAAGTAACCCAAAAGGAAATTCTGCAAAAAGCAATGAATGGTGACAGTTTCTTGAGAAAAGCATTGAGACCTTCATTGTGATTTCTTTGAAGGAGACGGTGCTCAGCTATGCTTGTACATACTGTGTATTTATTAGGAGATCAGCCTCACTAATTGTATCATGTTATTGACAGATGCATACTTATCTTTGTTTATACATTTATATATTCATTAAATGTGACAAAGAGAAAATGGTAATACTAACATTAAGCATGTATTATCTGTTGTCACAGTTCTTTCTCAGTGCTTTGAAGTCATTCTAGCATCTTTTTAAAATACTGGCTAGACCACAAAATATGGAAACTTGGTTTCCTAGTGGCAGAACAGTTTTAATCATTTGTGAGGCTTGTTTGTATCAGGGACCTGTTAGAAGGAAGAGTACTCTTAATGAAGTGTAATTTTAATATTGTGAGTTTTGTAACAAAACTTAAACTGTTCCAAAAATGTGTAGACAAGAAGAGGTCTTTTGCAGACCTGCCTTACTGGATATATTTTAGTTTGCAGAGAGCACCCTCATGGACTGAAGTATATCCAAAGTGCTTGGAAAATTTGTGCCTGTCTTTTTCATACTTTTTTTTTTTTTCTTGTAAATCCTTTCTCATTGCCGGTGAAAAAGTAAATTTCAGTCATTTTACTTAGTGACAGTTGAATTCATGTAACCTAAAGGCTTATGTATTTTTTCCCTATTGTGATAAGGAAAATCTATTTTCCGATGATTTGCTTTATCTCTTATATTTAAAATATATCTAAGAAATAACCTTAAAAATACTGTCAGTGCTTTCCAAAGTGTTTCCCACAGGGTAGTTCTATATGTTATTGTGCTAGCATTTCTAATTGCTGCATAACAACTTACCTTAAAACTTAGTGGTTTAAAACAGTGCTTATTATCTACAAGTTTCTCTGAGTCAGGAATCCAGATATGGCAGTGGCTCAAGGTGTCTCAAAAGACTACAATCAAGGAGTTAGCCAGGGCTACAGTGGTCTTAAAGCTTGACGAGTGGAGGACGCAATTTCAAGTTCATTCATGTGATTGCTGGCAGGATTTAGCTCTTGCTGGCTGTGGACCAGAGGCCACCCTCAGCCCTCAGCTGCTTGTCGGATGGGCTGCTTGGAGCAGGTCAGGTCACAACCATGGTATATGGCTTCATCACACTGAGCAAATCAAGAGGCACAAGAGAAGAAGGAGGTCCTAGTAACTCATAACCTATTCTTGAAGTGACACCCCAATTGCCTTTGTCATATCCTATTCACCTGGAGCTAATCACTAAGTCCAACCCACCCTCAATTAGAGAGGTTACTGAAGGGCATGAAAATCAGGAAGTGGGAATCTTTGGGAGACATTTCAGAAACGATCCCAGGTAGTAATGTTATAAGAGTATGATGATCAAAAAAAGAGTGAAATTCCAAGGTTGGACCAAGTTTTGCACCGGATGTCCAAAGTTTTGGGCATGCTCATGTGGTTGTGAATCTCCAAGTGGGAAGGGAGGGGGGCGAGGAATATGGTACACTGAATACTTTTTGTTGAAGAGTAGCATACTTAACTATCTTTTCTCAGAACATTTGGAGAACCGCTGTCCAACATCTTCATTTGATACAGATGCTCCTGAGGACTAGGGAGTCGCCTTGCCATTGGCTGCAAAACATGGGATCAGTGCAGGTCTCCTGAAGCTCTGAGGGTCCTTACACCTTATTAAATTGCCACAGGCTTACTTTTGCCACCACTGTTATGACTTCTATTGGTTCATCTTCTGCATCAAGTGCTGGCAACTATGTAAGTGAGAGATATATAAGTGAAAGATAGTGTGTGACTTGATGTTGAACTCATTTATAGGAACTGTTGTGAGCCAACCATCATGTATATCAGCCCCCAGTGAGTCGTCTTTCTTCAGCCTTTGTGAATGGCAAAACCCAGACTGTGGCTAATTCTGCCACTTTCGTCCCTGGCTCCCTCCCCCATCACCGTAGGATGTGGAGAATCACCAGTATCCACTTTACTCTAGAAAGAAAGGTGTTAGAAACTTCACAGCTCACTTTTAAAAAGGTTACCAACTGCTGCTGGAAAACATATTGACTCAATGTTTTTACAATTTTGCTCAGATTGCTCCTTTAAAAGTGGATCTTAAACTGTGTTGCAGTAGTTCGTGTATGGAAAGACTACCTTACTATTTAACGTATAACTTGGACCTTTAATAGCCTGTGTACTTCGTTCTTCTCCAACAGAGGCCTTGACATCAGGGACTATACCGTGTGTGGCTGCACATCCGTCCCCATCGCTAGAGAATGCAATGCCAGTGTATCTTTCTAAATGGGTTCTGATCATTGGCGGATTGAATAATACGTCACGGTGGTGGGTTTGGGGCAGAATTATACTTACTGTTAGGTTATAGTTACATGTCTGAGCACATTAAGAATATTTTCTTGTATATCAGCCTGTAAATTATTCATTTTCTCTTTTTATGTCACTTATGAAGAGTATTTTGCATGTCCCTGAGGGCAGGGAAGAGGGATTTAGGAGAGGATATTTAGGACAGTACTTATTTCTTTGATGCTGGGCCTGCTTCTTTGTAGCAGTACTTGTGAATTAGGTTAAATCTCATGTGTGTGTTGTTTCTGTACACATCTGTGTTTCTTCCCTCTTCATGACTCCTATAATTTTATTAGCCATTCTTTTAGCAAGATGAGACTCAGCATGACCCAGTGTGAGTCTTACAAAACAAGTTACCAGAAATCTAGGAAAGGATGGTTCTTGGTGGAAGATTGCTTTACAAGTAGTCTATGGATGGTTGATGCATCTAGAACTTTAGCCACGTAAGGTATTAAAAACTGTAGTGAATTATGCTGCTTGCTCCAGATGTTTTTGACAATTTTTTATTTACTCATTAATGACTTTCAAAGGTGAGCAGATGTTTCCATTTGCTCATTGTGGTTCATGGCCCGTTCAGCAATTGTATTGCAGTATGCGTATTTCCGGGTTTTATATGTATATATATGTACACATACATATATAAAGGTGAAGTATACACACATACACATCATATGGTCCAATACATTAAAGAAAGAGAGAAATTTAACAATAAAAACATAGGATCACTGACAACAAACAGGATGCCTAGAGCTCATGGTGACTTTAGCATTATGAGAATGTTGATAGCATTACATCTGTTGTCTGAAAAGTGCCAGGAAATGATGTTAATTTATAATGGGAGGGGTAGATGAAGAAAGATAGGGCAGTGAAAAATAGTACACAGTAGGAGATAGTCAACTAAATAGTAATTTGTTAAGTTTTATTCATATCATACAACAAAGTGCTGTCACAGAGTGTGGTTTGGTTTATAAATCAACGATGTATGTTGCACATCTGTATTTCACATGGGAACAAAGGACTTTTCTAAATAGGGCCTTTCCATTTTGTTTTACAGAAAATATTTTTTCATGTATCTAAGTGTTATGTGGACCAATCCAAGGATTTGATACAGTAGTAGAATAAACTAAGGTCCCTGGCTACCAGTGAACTTTGAGAGGCAAAGGGCAGGTCATAAGACAGAAAAGCAGAGGGAGAGAGCATCCATAGAGGAAGAGCAGAGAGATGACCATAGAGGAAGAGCAGAGAGAAGGGGGAAGATGGTAGGAAATGATAGAGAAAATGATACTTATAGTTATCACAGATGCCTCTCAATTTTGAAAAATCTGTGTGCCTGCAACTTTGAGACGTTAATGCACTTTTTTAAAAAGTGCCTTTTTCTTTCCCTTTATTTTTCATTCCTTTTACTTCTCATTCTACTACCGAAATACCCTTTTTTTCCTCCCTGATTCTTCATTGCTAGTATATAGTATATGACTGAGACCACTAGGTTAGACAGAGTATGCTCTCAAAATAACAAAACAGCAAAAGTTTATAGGATGTTTAGATATAACCTTAAGGATAGAGAGAGTTTTTACCTATGCCTGAAACACTCTCTGCCCCTACTCCATTCTTCCTTTATCATTGGATGTTCTTTGAAGACAAAATTTTGGAAGTTCATTTCTTATTCCAAGGCTTTGATCCATATCAATGCTAATTGCATAATTGAAGCTGGCATCAGTCATTTGTATACTTATATTGGGAATTTTTTAGGTCTTTTCCTGGGTCTGAATTTTGTTACATAGAATATGTTGATGTGAATATCCCTGCAATGGAGAAAAATTACAAAGTAAGAAGTTAGACACCTGTCTGACGTCTTGGCAATGTTCTGAGACCAGACTTGAGTGTCCCTGGATACTTTTCAGCCAATGGAACTATATTAGTTTCCTATTCTATTACTTGCTATAACAAATTACCACAAATTTAGTGACTTAACACAAAATTATTATCTTACATTTCTGGAGGACAGAAGTCCAGAGTAGGTCTTACTAAGCTAAAGTCAACATTTTGACAGGGCTGCATTTTTTTTTTCTGGAATCTCAAGAGAAGAATCCATTTCCTTGCCTTTTCCATCTTCATGAGACCATCCACATTCCTTTCCTCATGGTCTCTCTCTCCATTTTCAAAGCCAGCAGCAATGGTCCAAGTCCTCACACTGCCTTCTCTCTTGATTTCTGTAGCTGGAAAACATTTTCTGCTTTTAAGAACTCATGTAAGGAGCCACCTGAGTGGCTCAGTTGGTTAAGCGTCTGACTCTTGATTTTGGCTCAGGTCATGATCTCATAGTTTGTGAGATCAAGCCTGTGTTGGGCTCTACACTGACAGCATGGAGCCTGCTTGAGATTCTCTCTCTCTCTCTCTCTCTCTCTCTCTCTCTCTCACCTTCCCTCTCTCTGCCACTCCCTTTTTCCCTCTATTCCTCTCTCCCTGTCTCCCAAAATAAAAAAAAAATTAAAAAAAAAAAGAACTCTTGTGATTTAAGATTGTGTCCACTTGGATTATATAAGTAATGTCCCAATCCCAAAATCTTTAATCACATCTATAAATCCTTTTTGCCACATAGGCAATATTCACAGGTTCCAGGGATTAGTATGTGGCCATCTTCTGTAGAGAGATGGCAATTATTCTGCCACAGGCTGACTAACTAGAAAAACAAACAAACAAACAAACTCTTTCTGACCTGTGTCTTGTGCTGCTGGCTGCTTTATATTAAACTGCTTCAGTTAACAACACTATCAGTCCTGGTCATGTATTTCTGCCAAGACTAAATTCTATTTCTGTGCTGTGGTCAATGGGTACCAGTTGCCTCTAGCTGAGCTAGTCAAAAGAGAAATCTAAGTGAAATCTTTGATTCCTTCCTGATGCTTATAAATTCTTGTATTCTACCCTTCCATCCCCAGAAGGACTCTTAAATATTGTTAGCCGTCATCACGGCTTGTCCTTCAGAGGTCAGAGGAATGTTGGAGACCTTCAGTAGCAACTTACCCATATCTCTCCCTTTTATAGAGGAGCAGACTGGAACTCAGAAAAGAAAAAGAAATTAGTAAAGGTCATACAGACTTAGATCTGCAGATGCCCAGGCCTGGGTCATGTGATGTATGTACTTCTGCCACACAATACCTAAGTAGAGATGACTCAACATGGGCCTTAGTCATTAAAGAAAGCACTCATAGGCAAGTTTTCCAGATAGAAGTGTAATGCAAATAGGGAGCATTTGTACTAACAAAAACCAAATCCGAGCATGTTTTTTGTTCTTTAAAAAAAATAAATGTTAGTTAATCGGAAGATGTTGTAATGGGAATATGCCTTTATGCAAAGCATATAGTGTAGCTAAGATTTGGAGGTCAGAGGAATCATATGTGGAGAAATCCATGGGAAAAGTCTCCATCACATAATGCTTCTAAGGTCTGTCCATAGAGATTCACTTTTCATGTGGCTCCTTACTTTACCTGGTGAGGTCAGTGATACAAAGATAATATCTAGGCCATCAGAGATTTGGGCCTAAATATAGTCTCATAGGAAGTACCATATCTGAATGTTTTGTGAAGTCCATCCTCTAAGATGCTATCTCCTATTGTTGCATCCACACGACTCCTGAAACAGAATGCTATGGGCACCAGTGACAGTCTCAACAAAGTTTATTACAATGAGAGGCAAGGCCGACCGATCGGGACCAATACTCTTGATAAGAGTGTGGCCCGAACAACCGGGGTACAGAGTTTTTAAAGCCGATCACATCGTTTTATCATTATCTGGGAACAGAACAGAGAAACAGTTCCCAGATGAGTTAGAAACAGTTGCCAGATGAGTCAGAAACAGTTATCAAATGAGGTGATTATTTTAGACTTTCTGCTAAGTTGCAACCAGTGGATCTCCTTGACCTTGTCTCTGATGCTCTTTTTTTGAGCTTTTGTTTCCTTCATTGGTAAGCCTGATTCACAAGAGTATGAAGTATGATTTACAAGAGTAAAAGCAAGGCTGTTATCTTTTGACCTTCAGTGTCAGAACAAAGTTGTTATCTTTCAAGCTAAGCATTAGCCCTACAGTACAATTTAACCCTTACACTATGGTCCCTTAATTTCAAAGTTGTACACATTTCTTTTGCAGCTGTGATGAGAATTTCTGAGAAATCTGGTTGTTCAGTTGTTGCCATTGATTATTCTTTCACGTATGAGCTGACCAGGGAGGAAACACTGGAGATGGCCAGTTTCCATGACCTGAAATTCAGTTTGCTCCAACCCATCTATTAGAGACTACAACCCCTTTGGTGTATTGACCACTAGGCTTTTAAATGCACAGTGGCCTCAAAACTTCCTCTAGTGAAGCATTCTTTTTTCATAGTCCTAGTTTGCATTACTCAAGATTTTAAGTCAGGTAGTGTTTTCCTTGACTACTGTGTCAGGAGATTAGCAATATTGTGCTTTCACTGTCTGAGGAAATATGCAGATTGCCATTATTTTTAAAGGAAAGACAAAGTCATAAAAAAGAAAGGTAGGAGATATGCAACTAGTTTTGGAAAAAAATAAACCTTGATAAGATTTTATTGACATTTCATACCAATCTTCCAACAAATCCTAGCACCAAGTAGATCCTTTATGCCTTTTTAGCTAAATTTCTGGATTCAGTAACTCATTCCCCTGACAAGCATTTATTTTGTACTCACTATGTACCAGAAATGGTGCTAAGGACAGGTGAGATATGGTCACTGCAAGTCCTATGAAGAGACTGAGTTCAATTTGGATGAAGAAGTGAATTGCCCATCTACCAATTCAGTTGCCCTCCTTAGACCCTCCTTCACCTTTTCCTTCACTCCTCATTGGTTTCAAATAAGAAAACAAGTAATACTGGTATATTCTCAGCATCAGACATATTCTTTTGATTCATCTTAGAGTTGAGACTGGACACTACAGACTATGTGAAGAAAGCTGGAAAGTAACAAAAATATTCTTTTAAAACTTCATATGCCTTACTAATTTGTCTCTTGGGGGAAAGGGGAGGTATTACCTGTATGTTTCACCACTGTAATGTACAATATCGTGACTAAATGACACTCTGATTAGGGTATTTCAACTACAAATAATACCTAGTTTGTTTTCTTGAGAACAACTCAGGAGTTTAGAATGTGGTTAAATTAACCCATATATGGACATCTTTTATTCCTCCAGGGCTAGGCATGAAGTTGAGGCACAAGGAAAACAAGATGAATTGGATAGTCAGGACCCCCTCTAGAAGGTAGAACTATTCAGAACGTTAGGACCCAGTCTAAGGCTCTACCATAATTCAGCTGGGTAGTGAATCTTTCCTAAGTTTATACACTGAAAACATGGGATTTCTTATCTTCAGAAGGAATTTATCTCTGTTGCCTACAATTGTGAATATTCATGGAATCATGGAATTTCAAAAGCTTCTTTGGAGGTAATCTGATCTGTCTCATTCTCATACAGATGAAGAAATGTCCTCATTTTACAGATAAGTATTTGAAGTTTTAAGTGTCTATCAGAGGTCATACAAGTAAACACTGGCAAGACTGAAGTTGGAAACTTGGACTCCTAATTCAAGGTTATTTCCACTCTAACACAAGCTTTACATTAACCAAGGCCAATTTATTTTCATCTGTAGAGGGCACTCCATTGCCAAATGATCATCATAATTTAACTCCTTCCTGTTTTTCTTCATTTGTATCTTCCTGTCTTCCCTTTGGTTATTTATTTCTTTTCTGTCTCATTAATGAGGAGAACAAAAAAAGGACATTTTTAGATGTTTATTTATTTATTAAATGTTTATTTTTGAGAGAGAGAGAGAGAGCACGCAGGGGAGGGGGAGAGAGAGAGGGAGACAGAGGATCCAAAGAGCCTGATGTGGGACTTGAACTCACGAACTGTGAAATCATGACCTGAGCCCAAGTCAGATGCCTAAAGTCAGATGCTTAACCAAGTGAGCCACCCTGGCTCTCATTTATTTAATTATTTAGAGAGAGAGCAAGAGAGAAAGAGAGCACGTGCGTGTGAACGGGGGACAGGGATTCCCAGGCAGCACAGAGCCTGACGTGAGCCTGGATCCCACGAACTGTGAGATTATGACCTGAGCCAAAATTATGAGTTGAATGCTTAACTGACTGAGTCACCCAGGCTCACCAAGAAAAAACATTTTCGCATTGGCTGATGTATAGAACTTTTCTAGAAATCCACCTCTGACTTGTTACTCCCATGTCCCACAGTAGTAGGGATGATGACACTACTATGGACATGTGTGTATGGACATGTGTGTAGGAGGGAGTATGTATGCTGTGATATGTGTGTTTGCAGTGTGTGAAGTGTGCATAGGACTTTACATCGTTGACGAGGACAAATTTCATTTCAAGATCACTTCTTCAATTCTCAGTGATCAGTCTTCAGCTGTGTTTTGTTGTGCTTTATAATTCATTAAAAAAAAAAAACAAACAGATAAACAAAGCCCCTTGACCTTTATCTTATAAGTCTGTTTTTGGTAGTGTTAGTAATTGGTAACTAGCAAACAGAGTTTTGATTCAATATCAACCAGTAAGAAATGTTAATTCACAAGTATTTCTTGTTCTTTGTTTCCTTTCCCCTCACACATGCATCAAGTATCCAGAGTGATTAATGAAAACATGGTTATAATCTCAGGGTTGGTGAAAGGGGAAGATAGTAAAACATTTGGGCTGGGAATCTGGACATTTCGGTTCTGGTCTTGAAAAGTCCCTGAGAAAAACATCTTTATTGAGCACTTGTATGAATCAGGTACATGTGGATTGCATGTATTCTCACTGACCTATGAGGTACAAAATTCTTTCCATTTCCACTTTAGAAATGCAAAAAATTGAGCCTCAAAGATAGTAAGTGTCCTGTCGCAGAACTAATAAGTAAAAGAGACAGAATTCAAACAGATTTTCTGACTCCAAATGCCAGGCCAACATATTCCCCCAATGGATAGTGCTGCCTTCTTGCTCTGTGTTCTTGGAAAAATTACTTGGCTTTTCTGGGACTAGGCTTCCTCATTAATCAAATGGTAGAGTTGAGTTCTTATCATTTCTAAGGTTCCTTATAGCTCCAGGGATTAGATAAGGTCATTTTCCCTTTTCTCCACCTCCCCCCACACTTCTTCGGCATTTATTTGTCCCATAGCCAGCACTTAATCATTAAAAATGAAGATGGTACTGAAAGTAATGTCTGGCTGTGAGAACACGATCTGAATGTTTTCATTCTGACCTCTAAATCAGTCTGCACATCTTGCCTGTGGAACAAAATCAAGGAGGGGGGTGCAAAGGGAAGGACCAGGGACTTTAATTATATTTTTAAACAATGGATTTCCATTAAAATTGTATTTTTCTACACCTCTGGAAAATTACATTGTAGATGAGATAAATGCAGCCTCGCATTTAAATTAAGGTTATCTTTAGGCTGGTAATCTCATTTGCTGTTTAGCAATTTTAATTCAAGTCAAGACAGTGTAATTAGTGCCCTCAGCCAATTGCCATTCCTCACTGCTTTGTAGCTGTATTTACTGCTGTTAAGACAAGACTACTCATGTGGAAAGTGTAAGTCAACATACTACATTATTAAAGGTGGCATACATCAACAGATACTCCCTATGCATGCTGATGCTTCAGATTCAGAGGCCTTCCCATCCTCATGTCCAGGGAGTATTGGTACCACGGATGGCCATTGTGGCAGTGAACTATCGCTGCTGTTATATAGAGAGAAATATACATGAAATTTTGTTGTTATAACAAATATACTATGGTTGGCAATGATTTAAAGTATTTTTAATTGGAGACAAGTTTAGCATAATTTGATTTAAAAATCACATTTTATGTTACATGACAGATTTCATTTTTACACTAAGGTGTGCAGGTTGTGATAGTGGAGGGTCGATGGGTGGGTATGTGCCTTCATGTCTGTATATGTTTATATTACAGCTTAAAACCAGAGCGAGGCAAATACTTGTAGGTGGTTAAAAATAATAATAAACATATACATATATATATATAATATATAAATATATACTATATATATGTATATAAATAAATAAATATATATATATATTTATTTATTATTTATTTATTTATTTATTAGGAAATTCATGTGTTGAGGTTCTGTTTATACTATTGAGATGACAGGTAACCTTTTGGTTAGTTGAGGTGAGGAAAAAGCCCATGCATTAAAAAACATATGGGGGCGTCTGGGTGGCTCTATCAGTTAAGCGTCTGACTTCGCCTCAGGTCATGATCTCACAGTCCGTGAGTTCGAGCCCCCAATCAGACTCTGTGCTGACAGCTCAGAGCCTGGAGCCTGCTTCAGATTCTGTGTCTCCCTCTCTCTCTGCCCCTCCCCCACTCTCTCTCTGTCTCTGTCTCTGTCTCTTTCAAAAATAAAGATTAAAAAAAATCTAAAAACAAAACATATGTATAGTTTTTATTAATCATGTAGATTAATAATGATATATACTTATAATTGACACATGAGTGTGTGTGTGTATACACACTTGTATGTGTGTGTATTAACTTCAGATTCTTGCTTTGAAGAGTGAGCTGTATTCAAAATCAAACATAAACTCAAAACTATTTCTCTTTTGTGGTATTCATTAACGGCTTTAATGAAGAAAATCTACATTTTATCTTGCTTTTTATATTTTAAGTTTCTTGGAAACTGGGGCTTTATCAGTTTGCATTCCTTGTGGTAACTAGCAGACTTTCAGACTCTCAGTAAATGTTTGTTGAACTCAATTATATGAAGGAACAGTTGACTATTCTTGACAATAGCTTTCTAATATATGAATGTTCTCCCAGTTGTATAGTCTGTATATTGAATTTGGTATGTCTGCTGCTTTCCACCACTCCAATAGGGCTATAAGCATATTTACAGACAGACAAATCTGTTGCCTATTTGAAGAAAAGTGTACCACTTAGAACTTTCTTACAGAAATATTAGCATTGTAAATTTGACTTTTATGCCCTAGGGGGAAAAAAATCTAACAGCATAGAATATATTCATGTGATATTTTGGTTTGTGAATCTTGATATAACAAATTTGAAAGGTAAACATAAAAATTTTATTTGAACAAGGATAGAATTCGTTTATTGTAACAACTCAAGTTAAAATTTACAGCTTTAGTCCTTCTGATTGGCCATCAGTGACTTGTGGAGATAATCAAGTATAATGGCTCATCTAAGCCCATAGTGGAAAACCAGAGGAACATCCCTTCTTAGAATCATAATACGATTTAGAAAATTAAAAATACAAACCAGATAAGAAAGAAATTCTTTGCTTTTGAAAACAAAGGAGGAAGCCTAATTTTTTTTTCCCCAGACATTAGTGGAATGACATGAAATATGCTGCTCATTATTTTGCTAGATGCTTAAGAGTAACACTGTGTTGAGAACAAGCTACCTTGAAACTGGGTAGAAGACAAGATCCAGACATTTTAATACCCAGAGCGCTCTACAGTTTTGAGAAATTGGATTTGAATCATTATAAAACAGCAAATGATAAAACATTGTATTGAATACTAATAGATATATTATTCTGGTCTGTTTGGCAGGATACTGAAATTACATCTTTGTGCCTGTCTTTCTGTTTATTTGACCTGATCTTGCATCCTTTCTGTAAAATGTGTGTAATTATAAATTTTCCTGAGGGGGTATTAAAAACATACACCCAGATTATACTAATGAAGAATAATAATGTGCCTTTGTGTCTGCCTTGGGTTAGCTTGGTCCTTTGTTTTCCTGAAGTTGGGCCTTATAGCTTTCATCTGTTGGGTTAGCTCTTCCTGGTTTCTGAGACTAATCCTATTCCGAGTTACAGGATGTTAAATGAATTCCAAGCCATCATTTCAGGCAGCTCAGCATTAGGGTAGCCATGCTATTTCCTCTAAACTCGTGACCCACTCTAGTAACTTCCAGACTATGCATTACTTTATATACAATCACAGAAACTTGCACTTCACAACTGAGGCCCTATTTTGATCTCTTTGCACTACCACAGATTTAGTAGAAGATGGAACCCCACTTTGCTCTTCCAACACACTAACTCAGCTCTGGTGCTACTATCAATTTTCCAACAACCCCATTGCTTACTGTCTCTCACTTTGATTTCCTTTTTTATTGCCTGACTTTGGAGCTTCCTGGTGAAAAGTTTGACCCAGCTGCTGGGATAGCCATTGAACACACCTTCCTTCCTGAACTTCTCAGAAGCCACCTGCTACCAGTTCAGGCCCAGTCACCATTATCTCTCGAACCACTACAATCATCTTTCCTGGCTTTTTCTGTTTTCATCCACCTAGTACATTCTCCAGCTTGTGGAAAGATCACTTACAGCAGTAAATTGGATCAAGTGGCTTCTCTACTCAAAACCACTCCAATGGCTTCTGATGTTGTTGACAGTACTGTAATACACTATTTAAGACCTACACAGTCTTGCCCGTGACTGATTCTCACAGGTCCTTCTCTCCCTTACTCCCTGACTGCTTTCAGTCCTCACACCCATTGGCCTTTGTCTTGCTGTATATCCTTTGCACATATGACTTCCCATCTCTGAGGACCCCTGCCTTCTAAACTCTTTGAGTTAATGCCTACTCATCTTTCAGGTCTCTGTGAATACATGATTTCCTTTGGTATACACTGTTACTTTCTGAGGTTTCTATTCACAGCACTTAGCACAAGCTGTAATTAATTATTTATAGGTGTGTTTCTTGCTTAATGGCTGTTCAGATTATTCAATGTGTAAAGGCAGAGCCCAAGTCAACTTGCTTCACTACTGGATATCCTAATCTTAGCAAATTACCTTACCTGTAGAGTGGCTTAATTTGTAGACTTCATGTTTAAATGATTAAATAAACAGATTATCTGCTTGGATCATAATACATGGTTTCTTTCCTCTTCTCATAGTTTGTTGCAGTCAGTTCTTATGTACCAGGAAATCAGCATCGAACATTACCTCAAATGTTCACAGTCCCATTATAAGGTAGATATTATGATTCCTGTATTAGAAAATGAAAATTGACTCTGGAAACATAGCAATTTCTTCTTCATTACAAAACTAGTTATGATGAAACCAGATTTCTACTCTGAGTTGTCTTTCTCCACACTACAACTGGCTGCCCCTTAGAAAATTCATCATCTACTTCCCACACTTTATCCTCTTAGATGTCTGCTGTTAAGCCATTACTGTGTAATAATCTTATTCTAGATGAAATCTCAGTAATTGAATCAGAAGTTAGTGTGCATACTTGCTTTTTGTAACCTAAGGATGTGCCACCATTTTGTTTAGTTAGGCAGAGTCCAAGTCTCTCCTATTCTGGTAGTAGCTACTACCTAAATTATTTGGTATGGGATCTGAGAGATAATAAGTTTCCACTCTGTAATGTGAATGAGTTCATGGCCAAGCCACCCCTACACCCACCCTACCTGATGAACAGTTATATCTGTGGCAATAATCACTTTGAAATACTAGCAGATCTCACACTATGAGAAAACATTTAGAGAAGAATGGTATTTTATACTACACAACTTGGGATTTTGAATAATTGCTGTGCTCTCTTATCACCATTCATGTGCATGGATAAAGCCGTGTAAAAACAACAAACTAATAGAAGTGTTGCTGGTGATGAGTCCATGATGGAATCACCATTGTTAAAATTCAAGCATGATAACAGAGCATCTATGACGCCTCAGGAAGTGAGCTCGCCAGTTACATCATGGCCATGTTCTGCTTATACCCTTGCATGAGGTCTTTGCTCTTCCAGATTTATAGGAACATAGAGACTTCAGAAAGGGGATTGCTTTCAAATTGATTAAATTCTGGACAATAATGTCTATGAGGAGATGAAAGACATACCTATCAATGAGGCTAATTTAGTGAAATGAGTGAAAGCTGAGCTCTGATAAAATACTCTTTATTATCTAGAGAATATGTCTTTGTTGGGTAGATCGAACCATTGCCTAATCCACAAATGTTTACCTCTGATCACTTTATGAGATTTCCATTTAACCTGACTTATTTTAACTTTGAATTTTTTAATTTTCAATGTGTGAGACTGTTTTTAACCAATCAAATTAGAATCAAATTTGCAAGTGAAATGCCACAAGATAGAGCTGTATATGCTCTCCTGGAGTTGAAATATGAAGCATCTTTCATTGCCGAAATCACTAACTTTATGACCCCGTCCCAAAGTGCTTGGAAGAGGATTTATGTTGACTGTATCCATGAGGCTTATTGCCCATGATGTCATTCCTCATTATTATGTTTACTGATTTATTTCTCATATGGCCAACATCAGAGGTTTTTGTTTTTTTTTTTTTTTTTTTTTCCATTCAGTGAGTGAATCTGTCCTTTAGAACTACATAGTTCATGAGAACAGTGCTAAACTCTTTAATTTGGAAAAGTCAAAGCATTGCTGCCATGTTTTTTCAACTGTCTAAGCTAACTATGTGGTTAGTAACTTGCAAAGATGATCCTTGTATTTGGCAAGAGTTAAGACTAAGAGAATATTGAGGGGCTTCATGATTGCTCCATGAAACATCCTTATTAATAAGGCATTTTTGGTGCCATTTTTAAGATCATCTCTATATGGAACCTTTCAAGCAATGTATACATTTCTGAGAGCAGTAACCTGTTAATAAATCTGTGGTCATAGAGCTTCCTAGGTTAATGTATCGGCAACAGCTACACTTGGGGAAGTGAGAATGGAATAAGGTGAAGGGCAAACAAAAACATCTGAAGAAGGAGATGCAACTTGGAACACTTCACTGGCCAACCCTTGTTGTCATGGTTGGGTCTTTGGAATCTCAAGTTGGGGATATGTTTAGCCTTGGCCCTTTCTGGAGCAGTGCACTGGTCAGGATAGTAACAAGAGATTAAATATGGTTAAATAGCGTCCCTTTAGACAGGTCTGTCAACAGAAGGAGAGAGGGCTGTTAACTCTTGACCTGCTTAGAAAAAGTATAACCAAAGTGGAACCAGGGCAAAGGTGAGATCTGAGCAAGTCCTCTTTCTTTTCACTGTGAGCAGAAGGCAAAAGATTTCACCAGGAAGTCAGATGACCTCTCCCCTGGGCACTAATTCGGTTAAACCCTAGCATTTCTGACTTTCCTTGGTTATGTCCAGAAAGCAAAGCCCCTATCCTAAGGACAATTTGAATGTTTTAAGCAAAGAGGGAGCCAATTTGCTGTCCCTGGCTACTTCTATTTCAGGAGATAGAAATGTTCCAAAAGAAAATCCATTCAGCACCACTTTCCCATTTTGACCCTTGAGAAAGAAAGACAGGGAATTGGCATTTATTGAGCAGAGCAGTCTGCCGTGTGCCAGACAGCATGCCAGGTACTTTATACACAATGTCTCACAACACTCTCACAACCAGCTGTTACTCCCTTTCTACAAATGAGAAACTGAGTCTCCACTTTGGTATATGATGACTAACTCATGTTGATGAGGCTCACAAGGGGTGAAGCCAGAATGCAAATCCAAGCTATTTAATTCCTAAATCTTTGTCCCTCCCCATTAACATTATGACATTCTGCACTGATATCTTTACTTCATGAAAAAATCATACCTAATTTCCACCTTGTATAAGGATAGCATGTATGTGTATACATGTGTGTAAACCTATGCATGGGCAGATTGGAGTGAGTGATTGTTTTCACCAATCTTAGCTTTTCTTCTGTACCTTCCTCAGGGTTCTCTTGAATGGGAGCCATGACACCTGAAAAAATAACAAACATTATATTCCCAGAGAGGAAAAAGAAGGGAGGTATTTCTGTCCCAAACATGGGCGTGCTCAGCCTTTGCATTTAAGAGTATGTAGGCATGTTTTACCAGAGCCATGATGTTTCTTTTCCTAATCATAGAAAAGTATTCAGCAAACATGCCAAGTTTCCTAAGATCACCTCCACCTGCAGAGACTATCTTGTGGTTAATGTATATTCATTCTCTTCTTGATCTTTTCTTCAGATGTTTTTGCCTAGTCGTCGTTATTTTTCTAATTGCCCAATTTTCTTTTCTCTGTTAAACACTAATTAAAGAATGAGCCCAGGACTGCCACCTTTTTGGAGACAACATTAATCTCCTGCCCTCTCTACATTTTAATGGGCCTAATTTATCCCTATTATCTACTGCTTTCACTACCCCAGCTAAGTGAAGAAAATATTCTCGTCCCTTTCACCTTCTCATCAACTTTGCTGCTTTTTTGCATTTTATTTTCCCCTCCCACAACTGATTCTGCATAGTGTTGTTAATTTTCACCGTCAGCAAGATATGCTTGCTACCTGAACAGCCCTTGCCCCTCCTTTCTTCCCTACTCCATCTGGTCTCTACTGCCTCCTTCTCCCCATCTCTGATCCTCGACATGCCTGTGATCAATCGATGGATTAATTAATCAACCAGATATAACTCAACACCTACACTGAGACACAGACACCGAAGCATCAGTCCTGGTCTCCAGGAACCCATTGTCTGAAAAGGGAGAGAGACCCACCAAAAAAAGCCCAAACGCAAACAACAAAACAGTACAAAAAACAAAATACAGTACAGGTAACAGTATAGATTAGAAGAAGGTGTGGGAAAGCAGAGGAGGAGCTTCTACTCCAGCCTAGGGGGCACAGAGGCTTCCTGGAATGGCTGACATTAGAAGGACTGGATATCTGATAGGTAAACAAATGGATTGAATCCTGTCATTCATTTGCATTCATAGCAAACTTGATAATCAGTGATATTGACTTACATCTCCTTTCTACAACTCCATAATATTTCTGTTAACAAAATGTTATAAGGCACTTTGAAATACCCATGTAAAAATTAGTGTATTAATTAAAATAGAGCAAGGCCCAACTAATGAACCCAGACATAAGCTGTAAAGCAAAGAATTTGACTGCTAAGTGGGGAGGGGCGGTTCAAGCCCTCAGCTCGTTATGTTGTTTATTTTTTCCATTTTTTTTAAAGTTTATTATTTTGTGCGCGCGAGAGAGCACAAGTGGGGTAAAGACATAGAGAGAGAAGGAGAGAGAATATCAAGCAGGCTCTGTGCTGTCAGTGCAGAGCCTGATGAGGGGCTCAAACTCACAGACCGTGAGATCATGACTTGACTTGAGATCAAGAGTCAGACGCTTAACCAACTGAGCCTCCCAGGCGCCCCTGATTGTATTGGTCTTTAAACAGTGTTTAAAATCTCTCTTGGGGCACCTGGGTGGCTCAATTGGTTGAGCATCCAACTTCGGCTCATGTCATGATCTCACAGTTTGTGAGTTTGAGCCCCGTGTTGGGCTTTGTGCTGACAGCTCGGAGCCTGGAGCCTGCTTCAGATTCTGTGTCTCCCTCTCTCTCTGCCCTTCCACTGCTCACACTCTTTCTCTCTCAAAAATAAACAAACATTAAGAAAATTAAAAAACAAAACAAAACACCTCTCTTCTTACAACTTTTCAATTATAATTCTGATATTCTTGTGTTTCTGAGATCTTGGACTACTATCAGATTAGAAATAACCCAACCTAAAGGGTTAAGGATTCTTTGAAGGAATATAGCTTCAACCCAGGGACAAGTGATCCCTAATACTTGAATAGTGAAAAAGAAAACAAACAAACCAAAACTATAAAACAAATTAACAAAACTATAAAACAGATTAACAAAAGCTATGAAAACCAACAGACCCAGGGAATAAAAATAGAAGTAGATATTTAGCAATCTCAGTAACTCCTAGTTTTGTCCCTGCATGCTAAAGAGAACAATAAGTGGTGTTAATAGTGATTGGTCAGAGTCAGCAGATAAAGGTTTATTTAAATTTAAGGAGCTATATTTCAGAAAGTGAAAAAATTGGATAATTCATGGTGGAAAAGTTTTCACAAACACTGGAACATAATTCTTTTCTTAGCACAAATAAAGTTTAGTCAATGAATGAACGCACGTGCTTAACAGTATATATCCCAGTGTTTGACAATGGATGCTCATGATTTTCTGTTTTGTTTGTTTTTGTCATGTGTGTGTATGTGTTTGCGTGTGTATGTATGTGTATGTGTTAATCATCACTCACAGTTTCTTAGAAAGATAAACATTCACTATTGAGATCCTCCTGGATTTCTTAGGGAACTTCTCAAACAGAATGTGACCCTGATGGTTTCAAAAGGCAAAATAGTTTCATGTGTCAGCAGTATTTCCTTACCACTAAAGCATATAGATAGATCGGTAGATAGATAGATAGATAGATGCCTATATATTTCTAAGAAAGGAGAAATGCTTATTTAAAAAATCCGAAGTTCTTTATGACATCTTGAGTATGAATAATAGCAGGCTCTAGAAGTTTTTGTAATTGATTCAAGACAATGAATTTGAAACATGTATTTTACATAGATCATCAAGTGGCTTTAGTATATAGCCTTTCATATCACAATGAAGTATACTTTGTTCACTTTTTTTTTGTCATGGTAATCATTTAAGTGTTTCCTTTTCATAATTACCATAATAATCTGACTCACTATTGCCTGTTCCCAAAATTATTAGCATACTCTTCTTAGTAAAACTGAAATCTATTATTTTTGTGCTCACAGTATTATAGAATGTAGAGATATAAGGATCTGAAGACTTCCAACCATGTCATTACAGAGGAAGAGATGGATTCTTCATAATAGATTGTATATTCTTAGGAATTTATTGTGTTCTCAATCTTGATCTAAGTATCATTATTGTGTAGGTTCCAAGGAATCTTTGATTTCATGCATAGCCTTACTAGGGGAGGATATTCCCACACTGGGATTTAGAACAATTTGAAGCATGTGCATTAGCATGGGCTAAATAGAATATGTTATATTGAACATGTAGGGGAGATCTTTGTGTTTGTAAAATGCTATTACATCACATTCAATGTTTTTTTCATAAGACATGATTGGTTTTGAAATTCAGGTGTTTTATATGCTTCTGTAGAGGCAACAAAAGCGTGCAGCTTGGCAGGGTGAAGAGAAGAGGAATCTATATACAGTGAGGGGCAGGGACAAGCAAACACCTTTTAAGTCCATGTTTTATTATCCACATTACCTGTACTTTATACTCATCTGATTTTAGTTGTCCCTCCTTCCCCCACATGTCCCACCCTAAGGTGGTGTTTCTGAATGATCTCAAGAGCCCATCACATTTACCTGATAGGATTTTTGCCTGAAAACATTGGAATGGTTAGACCAATTTGTTCTTTATTAATCACTAAAGATGTTACTTGGTCATGATAGATTACTTCTAAATGCATTCTTCTTTGCCATATGATACAGAAACTGGCCTAGGGAAAAGTTGGGAATTCTTCCTGAAGTGTTTTTCTAATACAGTTTGATAAGCCATCAGAAGAGGCCATTGCCACTGAGGGCTCCTGTGGCCTAGGTTGGAGATTTGAAGATCTGATGCTCACTCCATCATGTACATCCATGTCTGCCTGGGTGGGAGACTTTGCTAACACTTAATGTTTCTGGGGCTGTGTTTCATCACTTGTTAAGTGAGCGACACCCCTCCTCCATCCCAACCGCAGGAGTATTTCTGAAATGGCTATGAAAAATCAATCGGGAAAATCCCAATGGGGAATTTTAATATATTTTTTAAATCACCAAAATATGTTTTTACTATTCATTTTTGTCATTCAAAAAAAGACTTATTGGAAGGGATAGAGATAGAATGGGGGAGGAATGCCAGATGAAGGGAAATGCAGGTGACAATAGTCTCCTTGCTAAGAAGTTTGGAACTTATGCTGAAGGCAATAAAGAGGTCAGAATTTATATGCTTTAAGTATTTAACTGAGACAGTGCAGAGAATGGAGTACAGAAAGGTGAAATGGAATCAGGGTGTTCTGGTAGGACACTGTAATAATACAGTGATGTGATGGTGAGTGCCTAAACCAGGGCTTTGGCATTAGGGATGAGGAGGCAAGGGGACTATAAGGAATAACTGAAGTGTAGAATTGGCATGCCTTGCCAATTGATGTGGGAGGTGAAGAAGCCAAGAAAAGATGCTAATTTCAGTTTGATACAAGTTGAGTTCGAGGGCACACTGCAGACTGAACAGTTTTATGTAAGTATTTGGAGCACGAGAGAGGGTTTAGGGATATGGCTATAGATCTGGAACTCGATAGCACACTGTATATCAGTAAAGCTGTGTGGGCCACTGAATTAATGAGACTGTACAAGGAAGGAAAAAAAGAGAGCAGAGGGTAGGCCTCTGAGAAGCAGCAGAATTTAGGAAGCAAAGAAGAAATGGAGCCTAAGAAGGAAACTGAGAAAGAATAGTCAGCAGCTGAGAGGAGAAGAGAAGGGTGGAGTCAGAGGAAAAAAAGAAATTGTCAGCAGGAAACACATGGGGAGAGTTGAGACAAAATAGAACTGAAATCATCCAGGGGTTTGTGGATCTGGATGAGTAACTGGGAAAGAAGTCAGATGTGTTTCTAGAAAATGTCGCTTGCTTAAAGCAAGGCCCATTCCTGTACTGGAGTGATATACCAAAGTGTCTGCATTTATTTAAGCTACAGAAAGATTACACCTCTACAAACACACAGGCCAACCAATCCATTCCTTTCTCTGCCAAAATCATTATGACCTCTATTCTAATCTGCTTTTTTATAATAGGAATGTTGAAAATTAACAATCATCCAACTTGGTTGTGTACAACTGTTAAGTTTTATAGATAGATAAATGGATGGATGGGTGGGTAGGTGGGTGGGTAGACAGATAGATACATAAGTAAAAAGATAATTAGATAGATGAACAGTAGCCACCAAACTGTTGAGGTGGAAGAGCTTTAGCTACCCCTCCCCATACTGCTAATGATTACACTGAGAACATTTCTTAGAATAAACCTTTTGATGAGCTCCCAGTTTCCTATCCAGGTACATACTCTAAACAACACCTTGCATGAAAGGTTCACTTGAGGCAAACCCAATAACCTTTGAATGGCAGGTTTGTTATCTTGTAGAAGTCTTCAGGCAAGGACGAATTCTGCATCCCCATCTCTGGGCTCAGAAGCATTTAGGACTCAGGCCTCAGGGGCTATTCCTATGCATCCAGGCCCAAGGCCTAGCTGTATGTTTTATTGTTCCTATAGTTGTGGGTGGTGTCCATAAAATATGTTAGCCAATCCACAGTGTTGAACACCAGTATTTTTGCCAATGAACTGTTCATGCTAACTAACAAGCCAGCAATTTTACTAGTGAAAGCCCTTTTCTAATATTTATTATGCAAAACCCCTGATTCTGACTGAAATATGGCTAGGAGAGGCACTTGGCACGGCCACCTCTGGTGTGTGACTTTCTGTTGGGAACACTCATGGTCAGGGCACCCTGGTCAGTTGTATTCCTCATTAAGGCAAGACACTACCCCGTGAATGGGGCTTAAACTAAAGGACACATACAAAACCTCATGATTTTTGCTGAAGAGAACTTTAAAATAAATGCCAAACATTAACAGCAAAGACTAAGGAAGTTTGAGACATCATCATGAAACACCAATTTCTTTGCAATGAATAAAAACATCATTTGGAAATAGTATCTGTTGAGCTGAGAACTAGCCTTTTGGGGTATGTTTATTGTACCCGCAATTTTTTAGACCTCTGTCTATAGCCAGTATTCAGATCTCATTCTCATATGACCCATTTTATCATAGCCCACCCACCAATGTGAAAACATTGAGCTTGCCAAATTGCCTGTAGTATACCATCAAAATATTTCACATCCATGGTTGCACAAAGAGAAATGTTCTGATGCTCTGGTGCACCTGTCAATTATTCTAATCTGTTAGTTTCCTCAGCTAACAACCCAGATGAAGCTTGATTAACAACCCACAAGGTAAAGAAAAACACTGAAAGATCAGAATGCTAGCATAGACTTTTAATAATTATGTCCTCATTGTTTTGTGATCCCAAAAATATCAGTATGCATATTATATAAAATGAAAACATTAAAGAAAAAATGTAGTTAAGGAAATGAATATTCCCCAGTAATCCTGTGTCCAGAGATAGCTTTTCTTGACCATTTGGTATGGTTTTTGGTAGTATTTTTCCCCATGTAAGAATAAACATATGTAGATAAATTATTTTTAATAGGGTCTTAACCACATTTTTCGCTTTACAGTTTAAAAAAAAAAAAAACAAATCCTGGACATCAGAATCTTCTCATCAGTATATAGAGATCATTTTTTAAGTAAGGATTGAGTTTTCCATTCCCATGGTCAAATTAAAGCCATCCCCTTTATTGCTGTTGTGAACACATTCTTTGTGGCAGGAAGAACAGCTTAAATAATGAGAATAACAATAATAATGAAGACCTACACAGACACCATAGAAGAAACAATTCTGGGAGTCTTGGCTTAGCCTGAGTTGTTTCCACTGGCCCCACTAACGATAATGACCCAGATAAACAGTTTCGGTGTGATTTTTTAAGTGAACACAATAGGGCTGGTTGTCATACACATTGCAAAGAAAGCAAAGCATAGATTATTATTGTCAGGTACCCACTTATATCTTAGTCTCCACCCAATAACTTTGTCCTTAGCCTCATGATATTGGTGTCCTCGAGACCAGGGATACCTTGGGTTGATTCCCACTTGACCACTCATCAGCTTTGTAACTGTGTGTAAATTATTTAACTGCCCTGACCTTTTTTTTTTGTCATCTGTAAAATGGACCTAATGCCTACCTCACAGAGGATCAAATGAAATATTAAAACTAAAAGACCTTTCCTGGGGATTGAGCCGTACTAGATTTCAAGCAATGTTACTTTCTTACTTCCCAAATTCAAACCTGTTCTGAGGGAGAGTTAATGACTTTTTTTTTTTATTTAGACACTGTACTAGACATTGCTGAATGCAAGCTTCACAGTCTTCCCACTGAATTTGTGATCTCCATATTTTTAAACTATGAAATATTTTTCTTGTTGTTTATTTGTTTTCATCCAAATCAAATACAGAGCCAAGCTCTGGGCAGATAAAAAGCAGAGCTGGTGTGGCTAAAATGGGGAAGTGGTGGGAGCTGGCCCACCTGATCTCCACAAAGCACAACACTCCCCCAGGACAGTTAGAAAACCTGCACAGGGGCACCTGGGTGGCTCTGTTGGTTAAGCATCTGACCCTTGATTTCAGCTCAGGTCATAAGCTCAAGGTTGTGAGATCCAGCCCCACGTCGGGCTCAGCGCTGAGCATGGGGCCTGCTTGGGATTCTTTCTCTCTTTCTCTCTCTTCCCTTCCCCTGCTTGTACATGTGCATGCACTCTTCCTGTCTCAAAATAAATAAACATTAAAAAAGAAAAAGAAAACCCAAGACACTGAGCTTCTCACAACTACTGCAAAAAGATCTCTTTTATTATGAGGCCATAAAAGTGGTTGACAACCCATTATGACTTATCCTTTCAAAGGGTTTGTATTTGTCCGGTACCAATGACTAAATTCAGAAAAAAAAAATCATTTTAAATATGGATATTCACATATGGATAACACCCGTCAGCTAGAGGTCGTTTCTTGGGACTGATTTGGGGATGGACTTGGAAAGGTGGGGAGGATGAAACATTGAGTCTTTCCTAATACTGTTCCTCTCGCAAACTGTGGAAAACCCTCTGTTCTGTCTACCCACCCATTTGGCTCTACCCACAGAATGGTGACCAGCTTTGGGTTTCAAAAGGAAAGAAGAATAGGAGAAGGCATCAGGTCTGTACCTGTGCCAGACCTTCTGGGAAGATGCTAATGGAGGCTTAGTCACCAAGGCAAGAAAGCTGTTACAGATCCTGGAGTGGGCAGGCCCGCAGGACATTCGGTGTTACTTGACAGTGGTTTGGGGATTAATGTGAAGGCCAGGTTATCTATATCCGAAGGGGTTTCCCTGGAGTACACACCATTTATGAACAAAGGTGTTAAAAGGTGTGGAGATAGGCAGTACAACAAAGTAGTTGAGGGCAAGAGCTCTGGAATCAGAAGAGCTTGGAACTGAACTCTGATATGATTAGCTGTGTGACTTCGAGTGTATTCCTTACCCTCTATTAGGCTCAGTTCTCTGGACCGTAAAATGAGGATAATAGTATTTATTCACAGGGTTGTTGTGAGAGTTGAAAGACGTAATGTATGCAAAGCCCTTAGTGCATGCAGAGCCTGACACATAGTAAGGACTCAATAAATACAGCTATTAATATTCATTGTAGCCTCCTTATGCACTCAACTTTCTGTCCATTTGAAAAGGGAAAAATATATTTACGGGTACTTAGTGTCATTGAATTAATGCTACAATTTCTTTAATGCTTAAAATCATCTGAGGTATAGGATAATACTTAGTAGAAGAACTATTTAATTGTACCATTTAGTAATGGATGATTACACACATTAAAACCTCAATTTAATATTGTGTAGAATCATATGCTAAGGATCTACAACCAGAAATGTAATCACCTATGTATACTGCATCTGGGTTATTTGGCTATTGTAATTAACAGTGGAGATGGTGAAATCCATTTTCAGGAGCTAACAAAACGTATAGCCGGATTGAACATTGACTGATTTACAAAGCAACCTAAGACATTGCCTTCTGCTACAATAGAATTTTGGGCATCTATCCTCTGTAGTCCATCTTTGATTGCAATAATTCCGTGCAATAAACTTTGCTCAGTACCTCACTATATCCCCAGGATTCTACACAGTGAGAAAGGATTTACCTATTTAATGCAATCGAATTATTGAGAACTTCCTGGGTTTGAGACACTGTTTGGTATTATTAATGTTTTAATATAAAATGAGCCAATGGCATTTAGTAATTTTTAAGAAATTTGTATTTATGTTTTATCATTGATACAACCTCAATGAATCCCTATGAGTTAGTTAGGCAAGAATCAGCACTTCTCTTTTTTTTTCAGTTTGTTTATTTACTTTGAGAGAAAGAAGGAAAGAGAGAGAGCAAGTGGGGGATGGGCAGAGAGAGGGGAGAGAGAATCCCAGGCAGACTGCACACCATCAGTGCAGAGCCTGATGTGGGGCTCAAACTCACAAACCACAAGATCATGACCTGAACCAAAGTCGAATGCTTAGCCAACTGACCCACCCAGGTACCCCAATATTTCTCTTTTATGTTACTTTTATTTTAAGCATGTACCACCTAATGTGAGCTCTGGATACTTGTCTAGGTCAATCAACTCACCACCCTACCCACCCATGTTCTTGGTAATGTCTATTACACGGAAGATTATAGGTATTGGCCTATACTTTCTTAACCTTCACATGCTGTATTTGCAATGCCTGCATTTAGAAAGAGGTTTGATTAACAGAAAATATCTATGAATAATAATAAACATTAAGCTTATAACAAAACCTCAATCTTAAGAGTGTGTATCATCCGAGTTCTCATGTCTAGTGCTCTAGTTTCTTACTCAGCACTGTTTTCATTAAACCCTTCCATTTTCTCTCCATTTAACTTTACCACATCAAAATAGGTTTCTCTCTGCAACTTTACTTTTAATTACTCTGCGTTTTATATCATCTGTTTACATTTTTATGATATAACAGATGTATGTTTATCCCTTGCCTCACAGTACATTAAATAGAAACCAAAAAAAGAAAAAAACCCAACAAACAAAAAACAGCCTCCAAAGTTGCATTGGTTTAATACCTTCTCTTTGTTTGGACTGCAGTGGTGCTGAAGATGCATGCTGCAGTCCTTCTTGGAAAAATATTTGTAAGATTTAAACCATTTAAATAAATTGCTTTTGCCCTCTTCTAGCATCGAGGTACTAAAGCATCAGTCTATACCTGACACCTGAAAAGAAAATTCACAATGTTCCTGCCTCCCTAGCCTCCTAGAATCATACTAAATACTTTGACACATTCAAGAGGTTTACCCCAGAGGCTCACAAGCAGTAAAAGATTCATCAGCATTCATATGGCACCCACTTTTTCCCCCCTCCTTGGGATGTCACCCAGGATCTTGGGTGCGGCTGACACACCTTCTAGTGCTTTCTACCATGTTTGCTGCATCTCTTGGGCCTGTTGCTACTGGTTGTTGGAACCTACTATGTGTGTGCTAAAGCCTCGCTGTGCATTCTCTCATCAGAAGTTGGAAGAATGGAGAACACTTTTCCAGGCTTCTAGGTTTGCACGTTTTTTATATGACTATCTAAATATTGGTACCTTAGGGCTTATTAGCAACACATCTCTTTCTGTTGTTATAAAAGCCTACCATATGACTGTGAATCAAGTTCATGGGTCTGAAATCTCACTAAGTATAGAACTGCTCTTTTTCAAGGATTAAGTCTGTCTTTTTGGGACAAGGTCGTCGGCTGGAAGTTCTTCCCTCAGAGTGAGGTGTCTCTGAGCAGTCTCTTCCCAGTTCCTTTTGCAGAAAGACTGCCATATGCCCCTCCTCCACCACTCTATCAGAAATGTGCAGGTATGACTGAATTCTACCGACTTTGACCTAAGTTGAGATGACTTCCTTACAAGAAGTCAGAAAAATATCTTTTGTCTCAGGTTATTGCAGTCTAGTAGGGGGAATAATAGGTCCACAAGTGATTGCAACCCAAGATAGATAACAAATCTATAGGAAGTTGGAGGGGTTTGTCATTTCTCTGTTGATTTTCATTTTTTTATTTATTGAGAGAGAGAGATCAGGGGAGGGGCAAAGAGAGACAGAGAGAGAGAGAGAGAGAGAGAGAGAGAGAGAGAGAGAGAGAGAGAGAAAAGGAGGGAGAGAAAGAGACAGAGAGAGAGAGGGAGAATCTCAAGCAGGCTCCACACCCACCACAGTGCAGAGCCTGATGTGGGGTATAAACTCACAAACTGTGAGATCATGACCTAAGCCGAAGTCAAGAGTTGGATGCTTAACTGACTGATCCACCCAGACACCACTCAGTTTTTAAAGTGGCAAAGATTCTGACGATCTTGGAGGATCAGAGGAATTGTCATTGAGAAGGTGACAGGCAAAGCAGCCTTTAAAATATGGATACAATTTGATGGAGAGATGAACATCCCTCTTAAGGAGAGTAGCATTAGCAAAAAGTTATGTTTGAATGCCTTCCTGGGTCCTGAAGAAAGAGAGATCAAAGAAAATCTTGGGTAAGGGGTACATCCTGGAAGGCACTCAGTGTCTGACTATGGAGTTTTAGTGTATTCTGTAGGCCTGTGTTTTCTTATTCATTTTTAAAAACTTCTTTCCTATTTATTAAAAGTAAAAAAGAAGTAAATATATCCTTTCCCTTTAATACAATAATGTCATGACTATCTTAAGTGTGAGGTTGAGTCTTCTCATTGGAGGTTTTATTTATTTGTTTGTTTGTTTGTTTGTTTGTTTGAGAGAAAGTGTGCATGCACGCAGGGGAGAGGGGCAGAGGGACAGAGATTGAGAATCTGAAGCAGCCTCTGCTCCACGCCCAGCACAGAGCCCCGTGCAGAGCTTGGGATCATGACCTGAGCTGAAATCAAGAATCAGACCTTCAACCAACTGAGGCACCCACGTGCCACATCTCATTGGAGGTTTTTCAATCTAGGCAGGCAACATTTCTAGATCCAAGCCTTCCTCTCTTACCGCTCCCTGCCATCCCTTCAGAGAAGGAATACTTAGGGAGACAAAGGCCCCTTGGTGCCTCAACTCCCCCAAACAAACATAAACTAAGTAATATTAGCAGCTTTGCTGTGCCAGTGCAGTTCCAGGACAAGCCTACTGATCAACATTTGTCTTCCCACAAAGATCCTCAAATGGAAAATCTAAGTTAAAACTGTGAGCTGGCTGTGCAAACTTTGTTTCAGGAAAGAATACTTGGGACCCACCCCCTTTAGCGAGAAGGAGGGTGCCCCCCTCCAACTCAACTGATGTCTATAAGCCCTATAGGGAAGAAGCCTGGAGCTTCTTCAGGCTAAAAAACAAACAAGACACTTTGATGGCTTCAAACATAGAATTAGACTATATTTCATCAAATATAAGAGGACATCAATTATAAAATGCTGTATTCTATGATTATGAAAAGCGATGAGAATATTGCTTATTATTATTGTAAGAAACAAATGATTATGGAGTCATTTCTCTGCCTTCCTCTCCTCCACAATTGAGTTTCTTCCTTACTGACTTCTGAAGCTCTTCCTGCTTTAGGGCTTTGCCACCTATGGGAATGGCTTGCTCTTGGGTGGCCTGTCTGAGGTTCGGTTTATCATGCACACTTGCCCATCTTACATCCTGTAAGAGGAGCTGACAGACTTTTGGCTGTTTGCCCCAAGAGTCCAATCTGCTTTCTTCTGCCACTGAGGGTTGTATTGTGTAGTGCTATGGTGACCCCAGGCCAGCTTGTGAGTTGGAAAGGAGTTTCTCCCAGTGCTCCTCCCAGATTGGTGCTTAAAATTCTGCTCACCCTCATGGCCTCACTGTATTGCAGGATTGGATGATTCAGAGATGACTTTTGGCCAGTTCAGTACTGGGCCAGTACTAACTACTGAGTTAGAAAATTCAGGCTGAGTGTAAATCTCTCCCATAAGCCCCTCATTCCTGCTAGGCTAGTCTCCTGACATTCAGCTTCCTTCCTTCTGTCCATACCTCTTCTCCTGAATCATTAAAAATTTCACAAAGGAAGGGGAGAAATGATTCAAACATACACTACTCTGGTTTGATTTTCCTTGTCCTTGGTATCTAAACCTCCTGAGCAATAAAAAAAAAATAAAATAAAAAAAAATAAAAAAGATGAAGTAAAGAGTGAAGGGTAATGGATAGCTAAAGAGCATTCAGATTAATGGTCAAAATGTGTGCAAGACAAATCCTTTTGCAAGACTGCTTTTTATAGGTTTTTAATTTCTAAAATTTAATCATGCAGGTTTAATCACCTCCACTTGTATGGCTTTAAATTGAAGAGAGTTTGCTTTTTATCCAAATTGCCTTATAATAAAACTAGTGCTTTGGAGAAGGCTTACTTCTGTCTGCAGTGTTCAGATTCCTGCAAGGCTCTGCCATTGCCTTCCACTGCCACCCAGCCTCCGTGATCCTGTAGAGCAAACCAGTGGCAAGTCCTTTTGAATAAATCCAAACACTAGGGATGTTTGCCACTTGGACAAGACAGGGTGAGATGGGAGACAGGAGAAGAGCTTTGATGACAGATTGGAAAATCACCCACAGATGTAACTCCCATCATCTTGTCATCTTGACCTGGCTTCCTCCTCCTCCCCCTCTTACCTCCTCCTCCTTCACTAATTTCACTTCCACCTTCCAGTGTCCCCAATTCTATTAATATGTAAAGTAAATCTCACCTTGCAACAAAATATAACTCCTAGTGATCTTAGTCTACCTGCCTTCAAATTATATTTTTCATTAGCTACTTACTTATAGCGCTCTATACTAAACATTATTTCTTTATTATTTAAAAATATTTTTTGTTTATCTTATTATATTTGCAAATCCTCTCTCTAAATACAATGATAAGGTCATTACTTGGTTCTTACTTCTAGAGACTCAGATCCTAAAGATGAGGATTAACCAACCTGAACCCCAAGAGAATGCAGTGACTCCCCTAGTTAGTGGCAGAGAGAGACCTGGAGCTCAGTCTTCCAAACCCAGGCGTAAACTTTTTCTCCTGCTTCACTCTGCTGTCACAATGAGTAAATTCTTCATCTGGAGGGTAAACCCGAGGAAGCTAGCTAGATGAAGTCTGTGCAAAAGCCAAAAGCTCAAGAGACCTATGTATGCCATGCCTTAGTATCCATGCTGCATTCTCTATCAGGCAGTGGTGACTCTATGCCTAAATCACTGCGACCATAATCTCAAATCTTATCAAAGGACAAAATATCATATCTCAGTGGCTTTTTTGTTGTTGTGATTGTTGTTTGGTAAGTCAAAAGATACTGAAATTTGAAAAAAAAAAAAGAGAATGAGATTGTATTTCTTTAATAATTCCATCTAAACTGACTCTTCTCAATAGTTTGGGCTTAATTTAGCCTGGGTTGAATTGGAACTATATTCAGGGGGAAAAAATGGTGTATCATACTCATGCAGCTATTCCTAAGTTCTGTTTTTCCAAATCCCAGGTTTCAGATGTCCACCCTGGCCATCTTCCTATATGGCCCTTGAGTTTCCAAATTCTGTCATCTCTTTAGCAGAAAGTTCAGTCAGCCTGCTTTGAAATGTTTGCTTCTCGAGATGTAACTGAGGGGATTTTTGAGTGGTCTGCATTTCTAAATGTGTGTGTGTGTGTGTGTGTGTGTGTGTGTGTGTGTGTGTGCGTCCGCGCGCGCGCACGCGCGCGAACGCTTATTTGAGGGAAAGGCGCTTGGTCACAGGATAGAAGAAAGCATCAGAAAGACAAGAGAGAGAAAGGAAGGCGAGAGAACCGTTGGCAAGATAACTTGCCATCTATTTTTTACCTACATAGTTTTCTCATGTACACTCCTCCTTGAACAGCAATGTTACAGAATGTTCTGAGTAACACAGTGACTATTCAAGCTGTCTGTTGGGAGGAAAAAGTGTCTACCACTTTGAATCTCTCCTGAAAGCAGCTCACCTTTCTACATAATGAGCTTGGTCCACATCTGGTTTAGAGAACTTGATCTCATTGCAAACAACTAGAATTTAGAATCCATGTACATCCCTGTGGATTCAGATGTGACTGATAATCTCAGGAGTAGACATTATCCTAGCTTTCCTAGTTCTGTGGTTTTCCAGACTCAAGGTAATCATAGGTATTGCGCTGTTCACTGACATCACTGGATGAAAAAGTGAACTCAAAGAAAGTAAGCAGAACAAAATCCTCTAGTGCATTTCCTGGCCTACTGTGGCAGCCAGGTTCTAAGATGGCCAGCCCCTGTGTCAGTCCAGTCCTCAAGCCAAAGGACCAGCATTGCCTTCTCACGTCCTGTGATTTGTCCAAATGCTCTTGCTGCAGAATTTATTGTGCCTTGTGTCCCTAGAGTTCAGGGCCCTGCCTGCATAGTGAAGAATATAGAACAGTCTCTACTCCCTGCTGCCTCAGAGATCCCACCCTCCTTATCACTCCTCAGTTTATACCAACCACATAGTCGGCATTTCCATTCACCCTTGTTGTCTTCCTCTGGCCTGGGGCAAGACTCTCTGCTTAGGTCTGAGAATCTGGAAGGATATTTGCATCCTCATGGGTTCTAGCTCTTCTCCCTGTACTCACACCTGGCCTGTCCCTGTTCAGTCCACCACATGTGTATTACTAATACTGCCAGTGACCTACCTCTTACTTGCTCAACTCCTAGACCCTTTTTAGTCATTCAATCACGTCCTCAGTTATAAAGCTCTTTCTTCTTCTCCACACCTATCTGGCTGCCACAGATGAAATCTAATCCTCCTTTTTTAAAAACGATTATTATTTATTTTTGAGAGTGAGGGAGAGAGAGAATCCCAAGCAGACCCCACACTGTCAGCACAGACCCTGACGCAAGGCTCGATCCCATGAACCATAAGATCATTATCTTATGATCAAGCTGAGTCATTACTCAAGCTGAAACCAAGAGTCTGACTCATTCTCTTCCCAACCCCTGTCCCCACCTCTCCACTTTAAAGCATGGTGAGTGGCCTAAGTTAACTCAGCCATCCTCCTGCACCAGAATCCCCATTATCCCTCTTGGTCCTAATCACCTTCACATGGACCCTTTCTAGCACATCAATGTCTGTCTTTCTGTCTCTTCCTTCCTTCCTTCCTTCCTTCCTTCCTTCCTTCCTTCCTCCCTCCCTCCCTCCCTCCCTCCCTCCCTTCCTTCCCTCCCTCCCTCCTTCCTTCCTTCCTTCCTCTCTTTCTTCCTTCTTCCCTCCCTCCCTCTCTCTCCCTTGCTTCCTCTCTTCCTTCCTCCCTTCCTTCCTAATCTATGTCCAAAATGGAACTGAAACTCACTGCCCCGAGATCAAGAGTCACATACTTTACTCACTGAGTCAGCCAGATGCCCCATATCAGTGTCTTTCTTAAAGGGAGCCACATGATAAAATAAATGTTGGCTCCCACGAGGGGCTTGATAGACACCACAGAGAGCAGAGCTACCCTCTTCCTTAGGAATATGTTTCACCGTCCCCAGGTGACAGCCTGTGAGCAGGTCCACTCTCCTGAGCTCCACCGTAGTCATGGCTCAGATTTGGAAAAAAAAAATGTTTAAATGTTTTCTTAAATATTTGAAAAGTGGGACATGGTTGCCGTTTTCTCAACTTTGTTCCTTTTAATCAAAGCTACAAACAAAAGTCACACTTTGTGGGAAGAAATCTCATTTGTGTCTCTGGGCACTGCTTTGGGATTCAGAACTTAGGTTCTTAAGATTTATGACTGACTGATGCTGTGAAATCAGTTGTTTCTGGCTGCAAATCATGAAATCAGCACCGAGTTGGCCATAAAAAATGAAGGTTTTATGGTAAGTGGTTTAAGAAAAATGCAGAATATGAGTCCTTTGCGATGTATATGTTTTATAGCAGCAATTCCCTATTTTTAATTTTTTTGAAAAAAAAATTTCCATTCCTATGGTAGGGGAACATCTTGAAGTAACTTCAATGAAAACAGCAATGTATATAGAATAACATATAATGGCTCTGTCAGACTTATTCTCTCACTAACTGAGGCATAAATCTAGGACGATGACTTTTTTCCCTGCAGAATTAGATTTTATTAAAATAGTTACTTTGTATCCCATCCAGCCTTGAGTCAAAGCAATGGGATTCTACATAAATGAAATTTGTTGATCCTAGTGCAAGCTAGAGCGGAATCAATTTCAATTTCCTTTGGATGGTACTATCAGTGTTTATCTGATGGTGGATTCCTTTTGTTTTTAAGTGATAGCTATAACAACAACCAAAAAATACTGATTCTCAGAATCATTCTCGATCTCAATTCAGAAAGTGCGTGCATTATTCTGTCCTGAATAATGAATTTTTTCTGTATCATGGTTTTTAATTGATCATTCCCAACATTGAGTCCCTCAGAAAGTTTAATATGTTTTTTTTTCTGTGGCATCCATTATTGGATGAGGATCAAGATATTCCATCCTTGTAATAGCCTTCATTGGCTTCAGCTAAAGGGACAATGTATTTCATAGAACATGCCTAGATATGGGGGGTAAAGACAAGCACCTCCTTTGGGTAATTACAGTCAGTCTCTCTTGATGGATCTGTGACTTCAGTCAATATCCAGTTAGACAAATGTGTAACTGTGACTTCATGACAAAGGGATAAGGGCCTGGTTAGAACAGAACTCCCTTGAGGGGCTTGGGGCTGTTCCTTATGCTGGCTTGACCTTGAGAGTACTTACTGGAGGTTCAAAGTCGCATAGCAGCCCTGAAGCTTGGGGTGCTGTTTGTTCAGATGTGTTTGTTAGTGGCAGGTGGCAGGTTGGCACAGGTGACTTACAGTGTCAACATTTACAGCACCTTGGGTTGCAATTTTGTATACCCTGACAGATCCAACTCCATGGATATGCTGTTCACATATGCTCTGATTAGAATGGTCCTCCTGGAATGATGCAGTGCACAGCCTGCACACCCACACCCAGCAGCCATGCTTTCACCTGCCTTATTTGTCCTCATATCTCCGCTTTGCTTTCTTGGGGTTGAATTTGGGAGTTGTGTGGAGAAGAAGGTTTGATGACTGGTCCTGAGTGACAAATTCCCCAAAGAGATATTGTGACACCAGTGACCAAAGTGACCTGAAATTCAGGTCAGTCACTAAAATATTTGATATAAAATATGTACCTCTCTCTCCCAGCCCACCTCACCTGTACTCTGCGTGCCTCATTTCCCAATTCATCTCCAGGATGAAGTGCTCCATCCCACTTTGTTCACTTTTATTTAATTTTTATAAAATCAGCCCTAGAAACTTGCTACTTATAGAAATGTGTCTATGGATGTTAAACTTGGGTTAAGAACAGCTTTAAGAGACACCTATAACACTCATTCCCAGGATTACATGGGCACAGACATTCCAGTGTCACCCCCTTTTGGGGATGACATCGAGCTTTTGGAGATAGGAGTCCTCCACCCCAAGCCTACTCTTAGGGATCTCTTTATCATTTCTTATTGCTTGTTGGCATAAGTTAGTTTAATTTCACAAGTATGAATGAGTTTTCATGGGCTTATGCTTCGAAGAAGGGACACTTTAGGTATTATTTACCAAAATAGTAAGTCCTGCTGCTCTTCGGAATGCTTACCAGGTGTCAGGGGCTGAATGATGAATTTTCTTCGTATTTTCTGACTTATTTTTCCCTCACACAGTACTATCAGGGGAATAATATTATCTTCATTTTATAAATGACACCCTAGAAGCTTGTCCGAGTTTGGTCTGACTCCTGAGTTTATGAGCTTTCATCTCATGTTGCGATGCTCCCCTAAAATGACATTCCCAGGCATTGACTCATGCTATCAGATAATTATCCTTCACAGCAGAAGCACAGGCAGGAGCTGATTCTTGCTTTTGCTGGTGGCTGTTTCTGCCCATGGCTGTGAGCCCATGTTGTGCCTTCGGTGCTGATCATCCATGAGTGAGGCCTGGAAACTCGTCACATGCACAGGACAGCCTCTCCTGGTCTCGGCTCTCCCACTGTGCTTCCACTTCACTGGACTACAGATGTGGACAGAATTGACTGATGAAGAAACAGAGTGAAGATGATATCTATGACCTGCCTGAGAGACCCAGGAAAAACTTGGGTGTTTGGCAGTTTACTGATGTATAAAGACAATACCCCCAAAGATACAGCATTTATTACAGAACCCTGTTGGAGAATAGCTACATGCTTTGTTATTGTGTGGTCTAGACACTGGTGATCTTGGAAAAAGCTTTGAGAGAGATGACTGGCTTGAGACTTTTTAACTCAAATACACTCTTTGATATGTAGCTGGTGGTTCAGTGACTAGTACACAGAACATCATGCACTTGAGCCCAGACTAAGCTAAGGTGATTTTCTGCCTGTCAGAACTAAACTTGGCCAATCTTTCCATGCATGCACATAGGACCAGCGTTCAGTGAGATTATATTAGTATAGTTGTCCATTATGTCCCTCAGGTCTTGGTCCAGTGGACCTGACCCCTCCCCTGTGACCCCAACTTGCATTGTGGTGTTGCCCCATTTTCGTGTCACAAGAAGCAGATTCCTCGAGTTGAAGAAGACTCGTTACAAGGATTCTGAAGTCAGTGACTGTCAGAATCATTGTTCACTGCACATCAATGATCGTTAGGAGAAATGGACACATGAGGCAAAATACAGGGACAGAGCTAGTGACAGCAAGAACATATTGAAGACAAGAGCTAGATTGGTTAGATAATGTCACTATTGAAGGTTTGTGTACTGCTTTAGTCACTTGTGATTGGACTGATCCTAAGTACGATATCTTATTCCTCTTTCATGTACTTTCTTATGATGTAATAGCAAAGCTAAATGCCTGAATTTTATGTTGGTCATTCATATCTTATGTGTACACATTTTTAATGGAAATCCCAGCCCTGTTTTGTGAAAGTAGATGGATATTACTTATTCCATGCTAAAGGAATTCCAGAACATAACTGATGGGAGAGGATTTTTTTTTTTTTTAAGAGACAGCTCTCTTCTTTCTTAAACAGATGGATTTTTCTATATCACAATTACAGGAAGAATCAGATGGATGAGGACTGTGGGTGGTTTCTTATCACCAAGTGGGTGTAATGGTCACTGTGGGTGTGTTCTCATCCATTCCCATGCTCTCATGCCCTGAATTGGTCTAGAAATCCAAGTATCAGCTAATTAGTTTCTGGAATTCATCAGTTTCTGATTGCAAGGAACAATTCATGAATTGGCACCTGTTCTAATTTGGAAAATCACATAGAGAAGAGATAGTTTTGTAGGGCTTAGGTAAAGTGTTCTCCCTCATAGGACAAAGTCAAAAAGATGCTTCTGTCTTTTTCTGGATATTGTCATATGTGGTTACAAGATATTTTGTTATTAGCCTGAAAATGAAGTTCACACATGGAGATGGCAGGGAATTACCGGGACACAGAATTGGAGCAACTAGATAGAGTTTATTCCCAAAACCTGCTTACCTTTGTCGTTTCAGTTCTGTGAGCCAATAAAATCCTTAATCTTTATGCCAAGTTGAATTGGACTTTGTCTTGCCTTTAGCCAAATTTCTCCCTGCTAACACAGTATGGAAGTAGGCATGGAATGAGGGTGTTTGGATCTACTGGTGTTTGGATCTTGTCAGAGTATCAGTGGACTCACAGGAGCATTACCTCTGTGACTGCATGATGATATAGCATACATTTGTGTGTGCCTCATATCCTCCCATCCACCAGGCAATCCATCCTGCCCAGTCTTGTCTGCTCTGCTTATCTAGTGTGAAGCTCCTTTCCCAGCCTCTTTCTTCCTCCATCTCCTGCACCCAAGCCTGACTGCAGCAGGAGCAAGTGACTGATTCAGAAGTAAGCTGGGCTGAGCAATCAGATGTTCTGTCTTGTGAACCCAATATAGCAATTGTTTGTTGTTATACAGTACTTTACCTGGGGAGTTGAATGGATCACAAACACGGAGTAGCTCTTCTTATACCATGGGCATAGCAAAGCAAAGAAAGCCAGTTGGCAGAAGCCAAGGGGTAAAGAAACAGACATGGAGAAAGAAGACAGGCCTTCCAATGCCTGGTTCAGGTTCCATGTGGGACCTGGCCCTAACTTCCTGTCCTTGAGTTCAAATATTCCTTCTTCCTTAGGTAGCTTGGAAGGACTTCTATTTCCTGTGACCCAGAGAGCCCTGGCTAAGAGAAGAAAGTGTTGTCTTCACCTCAGTTTATACATGATACAACTGAAGATGAGAAAGGTTAACCAAAGCTGTTTTGTAGCAAGCTGAGAGTCAGCCTAGCTTTCCTAACATTATAACCTTTGTTTTTCCATTTCACTTGCTGGTTAAGTGACCAAGAGAGACCAATTCATCTAAAACGTTTTGTGACCATTGCCCATCATACATCAGACAAAAGAGAATTACTGTTCAGCTGCTTTGTTACATCCTTGACAAAACTGAATGGGTTACAAAATGCCAGACTGAAAACTCAGTAGTAAACTGGGTCACAATCACTAAAGGTCCGTTTACTTCAATATTTTAATGCACGCAGTATCTTCCTTAAATTGCCAAGAACTCACCAGCCTTGGCAGTGTTGCTAAGTGTTGCTAATTGTTAATTATCTTTAAATAAATATCTGCTGACTTGCATGTCAGGACACTCCTACATAGAGTTGCCCATGTGAGAAGCAACCCCACTGAAAAAGTAGCTGCCCCTAAGTGTGTCTGCTGCCATGAATTTCAATCTGAGACACATGTGAAGCCATCCCCTGTTTTCCCTGTCATAGCATTTTAATACTTGTGGCCTGTCTCTTCTGGCCAGGAAGCTTCTAGACCGTCCGTCTTACCTCAGTGCAGCTGCTCTGGAGACTAACTGCCTTTCAGTTTTGTAGTGACGTCCCCCAACCAGATCCCCAAATTAATTTTAGCATATGACACATAGCCTTCAAATTTAATGAAAATCCACTCAGCCATTATCTGTGACATGAAAGACTGAAACTTAATTATATTGACATGGATTTGAACTAATGCTATCATATTTTGCTAGAAAAGGCATCTCTTTAAGAGTGATCACAATTAGCAGTCAAATTTGGGAAATACAAGCATGGAGGAATATCTGTGCAGCCACATGGCACCCATACCTTTAGGACACCCATCTAGTCAGGGAATTTTAAGTTGCCTTAGAAGTGGTAAAACATTGGTTGCATAGTACCACTACCTTGAATAAGTGGATTTTTACAATATTTATCCTCTGCCATACCCAAATTAAGGATAATAAATGTCTGATGATGCTGCAAAGGAAATATTGCATATAGAGAAAGGATAAATGTCAGAAGGCATTAGTTTTCTGCACTACCTTCCTCCCCCCACCCTCCACCTCCATCCTTTCTCTTCTGGCTTCCAGAGAAAATGCTTTAGTCAATATGTCACTAAACTGTCTTTCCATTATACTTTTGTAATCTTCCTCTGGGAAGGGTTCTTTCTTTTTTTCACGACCTCTGAAAGTTAAAAGCAGGGATTATGTCATTTTGAAACTTGGATTGATGCTGTTTAGGGTATCGTAGCTGATTGGGTCTTATGGAGAAGATTATCATAGCAGTGGCTCTGCAAAGAGGGTGAGGAATGGGTAACATGACATGTATTGGGGGCTACTCAAACAGGCTAGCAGATGAGGATCGTGTATCTTTTTTTTAAGTTTTTTTTTTTAATTTATTTTGAGAGAGAGAGATAGAAAGAGAGAATGGGGGAAGGGCAGAGAGCAAAAGGGAGACAGAATCCAACCAAGCTCTGCTCTGTCAGCATAGAGCCTGATGTGGGGCTTGAACTCATGAACCGTGAGATCAGGACCTGAGCCGAAATCTTAACTGACTGAGCCTCTCAGGCGCCTGAGGACTGAATATCTTGACCATAGCCCAGGCATAGCAGGAATGAAAGAAGAGGACACAGTGATGGAGAATATTATGATGATATAGAAAATGATTACTATAATTTCTTTTAATCTAGGAATTGACAGATTTTTTTTTTTTCTGTAAAGGGATAAACAGTAAATAGTTTCAGCTCTCAGGGCCAGACAGTTTCTGCCACAACTACTCAAATCTTCCATAAACATGGACAATGATACATAAGTGTGTGTGACTGTATTCTAATAAAACTTAACTTATAAAAAAGATAGTAATTGGTTTGGCCCCAGGGCCACCAAGTCACTTGTTTATAAACTCTGTTGTTAAAAATAAATGCTAGATTAGTTGGCACATGGTTTGCCTGGTTCTAAACTCAACTCGTAGATTTGTTAAAATTCAAGAAGCACTAGGATTCTGAAGATTATTAACTCCCTTTTAAGTTTAGCAATATTTTTCAAGTTTCATTTGTGCCATGATTATGTTAACAATATTGTAAGTGTCCAAATCTGCATGTGTGAAAACAGATTTGTTTGGTACATATTATTAAGCTCAGCACACTTTTTCCTGTAAAAGAAGGATTGCAATAATTAACCCTGAACCAATAACCCTGAAAACAACAATGCAGTTCTGTGTAAGTGGGGAGCCCAACACTGTACTAACCACTATAGGAGATTTTTCAAACTATTGGGGCTGATATTTCTGCTCTTGAGAACCTGTCCATCACTGTTAACACAGTGGAAGCCAGCCCAAGACACGTGTGCTACCTTGTGGCCAAAGAGTGGAGCAGACACAGCAGCAGGTGGTTGCTGGCTTATTTACATGAATCAGAGAGTCTTCAGTTGTAGGAAGCAGTGACTGACTCAGGTTAACTCAGATTAATGGAGGCTTATTGTAAGAATATTGAGATCACTACCATTTGGCTGAACTTTGTGAGTACACAGGTGGAGCCCTGACTACCTCAGGAAAGAACTAGCGCCACAGTCCTGTGAGGAATCAAGACACCTGGATGGATGGGTCTCTTGGTCAGCCCTCCTCGAAGAATTGTTCCACTAAAGCTAATCAGTGGCTTCCTGTGTCTCTGCTTTTATTCTCATTGCTAAATAACACATTCTCATTCTGTATCTTGCTTTGAAATTCTCCTAGAAGTTATTGTTAGTAGTGGAATCAGTGGTGGACTACAGTGTGGACGGTGGGTGGTCTCTCCCACACAGCCATACTGCTAGACAACCTTTTCTTCCATCTTGTGTCTTCTCACTCCTTAGCACTTAGTAGTCTTCTCTATGCTGCTTGCAAGTGAGAGCTCACTTGGCTGCACTTAATTGCAAGGAATGCTAGGAAGTGCAATCCACCTGCATGTGCAAGAAAGGGAAATGGATTAGTCAGTCTTTAAAACACGAAAGCAAGCCTATAGATTGCTGTCTCTATTTGCACAAGAGCCCCTGAACTTGCTTGAATTTGTTTTCAAGGAACCTTATGTCTGTAAAATCCTGAGGGAAAATGAAATTGAGTATTCCTGAGCTCATTTGTAAAAGAGAAAAATTTGTTGCTGCTCAGAAATGGAGAATCCAAAATAGTAGGATTCTTCTCACTACCAAATTTGAGCCAGTCAGTATTTGAATACTCTGAAGTGTTTCTTACTACACAGAGAAGAGGAACTTTTGTGAACGTGTTGTAATAGGGAGAGCAGGAGCATACAGAAAGAAATGAGAGCTTGCTTTTATGTCATCCCAACAGCTAATACTGCCCTGGATTTTCAAGGATCCCATCACATTATCAGTCCATGTATCCTAATCCTTGAATCAGGAAGCATGGACACAAATGTGAGTTCTGAGTAAGTGTTTTTACAAGCCGTGCGAGAGAGTTAATATCCTATATGATTAAGTCAGGAGCATGGAGACTCTGATCCCAGCCCTGCTAATATCCATCTTGGTAACCTTGGATATGTTACTTGGTGTCTGCATTTTTTTCCTTGAAGTTAAGTGTGATTGCTTAAAATCTATCATTTAGAGAAATCTAAAGACTGGTGGTTGTGTTTTCTCCGTGGCTGTGCTGGGTGACACTCAAGGGAAAGATACCTTTCTTGCTTTTTGCTGTTACTATTGTCAACTCCAAATGAGCCCTGGTAGTTTTCTCAGGGGTGAAGTGAGACTGGGTACACGTTGCACCTGTGGAGCCCAGCCCTGGGCATGAAGATTCTGAGAAGCACCTTCAACTATGAGGTCCTAAGTATCTGTGTGGATTTATCATAGGTATGAGTTCTCAGAATGCTCTTCTGAATTTAGAACTGGGAATTGAGAAATTAAGTAAGAAAAAAAGTGTGTGTGGGGGATAGTCTTGTGAAGATTCTGTATCCTGGGCAAAATGGTAGTGGGTTGAGTTGGTGCCTGATCTTCCCTTTATTAGAGGTTATCTTGCCCTTGTCCCTAGGAGCCTGTTCTCGGTATTTATTACAACTGCTCTGGGTTCAGTGCCTTCTTTCTAACTTGACACTCTCTCTTGTCCTTCGCTGGCTATTTCCGTGGTCTCTTAAACCTACATCTAGGTGTGTGTACCTCTCAAGAACATACTGCATCTGATGAGCATATTCACATCCAGAGATGCAGGGTGTGATAGTACATTCTCACAAAGAGCATCTGGAAACTAAATCCCATTCTTGATTGTGTGACCTCAGGGAATCACTTTACTCAAGATCAGTTGAGGACCCAGAGCCAGGGATAATGGCCACATGCTAGGCAAGGCAGGGGCTGATAGAGGTTTGAGTAGTCAAGACCCTATATATAACCACTTCCTGCATGGAAGTCTCCTACTCTGCAATTACACAGAGCTGGCCTTGACAGGGAGCTGCGGGTTCCCGAGGACTTAATTGATATAAGAAATAGCATTACAGTGAATTAATTAGAAGTCCTTGAGTCTTGATAAGCATTTGTTACAGGCTGCTGTGCCTTTTCATTATGGCACTGGGGAAGGGACTGAGGAACGAAAGCATGGAGGATGTTTTACAGGCAGATGCAGAAGAGACTTTGTAGGCAGTGTGGAGAGAGAAATCCCTGCATAATGATCGCTCACTAAGGGAAAATTCCAGGACTCCCATGCGTCCCGAACTCTTGAGAAATAAGAACTTCCTGACAAGTCACTTGGTTTAGCTTTAAGAAAATGAGCCTCTTGATTTATGAAACATGTCCAGGGACTGGCATTTGGATTAAGAAGCACTTTGCTCTGAAAGAGAAGTAGGTGGAAATGAAGGAAGGAACACAGTCATCAGGGTAAGTAAAACTAGCCTCTGAGACCACAAGACATCAAACCAAAAGAAATATCCAAAATCTCCAAGGCCCATTCAGAGGAATTCACCCCTCAGTGATGAATCACATTAATTAGTACTGGCCACCTAGTGGCAGAAGGGGGAGCAGCATACTGATTTATGGGCCCTGTTTTCTGTAAAAAACTGTTCTCAATAGAAGCTAATTGTCATAAAAATGTATGAGTAAGAGGGGGCTTAAAATATTACACATCAGAGGAAGATGTTTGCATAAGAGAAATATAATTTTGCACTTAAAAACTCAGCCATCTTGGGGCGCCTGGGTGGCTCAGTCGGTTGAGTGTCTGACTTCAGCTCATGTCATGATCTCACAGTTCGTGAGTTCGAGCCCAGCGTCGGGCTCTGTGCTGACAGCTTAGAGCCTGGAGCCTGCTTCAGATTCTGTGTCTCCCTCTCTCTGCCCATTCCCTGCTCATGCTCTGTCTCTCTCGGTCTCTCAAAAATGAATAAATGTTTAAAAAATATTAAAAAAAAAACCCTCAGCCATCTCAGGATTAGATAACCTCGACTATGAACATAATTGAATACAATAACTCCTATATCTTCAGTCTATATATATATATATATATATATATATATATATATATATATATATATATGTAGAGATTACAAGTATTATGCCTGTTCTGGAAATGGTTCTTCCATGAAATCCTATTTTTTTTTTTATTTTTGTTTTTCAACGTTTATTTATTTTTGAGACAGAGAGAGACAGAGCATGAACAGGGGAGGGGCAGAGACAGAGGGAGACACAGAATCTGAAACAGGCTCCAGGCTCTGAGCTGTCAGCACAGAGCCCGACGCGGGGCCCGAACTCACGGACCGTGAGATCACGACCTGAGCCGAAGTCGGACGCTTAACCGAACAAGCCACCCAGGCGCCCCCATGAGATCCTATTTTTGATGTAATCTGGAAAAGAGTGTTCTCGTGCCAGGAAAATTATCAATGTACTGAAAATAAATCACAGCTAGGAATCGAGACTTGGGTGACCATCCAGCTTGGTTATGCAAAAACTCAGCGATTATCAGAAAGTCATTTACTTATTGCGCAGTGATGTTTGTTTATGTGTGGTGTGTGGGCACAGGCATAAATATATATCTGAAATTGAAGCAATTAGGGACATTCCTACATACCTCTCAAGAAGTACTGGGGGAGCCTAATAATAAGTATTTGCTGAGCACCCTCAAGGAGCTGAGTTCTGCTATATCTCAATGAGGGATTTTAGAGAAGGATAAACAAAGCCTCTATCCAATCTAAATGGGGAATCTAAGGCACACATGAGATAATGATCAACAATATAAGTCATCAAATGGCCTTGGCTATAGGGTATCTTAGAGAATATGTAAAGTGACTTTACAAACCCAAACCATATGTAAGAACCTATATACTCTCAGTACCACTGCCTTGCATCTTTCCAACAGCACTCTATCTTTGATGTTTTCTACTCACATTGCTTACGATTCCTGCCTCCAGCCATCCCCACAGATGTATGCACCCCAGCCCACCCCCCTTATCATATTACTTGTTCAGCTTATCTCTTGAGTGTGGTTCAGTACAAGCTGTCCAGTCCCTCAGACTCATACAGCCCATGAACATATTCTTACTCCTTCCATGCCCCAAATCCTTGTCCATCTTTCTTCCCCATACAACATAACATCTCGTGAAAAAAATTTCGTCTCTGTCTTACACCCATGATTTTATTTCTTCCTGCTCCCTCATCATTATTACCAATGTCCTTAGCACCATAGTGTAATTTATATATACAGGTGCCAGGTGAGCTCATGTGAGGATGTGTGATCATTAAAAGCTTCCTATCTAGTTTTATTTTATAAGGTAGGATTCATTTATACAGGCCTAAAATGCTGGGTTAGTGATGTTCTGTGTATACTTGATTATACAGCTGTTGGAATTAGATGTGAGTCCCAAGCATGAAGCCTAAAGATAAGGTGAACTTTGCTCTAGATTAATGTCAGTTCTTCAAGAATCAAAACTACTGTAGCATGATCTATTGATGATAAATATTTCACTAATCAAGTCCTAGTAGTTGTAAATTCCAGACTCCTTTGTTCGAAGGGAGTTGTTGATCTTGCAGCCGCCAAAGAAGTTAATCAGCAGATGCATTGATAGCAAGTGAAATTATCATGCATCTTACATTTCAGAAAGTGAGAGAATGTTTTAGCAACATTGAGTGACAAAAGAAACAAAGGTTTGAAAGCAAAATCACCTTGAAACTTCAGCCATCTCATTAGTTTCTATGAATTCCATGTGAGGGAGACATAATATCAAGTATAGTTGAGACAAGATAGGGTTTTATGGCAGAAATCCATCAGACTCCTTTATTCTGGGACAAAATTCTGAACTTGAGAATGGAGTGTTTTCTCTCATGGACGTTGGATTTAAAGGCTATTGTATCCAAGGATGTTCTCCATGGCATAACTCTTGCTGTTTGCAGAACCTGCAAATGTTCCAAAGCCCAGAGTTATAATTAAGGACCTTGTTACACCATAAAAGATTTTCAAGCTTTAATCTATGACAACCCACATAGCACTCAGGGCTTAAATACTTTATTGACCAGGCTGGCAGGCTGACTCCTGTGTTGGAGCCGGGAGAGGCCTGCCCCAATTTATCTCTCCCACACTACATATTTGTAGTCATAAATCTTTTGCTAGGCTCTTTGAACATTAAAAATAGCCCAGCATCCCTGGCTTTTCTCCTAGTGCCTGGAGAGCCAAATCAAAGGTGCCAGCCTCCCATGGCCTTTGCATGTCGCGCTGTGGCAAGGAATGTGTACATCTGTCCTGGCCCTCCCTGTCGGAAGTGTCAAGTCCAACGACAGCATTTCCCATCCAGGGTTTGGCTCCCTCTCCGCAGATGCCTCCCTTATCTGGGTATCAACACCGACACCGAGCGGCAGCCTGGGCTGAGCAGTCCCTGTGCCAGCCTGCATCTGTTCCCTTCTCTCCATGATGACTTTGGGCTGGCGTGTCTTCCTTGTTCTGCAGGGATCCCACTAGATGGAGCAGACTCACTGTGCTGCCACCAGAGCCTGGCCACGGGGCTTTCCCTGAGACTGGAGGAGAGAGGCAGAGCAAGCAGCAAAGGACAGGGCATAGTTTCCGAAGGTGCAGAAGAGAAACAGTTTCAGGGTAGGCCCAAGAGCAGAGCAGAACTGGGCTCTAAACTAGAGAGTGACCGCACAGGCGTTCGCCAGCTCATTCAGAGCAAAGAACAAGGTGTTCTGTTAGAATGTGAGTTTATGTATGACACGTCCTTCTTCGCACATGAGGATAGGGTTCTGTTTGGAGTTTTATTTCAGGGGTGATTAGAAAAAGTCTTTATGGGAGTCCTCCTTCAGCTCTTGTGCAGGGACTTCTACATCTCTTCCCTTTTTCTTTTAAGTTCCCATCCTGATCATTAATAACACCAGCTTTATTGAGGTGTCATTGGCAGCCAATAAGCTGTGCGTGTTTAAAGCGTACAATTTGGTAAGTTTGTCGTAGGTATTCACCTGTGAAACTCTCACCATAACCAAGATAATGATTATATCCACATCCCCTCCAGTTTCCTCGAGCCCTTTATACTTCCTCTGTCCTGCCCTTCCCCCCTCCTATCTCCAGGCAGTCACTCATCTGTTTTCTGTCACTATAAATTAGTCTGTATTTCCTAGACTTTTATATAAGTGGCATCAAAGAGTATGTGCCTTTCCCTCAGCAAAATTATTTTGAGATTCACCCATATCGCATCATGTGTCAGTAATCCATTCTGTTTTGTTGCTGGGTAGCATTCCATCATGTGGGTATACCACAGTCTGTTTGTCCATCCATCTGTGGATGGACATTTGAGTCATTTCCAGCTTGGGACTATTATGAATAAAGCTGCTATGAATATTTGTGTGCAATTTTTTCTGTGTTTTCATTTCTCTTGGGAAAATACCTGGGAATCAAGTAACTGGGTCATATAAAAAGTATATGTTTAACCTTTTAAGAAACTGCCAAGATCTTTTCTGCAGAGACTGTGCCATCTATCTTCCCACAAGCTGAGAGTCTCAGCTCCTCCACATCCTGGTTGACCTAGCACTATAATCCCTACTGTGAGGTGACGGTCTAGCTTGCATCCCCATCCACCTCACACATGGCCACTTGTCTCTGGTGGCCACACATGAAAGAGTCAGGGATTGGGCTGGACAGAGGAGGAAGACACTAGGTAGGGATGTTCATGACCTAAGATTGACGGAAACTATTTTGTGAGATTCCAGAGACCAAAAGATTTTCTTTTTTTTTTCCTTTTTTTTAAATTTTTTTTTAACATTTATTTATTTTTGAGACAGAGAGAGACAGAGCATGAACGGGGGAGGGTCAGAGAGAGAGGGAGACACAGAATCTGAAACAGGCTCCAGGCTCTGAGCTATCAGCACAGAGCCCCACGCGGGACTCGAACCCACGGACAGTGAGATCGTGACCTGAGCCGAGCCAGGCACCCCCAAAAGATTTTCTGTTGTGTGGCATTAGTCAGAATCATGGAGTAAAAGATTATTATGGCTTAAAAGCTTTGACCGTTATTCTGTAAGAAGGAAGGAAAAGAAAAATCTTTTGTCTTTTATTTTATGGAATCCAGTAAATTGCTCACATTAACTACAGTGTGATGCTCAGAGATAGAAAAATGTACATTAGACTGTTACTAAGAAAAACATGTTTCTGAGTATGGCTATGTAGACCAAATGCCCTGAAAAGAAGTCCCTTTTACATTCTATCTGAACACAAATGACTACAAGCTTACTACCTCCTCGGGAAGCCTATCTCTGCAGTCAGATTTTTGTTCATGGAGTAGATTTTTACCTAAAAGTGTTAGCGACTGCTCACCTGGGCACGTGGAGTGATTGAGAATCACAGTCCACATAACACTGTTCGATCAAAGTATGTTGATGAGATAGTGTGAGGAAGCCAAGTTAGGCTTTGGAAAATAGTTTTCCTTCTACTTCTTTTATACATCTTAGACTCATATATCCAGGAGGCATCTTAGAGATCATCGGGTCCAGTCACTCTCAAATGATATCCCTGGCAACCAGGTTTCAAATAAGAAGGAGGGAGAAAATGACAAAACAAATAAAACAGAGTTGTTCTTTGTCCATATGCTTTACCAGTAGAACTTCTATGTAAGAGTTTGTAAAGATCCCATCACTTAAAAAAGAAAACCACTGATTGTGTCTAACTCGCATATTTCAGATGGGGAGAATGAGACCCCAGGAGCAGATATGTTTTTCTCCTGCTTGAGGTCATACTATTTGTAATAGAGCTGGGGCTGAAACACGGGGCTTCCAGAACCTAGGTTGGTACTACCTTCATATGACCATGTTTTGTATTTAATGTCAAGGCTAGAAAAATAAGTGAAAACCATGCATGGTTAAATCTAAAACATGTGCTATTCTGTTACTAGTGTAATATAAGTCAGTCCCTCTCCAGACCACCAAAGTCACCACAACAATAATAGCTATATAAAACAAAAACAAATGTAACACCAAAGCACTAATCCACACCATCTGCTCTGAGATATTTATGTCATTTTTGTCTTTCTCTTTATGCTTTCTTCTGGTGCCTCTTGCTGATGAGAGAAACCAACTCAGAATAAATAGTGAGAGTTACCACCAGGCCCTCTGTGGTGCTTAGAGCCATTCAAGGAGTGTGTGGGGGTGGTGTGTGTGTGTGTGTGTGTGTGTGTGTGTGTGTGTGTGTGTGTGTGAGAGAGAGAGAGAGAGAGAGAGAGAGAGAGAGAGAGAGAGAGAGAATAGGGTGCTATTGTTCCCCACAGAGAGTGTGGAAAAATATCTTTGAAAGATCAAAATGATACAGTTGGCAAACCATCATTCCCACTTAAGTTGAAGTATCATGGTGCAGAGGCAGAATAGGACATAGCCTTTAAATGGCACAAAAGCTAAGTGGGCTGGAGGTGGTGAGACATCTGGTCCTTTCTGCTCCCTCTTGATCACCACGGCCCAGGTGGGGTGCCAAAAGATTTGCCAGTGACTTCAGAGAATACAAATATGCCAGCAAATATCCCATGGGCACCTTCTAATTTACTCCCCAGTAATTTATTACTATCACCCATTCATTTCTTTAAATAGGTTTGGCCAAGATATGAACAAAATACTGGGTGTAACTTTTTGTAAAATTTCATATGCAACTCTAACCAAGTATTAAGATATTTATATATTATATAAATATATATTATTAATGTGCATATCTTAGTAGCTACTAAGTGAAGTCATCATTACAATTATATGCCTTTTAAAGTCCTAAGATGAACAGGGTGAAAATAAGGATTTTCCACATTAAGTCAGTTCGGTAAGCCTCTGACTCTCGATTTCAGCTCAGGTCCCCGAGATCAAGTCCCATGTCTGCCCTGCATCTGCCCCACGTCTGGCTCTGTGCTGACAGCATGGAGCTTGCTTGGGATTCCCTCTCTCCACCCCCCCCTCTCAAAAATAAGTAAATAAATAATCATTAAAAAAACAGTTCTAAGATGAAGTTCAGATGACAGGCATACAAAGTCACTTTAAATAAACATCTGCAGGGGCGCCTGGGTGGTTCAGTCAGTTAAGCATTCGACTTCAGCTTAGGTAATGATCTCATAGTCCATGAGTTCAAGCTCCGCGTCAGGCTCTGTGCTGACAACTCAGAGCCTGGAGCCTGCTTTGGATTCTGCGTCTCCTTCTCTTTGCCCCTCCCCTGTTCATGCTCTGTCTCTCTCTGTCTCAAAAATAAATAAAAACATTTTTAAAAAATTATAAATAAATAAACAAACATCTTCAGAGAAAGGAATATAGAGAAGGAATAAATATTTTTTGTCAGGCACTCTACTAGAAAAGGCTTTTTTGTAATTTTTCTCCTTTAATCTGCTTTTCAATTCTATGCCACATGTATGATTATCTCCACACTGCAGACAAAATAAATTACTTTCCCCAAGTCCCAAACTTAGGTTAAGGTTTTGGCCTCAGTCTAACTTCAAGGCTCATGGTCTTTCTTGGACCTGTGATAACAGTCTTAGATATTTGGTATTCATGTTTGGGGAAATAATGACAAAAAGGGGAAGGTTATAATTCTATATGTAGAACACTGATTCTGGCTCTTTGTTGAGTTGCCTGCCATAATGAACCCTCCTCTAACTTGCTATCCTAAAGCTTCAGGGTTAGACCCGATGGGGTATTTGTGGGATGTAAAGAGGGCTGGACCCGAGAAGGCCCAAAGACCATTGGGTTCTCAGGTCTGTGAGTTACTTATCCCGGAAAATGACGAGCCAACTGCCCTCAGCATGGTGCTCATGGAGAAATACTCTGAGCTCCTGTTACTTCCTCACCACATTATCCATCTCAGCAGAAAAATGAGGAAATCTTCATGGAGACTCTAGCTCCCTACCAGTGGGAGTCAGGTGGGAGATTTGACCTGCCCCTAAAACTAGCTCATGTGCATATGACAAAACGCACGTTTTAATTGTGCAGGACTAAAACAAAGAGAAAATTATAAAGTGCACAAAAGGATTTTCCACATTGCTGAGCCTTGCAAAGTGTTCACACTTGAGTTCCTCTTTTTGAATTCATTATCTCAGGGCAGCATTCGGCTTGGAAAGCCAGGGGAGCTGAGCTGAAAATGTGTGTTCTTATTACTTGAAGTTGGTAGGAAGAATGGTGTTTGGAACCAGCTTTGCTCTTTGCAAATTCTTTGTCAACAAACTCTGCCTCTTATTCCAAATGTGCAGCTCTAGGTAAAATATTAATTTAGGGTCCAGTCTTGACCATTTATTTTAATATCTTGTATATTTGGAAGGCTCACTCTGAAAGTGTTTATTAGTAATTCTAAACTTGCATTACTGGGCATTTTGCACATTCTTTAATTGGAAGGATGAATCACGGGTGGATATCTAGATCATACCCACAAAGGATCCATGCATGACTGTTGTCTGTGAGGTTATTTGCCTCATGGTCCCACAAACGTGTCATGTCCCTTCTAGCTCCTTCACCTTTACTCACACATTCTTTCTTTTCTCTATCCCTGTCCTTCTGATCATTCAGCATCTAAACTGCCTCCCTCTTTTCTTCTAACTCTTGTCAGTTACTTTCTGTTCTATTCTTCTGACAGCCAATCAGATGCTTTATAACATCTCTTCTATTTTATTTTAAATCTTGAACGGCAATTTAAAATTGTTATTATTATTTACCTTTCTTCCTATTTTACCTTGCCTCCCTAAGTGGACCAGGCACTTCTTCAGTTCAGGGGCTGCATGTTCTCCTAGGTGCTATCTATCACAGCCCCAAATGCCTGCCTTCCTACTAGACAGACTCTATGAAGGGATTTCTTGAGTGGATGAGTCAGTTGATAGAAATGTGTTATTGAATCATCAATTCCTAAAGGTGAGGAATACACTTGAATTCATTTCTTTCCTTTTCTTAGCAACTGTTTCACAACTGGCTAAATGAGATGGTGGCAAGAAAGCTGATCTCCAGCCCTATTTTGAGAAGAGTTTCATGGGAGTTCATTTAGTGGAGCCAGAAACTGAGGGAGTTACTGAAAAGCAGGAATAAATTGCTGTTAACTGCTATTGTTTGCAATTTGCTACTGGAAGTAGCAAGGTAAATTTTAGTGCACATATATAATACAGTTGTATTGATTGGGCTGCCTTTGTCGAAGTTATTGGTGCAATTAAATTGACCTTTTGCCAGTACAGAAATAACTTGTTTAATAAAGACTGAACAAATGAATTCAGTATAATTTTAAAATGGCAGGTAAACAGAGTATTGGCTATAAGGCCTTTCTAAAATCACTGCAAAGGATTAGTGTGAACCTATTGGGCAGTTTCTGCCAGATGAATAAATAGTTCTTGGGAAGCCAGAACTGGAAGGTAGGTGGTTGTGATGTTATAATACCAAAAGCTATGTCATAAGTATGATTTTGCTCTCTATAACCCACCAAGCATTGAGGAATCCACTTGGGTTCATTAAGCATGATGCTAGATCCAGCATCCCTTTACAAACAGCACCAAGGAGAGACAAGGGTTGCACAGGTATCATCTCTGGGAATATGCACATATTTTCCAGCCTTACCACCAGGCTACTGACACTAACTGGTTCATGATAGGACCTCTGAGACTCTAAGATACAAGATTATCTAAGACAGGAACCAAGGCCTCTCACTGTATATATCAGATCTTTTGGTGAGCATCTCATCTTTGAGAGGATGTCACTTACTGTGGGTGGCACCCTGACCAGCAAGGGCAAAGAAACATAAGGCAGAGCTATTATTATTACCTGTGGCACACTCACACTCTACATGGTGCTTAAAATATACTTTCTATTGAAATCTATAAATCTTTCCAAATGTGAATCTCGAGGAAGTGTATATTAAAATACAGGCTTCATCACCTCCCCAATCTACTGAATCAGCAAAATCTCTGGAGGTAAAAAGGTTGGAGATATAGAATCTACATTTTAACAGAGAACCTAAATGAATCTTACAAAACCAAAGTGTGAGAACTATTCTAATAAGGGTTAGCAGTTTGATATATGACAGGAGAAAACACAAAACATATTGAATGTATTCGGTATTCTTCTATGAGAGGGTTAGTCAGGTGTGTCCACAAGAGGAGACAGACTCAAAGGCCTCAGCCTTTGAGTTAATAACAAAGTTAATAACAAAGTTAATAAACAAAGTTTATTAGACTCACAGGACTTAGAACCAGAAGGCACTGCATGGGGCACAGGGCCATGTCTGACTATAAGCGTAGTCAGGAGGGAGAAGACTTGAGCAAGAGGAAGGGTGAGACCAGAGCCTTCTGTGTGTGTGGGTTGAGGGTGGGAGATGGTACTCCAGGAAAGGCAAGGCAGAACAGTTTAGAATTCCTAGTTTGAATATTGTGGAGTGGCTTTGAGTTATAGGAATGGTCTCTAGTTGACGAGCACCTGGTCCTGGGATGATTATGGCAGGAGAATATTGCCTTCTGAGATGCATGGGCAAGATAGAAGAGATCTGGTTCTGGACTGGTTAGTTTCCCTATCTAAGGTGTGCTCCCAGCTGAATCTTTTTCTATCTCTAAGAATTGACTGACTAAGGAGTCTCTCCCCAACTAGAAAGTTGTTTGTTTTGTTTTGTTTAACCATCAAAACATCATACTATACAGGGGTGCCTGAGCATCTCAGTTGGTTAAGTGTCTGACTCTTGATCTCAGCTCAGGTCTTAATCTCAGGGTTGTGAGTTCAAGCCCTATGTTGGATTCCATGCTGGGTGTGAAGCCTACTTAAAAAAAACAAACAAACAAAAAAACTCATACTACACAAAAATAAGTAAGCAAGTAAATGTTTTAAAACATTTAAATATATGTGTTTATATTTTCTGTAGACAGAATGTCACTTGTCTACAGACTTGTGAATCTGTGAATGGGACGAGGACTTACCACAAGGGAAATACATTAGGAAGCGAACCTTGTCGGGCAGACAGCACAGCAACCTGGAACCCATTACTGCTGCCTAGATTTGGAACATGAAATCTATCTGTGCTCTGTGGGCAAGAAATACAGATTTTGAAATTTATTAGGTTATATATGGTATGATAGTCAAGACAGAAGACCTAAAATGGGAGCCTAGAAAACATGTACAATTTAAGCAACAGGTTGAGGAGGAGGAGGAGGAGGAGGCAATGAAGAAGAAGTGGTCAAAGTTAGAAGGAAGAGAAATAAATGGAGGAGTGCACTGAAAGGGAAGGGTGAAGAAAGCTTTAAGGTACTGATGAAGTTAAAAGAAATAAAAAAATTAAAAACAAGCTCTGTTACAAGCTGCAGACAGTCCAAATGATATGAGCATGAGGTGCAGATGCTGACGTCCAGCACGTTCAGTAGAAACGAGCATTCGGGGGCGGGGGAGAGGGGAACATGGGTGATGGGCATGGAGGAGGGAACTTGTTGGGATGAGCACTGGGTGTTGTATGGAAGCCAATTTGAAAATAAATTATATTTTAAAAAGAAAAAAAAAAGCTTTCAACCGCATGTTTTGCATTCTATGTTGTCAGTAGCAATCGTAGTAACTGTGTTTGCTGTATAACGTTGGCTAATATATTTGGGCCTCGGTTTCTTCATCTACTCAATGAAAAGACTGGAGACTTGATGTTTGCCTGTCATCAGTCATCTCCCCAAGCTCCTTCTGGGAGCCTTCTCTATCTGACTGTGCAGCTGTTCCTCCCCTCCAGACCTTAGAGTATGCCAGTTAGCGTGTCCAGGTTCCTGGCTTGAGCAAGCCTACCCTCCTGTGACTAGGGAGATAGCTCAAAGTGTCTTTTGCCTTTTCTCACCTTCACTTCTCCTGATCATACTTTTTGGCTCCCCAAGCCCTACCCACCCTTTACCTCCTTTTCCTAGTTCTCTGTGCTAACTTTCCGGAGTTATATCCATCTTTCTAATCTCTTTGGCAGACTTTTCTTTGGCATGTACAAAGCACTCACCCATAGGCTTGTGACTTATATTATGGAGGGGGATATCCAATATTTAATAAGGCCTGAAGTCTAGAGGAAAATAAAATTAGAATAACTAAATTGAGTCCTATATTAGTTGGATACCAGAAAGTCAGAATAAATATCCCAAGAGGTCTTACTCTGCAGGTTATTGAAATCTGGAATTTCTCACTGAAGCAGTCTACATGTTGTTAGAATTGTGAAAGTCCTTTAAAACTGGCACTCGTATAATTTTTTGGGGGGTTGATTTTTCTGGACTTCGAACTTCACATTGTGAATTGTGGCTGTGCCTATGACTTCTTTATCTCTTAGAGGTATAGACTAACTAGTCCATGTCTCTGTCTGCCTTTATTATTTTGGAGGTTCTCACCATTCCTGCCATTGCTGGCTCTATTGAGTAGAGAAGTTCATTCTCCAGTCAGTTAGCAAGCTCTTGTCAAGGTAGTTGAAGATTTAGACTTGTTCTGAAGTGTGCACCTCTCCATGTGCTTTGGAAACAACTCACAAATTCTTCTTGTTGTTTCAGATGTGAGGGTCGGTCTCCTGCCAGAGGAAATTAAGAATTGTTACTCTTTTTTTGTTGGTAGGAAAAGTTCTGGAGTTGTGACCGCCTAATTTTCTCCTCTTTCTTTTTGTTTCCATATAGAATCTGTCTAAGGGTGTGCAGACTCTTCTTTCATTTCTTAAAACTTGTGGCCTTAAAAATTCTTTGATTCTATGACTGTCCCATTTAGCCATATGTATCAAAAACAAGCACAGCCACAGTTTGTGTGTCACCACTATGTGCTTCCCTGGGTGGGGTCTCTCACCAGCTACTGGGTAGAACCTTAAAGGCTTGCCCCAGGGAGGCACCATGTTTTTTGGTGGACTTGGTAATAATTGGCTCTCTCTTCACACTTCCACTGGTTGTGAATATGCCACTAGAGCCTAGGATATTGGCCTCCAGAAGGAAGAAAGATGGCTAAAAGCTATATTGGGCCCGATTTATGTAGTAAACCAATGGGTTGTATTTAAGAAATTAAAAAAAATTGTTAGATAACTAAAAAGTCTGAACTTTGGCTCTTACTAGCATTGATACTTGGTGAAATAACAGAGAGGGAGATTGTTTGATAAAAGTAGAAGTCTGTATAACTTTTGCTGAACATTGTGATTACGCTATCAGGGGGCAGGGCCTGATTTTCTTTTCTGATCAGGGTCTTAATAGAAGGAGATTCCAGTACTTTTTTCTTCTCCATAATTGGCAAGCTCCTTGGACAGAAGTGGTGATGACGTGGGTTTAATTTCCACAACACGTTCTTGTTGCTCCACAGAGCAACATGGCAGGTGAGGCAAACCTACACCCAGAGAGAAAGTGTCAAAATTCACACTTGGCATCACAGTTCTCCTTATTCATGTGTCCTTACTCTGACCACCATATAGAGTTTTAAAGAACCTGCAAAAGCACTGAGGCCAGTTCTTCTTTGCATAGGGCATTCATGAAGTTTACTCAAGATCACAGACCTAATTACGGGCAGGTCAGGGGCCAGATTTCAGGCCTCCTGACTTCCCATCCAGGCTCCTTTCATGTTGCTAAGCAAAGGAAGCTCTTGGGGATTGAGACAAAGTCACTAGAATACTACTTATCAAGGAGTTAATAGCATAATCATTGTTACTGAGTATGTCCTATGTGCCGGGCACTTTTCTAAAGCTTGCATATCATTTTAATTTAAACTTCACCCACAAACTTTTAGGTAGGTTTAATTATTGTCCTGATTAAAAACAAAAACAAACAACAACAACAAAAATAGACACAAAGCAGAAAAAAGAGGAAATTGAAGTATGGTGAGCTGGATAGCTGGCTCAAGTTCACATGGTAAGTTATAGATTAGAAATTCAAATCTGGTTCTGTGGATTCTAAAGTATATTTCTTTTTCTTTTTTTAATTTTTAAAGTTTATTTATTTTGAGAGAGAGAGAGAGAAAACAAACAAACAGGGCAGGAGCAGAGAGAAGGGGAAAGAGAGAAGCCCAAGCAGGCTCTGCACTGCCAGCTCAGAGCACCATGCAGGGCTTGATCCCATGAACCGTGACCTGAACTGAAATCAAGAGTCAAATGCTCAACTGACTGAGCCACCTAGGTGCCTCTCAAATAAATATTCTTAACTATTGTACTCTGCTGCCTGCAAAAATCCTTGTATGTTGTACATAGTTGTGATCATTTGTGCATGTAGTTTTGTAGCCTGCTTTTTTCACTAAGCATTCCTTGTTATTAAAAACGATAAGCATCCTTGTTATTAAAAATTCTTCACAATCACCATATTAATAGTTTTATAATCTTCTGTCATCTTTCTTTATGTTGTCTATTTTTCCTGTTTCTTAAACGTTTTCCTTGTATTCTTTTTTCTCTACATATTTTCTTGTATTTATGTTATTTCCTGAAGCTATTTGCAATTAGACATCTTGGTTTTATCATTACTAGTTGTTAACTTAGAATTTTTCAAAGGTCTCTTTAAATGTACTTGACTAATTATCAGTGGTAGAAATTGAATACTGTTCCAGTCCCACTTCCCCAATATATAGAATAAATAGTTTACTTCCTTACATCTTTTACCCTTTCCTAGCCTCTTGTGTATTTAACCTGAGGTTTGAATTTTTTTAACAACTATATCATTTCTATCCTATAATTCAACCTCTCTCTCATACTCTCTCTCTCTTCTCCCATGCCTCCATCTATGTATCTATCTACAAATATGTGTGTTTGCATATGTGTGTGTCTTATAAGAAGTTTGTGAAATGTTAAATTTAAATGCCTGTAGGGACTCCATGTGGAGGAAAGAGGCTAGCAGTAGATACCCCTTTGACGATCATTAACACATAGCCCACAGTGGAAGACTGTGGGGATTGTGGAGATTTATCAGGAGTGAATATAAAGATAGAAAAGAAGTTGACTGAGGATGGAATTCTAGTGAACACAAATATTTTAGATGCCAGTGACAGAGAATGAGAAAAAGTGATCAGAAGAATTGGAGGCAAATTAAGAGAAAAGAGTCATGCCATTCAGTGTAGAAGAGAGTTTCAGGAAGGTGGATTGCTTTGGAAAATGTGCCTTGAAAGTTTCCCCTGGATGTAATGTTGTAGGCCAGTGGGGATTTTTGGAAGTGCAATTCCATAAGGATAATTAGCATATAGGACAGGGTTGTGGTTAAGGACCAAACAGAAATACAGAAGAAGCCTGCTCTTCTCTGTGACATCTAATAGGTTAGGCTTCTGGTTCTGGTTCCAACAAGTGACCTTGGACAATACTTAATATTTCTGAACCTCAGTTTCCTAAGCCACGCAGTTTAGGGAATGGACTATATAATGTCTAGAATACACTCCAATTCTAATGTTACTGGCAAGTATTAATCTTTCCCCCAACAACCCAAGACAAATACTTCAATGGGAAACATTAACCCTAAAGTGGTTCTCAAATGGTGAGCCAACTGAGTTGTAAGGGAAGTCGAATATCTGGGTTCCTGAATATTCCCATTGATATCTATTCTGACAATTTTTATGCCATACTTTTTGTCATGAAAGATTAGCAAATTGTGTATTTGATATAGCCTTTTAATATATCATCCAAAGTTTCTTCCCAGCCACTTATAGAAACATTTAAGCAAGTTCTCAGGAACAATGATGCAGGGGTTATTAGAGCCTACATCTTGGTGTCCATCTTGATTATGTACCAATTATGTATGGCACCTGACACATTCCTTCAACTTTGTATCTTGCTTTCTTCATCTTTCAAATGCAATTTGTTAAATATAAATGATTGTACCAACAGTCCCAATTGGTGCCACAAGGAGAGTTCACTGAAAGAGTTCAAAGCCTTCACACCCATTTTTATTTGGCATGCTACCATTCCAACCACTGTTCCTTGTTCAGAAGCACCTCAGCTTCCTCAGTTTGAGAAATAGAAGTCCATGCAGAGAAAAAAAAATCTCAAGTGAATCCCATGAAACTGTGTAGTGAAAAACTGGGGAAAAATGAAATGATTCCTATTGAAGCAAATAGATGAAACATGCCATAACATACTAAATAAAGCCAACCAAACCAAAGCTAATTTTCTACAGGTGATGCACTTTCCCCAAGAGTTCCCTAAGATTTTCAAATCCAGTAGACTCTTTCTTCGCTATTGAATGATTGTTTGTTTCTGAATTCTTAGAAGGCTAAGAAGAAAAAGAAATGCCAGATAGGAAAGCCTGCCTTAGGTCTTACATCAGTTCACCTGGGAAAGCCCATATTGCCCCACAACATTTACAAGTCATTAAAGATAATAGCTTTTTTCTCTTTCTGGCTGAGAATAGTCAACATCCACCAGAAAATCACCTCCACATTTTTAAAGTGCTATTCTGTTAACAAACATATAGTTAAAATCCCAAAATTATAAATGACTTCAGTTTTTATCCTTTTAATTTTCAGTCAGAAGAAGTTTATTTAGTCCATATCATTGCTTAAAATTTGGAATATTTTGTTTATATAATAATGAGACTTAAACTTTTTTTAATCAATTCCTCTGGGGTACGTTCAGCATGTTGCTTGGGCCACTGTAAGACTTAAAATATCCCATTTGTCTATTACAGTGATTTATTTACACCTCTCTATCCTCTCCTATCTTGGGAGCTCTTGAAGATAAGGGACTAAGACTTATTTATTTTTTGACCCTCTTAATATCTACAACAGAATCTTGTACATTGGAGCTGCTCAATAAATATGTGCTAGATGGATAAGCTCTGAGGATGAATGCCTATTAAGAAGATGATTTAAATACCCATTTGGCTATATGCCTAATTCTTTGTGTCTTTACTTTTCTGCTTATGGGACCCCTTTCCCCCCAGTTTGTGAGGTGAGAGCTAGAATCCTTGCTTTGTAATGCTTTGTTCTTTAGAAATCACAGTTCTTGGCTCAGCCTCTTGGGTTGTTCTGCCTTTTATAGGTGCTATAAATTTGATCACCATCAAGGGCTGTTAAACAACATACAGTGATAAAAATAGTTCCCTTTGCTGACATTAGGTGTTTTCTAAAACAGCTCGATAAATTCTGGTCAACAGAAACTCTTTGTGATTTCAAAAGTCAGAAAGTGAACTGTTGACACATATCTGGGCAGATAGAAAATAAATTGCTCTGTAGTTGCCCAGAAATATATCCTAGGTGCTTTTTATTATGACGAGTGGTTGACTTTTCCTTCATTCTATGATATTTTAATAGAACTTATGCAAGCTCCCGAGGTTACAAGAGGCTTTGTAGGAGGCAGTTTGTTTGCAGAGTGATGTATCTGCAGGAGGCATAATGGGTAGGGTGGGTGGGAAAGGTAAGTTGGTAACTTTTGCAAAGAGGAGACTTGCTTTTAAATTTTATTTATCATGTTCTTGGGAGAGGGTTAGTGATATTGGCAACTATAAAGAGACCCTGGACTTCAAATAAGACCTGGAAGCAAGACCTTCTGACATATTTCTCTTCTTCCATTCACTTTCTATCCCAGTTGTTCCTGAATATAGTTGCAAACTCTATTTCCGCAAACTACATTTTCGTATCATCATTCTCTCAATCTCCTGTGATCTTAAGCCCAACCCAACTCAAAGTGGAAAAACAACCAAACTGGAAGTGAAAAGGCCAGGTGTTTAGTTTCCTTCTGTGTCTATCCAGGTGCATAAACTTGGGCAAATTACATGCTATTCTGGGGCCATTGTCTCCCCTTAAAAAGAGAAAGGTTCGTACATTATCTTTAAGATCACTTCCACCTCTAAAATCTACTCAAGATACCTTAATTAGTTTTCAAAACCTACTATTCCTCTTGACCACCCTGCTTTTCTGACTGGTTCCTGTTAGTTCCAAAAGAGTATATACTGATCATTTTGTACCTGTGTGATATCTCTTTAACTAACTTGTCATTCTTCTTAGGTAGAGTCCGGTCCACACTGTATTTCACCTTGCATGTTCCTCATCTTCCTTACCTTCCAGGCCCTGGGAAAAGGTTGAGTCTTATGTTCACCTCTTTTCTATTCTTTTGCACTTTCTTGGTTTTGATGCATCACCTTCCCCATATTGAAGACCTCTCAATCCTCTCTCCTCAGCCTCTGCTTTGCAACCTCCCTCAACTAATATCTCTTCTCTCAAAATTTGATCCATTGAACATCTCTTTCATAAGAGGGATACACTCCAAAAGCATCATTGTAGATTGAACTAAACAAAAAACTTCACTGATAACCAAGAGTTGGAGGATTCTAGGCCTAGCCGTGCTATAACAGCAAGGGCACAGCCACCTCGGGCCTTGCCTTTCTACTTTTGAAGAATACTTGTTGATGTGGTGGGAGTTGAACTACATTGGAGAATATACCCTCAAACAACTTTATGGGCAGATAGAGAATATAAATGTGTGAAACATGCCTGAGATAACATTGCAGAGAGAATTGAAGACTGCAGTCAGTAGGACAGGCTCCCATTATTAAGTAATTTGAAGGCCAAACCAAATATGCTTGCCAGTTGCATTCAAACACTAGGCCACTGGTATGCAGACTCTGAATTATGTGGCCTCTGTGGTGACTTTCAATTCTAAGAGTGGGTCTTTGAATATCTGTGAGACTCTGTCTCTGCTAGAATGTGTTATTGCATGTGTGCTATTACGCTTCTTTCTGAGTTTTTTCTTGAACTGCTTCATCTGTCTTGACTCTTGACTCATATATATTATGGGCATGCATTATTCATTTTATAAGCCCTGATAACACCTACCACATGCTTCTGCCCACATTGACTCTCAGTAAAAATCTTGCTGAAATTTGCATCGAAGATAGCTAAGTTAAGTGCTGAGAAGCCTGTAGAAAAATAAGGAGAAGAATGGAGAAAAAAGTATTTGAAACAGAGTAAAAGCCACTATAAGAAAGAAGCCAAGGTATGGGGTAGGGGGTGCCTGGTACCTACACTGATCTGGCCCTTTCACTCCACAACACAATACAGGTTTCCAGAGTTGAACTAGCAGTCATTTTACTCCGTGTTTCCCAAAATGGGGAGCCAAGGTGATAGACCTTTTGACCGGAAGAGCTGGGTATATTATTGAATGTAGGAAATGTTTTGGTGTATTTTAATTGTGTTAGAAAAGTACTGATTTCTCACTTACAGAAATAAGAGCGTTTTCTTATTAAATTTTAAAACGTATTAATTAAATCATAAGACCGTAGTCTATGGATTTAGCAAAAATCATGATGGTGTTCTACAAATTACTAGGCTTCAGAAAATCCCTTTGTTTTTCAAAGGAAGAAACTGACTTGGCAAAAGTCACAGCAGGAGGAATGTTCCCAGGAGCTTTAGACTCCTGCTTGTGCCCACTTTTTAATACATTTGTGTCAGCAGTAATACTGCTTTATGAAATGAAGCCGTTTCCATGTGGATAGGGGATATATTAAGTTCAGCAAGCTTTCTAATCACTGCGAGCCGGCATGGCCCCACTATCTGTGGCTGGTTACCAGCCACCCTCCCTTTATTAATGGGCTTCCTTTGCCAACGGATGGAATACAACATTTTCAGAAATCCATTAAAAGGCACAGCCTATTGTCGCTGCCCCCAGCCATACGGTGTGAATTCAGTTTTCATCTTCTGTGTTAGGGGAGAGTCTTCTCAGGAATATATGCGTGGGCTCTATCTGGCCAGCACTTCTCCCTCACATGCTCTGTATTTTAAATCTTGAACCCAAGTCCATTTGCTGCTGGATGTTTTAGTGGCTCCTCTAGGCTGCTTTTCATCTCCCTGCAAACTGAGACAGCTACGTGTATCCCAATACACAATCATTAGAAACTAAAAGAACATGGCAAGAAATAGCATTTCTTTCCCAGAAAGCGTTTGGGGTCCTTCAAGGAGCTCCTTAGAACTTTGTTGTTGCTACATTGTTACTCCATTTACCAGAAACCCCTACATCTAGATAGAAACTGGCTCCCTGCTCAAGTGTCCATTTAACTTGCACGTGAGGAAGTGACTGTCTTAGGTCTTCCCTACAAAGTGATCATTCAGCCTCTGACTTGAACGACTTGAATTAAACAAATCACCCAGATCCTGAGGGAGGCAAGCGCATCACTGGGGAGCTCAAAATGTTATGAACATGCTTTTTGTTAAGCAGAAACTTAACATTTTGCTGCAACCAGACATAGGACAGATTCCTACATCGTTGTGGGTATTCTACAAGTTGAACACTAACTGCAGGAAGCCAACCTATGAATTAATAACACCATTGGTCTCTTCTGGTCTCTTAGTAGAAGTCTGTCCAGAAGGATTTTATCAATCATTTTTTGAGGATTTTTGTGCCAAGACTTTATGTGCCGAGGCTTTATGACCTCACTTAAATAAAACCTATGAATATGACCCAGTATTTCCTCTTTAGTTAAAATGGGCATATCATGTTTAGAGATAGATGTTTATGTGTTCTGGAAAGTTCTGAGGAATCGGATATGCCAGTAAGATGGCATTTTATTCATCATTGCAGCCTTGTCTTGACTCTATGCGTCTACTTCCTTCTTACCTAAACATTCTGCCTCTTCTGAGATAGGAAGTTGTAATGAAAAAAGAAAAACATTAAATACATGTATATGCAAATTACATAAGTATATATACATATATACACATAGACATGCACACACACGATAATTTGGAGACAGAGTCTTAATTGTTGTATTGAAAGCTTTCTTGTATTAGCTACATTATTGTCAGCAAGTCATTTAATCTTTAAAGTGAGAATAATAATGAAACCTACCTCAGAGCATCACCATGGGGAGCCAATTCTGAGATGATACACACGCTTAAAGAACTTTTTTTTTGAGAGAGAAAGAGAGATGGAGACAGCATGAGTAGGGGAGGAGCAAAGAGAGAAGGAGACAGAGGATCCCAAGCAGGCTCCATGTGGTGAGTGCACAGAGCCCTGCACAGGGCTGGGACTCTTGAAACCATGAGATCACGACCTGAGCCGAAATCAAGAGTTGGCCCTTTAACTGACTGAGCCACCCAGGCCTCCCAAAAAAGGACTTTTTGAAATGTAAAGAACATTGCAAATGTTCATGACTGCCTCATTGCTAAAGGAGAGGACAGACGGAAAAGAGGGTCATTCATCAGTCTGTGGCCTGTGTGTAGCCACCTGATGAATGCAGTGCAGGAGGAGAGGGCAGAGGTAGATCTTCAGAGTTCTGATGACTATATGATGCATCTCTCCCAGCTGCCAGTGGACACCCCCAGATTTGAATGTATGAGTGGGGCCAGTGTGAAGCCCATGCTTACCTAACTCAGCCACCCAGTTTCTGGACACAGAGTTCTTGTGCAGCTTTGTCCTAAATGAACCATATGTAGATCTGTCTTTTCCTCTAGCATTTATTCCCTTAGGTGTGTTACAACTCTGTCTTTGGCATTGTGTTCAAGATAAGTAATTATTGAACAAAGAGACCAGAGGTTCATGTCCACGAATAAAAGATGATCCTGCTGAGGTCCACATTCTGGCAAGTATCAGTGCAATTAAACTGCAGCTTGCATTTTAAATTTATTTGCACCCAGAATGCAAGAGCAGAGTGCCTAGAGTCAGCACTTCTATCCGTGGTTGTATTCAACATTGCCACCTACAGTTGTAGCAGTTGTACACTGCACAATGTCACAGTGCATCATGTGCATCGTGTACATCATAGGCATCAGAGATTTATGTATTTATTGTGACACTTTTCCTAAAGTGGCTTTTTCTAACAACCCATCATTTTACAATATGTTTCTAATAGATGGAAATAAAGTAAGGTGTTGAATGGGATACCTAAAAGAATACATTTCTCTTACTCTAAAGAGTGTTATTGCTTTTTGTGTGAGCCTTGTATGAGAGCTATTCCTACCTTGAGGAGAGTGCCAGTCCATCCTTTTAGACTGAAGTGAACAAAACTCATTGTAAAAGTCCTCCAAGGAGAATCTTCAGGTTGTTTCTGCACTTAGGAAGCTTGCAGACATTCCTAAACAAAAGTAAATTCAGTACCTGGAAAGTAAAGTGAATTTGTTAACCAGTGTCTGTAGAGCCCTGTTCCAAGAGAAGTACAAGACAGGATTCCTGGACATAGAACAGTGCCAAGCAGAATGCAGTTCAGGGCTTCACGGAATGGCTGAAGACTGTACGTAGCATGATGGAGTTTAGAAATGGGAGAGAAAGGGTGGTATCTGCAGTAGAGGAGCTGAGGCAGACCTGATCAGAGAGGGAGCAGTCCCAGTGAATCATCTGTGATCAATAGACCACCCCTGTTTTCAATCCACATCTGCTTTCAGGAGGGGACGGGGAAACCCTTTCACGTGGGAATCTGTATTTTGGAGGACTGCCTCAGCGGAAGCATCTTTAGAGCACATTTTCACAGGCATCACAGCCACAACCTGAAGGGAAGACAGAGGGAATCCCCATGCTAGCCTCAGCTCTGGCGGGGAGGCAGCTGCTCAGCCCAGCTTCCTCCACCAGGCAAGAGGACGCGTGTTAAGTTGGACAGCGCTGGAAGGACCTCTGGTGCGAAGGACTCTGTCATAGCCTTCTCGCTAGCTAACATCATAATTAAGTCCACTGCTGCAGAGAAGGAGGCCCCCACTGAAGGAGAGAAATGCTTTCACTAACATCTGGTTTAGCAGTATTATGAGCGTCAGTGCCAGAACCGGGTAGGATTTAGGGCTTCTGAAACCCCATCTTGGCCTTTGTGCTGCCCTGAGATATTCACCAGCACTTCCAAGTGTGCTCAGCTTACGGCTCTAATTAGAACCCTGACTCGTGACTACTTTTCCCGGCAGTGTCTGGACACTCTGTAGCCTCTACAAGTAGCATTATGTAGATCCAACTGGTCCGTTCTGGGATGCCTCCCAACTCAGACATCATCCCTATCACTGACTCCATTTATTCCACTGCTCACTGAAGGTCAGGGCTTTGAGAAGATGCAAGCACAGCACTGGGGAGAAAGGGAGATGGAACGCACTGAGTAACCATGGCTTCTGACATCTGCACGGCCGAACCTCCTGCAGTATGTTTGCTCTTCGCTGGATCCTTGCCCAGCCTCTGATGATAGACAATGCTGAGGGAGGCCACAGGGGCTGCTCCAGGTAGTGAACCGCTGTGCCATCTTCACGATGATGGCCTTCCATCCTGGCACCATGCCCCCCCATGGGCTCCCACCCCAAGAAGGGGCAGCAGTGTCATCCTGAGTGCCCAGCTCTCTTTGACAGAAGCCTCAACCCACTTATTGGCTCCCTGTGGGTCCCACAGGATGTTCTTGAGACATACTGAAACCCAGGAATCTCCTTTTGCCACAATTTTATCTCAACCAAACATATAATCTACTTTTTTAAATTAATACATATATACGTATATATATATATATATGTATATTATATATATATATATATATATATATATAGAGAGAGAGAGAGAGAGAGAGAGAGAGAGAGAGAGAGAGAGAGAGAGAGAGAAAGCAGGTGAGGGGGTAGAAAGGAGGAGAGACAATCCCAAGCAGGCACAGAACCCGATGCAGGGCTTAAACTCACAAATTGTGAGATCATGACCTGAGCCTAGATCAAGAGTCAGATGCTTGACCAACTGAGCCACCCAGGTGCCCCTATAAGCTGCTTTTTAAACTTGACTTCTTTTCAGCATTGTGTGGCAGAAAGAGGGATTAAAGGGCTGACGGGGATGTGGGCTTCAGGCTGTACTTCTCAGCAAAGCTACTGTGTAACGATGGACAAAGGGTTTGTTTCTCTTTACTAGTATTTCTCTGGCTAAATTACAGAGCTGATAGGAGCATTAAATCAGATCATGGCTATGCATATGACTTGGAAATTAAAAGTCCTGTCTTACAATCTTGGACCACAACATCAATAGATGTTGATGTGTAGTGACAATGTGGTCAATATGAATAGTAGTACTTGCCAGCTTTTGAACCCTATGTTCCAGTACTATGTTGAGTACTTTTCACACTTTATCTCTTTTAACCTTCATAGAAACCCAATGAGCTCAGTATTATTATTATTACATTATTATCCCACATTATTATAGAGACATCTAATAGTGGAAACTTTTCCTAGTCTTCCAATTCTGTGACAGAGCCAGAATTCAAATCTTGGCCCACTCCTAAGCCTACACTCTTAACTATCACAGTATGCTATTTCTCAATGATGTTACAGATAATAATAATACAAAACAACTACCTGCAGGATTGGTGTTCCTCTGTTCATCTGACAATGAGGGAAAATGATGGAGGGTCAGCTCTCAGTGCATATTTTCTAGAAATTGCTCATGGAATGATGGCACTATTTCTCATGGACTGTTCTATCCAAAGATGTCTCATTCAGCGGTGTCTAGGTCTCTGTCTTTGTCTAAAGGCTCTGGAATGGATTGGCTGACATAGTTAGGTCTTTCCTAGTCCTGTGATTCCTGGTAAGCATTTGCATGAAGCAGAGGCTATATCTGTTAGTGAAGAAACTTAACTTCTTTGTTTGATTTTTTTTGTTTGTATTATTTCGTTTTAAGGATGGGATATTATTTTATTTTTTTTTTTAATTTTTTTTAACATTTATTTATTTTTGAGACAGAGAGAGATAGAGCATGAACGGGGGAGGGTCAGAGAGAGAAGGAGACACAGAATCTGAAACAGGCTCCAGGCTCTGAGCTGTCAGCACAGAGCTCGATGCGGGGCTCGAACCCACGAACTGTGAGATCGTGACCTGAGCTGAAGTTGGACGCTTAGCCAACTGAGCCACCCAGGAGCCCCAAGGATGGGATTTTAAAGTAGTAGCTGTGACCTCACTCACATATACCAATGGAGTAAGTTAAGGAAACCAACACTCAGAGATAGGCCAGAGGATGGGAAATTATTATCAGGCTCTCAGAGCAGGAGAGATAAGTCAAGTATGAAGAACAGTGAAGAGCAGAACCAGCCTGCATCACAACGGATAAACTCCATTTTGTCTACATAGTGGGAATCCCAATGGTTGAGAAAGAAGTCTTCATTGATCATTGGTAACTAAATTTAGCATTTAAAGACCTACGGCTCACCTTTTCCTGATGTCCACTCAGGCATCCCTTCCAAAAATTTAGGCAACATCTGTTACCTTATGGTCGAGAGCAGGTGCTGGGGACCGACTGGGGACACATGCCATCTCTACTCTTGTGGTGCCAAGTGGTGGCCCACCCATGCACCTGGTAGCACCACAGCTGCAGTCAGTCTCTGCCCCATTCCAAACATTTGCAGTGCTTGCTTTCCAAACCTTGTTTCACTTGCTTGACTTTATGTTAATTGTTCCAAGCACGATGTAATATTTGCTTCTCAGTTCACACAGAAATACAGCTCTCCTCAGATGACATGTGCACCTACAGACTTACAGAAAATTTAGATGTCCATTTGCTCATACTAGTTTTGTGTGTGTGCTGCAAGTGTCAGTTCAGGTTTTGCTGGGCAAACACACCTTGTAATGGGCTTTGGTAATTTAACTCCTAGGAATGGCTTGGTTACAGAACCCCATAAAAGTTTATTGACTTCTGCGTGCTGGCTTAGGTTGTAGGTTAGAATGTACCTCAGAAATTAGCTTCACCCAGTTTAATGACTTCATTACAGAGCAGTTTGCGTGCTCTCAAGCACTTCCTAATATATTTTTTAACACCGGTTTGTAGCGATCATGAGCTATTTCTGTGTAGTAAGAGAGGAGGATTGGCTCGTTTAAATGGCCAAGATTTAAAAAAAAAAAGGGGGGGGGCCTGAAATGGGTTTCCGTGTAGTGTCCAGGTGGTTGGGGACCTTTGCTGGTAATATGGTTAGAAATGATAATTTGAATACTGTAGCAACTAACGCCAGTACTATAAAGAGATCACTGTATTAGTCATTGCTTTTTCTAAGGGCAAGGAACTAGTGATTGCTCATCACCATTTGGAAATTATATTTATGGTTTACATAAAACCAAAGGCAATAGATGTTGATGTCTATTTATAGCCATTTATTAGTATGTATCTATTATCAAATGAACTCGATTTTTCTCCCTATGCCTAAATAGGATGTTTTAGAAAGACTATTAACCCTTTTATGGTTCCCTAAGACATGTTACTACACAAAACTAATGAACTGTACATGATATGGTGACATCTACTATGCTAACTGCTCGCTACTCTGTTAAGGCATTGGAGTCTTTGGTGTTTTAATAGGTGATTTTAAAATAGGATTTTAAAGTTTTCTTTTAAGTATAAATACATAGTAATTTTGAAAAATACGTATGAATATGTATCTATGTATAGGTACCAAAATATTAATAATGGTAGTCTCCAGCTGATAGGAATATGACTGAATTAATGTTTTTTTTTAATATTTTTTCTAACTTTAGGATATATAAAGAGAGAGATATGGGGGGGGGTTATTCCTCAATACATATTTTCACTTATTTTACACTAAGTATAGTGTAAATTTTGAAAATGTTTCTATTTTTTTTTATTCCTCCTAAGTATAAATTTTATTGGCTGAAGAGTGTTCTGTGGATTAACCACTCATCAGTTCCCTATTGTTGGGCATATGGATAGTTTCCAGGCTTTCATGATTACATCAATGCTTGTGTTGGGCACAACTTTGTGTATCTATTTTCCATACAAGTTTTGAAGTGTTTCCTAATGGGAAATCCTTAAAAATGGAATTGCTGGGTGGAAGTGTGTTTGTGCCTGGTGCTTCTCCTTTCAATCCCGACTTTCCAAGGATTGCCTATGTGGTTGTCCTCTGTGAGGTCCTGAGACCTACAATGTGATCCTTCGGGCCTGTCTACCTTTTCTTCCACCATCTACACATATTCATTGCCTGTCGCATTGCCTTGGGCTGCTTTATTCTTGGTGAGGGAGGCCTCGGAATGGTTTAACAGGTAGAGTTAGGAGTGTCTTAATCAACTGGATAGAAATAGCTGTTTCATATCTGCTGTCTTGTTGGCTAGTTTGTATATCATCCCTACTAATCATCAGCATGCCCTCAGCTCAAACCTTCAAAAGGTTCCTAAAAGCTAAAACTCAAGATCACCTACACAATTTTCAGATCTCAACAAAAGACTGCTCAACAACAATGTTAACGCAAATTAAAAATAACAAACACAATAATAGCTAACAAAAAAACTACTGTTCCAGACTTCCATTATCTAACATAACCCCCAGAGAAGACATTTCCTTAGAAATTGATTTCAGAACACTCTTTGGGGGTGGAGTGGGGGTACATAATTGCTTAATTGGGTTCTTGGTCCCAGTAGGATGTCCCTACTGATTTTCATTTGTTTTCTGTTCACTTGATGAGGTGGGGGTAGTGGCAGGAAGAATTAAAAATCTATAAATCCACAGAGTGTTAGATATTATTTTGTTAAAACTAATTTGTACATGAAACAACTGAAAACTGGAAGGGTTAGAAGACTTTTGTGTGGTGAATTTCACATTAAGGACTGAGCCTAGAGTTCAGTCTTCAAAACATGCTATACACTAGTCATAGGAGACCCAATTCAAATTTATAATTTAAATTAAGTGAAATTTACAATTCAGTTCTTTAGTCACTCTAGCTACATCGTAAGTGTTTGATAAGTAGATGTGGCTAGGGGCTATGATATTGTTACAGAAACTGCTACAGAAATGTTGTGGAACATTTCTGTTATCCCAGAAAATTCTACGAGCGGTACCCAACAGCTCTACTTTTTAACCTCCAATCAAATACTGGTTCTGCTGTTCTACTATACTCTCAATTGAAACACTTTTCACAACCACAGAATGCATTCTAGAGCAACCCTTCTTATCTGTTACTTTGTGTGCAGACCTTTTAAAAGCGATGCATTATTGCATTCCAAAGCCATCTCTAGGTTTATTAAAGCATATTGTAATGCCACTATATTTAAATTATCCACACTGGATGCATAATTACCACCTTAGGTCTTTTAAAATACACATCTCTTAATTTTGCATTTTTCTTAAACATATCAATTTGCACTTAACCATAAATAATAGAGTGCTTAGCTCATACATATCAATGAGAATCCCTTTTAGAAGTGAAAGATTGCTTGCTTAATACCAAGGAGTATTTTGGAGAACGTCAAATCCCTTGACAGATGCTTGTTGCTACAAGGATTTATTTTCTTCTGCTTGTAGCTAAAATAGCATCAGTTGCATTTTGCTATTTAACGATATTGGAGGAGAAGGTTATGGCAAAATGATTTACAAATAGTAATTGCATTTCCTGGCTTACCTATTTCCATAAATGAGTCAAAAAATTTAATCTGGATTTGGATATCAGCCCCAACAATATATTTGTATCTTCACCAATCACACAAGAAGGTGTTTGCCTTTGTTCCATGGTAAAATGTAATTCATGCCCTGGGACTCACATCTTTTTCCATTTCATTTTGACTTTGTGCATTGGCAAAGGAGACATTTGTCTAGGAACTATTATTTCAGTGACTTGAATGCCCATCAATGTCCTCGTTATTGGTTGATGCCTAGAATTCCATTCTTAAGAGTTCAATTCTTTAAGTTTTCTTCCTATTAAAATGAAAATATGGGGCACCTGGGTGGCTCGGTCGGTTAAGCATCCGACTTCGGCTCAGGTCATGATCTCGCGGTCCGTGAGTTCGAGCCCCGCGTCGGGCTCTGTGCTGACTGCTCAGAGCCTGGAGCCTGTTTCAGATTCTGTGTCTCCCTCTCTCTCTGCCCCTCCCCTGTTCATGCTCCGTCTCTCTCTGTCTCAAAAATAAATAAAGGTTAAAATTTAAAAAAAATAAAATAAAATGAAAATATATCTAGGGTAGGGTAATGTTATTAATAGGAGATGATATTTCAGCTAGGACTTGAAGGATACGTGTTTATTTTCTAAGTGGAAATTGGGAAGAGAGGACATAGATGTAATGAGAGCATTCCATTCCTTGTGGAGGAAAAACATGTGCAACGACATAGTGATATCTTTGAGGGACAGCATTTTTTTTAATATAGAGCTCAAAGAGCAGCATTGAAAATGAAGTTAAAGACATAACCAGAACCCAAGTTATGTTAAAGACATAACCAAAACGCAAATGGTAAGGCTTTTGGACTTTAGTTTATAAATGGGAAGGGCGTAGGAAGAGTTTTTGGCAGAAGAACACCATGAATGCTTTGTATTTGTGAAAGGTTTCTCCAGCAACGATATGAAGGATAGAGGGGAGAAGAAAGGATACCAGTTAGGCATTTTTGAGTGAAACTAATGCAAGGGGACTCAGATGTCAGGCCAAACATGGTGGCAGTAGGGGTGGGAATAGAAAAGTGCACAGGATTCAGGAGACATTTAGAAATTACCCAGCCTCCCCTCCTTCACCTATTTCAATACAAATGACTCAGAGTCCAATCTTTGAGACCTTTCCCAGACCTGAGGAGTGACACAGAGCACTCCTTTTCTGCTTACTGCACTTAGATTTACTCCTCCTCCACCTCCCTTATATGGTCCAACGATTACATAGTATTTTGTGTTGTTACCTCACTTTTCTCCTGCAATTGGCTAATCTCCTCAGCTAATTCACGAGCTTCTAGAAGTCAGAGGAGACCTTGGTTACCTTTCTTTATCATTTTCTGTGGACCCAAATAGCACCTGGGATGAGAGGAGGCTGAGAGAGTGTTTCCCAAATCTGCTAAATCACCTGAGAGCTTTTGAGAAATAAACACTCTGGTCCCAGCTGTGGAACTTCAGACTAAGTAGCTCTAGGATGGGATCCAAACATTTTTTTTTTAACTTTCAGCTGATTCTAATGGCCCCCCATGTGTGTTAAATTAGGGACAGGGTTTCTAATTCTGACTTTGATCATGTTTGACTCTGTGGTGTTAATCCAGGCATTTAACTTGCATGGTTTCAAATTTCCCCACTTGAGGAATTACAGCATTGGAGTAGACAGTACTGAGATTGCTTCAGTCATGGGATTTGCCTAGACGAGGTTGCTTGCTGTGTCATAGCTAATTCCCCATCCTCGGAGTACCGTGTGTGTTATTTTTCCCTGAATGTATTGCCTTGCAGTCCCTCATACTAATGTTCTCTGTCACTCTTTCCAAGAGGGGTCCTCTTGCCTGGGGATTCTCCCTGTGAGGGGGGTGGGTAGGCACACAGAGAGAACTAATGGCTGATGCCATCGCCCACAGGCAAGCGTGGTTGAGAGTCATATGTGGGCGAGCGTGGTTGAGAGTCGTCTGTGGAGCACAGATGGTGGTAGGTGGCTAAGGGTGTGTGTGGGGGCTCTCTTCAGAAGCCTGTGGGCCACCGTCAGCTGTGCCCCTGCATCTTGCCAGCTTTTCGCCTACGAATCCTCCTTGGTTCCTGAGCCACACCTCAGGTGTGCTGCAAGCTTGGTGATTTTTTACACATTTTGCTGTGCCTTCTTCTTCACTGGGGAGCTAGTGGGAATTTTCCTATGCTAGCTTGACAGCCAGCTTCTTCTCACTGAACGACTATGGTTAGAAAGTAATTGATGCCCCGTATTTAAAAAAAAAAATTCTGTTTTACTTTCCTGGCTGTACTTCATGAGAAGAAGTTGCTTGTGGATCTATCAGTGCTGAACTGGACTACAGACTGAACCAAGGGATACCACTTATCCAGAATGAGAGACCCAGAGGCCGAACTTGCTGATCAGTGCCCAGGTCCCTATGAGCTGCTCCCAGCACAGAGCATCTTCCTAACCCCCTCTGGACATCTTGTTTCCCAAGTGGCAGCTCTCACCTGGGATTCTGCAAGAAGGTTAAGTCCTAACACCTTGAGGTATTCGTAGTATATAAGGATTAACCTCTCATAAATCTTAGCATGGCGTTACTTATGTACCATCCCTGAGAGGACTGAAAAAGTCATTTTATATGTTCTGAGGATCCAGGAGGAGCCTGCTGACAAAGACCAGTATCTGGCTCCTGGTGCTCCAAGGGACACCACCTTAAGACATTAATCCCTGAGGACTGTAGTCATGCTTTTGTTCACACTTACAGGCTGATCCTCCTGGTGGCGCCCTCTCCCTTCTTCTTTCTCCCTTCTCCCCACATTCTCACGAGGCCCACGACACTCTCCCACAAGTTCTCAGAGGATGTACAGTGCAGGTGGAGGGAGGGGGGCAGACCTTTAATAAATATGTTAAACTCTATCAATAGCAGTCATAGTCAAAAGTAAATATAGCAGGTGGAGGGTAGAAAGAGGGACAAAAAACTGAAAGAAAGGACTGAGAGGAGTCACAAACAAATCTGGCTTATGCTGACAGGGAGCACAGTTTTGGACCCCCAAATTTTGGACACACCTCCTAATCAAAAACCTAAGTGGATTTTGCCTGGCTCATTCTGGAAGTAATGCTGGGATCTGAGGCTGTGACCTAGGGACAAACAGATACTGTCCCCACCATCATGGACCTTGCAGTCAAGTAAGGAAACCGATTGAATCAAATTGCCCCCCCCCCCCGAGCTGCATAATTACAAATGACAGTGTGTTTGAGGAAGGAAAGTCTTAGTTGCTAAACGAGGGACCTGGGTCAGTTTGGGGCACCGGGAGAAGCTTTCCTGAGGAAGGTGCATTGCAGGAGAGAACTGAAGGATGAATGGGTATGAACTAGGCAATGAGGGCTAAGGGGGATGCTGAAGTGCTCCCAGAGGAGTGAACAGAAGGCTGAGTAAGTGGATTTTGTAGTGAGAGTCCAAAGAGGAGTAGGAAAGAGGGCAGGTCGCTTCATCCTCTATTTCCTTTTGTGGCCAGAAGAAATTTACCAGAGAGGGCTGCCTTAGTACTTCCTATCAAAGCCAGGGAGGTGTGGAATTGTTTGTGCTTTGAAGTGGCTGCATTCTGCTCTGGAAAACAGGCAGTAGGCCAGGGTCTGTGCAGAAGCTGTAAGCCCACAGAGCTCAGTTCTTGCTTTTCTGGAAACTTGTACCACACTGAGAGTCAAAGTGGCAGCTGCTGCCCTGAAGATTGTGTCCATGCCAAGCATAGTTTTTACTCAAGCCTCAGACCCCAGATGCAAGCACAGCCTGGCATAATGTTAAAGCAAAATTACCACCTGATAATGGAAAACAGTGCACAGGTGTAGAAAGGTATCAGTTCTAGAGAAAGATCTCTGCTTCTTTTTGTAGTGTTTTTAAATTGGCAAAACTGCTCTGCATCTATTTTTATCATTTATTTCATATCCACATGTCGTATCCATTTCACAGGTGACAAAACTATGTTACAGAGAGATTGAATGACTTACCAAAGTTCACAGACCGAATTTTTTCCACTTTTTGTCATTATTTCTCATTCAGTAATCCTCCAGTTAGGATCCATATCTTCCATTTAGAAACATGGCAGGGAAATTGAAATTGGAATATTCTAGAAAGATGCATCTAAGACAAGACTTGGTCTAATTCCTTACATGTACTCTACCATCTCAGCTCCTATATAGTGAAAATTTATATTCTCAAGAATAATCCCACACTGTCCTGTAAATCATTGAAGGAAGATTTAATTTAGTTCAGTCCCATTAAGTGTATTTTATTGTACTCTGAATCATTGGTATGGGATACATATGACAACTCTTAGGAGCCTAGACTACCACAATAAAAAGAAAAATCCATTTTTCGGCTTTTTTATATAAACTGGTGACCACTATACTAGTCTGGTGCCAGAAACTGATAAACACACCCACAAGCAGTCTGGTTGTTGGAAATGTTGGGGGCTCCTTGACGAGGCTGCAGCCCTTTCCTGAAACTTAGGACTTTTCTAGAACATGTTTAAAGTAGCAAAGTGTACAGAGTAAGAGGTCTACGCATTTCCATGCAGCAATCTTAGACAACTTCACATAGCTTATCAGGTAAATAGGGATGAGGCTTCAGAGAGGAGCTTTTCTTAAGAAAATATACAAGAAAATCAAACAAAGTATGGAGGAGATATGTACATGATGACAGTTAACTTCAGCTATCTCCTAAAGACAGCAGGCAAGTTTGTATGACTGTAATGTACAATAAAGTCTTAGACTGTAGCACTTTGTTCGCTGTTAGAACTTGAATTTTTTTTTATTTAGAAAAATTTTCTTTAATGTTTGTTTTTGAGAGAAATACAGACAGAGCATGAACAGGGGAGAGACAGAGAGAGAGGGAGACACAGAATCCGAAGCAGGCTCCAGGCTCTGAGCTGTCGGCACAGAGCCCGACGCGGGGCTCCGGGTCATGAGCTGCGAGATCATGACCTGAGCCGAAGTGGGACGCTTAACTGACCGAGCCACCCAGGTGCCCCAGAACTTGAATTTTTATGTTAAATGGCTATCTGAATTTTAATTTCATCACTGCTTCTACAGTTAGATATTTCTTGAGAAAGTGTTAGTATTGTTCTGTAGCATTCACACAAAACAATAAAGTGATATATTTCTATCATATGCAAGCCCAGCAGATTTAACTTGAAATTTCCTTTTTTTTAGTATAAAAATAAGTTTATTTATAAGAACCATGCAATCTGACTATTAAATGGTCTTTCTACTTTAAACTGAAAATTCTGAGCACTCTTTCATCAAGCATTGTGGCACATATTGGTAGCTTTTCCCACCCGTTATTGTACATATTCATTTATTGTAAGTAAGGTATTTTAATTATAATGTTTAATTACAATGTTCTTTACAAATTATCAACTTAAAATCAGAGCTCCCCTGGAATTTTCTTAGAATGCTGTTGGCTTCATCTGAGTCAAACTTGCCAGCTACCAAGGCATCTTTGACCAACTTAGCAAGAGTCCCCAACATAAGAAATCTGGGGTTGTGAACAACAGGTGATAACCAGGGCCATAAACCAGAGGCTGTAAAACTGACTGTAAGCAGGTCAAATCCATTTGGCTACCATAATTTTTATTTAAGTATAAAGGTGAATTATTTCAAACACGGAAAACATTAGCATTTTGCCACAGGCTCTACCATTCTCTATTGTTCACTTTGACCTTTTCACTCATATATGCTTTCTGCCAGCCTCCGTGAGCACCCAAGTTAGTGATTCCTCCTACATTCATTCATTTATTTTGCTCATTCTAAGCTGTATTAGATCCCATGGTTGTTTCGTCTTTGTTTTTTAAATTTCTTTCCAACATTCTGTAACTTAAAAACTGCTTAGGAAGATAGAAACAAGAAGACTTCAGATTTTTCTTCCAGTACTACAAACCTTTCCTAACACTGATAGGGTGCAGAGCTTAACCATCTCTCTCACTCCAGCAAGGAAGTGATCACCTTATGATCTGTGGACTTACAGCATGCAAAATGACTGGTTCAAACCAAACCAGTCTCCTGAGTGAAGACATATTTAAGACAGAATTTGACTGTAGTTTAGTTAATATCTTCTCAAAGCTCTTGATGGTTTGTTCTGACTTGTGTAGCAGTGTCTTCAAATCACTGTTTTTTTAGTCTGAAAAGAATTGGCATACCAGAGGTAGTACTATCCTTTTCTTGGGTAATAAACTTTTTAACTCAGACAATCCCGGTCTTAGACAACTTCACATAGCCTATCAAGTAAATAGGGTGGAGGCTGCAGAGAGGAGCTTTTCTTAAGAAAATATGCAAAAAATCAAAGTATGGAGGAGATATGTACGTGATGACTGTTAACTTCAGCTTACCAAATGATTTAATAATTAAATGCCAGCTACCCTGGTATATTTAGGTGATTGTTTATGAGACTTTGGCAGTTTGAGGTCTGGATTGAGTGGGTAAGTGGAAAGCAAAGAAATGCATTTGGAAGCTCCAGCCAAGAAAAGTAATCTTTGAAATACAAATCCCCCTCCTCCATCAAAACACAAAATCCTACATATATGCACTTTCTCAGTCCCAGTCTATTCTGAAAAGTGAGATGCCCTTTCATTAGACATGGACTATTTTGTGTTAATGGAGTAGCACAGGTTTCAATATGATGGGAAGGCATAAATCTAGGGAAATGAGTTTATATCTAACAGCAAGGAAGGGAGCCTCCCTCTATTCCTTCTTTGCCCGTGTAAAATTGGGAAATAGATTTGTAGAGTATGCAGTGGTGATGGTAGTGGTAGGGTATGTGTGTGTAGGTTTATACTGAGATTGGGAAATATCTCCAGGTAGTTAGATAAAATAATGTAATGTAATGATGAGGAAAAGGGTCTTCTGATTGTAAATTATAAGACATTGGGCAAGTTTTTGTATCCCCAAAGTATCACATTCCCTGTTCAAAAAAGGAAGATATGAGGAATAACTACCTCAGAGGGTTGTTATGAGAGATACATAATATAGGTGTATACAGTAAACACTGAATATCTAAGAGAAAATGCCATATATGGGTCAGATTAACAGTTTAAAGCCTTGGAGGGTCTCATCTGGCAAGGTTTTATATCAGACTGCTCTCAGAGAGAGCCTTTTTGCGAATGCTTTCTGCCTTGTTGATGAAAGTCTACCCCCTTTAGCTGAGATTCCACCCTGATATGAATCCCAGAGGACCACTGGGGAAAAGACTATTTGAAATAGCACTGGTTACATCTTATCAGAAAGTAGTATGTGGTGTATAATTACTTATCATTACCGCAATACATCATTTTGAAAAGTATTTCCCAACTGCTTCTTTTCCCCTTATAAATGTATTATTCATATCTATATAAATAACAGTTCACTGAATTCATTTAAAGAAATCCATTGATTCTAGTAAATTATTAGACACATGTAACTGTCACTCAGGCAGTAATCTTCAAACGCACCACTCAGGATTTCTGGAAGCTAACTCGGGGGATGAAGGATGAACAAAAATACCATTCCATCTGTTAGCCAAACTGACTGCACCAAATAATTTGGAACTTAATTACAGAGTTGGCTACATTTTTAAAATGTGATTTCCAAAGGCTATAAGTTTTATTTAAATCTCTCCATGTTTATTTCTTCCAAGGACCATCACTGGTGGTTGCAAATTATAGTTTTAAAACCAGTGACTGTTAAAGACCCAAAGGTTAGAAGTAAATCCAGGATAAAGAGAGAAATGGAAAAAACCAAAACAAAACTGAAGTCTCCTTCTTCTCCCTACCTTTTCTATGTCTCTTCTTCTGTCCTGTACTAGCTATGAGCAACTCCACATATTTTCATATACAAATAGACTATCAGATAAAATGCAGGATATCCACTTAAATTTGGATTTCAGGTGAACAAAATTCGATACTTGAGACATACTAAAAATAATTTATTGTTTATCTGGAGCTCAAATTTAACTGGATGTTTCCATATTTACATTTAGTAAATCTGGCAACCCAGCCTACAAGACAACTATTTTGTCAAGATATTTGTTTGAAAAATAGTATCAGAGTTATTCTCTGCAAAGGAACAGCTGTTTTTATTGGAAAGTCCTAAAGACCAAACTTCTCAAGATCTCCAAAAAAGAGTCTTTTTTTTCTTTTGGTAGAATTCTAGGCATATTTAAAAGGTGGTTTAGAGAGGTAGTTCATTTGGAAAATCCTTTCTGTTGTACCTAAGTTTAGAACTTACCAGTGGCATTGATTCATTGAACTCACAAGCCTGGTAGAGAGAAAGAGGGAAGAAGGAAGGCACTAAGATTAAAACACAGTAATTGTTGCATTTTATTGTATTTCCTAATTTTGTAATGGTTTATTTACTTTTTCTTTTTTTTTTTTATTTTTTTTTTTTAACGTTTATTTATTTTTGAGACAGAGAGAGACAGCATGAACAGGGGAGGGTCAGAGAGAGAGAGAGGGAGACACAGAATCTGAAACAGGCTCCAGGCTCTGAGCTGTCAGCACAGAGCCCGACGCGGGGCTTGAACTCACGGACCGCGAGATCATGACCTGAGCCGAAGTCAGACGCTTAACCGACTGAGCCACCCAGGCGCCCCATGGTTTATTTACTTTTGAGAGAGGGAGGGGCAGAGAGAGAGAGAGGGGGACAGAGGATCTGAAACCTGCTCTGTGCTGACAGCAGCATCAAGCTCGCTTGATGCAGGGCTTGAACTCACGAACCACAAGATCATAACCTGAGCCAAAGTCGGACGCTCAACCAACTGAGCCACCCAGGTGCCCCTGTATTTCCTATTTTTAATCATAAATATTAACAATGTGGGTGGAGAGGGAAGTTAACTTTCCAATTAACCTTTTTGGCTACTCAAGCCAAAATTCAGGGCATCATTCTTGACTTCTCTCTTTTTCTCATACCCCAAATCCAACCTGATGATAAATGTTGTCAATTCTACCTTCCAAATAGAGCCAGCCTGTGTCCACTCCCTACAACATCCACTGCTAACAACCTGGTCCAGGAAGCCATGACTTCTCACCTAAAGTATCACAATGGCCTCCTGCATTGGTCCTTCTCTGCTTCCACCGCTGTCTTTTTTGTCTAGTCCCATGCAGCATCCTGACTGATCGTATTGAAACCTAAATCAGAGATGTCACCTCAAACCCTTCAGTGGCTTACATCACACTCAGGTCAAGTCCTAACCCTGACCTGTAAGACCAGCCCCGTGCCCCTTCCACTGTACCTAAATTCTGGAATGCCTCCCCCTTTATCCTTTTCCTGCCACACTGGCCCCCTTGCAAGTCTTCCACTGTGTCCCACACCTGTGCAAGGAAACTTTGAAATTGTATGTCCTCTTGCAGCGGGTTTCTACATGGTTTGCTCCCTTGGCTCCTTCAAGGTTTCATTCAAATGTTTTGTTCACAGTGATTGCAACCCTTCTCTGTGCCCCCCCTGCCACTGTTTTCTTATTTAACACTCTTCTTCGTGGTATGTATCATTGCCTGTCTTCCATCCTTTCCTTGTTTATTTCTAATTGCATATTTTCCCCACTAGAATGTAAGCTCTGTGAAAATGCTAGGTTGTGTGTTTTTGTTCTTATTTATTTCTGCTATTGCTGTATCCCAGTGCATAGTGCCTGGTATGTGGAAAGTGTCCCATCAATATTTGTTGAATGACTGAATGGACCATTAAATGTCTTTAACAAATTTTACTTTATGGGTTAGATCATTATCTGCAAATGCAGAACCATGGGAGATGTGATACCCTTATGTTAGGATGGCCAGGTCACATTCTGTAGAAAACCCAAGGCATGGTGGCAGGGGATAGAAAGGGCCAAGACAGTAAGGGGACAGTTTGATAGGCAGGTCAGTTTGAGGACTTTGGATGCCTCCTAATACTGTGGAAGTATTAGGCATACCTTACAATGTGGCCACGGAATGTCCTTTCACAAGATCAGATTTCAGAAGTACTCATTTGTCTCATAGCTATGAACTATAGATCAATAGTCTTCTCCCTGGGGCTCCCATGTCATGACAAGGATGTGGAAAGGCATTAAGATAATGAAATGTCCAGCCTTTTCTGCACAATGAGGGTCATTTCCTCATCGTCCTATGGCAACCGGTCTTTTGAGCATCTTTCTACCATCTTCTCTTCCCTGTGCTCCTCAATTTCCTATTCCCAAACCCCTTCCAACATTGCTTCCAGAAAGATCCTCCTAAGAAACACATCAAACCATGTCCCGGTCCACTTTTAAATTGACATTGTGAGCAGAAAGAATTAAAGTTCCCAGAAAAGGAAAGAAGAGACAGAGCTTTTGTGACACAAAAGAAGTCATTTTAGGCCCCCCAGCTATGATTTTCAGTGATCTCTGCCCCACCAGGTCTACTTGCCTTAGCACACTTCCTGCAGAACTCTCTAGGAGGTATTAGAATTACAAAGAAATGCAAAAACCTCAGTAGTTAAGGATTTTAAGGGAACAAAAGGAATGCAAAAACCAGCAGTCTCTACCAAGCCAGGAAATACCCTAACTGTATCAGAGACACTAAATCAATGGCCAAAACTCCCAGTGCTGTTTCAAAAGTGAAGATTGACCTAACTGAGATTCTTGATTTGTTTTCGCAGGATTGAAACCATGCCCCATAGGGTTAATGAAGTTAAAACTGACAGAAAACTTAAAGCTTGTTTTTTCAGCAAACTGTTTCTCCCTAATCAGCTATTGTTTCTCTTCAGACTCCACTAACAAAAACACTAGCTGTCTCTGCGGAAGCCTGGACTCAAGGTTAACTGATATGGTTCTAGCCTATGAACAAGCAAGGCCTTTTTTCCTTACGTGAGGAGCCTAAGACCCCAGCCAGTTTATACCAGCTGTCAGAGCATGCCGATAACCCTTTCTATTCCCTTGTCAATTACCTCTGCTTCATTATGTTAAGGTCTGGGGTCTGGGCCCTAGAAGGAGGACAAGTTTCATTAACATAACATAGGATGCATGTATAGGCATGTTTTATATATACGCCTGCACAACCTTATGCCCACCTTTACATGTGATGATAAAGCTCTCCTATCTGAATATTCATCCTAAACCCTAAATAAAAAGAACCTACTCTCCCCTGTTCAGGCAGTCATGGTTTTGGATAGTCACAACTTTGAATATCTCCTTATTTGCTGCAGGTAAAGGTAATTTTGTGTGACAGCTTCACCTGGGGTAGTCTCTGTCTCTGGGTCACCAAGGAGCAAACTCTCCTTAGTTCAGTTACATCTTGTTCCCTACTGGGGATAAAGTCTACCTCACCCTCCTTCTCTATGGCTATTTCTGTTCAGTCCTGCCTGTAGGCTAGCCACATTGAGCTTCTGCTCAGTTTGCATATTCTTTTTCTACTCTTGAGTGGCCTTAGTTGCCTGGAGAACTTCTCAGCTCTCACAATTCATACTCACTTCATTGGTGAATTTTTAAAATTTCTCCTGAAAGCATCCTTTAGTTTTTCATTTAGGATCTCATAGCCCATTGGACATACCTGGGAGGGCATGTTTGTATATCTTCCATGAAAAGTAGAACATCTAGGTGTATAATAAGTGCTTATTAGAAGGATTGCTTTTGGAAACTTCAGAGAAATCTATTCTTGCTTCTGAACATGGAGTTCTCTATAGCTACTGGTTTTGCTTTTCTTGATCCTTCCATAACAACTTTCCTCAGGTCAGACCCCATGACCCCACATACAGATGTGTTGGTTGAACCCTCTTCCAAAGCTGGAAAGAGCACAAGGTTTTTCTGATGGTAGCTCTTATGTTTTTAATACCAAAAGGCAAGATAATCATTGACCTTCTGCTTGCTCTTAGAATTTGCCACATTGGTCAAAACACGTCATTACATGTTGTCAGACTTTGAAAGAAAGCATCCTTCATTTTAATTCTTTGCATGATTAAAGTCATTCAATTACCATTCAATTTAATTAAGTGGCTTTTATGATATAATTTTAGTGAGGGGAAAAATGATCAGTCATTAAAATGATGATTGAATGATGATTTTTTTTAAAAAAATTATTGCAGTAGATAACAGGAAAGAGCCTTTGAGATAAGTTTGGTAATAAAAAATCCTTCTGGTAGTCAATAAAATGTGTTATCAGTAATGAAAAAGGAGTTGTTGATATTGTTAATTAATAAGTGATGAATTAGTGTGGAACCTGACACCTCATTTACCCCAGTAACACTACCCCGGGAAATTACTGAGAATATTAGTCTGTCACTCTTTACAAATTTTTTCCTTGAGAGAGCAAGAGATTGGCAGGAGGTGGGGAAAGGGATTGGGGAGGGGAGGGGGGGCTGGTGGGAGGGGAAGCATAAATAAAGATGGGTAAGCTTTTGAAGTAAAAATTTTAAATTGTAGTTTAGCACTGAAGCAAAACTAATTGGTTAAAGGAAATACATGGTCTACATTGCTGCATATTATAGAAATATCAGAATTTATTTAATAGCATATATTTTTCTCTCTTTTTTTTAAGTTAAGAATTGATACTTTAAGTTGTATGTCATAATATTTTCCTGATTGGAATTTCATTAAGAGATTTTTTTCCCATTCCCATCAGTGACATCCTTCAGGTTGCTAAATGCTAACTTGGTAATGGAGGGAAAAATTTTAGACAATTAATACTGGGATTCTTTTTTAAAGAAAAATATTCTAAGTGTGTATATATATATATATATATATGTATATGTATATGTATACGTATATGTATATGTATATATATATATGTATATGTATACGTATATGTATATGTATATATACATCTATATACACACACACACACACACACACACACATATATATATATTTCTATTGGATTTTTTTTTTTCTGATCCAGGCAGAGATAGTCTAAAAACCAAGAAATGCCTGATTATTTGACTTTAGGTTCTGACACCAATTCTCTGACATGGAGTATTTTGCACTTCAGTTCAATTCTGACACTACCTGAAAGTCCACAAGTTAGGGACAAAGTCCTTTACAAGACTGCCCCCACTCTGGACAGCAGCTACAAGTCTTGGGGTCATCTGTGCTTCTGATGTGCACATCTGCACATCTGGCTACAAATTTGTAAATTCCCACAACCCCATCAGGTTCAATAATTTTCTAGAACTCACAGAATTCATGGAAAGTGCTATTCTTAAGATTACAGTTTTATTTTAAAGGATGCGTCTCAGAAACAACCAAATGGAAAAACACATAGGACAAAGCCTGTGGGGTGGGAGGGGTGTCTGGACACAGAAGCTTCCATATCTCCTCATGAAGCTGCCACATCATCCCAACACATCAATGTGTTCACCAGTCACAAAGTTCTTGATGTTCAGAGGTTTTATTGGGATTTTTTTTTTTTTTTTAAGTAGGCCTCATGCTCAGCATGGAGCTTGAACTCAAGACCCTGAAATCAAGATGTGAGGCAAGATCAAGAGTTGGATGCTTAGCCAACTAAGCCACCCAGGCATCCTGGGTTTTTATTATATAGGCATGATTTATTGAATCATTGGCAATGTGATTGAACTTAGTCCCCCTTCCTTCCCTAGAGGTCAGGCTGGCCCAAAGTTCCAACCCATGCAATTGGTCTTTCAGATCACCAACCTCCATCCTGAAGCTATTTCAGACCCCCTCCAGGAGCTGTCTTATTAACATAATAAAGACACTCCTGTCACTCAGGAAATTCCAAGGGTTTTTGAAGCTCTTTGCCAGGAACCAGGGACAAAGACCAGATTTTTGTTTTGTTTTGTTTTGTTTTAATTTTACCAGACTTATTTTATAAAAATGTTTTGGGTTTGGGGCTTTTGGAGCAGTTATTAAATCAGTTCAAGTAATACTTTTAAGGTATCTTCTGTGTGCTCTGTGTCTTGGGAGGAGGTGGAATCAGAGAAGTATAAGGCATGTTTTTGTCTAACGGTTTATTTCAGGAGACTAGATTGACACGCGAAACACCATAATACTAAAAACTACCCATGCCAAGCACTTTCTATTCATGTTCTCAACGTATTGTCATAACAGCTTCATAAAGTAGTCCAGAGAGATAAGTAAAACACACTATTAGATTCCAATGTGGATCTGTGCAATGCCAAAACTATAACTTTCCACTAGTGTGCACGGTAATGTAGAAAGGAATTGAGTTATATTGAGAGGTAGAGGAGAACTGATATTGTTGGTACAAGTTCAGAGAAAGGAAGGTTGGTGGTGGTTGGGGGAATCTGGGAAGGCTTTGTGGAGAAGATTGGACTTTGGAACTGGAAGACTGTGTGGAAAATGGATCCTAAGAGGAGAATATGCAGGGTCTTTCTGAAGAGAAGAACAAAATGAGTACATGTGAGGCAGAAGTCAATGTGATGTAATAATGGATGGATTAAATTTCTTTCCTGGAATATCTCTGGTTATAGGGAACTCACCTTCCCTTAAGTGCAGCTCTTCCATTCTGCATTGCGCTTTTAATAGAAGATTCCTCCTTGCCATCAGCCAAGTCAACTATCAGATACCTTCTCCTCAGCGTGCCCAGTTCTGTCTTCTATAAGACAGTCACCAGGAGAGTAAGAAATTTTTCCTGGTCTCAAGAAGACTTTCTGCAGATTAAACCAATCCATTCCTTGCCCACATTTTTCAGACCACATGGTTCTGAGGTCATCTGTCACTGAAAGTGTCGTCCTGGGTTGGATGGTGGTTAGGAAAGTCTGTTTTGACATCAGAGAGATTGGAATTTGAAGCGCTACCTGCTATTTACCAGGTGTGTAAGTGTAACCTCCTGGAACCTAAGTTTCTTCCTCTATAACTGCCTTGGAGATAGTGAAAATTATATGAAATAAGACAGTGCTACAAATAGAGTTAAATATTCAATTTATATGATCTACAATTAGAATACTATATGTGTTAGCATTTGCTGTAAACAGACTTAAGTTTTATAATTTAAAATAAAAAATCTGATAGCTCATGATTCTGTATGCTCACAACTTGGGCTATGCTCAGCTTGAAAGTTCTGATGATCTTGGGTGGGATCCTCATGCGTTTGCCATCTGTTGGTGGTTGAAAGTCTCATGTGTCTGGTAGTTGGCTGGCTGCAGGCTGTGGTTCTGGCCAGATGTTTGCATCATCCATCAGATAGCTTAGGCTAGTTCACATGGTGAGGGCCTTGGGGTCCCCAGGAGCAATAGGACATGTCCTATTGTACAAGCACTTTCTAAGTCTCCACTGGTGCCATATTCCCCTAATTTCCCATTGGTCAAAGAATGTCCAGAGGTGGTATGGCACAGCAATACCAGATGTCACTGATGCAGAGAGAGGGAAGAATTATGGCAAATCTAGTAATTTATCCCAGCCTAAAATCTTTTTCCTAAAAAAAAAAAAAAAAAAAAAAAAAGAATTTTATAGGCAATAGTAAAGGATAGATTACTCTATTGGAGATTGAATTTGTTTTTATCTCCTGTCATATTAGTGATTTTGTACTTTCCTGTGTATATTTTGTTGGGTGTGTGAGTGTGTGCATGTGTGTGTGTGTGTGTGTGTGTGTGCACATGTGGGGGGGTGGAGAGAAAGAGAGAGAGAGATGAAGAGAGGAAGGAGATGGAAAATTGATAGGTGACTAAGATGGTTAACCCGAATAAGAGGTTATGGAGTCAGACAGTCTTGGTAGCCTCATGCCCCATCTGGGCAGGAGGAACAGAGAACAGTCTCTGGCTCAGGCAGCCACCTTTATGGCACTCCATGTTCTGATGATGTCATGGAGATCAAGAGTACCAGACTAATCCCAGAGAGTTAGAATTCTTCCATTTGTCTCTTCATACTGCAAATGTATGTTGAGTACTATCTCTAGGATAGGTACTGGCTGGAGTGCCGTCTGGTGCTAGCACTGTGATCTCCCAGTGATCATAGACAAACCATTTTGCCTATATGGGCTTTTCTTTTTCATCTGCTTAATGAGGGAATTTGGTTTAGTGATATTGCAGGTATCTTCCAGCTGGGATGCTGTACGTTTTACAATACTAGTTCTTTTTTGGTTGTTTCTTCTTAAAATGTATATATCTTTTGTCCTGGCTCTTAAGCTCTTACCTTGTTTTCATGGCACCCACCAATGGGTGGAATGGAATACTGACAAAAACAAAAGCTAGACTGATAAAATTGATTTCTCTGGGCAGAAGTCTTTTCATGATCCTATATATAAAATACCTTATCACAAAAGGAGCCTTATACTGCCCAAGTGAGATAGTCAGGGACGGATAGTCTTGGGGCAGTAGTCAATGCCCCAAGATTTCTGTCACAACCTGGCTTCTTGAGAGGCCACCTGATGAAAATGTGAGGTTGTCCCATGTTAAGGTAAGGATCAAGCCTCCTCCTTTTCTACTTATACGTGTTCTATAATGGAGATGTTTGTTAGTTTTGGAATAGGAAGAATGGTGTTAGCTATGGGTATTGGGCATTTACTTACCTTTTTGAACCTCAGTTTTCTCTCCAATTCAACAATACCTCCCTATGTGTTATTGTTATAAGGCATAAGGTTCTATAAACGCCAAAGTTAGGGCCAGTCTCCTTGTATGATTTCTAACAATATTTGTTTTCCTTTCTTCTCTTCACCTTTTGCTGAGCTGATCAAATGGGATTATATGTGCTAGCTGCAGCACTTTGTAACTGCAAAGTACAAAACAAATCAGGGATTATGATTATTTGCACCAGCCCATGCTCCAGGAGTTTGGAAGTACCAGGAGGTTTTCACTGCTCAGAGATACCCAGCTGTGTTAGAGGTGGCATTGGGGATGGTCCCAGGTCTTTGCTTCCAATCTCGAGGTTTGCCCACTGCTACTTTCTGCTCGGTTATCCACCCAGCATGCTGGGGAGGTCAGTATGGTAAGTGGGGCTATGTATATCACCTTAGGTTCTACAACCTTAAGAAATACAACAAAAACATAAGCACCTATAGGAGCCCTATAGGGAAGCATACACATAGATAAAGTCTTTTCAGGGCAATGCTACTTAGCATACCAGTGGCATGCCTAATCTTGGGTCTTGTATACTCTTGTGCTGACCTTCTCTCTATCTTTTATTTTTCACCCTTTGAAACAGAGAGCAAATTTTTATTGGCAAGTTTCTCAGATATGTCTGAAAGGCATTTGGTGAACACTAAGGGTTGTGTATTTCCTTAGTTGAGTTGATTTCCCCCCACCAAAAGGTTTCTCTTTGAAATGCTGATGGAAATACCATCATTTCTCTTTACCTTCTCAAGAGAGCCATAAAATGCTATTGGCTATTAGCTGAAATGCTGCCTCTTGGCTCCACTGATCCAAAGGGATTTGGGATCCCAAGGGTGACCAGAGATTAATTATACACAGGTTATATTCAGAAATGTCCCTGTGTGCTTTCTCAGGATCTGCATTGTTAAGACAGTATTTTGTTAAGGCCCAGGCCAGGGTTATGAGCTCATAGGAAATTGAAAGACTGAGTCCCTCCAGCAGGTTGGATGCAAGACTATTAAATGATTCACTCCTGGAGGTGAAGTCATTAGAACTCATAAAAAGGGCAGCTTCTGAACCTATGGGAATCAAGCCTTTGTGATCTTTCAAATCATATAAAGGATGAGAGAGAGGTGGGAATAAGCATCTTAAAAACGGTTTCAATCTGAAGTACAAAAGTCCGCTTTAAGCAGGAGGGCTTGAGAGGGCTGAAATTACTGAATGTGTCATTAAAGGTTTTTGGAAGTGATTTTCTAAGGAGTGTACATTAGTGTCTGTAGGTATAAAGAATCAAAGAGCAAGTAATGAGATAGACTTGGTAAAGGGAATAACCTTACCAGTGTAATCTGAGAGGAAAGACTTGTAAGTATTTGAATTGTTTTCAAGGAGTATTGTTTGATAGGCTGGGGAAGTACCCACTTTTATGGCATTGTTTCAGTGGGAATGGTGCAAATTACTGCAGGTGATGACAGTGTATGCATAGGCTCCCCCTTGCCTGGCCCCCTCCACTGCAGCTTGGGGGAAGCTGGGAGGTGTGAGCTTGTTCACTCTGAGAACTGGAGAAGCAGCTAGCCACTTCTCTGGCCACTGCATGTGCTGAATATTTAGTGAGAAGAAAGAATAGAAGACGGTAGGCAAAGGGTAGGGGAGAGAAAGGAAGGAGTAAGAACTAAAGATGAGGGGATGAGGCAGTGTGGAAGGAAAAGTGGCTGGCCATTAATAACTATTGAGTGATTAATTCTAGGCATCATGCCAGGTATCTGTGCTTGTGTTATCTCAGTTTCCCTGCCCATGGCACAATTAGCGTGAGTGGAATAATTTTATTCATGTCAACACAAGTGGAAGTCATTCTGCCTTCTGCTTCAATAGCAGTTATAGCAAGGGGCATTGTAAATTCAGTAGGACTACCCAAGTTCTTACTGGCTGATTTTAATGTCTTAATAAAGAGTTCTGGGTTTTTTTGTGTGTGTTTGTTTGTTTTGTTTTGTTTTTAGAAGAGTGGAGAATTAACAATGGAGTGAAAACAACAAACTGTCCTATTAGAGAGTTAAGGAGACCTAACTTTAGATGGTACAATGCTGCCAGGTGACCCCTTTCAAGTATTCCTTCTCTTTAATAACCTCTGAGATGATTCTGCAAAACTTCCACTCAGGAGATCTTAGAAAACACTCCTCTGGACCATCTTGTCCTTCTAACAGTTAGTATAGAGGAAGAATATAAGAATGGTTAGTTGTTTTATCACTAACCCACCCTGTTATTAAATAGGATACATTCCTTATTGAAATGGAACATTACAACATTACAAAACCACATTGTAGATTGTCTTGCTGATTATCTACTTATAACAAATCAAATCATGACATGCAACTGAGACTTTGCCAGTGCATGTGGTCAATGCTTCCCTTTTACTTGCCTGCCTCTGTGCTATTATTGCATGTTGTGAACTGTTCTCTTGAGAGACTCTTTCTTTCCATTCTGTCTCCCAAATCCCACACACTCACCTAGACCTAGTGCATAGTCCACCTTCTTTTCCAGGCCCTCTTGTCAATTCTCTGAATTTAGAAAGCCCTTCCTTTTTGCTGTGCCCTCAGAGAACTTTGATACACCTGTGTAATGGCATGCATCCCTTTTTGCCTTTGGTTGTCATTATATGTGTGGACATTCTACCTGTCCTATTGATCTGTGAGCTTTTTAGAGCTGTCCTTGATTCACTGATGGTGGCTAGAAACTAACTGAAAGGAATTGATGCAAATGAGTTGTCCCTTGACCATGAATAGTGCAGAATGGGTCACAAAACATATATGCCTGGTACATAAGTAACTTAATAATATAAACAATGAAAAGAAGACATCCTGGGGCAGTCCACACTGGCAAACATGAGTACAAAGATCAAGGAATTTTCTAACAGCTTCTGATGGCAAGAAGAAGGACCATAGTGAGCTAAAGCCATTGGGGAAGTCTTCATAGATGTCTTTAGAACTTGAACTGGAAGTTCAAGTATCATTGTGAAAATTTGAGTAGAAGAGAAAGGAGAGGGGAGAGAAGGCAGGGGGATAGGGAGGAAGATAGAAATAACTTCAGGCTTCTGTAGATTAGTTTGGACAAGTCAGGAAGACTTCCTAACCATGCCTTATGTTTTCATCAAACCTTACTTATAAACTCTGTCACCTGTAGTATTTTATGTGACTCCATCTAGTAAGGTCCAGAGACCGAATTCTACTTTATTGCAAACAGTACTGCAAGGGAGACTTACTGTGTACACAGTGAAAACCTACTCCAATGGTTATAGATCTGTTTGGATCAAAAGTAATGATGATGAGAAAGAGGAAGGGGAGAAGGACGAGGATAGTGATGATGAGGACACTGATCCCCAGAATCCTAGAGGCTGAGGACAGCACAAATGCAATGTAAAGAGGGGCACAAATTTTCTATCATGATGTAGGCTCAATTTACACCTCTGATAAGGTCTAAGTGTAATCTGTGTTAACCAGGTCAAAGTTCAATGCAATATAAAGCATTGCATTTACTTAGTGCTTTGTTCCATTTGAGAACACAGCTATGTGGGTTTAGGCAATTAGTTTGTTAGTTAATGACTTAATCACCTTCTCAGGATGCAATCTTGATACTCAAACCATCTCCTCCACCAAGCCTATATATGCTGGAAACCTAAAAGCTCATCTTCAGGCTTTTGCCCCTAGTTGCTGCCCAGGGTCCCCAAGTGATAGTGTCAGGAGTAAGGGGTATTTACCTGAAGGTGAAACAAATATTTGAAACCCCATGGCCTCCTTAGCATAGGGATTGAAAACCTCTTAGCGATCACCAGAAATTTATGTTTGCTGTTGGAAAATTGCTTTGGGAAATGATGTGGATCAGAGAAGTAAATTTTCTGTCAAGATAAACTTTAGTAGTGAGCAAAGCAAAATTTGGGGGGAAAAAAAGATCCCTAGGTGTTTTATCTCATTTTTATTAACATTCTGTAATATTTACCACAGCCGTAGTCTGTGAGCCAAACTGTCAATGGAAGCATTGAACTACAGAGAAGATTCAGGCATTTCTCTAGAGAGGATACCTTCGGTCTCATTTTACAAACAGAAGCTGTTGATAACAGATGTGCTTCAAAAAGCTGGCAGTTTTTAAAAGAATTAAGGTGAAAAATAAAAGCCTTAAAACCCCACCACACAGATACCAGGAATCCACAGCCTCTGGACTGGCCCAGACTTTTCAGTGTGTTTCCAGAAATTGCTGTTATGCAGTCTGCACAGACGGTGGAGTGCTTGGGCTAGCAAGGGAGGGGAGGGAGCTTGGCAGGGCACCAGCTCAGAGCACGACTCTTCTTTTCTTTTTCCCAAAGAGCTGAGCCTGGTAAAAAATAAAAACACAAACAGACCCTTTCCCTCTTTCCCATCTGCTTTCATCCCAGTGCTTTGGGGTTGGTAGCCCTGAGTAAACCGGCAGAGCCCAGCAGGCTGCTGGCTGCTGAATGTGTTGCTGGATTTTGCTGCAGTTCAGAGCTGCTTGGCCCGGGGTCCAAGAACATCGAATCTCACCAGCGGACAGATAGGGGACCACAGCAGTCGCCTGTGCATGAGGGCTCAGAGAAGCAGCACGTGCACTTTTGATGGCAGTGGTATGGTGTAATAAGTGATTATAACTGAACCGAGGCTGACTTCTGCCTCCACCTTCTTACGGAAGTTTCAGCTTAGGCTCTCGGGAGATCTATCAGGTTTCTGCTGCTGAGGAGAGGCATGCTCAGAAAAAGAGGATGGGGGTTTGTATCTGTTGGCAGATCTGGGAAGGATCATTACATTGAAAACTCACACCAAATAAATAAATAAATACATAAATAAAAGGCAATCACCTGAGACAAATCTTGGAGCACTGTTGAAAGGGATCTTTGTCACTTCCTTCTTAACTGAGTATTCCAGCTGACTCTAATAAGAGAAAGAGCTGTCTCTCTTTCCACTTATTATAGTTGCTAATCTATACCTCAGGTTTCTCCTGTATGGGGAAGAATTTTCCATTACTAATGTAATGTTCTATTTATTTATGTTAATTTCAGAGAGGGGGAGGGTCAGAAGGAGGAAGGGAGGGAAGGAGAGAGAGAGACAGAGACAGAGAGAGAGAGAGAGAGAATATCTTGAGCAAATTCCATGCTCGGTTGTGAGCCTGATGCAGGGCTTGATCCCACAACCCTGGGATCAGGACCTGAGCCGAAATGAAGAGTCTGACAGATGTTCAACTGACTGAGCCACCCAGGCGCCCTGTGATGTTCTATTTAAATTAAACTCTTATAGCCACTTTTCAGAATCCATTTCTAGAAAGCAGTTGCTCCTAATGCCTTTCAATTTTCATCGGGTCTATTTGTATAAACATAATGTGTAACTCTACATTGGTGACACGGGGTGGAAACTAACATTACTTGAGAATTCACTATCCACCAGCACGTGGTGGGCACAACACTCATGATTCCTGAGATGCTTCTCAAAAACGTGCAAGGCAACCAAATATATGTAGAGAGGTGGACACCAAGGTTCATACAGGTGAAAAAATGACCTGCCCAAAGGCCATTTGACCCATTTGAGTCAGACTCTGCCACATGGTAAGAGACAAAGTCAAGTGAAATGGGGGACTTTCCCTCAAGGAGAAGTCTAGTTGCCTCCGTGCTACAAATGGTCTAGACCGAGGATTGATGAGGGACTTAATCCAGAGAAGTGACTAGCAGGGATTTTAGTCTCTCTGGAGGAGGGTTTGAAACATGTGGCCCTCTAAAGTGACACTGTGTGGGTAGCTGCCCACATGTCACCACCCTCCTCCTCTTTCCACTGCTTAAATCTTTGCATAGTACCCCACAGCTTTTGAAGTTGTCCCTTACTTTCCCTCCTTTAATCCTTACCAGATTCTCATGAAACAGGCTGAGCAGGGATTACTTTCTGAATTTTACAGACAAGGGAATTGAAGTTCAGAAAGGTGATGATTTATCTAAGTCAGTAAATGGCAGAGCCAGGCCCAGAGTTCTGGCGATTAATTCCATACCCTTTTTTTCCCCCTCTAATATATCATAAAGACAACTCTGGGAAGTGTTGAATGCAGGAGGGGCTAAGACACAGTTCTCCAAATTAAATGTTGGCTGTTCAAATAATCTCTGAATTCTAGTTTTTATTATCAAAAAATCCAGACCTCCCTTGACCTTCTCAAAGTCTTCAAATGGTGACCTGCCATTTTACTATTGTCTCTACCTCCATGTTAATCATTGTGTATGTCAGTGTTTCTCAAACTTTTTTTCTCATTATCTCCAACTAAAGAGATTTTTTTTTACACATTTTCCCCAGTTGCTGCCTCTGAAATTTGAATACCATAAATATATCCTATATCGGTTTATGTATTCCATAGGGTATATACATCGGTGCTTTATCCATACACTAAGATTTACCTGTTCCCTCTCAAGAACCAGTCTTTACCCCCTTGGTTCAATTTTGCCCTCATTGGGATTACATAATTACTCATACCTATGAATTCAGTAAAATCAATCAATCAATCAATCAATCAATCAATCAGTAAAGGGAGAAGTGACTGAGGAGGAAGGAAGAAGGAATGGGAGGGAGGGGGGAGGGAGGTAGGGAAGAGAGAAAACAATAAAACAAGTCAACAAACAGAAGGTGGTCCTCAATTTCCCAGTAGCTATAGCTTTCTCTGGGATATATATTCATGTGTTGGGGGTTCACTCACTTTGGGCAAGTATCCCTAATATGCCTGTTCAAAGCAGGGGCAGAGCATTCTTTAACCATTCTGTGAATGAACGCAAGAAACAGGCAGTGGCTTGGAACAGAATCACCTCTCAGTATTTAATTTTCAAGGTACAAAATAGTGAGTTCCCTTTGACCAGACTTAGTCTCTGCCTGTGGTGTTGGGTGGGTCTCTAAGGAGGGAAGAACCTTTCCTTGGGGGAAGTTTGATGATTTCACAATTTTACCTGCTGATAAGCAACAGTAAAAGAGAATGCATTGGAAATTACTCCTACTCTCCTCCCCCTCCTTAACACTCTCCCTGCCTACTAAATGGGGCAACTAAAAGGAAAGGCAAAAAATCACTACTACAAACAAGAAAAGAAAGGCCTGGGCAGGTAGCACTGGCTTCCCCAAGGGCCAGCAGCAAATTAGTACCAAAACTGAACTTACATGCTGCTCTTGACACATGAGCTCCTCTCCCAGAAGAGAGAGTCCACTTCAGATGTGTCTCCTTTTGTTACATTTGCTTCAGTAACATCAAACTGTAGCTGTTAGTACACAGAGAAAAAAAAAAATCTTTAAATAAACACCAGCAAATCTGTTACAGCTGAAGATGTATGCTTAGTGTCCCGGGGGCCAGTATGATTTAATATTGCTGATATTAAGTAAGAGTTTGGGAGCTGGATAACAATTGCAAGCTGTGTAGTAGCTTTCCACCTTCAGGAATTGACTAGGATAGGGAATAGCTCAGATGTAGAAATGAGTTTTGTTGAATCTTCAAAGACTAATATGAACAATGCCGGTCATCAGCCTTCAGTTCATGTAGAAATTGGAAGATATTGCCGAACCCGCTTGCACACGTGCTCATATTGCAGTAGAGGGTGCATTTACCAGGGCTGACAATTAACAACCAGAGTGAAGTCAAACATGAGTGTAGAGGCCAAGGCCTGAGCGGGTTGCAAAGCTGTGAAGGAAGGCACATGTGTCTTCAGACTCCATTTTCTACCTCCTTACCTTTTCCTTTTGAATCCGATGCTCTCGGGAACTCAAAGGTTTAGACATCATCTTATCACAGAAGAGAAAGGGGATAGCATGACCTGGGAGTACAACAGCTCTCTGGCCATGTAACCCTGTTTTATTTATCTTTTATTAAGAATATAAAACGAAACAATACTTATCTAGCACCTACCAGGTACCAGGCACTGTTGTAAGCACTTTACAAAGAGTAACTACTATAATTCTCATGACCGTCCTATCTCCATTTTATAGATGAAGGACCTGAGGGTTAGAGAGATTAAGTAACTTGCAAAACTCACTCAGCCAGAACTTGAACCCAACCATTATGTGTCCAGAGTTAAGTGCTTGACACTCCCTGCTATGGTAAGTAACCTTGGGCAAGTCATTGGACCCCTCTAAACCTCAGTTTACCTATCTGTAGAATGGGGATATTAATACTTCTCTGGACAAGTAGAGGGGGAGGTTTATTGCAAGGTGTGACTAAGAAGGTAGTTAAGGGTTTAGCAGGTTGCCAGGCACCTAGTAGGGCAATATATAATAAACACTTCCCAAGGGGGTGGCTGCCTTACATACACAGAGCAGAAAGAAGAGGAGGGCTCTTCTGGACACGTTCATGATGAGTCCGGTGGGTCTAAATTCTTAGCACAGTCCTCTTGCTAATTCCTCTTCTTTAAGTTACATTATTCTGTTGTTCATTCAGCACATATTTACTTAATCCCTCAATAAGAAATGTTGTGCTACTTTGAATGAGTTGACCAATATAGTTAGAATTTAAAAATCTGAGTGATATGTTACCTTTAGTTGCATTTTGGTTGTAGTGTGATTTCTCAAGACTCTTTTCCCCTAGAGCATGTTTATTCTTTTCCTTTTGTACTTTTATGATTTTTGGAATAGTGTGTAAAACAGGATCAATATGAGAAACTCAGATAAAAATGACCTGGATGACAAGCAAAGGAGTGAGGCTGAATTCTAAGAAGGACTATTATTTTTAGAATAAAACACACACAACACACACACACATTCAGTTACTGGGAAATATGGATTTTACCACAAATGCAATCACTTTGGAGCAGAGACAGCAAGACAAAAACCATAGAGTGCATGGTTCTGCAAATGAGGGACAAACGACAGGATTGTCTTGGTCAGCTGAAGGCACATTGTTGCTTTGTTCCATTATTTGTGTCTAACTTGACTTTTCAGACCTTTCTGTGGCAGAGTAATACAGCCCTTGCTTGGCAGAGACTGAGCCTCTGCACTGCCATCCAGGGCTGCCTATGGTGTCTCTGAGATAGAGGCCTCTGCCACATGCACTTTGCAATACTGAGAATTCTTCATTGAAGATAAATGCACTGATGGGGAGCACCTAATAAAACATGATTTTTAAAGAAAACACTGATTTAAGGAGATAAAGTATGCTGGAAGATTCAGTCTTTATCCTGGCTTTATGTTAAGCCCGTAAACTACTGGCAGATCTGGTTTTATACATGAACAGTGGTCTATGTCGTTTCATTTGAAGGGAACAAGGGAGGATCTCTTGTCCAAGTATACATCACTCAGCTGTTTCAGTACCTGAAGTTCTAGCACTGGAGCAATTTCTTTCTTATTTTCCCCAAAGATCCTTTTTTAAGGATCTTTTTTTAAAGCACACAGACACACAGACAACACAACACAACACAACACAAATTATCACATCTATCCATCCATCAATTTTCTTCTGGGACTTAGTTTTCACATTTACTTACTTACTTACTTACTTACTTACTTATTTATTTATTTATTTATTTATTTTAATACTATAATTTATTGTCAAATTGGCTAACATATGGTGTATACAGTGTGCTCTTGGTTTTGGGGGTAGATACCCGTGATTCATCGCTTATATACGACACCCAGTGCTCATCCCAACAAGTGAATTTTCACAGTTTTTAAAGTGTTGGTGGCAAAGGAGTCAATGGCAGCGGTCAAGCGGAAACGGAACTTTTGGTGATGGGGTATTTGGAAAGATTTGGCATCTCTTTATATGTCTCTGAACCATCATGGAGGCTCCTGGGGCAAAGAAAGGAGTATCAGGCATGGGACAGCGGTCGGGGCATCAAAGAGGCAGTCGTGAGACTGTGATGCCAAACGTTGTCATTGCCAGATTCCAGTTGGAGAAAGAGAAGGTGCAAGAAAATGTGTGTAATCTGTTCTCTAGGACTCTTCCTGAAAGACTGACTGATTTTTGGATCTCTAGCAGGAAAGGAAAGGGAAGCATTAGAAGGGGAAGGACAAATAATTAGAAGAGGCAGTTCTGAGTGCCAGGCCTGGCCATAGCCTTGACCTTGTGCAAGCAACTTAGCCTCTTCACATTGGAGTCTTCTTGTCTTAAACAAAAAAAATGGGACAAATTTGTATTTGCCTTGTGAGATTGTTGGGGGAATTAAGGCAAATAAAATCATTAACTGTGAACAGCACTTTGTAAATTATGGAGTGCTTGGAGACAAATTACAAGCCCATCTATGCCTGCATATCTTGCTCACAATATCAGCCCCACCAGGTGGAGTTGCGGGGGGTGGGGGGAGAGTCTCCTCACTTAGCACTGACCCCCATCCAGCCTAGCCACCTGCCACCCTGTGTGAAGAGCTGTAGTCAGACCCGTGCATGGGGTAGATCAGTCAGCTGCCCATGCTGTGACTCTTGTGACCCTCTAGCTCGGGGCTTGTCAACCTTGGCTGAACTTTGGAATCAACTGGGAAGCTTTAAAAAAATCTCCTCACCAAAGCCACACTGCATGTAAATTAAATCAGAATCTCTTGGGAAGGGACCCAGGCATCCATGTTCATTAAAGCTCCCAGGTGGTTCCAATGTGCAGCCGGGGTGAAGACACATTCTCCTGGCTGAGCAAGAGAAAGGAGGATGCGGCTAGACAATGACTTATTTTTTCTCATAAAGTAGGGGAGGAATGGCTTCCCAACATTACATTAAGAAGAAAATAGCCAATGTGGTAGACCAGAATAAAGAAAGAAATGACTAAAAAGGAATCGAGTTGGTGTATTACAGCTACTTATTATTATTTGAGCAATATAAAGCACAAATCTTGAAACTCCCTTCTCTCTTGCTTTCTCTCTTTCTCCCCCTCCAACCTCTTCTCTCCTTGCCTGTTACTTTTCTAAATTTCAGTTTCTCCCTCTTTCCTTGCCTCCCATCTCTTCTCATGTTACAAAAGGGCTCTGATCTCCAGTATTAATTATAACTATGTACAATATAGTAAATTATTTTAGGAGACTCGTACAAATATTTTTCCATACTTCTTCCCCGCTGGCTCCTGCCCCCACCCTACCCCACCCCTACCCAGTGGCATTCTTCAGGGTTTTTTGTTTTGTTTTTGTTTGTTTTGTTTTGTTTTTTGTTGGGCCTGCTTCAGAGCACATCCCTATGCCTCTGGTCTCACGTGTGGGTGAGTGTGAGTCCTTGCTAGGATTTCCTTTTATCTCTTACTGCACATTCTGAAAACCCTATTTTCCCACCCACACATGGCTGTGCCTTCTCATCTGTTTTCCAGCATCCCTACCTCCTCTCTGAAGTCCTTGTCTCTGTGATTTTTTAACTACCTTTTCTCATTCATATGTAGGAAACCTGATAAATCAGAACATCTGGGGAATGGGAGTTCAGGGGGATTTTAATTTTCTGGTTAAGTGACACTAGCTGGGAAACCACTTTTGTTTCCTGTTTTATTCTTGAGAAATTCTAGAAGCCCAGAACTGGAAGGGTTCTTAGGGAATACCAGCATGAATCCTCCTAAAGGCAAAGTGACAGTAAGGTGATTACCAGATGAACCCACGACATGTGAGTAACAGAGCCAGGTTTAAAGGCCAGGTGTCTCTCCTGAGTTCTGGACCCTGAACTTCAAGAGCATTCGCTTGATCTGGCCTATTGAAGTGTTGTGATTAACTAGAGCCAGTCCAATGTGAATGGGTTTGTTTCTAAGTGAACTCTCCAATTCCCTCATAATGCCACATGGCTATGGACTTTATTCACCTGTGTCCCTTGCCTGGCCCCAAATGCACTTCACTTTGCACTGCCTGCATCTCTAGACCGTCCTGTTTCTAAGGTCTGCAGTGATTTCCCTCATTAACAATATATCCACTCTACTCACTAGACAAAGCACATTGAATTTTTTTTAAAGGGGAACTCCAATCCCACCTCAGCGACATTCCAGGCTTGGCTGGAGAAAGAGAAAGCCCAAGCAGGTCAGCTCAGTTTGTTCAGACTTCAGGACATCTTCTGGAAGGAATATCATGTTTCTCATTTTCCTTCTTGTTAAGTAAATATCCACTGGTAACTTGATTTTTTTTCTCCTGTTTCCTAAATGAGGTATTGCTAAGAAAAAGTGGGTCAATTGAGGGTTCTGACAAGTTTCGTCCCAGTTAATTTAAGTTTTGCCATATGTTCTCCGAGAAGCATGTGCTAACTACAGGTCCTCTGATTAGCAACCAACCTGAGGGGTTTTAATTTAGACTTTCAGTTCTCTAGCAAGAGAGAGGAAGATTCAAAGAGAATAGATCTGGGTGAACCCAAACTTAACTCATCGGAAAGGCGGCCACAAGCAAACACACTGGTGTAGACAACCTCATTAATTTACACCATGGGGCAGAGGTTCTTAACCTCAGCACTCTTGGCATTTTAGAGCAAATAATTATTTGTGAAGGGGCTTTCCTGTGCATTGTAGGATGTTTAGCAGGATCCATGACCACCACCCATGAGACGCAAGTAGGCCCCACCACCATGCACGAAAACAAAAAAGTTTCCAGACATTACCAATTGTTGAGTGCATGGCAGAGTTGCCCCTGGTTGACAACCATAGAGACATAGTCCTTTTAATGAGCAGGAAAGAAATCTCAACAAGTCTCCGACAGTAATACCTGGAGGCCCATACCTTAGTCTCTCTGTGTCTATCATTGTGTGGTGAGAGGTTGGACTGGATGAGCAGCTGGGCAGTTTTGCCTCTGGAGGCCTGTGGAGAGGTACCCTCTGTTGGTAGAGTCCTACATTACCCAATTAACAGAGGCCAGAGCAAGTGAAGTCATCCTGAAAATTCCTGGGCTCAAGCATTGTACCCATGCCATCCAACAAGAATACGTGAGCATGTGTCCTGTGCCAGTCCTTGGTTCTGCTGGGTGGAGGAGCAGAGGGAGTGACTATTAAAGGGAAAAGGAAATAGGGCATGCCAAAAAAGGCTACCAAACTGAATACCAGTGCTCCCCATTACTAGCCGGGTGACTTTGCACAGAGCACTTAACGTCTCTAAACTTTACGTTCCTCATGTAAGGGTAAGGTTCTTAGCATCTCTCTCTCTCTCACACATATTGAAATCTAGGTAAAGGCTCCCATACTCAATAGATTTTATTCCCTCCATCTTGTTTATATCTCTGACTAAACCTTAAGGGTGTAGTAGATAGTGCCTAGCCTTGTGAGCACCAAAACACCAAAGACCTACAAAAACTGGGTCCACTGAGGAAGGCCAGAAGATTGTGCCCAGTCAGGAGTAAGAATTTTGCCTCTTGGATCCCTGGGGAAAAAGTCAGAGAAGAATATTTTTGGTGGAGAAATATGTTTCCTAACCCTGAGGTGGAATTCATTGGTTAGGAAGGTACTCTCACAAGAGTATCTTGCCATTTGCTGGCTCTTACCATTAGGTAGCAGGCTTATACTCTCCTACAGTATGAGGCACTCAGAAGATCCCCCAGCTGCAAAGCATCTACCAACACATTATCTAATGCCTGAAAATACCGTCAGTCCTTTACATTTTAATTGTGATTGATTTTACCAGGTTCTTTCTTGAGTAACAGTTTGCTCATGGAAGGAGAAAGTAGGAGGGTAATTGATGCTGAAAGAAGTTATGTAATGTCATCATGTGTGTGACTGTATATGTAGTTATATAAATATGGCAATATATCTGTATGCCTGGTTATATCTGTGTTATGCGTGCAAAATGTGTGTGAGTGTGTGTCCCTAAACTTCTCTGAAAATATATTTCAGGACCCTGCTTCAGAGTCATTTTCCAGCTAACTCCTTGTTATTTGTCATTCCATCAATGACAAAACCCAAATCAACCAACATAACCACCTACCTAGAGGAGATAATTGATGCTTATTTTGACTACCCAGAAACACTGTACTCCCCATTCTCCAAAAAAAAAAAAAGATATACATTCCAGTCTTTTGATAATGCTGTCTGTGAGAGAGATATCTGATGCCTTTTATTTTACTAGAATACGTGACCCACCAGTGGCTATGCCAGATAGAACAGGCACTGAACTTGATGACAAGTCGATTAATATAACCCAAAAACACAGCCAGCCCCTGAGCCCTCCAGTGATCTGTGTGCAGTTGCTTAAGAAACTTGAGAGGAATAACAAGTGGCATTTGGCCCTCTAATTACCTACACATACTCATAAATGTGTTGTTGATGCTAAGTCATACCAAATGTCTGCCTTCCTGCAGGCAGGGAGAAAAGGTAAGGCACTCTTATACTTTGAGGAGCGTGGGAGAATATTTTAAAAAAATGAATTTTAAAAAAGGTTTCCTTTTACTGGAGTCCTCTTTTCTTTGTGACGGCAACTTTGCAGTCTTGGAAGCGTGAGTTGTGCCTGGGACTGGTGTTCTCAACCATCCTGGCTGAAGTCTGAGCATCAAGGGCTGTTTTTTTTCTGTAAATGAAGGCCAAAGGATGGGTATTACTTAACCTGCTCCCTCTGGCACAACCTAAAAAACTACCAGGGGTAAGACTGGTGTGAGAGTGTGATCTGTCATCAGAAAAGACCTTTTTTTTCTGTATAAATATTCGAAAAACCTCTTTACTAGGGCTGAACTTTAATCATCGGAGAAGGTACTACAAATAGGGGGTTAATCCATCACAATGACCAGGAAGAGACATGAATTGTGGCCTTAAATTTTTTTTTTCAGATAGCACAGGATAATGATATTAGCACCCTCTGTGGGAAGAACACATAAAAAAGGTGTTACACCTTTAAAAATTAGATTCTCTTTTAAATGCTCAGTAGTTTGCTTAGAGGGGTCAGAACAAGTTTCTTGAAGCTTAAAGATTAATTAATTTGTGAAAGAAAAGATTTCAAGTGTCACAAAACCTTAGTTAAAACTACTGATCCCCCTTATTCTTGGCTTTCCCCTTCCCCAGCCCTTCTTCAAAGCAAGAGGTGCGTGAGAATAAAATGGTGTGAGCTAAATTCCTGTTTGTGTAGAAAACATATCTTCTACAAAGACACACAAACAGAGATATACAGACACACAGAATAAGAACACAGCTTTCTGTGGCCAGCATTTGCTCTCCAGTTAGCAGACTGAAGATTCCTCTTGACAGTGATCTTTCATTACATTTACATGGACTTAAGATCTACACATGTGATGTTTAGTCATATGGGGGGCAGGGGTGCCAGCAGCATAAAACAAAGCACAATTATTCTCTGGCTTTTTCTTATGGCCACGTTGAAAAAAAGAAAAACGAAAGAAAAAAATAGTCTTGGGTATAAGCGATAAACTCTACAGTCTCTAATATCTGTATTTCCATGGGTGGGCGGCTGTGGTTCTGATGTTTCCCAGAAAGGATTTGCCTTTGGAAGCTTTCCCTATAGCTGTAAGCACACCAACACAGCCTTTAATACACTGAGCCAGAAGTACCTTTTGGTACTAAATTCCAGTAGCCTTCCTATGAGATTAAACCAATGGAGTCCAAGGAACTTTTCTTCAGTCGCCACAATTTGGGATACATCCTCCCCCCAAAAAAAGGTATGTTGTCTTCTAGAGGAGGTCTTTTTATTGGAGTTTAATTATAGATGGCACATCCCTAAGTGATCCCTAAGTTCCTGCTCCCCCTGCCCCCCTGCCCAGTGATACGCTGTTTAAAACGGCAGCTCCAAATTGTCATGCTTAGGCTCATTCTAAAAGCTTCTCCTCAAAGTTAGCAAATAAAGCCCCTCTCTTCTAACCTAAATAAGTGGTACAAGCACAGTGTATGTTATTATATCATGTTTTAATTAGAAACAAAGAAGATGAAGTTTCCTTCAGGAAGAATGAGCTGGGAGAGGGGAGGGGGAGGAGGGAGAGGGAGAGGGAAAGAGATGTTAAACTCTCAAGGTTTAACACATTAGAGACATTTGCAAAGTATTTCTCTCCAAAGGGCCTCTTACATGCAGTATTGTTAGGAAAATGGATTTCTCCATAGGTAGAAGAGAAACCTATCACTAATCCTCAGCTTAAGTAAACCTCCTGGTGATGACATTATGCATTTCAAACAGCAGATTTTGCCTTTTTAGGTAGGTGGCTAGAGGCATTTGCATTTGGGAGGTGGTGGTGTGTCTGTTTTCCCCATCCCTCTCCCTACTATTTGGATGTCTCTCTTAAAAAAAAAAAAAAAAAAAAAAAAAGGAAAAAAAGAAAGATGCCTGGCTGTAGGATCTTTCAGAGGGGTGAGCACCTGAGTTTGAAAAAGACTTCTGGGCATGGGTGTTGGTTCAGTATTCACCATCTGCTCTCCATGACAGTTTATTTCCATCATACAATTGCTTAAAGTGCTAGCGAGTGAAAGACCCCTCCCATGCAATACACCGTACTCCTCTTTCCCATCCCCACACCCACCAACTGCTACCACTGTTTAATTTAGTCCAGTAAACAATCTGCACCTCAATGATGGACCTGGAAACCTGTGAAGGCTGGGGAGAGGCAATCATTGATCCCAACACACAAAAAAGTAAAACACACTGGGAAAGCAGGCATTATAAAAAAGGGCAAGCTGAAAACAGGCAGCTTTTCTGTTCTGGGCTAACAAATTATTCCCATCTCAGTAATATTGGAACACAGGGTCAAATGGTGATCTTCCCCGATCCTACCCCATCCCCACTGCTTCTAAAGTCTGTCCCTAAAGTCTCCTGCCAGAAGTCATTACCCAGTAGTCATTCAACCTGAGGTAGGATTTTTCTCACTGTTCCCCATAGTAACTAGGAGTGTGCTCTCACTGCTCGGAGCCTAAGCTTGCTGCAGTCTTCGCAATGTGCTCCAGAAAGCACAGCTTTCATCCGCCAACATTTGGATTCTGCCTTATTCCCCTCAATCAGGTCGGAGTGAGCAGGAGCTGAGGGGCTCTTTCTTTCACTTGGGAGAGTACAGAAAAGGGCACAAATGCTACCAACTCTGGTGAATCAAAGGCACAGGAGAATTACGAGCCAGTGGCATTAGTGGGTGAGATTTTGAACCGATTTGAAAGATGGTTGTATTAAGTGCAAAAACGTTTCTTGCTCATAGGACAAACTGTCTGGCACTGCCTTTTAAAAGCTATTTGTAACGATCTCTGCCTTAAAGGCTAGGCAGTGATGCTCAGTCCTCAGCGCCCCCTCCTTTCACTTGCGTTACAGTGATTGCATTGCTCTCTCCTAAAGATAATGTGAAAGGTCTTGCTTTTTCCCCTCAGTCTTTAGTCATGTGGGGATAAATCAACCTGATGAGCTTTATTTGTTCCTCTTAATATTTCAAATTGAGCCTGACCACTATACTCCGCAATTTCTGGATTTTTCCTCTGGCCGCTGGACCCCCCAGCCCCCTCCCCCACCCCCTCACCCCCCCCCCCCCAGGGAAGGACATGGTAACTCTCCCTTCTCTTTTAACACAGGTAACAATTCATTTAGATTACACCAGTCTGTAAAAACTGTAAATGCTATTTTATTTTAAACATTTTAGTTTACAAAAAAAAAAAATCAATGATTGGTACCTTTTTTACACTCTCAGATTCCTGAATATGGACAGATCTTCAAAGGAAGGAAGGAGTTCTCATATGAAATTTAAGATTGACTGTCCTGAAGGTTGTGGGGCAGGGTTTTTGTTGTGTTTTATTTCGTTTTTGTTTTTAAGACACAATAAAGCTAAAATGTCAAGTCTCTGGGAGATATCCCCTTACAGTTTCAGTCAAGGAGCATATCAGAGCACAGACAAGGAGACCCCAGCCTGGCGCTGGCCGGCCGCCCCGGCCGCCCAGGCGTATTTGGTAGCGCACGGGTTGAGAGCCACTGGGAAAATCACACCTCGCATTCCCTTGCGGGCTGCTGGTGGCAGGTACAGGATCCGTACTCATTGATGATCACCAGGGCTCCCTCAATGTGGTTCGGTTTGTAATCAACGTAGTATTCCTGGGCAGACATGGCAGCCATCTGATGCATGGTCTGTTTCTGCTTTTGCTTCCTGCGCTGCGTGACAAAGCACTGTCTGAGCTGCCTGAGGCTAGCTGGGAAACACTTCCAGGAGACATAGAGCACCAGGACCACGATGAGGAAAGAGAAGATGAGGGCCATGGTGCCTGTGACCACCTTGTGGATCTGCACGGCGTTCTCGGCATGCTCGCCGCCTGGGAGAGCCACAGTAGCCGGCTCGTGCGTGCCGTCGAGCTGCCCCTCCCTGCCGTCAGCGAGCGTGGTGGCCGGGCTGCCCGGGAGCCCGAGGTCACTGTGGTTGGTGACGGCCGAGAGCAGGTGGCCGCTCGTGGGGTCGGCCCCATCCTCGCACAGGTGGAAGGCGTACACGGCGTCTAGGACGTCCTCGCCCTGCGCGTACTCGGGGCTGGCGCACTGCAAGTTGCCATCGTAGCGCCCCTGGAAGCTGCTGAGCCACGAGGCCAGGGCGCACACGTTGCGCCCGCAGTCCCACAGGTTCCCGGCCAGGGTGATGCTCGTCAGCGATTTCCAGGAGTTGAGGATCCGGGGCTCGATGTAGGTGAGGCGGTTGGAGTCCAGCTGCAGAGACTGCAGGTGCGGCACGGTCTCGAACACATGGGGCTCCATATACTCGATCTCGTTGCCCGACAGGTCCATTTTCTCCAGGTTCCAAACCCAGTCCAGCGAGCTAACCACAATGGCCACCTTGTTCCTCTTCAGGCAGAGGGAATGCAAGGAGATGAGGCGCGGGAAGTGGGCGAAGTTCACCTTGACCAAGTCGTTGTGCTCCAGGTGCAGCTCGGTGAGCTTGAACAAGCCGGCGAAAGAGTTGCGCGCCAGACTCTTGAGCTGATTGTATCCGATGTCAAGAAACTTGAGGCTGCGGCAGTCCTGGAAGATGCGCACCGGCACGAACTGGATAGCGTTGGACCGCATGTGAAGCGTGGTGAGCTTCCGCAGCCCATGGAAGAGGTCGGGCGCCAGAGCCTGCAGCTTGTTGTACGAGAGGTCCACGCTGCGCAGGTTGGGCATGGGCCGGAAGGTGGTGTTGGCCAGTTGGGTGATCTGGTTGGAACTCAGTGTGAGTTCCTTAACTCGGCGCAGTTTCTGAAAGGCGTCCCCCTGCACCGAGCAGATGTGATTGTGATCCAGATAGAGCCACGTGAGCTGCATTAACCCCGTGAACTGGCCGGCGCGCAGCTCCGAGAGGCTGTTGTAGCGCAGGGACAAGCCCAGCAGGCCGGACAGGTTGTGGGGCGCCTCGGTGAGGTTGAGCGCCTCGCAGTACAGCAGCCGCCCCTCGCACCGGCACAGCTGCGGGCACCCGCTGGGGGCGGCGGGCAGCATCTGAAAGCAGGCCCCCAGCAGACACAAGACCACCCCCGAGGGCCTCCTCAGCAGCCAGTATAGACAGAGACCGAGCAGCAGGAAATCCATTAGCGAGAATCTTTCCAGAGAGGCTGGAGAATGTCCATTGGAAGCGCTCGGTCAGAAATCTACATCATATTTTATTCCAAGGGAGGGGGAGCGGGGGGAGGGGGAGAAAAGGGCAAAATCAAATAAATATATTGAAATAAAGAAGGACCCCCCTCCCCAAAGCCACACGTTCACCTCTAAGCATGCAGAAAGCTGGGCAGCATAGAAAGTTCACAGCCACGGAAAGATCAAAGAGACGGTGATTTGGTCCATGTTAGATGCTGCAGCAAAGAAAAGGGAGGAAAAAAAAAATCTTCGGGAAAGAATTTAATTAAAAAGTGTCTTACCCACCCTTTTCCAGAGAGTGACAACCTCCATTCAGCTGCTCCCTTTGTGTGCAGGCTAATTATATGCAGGGCGAGAGAAGACCCCTCTGTGTTTCCGAGGCAGCCCCGGTCCGCGGCCGGCGGATCTGGCAGGCGCACAATGTCTCACTTTGCTGCTCGGCTCTGGGCTGCAAGGGCGGCTGGCGAGGCGGGGAGGCGACTTCTAGGACCCGCAAGTTTCCCAACTACGTGCCGGCGCCGGGCTTCGCCTTCCTGCCGCTGTCCTTTCCCTCTGCAGTTCGGACTGTGACGTTGTGGGGGAAAAAAAAAAAAAAAAAAAAAAAAAAAACCAAAAAAACTCCAAACTCGGGGCTCACGACTCCCCTGGATTTGGTAGTCTGGTTAATGTCCGTCATTGGAAAGGACCACTGACCGGTGCCACCTTTTACTCCGCGGAGACCGCCTGCCATTCGCGCCCGGGGCGGCTGCGGAGAGCGGGCTTGCTCATGCTTTGCGGGCGGCGGGGTGGTGCGGGCGGGGAGCGGGGAGCGGCGCCCGAGCTCCTTCCCTCCGCCAGGCTGTGTGCGGCGCGAGCTTGCACAGGCACCTACTGCTCACTGAGTGTCGTAAGCTGCTCACGATTGTGCGTCTTCCCGGAGCACCTCAGACATGGGCAGATTGAAAAGGGGTGGGCACAAAACCAAACATTTTACCGAGCCACTGAAGTAATATATGTTCTTTGATGAAACGGAAAACACTTTCAGTTTTTTTGGGGGGTCCGTATTTCAAAAAAAGGGGGAGAGGGGATGGAGGTATGGGGTAGCATCATCAACGACAAGGTATTTCCAGGCAGGAAACTGTAATATTCTGTTCTCTCCCCCTTCCCTTTTGGGGACGCTCCCCCTCCCCCTTTAAAGCTGTCTACGTGTAAGAGACACGTAGGAATCTGTAGAGAAATCAACATTTGGTCCTTTGCTTCAGAAAAGCAACTTGAGAGAAGATAGAGTAAAGCAGTGATTGTGGGGGCTTGGCTAAGATTTTTTTTTTTTCCTCCTTTCCTTACAGGCACTGGAGTTCTGCAGTCAGCCAGCCCTTTTTAGTGGTGGATGGGGAAAAGCTTTCCAAATCCACTGGTTCTGGGAAGCCATCCCGTTTTGGTGGTATGAGACCCAGTGTGCTAGAAGCATATGTCTGTGTGCACGGAGTCTTGCGTGAAATCCTACCAGGACTTCACCATTCTCCAAGGATGTCTGTAAGGTCCCAGGTGGATTAGAAAGATTCTGCTGTATGACACTCAGGAGGGCTGGCCCTAACATGCTGCACATGGTGATTACAGCACCCTGTAGCACTCCAGGAGAATATACTAGAGAATAGGCAGAGAAGGGGTAGTTTAAACCATAATGAAGCCTATCCCCCTCCATCACGCACCCCTAATTAAACTTTCAGACTGTAGCTAAATTGTCTCTCCTAACTAGGAAGAGAAGTCTTTGCCTGGTTATTTCCACTCACAGTCATCTGTAGCTGGGGTTCTCATAATAAGCGCTCTCTCGCTCGCTCTCTCTCTCTCTCTCTTGTTCCAACTGGCTTCGACCTGGAGAGGGTCTATATGTCTATTGTCAGGAACCTGTTGGTCATGTTAAAAAAAAAAAAAAAGTCCTCAGAGATGGCAGAGGGAAACTTTTCTGGAACTGAGTGTGGGCAAGCCTATCTTCCTGGCAGAGATGCCCAAGGATAGGGGAAATCAAATGTGAATGTCCATGTCCTCCTTTGAAATTCTATCATTTCTGCCTGTCAGGGATGGAAAGTGAGTGGGCATTATCTGTACTGGTACTCACTATGATTAAGAATGAGGTGAATTACCAAAGCTCCCAAGTTGAATTGACTTTGGACGAGTACTGGGTTGTGCTTTATCACTCAAGCTGAAAGCACTTGCCAGTGGAATCAAAGTCACCAAAGACTGGCGTACTCCAGGAAAAGTCATATGAACAGGGGCACAAATCATTACATTTTGTATTAATCCGAGCTGTGCCCTGGGTATTCATTTCTGAGATGTATCATTTTATTGGAAGGAAAACAAAGGTGAGATGTCCTAAGCATCACATGTTGTCTTAGGAGCTAGAAGAGACATTAGAAAATCAAGCCCCTGAATTTTGCACAAGATGAAACTGAGGCACAGAGACATCAGGCAGTTGCCTGAAGTCTCACAGCTTGTTACCCACACAGATGGTTTTTTTTTTTTTTTTTTTTTTTTGCCATCCCACACCAAAGTAGTGTTCTTCCTTTGCCATCCTTGATGGTTGCCTCTTCGTCCCTCTTGTCTCCTGCCTGACTGTGGACTCCATACCTTCAGGTTTCACCCTTGTACATGCAAGGTACTGCAGAACACTTGAACAGACAAACAATTTCACCATCAAGTGTTTTCACCTCTTGCCAGTACAATTATTCCTGACAGCAGGCTGGCTGATTGAGCCATAAACTCTAAAGGGTGGTGGGGGAGGCGGGGGCAGGCAGGAGTAAACACTAGCCAACCATTCAGCAAGCGCTGTGAGTATAAGCCACCCAATCCCCATGGCTGCTAGGAAGAAAATCCTACTAATGCAGGCGGCTTGGCAAGGTGGTGATGGAGCCTGCCAAATGGGCAAGAAGAGGTCCCACTTTGGATGTCACTTGATTTGTAGAGCTGGTACAGAGAGGCAGAAAAGAGTTGAGTGTTGCCAAGGAGGAAAGAGAATAAAATTAAATTCCCTGCATTTATATGTGAATTTTCTTCTAAGTATGCTACTCAAAACATAGAAGAAATGTCTAGGTTGTAATTAAGATGTGTGTGTGTGTGTGTGTGTGTGTGTGTGTGTGTGTGTGTATTGCTTTTCATATTATTATCCTGCAAATCATTTCATCTGGATGGTATCTTTAAACCTTTCCCACCTCTAATGTGGCAAGTTTGCATCTTTTCTGTGCTTTTAAACCCCTTGGCAGAACTGTATACATTAACAGATTGAAATGAGCTTTATTGAAATTTAGCTATTCTAAGTCATCTAAGTTGCAGAATCCCAATTTATTATGTATTTAAAGCATACCAGCACTGATTAAATCAATGCAAATTAGGTTAAATAAGAACAACATGAATCAAGTGTTTCAGCAAAGTTGAGTTGAGAAACGACAACTTTTGAGTCACCACAAGCAAGTTGATATAGGCTGTTTTTCACCAGTTTTAACTCCATGCTTTTTAGGGTCCAACACACTAAAAAGTAAAAAGAGAAAAGAATTCACCTAAAGTTCTTTCTTTTCTCATGTTTGATCTTTCATATCTCTTTACCTGTCTCATGAGATCATCTGATTCAGGGTATAGTGTGGCTATAGTGTATACTTGATTAGTCTGGCTAACCACAGGTTTCTGTTGGCAAATGTCTTCTCCTTCAGTGTTGGATGCTGATGAGAGATACTTTACATGCTTTAAAAACATCTTTAACATTTTTCATGTTTGTATGGGGAATGAGCTTATGCCTGTTTTGCCAAACCACCATGGTGCAGTAGTCAGGCATCAAGAAAATTGCCCCAAGACATCATGCCAACATGTGACTGAGAACTGAAGTAAGAAAGGATAAGAATCTTGAAAATGTAGATTCGGAAAGTGGAAGGAATGCTGGGATATGATCTGATTGCCAAAACACAATCTGTAGCAAAGCAAGCTTGATGCAGCTGGAGGGGCCAGAATATAGCTTGGAAGAGTAAGAGGTGATCAGTTTCTCCCCTTCTAACCCTTACAAATGAACCTTTGCATAATAAACCCTCCTGCTTTTTCTTGGTACTTTGTGTTGTGATGGGGGGCTGGCGAGTGTGTATGTGGGGTAATCAAACAGTTTTGAAGGGATATGTCTTTCCCGTTTCATCTCAACTGAAGGTCACCTCCAGTTTGTTCACTGTAGTCAAAATCGTTTGTGAACCAAGAGGTGCAAGTGGAGAATGTCTAAAGTGAGCATGCATCCTGGGGATTGGCTTTCCATTAGTAGTCTTGGGCAGTGTTCAAGACAAGAAAAATTTCAGCAGTGATTTTAATGTTCTGTCATCGTCTGCACCAGCTCGGACGTTGATCTTTATGCTGTTGTCTTTAATTTTCAGTAGCAGTGAACCATAGCTTTTCTTTAAAAGGAAACATTTAGAGGAAGGGGAGGAAGGTGGGAGTCATAATTTCAGAAGGAGAGAATTAACTCTGTTGTTTCTGTAGGTATACAGTGTAGAGCTGGCATTTTACAAAATGCCTCTGAAGATGGATGTGGGACCAAAGGGTGAGGGCTGTAAGGCTTCTCTCAGGAGATCTACTTAGGAGAAACAAATTAAAGAGGGGAGGTAATTTTTTCTTATCCAACTTTGTCTTCCTCTTAAAACCAGGTAGTAGTACAGACAGAACTAAGGAAATAACTACCATGTTCAGTACATGGTATGAGTTATGGGGGTAAACCCAAGAAATGTTTTGACTCAGTGCTTTCCTCCAGGAGCTTTAGGTGAGTAGGAGAAGCAGACACTGAGGAACTTTGCCAATATTTATACATTTCCCAGTGCTTGAGAGTAAATGTCTCTAGAAGATACAAATGACAAGAACTGAGAGGTCACAGTGGGGCCAGTGCTTAAAGTCTTCATTGGATGGAAGTAAAGCTTATGAAGGAGTTTATGGACTTGAGATATAGGTGCACTGACAGGAGGGGTAGAATTGTAAAAGTGTAAGTATAAGGATGGGAACTGGAGTGCTTAAATATTTTTGATTGGGTCAGTTTCTTTGCACTGGGGGTAAGAAGGTAGACAGAGACAAATGGAATCTCTGTGGTGTTGGAAGAAGAAAAAGTTGGTAAAGGGCTTCCAATACCATTGTGATAATCTGAACTTGCTATGTTCTTCTAGTCCCTAAGGTCTAATGCTTGAGAGTAATCTTTGACTCTTGTAATAAATACCTGGCTTAATTCAAGAGACCTGTTGTGCTATGCAGGGCCCCTCTCTGCAGGTTCCCTCTGCACCGCCATATGTTCTAATCATGTCCTATTATACTGAACTGCTGTATCCTCTCTCCATCTCCTCTACCTTCATTCTAGCTGTCCTTCAAGGTTGCTGTGAAATTTCTTCTATGGCTTCTTCACAGATCCCCTTGTAAAGAGATCTTTCATTCTTCTGAGCTCCATTAGCAGCTTGTCCTTACCAACCCTGTGCCTGGTCCTGTTCCCTTTATATAAGTGTGGCAGTGATTTCTAACTACAGTATTTTAGAATTGAATGGGACATTAAACATCTTGGAGACTAGAGTGAAAAGATCTCCACTGGGGTCCTTGCTTTGCCATTTTCTGCCCATTTGATCCCACACAGGTCGCTCTATTATCAGTGAAATAGGACTAAGGATAGCTATTTTAAATTCAGTGACACCATGTACATTGGTATCTTGCAACTCAAAAGTGTAAGCCCCTGGAGGACTCGTAGCCTTGGAGCACATTAGACATGTAGAATCAGGTGTCTTCCTAGCCCCACTGCATCACATCTGCATTTTACCATTGGCTGTGGGCTAATATTAAATTTTGAGAAGCTTTCTATTGAAGCATTCACAAATTCTAACCTGAAGAAGGAACCCAGGGGTCACTGAATCCCTAGTTTTATAACTGAGGAATTGAAGGGTCAGTGATGTTAATTGATTGCTCATGATTGTTGGTAGACTTTGGACAAAACCCCCTTCTAAATCTGTTCTATCTCCTACAAACACATAGAAGGCAAAGTCTGTGCCTATTGGCACCTAGCACTTAGTAGGACTCTTAATAAGGCTTAGTTTTATCATTGGTGCAGCAAGAAGTATATAGCCTTTGTATGTGCCAGCTTTAGGCGTCTTCCAGCTTACTTCACTCCTCCGTTTTCCTGTCACTACTAATCTGCATGTATTTCTCATGGACATGTTAGTTTTATATAATATATTTTATGTTTTTGTTTGCTTTTATTATAAAATGGCCCTAATGAACATCCATGTACATAGACTGCTATACATTGAAGGTTGTATCCCCCTAAAGTTCAAATATTGAATCCCAATCCCAGATCTAATGCTATTTGGAGGTAGATGTGAGAGGTGATTAGGTCATGAGGGTGGAGCCCTCATGAATGGAATTAGTGCCCTGCTAAAAGAGACCCCAGAGAGCTCTCTGTCCCCTTCTGCCATGTGAGGACAGTGAGATGGTTATCTGTGAACTAGGAAGCAGGCTCTCACCAGACACCAAATCTGCACACGCCTTGATTTTAGACTTCCAAACCTCCACACTGTGAGAAATGAATGTTCATTGTTAAAGCTACTCTGTCTATGGTAGTTTGTTATATAGCAGCCTGAATGGACTAGGACATATTCCTTTGCTTGTTTGGACAACTGTGTCCTTAAATTTTAATTCTAAAATTGGTGACCAAAGAGTGGGGACTTTTAAAAGACTTCCCGTACGTAATGCCAAATTGTCCCTCTGACAAGGTGGCGAACATTTCATCCTCAATAGTGCTTTTGCTGCCTTCTCTTCTCCTTCAGAGACTTCACCATACCACAAACAGAAACATCTTTTAGTCCCCTCTCCTTCATCTGAGTCGGGCACTGGCTGAGATCCCTATGTGAATCTGTTCTTTGTGGTTTGGAACAATCCATCTTTCCCATTCTCATTTCTTCACTCCTTCCTGTAGAGTCCATTCCCACTTCAGATGGAAAGTTGGGCTTTGGGGTCTTCAGTGTTCCTTCTGGGAGTTCACAAGCATTTCATTCTCACACCTTATTAAGTAGCTGGCCAGACAAATCATTTTCACAAGCGTGTTAATGTCTGAAAATAGTTTAATGCAGTGTTACTTAACATGCTCTGTTGAGATAAGAATATTTAAATATATTTTCGAAATGCACCAGACTGTGCTATGTTTTTTGAGATTCAGAATACACTATTTATTTCAATCGCAAGAAGTCTTGTTTTTCTTGGTTTCACCCAATTATTTAGGACATCTATTAACACCAGACCAATGTGCCAAGACAGCTTTGGAAACATCTATTTAATTGCAGTCCACAGGAACATCTGACTTTAACTTGGCTCTCACCATACCAAGGAGTGATTCTGAGGTTTGTATTTTAAGCCCTACAGTAGGACACAGGTGCAAGAACTTGTTTTTTTTTTTTTTTTCAGGTCCCAAGAATTTATGAAGATAGGTGGACAACATAGTTCTTCTGCTTGGTATTAGCAAGTCTTACTTCCTCATCCTAGCCACAAATAAAGAAAGCAATTTAATTCTGTAGTAAGTTCTGTCTCTGATACATCTTGACATTTAATTATCTTGTTTTATAGAATTTTCTAGATGTTGCTAATTTTGTCCTTGCTGATAAAATGAAGTTCTCTAAGATCAGACTTATTATGTTCCTGCTTTTAGGACCCTCTAATATCTACCTCTAAAGGTGTGGAAGAAGATCAGATATGAGAGACCATATATAAAGAGCATAGAAATGACCACATAGCACTGGTACACATGCACACTCTTCTTAATGTGGTCTGGCACAGTTCTGGATTCACAGAGATTCTTGGTTAAATAGAGCTTATGGGCTGGTTCAAATTCTTGACTAATCAGCAGCCAATGGAATCTGAGCTAAATATAAATAACCTTTATGTTACATTCACATATAGGCACAATATATTAACCCAACTTTTGGACTTGAATTTATACAGATTAATGCCGTTTATACATGACATTCTTAAAGATCTATTTTGTGTAGGAAATCCCCCACCATCCATAAGCAATGAAACTTCTGTGGTAAATTTACCTGCCCAGTTAGATGTATTTATGTCTTTATTCCTGGAACCACTTCTTAGTCTCCCATAGATATCTTAAGAATGCCTTTTTTAAAAAATTATTTATTTTGAGAGAGAGAGGCAGAGGGACAGGGAGAGAGAGAATCCCAAGCAGATTACATGCTGTCAGCATAGAGCCTGTTGCAGGGCTCAGTATCACCAACCGTGAGACCATGACCTGAGCTGAAATCAAAAGTTGGACGTTTAACCCACTGAGCCATGCAGGCGCCCCAAGAATGCCTTTTAATTACTTAACATAAATGTCTATTGCTGTTTGTATTTGTTTTTCTTAGTTTAAGTCAAATGGAGGTTTAGCTGATGAAGCACAGAATTTGATAAAATATAGTCCCTGCTTCTGGTGTTCTCAGATCTGGAGTGTAGGTGATGGGTAGCAAAGCAATATGATTCATGCTGTGGCAAAGATGTAAACAAGAGCGGTGGTTGGAGAGATTTGTCAAACTAGTTGAGCAGGGCCACCCAGAGGAGCTAGGAAAAAGGAGGAAGAGTTGACTAGATGAAAGGATGGAGGCCACTCCAATTAGTAGGCAAAATCTGTGTGTGTGGTGGGGGAACAAAATAAAAAACATAAGGGTTTCTGAGATTCATAGGATATCTGGAGCACAGGTGTGAGAAGACATGAGACTGGAGTGTTAGCCAGATGGGGAAGACTTTTTTTGTTTTTGTTTTTTAATGTTTACTTATTTTATTTTGAGAGAGAGAGGGGTGGGGAGAGAAGGACAGAGAGAAAGGGAGAGAGGGAGAGAATCCCAAGCAGGCTCTGTACTGTCAGCACAGAGCCCGACATGGGGCTTGATCTCAGGAACTGTGAGATCATGACCAGAGCCCAAATCAAGAGCTGAATGTTGAACTGACTGAGCCACCCGGGTGCCCTGAGACTGGTAAGACTTTTGTTTTGGATTATGATTTCCAGAATGCAGGAAGAAGGAAGTGATGTCCTTGAACGTGAAGGGCAGGGAAATGGATACTGGAAGGAAGGAGAACAGTTGGAAGGCTACCACATCTGCCCAAGTGAGATATTGTCAGGGGGGACTTACTCTGTTAACACTAGGGATGGATAGGGCAGGCCAGGTACAATAAGAGTTTTGTAGTGGGATTGAACACTTTTTTAAGATTTTATTTTTAAGTAATCTCTACACCCAATATGGGCCTTGAGCTCACAACCCTGAGATCAATAGCCACATGCTCTTCCAACTGAGCCAGTCAGGTGCCCTGGATTGAAATCTTTTAAATGGTACTTTTTCAGACATTTAATTTAAGAGGACTTCAATAGAATGGGTTGATCTAGGGTAAATGGAATGCAAGGAAGAGTAAGATGTGGAAGCAAACTCTAATATTTGGAGCTAAGAGTAAGCAGTTGAAAATAGAAACAGAGGTTATAGCTGGACATAGAGATCATGGACTCTCTGGAAGGTCCGTGGTGGTTATAGTGGCAGTAGTAAGTGCCAATCCCCAGTGAGAGAGATTAGAATGCAGCTAACGTACCGTCAGAAGTACATCTTCATCATCTAGTAAGGTAATGTGGACGTGGGAAGCAGCTGGATGACAGGGAATGGCAGGGCCCGTGCTACATGCAAAGTGCATGTTTTGCTTGAAGGTTTCCACATTCTACTTTTTAAAAATCGGATTATATTAGTAAGCAAGTGATATTTCAGACAGTATTCAGCTCGTGGAATACCAGTTGGCAAAGCTTCCTTTAAAATAGTTGCTCAACTTAGAAGAATGAGACGGAGCAGAAGAAGTAGATTTCCTCAATAGGAGGCATAATTTAAAAAATTGAGAAACACTGCCTAGTCCAGAGTGAGCAGCCTTTAATATACAGGCAAGGCCATGACAGTGGCATTAATATGTATTGCACGTGGCTGTGAAAAAGAAAAAAAGTATGGCTGACATTGACAGGTTTTGAGAGGAGCCCAGATGGTCAAGGATTACCGACGCTAGGGGAGAGTGCGCAACAATGAGTAAACCTGCAAAGGAAAAATGCAGCAGTGGCACTGTCTAGGGAGTGTGTCAGTGACTGGCTGATGTTGAGTGTATCCTCCCACGAGAGTGGGTCATTGGGACCAACATTCCTTTCTGGATGGGCCTTCCCTTCCCTTCTCAAACATGAAACAAGGTGATGACTGGAGATCATGTCCTTCAGACCGCAGTCCTATATTTGCATTTTAGCAGAAAAATCTGAGACATTGAATAACTTGCTGAAAAAACTTTTGAAACTTCTGATGCTATATTAGGCCGAAAAGGGTTCTGCCATTTACAAGCAATATGACCTGGACAAAGTGACTTAACTTCTAAGCAGGAATATTTAACATAGTAAAATAAAAAATTAAAAAATGAATTATTAAAGTAGAGAAGTTGTACAAATTCTATTGCAATACTTACTTACATCAATTTCTATTATATAAGGCCAAAATTATACCACATGGATTGAAGATAAGGAGGGGAAAGAGTCTTTTTTTTTATTTGTAAAAATTAATATTTTGTTTATTCTTTTAAATGAGTTAAATGTGGGGCGCCTGAGTGGCTCAGCCGGTTGAGCGTCCGACTTCGGCTCAGGTCATGATCTCACAGTTTGTGGGCTCGAGCCCTGCATCAGGCTCTGTGCTGACCACTTGCTCAGAGCCTGGATTCTGTGTCTCCTTCTCTCTCTGTCCCTCCCCCGCTCACGCTTTGTCTCACTCTGTTTCTCAAAAATAAATCAATGTAAAAAAAATTTTTTTAAATAAAAAATAAATGAGTTAAATGTTCATATGGTTCTAATTCAAAAGTTACCAACAGGCATGCAGCTCTCTTTACCCCTCCCCCATGCCTCCCCCAGCCACTCAGTTATCTTTTGCCTTGGCAATTTAGGTCACCAGTTTATCCCAGGTACTTTCAGAGATATTTGAATCATTTTTTAACACAATATCCACATTGTTCTTCATATTGCTTTGTCTTATCAATGTAACTTTTGAGATGTACATAGAGAGCTTGCTTCTTGTTCCTTTGTGTATACAGAGTTTCATTTTAGCCTGATGCAGGGCTCTATCCCATGACTCTGGGATCTTGACGTGAGTGGAAATCAAGAGCACTGGGTGCTGTATGTAAGCCAATTTGACAAAAAAAAAAAAAAAAAAAAAAAAGAGAAAGAAAGAAAGAAAGAAGGAAAGAAAGAAATCGAGAGTCAGATGCTCAACCAAATGAGCCACCCAGGCACCCTGCAGCATGTGCATTTAATTTTTACTTAATTTCTTTTTTTAGATAATGATATATTTGTAGATTTTAATGGATAGTATCAAGTGGGACAAATATCAACTTTGAAGCCAGGTATACTTACATTGATTCCTTATTCTGTGTATTAGATATGCATATATGTTAATTTCATACAGATTATTTTTTAATATGAAATTTATTGTCAAATTGGTTTCCATACAGCACCCAGTGCTCATCCCAACAGGTGCCCTCCTCAATACCCATCACCCCCCCCCCCTCCTTCCCATCAACCCTCAGTTTGTTCTCAGTTTTCAAGAGTCTTAAGCATAATGGTATCATGAATCTCTAACTTAAACCCTTACTGCTCCTTCTTTAAGTATCTGTTCCTATATTAGAGGCTGCATAAAAACAGAAAGAACAAACCAAAAGCCTGCCAGTTGAACCAACAATTATTTTATTTAGTTCTTGGTTCTATATGTTAGCTCTGGAAATCTTCTGTATGGGACAAATTGTGCTCCCTCAAATGTCTGTGATCAAATGGAGCATTAGCTGGAGACGAGGTAATCTGGGATGGCTTCACTCACAGGAACGGAGATTGAAGGCTATTGGCTGGGGCCCACTGACTCACTCACTCACTATAGCCTGTGACCCCTTGGGACCCCTCATTTCTCTTACATGTGACCTTTTGTCCTCCAGTAGGCTAGCTCAGATGTAATTATGGGGTGATTACAGGATTCCAACAGGGGAAGAAAAGAGCAAGTCCCAGCATGCAGGTGCTTTTCAAGTCTAACCTTCTGGCAAATTATTGTTGTCTGTTGGCTAAAGCTGGTCACATGGTCAACCTGACTCAAGACTTTGAGGAATAGGTTCCATTTCTAGATAGGAGGGGAAGAACTTATGACTGTTTTCACAGGTTAAATAAAATATCAGTGGATTAATGTGACTATATCTGTAAGTACTAAATGCTCTGAAGTTATTTTAATTTCTCAAGCCATGTGGCCCAGACATTATGGTCCATAAACACCAAGGACCTAAAGCATAGCCATCACCTAGAGCTTGTCATAAATGCAGAATCATAGGTTCCACCTTAGATATACTGAATCAGAATCTACATTTTTGCAAGATCCCCAGGTGAATCATACGTCTGATAGGGTTTTAGAAGTGCAGCATCTTTTCACTATTCCTCATAATTCCCTTTGCTGGTTGCTGTGTTCTCCTGTTGAGTGATAGATCTTTGATTTTTAAAGGTGCCAGAACTATTTCCTTCTGCACAATTGAAACAGAACAAACACAGGTTTAAACAGTAAAACAGGTTGCTTCACAGCATGAATAGCTAGAGAGAGAAGAGAGCATAACATTTTTCTGCTCAATTGTCCTTTGCCTATAAAAATAGAAATTTAAAATTAAAATAACAGTACATAAATATTAAAGAATATTGTATTTAATAGGAAGCACCATTTAGATGTTAGAGCAATTTTTAAAGTAGAAACTGCTAGGCACATACTTAAACTGACCTTTTACATTCCTGAGCAGTTGCTAACTGGACTTTGTTTTTCTAAAGATTGAAACACTAACTTTCCAACTGTCAGACCATAAGTTAAATATCTCTAGAATGTGTACAAGTCCATAGGTACTCTTTATGCCTTTCTATAAATAATGAGTCCTCAGAGCTTATTAACCATCCAGCATGTGCAGACCACTGGTCTAAATGTGCAAGAAATACAAATATGCTGTAGGTTGTTGGATTCTCTTCACTTCAGTCCCAGAAGTGAGGGGCAACACTAGGGAGGAGAGCGTAAGCTTTCAACAATAAAAGTTTATTTCACCAGGCTGGGGACAGACAAGTGACATCTAAAAGAATTCTAGCTTTTCTCAACTTTTGACTTTCCTTTCAGAGAAAGAAACTGGTTGCAACTTCCAGTGGCCTCCTCTGGTTTGCTTTCACCTCCAGACTTGGGGAGGCGGGGCCGGGGGGGGGGGGGGTGGGAGGGGGAAGGAGGAGGAGGAGAGCAATAACAGGAAGAAATTTTGCATTCAAGCATAATGCTGGGGTGCTTGGGTGGCTCAGTCAGTTGAGAGGCCTACTCTTGATTTCAGTTCAGGTCATGATCTCATTCATGGTCGTGATTTAAAGCTCCACATTAGGCTCTGTGTTCCCAGTGTGGAGGCTGCCTTGGATCCTCTGTCTCCCACTCTCTGCCCCTCCCCTGATCATGGTCGTGCTCTCTCTCTCTCTCACTCACTTGCTCGCTCTCTCAAAAAAATAAATACATGTTAAAAAAAAGTGTAATGCTATCATTCTGTGTGAAGTTGGCCTTGAATATTCCCTTTCAGGAATGAGACAACTTTTTCTTTGAGACTATAGTTAATGCTGTCTTAAGTAGATATGCTGTGGGGGCTTGTTCTTGTCAGTCCACCAGTCAGTAGGTAACAAATATCTGTTGAACACTTAACCTATATGCATATTCTAGGTATAGGGGTACAGTGGTGAATAAAACTGAGCAACCTTGTAAGTAAACTGAGAAATCAGATAATTTTTAGGTACTAATACACTAGGGAAAGTTAAAATAGAACCAAGTGGAAGAGAGAAATTGAGGGAAGGGGCCTCCTTTAATCTAAGGTTAGGCAAGGCTTCCTTGAGGAGGGGACATTTGAATTGAAACCCGAATAAGATTCTGCCATGTAAAATTACATGAGATATGCATTCCAGGCAGAGGGAATAACAAGTGCCAAGGACCTAACACCAAAGCAAGCCTATTTCCAATGGACAGTAAATGGCTAATGTGCTGGATTGAGTGAGACGGGGTTGAAAATATGAGGAGGATTTTGAACACAAACTATGCTTTCTTCAAAGGTCAATGCACTTTTTACAAATCTGCGCAAATGTTCAACAGCATTCTCTTCAGCTCCACCAAACCTCATAGAGTGACAGTTCTATCTCAGGTGCTGACAGAAAGCTCATTCATATATTAATTCCACTCACTTGTTAAGGTTCTATGGGATTGTACCACTTTTCCAACATACATGGGAAATCAAGGCACAGGAAACCCAAGCCACTAACCATAACACAGCTCATATTGGTAATCAGTGATTTTTCTATATTGCCTAGACTCTCTTTGGGGGCAACCAAGAAAGTCTGATGCCATTGAGCCTTTGACTCTGCAAACACCAAATTTGAGCCTTTCCCCCACAGTTCATCCAGAATAGCCCCAGCAAGAAAGAAGATGGGGCAACTTAAACTTTCCTCCTGGATTCCCACTCCTCCCGCCCCATTCCTTCCATCTGTTGCTGTTTGCATAGAAAAAGAACAGAACAGAGTACCCACGACCACACACATTCAGAAATCTCATTTTGTATGTGGGAGTCTGGATTCATTAACAAGTTCCTCAAACTCTCCCTGCATTTACAACACCAATCTAAACATAACCCAGTGAAGTCATGGGAATAGGCAATGATCAGCTGCATTTTGCTGAGGTGTCAACGTTCAAATACATCATCAGCTACTTCCTAGTAAATGGCTTCTGCTTCAGACAGGTTGTGTTTTCAACAGCCTCTAAGTAAATAGTGCTCATTTCAATATTCTCTAGCCTTCACATTGTCTTTCTGATTCTGACCCCTACTAAATCCCACTTCCTTTAAAAGGGCTTTTTCATTCTTGAGACTATTCACTTACTCATCCATAAATTCATATAGTCACCCATCCATTCAACAGCCTTATAGTGGGTACCTACTCTGTTTTATTACTTGTACTAAATGCTAGGGCATCTAAAATATTTGGGTAATATTCCATTCTTTGGATAGTCTATTCACTGGTGGCAAATCACAATCCCAGAAGTCCATATTAATCCATACCTTCCTTGAACTATTACTCATCTAAAATGTAAGTGTTCTGTTAAATACTGTCTGAGATTTCTCTCTAGTTGTTTCTGAACTTCCATCCCCTATATCTGTTAGGTTAAGATTTCTCAAGAGCAAGATCCAGATCATATTTCTGGTATAGTGGAGTGACCTGAACATACAGTGACCTGAACATACAGATCCAGTATCCATGTTTAAATTCTGGTTTTGCCATGTATAGGTCTGTGATTATTTGGGGCACCTTCCTTCTTTATATAGAGAATGCAGGGTGGATGGGAGGATTTCTAAGATCCCTTTGAATTTTGACATTCACAAATCTGTGAATTCTGAAGCATCTAACAAGGGCTACAAAGTGAAGGGGACACTCACTATAAAAGTGGCAATGTAACTTTGCCACTGGCTTAGGGAATGAAACAGTAAATACAAGAAACTTTTTAAAAAATCAGATTGGGCCTTTCTTGCGAAGTTAGGCATTTGGGTAGGTCTTCAACTAGGCAGGGATTCTTCCCCAGCTCATAGAGCAATCCAGACAAGAGATATAACCTTGTGCTATGCCAATTCCCTATTTCTATCTTTATTGAGTTGCTGCATTTTACATTAGACATTCAACATTGGAAGTATCAGAATGGTCCTAGAAGAGATTTTGACATCTGTTTGTTGAACAATTCATAACTGATGATTAAGGAAGGCAGGATGTTAAAGCTTCAGCTCTATGCTTTGGGAGCTGCTGTCAAAGGGAGAATCCCATCCCTTATCAAACTGTATCACAGGTGGAAGCCTGGCCTGGTTGCAGTCCTCTCTGCTCAAATGGTCACCTTGACCATATGCATAGGTTAACTATGTTCAGGCAGTAATAACCTGTAAGTACTCATTTTAAAATAGATAATTCTCTAAAAGAACTTAAATTCATCTATTTGATTTCTACAAATGTAGGCAAAATATGTCTACAAATTCATAATATTGTTTGATGGAATTCAACTGTTTCCATTCGATATAATTGCTTAACAAAGGCTGATGGACACCAACCAATAGTTTTGTTTTATAAAACTAATTAGTTGTTTGACAAAATGAAATTGGTGTGTCACCTAATCGGCCACATCTTTTCAAACCCAAAACAAAGCTTGTTTCATTACATAATATGGCGAACGATACATCTCTCCTATAGTTGATGTGAACATTGCAATGGCTTCATTTTGAGATCCAAGTGTACCTGCCACTTAGGATATTATTCAACCAATGTGGAAAGGAAAGTCCTGTTTACTTTGATGGTTTTTACTCTTTCAGAACCCCTGAGGGCTAAAAAAGAAAAACAGTGCTGTATGACTTTTGTGATGTGGATATAGTAAGACTGTATCTGGGTCTCCAATTCCAGAATTCTCTCTACTCTGATGCCATTGCCACATAGAATACCATTCCAGCTGTCAAGAGAATTATTGATTTATAAAGTAAACTAAATGGCATTTACCACCCACCTAACTGCAGTGGTGTCAGGGGGGTTAAAATGAGACATATTCAAAAGCCCTCCAGAAATATTTGATGTGCTGTATAAAGACAGTAACAACTCATAAACTAGGTCTCGTCTGCAGCAGGAGAGAGTCTCTTCTTGTAGCCTGCTGGTAGGAAATGAGGAAAGGTTTTCCACCCAACTATTTCAGGAGCAGATAAGGGAGGAATTGCATGTTACAAAGTAATGATCAGAATGTCAGGGAATAGTTTTGCTCTGATTTGGGTATTTAGCTACTGCCTTAATGTTGGAAATGATTTTTCATCCATTTAGTAATTTAAACAACCTAAGGATAAATGTAAAGTTAACTATCAAGACCTAAGTTTCATCATCTATAAAATGGGATCTATACCCATGAAATATTCTTGCTTTATAGAACAACTTTTAGAAAAATAAACATGAGCTGATACACATACAGTAGGTTTTAAAGTTGCATTCTACAGCTGTGGGATATTTTCATTATTATTGCCATTTCTGTAGGTCTACTAAAATAGGAGACCTACATTTCGCATTGCCATTTACTGTCTCTGGCCAAGTAGCTACATTTTTCCAGTAAACTGGGGATGTGTATTTGAAGAAAGCTTTGTTTTCCTAGCTCCTTTGGCTCCAGCAGCCTTTGTACCTGCTTCTAGGAGTGAACTGTGGTTTATCTTCCCTGAATTATGATACAGGCAGCTGCTTGTCTCCAGAATGGTTAAATTAAGGAATAGACAGGATATTTGAAATCACTCCCAGATGATTGCCATGTGGCTATATAGTTCTTTTATTCTTTATTATTATTTTATTCTTTATCAAGTGTGGTATGAAGAGAGGTGATGAAGAAATTACTTGAGATTTAGACTTAATTATTAATATTCAACTTAATTGTTAATGCCCTGGAACTTTTGCATCATTAATTTTGAGCCTTTTAAAGGAAATTATAGATCTTGTAATGTTTTACTCCTAAATATTTAGTGTATGTCTCTAAATTTGTTTTATTGAAATATCGTTGACATACAATGTTATATTAGTTTCAGGTGTACAACACAGTGATTCAACAATTATATGCATTATGCAGTGTTCACTATGATAAGTGTACCTTCTGTCACCATACAGAGTTATTACAATATTACTGACTCTACTCTCTATGCTGTACTTTGCATCCCCGTGACCTATTTATTTTATAACTGGAAGTCTGAACTTCTTAATCCCCTTTGCCTATTTTGCCCATCCCCCCCTTAACTCCCTCTCCTCTGGCAACCACCAGTTTGTGCTCTGTAAAAAGTACTATTTCATTTACATAACCACAATATCGTTATCACACATTAGCAAATTACTGATGAGTCCTTAATATTATCTTGTACAGTCCGTATTCAGATATCTCTCATTGTCCCACAATTGTTCCTTCCTTCCTTCCTTCCTTCCTTCCTTCCTTCCTTCCTTCCTTCTTTCCTTCCTCCTCCCTCTTTCTTTCTTTCTTTCTTTCTTTCTTTCTTTCTTTCTTTCTTTCTTTCTTTCTTTCTTTCTTTCTGTAAATTTGCTTGAATCAGTATCCAAAACATGTCTCCAAAATTCATTTCAGTAGGGAGGTGATATCTTTAAGGGGGCAGAGGGAGAGAGTAACTCTAAGAATTCCCCTAGGCAGCTGTGTCTGCCAGAATATGCCAACCTCAGCCATCATTAACTCATTCACTCAAGTATTTATTTGTTTTATGTGCTAGATGCTGTAGCAGATATAAAGTTTGACATGCACACATATAAAAGTGACTAAAAAAGAATATAAAAAGTCTATAGACTGAAATGACATGGAAAAACTTGATAGCCTACCAAGTAAATATTTACTGTGGTTAGAGTGAAATGGAAAGGCCTCCTGGAGAAACCAAGAAACTTGACTTTAATTGAGAGGGTTTTGTGATTTCACATGGGGGTTGGGTAAAGATGGCACTATGGAAAACATATCATGATGGTTCTTCAGGCCTGACTGGTGGTGATGAGGTCCTGGACCAGGACTGACTGGTGGGAACAAAAATTCTCCAAGGGGAGTATTAATTGGACAACGTACAAATGCCGGGAAAAGGGCACATAGAAATGAGGTGACATTAATGTGTTAGAACCAACCAGTGATTTGTCTTGAGTATATTATTTCTTTTTTGAATGGCATATTTTAAAATAATTTATGATACATGATGAATTCATAAAATGTATGTACCTGCAATCAAGTATAATTATGGAATATATCTTTCTTAAAGCATATAATAGTGGGCTTTAAAAAATATGTCTTTTCCAATATATAGAAAGCCACGTATTCTAAATCCTGTTGTGGCAAGGTTTAGTTTTTGTGAATGTGTGTGTACTCGCCGGTTCTGATGGATGATAAAATGCTAAATCACCAGTGGTGGGAAATATTAATGTAAGTTTAGTGTTTACTGTGACTATATTTAATCAATACTTTATTTCTGCTAACATGTTTTTTTTTGAGGCTGGCTCTGGCATGGTAGGTAATCTATACTTTAGGACAAGCTGTAGCCCTTCTGAAGGTGCTCTGGATTTTATCTTATTGTTTTTTCAAAGGTGTGGTAGGCTTGAGAAGAATGGATATTCCTTTTGCTTAGGAAGCAACAACAAAACACAATTATCTATATATATCTATATAGATATATCTATATAGATATATCTAGATATAGATATATCTAAATATATCTATATAGATATATGTATAGTTGTATTTTTTTTAAGATGACGTTTGAGACATTCTTGGTATGTGTAGAATTTCACAGAACTACTTTATCAGAACACTTAAGCTCATTTATTTTTCTTTCTCCAGACTCAATTAATTACCATCTGATAAGCTTGCTTAATTCTCTTCTTTCTACCACCAGGGTTTTTTGGTTTTTAAGTTGGAGCCATTAAATCAAACTCCTTATATACGTCGTGGTCAGTAAAATGCCCAGTGACTAAAATTAAGCAATGCAGTAGCTTCCTTAAGCCCCTCATTTCATGCGATGTGAAAACAGACCCCTGAATGGGTACGTGCTCGTTCTGAAGCTGGAGAGAGATGGTGCTTTCTGCAGCTCACACTCTGCACGTACCACTTCCCTGAAAGCCAGTGAACCTGTTTACCATTGTCATAGTAACACACAGTTTGGGCCCACGGAGACTTAATCCCGAGAGGCAACTGTTCCCTTGCCTGGGCGGCTGCGCTCCCGGCAGGGCTGGCTGCCGCCCCCAGGCTCCTGCAGCTCGGGTGGCCCCACGCACCCGCCTGGCCCAGGCGCACACGCGCTTCCCTGGCTGCGCCTGGCGCTGCGCGTGTGTTGCCATGGCGATCGGAAACGCGTGTCAGGCTAGATGGGTGCCAGCGCCGCCTTGTCGGTTTTCGGAAACCGAGTCACTTTTGCTAGTTCCTCAGCATGTGGGAGAGATTCTCTTACCACTCGGTGCCAATCGGGGGCCAAACTCCAAAACCAGGCTGGGCTGCCTCGCAATCCAAGAGAGAGCAGGCGAGCCACGGCTATTTCCCAGCCACGCGGGAGCCCTAGACAAAGGAGAGCGCTGCCTTCCAACGTAGTTCCCTACAGCCTGCCACCTGCTATTCCTAACGCCGCTGAAGGGCATGTAGTTTAGGAAAAGGCAAAATTGGGGACCGCTTCTAACAGGAGAGCTCTGGTTCTTGAAGATGAGCCATCTTCTTGAAGAGAAGTAGGGGCCCCGGGGCAGAACCACAGCTGTCGCCTCCAGGCTCAGTGCTGGCATCAGCCCTGTTACTGTCCACTAGTCACATCTTTCTTCGTTGCATGTAGCTCACCGGTTCTCAAATCTGACTGCATAGCAACATCATCTGGGGAGAGCTTTTTTGGTTTTGACTTCTGTTAGATTCCTAGGCTACATCCCAACCCCACCCCCAGCTCCTGCTGGAACAGGCCTGGGAACAGGCCTGGGAATCTGTATGAGGCAGATTCCCTTGAGTGAATCTGATATGCATCCAAATTTGAAAATAATCTTTCTTTCTTCTTTTCGTTTCTAGATCTTCCTCTTATCTCTCCTTCTTGCTTGCATGCTTTCTCGCAAATTCAATTCCTCTTTTCCCTCCTCACATTCTTCCTTCTCTCTCCCTGAATTCCTTTCTCCCCCCTCCACCACCTCTCCCACCCCCATCTCCCCAAACCCCATCTGTATGTCTAGTATCTATCTCTTCAAGCATCTGTTGTGTTCCAGGCACTGCCCTAGGTGCTTGGGAGATTTTGGTGTCTGCTTCCTATAGCATTGGTGGTCTCTCATCATTGACCGTCTCTCTTGACTTTCTCCATATCTTGCTAGCTCCTCTTGTTTTTCTCTATACTTGTATCCTGTTTCTTTCCCTGATCTCTTTGTGTTTTTGTTCTTTTTTCTTCCTCCCTTCCTTTCCTTTCACTTCCCTTCCCCTCCCTTCCTTCCCTTCCTTCCCTTCCCTTCCTTCCCTTCCCTTCCCTTCCCTTCCCTTCCCTTCCCTTCCCTTCCCTTCCCTTCCCTTCCCTTCGCTTCTCTTTCCTTCCTTCCCTCCTTTCCTTTTGCTGTTAATAGATCTATGTGTAGCACCGAGCACCCCAGATATCATGTAGGATTAAAGGTGCTAGCATCTGCCTGGGTTTCCAAGATTCAGGTTCCTTCTATCATAGCTTAGAGGACCTCTTTAGACCACAAGGAGCCTGGCAGAAGGAAGATGATACACATACACCCAATTCTTGGCTACTTACATGGAATTTGCCTTTTCTAGAACTAGGATGAAAAATAAGTCAGGTTACTCTCAGCTAACTTTGGAAACATTATAGTTTTCATAATGTTTAATGACTTCTTCATTATTCTTGCTTCTCTTAAAGCTGCAATTAAAGATCGCTCTCCAGTCAAAAGAAAAGCATGTAAAAATGGAACTTGCATTAAAAGAGAAAATACAGAATAACCTCTCTAAATTAATTCTGGCCATTATTCAGGTTGTTTTACACAAAGATACTCTTTTGAGCATGTACACCATGAATTGGTACAGATGCACCTGTTCCAAAGTTGCAATTATGCCTGCGTGACACCTGAGTACAAAGACCTCGAGAACTTTTCTCCGAGGTTAGGGGATTCGCTTTGCTCCTTTTGTTCCTTAAGGGCTGCCCCTCGCAGCAGGAGGCATTGTCACAAGTCGCAGCTGCAAGTCAGAGGCTATGTCTGAGGGCAGACTGCCTCCACCCTGCGCTCATTCCCTCAGTCTTCATGTGGATTTGAGGTTAAGGACTGTAGTCATTATGGCCTCTGACTACCCTGGGGTTAAGCCCCTATTAAAATATTAACTCACGTAAAGATTTCATGTACTACCCAGTCAATCAGCCAATCAGAAGCTATTCATTAGAAAGTCTTCTAGGTACAAAGATTTGGGCAGTGTAGAAATTGAGAGAAATTTAAGAAAAAAAAGTAAGATGTTAACCTTTGGAGATCTGGAAGATGCATAAAGAGAACTAAAATTTCTGCTTAAAGTAAGTTCTCAGAATTGGTTAGAATAAAATCCACATTTCTCAGCATGACCATGAGACCCCAAATCATTTGTTCTTGCCTGCCTCCCTCACCTCATCTTTCCTCACTATCCTTCTTGTTGATTTTATTTCAGCCTCATTTCTATCTTTGATTCCCCCCCACCCCCCACCCCACCAGTTCTGGTGGGTTCCATTTTAGGAATAGCCATCTTCTTCTTGCCACTCAGGTCTCAGTGACATCTTCCTTGCTACTCAGTCATGCCACTCTGTTTTAAATGTTCTGCCATGCCACATGCTAGTATTGGAATTTTCTTGGTTTATATGTTTCCCTTCATCTCCTATTAAAATATAAGCAAGGATATAAGAGATATAAGAGAACAAGTGTCTTAATTCTTCTGTTCCACCTAAAAGAATGCCAAGAATGAAAAATGTGTTTATTAAATATTTGTTGGGTGAATAAATGAAGGGCTGTCTCTGTTAATTACTCAGTAAGGGGTTCAGATATTAAATACTAGTATTTCCAGAAGAGGGAGGAATCACTCTGGACTGGATAAGAATTGATTAGAAGGGCTCCTGGGTGGCTCAGTTGGTTAAGCGTCTGACTTCAGCTCAGGTCATAATCTCACAGTTCCTAGGTTCAAGCCCTGTGTTGGGCTCTCTGCTGACAGTTCAGAGCCTGGAGCCTACTTGGGATTTTGTGTCTCTCTCCGCCCCTCCCCCAGCTTGTGCGATCTCTACCCCCCCCCCCCCCCCCGTCTCTTAAAAGATAAATAAACTTGAAAAAAAGAATTTATTAGAAGAGAAGGGACCTCTGACTTGGATGCTGTTGATATGCAGGATTCAGAGCTACAGAAAGAAAGGTGGGTTTGTTTCAGGTAAGGAAGAATCTGCCAATTTAAATGACCCAGTCCATTTTGGCCCCAAACCAGTTATTTGAGTGATCTTCAAGGTTGCTTGCTGTTCTAACTCTGTGATTCTTAAAGCCATTTCTGTTTTATATTTTTTCCTCATCAGGTAACCTTGGCATGGCAGTTGCTGCTATAGGAACAGCAGAAATCAAGTTTAAATAACTGGCTCTTTCTCTACAATATGAGAAGGGGGAAAACATGTTTTCCCTTCATTGGCAAAGAAGATGGTTATGGCTGATTAATCAAGCCATTAGCTACTGTTTTGCTGCATTCAGTAGAAGCCAATGATGAGAATTTAGCTTGAATATTCATGTTATAAGTGCTACATGAGTCTGGAATGCTTATAGATTCACAGAATTTGAGAGCTAAAAAGGACCTTAGAGATCATTTAAACTCTGCAGCCCATCCTCCATCTCATTTATAATTTTACAGCTTAAAATACAGAGGCCCAGAGTAACAAAGTGTTGGGCTTATGGTTACATTAGTAGTTGGTAAGCAAACTGAGATTATTTGCCTGTCTTTCCTCACCCCCAGTCCAGTGCTCTTTATATGGAACCGTAGCGAGCTTCATGTATTTGGCCATGTTACATAAGCCGAAAGAAAATCTGTGAGCAATGACTAGGCATACTTATAGAAGAAACCCCATCATCAATTTCATTTTCAGAGTCGCAGTGGTGAAAGTGAGAAATACATGTTGAGGGAGCATGCTGGCATTTGAAAGGGTACAAAGCAGTATTCATCATCTCTTTAAAGAGTATGCAGGGTGCAAGTTAGAGAAAGAGGATGCCATTGTTTTACTTCCCCCATATATTCTCTACATTATCCAAAAACTGCCATGCTGAAAAATAACACCCCTTCCCAGTTTTTTTATCCTTTAGCTGGCAGTGAGTACACAGTACAGGGAGATGTATTATTTTGACTAATGAGTTTAGCTTTGCTCTTGCAAATAGTGAGTGTCAAATGTCATTCTTCCCATCCTCCAGCAGATGGCAACTCTAGTCTTCTTGTCATTTTATCTATTTCTGCACTCAGACTTTGTCCTCCACCCCCAACCCCTTGTCTCTCCTTCAGAAGTGCATCTTCATGCACTGCTAAGGGTTAGATGGACCTGTGACTCCATTTCTTTGCCTTTGGAATCACCACCTTTAGCATCTGACACTAATGGCCAGTCTAAATGTGCCCAGAAATAACAAAATCACGAATTAGCCAACAATTCTAATTTTTAAAAAATAGAAAAAAGAGAAGATAAAGTTAGCGATTCTAAAATAAGATGTACCACAGGAAACTTTCCATTTAAGGAAACAAAGTAGCTTCTTAAAAAGAAAAAAAAAGTCAATTTCTTCAGGTCTAGCTTTTAAAGGAGGATAGGTTTGATTACATGCTCCTTTGTTATTGGTTAAAAAGTCATAAATAACATCCTGGAGTGAAAATAGTGTCCAATTTCTCATGACTACAGTTTTTGCTCTGCTGTAGTCTCGTCTTTTCCATTCTTCGTTCCCATTTACACATGCCGTTTCTTTCAGTGACTAAAAACTCCTGAATCTAGCATCCTTACTTCTTTCTTTTTTAGAACTCTCTCTCTCCAGGCATATTCTCTCTCTCCAGGCATATTCCTAAAACACTGCTGATAAAGATCTTCATGTATCTCCTTCTATTGTCTGCCCCCTCCAGCCCCTGCCCTTACCACCTAGACCCTGAAGACTCTTAGCGGATTACAGAAGTTAAAACACATGCTGCTGTCTGGTTGCAAGTCTCAGGGCAGCCACAAGAAATCAACAAATAATAGCAGCCACTCTTCTTTTCTTCTTTTTTCTTTTTTTTTTTTTTTTTGGAAAGGTAGAAATTAATGATCACAGGCATGAGCAAGGTGATCCTGTCACCAATTCCTCATTGGAAGGCTGTCTACAGATTTCCAAACTACGTCTCCTTGATGTGCTTGCTTACATTAGGAATGCCTGAAGAGGGGCAGAGAAGGGATACAGGAGCAGAGTCATTTGTAAGATGGATTTGATGGTCTACAAATACTTCATGGAGGGAACTTTTGCTAACTCATCCTCTTCCAAAGAACCTAAACTTTTTTTTTTTTCCTTCAAAGTTGAAGGAAAAAGGTTACCTTGGTTTACTAAATACCAGACAGAGGCTACAGTCTAAAGGAAGGAAATAGTAAGAGCATACCTCTTGTTGGGGAAAAAGGAGGCATTTTTGGTTCCACTGAGTATGGGCTCTTTGGCTATTACTGTCATCATAGGAAAACATGAACCAACGCTGCAAATACAGTCCTTGGAAACACCCTATACTTGTGGAAATCCAAGTATGTTATCATTCCACTGACAGCCACTAATGAAGACAGGGGAGCTTACTTCAAACCAACAAATAATTAGCACTGACAATAGAATTATAAACAGAGCCTTAATTAATTAATTCCCTAATTGTCTGTCCTGCTATATCATCTGCACCCCTGCTTTGACTGTAGCTATAACAAATGCCCAAGACTTGCATCTTTCAACTTTGTGATAATCACTTATCCATGTGCTCAGTGTGGGCAACCATCTGCACTGGAAGTCTCTCTTCCTCTTATGTGTGCATATGGTTTCATTCTTTTGTTGCTTCTTCTATTTTCTGGCAATTCTGATGCTTGGGAATGTTTGCTTATTGGTATGGATAGCTTATCTGGCATCCACTGTTGGATATAATTCACAGTTACTATGAAATGGGAAGTGATCAGTTGGTAATTCTACAGTTGTGAATAGAACTCTCTGGACTCTCCATTCTGCTCTTTGTGACATCAAACTCTGTGCAGTCCCTGTGCCCTGGCTCTGCCACATTACAATTCCAGTGGTCAGAAAGCAGAAGGATTGCTTTCATTCTCCCTTTTCTTAGGGAAGGATGATAAGCTCGTTGTTAAAGCACCAATAATGGTTCTGTCTTTTCTTTTTCTTTTCTTTCTCTTGGAAACTCCCATGTGGGTGACTTCAAGTTGTGTGAGGTTAAAGGAAGATACTGCACAGATTTGCCTATTGATAGGAGTTGGCTGAGCTGAGGGGCCAAACTGAAAGACCCACTGAGGAGGGGGGGCAGGGGAGAAGGGAATGGGTTGGAGCGATCAACTGGAGAAGCATTTAGCCCAAAGAATCAGCATTAGTGGCCAGATTGGGTCAGCCATGATTGTACTGCTAAGGCTCTAGGCTCTTTCCCATGCTTGGCTGGGATGGGCAGCCCTGACTCTCAAGAGTTGATTGTAGCCAGAATTTAAATCAGAGCCTGCTTAGGCATCCTGTATCTGAGAATGGCTGAGTGGAGATATCCCCTCATAATACGGTGTGTGTGTGTGTGTGTGTGTATGCATGTATTTAATGTATCTACTTATGTATATGCTTGTACAATGTTTTTGATATTCTTTCAGATTACCTTGCATATCATAGTTACTATAGATGTTTACAGAAATTTCCTGAGAATTGCAAAAGGTCATTTGCTCCTTTCTATTCAGTGTGAAGCAGGTCCCTGCTGACTTCCTTTCACCGTTGATTTGAAAAGTGTTTGTTGGATCATATGGGTGATAACCAGCCCATGGAAGATATGCATCAAGCAGAAGTTCCTGCTTTGGAGAACTAAGGTTTTGTTTGAGGAAACAAGATGTATACATTATAAGCAATAAGAGAAAAATCCTTCCCATATAGAAGCAAATGAAAGGCTCTTGTAAAGACTAAGGGAAGATGCAGAATAGTCCCATTGTGCTAGAATGTGCTCATCTCCTGTCTCTCTTTTTCTCCTTCCCCACATCCCCTCATAATGTTGGGAAAGTTGTATTGATTATTTCTATAGAAATTTGATTGGCAGAGACAAGCTTGAAGAGCAGTCCCAAGGGAATGAGGGAGTCATCATATGGTCATGCAAACGTTGGGGGCAGACTGGCCAAATTGAAGGGGTTCCTGTGTTAGGATGTGGTGGGAGACAAGGATAGATAGGTGAGGACGGGTTATCTCTCCAGGAACCGTGTTCTCCTCTCCTAATAGCTGATTATTATGTAGATTCTCTAGACACATGTTTTACTTTTTTTTTTTAATTTTTCTTTTTTTAACGTTTATATATTTTTGAGACAGAGAGAGAGCATGAACGGGGCGGGGCAGAGAGAGAGGGAGACACAGAATCGGAAGCAGGCTTCAGGCTCTGAGTTCGCGGGGCTCGAACTCATGGACCGCGAGATGGTGACCTGAGCCGAAGTCGGGCGCTTAACCAACTGAGCCACCCAGGCACCCCAACATGTTTTAATTTTTTGACTTTACCTGCCTAGACAGAGATAGACTCCGGAAACCAGAGAAACCTACTTTGCTTGCTAAAGCTGAGGACTGATTAGCGAGCATGGCTCCTTCACTGTCATCACTGGCTCTGGTTCTCTTAAAATACCCCCTTGCATTCTCAAGGTGTCCTTCTTCCCCCTTCCCTTCCATGCTCTACAATGTAACCCTTCCTGGACCTCCCCGGACCTGGGCCCTTCCTGCCAGCCCCGTAGCAGCTGACAAACCTCTTCAGTTTGGTTGGATTTCTCATTAGAAACTCTACTTGTGGCTTTCCCACCAGTGGCCTTAGAGAAGTGGTTAATTTGTCCTAAATTTGTTGTGGAGCCACTTTGTGCTAACAAATCTTAGCTCTTTTAATTTTTACAACATCATTGAAAGTAGAATCATTTAATGTATGTTTATTGAGCATCTGTTATACGACAAGGCATATGGGAATAGAGCAGCAAACAATAAAAACATGGACTCTGCTCGCAGATAACTGATGTTTAGCTAAACACATACTTCTAGATGTGAAGTATCTGGAGTCCTAAGGAGGGAATAAAATTTGTCCTGGATTTGAAATTTGAATGTAGGTCTTTCCATCCCCAAAGTTATTATTATTTTCTAATTCCCTTACTGCATCTGCCTGGTTCCCTTTTCATATTTTAAATCAAAATTAATTTAAAATCAATTATTCCTAGCAAATTTTCATTTGAAGGCAAGCTGACAGTCAGACCATTTAAGCCAGAGTGAGCCTTACGTGACAAATTATCACCTAAAGTAATGAAATCTTTTTTAGATGTTGTGTTCTACTCTGGATAGAATTTTTAGCCTTCAGAAGCTGCCTTCTGGGGTCTCTACAGGTCCAGGGGTCCATTGCCACCAAGTGGCTTGTTGCTCATTATTGCATTTAGTACTATAGCAACGACTCCACCAGTGTCTTTATTAAAACTTGCTCCAGGCTAGCGTTTTCCCTCGGGTCAGTAATGAGTTTAGAGGAATGGATGTGGAAATGAGATTTGTTCTCACCAGTGGAGTGAATTATGTCTTGTTGGGGCCCCCAGGCTAATATTTCAAATTTGCCACAAGGTACTTCATCAAAAATTCTATTTTGGTTCCAAAAGGACCATGCATGCCTATTAGCAAATTCAGAGCGTGCCTTTAAACTGTATTTTTTTTCTTCCCCTGGCTCCATCCACTGAAGGCTTTCAGAATTAGCAGTTTGTGAAAATGGTCTGTTTCCACGGGCCAGCGAAGGGCGCCCCAAAGAAGTGCGGCCCTTTTATCTAACAAGGCTGAGCCAGAGATGACTGAGGTGGACAAAATGCAGACTGCCAGGAATGTACCACATGTTAGGCAGCATCCCCACCCTCGTCACCAGTGTCACTCCAGACACACTTGTGTGGCAAGGGTGTGTGCTTGCTATCTTTTAAATCCTTGTGCCTCAGTCTGGTTGCTAAGGCTCACATTTTAATACCATTGAGACTTGTGGATTTACATACTCTTCAGTTGGGCCTGCAACATTCCAGAGAAGTCACTTGCACAGATGGGTCTATTAGGAAGTAGGGCTGCACATCAAAGCACTGGTTTTTTCATAGTAGAGATTCCCAGAAGTTCTAGATTATTGGGTAGTACCTTGGCTGCTGGTTATCTTCTCAGGTGTTCTCTGTTGTGGGAAAGGCAGGGGGAGGCATCCTGCGTGAGCGCGATATGCCCCATGGCCTCTCAACTCCCCACACCACTTCTGCTGCCTCCCAGAAAAAAGATTGTAATCCAGGGCAATGGTGACTGTTTTTTGATGGGAAAATAAAAGGGCAGGGACATGGCTACCCTGTGTCAGGCTGACCATGAACTGGCTTGAAAATAGAGTGAATGTCCCTACTTTGCCTTCCTCCTCCCTGTTACATTCGGAGCATCAAGATTTCGCTTCCCTCCAAAATCTTGGCAAAGTTGTCCTAAGTTACACCTAGTCTAGCTCTAGGGAGAAAAAAAGGTTCCATTGATACTATTCCAGCTCTTCTGCTTGCTGAGTCAACTTTTCTTCCATTTCATAAGCTGTGCATTTGGGCAGATGTTGTCCTTGATTGGAGGTATAATTCCATACAGAGATACACTTGACAGGAGTAAGGGTGCTGCTGGACACAAACCCGTTCTGCACACATACATTTGGTCAGGTGCCTTTTATTTAGAGAGGACTTCCAGCCTGGGTCTAACTGATGTATAGTGAGACAAGCAGAAATGACAGTCCCTCTTCTTCTCACAGATGTGTCTTAGTTGAGTTTTAGAAATTATCATGCGTGTGGAACAGTATTTCTCTTTAAACAATCAAACTGTATTTATGACTAGGGTAAAGTTTCAGATGCCATTGGGCAGGCATTAATATATTAAATCCTGTACTCAGACACGCTGGTGGGCTGGGGTGGCCCCTAGCCCAGTTGGCGGCCGGGCACAACTTTGTAGAGTGACAGGTGGTAATTAGACTTACTGTGACGACCATTTCATAATGTATGTAAATATTGAATCACCATGCTGTACATATGAAATGAATACCATAGTGCATGTCAGTCATTCTTCAATAATAATTCAAAAAATGCTGTACTCATCATTAACAATGTTAAGTTGGCCCTTACCTCCTATGAAGCTGGTCATCTCTGGATCTTTGGGTTGTCTGTTTTTACTGGCTGTTAATTGTTAATAGATTTCCAGGTGTATGTCATGCTGTGTAGGCATCAATCCTTCATGTAGGAAGGTCTGAAGCTGTCTGTGATTATGAAAAGGCAAGTGATAAACACAAACTAGAGAAATCTCAGCATCTTTAGTAAAAATGGCAAACCCAGTAATGCTTTTGGTAGCAAAAGCAAAATTTTTTAGTGAGAAAACAAACTTGCACAATAAAAAAGGAGACTGACTGGGGAACGCAGAGAGAAGGAAAGCCCCCAAAAAAGATTGAAGAAAGAGAAAACATTTTTAAAAATCAAAGCCTTTTTAAAAATTCATTTATTTATTTATTTTTAACGTTTATTTGTTTTTGAGAAAGAGACAGAGCATTAGTGGGGGAGGTGCGGGGGGGTGGGGGGACACGGAATTCAAAGCCGGCACCAGGCTCTGAGGTGTCAGCACAGAGCTGGAGGCAGGGCTCGAACTCACAGACCGTGAGATCATGACCTGAGCTGAAGTTGGACACTTAACCGACTGAGCCACCAAGGCCCTTCAAAGCCTTTTTAAAAAGATGAATTAGAGATTAAACATGGTAGGACTGTAAATACTATTCTTGTTATAGAGGTAAGGAGAAAGAGAAAGCATTTGGGGTGAGCTTTTTCGAAATTCTGCTTGAGAATATGTGTGACAAGAAGCTGTGCTCTTCTTCATGTTAGGGAAATTGATATATTGGTGCAGGGTTTTGTCGCTAACAATCCAAAGCCGAATTCAGCCACTGCCCGTTTTTTCTAGGGCCTGCAAGTTAAGAATGTTTTTACTTTTTGAAATGTTTGAAAAAAAAAAAAAAATCAAAAGAGAAATATTTTGTGACATGTGAAAATTATATGAAATTCAAATTCCAGTATCCATAAATAGGGTTTCCTTGGAACTCAGCCACACCCATATGTTTACACATTGTCTGCAGTTGCTTATTCATTAAAATGACGGAGGGGCGCCTGGGTGGCTCAGTCGGTTGAGTGTCCGACTTCAGCTCAGGTCACCATCTCACGGTCCGTGAGTTCGAGCCCCGCGTCAGGCTCTGGGCTGATGGCTCAGAGCCTGGAGCCTGCTTCCGATTCTGTGTCTCCCTCTCTCTCTGCCCCTCCCCCATTCATGCTCTGTCTCTCTCTGTCTCAAAAATAAATAAACATTTAAATAAAATAAAATAAAATAAAATAAAATAAAATAAAATAAAATGACGGAGAAGACAAGTTGCTACAGATCCTGTATGGCCTATAAAGCCTGGTCTTTACTGTTGGCCCTTTGCAGAAACAGTTTGCAGCTCCTTGTATTGGTGTATTCAGTGGGACTTACTGGGAATTCGTTTACGTAGTCTTTAAACCAGTCAGGTCTCTGTGTCTGCTCTTCTCTCGACAGAAACAAATCCCCTTACCTATCTTCCCATTTGTCCACCTTTCTCCAAGAGTTTGCGAGGGCTTACCTCACGGCAGATCCTGTGCTAGATTCTATGGTGATAAGAGAGATGGATCCAACCTGGCCTCTGAGCTGAGCGCTTATAGTCTGGTTAGGGTATATCAGGTGAAGAGCAAGATAAACGTGCACATAAATAAGACATGCGCCTGATCAAACAAATGGGAATGAGTGGTACATAGTACAGGGGATTTCAGGAATGAGGACAGGAGATTCTAATCTCCTTCAGATTCTCTGTCCCTAAATAACACTATCGTCCAGCCAGTTGCTCGTACCAGAAAGCTGGCCATTATCCTTGAATCTCCCTCTCCCACTGTCTGTGCCAACAGTACGTGGATTGCAGTGCATTCTGTGTGGCATTCCATACAGCGACCCCCTGGAGATCTGTTCACTCCGAGTGGCTTCATGTGGCACCCCTGATGTTTGCACTGCCTGGACCTTACTGCCATCAGGCTGAATTCTGTCAATTATTCCTTCTAAATAACTTTTGAATTATTTACTCAGCTCCCTTTCTGATGCTTCCACTCTAATCTAGGCCACTGTCATCTCTGGCCTGGATCACAGCAAAAGCTCTGCTAAATGGATCTCTCACATCCGCTCTCACATTTACTCTGTTTAAAATTCGCACGTGATCATGCTACTTCTCGGTGTAAGACTCTTTACACTATCCCCATATTTCTTATGATAATGTCCCAAACCTTTAGTGTCTCCCTGGAGACCCTGAACAATTAGTTTTCTGCCACCGCAGCAGCTTCATTTGCTCCCCTCAGACCCTTCGATCTGGTCATGGGGACGTCTCACAATTTCTCGGAGATAAATCTGTAGTCATTTTCCAAACAAAGACACTTATGAAAGTGAACTGGAGCACTGTTTATAATCAGGCCAGGGCAACAGGCTGTAACGGAGATAGAGCAACAGGGCAGTCCCAGGCAAACCAAGACATAGGGTCACCCTATGTTTCTTACACATGCTGTACTCCTTTTGACCTCAGAGCCTTTCAATGTGACTTTTCTTTACCTGGCATTCTCTCACGGTCTCATTCTTTAAATCTTAGCTCACATGGCCATGGCTTCAGAGGAGACTCCTATGACTTCACAGGTCAAGGAAGGTTATACACGTTCCGAACACCTTTGCAATCCACAAAAGATTATACCTGCATTATAACTCATATTATACACATCAGACTAAGACGACCAGCTGTCTTGATCTGCACAGGACTGAGGTGGTTCTCAGGACATGAGATTTTTAATGCTAAAACCAGGTAAGTCCCAGGTCACCATGTGAGAATGCCATTTCCTCAAGATTTGTCTCGTTGCCCCCAGTAACCTCTGAAGCTAGCATAGCTCCTTGTAAGTTATAGATGCTTAATAACCTTGAGTTACTTGAAATTAATGAATTAACAAAGAAGGGAACAAAATAAAAGATAAGATAAATGGCTTCCTTATGGGTTTATTAAGGATGCTTTGTATACTGGTTCCATTTCAGGCTAAAAGGTGAGGTTGTCAGAATATTGTAGGAGGTGAGAAAATTCTCATAATAGCACTTGTTCTCCTCCCACTATTAAGTAATCTCTGGAGAGGATTTGAAAGTTATTGTTATGAATGAATGTTTGTGTAGCTCCTAAATTCACACGTGAAATCCTAATGCCCAATGGGATTATAGTAGGTTGTAGGGCCTTTGGGAGGTGACTAAGTCATGAAGGTGGGGCCCTCATGAATGAGATCAGTGCCCTTCTAAAAGAGACCCCAGAGAGCCCCCTCCTCTCTTCCACAGTGTGAGGAAACAGACAAAAATGACCATCTATGAAACTGGAAACAGGTCTCAGCAGACATCCAATGTAACCAATGCCTCAACCTTGGATTTCTGATATTAGAACTGTGAGAAATAAATTTTTGTTGTTTATAAGCTACCCAGTCTATGTTAGCAACCTAAATGAGGTAAGATTGTCATTAATAACGTGGTGTGAATAGCTGCTGTAGTTGAATATGTTACCCACTCCAGGAATAGATGTATTTTTCATAATAAACACACGGGGCACCTGTGTGACTCAGTCAGTTAGGTGTCCGACTTCAGCTCAGGTCATGATCTCATGGTTCCTGGGTTTGAGCCCCATGTCGCACTCTGTGCTGACAGCTCAGAGCCGGGAACCTATTTCAGATTCCATGTCTCCCTCTGTCTCTGCCCCTCCCCTGCTTGTGCTCTGTCTCTCTCTCTCTCTCTCTCTCTCAAAAATAAAAAGAAACATTAAAAAAAAAAAAAGAAACACAGCTCCAATCAAATTATTACCTCCTGATGATAGATATTTTGACCTGGGAATAAGGGATGGGGTTTGAGGTTAAGAAGGGGAGTGTGGAGGAAGGGTACCTTCAGACTATCCCAAATACCCACCCCTTGGGTGGCTGCGTGCTCTGCCTGGATGTTGGACTCCAGGGCTGTGGGCTCTGAAAGGGTATTGAGGTACAATCACATCAAAATAGTTTGGGTAGTGCACCGTGAGACAGCAGTCTAATTGTTTTCTCTCAAATTACCCAGACCAATCTTTACTAGCCCCAGTTTTGGAGAGGTTATTCCCACCCACTGTGTTTTTGGCATCTGTACTTGGCACCAGATGAGAAGTTTGCACTGGGAGAGATGAGATGATCACAAAGGCACATTAGAGCTTTCCAATTGGTAAAATGTTGGATAATAGGATTTTCAGTGTTTCCTTTGGACTACATCAATTCAATAAATGAGAGCCCAAGATTCCCGTGAATTGCAGGCTTTTGACTATTCAATTCATGCTTGGTTCATAACATAATAGGTTGTTAGACACAAAAAATGCATCTGAGATTCTCATTTTGTAGATGGGGAAACTGAGGTCCATTGAAGTTAAGGCCTTGACCACATTTTATAGCTCATTCATACCACACTGGAAGTTGGTTCCAAATCTGCTGATTCCAAGTTGTGTGCCAATCGGATTCCACACTTCCACTTTATCGTGAAAACTTTCTGACATACAGAGGAGTTGAAGAAGTTACACAATGAGCCCCATATACCCACCACCTCAGTTTTATAACTACCTACTTTCCTGTATTTCCTATGTCACATGTCCACCCATCCTATTTTTGAAGCATTTCAAAGTGGTGGACATCAATGTGCTTCGCCCTTGACTACAGCATGCAGATCTTCATGTAGAGTTTGATGTTTGTTTACCACTATTTTTTTTTAATGTTTATTTATTTGAGAAAGAGAGAGAGAGAGAGAGTGAGCATGTGCCAATGAGTAGGTAAGGGGCAGAGAGGGGGAGAGAGAGAGTCTCAAGCAGGCTCTGTGCTCTTAGCACAGAGTCTAACACGGGTCTCCACTTCTTCAACCCGGGAGATCGTGACCTGAGCCGAAATCAAGAATGGGAGGCTTAACCAGCTGAGGCACTCAGGCGCCCCTGTTAACCATTATTTGTCATGTAAAATTTATACACAGTGAAATGAGCATGAGTTTTATAAATACATACACCTGTGTGTCTTAAACCCCTACGGTGCTTTGCTTTTTCCAATTCAAAGATTGTGAAACATGTTACATTCTGCTGAAATCGTTTTTAAATCATTTGCTCTAGAAGGTATACTTGCTTAGTTAGAAACATTTTCACAGGAAACAGACTTCTGTAACATCAAGCTGTAGTTTCAAAAGGTTTTATAAGGAGCTGTGTTCAAGGGCTTGCTAAGAGGAGATCCTATGCACATTTTAATTTCATCCAAGATGAAGTCTTGAAGTCAAGGAAGTGGGAGAAGCACTGGAGTGGGAGAGGAATAAAGATACTCAAATGGAATACACGAGGGTCACAGAGTCTCAAAGAAAATTTAGCATTGTGGGGTGCCTGGGTGGCTCAGTCGGTTAGGTATCTGACTTCAGCTCAGGTCATGATCTCACGGTTTGTGGGTTCAAGCCCCGCATTGGGTTCTGTGCTGACAGCTCGGAGCCTGGAGCCTGCTTTGGATTCTGTGTCTCCTTGTCTCTCTGCCCTCCCCCACTTGTGCTCTGTCTCTGTCTATCAAAAATAAATAAAAGTAAAAAAAAAATTTTTCTTAAAAAAAGAAAATTTAGCATTGTTCCCAGCTCGGTATGTAATTGTGCAGAGCTCCCCCCAACCCCACCCCGCCACCCCCCCCCCCGCCCCCTGCCTACCTCACCGCATTCCCACCCCCCCCACCACCACCCTACCTCCAGGCATCTCAAAAAACAGGCATCTCAAAAAGGCAGATTACCTGGAAATTTCACTCAGTGGGGAGTGGCATAAGAAAAGGGACAATAAAAGTCAGGAGTTCTTTCGCTTCTGCTATAGGAATGTTCTATTTGACTACAGTTTTCACCATCCTCCCCCGCCCCCACCTTTTGCTTCTATGGAAACAAATAAAAAAAAAAAATCCTAGAGCAGTTTTGAGAGACAGATGCTGAAGAATGATGATATTCCACACTCTCTTCCCCGGCTTCCTTCCCACATCCTGGAGGGTGTGTGAGGAGCTCCTGTTCCCACACATGGAAGTACACCCAGGCACACACACACACACACACACACACACACACACACACACACATACACCTGGTTGTACCAAGCAGACAAAGATGCTTGTGAAATTTTGGTGACTGAAACTATAGGTAGTTAGTGGTCTGTTATTGTCCAGGCATGATGGGAAACTTGGCAGCAACAGCCATGAGAACCCTGAAGCATTTTAACTGCCAATCCCTCATATCAGAAGGTGAGGATGAATCATGGGAACACTTGGTGCAGCCCTTTCTTGTAACCGAATTCACCCCACCAAGGGAGGTCTGTTGGTCAGAGCAGGAAGCAGTAACAGGCCCAAGGCAGCCAAAGGCCTGCACCCTGGCTGTCCTCATGGGGCAGAATTTATGGACAGCAATACTACCTTGGAAAGGTAGTATAGCTTGTTATTAAAGCAGAGAAGGGGGAGGGAGAAAGAATGGAAAGGGAATATTCTGGAAGTCTTTCTGTGGGGGATCCAGAAAACCATTTTAGAGAAAACAGAACATTTCAAACAGCTGGGCCTTCAGCCAAGGCAGATGGTCCAAAATGAGGAATGGGAGAGCCGTGCAAATAAAATCAAGTTGCTGGCTATGGAAGCACTGTATGAATGTGGTGTCCGTTGTGTTGGGTAGAGGTCCATCAGTGCTGACCCTGCATTTAAAGAGCACACATTTAGGGCTTCTCCCTTGGCATCTTTAACTGGCTGACTCCAGAGGCCTGCATGGACCACTGCTGGTGTGGAAGCTACTCTTTTTTTTTTTTTTTCCAAAGAGGTCCAAATGCCCTAATGAAAACTCTAAATGATCAACATACAGAAGAAGGTGAGTGATGCCAACTTACTGCAGTCTTGGTGGTTTGCCTAATGATTTGAGAGAGCTAAGCTTGTGGTTAGAATTCAAATCACCAGGCAGGATAAGGAACTCCACAGTTTTGGGATAGAGCAGGGTCCAAAAGCATAAGAACAACCGAGGGAAAAAAATTTAAAGGGAAACAGAACATCAAGATGAACAGGAATGCACGGTCTATCCGTGATTACAATCAGAGCTGGCTATTTTTAGCGCACTTCTGATGAGTCTACTTCACTGTACTTTATGCCAGAATGGCACAATGAATGGTGTTTCCTCTCTATTGGCCAGTAGCTGAAGAGAGAAATCTCTATGGAAGTGTGTAAACAGGGAGTGCTGAGGCAGACATGTGGTGGATTGCCACTTTCACTAATAACAGAAATGTGTGTATGTGTGTGTGCATGCACACACAGACACACACACTAATCAACTCTGTTTTCCACACGCAAGGAATAAAATATTTTATGGCTACAGAGTCATCCCCAAACCATGATTTAGAAACTCTCAGTTGCAGCTTGGTGGGTTATGAAACTGAGCCATCTTCTGTATTAATGAGGCCTGTGTCACAGGTGTCAATAGGCAGAATATTTGATTTTTATTGGGGCTCCTGGGTGGCTCAGTCAGTTGAGCATTTGACTCTTGGTTTTGGCTCAGGTCATGATTTCATGGTTCATGAGTTCAACCCCCACATCGGGCTCCAAGCTGCCAGTGTGGAGCCTGCTTGAGATTCTCTCTGTCTCTGTCTCTTTGTCTGCCCCTCCCCTGCTGTTCACTCTCTCTCTCTCTCTCAAAATAGATAAACTTAAAAATATATATATTTAATTTTTATTGGGATGGATTTGGGTGTGGAGGGAGTGTCTTTATAGACTCAATTATATAAGAAAAAACAAAATATCAGAACCCAGCTCTGCAAATTTACTTTACATAAGATGACAAGGATACTTTTGTAAGTCTTATCCCTACTCTGGAATAAAACACTGGAATGCCCTCTTTTATGCACTTAGAACTCATGATTTTCTCCAAAAATAAGTTGTGTGTTCCCCTTTTATAACCTGATAGGATATACAGTGAGGTCCATTTATATCTGTTGCTTCATCTGGTTGGCTCCTCCTGATCAGATGCCTACCGTGCACGAGGTACTACTAAAGATGCAAAAGAAGAGTAAAGCTAGACTCTGTCTTCAAAGGGCTGACAATTTTAATAAGGGCATGAGAGGAAAGTATAAGAAACAAACCATTCAGTAAGAATCGAGAGTCAGACAAGGCAGGAATTTGAACCGGAGGGATTATTTAGGTTAGAACAGCTCTAAGATGTTTGATTTTGATGTTTTCTATCAGCATGATCTTCAGTGACTCTTTTGTATCCTTGAGGGGTTGATTGCCAAGACATTAGTAATTAAGGATGATATCTTTACATTGGGATACTGCCAGTTATTAGTATAGCTTCTTGTCAATGTCCTCTGTTGTGCTTACAAAGTGTATGAAACTTTTTTTTTTTTATCAAACACAAGTAATTTAAGGCAAATGAGCAGGATTTTTTTTGTCTTTTTCTTCTTTTGACTGACAATGTTAATCTGTTTCACGCAATCTTTATCATTTAAAGGCGCACTACACCTGTCAGTACCTTGCTCGATTCCTTTTGGAGGTGAATAATAACTGCAATTCACAGAGCAGTCCTATGGTTAGGTCAGTGCAACCTGTGATTCCCAAGCCTGGTTCTGTATTAGCATCTCCTAGGGAAGGAACTTCTTAAACCTGCTTATCTGTGTAGGTCATGTAGAGAAGGATTAGTCAAGGAATACCTTTCAGAGAGGTCTCCCATGGTCTTTTGCTCCCTACAGTATTAAGGTTTTTAAGAAAAGCATGTAGCAAAATTCTGAGTGTTGTGAATGCCCTCTTACAATGGTCCCATTTTCCAAGGGCTTTCCTATTCATAATTTTCTTTAAATTTCCTAATTCTCCACTGGAAGGGAGATGGAGAATTGGATCTTTTCCCATTTTATGTCTCATAAAAGAGAACCAACAAGAATAGTTGAATGTATAAAGGTGATGATATACAGACCTTTAGTCATGCAATGGTGAACACATCACAGTTTCCTGACCTTAAGCTGAGACTCTCATTCTATCTCTGGTACAAGACATAAAGCTGGCTTACTTGATTTCTCTTGCTGACGGTTGCATGTAGGATTTTGGGGGCCAAGTTATAAATATTAGACTTTTTGGTTAAGTGATTTAAAAACTAAATGGAGTATTAAAAATGATCAATAGACTTTTCCCTTACATTATATACAAAATTAACTCAAAATGAATCATAGACCTTAATGTAGGAGTTAAAAATACAGAACTTATAGGAAAAAGCATAGTGGTAAACTTTTGTGACTTTGGGTTAGGGAATAGTTTTTTAGATATATAAAAATACATAAATTGGACTTCATCAAAATTAAAAACTTTTGGGGCACCTGGATGGCTCAGTTGGTTAAGTGTCTGACTTCAGCACAGGTCATGATCTCATGGTTTGTGGGTTCGAGCCCCAAGTCGGTGCTGTGCTGACAGCTCAGAGCCTGGAGCCTGCTTCGGATTGTGTCTCCCTCTCTCTATGCCTTTCCCCCACTCACGCTCTGTCTCTCTCTGTCTCTCAGAAATGAATAAATGTTTAAAAAATTGTTAAAAATTAAAAACTTTTAAGCTTCAAGTTATGCCATCAAGGAAATGAAGAGAATACACGATGAGGAAAATATTTGCAAATCGTGTCATATATCTGATATTAGACTTATATCTAGAATATATAAAGAACTGTTAGAATCTTATTCATGAAAAGATTAAATAACACAGTTATAAAATGAGCAAAGACTTTGTGGGATCCTTCTAACACCAATAACCAATTCTCCACTCTCTGACACCAACTGGGCATCCACCAGTTTAATTCAATTTTGACATTATCTTTTCAAAGACAAATGACAAGTGAGTATATGAAAAGATGCTCAATATCACCAGTCATTAGGAAAATGTACATATAAACCACAATGAGATATTACTTCATACCCACTAGAATGGCTATAATAAAAAAGATAGACAATAATCAGTGTTGGAAAGGATATGAAGAAGTTAGAACCCTGATAATTGTTGATGGGAATGTAAAATGGTGCAGTAGCATTGGAAAACAGTTTGGTTGTGCCTCAAATTGCTAAATATAGTTTATATAATCCAGTAATTCCATTCCTAGGTATAATCCACAGGAAATAAAAACATACATCCACATAAACTACTACATGGATGTGCAAAACAGCATTATTAACAATAACCAAAAATTGAAAAGAACACGCATGTCCATAAACTGATGAAAAGGTAAATAAATGTATTTTCATGGATTATTTGGCAATAAAACAGATGAACTACTAATGCATGCTACAACATAAAAGAACCTTAAAAATATTTTGGTAGGTGAAATAAGCAAATCAGAAAGGACCACATGTATGATTCCACTTAAATGAAATATCCAGAAGAGTCATATCTATAGACAGAAGGTAGATTAGCATTTGACTGTGGCTGGGGCAAGAGGAGAAATGGGGAATGACTACTGTTAGGTAAGGGGTTTCCTCTTGGGATGATAAAATATTCCAAACTTAAGACCATGAGGATGGTTGCACAACTCTGTGAATATTGAATTGTACACTTTGGGTGAATTTTATGATATGTGCATTACATCTATAAAAATAATTTTTGGGGGCACCTGGGTGGCTCAGTCGGTAAGCGTCTGACTTTGGCTCAGGTCATGATCTCGCGGTTCATGAGTTTGAGCCTTGCGTCGGGCTCTGTGCTGACAGCTCAGAGCCTGGAGCCTGCTTTGGATTCTGTGTCTCCCTTTCTCTCTGCTCCTCCCCAACTCACACTCTGTCTCTCTCAAAAATAAATAAACATTAAAAAAAATTAAAAAAAAATACTTTTTGGAGTGCCTGGGTGACTCAGTAGATTGAGCGTCTGACTCTTGGTTTCATCTCAGGTCAAGATCTCATGGTTTGTGAGTTCAAGTCCTACATCAGGCTCTGCACTGACAGCATGGAGCCTGCTTGGGATTCTCTCTCTCCCTCTCTCTCTACCCCTCCCCTGCTTGCTCTCTCTGTCTCTATTTCAAAATAAATTAATAAACTTAAAAAATATACATCTATATACATCTATATATCTATATATAGAGATATATAGGTATAGAGATAGACATTGATGTGTGTGTGTGTGTGTGTGTGTGTGTGTGTGTGTGTGTGTATCTATCAACAAATAGTCCCTCCCAGAGTTGGGCCATCCAGACAATGGGAAGGGATATCTAAAATTAAGCACTGTAATTCCTTCTGATGAATTTGTTCAACTAGAACCTGGAAGTCAGCTCTCCTTGTAAATAAACAAAACTGCTGCTCTAAGAGCTAATTGTCAGTGTTGCCAAATTGGCTTTACCAGGAAGCAAGCAGTCACCGTGATCCTGGAATAAACAGCCAAAATATACTGATAAATTTTATTTGGTAAGCCCCCCCCCCCACTTTTATAAATAGTTTATTTTCAAGAAAATAAAATGCTTAAAACACCTGGAAAAAGCAACTGCAACTTTTGCCCTTAATACAAAATTTCAAATACCAGGAAAAAAAATGCAGAGCACAGTGATTTTGTTTGTTTTTGTTTACCTGTTTAATGTTTACGAAACACAGTCAATCCTATTTACTAGTATATTCATTTTCTAGGGCTGCCATAACAAAACATCACAGACTGAATGGTTTAAAAAACAGAAGTTTATTGTCTCACTGTTATGAAGCCTAGACATCTGAGATCAAGCTGTTGACACTATCGTGGCAGGAAGAATGAATACTGTCCTTCTCTTATACCTTATGGTGGCCTCAGTGTTCCTTGGCTTATAGATGGCCTTCTCTCTGTGTCTCCACAGCATCTTGCATCTATGCATGTCTGTTCTATGTCCAATTTCCCCCTTCTTATAAGGGCACAGTCATGTTGTCTTAGGTCTCACTCTAATGAACTTAACTTGGTCATCTGCAAAGACTTAGTTTCCAGATAAAGTCATTTACAAGTAATGAGGGTTAGAACTCTGCTATCTTTTGGGGGAAACACAATTCAACCCATAACACTAAGCCACATCCTCTCAAAAGTAAATAACCATTTAAAAAAAAAAAAAAAAGAAGGATGCTCTCTTCAGATCATCCATGTATTAAGGGAAATTGTGCATACCCTTTGATTGACTTTATCATTTTACATCTGATGACTTTCAATAAAAACCACATGAAAAATCCCCAGTGTTCTCTGTCTACAGAGAAAAATAATGAAAATGATTTTATAATTGGGAAGTTTGATCATTCTCTGGTTTTGTGTCACTTGCCTCCAGAATGCTGCTTTTATGGATTGCCAAGAAATATGTGTGTTACTATTTCTTAGATCCTCTTAGCCTGTAGATTGAGGATAAAAAGTACAAGGATAAAGCAAATTTACCATATTCACACAAATTATTTAAAAGAAAAAGGAACTTGAGGCCACTTTTGATCATAAGTGTTTTGAACCAGTAAAATGAATTACTAAAAGTGTAGGCAGTAATGTTTTTTCTTTAGCATTCGGTACTTTGGCTAAAAACAAATCAGTCAAAAATCAGAAAGAGAAGGTAAGTAAGGTCTGTGAAGAAATCTCAACAATATTCTATGTGGGATTGGATTATTTCCATTAGTATATTAACATGTTCTCAATTCTTTCTCAAATATACATACAAACATATAGAATATGTATATATAACTTGACCTCAGTTTTCCTCTAGCTATTCTCCTATTTCTCTGCCCCTTGGCTAGCAAAATTCCCTAAAGGAGAAATATCTTTCAGTTTTATTTTTTATTTATTTGATTTTTTACCCTCCCCCATTCTTTCTTGAAGCCTCTCCGCTCAGGCTTATACCTCAACCTGCTTTTTTCAAGGACACCAACAACTGCTGCATTCCCAAATCCAATAGACCCCTGCCAGTTCACCTGTTACTAGGTAGAGCTTAGGCACATGTGGTCACTTTCCCTTCCTTGAAACCCTTTCTTTTCTTGGCTTCCAGAACTCCACAAGCTTCTGGTTTTCTCTTTCTTCACTGATCACCCCTCCAATCTGTGTAGGGTTCTATTCATCTCCCTGATGTCTCAACTTTGAAGTGCTCCAGGCCTCAGTCTTTGAACTTGACTTGTGTCTACACCCATTCCCTGAGTGATATTATCTAGAGTCATGCAAAAAATATTACCTATATGCTTTAGACTCTGAAATTTATATCCTCAGTCCAGACCTTCCCCTTGAACTCCATATTTCTATGTCCACCTGCCCACTGGACATCAACACTTGGATATTTCATTGGTATCTCAAACTTAACATATCCAAAATGGAAATATCAGTCAGCCCTTCCTTCCTAGTGTGTCCACATCCGTCAAAGAGAACTCCATCCCTATTGGTGCTTTATTTCAAAAATCTTGGAGCTTTTGCTTCCTGTGACATTCCATATGTGATCCATTAGCCAATCCTGTTGACACTACACTGAAAACGTATGGAGGAATTAACTGCTTCCCACCATGTCCCACCACTATTGTTTCCATCATTTCTCATCTAAACCTCCAAATGGCTCTCCCTGCTTCTGTATTTGCTATCCTTTCTCCAGAATTAATCTCAACAGAGTAGCCATGGTGATCCTTAAAGAGTATAAGTCAGAGTGAATCACTCTCTTCTCAGAACCCTTCAGTGATTTTCTATCTTATCCATAGTAAAAGCCAAAATCATTACAATGGTGTATAGCTGCCACACACTGTGGCCCCCTTCCCCTGATATCTCTCCTGTTCTTTTCTGCTGTCTTCTTCACTCATGTCCAGACACCCTGACCTCCTTGCTATTCTTAGAATTTATCAGGTATGCTCCTGCCTCAGGGCCTTTTATATCAGCAGTTACCTCTGTCTGGAAAGCTCTTACCCCATATATGGCTTGTCTTTGTTCCCTTCCATCCTTGCTCAAATGCCACCTAAGTAGGTGCGACCTACCCTGCCCATATGATTTTAAATTACAACTCCCAAACAATGGCTTTCACTGTTCCTCTTTTCTGCTTTATTTTTCTCTGTAGCACTCATTGCCATCAAATATGCTATCTCTTTTACTTATTTAATTAATTGTTCGTACCCTCCCAGAAGAATGCAAGCTTCTAGGAGATATGGATATTTGTTTTGTTCACTGCTATATTCTCAGTGCCTGGAACAGTGAGTGACATAGACGAGGGAGTAAGTAGAAACTTTTTGGATTAATGAATGAAAGAATAGTTTTTAACCTTTTCTAGTTCATACATCTGTGAACTATTTTAAGATTTGATGAAACCTATGGAAACTTTTCCCAGAAAAAGAATGCAACAAATACATAATTTGGTAGCTGAATTCTGAGTTGATATATCCCCTGAAATCCATCCAGGGACCCTTTACCTGCCCAAGAACTCCTGGCTAATCATCTCTGGCCCAGAAGAAGGAGTAAAATGTAAAACCAACTCTACTGTTGTCTGATGACTGCTATTCCTACTACATGAGTTTTCTTTGTACGTTTTGCTGTTGGGGCCTTAATATTGTCAGTATAGTTTTAGAAAGGTGAATGTCATTTTTTGAGAAGCTTTTGTAGCTTTCTACTTATACTTGACCCCCTACCCCCGACTTCCAGGTTTTCATTTTCCTTTCTCTCCTGTCTTCCCATTTCTCTAACTTTCATAAAGCTTAGGGAAGAAATGGCTGCAAGATCATAATTAGGAGGAGGCTTGTGTAAAGGGGCCAGGAGTGAAATAATTTTAATTCCTGCCTTTCCCATTTGAAGCTCTGCATTCATACTCAAGTAGGTGCCCTCATGGATTAAACAGCAAATGGTGCATTTGTTGCCAAGAAGTTCTGTGAGAGCAGAATCTTGCCCTCAGCACTCCCCAAGGAAAACGGCCTCTATGAATTAAGGATTTATGAGTGACCATGTTTCCGCTAGAAAGATTTGAAGATCTGGACTTACATGCTGGGATCCCAGCTTGATTAAAGGCTGCGGAGAAGCTGATATAGTAAATAGTCTGCTATCAGTGGACTCATATTTCCTGCTAGAGATAAACCAAGCCTTGTGCTATAAAGCAATCAGTGAGCATTGCAGTGGCTGATTCAGCACTCTGCCCTCTACTGTGCTGGCACCTTCTATTGGAAATGGCCTTAAAATCATAAATGTTGTTCACTTCAGAGATGCAGGACATAGGGATGAGTTGAGTCTAAGTTGTATTAGTTCTTTCACGTAAATACCTGGTCACTTTCCCCACGTTGCACTATAAAATAAACTTCTATGGTTTTTATTTCTCTGAGCCCTCATCAGTGCCATTTATCTGGAAATCCAGCTAAAGCCCTGAGAGTCCTGTGCAGATATCTAAGAAGACTTGCTTGGCAAAAACTTTGCCCTGGCAAAGAGAGTGTCTGAGTTCCATGTATGTACTTGCAAATGTCAGCACCACAGGAGAGGAGCAGTCACAGGAATACTCCAACCTAATTCACTTACATTTGACTTTGAAATTCATCATGTGCCTCACATTCTTGGTAATTTTTCATGGTAAATTTTTTGGGGGGATGCGAGGGCTAATTGTAAGAGAGGTATATGTTCTTTGGGCTCATACTGCATAACGGAAATAAACAAACTGTGTCTGGACAATCCATGTGAATGCTGAGCAGTAACCATTGTCTCAATTTAGAGCTTGCTACTCATGGTGGGGTCTTAGAGTAGTAGCATCAGCATTCCCTAACAGCTTTTTGGGAGGTAGATTCTAGAGTCCTGACCCACACCTAATGAACTACATTTGTATAAGAACTACATTTTAATAACGTAATTCATTTGTACATTGACTTGTTTTCAGAAGGTATGGTTGAAGCTCTGGTTTCCAAACATGGCTGTGCTTTGGAATCACCTGGGTCCTACTGTCAGAGAGTCTGATTTTACTGATACAGGGTTCAAGTTGGCTGTGGTGGGATTTCAGAGATCTCCAGGTGATTGTCATAGGTAGCAGTGTGAGAGCCCCTGATTTAGAATAGAAATAGAACACATCTCAGAATTGGTGATATTTACAACAGACTTTCAGTTAGTTGCCTGGTGTTCTATCAGCCATAAGTTTCCCTTTGAGTTTTATCTACTTATTTGGTATTTTATTAGCTGCCCTCTGAATCAACAAAGAGAAGCTATGATCTCTTTAGTTTGCCACTTTAACCATTTTATCTACCTATTTAAAAATGGGCAGATTACTTTTGCTTCATATGGGCATTCTAAAATAGTCGAATGATTTGTTTAATCTGAATCTCACATTCTGATACGCTTTTAGAGTGAAAGGGTATAGTGTAAAAGATTGTCATCTAAGCTCCCACCAATGCTATGCAGTACTTGTTCCTATCGCTCTCAAAGCAGCAAGAGCTAAGATTTCAAAAGGGTAAGCAACTGCCCAAGTTGCACAGCTGGCCACTGAAAACGCCAAGGATTGAATCTGGCACTTGAATGGGTTTTATCTGATTCTTAAAGCCCACACTTTTCCACTCCCTCATGTTGTTTCCCAAGAAACGGAGCTGTGTATGATTAATAGAAACTTAAAAAAAATAACAGTTATGATTTATTTTGTTTTTGTATGTCACTTTTGAAAATTTCACGTAAGCCATTCCACTAACCATCACTGAGTAAAGATACTGTATGTCCAGTGATGCTGATATAAAATAATAATAAGCAAGCAAATGAGTTAGAGGATGGTTAGAGGATGGTTTGAGGAGCACAGTGTTTTGAGATGCTTGTTAGGTAGAGTAGCTTGGAAGAATTTCCAAGAAGCAGATGCTTCACCAAAAGCTGTTGCTCTGGTCAGATGGAGGGAAGGGACAGAGGAAAGACAAGCTCCAAGAAAAGAAAAGGAAAAGGGCCACTATCGAAAATCCTAAAATTCTTTCAGATTACATACAGCAGCAGATGGCACAATGTAAAGGACAAATGGATTAACTTGCTGTGATTTTTGGTGTCCACTCCATAGCCAACCGTAAAAGGCACTTGGATCAATTGGGATAGCTTCAACTTTGTTAAATGATAGCTTCCAGAACATGCCATCTGTGGTCTCTGCTTGTTCTTATTGCCTGATGAAGACTGGAATTGCTCTGCTTGAAAAAGCAAATTCTTTCATCTGGTTGTTTTTCTTATTCTTTTGAATTATTTTGAGAGATGGAATTTGTGTATATCTGAGAAGGACCTTGGCTTCAAAACATTTCTGCTGTCAATGGTTTCATATGCTTCCACAGCATCACACTGAGAGATTGTTAGCAAAGAGCCAGCTTTGTGGATTTGTTGGTTCATTCCTTTATAGGGGAAGGGTATCTTCTGGCATCATATAGGATTCTAAACATTGTACAGAAATCCTGAAAAAGAAAGGAGATCCTGATAGGTGAGTTCTTGCCCCATGTTTTAATCACCATCTCTCTCATTCAGTATGGTTACCTAAAATCTACAGAAGCAGGGAACTCCCCACCTCCCCACTTCCTCTGGCTCCCCATGTACCCCCCACCCCCCGTATTCCTTTATTTCTCTAGGGTACATTGCCTTATACTTTATCTTCACTGTTCATCTTGATTAATTCATAGATACCATACTTTCCCCTGTTCATTTTTCTTCTCCCATTTTTCCTCCCTTTGAATTGTCCCTCTTTGTGACATTATCTTTTTTGATTAAGAACTTTTCTTTCAATGTTATATATTTAAAACTGTGATGAGTAGACCAGGGGCTAAATTGAAGTTTATTTTCATATAGTCTATATTTATAAAAGATCTGCTAAGATACTTAATTAACAACAATTAATTCTAGGAGGGTGTTTAAAATACCATAGAATGAATCTTCAGTTCCATAGAAGCATCATTTGGATATAGATATAACTGTGGAGTAAGAGGAGGGTACTCTTTGAACTAGCAGTGCTTTGCAAGTGAAATGTGCTTTTGGCATTTTGAGTGGATAAATTGTCAGTGTGAGGGACCACTGAGGCTTTCAGGGAAATTTAGAATCTTCGGACCTATCCACAAAATGCCAGCGGTGATATCTGAGTCATTTGGCAACCAAGCACATTCACATAGATTTCCAAGGAAATGGGGAAGCTTATTATATTGTAGCATTATTATTCATTAGGTTTTTTTAAAACTGTACTAGTATTTAGATAGAAATCCCTTATAATTCATATTTCTTACAGTTACTATGAAGCAATTGCACATACATACATATATATAAACATGTCAGTTTTGAAGATCAAGTGTCGAGCTGTTGCTTCAAGAAATCCCAAGCAGGCTCCATGCCATCAGCACAGAGCCCAATGTGGGGCTCGATCCTATGAACTGTGAGGTCATGACCTGAGCTGAAATCAAGAGTTGGAGGCTTAACCAATTGAGCCACTCAGGCACCCCAATGCCTTACAGTTTTAATGACAATTAAGTGAGTGAATGTGTTAAAGCACTTGAAACCAATTTGAACACTGGCATTGTCTTGATGCTATGGAAGAGAACTGCCTACCCCATCCCCAGGGCACCAGCAACCAGTGCATCACCTCAATGACTACATTTACGCATGTTGGAATTTGAGGCCCTCTGAACATCAGTGTCAGCCCCAGCACGACAAAGTTCTTGTAGATGTTGGAATGTAATGCTTTGCATATCAAAACAGGGGCTTAAGTTCAGTAAGAACTCTCCAGTGGCACTGCTTCTGGAAACATCTCCAAATAAGGCATAATGCAGGATTGAAACTCCTACTATAGATGACCTGAGGCCTAACCTGAAGAAACAAATGAGTCTGGTCATTAGCCTTCCTTGTGATGAACTCCAGCAGTTACTGATGTGCATTTTGTTAGGACTCATACAGCCATTGAGAAAAGAATAAAGAGAAATCAGTTCTAACTATAGCAAGTAGGATTCAGATTAAAAATGAAATATACACACACTCTAGCTGCAAATATGGTTAAATATGATGAAAATGGGGCCAAATTGTTTTCTTTCTCCTTATAGATGAGATTGGCTCTTTGAACTAAGAAACATTTTGTTGTCAGGTGAGTACAGCCTAAATGTGATACTTGCCTCTAGCCAGGGGAAGACATCCATGTCCATACCAGGTCAGCCCTTGATTCCTTGCTATGTCTGGGTTGCAAGTGGAAATAAACCCCCTCACTTCCATGAGATGAGTTAATCTACTGTTCACAGTGGCCACATTCCTGGGAAAACAACTTGTCAAGAGAAATGATTAAAGAGGGCCATGTTTGACTTCAATGCTGCCCAATTGGTGCATTATATTTTTAGAGCAATCAGCTTAAATCCTAGAGATTGAAATTGTGCTGCTTACTGACTGCCTGGGTGATTTGGCATGAAATTTAATTTGCTTTAACATGCATGGGGGTAAGCAGAGGGGCATTAATTTCACATTTGAGAGTTGCTGTATTACTTTGGAAATAACTAAGGTCTTGGTGTAAGAGTTTACTTTCATTTCCCTTCTTCAAAACAGGCATGATGCTCTAGCCAAACTCAGTTCTCTAGCCTACTCTTTTTCTTTTCTCTGTTATTCTCGTTTTTTCTCACCTTGATGTTAATATTAATTGAGTACCTACCATTTATTAGGCACTTACTTCGTTGATCATCTAATCAACATTCAGCACATTTAACATCCTAGTTTATATTTGAGAAAAGTGGACATCTTCTGGTCTTTCCCTCCTTACCTTTTCAATATTTGCAGGGTTGTAGGGGACAGCCCTCAATGAAGGCTCTTCATCTTTTTATCTCCTGTCTGCCTTCCTTATTACCCTCAGTTGGAACCCTGATGCATGTTGAGTGAGCCTAGTTACAGGGGAGAGTTTTGGGATCAAGGGCTGTATTTGAAAATTTTTACTATGTAGGGATGCAGCTTTCAAGACATAAGTTGGTCCTCAGAGTCCTGACCCTTTAAAGTTATTTATAAGTTAAGGCTGAGCTAAGTTGAAAATTTGTAGGCTGATAACAACAACAATAAACTGTTGCCGGTGAATCAATGTCTTGAACCTACCTAGATAGCTGAATGAATGAGCCATTTTATGTGCTCTAGGCTAGTGAAATGTAGTGACTACTGAAGATGTCTTAGCTAGAGGTCTTCCCTATCAGTAATCTGTAAGTACTCAAATAATTTCTACTGGTGGGGGTTTACATCTTATTGTAAACTGAACTCTACTTGGTCATTGGAATGCCAACCAGTAGCAGTTGATTCAAACTGGGTTTGATGTTGGGTGATTCCTAGGCTTTGTAAACTTGAATTAAATGCTGATTGTGCTTGTCATAAATGTTTTAACAGGCCACTCCTCAACAGTAAATATTCCTTCACTGGGATCTTTCAGTAGATGCTTTTCTTATAACAATTGTAAAGGGATGTTTGCTTGGCCCCCCAAAGATACTCTTAGTTCATAACTTTGCATGTTTAGTGGATGCTGGCATGATTTATTATTTAATAGGTTATGGAAATATGCCATTTCTTGAAATGATAGTAAGTGCTATAAAGAATCTCAGGAGAACTCTGTGCTTCATCTAATTAAGCTGTTTTGAGTTTATTATGAGACAAATGTATCTTCAGTTGATCTGTTGTATAGAATACCAGGCAACTGAGATATTTTTAACTTTTTCCTGACTGTATATGTTACCCCACTGTAATTCCCCACAAATGATATCAGATGGAGAGCTGACATTTTTTTGTTTTTGTTTCTGTTTTGTTTTGTTTTGTTTTTTTATTTTAGATTTCAACAAATGTGTTTCCTTTAGAAAAGTAATTTCATTAGTTCTATTAGGACAGTACCTGTATCAATGCTTCAGAAGATAAAATCTACTGAGTATTCAAGAGGCTTAAATATGATTATGTCTTTCCCAAAAGAATCTAGTTAATCTTGTTCCACCAAAATGCTCAGGTTAAAGTATCTTTATCATAGCCAGAATTATCTTCAGAATTATATTCTTCTTCAATCAGTAGCATTTCCCTCTTTCTCCATTAGGATTCTGAAGCCTCTGATGAATAGCAAAATAAGCAGTTGGGGGAGGTGATTTAATTTTTAGGCAGTAAGGGACAAAGTTTAGTCATGGCACTGTAAGACTAAATTGAACACCCCAACAGCTATTACTGTTGTTGTTGTTTTTTTTAATTTTTTTTTTTTTTTTTTAGTATTTATTTATTTTGGTGAGAGCACAAATGGGGAAGGGGCAAAGAGAGGGGAACAGAGGACCTGAAGCAGTCTCTGTGCTGACAGGGTGACAGTAGCAAACCCGATGTGGGGCTGGAAGTCACAAACTGTGAGATCATGACCTGAGCTGAAGTCGAACGCTCAATCGACTGAGCCATGCAGGCACCCCCTATTTTCTATCTTAATGGAATTATGGGGTAATTTACCATAAAGTACCACTGTCTCCCTTTTTCAAATATTTGACATACCACTCTGGTTAGAATCTTGTTAACTCTTCTCTTCTTTCTAGTATAGCCTGGCCATGTATGCTCAGTTGCACTAAATAGATTTAAATTAAAATCTACAATACAATAAAAAAACACAGGTCCCCTAATTCAAGCTTTTTGTTTTTTTCATGTCACTGTGGGAAAAATTCTGAATAAATAAGTTAGGTGACAGATTTTCCAGGCCTACCTCTGTCTCTAACATAGTTACCAGGTGACCTCAGAAGAGGAGCATCCATATCATTACAAAACAGTAATTATGCACCAGTTCTACCTAGTGCACTGAGCTGTTGCCAAGATCAAATGAGATAACCTCAGTGAAAGTGCTTTATAAACTCTAATGGCATTATGCTTTGAAAATGTGATGTTATTTAGTGTCCTGGAGCAGCAAGGTACTAAATAATACCTGAGTGGCTTGTATTAATACAGTTTCCCAAAGATCCTAATTTAGGAAATTGCTTAAACTTGAAAGGATCTCATTCCACATGAAGTGTTCACTGACGGACACAGTGTTCACTCCCTGTGCTCCAGAAGCTGTCTTAATACCAAGATAGGAGGGATCTGGTTAGCAGGGTAAATGGAGACAAATGAGAGAAAAGATTTCTGTTGCAAAGAGCAGCCATTGAGAGTTTGGTTGGAGCAGGTAACCACACCTGAGCCACGACTGGAATTTCCTTTTCTTAACCTTCGACAGAGGAGTCTTTTGCACTTCTTCAGTTGTGGCAACCTGGCTTCAGAAGTATTTATACCAGAAAACTTAATTGAAAGAAACAAGTGAAGATGGCATGACTGGAGGATATAGGGGATAGAATTATATGGAGGATGCAGGAGGGAAGGGTGGGTTAGTATTAGAGGGAAATTACAGAGGAAAGGAGAGGAGAGGAGATTATATAATCATGGTGCTTGATTTGAAAAGCCTTTTCAGCTAGTGTCATTATGACTAAAGCACTCATCCAGTGGGTGCAGAACTAGAAAAGGCAGTGAGTCACATGACTCCCTTGCCCATCATTGTAAACAGATGCATCTGTGGTGCTGTGTGGGTTTCTGGGGACAAATTTTTAAATTTGTTTTAATGTTTATTTATTTTGTGAGACTGAGAGAGAGAGTGCACAAGCAGGGGAGGGTCAGAGAGAGAATACCAAGCAGGCTTCGTGCTGTCAGCCCAGAGCTCTATGCGGGGCTCTATCCCAGGAACCACGAGATTACAACCTGAGTCGAAACCAAGAGTCGGATGCTTAACCGACTGAGACACCCAGATTCCCCTTCTGGGGATAGACTTTTAAGAGGGCAAAGGTATAGCAAAGCACAAACAGAATCACCAGGGTGTGAGGGCTGTGAGAGTAAATGCAATAGCGAGTATTTAGGGGAAACTTTAGAAGAGAAATCTTAGCGATAGAATTTCTGTAGTTCCCATATTTGAACTCATACATTGGGCATGGGTGGAAGTATAGGGAAATATATTTCTAAGGCAACAAGTGGGCGATCTTTTCTAATGAACACAGCTGTTCTCTGGAAATGGTAATGTCTAGATCAGTGTTTCTCAAAGTCAAGAGTAGATACTGCTGTTCTGATGATGGCAGTGAGGGTCTGGACAGCCCTTGTTCCTCACAGGAGAACCCAGCTCTCTGCATGAGGATGAGCTGCCAGGGGTGGGAGTCTGGGATTGCTGTTCCCAATGGGAAGGTGGACAGAGAGGCTCAGATGTCTCTTTCAACATGAAACCTTTCCAACTCTATTAGCCTGAATCTCTCTGTATATTGATTCACTGCCCACTCTCGATATTACCTATATCCAGCAGCAAGTCTTGCCTGTTGGTGGTAGTCCTAATTTTCCTCACTATGCAAAGAGTACATTTGGTGGGAAGGTTGGTGTTGTTTATTTGTCTTTCATCAAATGTCCAGGGCATGGATGTGGACAGGGTAAGGGCTCATTTAAAGATGTGAAGAAAGACATGTGCTATTTGGTTTAGGACATTCTGGTTTTTACATTTCACAATGACCCTTCATAATTGTAGCAGACACTCTTATATGCCTATCACAACTTCATTCTCTTTTGTCTTTACTGATAGCACTACCCAGATTGTCAGTGTGCTTGGCTCAAAAGAATTTAAATTTCTAAATTTCCTTGCTGCTAGGAATGGCCCCATGATATTGTTCTGGCCAATGAAATGTAAGCAGAAGCCTTCTGGAAGAGATACTCCTTTTCTTTTCTTTTCTTTTCTTTTCTTTTCTTTTCTTTTCTTTTCTTTTCTTTCTTTCCTTTTCTTTTCTTTTCTTTTTTCTTCTCTTTTCTTTTAAGTTTACTTATATTGAGACAGAAAGAGACAGTGTGAGTGGGGGAGGGGCAGAGAGAGAGAGGGAGAGGTAGAGAGAGAATCTCAAGCAGGTTCCACACTATCAGCACAGAGCCCGACACGGGGCTTGAACTCACGTAGTTGTTACATCATGACCTGGGGTGAAACCAAGAGTCGGAAGCTTAATTGACTGAGCCACCCAGGCACCCAGAAATACTGCTTTTCTAATTTAAAGGCCATTATGTTCTTCTTGCTCTTTTCCTGTCCCTTCTTGCATGGAAATGGGACACAGCATCTGGAAGTTCAGCAGCTCCCTTGTGATGATGAGAACTGGAACTGCATTCTGAGGAATATAGAAACTCTGACTTCTGTGAGCTTGTGAACTAGCCCTGTATGGTCTCCTCAGCAACTTCTTGCTCTGTAAGAAGAATAAACCTCATACCCTTTAAGCCAGTGATTGGTGGATTTCCACTATGTGCCACCGTATATAGTCCTGACTGATATCCTAGCAATGGCCATGCTTCAGGCAGGTCACTTATTGTCATTTGAGTTTCAGCAACTTAATATCCTAAGTTGTTATCATCAGCAAAGATCCTCCTTTACATATGATGATGGGCTTATTTTTAATTTTTTTCACATTGGACATATTTCTCTTTCTTTTCGAACTCTTCTATGATTTTTTAAGAAGTCTAGTTTTCAATGAACATTAAACTGACATTTCTAATTAGGCAGAACAATTGGTCCTGTCCCCAGGTTTAAAAAAGTGACATGTATGAAAAGTGAATATTTGCCTTCCATGGTCTCTAACACTGGGTAAATAGTACAGTCACATTGTTTGCCTTTTTTTTTTTTCCCTCCAAAAGATTTCACTTCTTAGTCCATCCATTTCACTCTTCAAAATAATCACTGTCCTCCACTGGAGCCCTCTTTATCCTTACTAACTCTCTTATGTCAATTATGTAATAGTTTGGCCCTTTTTGGCTTTTGTTTCTCTTTGCTGCCTTTCTTTCTGCAAAGCAGCCTGCAGAGCAATAAGATAGGGAACATGCCTGCTGGGCCTGATTTTCTTCTCCAAAATAGCTTTGGCCACTGGATAGTGATAAAAGGAGTCTTGGCTCACTGCAGAAGCTAAAATCCAGGTAAGTGGATTTAGTCCCACATTGGTGCAAAGGTGACTTTTACATAGAAAGGGAAATCTCTATTGGGTTTGAATATAAACAGGAGGCAGCAGGACTTGGTGAAGACATCACTACACCCATAGTCAGATGAACAGGGCGTCCAGCCTGCTGACTCCACATGTCAGTTTGTAAGTGGTATGGTTCTGGGCCAATTTCTTAGTCTCTGTGCACCTCATTCATAAAAGGAATGGTCTCCAAGATTTCTTCTAGTTCAGACATCCTGAGCTATTGTCATTCAATAAATATTTCTTGTACTCCCATGATGGGTCAGGAATTATCTTAGTGATAGAGATGCAACAGTGAATAGTACAGAAAGAAGAATGCATTAAAGTTTGAGTCCAGAGAATGGGAGAGAACAGAAAGCAGACTGTCATGGGGGAAAAGGATGAGAACAGAGTGGGAGAATAGAAACGTTATTAATATATGCCTAGAATCCACATCTTCAATGAAGCCTTCTTGGACCACTGCACTCACCATTGATTTTACCTTCCAGGGAATCCCAAAGCATGTCTGTCAGCATCACTTGTCAGCACTTATCAGTAACCTGTGTTTAGAAAATCTCTCTCTGTGCATTTTTCTTGTCTTCTCAACTAGGTTGAGAACACTTAGAGGTCATGTACTTCTGTAAAGCTGTATCAAAGTACTTTTGTGTATGAAGTATTCAATAAACCAGACAAGTCCTTTGGATCTCTTCAAAAAGCTAGAGGCATAGCAAGAAGTCACAAAAGGTATTTAATATTTATGGAATGAGTTGAGATCACAGGAAGGTGGGAGTGATGAAGGTTAGCTAGGAGCATTAACTTCAGACAGGCTGACCACCCATAATCAACCCATAACCAAGCACAAATCAGAACTTGTGTGACCCCCTTGGGGAGTACAAATTGGAACAAACTGAAGGTCATTTAAGGGCTATCTTAAAGCACAGTGGTTTTCATTAATTTAATCCATGGCATGCATTTATCTCCACAGATCACAGAAGGTTCACCTTACCATTGCTTTACAAGGGCAGGGGGCATTTGGAGTAGCTCATTTTTGACAAGGAAGGAAGGAAAAGTGTAAGGGGAAGGAAAAGGAAAGAGTAGGGGGAAGGAAAGGAATGCAAGATAGCATGATATTCTGTAGATAGGTTTCAACAATATCACAGTCTGTAATTGGTATTTATCTTCATGTTGACCCCTCTCTTTGTGAGTCCTCAGAGGGCAAGAAGTTCTACTTCTATCTTTATGTTTCATAATACCTATCGTAGAGCTGGACAAACTGTTTGGACAGGACTGTGTTGGCATGTCATTTTATAGAGGCATAAATAGGACTGAACTGACAGATGAATAGAACCAATGCCTCTTCCTCCCTGATTCCAAGTGGAACCAGAAGATATTGTGGCAGAATATAGTGGAAAGGTTGGGGGGGGGGGGTCGTCAGGGCTTTATTTCTTGACACTTACATATTGAAGACAGAAGGACCAGTATGATTCTTCTAGTCAAATCTACCCATTTTGCACTCAAGCAGTGAGAACAAAAGGCAGGGTTCAGGGATTCCTGGCTCCAAGCCTTGGACCAGTTCTTAAACTATTAGTTTCATATGGGTAATGGCATTAAACACCTTCACAGATTGTTGATGGCTACTGCCTGACCCAGGGCTCTGCTAGGAGGTGCAATCTCTAAAGTTGATTTTCTTATCAACTTGGTATAATACAGGGTACTTTTAGGACATGAGAGGGCAGAAGTGAAACTTAACTTTGCACATGATACCCACTGATAAAGAAGGCTGCCTAATCCCTAGTCTTCATGAACATAGGCTCTTTGAGGGCAGAAACTGTCCTTCTTAGTCATTCCTCAGCTACGTGAACTGAGGCAACATCCTTAAACTTATCCATGTCCTACTTTTATCATCCATGAAATGTGGACACTATCAGCACCTATTTCATAGAAGTGAGATGAGAAGGAATTCAGTTAATGCTTACAAAGTATGTAGTATGGTGCCTGGAACACAGCAAGCATTCAATAAACATTACCTGTTTCCTGGGATGCCTGGGAGGCTCAGTTGATTAAACATCTGACTCTTGTTCTCAGCTCAGGTCTTGGTCTTAGGGGTCATGAATTCAGGCCCTGTGTTGGACTCCACACTGGGCGTGGAGCCTACAAAACAAAACAAAAACATTAACTATTGCTTGCTATTATTATTAACTATTATGTCAGCCTTATACTGTATCTGGCACATATTAGATATTCAAAATAGTTTTTAGTTTGTGATCCCTTAAAGAATTTTTGGAAAAGTGTGTGTTTCCCTGTACATATTTAAGTAGATATCTAAATTGTTTTCATCCTAAGTCTAATCATTTGAAAAGGATGCAGCTTCTAGTATTTTATATATGTTGACATTTTAAAATAAAACTCTTACATCATTTTTGAAAATATAACTAATGGAACAGAAATGATACTATCATCCATTAAAATATATGAATAGGTTATCTTATTACATTTTCACATGTTGTATCATTTCTTTTCCTCTTTGGATTGGTATTCCTACTCTCTCCTAGCATAGAAATTCATACCAAATTCATTCATATATTTAGGCATGACAATTTTTTACTGATTTTATTCAACCCATTAGTCATTCTAGGGCCACTTATTGAAAAGATCTTTTCTTCATGTATAAATTTGCTTTGATGTCAATATTAAAAATAAAGTGACCATATATGTGTAGGTCGATTTCTACACTCTATTTGCTTTTATTGACTTTTTTGTTTATTTTTATGCCAATATCACACTAGCTTAATTAGTATAGCTTTACAGTAAGTTTTAAATCTGATAGAGTAAACTTAATTCTTTAAGATAATCTTGGCTCTTCTACTTCTTTGTATTGGCATGTAAGTTTAGAATAAGATGATCAAATTCTAGAAAAAAAACACTAGCTGCTGTGATTTGATTGGGGTTGCCTCCCATATTTAGATAAATATGGGGAGAACAGACATCTTCACGAGATTGAATCTTCTTATCTATGAACTCATTTGTGTCTCCAAGTTTTGTAGTTATTAATGTAGTGGTCTTAAATATCTTTCATTAAATTTATTCTTAGACATTTGATGTTTTTGAAGCTATTGCAAAAGATAGTAGCACAAAGTATTTAAACTCATACTAATTTTTTTCTAAAATATGTACCCCAGATTGAGCTATTAAAACAGTTATTAACACGGGGCAGCTGGGTGGCTCAGTGGGTTAGACGTCCAACTTCAGCCCAGGTCATGATCTCATGGCTCAGGAGTTTGAGCCCCACTTTGGGTTCTGTGCTGACAGCTCAGAGCCTGGAGCCTACTTTGGATTCTCTCTCTCCCTCTTGCTCTGCCACTCCCCTACTTGTGTTCTTTCTCTATCTCACTCTCTCTCTCAAATATAAATAAACAGGAAAAAATTAAACAGCTATTAACACACAATTTATCAAAACGACAAATAACATAACATTTTTTAAAGCTTAAATTCCAATTAGTTAATATACAGTGTAATATTAGTTTTGGGTGTAAAATATAGTAATTCAGTCCTTCCATATAATGCCCAGTGCTCATCACAAGTGCACTCCTTAATCCCCACCACCTATTTAATCCATCCTCCTACCCACTTCCCCTCCGGTAACTATCAGTTTGTTCTCTATAGTTAAGAATCTGTAGAGGTGCCTGGGTAGTTCAGTCGATTAAGCATCCAGCTCTTGATTTCAGTTAAGGTCATGATCTCATGACTGTGAGATAGAGCCTTGTATCAGGCTCCAAGTTGGGTATGGAGCCTTCTTGTGATTTTTCTCTCTGCCTGTTCCCCACACAAGTGCTCACTCACTCTCTCTTTCTCAAAGGAAAAAAAAAAAAAAAAGAATCTCTTTCTTGTTTTGCCTTTCTCATGCTCTTTTTTTTCTTTGTTCATTTGTTTCTCAAATTCCACATATGAGTTAAATCATATGATATTTGCCTTTTTCTGACTTATTTTGCTTAACGTCATACTCTCTAGCTCCATCCATGTCATTACAAATGGCAAGACTTCTTTCGTTTTTATGGCTGAGTAATCTGAGTAATATACCACTATATATATATATATATATATATATATATATATATATATATATATATATATATATAATCTTACATCTTCTTTATCCATTCATCCATCAGTGGACACTTGGATTGTTTCCATAATTTGGTTGTTGCAGATAATGTTGCTATAAGCATAGGGGTTCATATATTCCTTTGAATTAGTATTTTTGTATTCTTTGGGTAAATACCTAGTAGTGTAATTGCTGGATCATAGGGTAGTTCTATTCTTAACTTTTTGAGGAAACACCATACTGTTTTATACAGTGACTGCACCAGTTTGCATTTAACCAACAGTGCAAGAGAGTTCCCCTTTCTCCACAATCTCCTCAACACCTGTCATTTTTTGTGTCATTGATTTGAGCCATTTTGACAGGTGTGAGGTGAAATGTTTTGATTTGTATTTCCCTGATGATGAGTGATGTTGAGCATCTTTTCATGTGTCTGTTGGACTTCTGTATGTCTTCTTTGGAAAAATGTCTATTCATGTTTTCTGCCCATTTTGTAATTGGATTATTTATTTTTGCTGTGTAGTTTTATAAGTTCTTTATATATTTTAGATGCTAATCCTTTACCAGCTAAGTCATTTGCAAATACCTTCTCCCATTCCATTGGTTGCTTTTTAGTTTTGTTGATTGTTTCCTTCACTGTGCAGAAGTTTTTATTTTGATGAAGTCTCAAAAGTTATTTATTTATTTATTTATTTATTTATTTATTTATTTATTTATTTATTTATTCCTTTGCCTTAGAAGACATATTTAGCAAGAAATTGCTAAGGCTTATGTTAAAGAGGTTACTGCCTAAGTTCTCCTCTAGGATTTTTATGGTGTAAGGTCTCACATTTAGTTCTTTGATTTTGAATTTATTTTTGTTTATGGTGTAAGAAAGTGGTCCAGCTTCATTCTTTTGCATGTTGCTGTCCAGTTTCCCTAACACAATTTGTTGAAGAGACTGTCTTTTTCCCATTGGATATTTTTTCCTGCTTTGTCAAAGATTAATTGACCATATAGTTGTGGGTTCATTTCTGAGTGTCCTATTCTGTTCTATTGATTTACGTATTTATTTTTATGCCAGTACCATACAATTTTGATCACTATGGCTTTGTAATATAACTTGAAGTCCAGAATTGTGATGCCTCCATCTTTGATTTTCTTTTACAAGATTGCTTTGGCTATTCATGGTCTTTTTTGGTTCCATACAGATTTTAGAATTGTTTGTTTTAGCTCTCTGAAAAATCCTGTTGGTGTTTTTGTAGGGATCACATTACATGTGTAGATTGCTTGGGGTAGTATAGACATTTTAACAATGTTTGTTCTTCCTATCCATGAGCATGGAATGTCTTTCCATTTCTTCATGTCATTTTCAATTTCTTTCATCAATTTTTTCATAATTTTCAGAATACAGGTCCTTTACCTATTTGGTTAGGTTTATTCCTAGATATCTTATTGATTTTGGTGAATTGTAATTGGGATTTTTTTCTTAATTTCACTTTCTGCTGCTTCATCATTGTTGTGTAGAAAGGCAACAGATTTCTTCACATTGATTTTATATCCTCTGACTTTACTGAATTTGTTTATCAGTTCTAGCAGTTTTTTGGTATAGTTTTTTTGGGTTTTCTATATAGAGTAAAGTATCATGCCACCTGCAAATAGTGGAAGTTTTACTTCTTCCTTGCAAATTTGGATGAGTTTTATTTCTTTTTGTTGTCTGATTGCTGTAGCTAGGACTTTCAGTACTATGTTAAATAACAGTGGTGAGAGTGGACATCCCTGTCTTATTCCTGAACCTAGAGGAAAAGATCACAGTTGTTCCCCTTTGAGGATGATGTTAGCTGTAGGTTTTTTTGTAGACGACCTTTATTATGTTGAGGTGTGTTTCTTCTAAACCTACCTTGTTGATTGTTTTTATCATGAATGGATGTTGTGCTTTCTCCAATGCTTTTTCTGCACCTATTGAAATGATAAAACACATTGTTTGCAAATGCACATGGGACTTTTTCCAGAATAGCTCACATATTAGGTCACAAATCAGTCTTCAACAAATGCAAAAAGACTGAAATCATACCATGTACCTTTTCTGACCACAATGCTATGAAACTAGAAGTCAACCATAAGAAAAAAATTGGAAAAACCACAAATACATGGGGAGTAAACAGCACACTACTGAATAATGAGTGGGTCAGCCAGGAAATATAAGAAATATAAAAATACACAGAAACAAATGAAAATAAAAACGCAATGGTTCAAAACCTGTGGGATGCAGGAAAAGCAGTCCTAAGAGGGGCATAAATAGCAATATAAGCCTATTGCTTAAAAAGCAAGAAAAATCTCAGATAAACAACCTAATCTTACACCTAAAGTCACTAGGAAAAGAACAAACAAAGCATAAAGCCAGAAGAAGGAAGGAAATAATAAAGTTTAGAGCAGAAATAAATGGTGTAGAAATTAAACAGAAACAAAAACATAAATCAGTAGAACAGGTCAATAAAACCAGGAGTTTGTTCTTTGAAAAAATTAATAAAATTGATAAACCTCTAGCCAGACCTATCTAATATTAAAAAAGAAAAGAGAAAGTATCCAAATAAATAAAATTACAAATGAGAGAGGAAAAATAATAACACCACGGAAATACAATTATAAGACAATATTATGTAAAATTATATGCCAACAAATTGGACAACCTGGAAGAAATGGATAAATTCCTAGAAACATATATACCAAAAGTGAAACAGGAAGAAATAGAAAACTTGAATAGACCAGTAACCAGCAAAGATATTGAATCAGTAATCAAAAAATTCCCAACAAACAGAATTCCAGGGCCAGATGGCTTTACAGGCAAATCCTACCAAACATTTAAAGAAGAGGTAATACCTATTCTTTTCAAAACTATTCCAAAAACTTTAAAAAGAAGGAAAATTTTCAAATTCATTCCTTGAGGCCAGCATTACCTGATACCGAAACCAGATAAAGACTCCACTTAAAAAGAGAACTTACAGGCCAATATCCCTGATGAATATGGATGCAAAAATTTTCAATAGAATACTAGCAAACCAAATTCAACAATACATTAAAAAAATCATTCACCACGATCAAGTGGGATTTATTCCTGGGTTGCCAGAATGGTTCAATATTCACAAATCAATCAATGTGATATACCACATTAATAAAAGAAGGGATAAGAAAATCATAACTTTCAATGAATAGTTATGAAACAAAATATATTTCTTGAAAATATACGTAATGGAGGTGGCAATTATGACATTTTGTTTAAGATGATTATCCCTTTTTATAGCACACCAGAAGTTTTTATATCTCAGAACAGTGTACTTTAATAAGATGCAAAATGAGTGAGAATCTTGCCTTTCTTTTGTAAAATTGGGAAATGGTAAGCATGAAAGTGAAGGAGAAAAAGGAGAATTTAAACAGTGGGAATATCTCTAACAAACTAAGTTTAGTTAAGAATATGTATGTAGAGAGTTTAAGGATCTGGAAGTTGTTCCTTTAAATTTTTTTTTTAATGTTTTTATTTTTGAGAGAGAGAGAGAGAGAGAGAGAGAGAGAGAGAGAGGGAGAGAGTGGGTGAGTATGAGCTGGGCAGGGGCATAGAGAGAGGGAGACAGAATCCACAAAGCAGGCTCCAGGCTCTGAGCTGTCAGCACAGAGCATGACGTGGGGCTTGAACCCATGAACCACGGGATCAAGACTTGAGTCCAGGTCTGATGCCCAAACGATTGAACCACCCAGGTGCCACTGGAAGTTATTCCTTTAAAATTTGTACTCCTTGATCAGCATTGTATCTTTGGGGCCCATGTTCTTGTCCCTGCTTGAAAATCCTCTCCTCTAGGACAAAAGTGCAAGTGAATTAAAGTGCTGATGTATGCAAATGCTTTGGTTAAAAAAATGAAGTTAAGAGTGTCTCTGTAATAATGGCATTCTCACTCGCTTTCTGATGTGATTTCGTATGTCATGGGGATCTATGCATAACTTCCAGTATATCTATCTGAGTCACTATTTGATATATGCTTTCCAGTATATATCAATATTAATATTCTATTGATACTTGCTTGTTATTTAGGATTTATTGTTAGTTATTAATTATTAAGCTGATTGTAGTGATTAAAAAAATAGTTGGCTTGCCAAAGCTTTAGTATGCCTTTGGAATGGATGGTGCACGTGGATATCATGTGAATAAGGTCCTCACCTTCTGTGTCCTAGTGGACTTACATTGCATCAAATTTTATTTTATACCCCGTTTAAGAACTGTGTGATATCAATTTGTGTAGGCTCCAAGTTGATTTTCTACCAGATGGAATTTCAACCTGAGGAAGTAATGAGTGTTTATTAATAAAATGGGGCAAATATCTAGGCCTTCTCAGTAACTCATGAGTATTATTTGGGTCTCTATGAAAAAATAGAAGTGTATTTCTAAATAGTAATAAGTGGTTAAAATATACAGTAGCAAGAATCATAGTTCCACTTGTTCCTAATTTGGGGTGTTTTTTTTTTAGATCTTAACATGGATACACAAGAGATTATGGCTCACTTGGTTCTGAAAATGTACTTACAAGTGGAGATAGTTCAGCTTCATAAAACAAGGAGAATAAATATGATTGGGGAAATGTTCATAAACCAGATGCAGTTTCTGAAAAAGTTTATTCTTATTCTTAAGACACACACACACACACACACACACACACACACACACACACATTAAGAATTTGACTTCAGTTGAAACAAAAGTGCCAGTACGCAATGAAAATCATTTGAAATCTTTTTTAAATGTTTATTCATTTTTGAGAGAGAGAGAGAGAGAGAGAGAGAGAGAGAGTGTGTGTGTGTGTGTGTGTGTGTGTGTGTGTGTGTGTGTGCAAGAGGGGGAGGGACAGAGAGAGAGGGAGAAACAGAATCAGAAGCAGACTCCAGGCTCTAAGCTGCCAGCACAGAGCCCTACGCAGGGTTGGAACTCACGAATTGCAAGATCATGACCTGAGCCAAAGTCGGATGCTTAACTGACTGAGCCACCCAGGTGCCCCAAGAAAGTCATTTTTAAAGTAATGATATGACATGTGCACAACCAAGAGGATACACCAGGATGAGCATCTGTGATGTACAAGGATACGCAACAGATAGATTCAGGAGGCCTGGCCTGAATCCCAACTCTGTTATTTATTATGTGTGTTACCTGTTGGGGAAATATAATTTAAAAATAAAATCTTCTCCGAACCCAGAAAACATCTCCACAAAGGTAGAAGAAAAATAAAATAGTTTTATTATTGTTAAAGCATTGAACCAGAATGTTCTGCACATCATAGACATTCCTCTAAGAGACTGATGAAGCAAAAAGTACTCTCACACCTTCACGTAGCCAGCCAGGTACCACGTGTTCCATCCGTGTTCTCAGGATAAACAATAACTAGTTCTCAAGTGAGACAACTGGGCAGCACCATTTGTCACACATGGTTCATTCTGGAGTCACCAGGTGGTTGGGATGATATCTGTGTGTTGTGTTAACTTACTGGCTTTAGCAAAAGAACAGAGTCATATCTTTATGACATGAGGTAGTTTTGCAATCTGGAGAGAGGAAGTGGTTGCAGTTAGGCTCCTACCCTATCACAGAAACTGGAAAATCAGGGCTGTATTTTTTTTAATGTTTATTTATTTTTGACAGAGAGAGAGACAGAGTGCCAGCAGGGGAGAGGCAGAAAGAGAGAGAGAGAGAGGGAGACACAGAATCTGAAGCAGGCTCCAGGCTCTGAGCTGTCAGCACAGAGCTGGCCACTGGGCTCAAACTCACAGACCACAAGATCCTTGCCTGAGCTGAAATAAGACACTTAACTGACTGAGCCACCCACGTGCTCCAGGATTGTATCTGTTTTGATGGTTACAATACAAAAGGTGGTTCCCAAGTCCTTGAAAAAGGCACTTCTGGATTGTAAAGCTGAGGGAGTCTCTTTTAACTTTTAAAATGATTTATACACATTTCAAAGACACACACACACACACACACACACACACAGAAAAAAGAAATCACAATTACTAAAGTTTTCTAAAGTAAATGCTCTAATAAAAAAAAAAAAAAGGAAGGAGGGGAGGAGTCTCCTCCCTATTTCCAACCGGGAGAATTTTTGTCATTTTTTTTTTTTTTTTTTTTTTTTTTTTTATTGTATTTAAGATCACACACTTTAGGGGTTAACTCAAACTCCCTGCATCTATTACCTCATCTAGAGGAGAGGAGTGATAACAGCAACCTTTACTCCACCTCACAAAGGGCTTCAGTGAAGGAACTGTACAAAATTTCCTTGTCATTTTAAATGCTGAAATTAGTAGAAATTGCATATCTTTACTGGTATTAGACTTATATGAAAGCAGTGTGTCTAATATTTAAATGGGAACACACATTTTTAAAGAGTTTCCCCGTATGTGATAAAAATATGTCAGCCTCACTTTTGTGGTGAGCACTTAATCTCTCTCTTCATGTCTTATCCATAAAATTAGTTTTTATAAATTTGTCTACCAGTTCCCCTGTAGCAGTATGCTCAAGTTCCATTTAACTGTTAAAAAAATATACATCACAGTAAATCCAAAGCTGGTTTAACCTCTACTAAGTTAGTCACCAGGATAAACATATTTCTATTGAAATATATTTAAAAACATATAACCTAGGGGCACCTGGGTGGGTCAGTCCCTTGAGTGGCCAGTTCTTGTTTTTAGCTCAGGTCATTCTTCCAGGATCATGAGATAAGACCCCAAGTCGGGCTCTGCGCTGAGTGTGGAGCCTGTTTGAGATTCTGTCTCTTTCCCTCTGCCCCTCTTCCCCAACTTGTACTCTCTCTAAAGTAAAAATTAAATTAAAAATTAAGAAAAAAATGTATATCTTAAGTAATTATTTTGCCTTAAAAACACTGCAAAATACATTTCAATACAACAGTTAACATAAATAGAAGAAAAGAGTTAGATATGATGAAGAACAAGCAAAGGCATGTTTTATTTCCTGGCAAGTGCTTTTAAAAAAACAAAATGTAAAAAAAAAAAAAAAGAAAGAAAGAAAGAAAGAAAGAAAGAAAGAAAGAAAGAAAGAAAAAAGAAACTGATGCCATTACTTGAATCCAGAATTACTTTAATTTGACATATTTGACATGTCATGAGATAAAATATGAACAAAGCAAAAATGACTAACAGTGACTCCACAATAATGCCAAGTAAAGAATTCCACTGAATAGTCAGAGTCTCAGGCAGATCATGGGCTTTTCCTTATGCTCTTAAGTGTAGCCAGTCCAGGGAAGCACAGCACTGTGTTTGGCTGTGTTCTTTGGACACCGAACTCCTCACCTGGTTATTTAATCACTGACAGGACCAAAATTATATAAAGAAGAGCTATGCCAAATCAACGTTACCTTCTCCCGTTTTCATGGGGAGTTCTGTACTGCCACATTTTTAATGGCGATCCAGCCAAATGGGTAGGTATGCGCACCAATAAATTATGTGGCTAGTAGGATTCTGGCAATTACAATGCAAGTTAGAAATTATTCAGAACGGAATAAAATATTTAAAAAGTCTGTTATAAATCTTAGCCAGGAAATAAATTTTCATGAGACCAGTGATTAACCCAATAGCAAAATGGAATTTATATCAACCATTCATTAATCCCATTTCCCTTCTCCCAACACCATTAATTAAGTGTCTGCTCAATTCCCATTCCTGTGCTCTACTTGTGTCGCTTACCCAATTACAGCTAATTTTCTTGCGTGCAACGGGAGTGGTAATAGCCTCTAACGGGTGTTGAAATGTGGTTCCCCGGCCGCTTACTACAGTGTGTCATCCTTGAATATTCCATAGCGTATTTTCTAGCTCTGTTTCTAAAACCAAATTTGTCAGGGGAGGATTGAGTTGGATACAATAAGTGGCTGGTTTCCTTCCTTTCCGTTCCTCTGAGACCCTTATCTGATTTACGTTTTGCCTCAGGAGAAAGCTGTACCACTGAGATCGCTAAAAATAACTGTCCCCCTGTCTTGCTGTTTTACCTATGACTCTCTGGAAAAAGAAGCTTTGGAAAAATAAACTTTTGATGACGTGTTTTAGAAGTTGCAGCTACCTGATCACTTCGAGTTCAATGGGGAGAGTCAATATAATATTTTTTTTTTAATTGAAGCTTCTGTTGCACAATGCTCCCCTGTCTTCATTCTCTCTCTTTGTAAAAAGGTTTATGGAAAAAGGAGATGGTGACGCCTACAAATTATAAACTCCGCCTTGTTTCAGTTGTTCCTGAAGATATAGGTGTAAGTTTAGTATTTGCATCCTAACATTTAGCCTCCCTTGGACTTCTATCTTATTATGTGAGATAAACGAAACCAATCTTTTGTTTTCTGACTGACCCTCACACGGGTAGCTTCTAATAATTTACTTGATTAAGTATCCTTTCCCTGACATTCCCCACCTAGTCTCCCCCCCTCCCCCTCCCCTTAACATAATTGATGACCTGTAAATAAACACTTAAAGTTGTTAGTCAAGCCCACTACTTAAAATAAGCCCATAGAGAATCCTTTTGTGAAGCAAATAATCCTTTTATAATCACCTCTGCTTCCTTTGCTCTGATTTTAGTCTGTCAGCCTTTTCTTAAAGCTGAAAGTGTTTTATCTTCTGGAAGCAAGTGAAAGATTCCCCTGATGTAATAAAGTGGAGCTTCAGAAGGGAAAGTAGGGAAGAACTCTGGTTTATGATCAGTCATGGGGTTAAGTGCAACAATAATGGTTTGATTTCAAGGGGTTGGCTTGAGCATGGGGTAACACACTGTGATCCCAAGCCATTGTGGGTTTTAGCCTCTTTATGGCATCAGTTTTTTCCTCTGATCTGCATGCACGGCCTTTTATCTCTTCCCATTCCCCTAAGATTGAAAATTACGTCCTTTTGGACTGTTGTTATCTTTATCATTTGTATTCAAGAGCTAATACTCTGTTTTTTCTACATACATAAAGCGGTTTGAGGAAAACCTATGAAATTCCAATCCACTTAACTATCCCATGGTTTCTAATGTTAAAAAACAAAATTCAGCCAAGTGAATATGAAGATCTAATTGGCTTTAGTAGGAGTTCCAAAAATCAGGCAGCAGCCTACCTAACAAGTAGAGAGATGCTTGGAGACTTGCAGGAGTTGTACAGAGTGGAAGCTTTCTTACAGGAAGGAGGATGGGGCAAGATGTTATTAGCAAAAGAAAAGGAAGGAGTATTTCAGGCAAGGTCACCTTCCTTTAGGGGAAAGGGCGGGTCTCATCAGGTATATTACTTCATCTTCCTTTGGGTGGGAGCAGGGATGGAGAGGGCCCATGTGACAGATTACTGTATTCACAGTGATAAGAAAATTCCTGACTGACCAGGTTAAGGCTACCTATCTGTGGAAGTTTGGAACCAAATTAGGTGTTAAAGCTCCACTTTGGTCACTGGGCCTAAGTGATTCCATTTTGGGCCTGTGGTTTTCTTTTTAACGTTTAACATAGGAGATTGAAGGGATCACTTTGCATCCAGTTGGAGAGCAGTTTTCTTTCCATCAGCATACAAGTAGTAAGCACCTGTGCTTAAGTAAGTTCAGTGCTGCCAACACATCAGGGAATGAAGCAGACCCCTCCTCTCTTACAGCTTACATTTCAGTGGTCACAGAATAATCTTTTTGTCAAATTTGGTAGTGGTTGTTCTTCTTTTTAAGCTTATGTTTTATTTTGAGAGAGAGAGAACTTGTGCACCTGTGCAAGCTGGGGAGGGGCAAAGAGAGAGAATCCCAAGCAGACTCCATGCTGTCAGGTTCTATCCAGGAACCGTGAGATCGTGACCTGAGCTGAAATCAAGAGTCGGACACTTAACCGACTGAGCCACCCAGGTGCCCCTGTAATATTTCTTTTAACGAGTTTTTGACATGATTACAAAAAATATGCTCTATCAAAATGATTAAGATGGTGCACATAAACTCACTTTCACATGTTAGCAAAAACATTTCATTGAATCTTTTGTCTGCATCACAATAGAATGTTTTTTTTGTTGTTGTTGCTTTGTTTTTTTGTTTGTTTTTTACTCTGTTATCTTCTGAACCTTTTGGCCATTAGATACTTTGCAAAAAAAGAAAAAAAAGACACTGTCTAAATATAGGGAACATAAGATTGGGTAACTATTTTCCTAAGTGAAAAACTTGCGTTTAGTATTGTAATCTGGGAGGAAATAATAGTTTAATTAGTTTTTAGATGAAAAGATTTCTGCAATCAGACTGTGTTTGTAATGGCATTTATAAAACAATTTCCCCCCTACAGTAGCATTGTAATTAAGACTTTCAATGAAATTGTCAAAGGAGAGGAGTGTTCTTTCCCTGTGGTCTGCTGTTATGGCCTGCCCCTTAGGGTCTTCTGTTGCTCTGCACCAGCCTTGTGCTAATGCCTGTGATTGTGTTTCACTTCCTCTAATTAAGCTGACAGGGAACTAGAATTGCCGTCATTTACCTCATTGATCTGAAAGGTGACAGGACTGTGGCATTTCACTCACAGAGCACTTAACATCCCAAATACCCCATTGCCCAGAAGACTGTTAGCCTTGCCGGGAGGGCCCAAGGATGTCTGAATTTCTGGCTTCACCTCTTGGGCAATGGAATGCCTGATAGAAAGGTCACAGAGAAGATCCTGTTCATGGATGGGTTCCCAGTGTGCTCCTCTGAACAGCTGTTCCATGAAATTATAATGGGTGTGATGGAGAAAAAATGTCTTTATGGCTCACTTAACCCTGCTTAGAAAAGCAGGGTTAAATCACGTTAAACAGTTTTTTGTTTGTTTGTTTGTTTTTAATCTTTAATCATCAGTGACCTCATACCTGCATCGTAAACTTGAAAAAAGGTGTGGTGTGGTGTATGTGTATGTGTGCGTTGGGGGGATAGTATGAAGTATTTCATGAACTAGTAGAGAACTTCTTTGAAGGAGAATTCAAGGCTTGGTGTCCTGCAGATAACCTTTTGAGACTTGCAGATCTGCCAGTGAGGACCATCCTATGGTTATTTGGTGATGGGGTTCGCAACCCTAGTGATAGTGTTGGTAGGATCCACATAACATTGGATCAGCCTTTCTAAAAACACCCGTGAAGTTTCCTTCATTGTCCCTTCTTTCTTTCTCCACTATTGCTGGTAGAATGTATCATGTCCCTCAGCTGTGTTATGTGGAAAAACAAAAAGGTAGAGAACCACTCCATTGTCGCATCATTCTTCCTTTCTTTTCCATGCCCTGCTGTACCAGACAAGGCCACTGTGTTGAATTGGACAGTGGATAGGTTCACCTGGGTTTAGAACATTCAACTGACCAGTCTTATGAACGTTGGCAAAATTCTTAAGGCTTCTGAACCTCTGTTTGTGCTTCAATAAAAGATGCTGAAAGTACCTTGATTTAGGGTTTCTGTGGAGGTGGAGGATAAGCCGTGTAAGTCACCTGGACCATAGCAGACACACATTTAATAGTAGCAGTTATTATTATCTTAAGATTCTTAAAACTTTATTACATTTTATTTGCCGGCCCTCCACTCTGATCAATATCTAGATGCAAATTGAAAAAGTTGGTTGAGCATTCAGCTGTTTACAAATAGCTGTATGCTTGGTAAAAACTAGCATTGTGGTTAACTGGATTTTTTTTTTTTTTTTCCACTGTCATATCCCACTTGGGATAGTGTAAAAAAAGTTTTAAGATGTTGGGATGATCCACTTTTTTAAAAAGAGGTAAATACATTCAATGTTGACCAGCTCTTTCAACTAATATGAATCATGTTCTCTTTTTCTCTGGGTTTTTTTTTTTTTTTTGTTTGTTTGTTTGTTTTTTTTTTTTTTTACCATTCAACTGAGTAGGATATCAGAAATTACAGCATCTGTTCTATTGCGCCTCTTAACAACTTGTCAATTTGAGATGGGATTGTAGTTAGATGTGACTGTTAGCAGTTGAGATCCAAGGTATTTATCAATTTGTGCAGACTATCATCATCATAACTTGGAAATCCATGTTGCTGAGTAAATGCCTGTGATATTGGCTTCTAAAGAATTGACACATACATAGAAAGCCATATTCCTGTGGGTACATAGCACACAATATCAATTTAGGTTTGATTCAAACTCAGACCATAGCAGTGCCATGGGCTATTTGGGCATATAGGCACATTTTTAACTTTGCATGTCCCATATCATTTTGCCTGTATGCTCTTTACCATTTTGGACATTTAGCATCTGCAAATAGAGATTAAAAATATTACCAAAGTTACAGTTTGTTCTGAGGACTAAAATAAAGCTTATAAAAGTACTGCATAAACTGAAATGCTGTGCATATTTAGTTAATATGATTTTAGGGATAGGATACATTCAGAGGACAGGAGTTTCACACTGGAAGGCTAATTCCCAGCATATAATCTTCTTTGTATAAAATTTCAGATGAATGTGTTAAGATTGAAGAGTTAACAACCCTATACACAGATTATACATTTTTAACCATTTTGTCTCAATTTAGAAAGTAGGCTAATTGAGGTACAAAAAAGTAAACTTAAAAAGGCTTTTGACAGTATCTGGTTAGCCTGATGGTCTATTTCAGGGATAGATTTATTCTTAAGGCATTTACATGATACAGATGGTTTGGGAGATGTCAGATTCTCCTTTTGTGACACCAAACTCCAAATTTAGGGGCATATTCCAAATATCATGAACTTTACTTAGCCTATTTTGAATTTGTGACTGGTTGATAGGTTTGCCAGATTTAGGGGATGGGGGACATATATAACTATATATCTTTATCCATATATATCTATATCTATATCTATATATCTATATCTATATCTAGATATATATATATATATTTATTTATCTAGATCTAGATCTCTCTCTCTCTCTATACACACACACACACACACACACATACACACATACAAATACAAACATACATAGTTTCATAATCAGTGACTTGCCTAGTCTCACAGAAAGATAAAGAAGCAATGGGAAATAAGATGCAGAGGTTCTGGCTCTTCCCTACACCTCACAGCCCCTTACTTGTGTGTCTGACAAAGCAAAAGCCACATGCCTGTCACATGGTAGGCACTTAGTAAATTCCTAGTGATTGTCCAAAATGTGGCAATTTCTGATTTGAACAGAAATAACTGATAACTGATTTTAACAGTGGCAATAATTAGTCAGCAAATATGAATCAAATGCCAACTGAGTACCAGCTAGTACAAGGCATTAATGCTACAGAGATAATGCTGACATTTAGTTTAGTTATCAATGACTAGCTCACACTACAGCCTAGTAATATGAATGGCACAGACACGGGAACCTGCAATTACAGGATGAGAAGAACCACAAGAGAAGGATGGGTGAAGTGCAGTGCAGACACACACAGAAAGGAGCAGCTGATGTCTGAGGAAATCAGGGATTCTTTACAGAGATGACATTTGAATGAGATCTTCAATAGGCCAGTGAGGAGTGAAGGGGGGGACATTGCAGGGTCTAACAGAGTGGTCAATATTATCGAACAACATGTGGAGGGAATCTAGACATTGGGAATCCATTTGGAAGAGCCTAGAGGCATGAAAATACCATCTGTTCAAGGAGTAGTGACTAATACAGGGGTTTGGGTAGGAGTGGGAGGTCATATTGGAGAGCCAAACTGAAGTCCAATTGGCTAGGGTCTTCTTGTAGTGTTAGGTTGGCATTAGAGGATTTTAGGCAGGTGACTGAAGTAATGTATGCGTATGTCGTAAAGATATCAATCTAATAATGGACTGGATTCTCAAACAGTGACTCTGATGACATAAAAACTGATCTAGTAATTTTTCAGCTCAAGACTTAATTAGACTAATGATAAGGTGATCATAAAACTTGTCAACCAAATCGGGGCACTTTTGAGATTGAAAGGAAGCCTTGGTATTGTCACCCTACCTATCATAGGTGATGATTGATTCTATGGGTGGTAATTAGTTGACAGATGGAAGTTTGGGGACTCCTGTTGACTAAGGTCAATCCATGGACTCTCACGGACATGGGATGGATGCTATGGAACCCCAGAGCTTCTCCAGAGGAATCTCTCCTCATTGCTTTAAACCAATTTCCAATTTAAATTCTTTCAACCATGCATTTACTTAGTGTCTTAAACTCCTAATCAAATCCTGTATTTAGAGAAATTTGTTTGTTTGTTTGTTTGTTTGTTTTAATCTATGAGTTACTCTAGTTCTCATGTAGAAAAAGTTTCTCTTTCTTAAAACTTATCTATTCCTAAAGAAGTAGCCAAACGGGGGCGCCTGGGTGGCTCAGTCAGTTGAATGTCCGACTTCGGCTCAGGTCATGATATCACAGCTCGTGAGTTTGAGCCCCGCGACGGGCTCTATGCTGACAGCCCGGAGCCTGGAGCCTGCTTCCGATTCTGTGTTTCCCTTTCTCTCTGCCCCTAAACCACTCGCATTCTGTCTCTGTCTCTCTCAAAAAGAAACATTAAAAAAATTAAAAAAAAAAAAAAAGAATTAACCAAACGTGAGTGTAGAACTCAGCTTAGATCCTGGGTCCATCCCTCATTCTTTGAATGTTGAACAAGCTTGTTTCCATCTTTGAGTACATCTGTAAAGTGGCTAATATATGGGCATTTTGTAAGGATTAAATAAGCAATCAAAGTATAGTGTTTAACACACAGTAAATACCCAATACCCAATAAGTAGCTATTGTGTGTCTTTATTTTATATCTATTCGTTGGGAAGTAGCTTTTTTTTTTTTTTTAAACCACCACCACACCCCTCAGTTTACTTAGTTCCCTTATGTACCTTGTGTCTGTATCATAATACTTACCTTACTGCATTATAATTGCCTTTTAAATTATCTTTCTCATTCATTAGACAAGTGGTTCTCAAGTGGGGGTAATTTTGCCCCCTCCTCAGAGCACATTTAGCAATGTCTAGAGAGACTTTTGGTTGTCATTGCTAAGGGACAGAGTGCGAGGCATCTAGTTGGTACAGGCCAGGGATGCTGGTAAATATCCTTCAGTGTATGGAGCACAATAAATAATTATCTGTCCCCAAATGTCAATAGTGTAGAGAGTAGCAAACCATGCTTTAGGCTAACTGTGTGTGGGTAGAGGCCATGACTGGCTTGCTGTATTCCCCCCAACCTCGCACTGTGATGAGTCTCAGTAGGTGGAGTGAATGAAATCGGACCAAAAGTTTAGCCATGATACAGTTTCACGAAGATTTCACCCCTCCCTTTCGTCAACATGTAGTTGCCTTGGTGCCTCAAGTACACAGCTGTCAGCTGTATGCTTTAAGTACCAGGTATGTTAAACCGGAACTCTGAAAGGGACAGCAGAAAAAACAGTCACCAATAGGGAACTAGGCATCGTATTGCTACTCAAATACCTCATTCAGGTTTCTTAATCAAAAGCACCTGCAACCTTACATAGAGGAACAGAAGTCACATTTTTCTCTCAATTAAATTGTGAGGAAACATGAGATTAAATTGTTTTTGGCTATTTTGTGAGATGAAATGTCAGAGGGTCTTTTAGGAAGATTCTTTGAAATGTCTCTATCTAGCTAGCTATCTTTCTGTCTATCTAGCTATCTAGCTATCTATCATCTATCATCTATTTATTTACCTTGTCTCTGATAGCTACCAGTTTTCAATAAGAGCTACAGTAGCTTGAGAAAGACTGAAGAAGCCACCTGGAATTCAGAGCAAGAAAAGTGCTCTGGGACTTGAGAAACCCATTTTCCAATTGTTGGATGAGATGTGGCTCCTTCCGTCATCAGACAAACTGATATAAGCCTCGTGCTATGAAAAACTGAAGAGCTTTCTGAGAAATCAATTAGGGTTTCTGAAGACAGTCACATCTTCCCTCCCTGACCCCACCTCAGCTCTCTTAGATTTCTTGCTAGCCTGAATCAGTAATGTATTTTAATTAATCAATCAATTAATTAATTATTTTACTTTTCCTTAATGTTTATTTTTGAGAGAGAGAGAGAGAGAGAGAGAGAGAGAGAGGAGGAGGAGGGGCAGAGAGAGAGACAGACAGACAGAAAGGGAGACGTAGACACTGAAGCAGGCTCCAGGCTCCATGCCTGATGCAGGGCTTGAACCCACAAACTGAGATCATGACTTGAACTGAAGTCGATTGCTTAACCTACTGAGCCACCCAGGTGCCCCTTGGAAATGTATTTTAATAGGAAGTCAAAACTTCAACAAATCATTACTCGAGTGTTTCCTATCACACCATTGCACTAGTTTGTTAGGGCTACCATAACACAGTACCACAGACTGGGATTTGTAACAATGGAAATTTATTTTCTCACAGTGCTGGAAATTAGATGCCTGCCATCAACGTTTCTTCAGGGTAGATTTGTTCTGAGGCCTCTCTCTGTGCCTTGTAGCTGATCATCTTCTACCCCATGGTATTTTCCTGCTTTTTTTTTTTTTTTTCTGTTTAATCTCCTCTACTTTTTTTTTTTTTTTTTAACCCCCGTCTTTCCGAATCTCCTCTACTTTAAAGAGAAAAATCGTATTGTATTAGGGGCCACCCTCATGACCTCATTAACCTTAACTATCTGCTTAATAACCCTACCTCCAAATACAGTCGAATTCTGAGGTATTGGGAGTGGTAGAACTTCAACTCTTGAATCTTGGGGAGACACAATTCAGCCCATATCATACCTCTACAGCACTCAATATCAAGTAGGTGCTCAATAAATACTTATTCTTTGCCAGAGTAATCTGTTGTTTGAAGTAGAATGTGGTAGCTGACCACATAAAGCACATAGGGCACATAGAGACAGAAGTCAACCTAACTAGTGTGATTTACAGCATACAAATTCTGCACTGGCCCAGACCAGTGCAGATGGAAGTCTGCCCCAGTGCTTGACAGTCCTACCCCTGGAGAGACTGAGTTTGGAACCAAAAACTGGGATACTTAGACTATATTTACTATAGATTGGTTGGGGAGTTCTTCTGTTTGTGTATTTTCCACTTAGCAGCCTGATTAATTACAAGGGGAAGAAGACAATGATAGGGTTGGATAGTCCTGGAGAAGAGGCTCAGTGGGGAGGGCTCTTGCAGGGGATGAGGCTTTTTGTGGAGGTCTTTGGAGAGGGAAGAAGAGAAGGGGGAAGGAAGGTGCATAACTGGGTGGTGGTAAACCTGGCCTTGTTCTTGTTCATATGTAGATTGGGGAGAGAGGGCAGATTGCCTGGGTAATTTGAGCTTGGAGCCAGCCTGGCTTCTGCACAGGGAATGAAAGAACTTAACACCCATAACATGATGATTCCTCTTCAAGTCAGACTTACTGCTGATTTCACTCCAGACTTGAGCATCCTTTCTGGTTCCCGGTTTCTGACTTCTTTTTTTATTATCTTTTAGTGTCTTCTGTGTCAGAAATAGTAACTGGATCCCTGGCCTATTATTCTGTTCTCTTGGTAGTTCCTACTTGTTTTTTTCTTTTGTTTTGTTTTGTTTTTTTATTTTTATTTGTTTTGTTTGTTTGTTTGTTTGTTTTTGGTAGTTCCTACTTTGGTAGTACTTTGGATTCACCAAAAGACTGGAGTTACCAAGGTTCAGGGTAAGGTCTCAGCCATCCTTTGCTTTACTGTCCATAAATATGTTATTTTTCTTCTTCTTCTCTTCCTCTTCTTCCATCTTCTTTTGTCATCCTCATATCCCTACAATTACTTGTTTTTTATTCCCCTTAGTATTTTGTTGTTGTTGTTGTTATTCCCTTTAATGTTTTGTTTACTGTTTTGGGTATGTCTAATTTCTAAATCCTAAATTCCTTGATCAACAGCTTTCCTGAAGAACCAGAATTTATTTTCAATTCTAGCCTTCCTTCACCCAGCCCTCACACAGAAGTTTCTCTCCTCCTACTTTCCTGCTCTGTTTAGAGATTAACTTTCTATTTTCCAAAATGACAGCTATTTTATGTTACTGCTTCAATGAGAACCTATGTGCCAGGGACTGGATTTAGTGAAATACACACACAGGTAAATTAAACAAATGAAGTTACTAATCCCATGAAGTTTACAGTCTAATGGGAGAAACTGATGGAAAAAAAAAGTAAGCAAATTATCTACTTATGTTCTTTCTCAGTGTTACTAGTATTTTTAGCAGGGAACTCATATAGTCCTTATAAACAAATTAAAACCATCTGTAATGGTAGTTCTCTAGACTTCACATAATAGTGTAAACCATATTTGAAAAAAGGTATGTTCTTAATGCTCAGACCCATTTCTGGCACCTGCCACTTACTGAGGTTTTTGTAAGTAGTTAGCAGCTCCTCTCACTGACTCCCCACCAACATAAAGCAGACATGGAGTCCTGCTGAATATGGCTTCCTCATTTCAGCAAGGCCATCCCTTCCCTGATGTGCCAAAGACAGTGACTGAAGTAGAGTCCACTTGTGCTGCTCAGGGAATCTCCCTTTACTGACATTTAGGTATGGATGTTCACTGTGCTTAAAACCATCCGTGAAGTGTGTTCACTGCTGATTTCTTACCCATACATAGAATTGAAAAGGGAGAATCAGGCCCCAACATTTACTCCCCGTCTCTCACTAGCATAAGAAACAACAGCTATTCAATTTTATATTCTTCACTGTGTTTTTAGTGAAATTTCAGGGTCCGTGTCTCATTCTCCTTTTTTATTTGCCTTGTACTTGAATTGTTTCATATGGACTTTAAAATGGTGAAAATTTCATGAATGTTAAATGCGGCTCAGATGTTAAAAGATTTTCAAATGGCAAGTTGTGGTAAACCCACATCCAGCCTATAAATCACTATATTCTCCGTAGACATTGAATCCATCCATCTTGCATATTTTCATGGTTTAGATGCTGAGCACTGTGTTTTGTGTAAGTTTGCTATTAAGAGAGGAAAAAAAAATCTTGGATTATTGGATACCATTTCCATGCTAAGCTCAGAGACAGACATTTTGCATGCGTTATCTCATCACATTCTTGGGTTAGGCATTATTTTCACCATTACAGATAAAGACTGAGACCTGGTGAGTTTAGGCAAATCACCAGAGGTTATACAACTAGTAGGTATCAGAGCCAAGATATAACTTAATGCTATTTCCATCTACTTCATAAACTCTTTGAAAGAAGGGAAGGCATGGGAGAGGGCATGAAGGAAGGGCAGATGGGGGTTTGGACTGGAAATTACATTTGTATTTTAATTTTACGTAAGAATGATTTCTTTATCAAAGGACCCATCTCCCCTTGCCCTAAATGTTAATGTCACAAGCACTAGGGAGACTAAGATGACCCTTGGAACAGGTTTATGTATGTGTTTCCATGGCTCTGCATGGCCAACTAGATAACCAAGGATGCAAATGAACATGTTAGTATTAGATTCTGGAAGGAATAAGATTTTGGGATTTATCTTCCTCAGTTGTGTGTGGTTCACTCAACCCTGGAAAGCTTGGCAATAAAATTCTTTGACTCTCGCTACCCTGTCACTAACTACAGTTGAGCTTTGAACAACACAGTTTGAACAGTACAGGTCCACTTATATGTGGATTTTTTTTTTTTTTTGTAAATACAGTACACTAATGTGAATGCATTTCATTTTCCTTCTGATTTTCTTTTTTTTTAAATGTACCATATAACCATTTATTTTTATTTATTTATTTTTAACGTTTATTCATTACTGAGAGATAGAAACTGAGCATAAGCAGCGGAGGGGCAGAGAGAGGGGGAGACACAGAATCCGAGGCAGGCTCCAGGCTCCGAGCCTTCAGCACAGAGCCCGACGCAGGGCTCGAACTCACAAACTGTGAGATCATGACCTGAGCCGAAGTCGGACGCCCAACCGACTGAGCCACCCAGGTGCCCCTAACCATTTTTAAACAACATTTTTAATGTTTATTCATTTGTTGAGAGAGAGATGGAGACAGAACATGAGTGAAGGACAGAGAGAGGAGACACAGAATCTGAAGCAGGCTCCAGGCTCTGAGCTGTCAACATTGACACAGCCCCCATGCAGGGCTTGAATTAACAGACTGTGAGATCATGACCTGGGCCGAAGTCAGACGCTTAAGTGACTGAGCCACCCAGGTGCCCCCCTTGTGATTTTCTTGATAACATTTTCTTTTCTCTAGCTTACTTTATTGTAAGAATAGAGTATATAACATATAACGTACAAAATATGTGTGAATTAACTATTTATGTTATCAGTGAGGCTTCTAGTCAGCAGCAGGCTATATTAGTAGTTAAGTTTTTGGGGGAGTCAAAAGTTGTATGTGGATTTTCAACTGTGTGGGGGTTAATTCCTTTAACCCCTGCATTGTTCAAGGATCAACTATATAAGGCTTTATTGAGTACAAAAGAAACTCCTTTGGGGGGCATTTTACCTGATACAGGGAGATATGATCTTCCTCTCACAGAGCTTACACTTTGTAAGTGGAGAGGGTACCCATACAGTTAAGTGATAATGGCAGATGAACTTGTAACACACACACACATTCATATACACATACACTGAAATGCAAAATATGATTGCAACATTTTTATTTTACTCTACTGTGTTATATATGCAATTGACAGATGCATCACCAAACAATTTTGGGGTGACTACCAATCTGTTCTAATAATTTATTTTCTTAAAATCAGTGTTAAGAATCCAGTTTTTCATGGGATTGATGAGTTAATTGGAAGTAACAGTGGTTCATTTAGTTCAGCTTACTTTGAGTGAACAGAGAAAATTCAAGCAAGAACCTTTAGTCTGAATCTTGTCTTTTTCATCAGAGCTTGGAAGTCAGGAGGCAGCTATAGCCAGATGTCTAACTATGAGGGATGGGGGATGAGACCACTTAGTGCCACCTTGCCCAAAGAAGGCTCTGTAGAGATTTGTCTGAAATCAGACAAATTCAGCTATGGCTAAACATCAGAAAAGAACTGTACTAATTGCTGTTGTGGTTGAGAGAAAGGAGAATTCTCATGGGCTGTGTGGTCAGGGAGAGGTCATGGGCTGTGTGGTCAGGGAGAGGCTGTGTGGTCAGAGGCTTTATCTGGCTTATAGATGTTGCTTCAGGATGGATAAAGAAGGAAGCAAAGTTGGCAGGTAGGAGATTATTATGGGGTGCTCAGGGAAACTCTTCTCTGAGGACTGGGTATATTAATGAAGGATCAGAGAGGTTGTGACCACAGGAAGAGGAGATCGGGAGTATATTTTCAGAAAATGTTGGGAAATTAGCAGAGTATAGACTTGGATTTATCAGCAGAAGCTCTGAAATCAGGATCAGCCTGGATCAGGATCCCATTTTATACTTTGTGTATGATGTTGGAAAAATTTCTTAAGCTCTCTGTGTTTTGATAAGGTCAACATCCTCCTTTATTTCTACGTTCATTGTATCCAGGTAGCCTTATTCTGATGTCTACATGTAGATGTAATAATGGCAGGAAAGGAATTCAGGAAAACTGGCTTAGTGTTCTTTTTCTTTGTGTGGGGACGTTTAATGAAATGACATGGCCGACTGTGTCTATGTTGTTTTGATTTCTCAGGCAGTATGTTTTTTTTTTTTTTTTCCTAATTAACTACTTTGGTTCAGAAACCTATGTCTTTGAGGTCGTGTAACTAATTCATTAAGAATTAAGCAAATTGCCTTATTTGTAGTCCTTGGTCCTATTTCAGGTTTACCACCAATAAATTGTTGTAAAACTCAAAGTTCCCAAAATTGGCCAATCAATAGAATTTGGTGGAAAATCTGAAAATGCAGATTCCTGGGCCACACAATTGGAGAGGTTTTGGTTAATCAAATGATTAGTCAGGTTGGTATAGAGCTTGTCTGTAATTTTTTGAATACTTATTAAAAAAAAAAAAAGATTTCCAGCCTACTTCAGAGCTACTGAATAGAGGGACCTAGGAATTTGTGTTTGTAACAACTTCATCACGTCGATAGTTTCTAGCTAAAGGATTACTGAGCCCCAAACCCTCTTATTTACCTTCTCGTTTCTAGACACCATTTCTCATTATTTTTGTTAAAAAAAAATCTAAATCTAATGTTTACTTATTTTTGAGAGAGAGAGAGATAGACAGAGCATGAGAAGGGGAGGGGCAGAGAGAGAGGGAGACACAGAATCCAAAGCAGGCTCCAGGCTCTGAGCTGTCAGCACAGAGCCTGATGTGGGGTTTGAATTAAAGAACCTTGAGATCATGAACTGAGCTGAAGTCGGACGCTCAACCAACTGAGTCACTCAGGCGCCCCCACCATTTATCATTATTTAACCAACAACTTCTCCAGGAACTTAATTCACCTAAAGTGTACTTTAGTAGCCTTTTAAAATAGCCATGCACTGTCAGAGACGTGCGTTTGGGAACAAAGATGCTCCTCTTCTGGCTTTGTGAGTAGACCGGGATAAGCACGCTCAGGTACGTACAATCTGAGGGCTCTGAGGAGGCCCTGAGGTCAGGATACAGCCATGGAGAATTAAGTCTCACCCAAGAAGTTCTCTCAATTTTGGCTATTCACCCTCTTTGACTTATACCTAAAGACTGTATTGTCATGAGCATCACGTGAAGGGGGAGATGTGCACACAACTTGCAAATGTAGAAAATGCTAGGATTATAATCTAGGCAAAGGCTTTCTTGTATGTATTTTATTTTCAATTTTTTTTTCCTACAGCTGGTCTGGGGCGAATATGATACATTTCTTAAAATTCCATGCAGACCTACCAAACTTTCAGCAGGATCCCACCATAGAGGGAAAAAGATCTCAGTATCTGGCTAGATGTGATACGCATTCCCAACTCACCCTCCCTGCCCCTCCCCCCCCCCCCCAATAGACACAGTGTACGCTACAGAGAGCAAAGTGTAATTTTAAGAACCTTGTAATTCTTTACAAATTAACACAGCAGATGGTGTTTATGGGAGCCACATAGTGAGGAATATTTGGGACGATGTGAGACATGTGTTCTGAGGTTTCGGCCTGCTTTCTACTGAGTTTAGTTTTTAACCATCATACTGCAGAAATGCTATTTGCCTCATAAAGTTTTCATCAGTTCCAAGCATGAGCCATTGTCCCAAGAGATGATTCTATTATGGGGCAAATTCCAAGAGTTCTCGGGAAGAAGGGCATCAGAGAGGCCTGAGGAAATACCTGCGCTTGCCCCTTGGTCACATGGCAGTTGCCCCCTGGGTGTTGTTGCTGGATGTGAGAAGCAGCCTGGACCTCCATTCTGGCTTTGGGGTGGGTTTGGGAAGTTGAGAAAAAGCCCAAGGCTTGACAAGCTCTGCTCATAAAAAATAAAAGATAACACCAAAAGACTAACAATGAAGTTAACAGCTCTAGATTGGGGCTTGCTAGTGTATAAATAAAATATTTCTTCAGTTATTCTGACTGTCCAGATAATATTATTTTCTTTTAGTTCCTCCCAGTGCTAAGACTTAAAGGTACCAAGATCTATGTGGCTGCTTTCTAGACAGTGCTGGCCTTTCGGAGGGGGCATGAGAGGAAGGAGAGTGTGCCAAGGTTGGTGGTGGCGAGGTTGGAGAGGGCAGGGGGAGGCAGTCTTCAAGGCTTTTCGCAAAGACCCAAAGAAGTGAGATTTGATTTGGGTATGGGAAAAAGGCTTCATTCTCAAGCGTGTAAGGAAACCTCTTTGGAGTCCCCTGGGCATGCAGAAAGTACTCAGCACTCCCAAACCATGAGTTTCCTCTTCCCAGTGTTCCCTGGGAAACTTCTTCCCTTTCCTTTGCAGTAAGTTGGCCAAGAGAAGGGTTTCAGGTATTCTCTATTTTGGCCTGCTTCTTTGTCCCAGTCAGGATTATGCTCATCTCTTAGAAGCACCAATTCATGAAACCCCTTTTCCTTTTTGCATCTAGTGTCCTCAAGCTTGCCTACCTTCACCTCCCACTATTCTGAGAGAAGGATTTGGTCAAAGTCATTTACTAATTGTATGTTTCTTGTGCCAGGTGTGTGTATCTTAATTCTGTGCATGTGATTGAAGGCTTTGATTTCCATCTTCTTCCTGCTTAGGTGAGATTTTTGAACAGGGAAGGAGGAGAATGAGTGTGCAAAGAGAGTTGGCAGCAATATTACTCTACTGTTGGTGAAGATACAGCTACCCTTCCACACTAACTCTGCACAAAAGTAGCCTTATTGCCAAAGATCCATGTCATGTAGTCATGTCAAACAACCAGATTACTGATTACTTCATTTATATTCAATACATATTTGTATGTACATATCTATACCTATTTCTAATTTGCTTAACACCTAGTCTGCACAAGACACTATGTAAGAATTTTCAGAGTTCCAAGGACATGTAATTGGCTGACAACTTCTTGTCTGCTATGGACTGATAAGTACCTCTAAAATTCATATGTTGATGGATACCCTAGTGTGCTGGTATTTGGAAATGGGCCTTTGGGAAGTAATTAGATTTAAACGAGGTATTAGAGTAAGGCCTTCATGAAAAGATTAGTACCCTTATAGAGATACCAGTGAGCCAGCTTACTCTCTATCATGTGAGACATAGTGAGAAGGCAGATGTGTGTGAGCCACGAGGAGTGCCCTCACAAGAAACCAAACCTTCTGAATGTTGGTCTTGGACTCTGGCTTCCAGAACTATGAGAAATACATTTCTGTTTATTAAACCACCCAGTCTATGGCATTTTGTTTTGGCAGCCTGAGCTGACTAATACACTGTCCTTAAGCTCCTGTGCGTCCTACTGGGAAGAAGGAACAGATACATGACTATATCATGACAAGTTTCTGAACAAGACAGTATCATAATGACACATCTGTATATTTGTATTTTACCTTTAGAGTGTGATACATGAAATTCACTTAACAGTGCAAGATATTTACACGATATGTTAAGTGTTGCCTGAGTGGGAATTGTTCATAAAACACCAAACAAATGGCCCTTTTGATGATAAAGGTAATAATATAGATGGCTACAGTCACTCAGAGGACAATGGGCTCCTATGAACTGAGAGGTCAGGAAGGTGTGATGAAGGAATTGCAACATGAACTGGCCCCTGATACATTGTTAAGATGAGGCACAGGTAGATTACGGCAAAAGGGCTCTGCATTGATAGACTTTCCATAAATAAGGTAACCCTCTTCATGAGCATTTTCTGATTTCTGTGAACTCTCAACAGTGTGGGCACAGTTATTGACCTCCTTTTCAGATGGTAGAAAACACCATACTCTAGAGATCCTTTAGGTGTTGGATAGCTTTAACTTTAACGGAATGGTTGGGGGACGATGCACTTAAAACTGAAGTGGAAGTTTAAATTCCACTGAAATTTAAATGATTTATTTAGTGTGGGTATCTATGTGTTTTTCTGTGTGTATAAAATCAGTAGAAATTTGCACTTCTCCTTGGCTACTTTCATCTCAACTGTAAAGATAAAATGGCATTTTTTAGCAGTTTTCCCAATTCATGGTCTCTCACAGGCTTTGAAGGAATGTGTGGTTAATTAACCCAAGGTTGGGAGCTGGGGGCTTTGATGAAATATGTCTTTTGTGCAGGGTTGTCTGGCAGATAATCATTGAGGACTACACCTGTGTTGATGGAATAAGTAAAAGAGCAAGAAGTGTAACATTACACAGGTGCCAAGCACTCCCTAAGGTTTTGATCAGAAAATTGTAAAATAGGTGAAATTTATTTTTAGGACCCCACATTTTCCAGATCATTCATCCCTTGCATACCTTCTTCCTATCTACAGGTGCCTACTCGGAGCATCCATTTTTCTATACATAAACAGATATTTCTGGGGCACTTCTTAGGAGTTTCATGCTAAGTTTTCCAGGAGAAAGTTCAGACATTCACCACCCACAAAAAGCTCAGATTCTACTCTGCCACCACATGAAAACTTAATAGATAATGCAGAATGGTAAATTGTTAATGTCTGCATTATTTGACACAGTATCTGGTTGAAGGGTATGCTCAAAAGAGGGGAAGATCTTTAAGAGCTAGATCAGTTTAGAAACATTTTCTAGAGGAGGAGGATTTTGAACTGTTTCCTGAAGAATGAATGGGTAAAATCTGGTTAGACAAATGGTTGAAGAGAGAATGGGCTCTTTCATCTAGGTACTAACATGAGTCAAAAAGTTTGCTCAGAAAGAACAAATTGTTTAGAGAAGTGGAATATTACAAGAAGGAGATCCAACTCTGAAAATTTAAAATAAAGGCCCAAGTTTAGTAGAAAGCAAGGATCCAGTAAGAATTAAATAAGAACTAAGGGATTGACCCTCAGAAGTGAAAGCTTGGTGTTGACAGGCCATACTGAGGATTATAAGGGAGGGAAATGTGGTGCTACAGACCTATCCTGGGTTAGGTGGGTTCTATGGACAGAAAGATTTGAGGGAAAGCAGAAATCTTAGATACTTTGTGATGGACAAATTCTCAAGACTACTGACTAATTGGCTTTTATTAGGATTTAGAGCTTTGACAGAAATTAGTGTTAGGGAAAATTCTGTGAGTGAAACAAAGGCGTGAGGTCTCAGGGAGCACTCTGGGCTGTGTCCGTTGGGGGCCTTGTAGGGCCCCCTCTACCACCCTGCCTTCAGATTATTTCGATCTGGTATTTTAATGTCTCTGATTTAGCTGGGACTTTTTTGGTTGTAGCCAAGAGAAACCCAACATAAAGAAACATGAGGGAATTGATGTACTCATGACAGCAGGAAATCCATTGACAGATACTTTGGCTTTAGGTGCAACTGGATTTGGAAGCCCGTATGTTTCATTCATTGATTTAATAAAATTTATTGAATGCCTATTATGTGCCAGGAACAGGTGCTAAGGACAGAGTAATAAGCAAAACAAGTAACATGAAGTGTTACTTTACAAGTTAGTATATAATGGAAAGTATGAAGGTATATAATGCAAAATATGTCCAATGTGTATATCGATATTGTTGGGCCAATAAATAGGGTCTGGGGGTCTTACCAATAATGCCATCTTGATATTCTTATATGTTGATGATCCTTTCCTTGGGCACTGACAAGTTCTCAGAGAAGTGTCAGATACATTTTTCCCCTGACACATTGTCATCAGCTTGTTTTGTTTTGTTTTGTTTTTCCTCTCTACCTTTATCTCTACCTCTCAACTCATCCCAGGTTCCAGGAAAGCTGGGTTGTGATGTGGTCAAAGTGTCCTGATCATGGGTTTGATTTGTGGACACTGCTAAACTTTTATCCATTCTAGAGAGATATTACCTATTTCTTTCCCAAGAGAAATGTTTAGAAAGATCTACAATCTCAGATTGTGATTTACACATAATATAAAGGTATTATGAAATGTTCAAGCTTCCATAAATAATGGTCCTATTTGTAATAAGAATATGATTCCTATATGCAGGTTTTGAGGGTAGATGGGCAACTCTCCAAATATGATAGGATGACTGCTGAATCAATAGATAATTTTTTTTCTCCCCCCCAGTTGTCTAAATTATAGGTTTAAATTGACAGGAAAATATGTTGGATATAAAGTGCGTGGCCCATTACCACTTTCTGCCATTGTGATGATCTTGACTCCCACTTCTTTCAAATAACAACAATTTGAAGACTAGGCATTTGATTATCTCCCCACACATTCAATATATTAGAGTCACATCTATCTGATATTTTGAAGATTTCTCATACATTCAGTCAAGTTGGCAGGTACCTTTGAGAAAAAGGAAAAGAGTGATCAACATCTGCCTTCTCACACCATTTCCCACATTAATATCATGCCCCAAAATTCACAAGAAGCCATGGATCTGAGGGAAGCACTGAGACGATAGATTTATATTCTCAGGTCCCTCCATGAGGGACCATTTGTATTGAATTATGTGTTTAGGGTAGGATGAGGAATGGCCTTTAAATAAGTATCCCATTTTGGAAATTTAAAAAATTATTTTTTTTGTTTATAAATTAGGGAGTTAGTATCACTTGTATAATATTCAGCATATCACATAAGTATAAGGCACACATCTTCATTATTTCAGAAATGGTGATGGATATTAATATAGTAAAAAAGAGAAGAAAAAAGAAAACCCTTATCTAAAGTAGAGGGACTTTTATTTCCCAAAGAAGCAAAGGATAATATAAGCAAGTTACTGAACTAAAATACTGAGTTTTTCCTGAAGACTAATTGTGAAAGTCAAAATTTCTATTAATCTTTCTGTGTAGGATTAAATAGAACTATGAACGTCTCCTTGACAGCATCTGATACTTTGGCAAACAGGACTTGAGTTCAGAGCCAGAGAATGGGAGAATAAAGGATCCCCTATAAAAATCCAAATGAGGAAATTCATTTCCTTTTCCTCCCATCAGTTCAAGCCATGGATTGACTCCAAATGTGTTTTGTAAAATAGAGCCCAAAGACTAAAACAAATAAAGTTTAATAATCATGCACCTCCCTAGCACAACAGATGGCAACTAGGAAAGGCGCCTGGAGCAATGTGAGAGAATACTGGTGCCTGTCTTCCTCCTTCTCCTCTTCCTTCTCCACTTCCTCCTCCTCCTCCTCTTCTTCTTTTTCTTTTTTAAATAATAGTATTTATTAAATGGCTGTCTCTATTGTAGATCCACTCTCTGCAGGTGAAGACAAAGGAGGCAAGTGGGGAGTGGCTCTGAGAAAGGCACATAAGATCCGTGGACAAAATATGACAAAGGAAATTTAACTCAAACTGAGAATTTTTATTTTTAAATTTTTTTTTGGTAACCTTAGAATGGAAACAAATGAAATTCTAGAAAATGACAGAATCCTTGAATTTTAGAAATGGAAGATAATTTAGACATAAAATGGAATATCCTTGGAATGGGAAGACGGAGGTTCTGGTCAGACACTAACTAGCTAGGTGATCAGAATCAGTTCATCTCTCTGGACCCTGTTCTCACATATGAGGGGAGCCACAGGGTGGGGAAGAAGAGGAAACCAACATGGACTGAGTTACCTAGTCTGGGTTAGGGACTCTGTTAACTCTTACAGATCCTATTTCTCTTAACGTTCACAGCATTCTCACAGAGGAAGCATTATCCACATTTCAGAGATGAGAAAGCCCAACTGACTGCCACCACCCAGCCTCTTCTGCAGTGCCCTGAGAGCTTCTGTGTAATGAGGGATATATTCTTGACTTTTTTTATTAATAACAATTTTTTAGCGTTTATTCATTTTTAAGAGGCACAGAGGGACAGAGCATGAGTGGGGAGGTGGGCAGAGAGAGAGGGAGACAGAACCCAAAGCAGGCTCCAGGCTCTGAACTCAAGGACTGCAAAATCATGACCTGAGCAGAAGTCAGACACTTAACCGACTAAGCCACCTAGGTGCCCCCTTGATGGTTTTTCAGACTCTCATATTTCCTGGTTCTGTAACTTGTCTCTGGCCCCTTTGTTGGACAAATGATAGGTTGAAGGTCTAGAGAAGTTGCCAGATCACTTAGATGGCCATTGGCACAGAGTCCTTACAACTGGTTTTTGTTTGTCTCTTTAGCAAAGTCAGGGAGTAATTGAATGAGTGACTTAAGACAAAGCACTTTTGTTTTATTATTTGGTGATGATGTCACAGTGAGGATATAGGTCTCCTTTCACTTCAGTTTCTTAAACTATTTTTAGCTTATAAGCTTGGAGGGTGAGGGAAAAAGAGCTGGGTGAGGCTCCTAGTTGATTCCCTGGGAACTAGAATTTGTTTAAGATGATCAAATCCTTAGATATTTAACAAATATTTTCAATAACCTGTTACGGAAAATACATTTATCTGGAGTTTCTGCCTCGTATTTCACCTCTTAGAAATATTTCACATTAGTTATCTATTTAAAATGAAGTGTCCCAAATATTTCTTCCTTAAAGAGAAATAGTTTTCCTTTAGGAATCCTCCTTTTTGGCAAAGTTTTCATTCATACGTTATCTGCCTGAGTGGAGAAAGCAGAAATCCAGGTAACCCAAAAATAGTTTCTACATAGTTTCCAAATCAATTTTCTCATTTTTTTCCACAGCAAAAATACTTTCCTAATTACCCCGAATACTGTTAATGCCTTTTATTGTTTCCAGCACATTGACATCATGATTGATTGTCCTGCTAACCTGGTGAAAAGACAGGACATATATTACACTATCCATTGTGTTCATGGGAAAACTCAGACGTAAAAAATGGGCAAATTGTTAGTCTAAGATCACAGAGCCTAATAATGGATGGCTGCCACTAGGAGGCAAGACTTTTTTTTTTTCTTTTTTTCTTTTTGTCTCTCTTGGTGATTGGCTTCCTGTCCAATTTAAGTTGATAATTTAAAAGTATTTCCATATGCCAACCTAATAGAGGCATAGAGTGATGGTTTGCTAGTCCCCATTTGCTATGTTAATCTGAGCATTAAGATCCATTACCATTATTCCTGCACACATACCTCATTTAAAGAAATTAGAGCCATGGAGGAGGGCACTTGTTGGGATGAGCACTGGGTGTTGTATGGAAACAAATTTGACAATAAATTATATTTAAAAAAAGGAAAAAAAAAGAAACTAGAGCCAACAAAGGGCCAATGAATTAACATCTTAAGCCAGTGGCCAAAATTTCCAAAGTTCTAGGCCTTGTTTTGCCATTTCCCAGCCTTTTTAAATAGAACAAATATGGCACCCAAGTCATCTGTATTTTATTTAATTGTCTTCAGCCAAAGATTTGAAGCTGGAGAAACAAAGGATTGCAAATATTACACAAACAGAATCCTGACAACACAGTGACATAGAATGCTAATGCCACCAGAGATCCTTTGACTTTGCAGATCAAAATATGGTTGGCAGTAATCACACTATAAAGCAGCTCTTATAAAAGTATCCTGTCTGTCTCTGCAACTCATCAAACCTATTACTTCACATCATGGAGAAAATACTGGCCAATTCCACTCACTGTCCTCCTAGAACCCACCTTGATGTTTCTTGACTGGATGCCTCTATTTTTGCTACCCTGTCCTCCCTTCAAGTACCACCCTCTTTCCTATTCAGATCTTATCCAGGTCTTGAGGTGTAGCTAAATCTCCCCACTTCTCTGTGAGATTTCTTGACTTTCTCAAATGCAACATCTTCCTCTTTTGAGCAGTTAATTTAGCCTGTTAGAGTTTTAGTTTCTGCATAGTTGTCAGTATTCTTAATTTCATGTTCTGCTTTACTCTCCAGAATTAGGAGCTCCTTGAGCATGAGGATCATAGATATGACTTTTTGTGAGTCTCTAACTGTGACCAAAATGATGCTTCACATGTAATGAAATATGCTTTGCAGTTACAGGTTATTGATGCCAAATGGGACACAGAATCCCATGTTGCCCTTCTTTTCACAGAATAAGGCACTGGAGCCTTTCTATATGTATCTGTAACAACCCTAGTTACAATCTTGAACATCACTATTACCCCTGCGGGTAAGGTTGCCTGGTCTAGCACATAATAATATAAGATACTCAGTTAAGTTTGAACTTTAGGTAAACAATGATTTATTCTGGTTTTAGTATAAATACATTCCCTGCCTTTTTAAAAAGGTTTTTATTTAAATTCAGTTAGTTAACATACAGTGTGATGTTAGTTTCAGATATACAATATAGTGATTGAACACCTCCATACAATACCCAGTGCTCATCATGGCAAGTGCACTCCTTCATCCCCATCCCCAATTTTCTTAAATTTAAAATTAAGAAATGATATCTGGGGGCGCCTGGGTGGCTCAGTCGGTTAAGCGTCCGACTTCGGCTCAGGTCATGATCTCATGGTCCGTGAGTTCGAGCCCCGCATCGGGCTCTGTGCTGACAGCTCAGAGCCTGGAGCCTGTTTCAGTCTGTGTCTCCCTCTCTCTCTGACCCTCCCCCGTTCATGCTCTGTCTCTCCCTGTCTCAAAAATAAATAACATGTTAAAAAAAAAAGAAAAAAAAAAGAAAAAGAAATGATATCTGACCTACATGGCTTACCTCACTCACCTTAACCTAAACCTGGTCCTGTTGGATCCTGCTTTTATTCAAAATTTTGATATTTGTTCAACATGGATTTTTTGGCATTAATTTGATTTTTTGAAAATATTGAGTTAAAATATTATATATCTTGATTACTGAGTTCTATGGTGCCCCCTAACCTGAGGGGAGTGCCTTATTGCCCTCTCCCTAATCCCACATCTGCTCTGGTTCTATTTTTTCTTTTGTAAAGTGATAATAATGGAATGCCACTGGCGGGATAAAATGATACCAGTGTCTGACACTTAGTATTATTTTCAGTAATCAGTCTTTATCTCCACACTCTTTTGATCTTTTTGTCTTTTCACATTGAAAGTTTCAGTGATCCAGTCTCCTTCTCTCATAGCCACATTTTAGACCAAACTCATAACTGTTAGTTTCTCAAAGTGAGTTTTCATTACTCTTATAAGTGGAAAGGGCATAGGAAATCTGTGGTTTTCAGAATGGTCATGGTCTGGACTGTCTCAAAACTGCCCTGTATTTTAATGGTGAAAAAAGCAAAAAGCAAAAAGCCAAAGAGAAAATAAGCAGCTCTGGGTGCTACACCTGTGGCTCAGCTGGATATGGAGACAGGGCACCAAAGTCCCACTTGCTGTGTAACTGGAGTCCCTCCACAGATAAAGCAGCACAGTGTTCTTCTCCAAATACTTTTCCTTTCCTTGGAGCTATTTGTATGCTAATATTTCAACATTGTAAAATGTTACCACTTTATTTTAAGCGCTTTCTACTTATAAACTTCAGTGTATACATACGCAAGGGTCAGATAATGAGTTTAGGGAATGGAAAAGAGATGGGGATTTGTAAGATTTTAGATGATTAAAAATAGACACACATGTGTCCTGGTGATGGCTTTTTAATAAAAGCCATATCGATTTAGACATTAGACATTTGTTCAGAAAAAAAATTAAGCAAGTTGCAGAAAAAAATGGTTGCTTTAATTCTCCTTTTAAGTAGATCTGATGTGTATGTTTCAGCTTTATGCATCCAGGATTTTGTCGCTGGAAGAGTATATCTAGGAATCTCTAGAATGGTAATTTCTCTGGATCCTCAAAACACTATCTTGTTATCATTACATTGTATTACCAATTACTACAGAGACCTATATGATTCTGCAGAGACTTGAATACGGAACAAGAACTGACTCGCCAGTAAGACCATAAATAGATAAATTTTCAGGGGGCGCATGGGTGGTTTAGTCGGTTGAGCGTCCAACTTCGGCTCAGGGCATGATCTCACAATTTGTGAGTTTGAACCCCATACTGGGCTCTGCACTGACAGGTGCAGAACTTGCTTTGGATTCATTCTCTCTCTCTCTCTCTCTCTCTCTCTCTCTCTCCCTCTCTCTCTCTCTCTCTCTCTCTTTCTCTCTCTTTCTCTCTCTTTCTCTCTCTCTCTCTCTCTCTCTGTCTGCCTTACCCCCATTCAAAACCCTCACTCTCAAAATAAATAAACTTTAAAAGTAAATAAATTAATAATTAATTAATTTTCAGGGTATTTGACTAAAGATTAGATAATGTAATAGACTTGACGAAGCTTTTGAAAACAATTTTCTCTTAAAGGGTACATAATGCCATCCTTAAAGTTATGTAGAGCTTTTCATTCATGGGAATTTTGTTGCTGCTGTGGTTTTAAAAAGATAATGGTAATTCTCTTTGGTTTAATTGTTTTACTACAGCCATCAAAAAAAAAAAAAAAAAGAGAGATAAAACAAAGGAAAATTAAAAAAATAAACTATTACTGAAACTTCCAAACTTCCAAGTGAAAAAGAAGAGGTTTTGGATTTTTTATTTGTTTGTTTTGTTTTTACCTCTGCCTCTTGGAGTCATAAGAGATGTTTTCCTTATGATTTCAAACTGTGGGTTCCTTATTACCATATTTAACATACCAGTGCATGACAGAACAGAGATTACAAACACTATTATTTTCTAGTAGAACGTCTCTTTGACTTTGATACGAAAGTTACAATGTGGTCTAGAAAATATTGGTATGTTGGTATATTTATTGGTACGTCAGAAACTCTGAATTCTGGTAATTTATTTTAAATTGCTTTCTGAATTTAGTTTTTATCATCTCATTCATTTCCTATTCAGAAGTGTGCTTATGTGAGAGAGAAGCAAAAAAAAAATGTATTTGAAGGCAAAAACAAACATCCTTGCTGTGTTTACTTAATTCATAAATGTCTGGAGAGGGAGGAAAACATGCTTGCATGAAGTTGAATATGGACATGTGTAAACCATCCTCAGAATATATTGTTTTTCAACAATTCAAATTTTTGTTTTGGAGAAAACCAATTTTAGAGACAAATGATGTTAGCTGTGTGTTGAAAAGAATCTCTCTCTGTCTTTTTGTTTGTTTGTTTGTTTGTTTGTATTCTACCCGTCAAGTGTGTTTCTGTGTGTTTCCAAATTTTTTAAAAAAACATTTTCCATGTCTCTAACATTGAATTTTCTAAATCAGAGATTATTTCTCTTCTGTTAATAGACCGGAAGAAAAGAAAAAGGAGATCCTCTAAACATTGCAATTGACAAGATGACCAAGAAAACAAGAGACCTAAGGAGACAGGTACTGTTTTTGTTCTTATTTTAAATGCATGGTACTTTGTGGTGGTTTCCAAGAATGTCCTTTTTCAGGGCGCTTTCTGCTGGCATTCAGGTTGCTATTCTTTATAGCATCTACACGTACACAAAAGCATTTCATGAACAAGGTAGCGTCTGCTGAGCGGACAGATGTGACAGCCTCAGGAGGTGTGGTGAAAACACCCTCTGAAGAGACAGCATGCTCACTGCCCAGAAACAGTCTTCCCAGGTAGAGACTTGATGAATTCACTATCTTCTACATCTGTTTTTCAGTTTTCCAGATCCAGATATGCAAAGAGCCAGGTTCTCATTTCTGCTGGTTCTTAGATATCACAACTCCAAAGCAGAATGCTAATGGTTAATGAAAAACACAACTCTTAATCTGATGGGCTAATTAAGATCTCTGACCCTGTGTATTCCATTTGGTGACACAAATCACCAGGGGAATGTTTGCTTATCAGATGGTTCAGAAGCAGGGAACCAAAGCAAGGAAAGCTAGTTGGATGATTTGAATGGCTAATGGTATCATTAGTCCGATGGGTCTATTTTTAGGTGTGAAAAAAATCTCTGGTCAGGGCCCCATTTCATCTTGTAAGTGCTATAGCAACACTAGTAACCCTATGGTCTTGTAACCCTTATTTTGTTTCCATGGCGAGCCCCACTTTCTTTGGTAGTGTTCTTTCTCTAGAAGACTTAAACCATCCATCAAGTTCCAATGAAATCCCTATTTGATTTCTGCCTGAGAGGCATCCTGTGTCCTGCTGGTAGCTTTTGCATCTATCCATCTCATTCATTTAGTGTTGACTGTGTTCCTCAGCTAGAACCAACCAGTTCCCTGAGGCAACAACACTCTTACTTTCTGCATCTGGAACAGCTAGACCGGCCTGGCTGCATCTAGCAGTCCCTGTTATTATATGTCAAGTACAGAAAACATTAGCCAGGTGCCTAAGCAAAAATGACCAAGGAACATGTTGGAAGTGGTTTGAATGGGAGAAAGAAACCCCTTCTAATTACTATTGGGGAGCTTCTTCGCTCTCTTCAGGTTATCACCTGTAGGGATAAACATGCTTGAGCTAATGTTCTCCAGAAAAATCACAATTAGTTCTCGAATATGAAGACTCTAGTTTGCCCAACTAACAAGTCCTTGTGGGGAAGCATTTCCTTATTTTACCTTAAAATGAGAGAGAATAAAACATTGTCTTATACCAAATGGATATTGGCCAGATTTGTCTCTTTGCCCTCTTAGACCATTTCTCCATACAAATCCCCCATATGATATGAAATGATATGGGTAGTAGGAATTGGGACTGGAGTTAATGGAAAACACTGAATCAGGTGTCCAGAGCCCAGAGTTTTACTTCTAGCTCTGCCACTGAACTAGCTGTGTGAGTATGGATTTGCCATCTCTTGGTTGCCTTTTCTTATATATAAAAGTAGGGAGTCAGAATAGATCTGTAAGCTATCTATAAGCTGCATGAGATTGAATGAGTCCAGAGGAAATCTGCATTTATTTCCTATGCCAGATGTCCTAATGCTGGATAGTAACAGATTTTGAAGCATTAGGAGCATATCTCATCTACGGCTTGCCTTTGATTGTCAATCAGGCAAAATATATGAACTGAGTCTTCTCACCTCCTCAATCTCTTGGTTTTAGTAGAGACCATTCTTTTACATTCAGGAGCGAGCACCCTCAGCTCTCTGAGCTCATGGACCTATCAGAAACTTTTTTTGTCTTATTAGGAAGGAGTGGGTAAAGCAATTTTTACCCTGGTGCTAATATTTTCAGAAAAGGATTTACTGGTTTTAACTGAGGGTAGTAGTGAAATTTGAAGGTGGAATTTATGGGAGAACTTGAAATGTTTTGGTGACAAGTTTCTTGGAGAGCTGCTTTTAGGATGGCAGTAGAAGGAGTATGTCATCCTTTGAAATCATTCTGTGTGCAAAAGAATTGTTTTTCTGTTCACCTTTCCAAAGATTGAGATGAATGAGGGTAAAGAAAATTGTTTCAGGATATTAAGATCCAAAAGTTATGGCATAGTTTCACACCAAACCCCTGAATTTGGTTCAAACATCTTTCCCTTTCCCAATTTGCCTTTCTAGATCTAAGGTGGTTCCCATCTGTCAGTTCTATCCCTATCCATATGTTGGGATATTTTTGACTTTCTTTCCATCTCTTCTGTTTCTCCATGTACACCTGTAGTGGTACAAAAGCAGAAGCCACCTAGCACTTATGCAAATGGAACGTGCAACTACTCTGATTAGCATGTCTCAGGTAGACCTTTATCTTAGATTTGGATATCTAATTAATTGGATTAACAAGGTTTTATCTGAGTGCCTGATAGCAGCTAGGTAGTGTGACTGGTGAATGCTAGTGGTTCAAATGCATGTCTCCTGTGGCTGAAACACTCTCTGTTATTTCCATTACTGACAAGTCTTGTTAGAAGAGATTTTAAATGGGAACCCTCAATTATCCATGCCCACTTCCTTGTACACATGAAATCCTTTATATAATAATTAGGGCAATCAAATCACAATGGGAAAAACAAGTTGAAAGCAAAGAAAAACATTTCGAGTGACTTTCATTAAGTTTCCACCCTTTCAGTTTACTGTCTCTTCCTCATAGGTCTAAGATTGGTGACCCTGGAGTCTTACAAAGTTCTGGTCACCAAATTACAAAGAAATAAAGTCGATCATGATCATTATTTTGAACTTCCCTAATTAAAGAAAAAAAAAAAAAGTAGACTTAAACTTGTAGATACTTGAAAAAAATCAAGAGTAATTGAATAAAAAGGATTTCTGCTTAAGTAGGATTTTCAAGTAAGTGGATCCCCTTCCTTTAGGCAGTATATCCCAAAGAAATGTGGAGTCATAAATTATGAAAAAGGTTGCAGGAACCCAAAGGTGTTATTTAAAATTGATTGGCCTAAAACCATCTTGCCAATGAAACCCATGAGAGTGGGCAGTGCTAGAGCAGAATCCTCTTAAGGGTATTTTGTTTGGAATTAAAAATGGATTTAGGGGAATATAACTGCCAGCTTCAAGCATTATGTTTTAATTTTAGAGCTTCAGGCACAGTATGCCCATGTCTGAGCTATTGTCACTGCTGTGATTCTGGAATCAGACCATTATAAAAACAAAAAGTTTTGGCTGACTCTCTGCTTGGGTACCTAGTAGCCCACATGGTCTCCCCATTCCTTAGAGAGGACTCAGTCTGTGTCTGCCAGCTGCTCCTTGAAGTCCTCCTTCTATGTGCCACCTGTGAACTATTCTAGGCATGGTCTCTCAGTTTTCTACAAGCTTATAGGGAAGATGGTCTATCCTGGTTATTATTTTGGTCCTGTTATTAGTCTTTTTTTTTTTTCCAAGTTGATGAGCAAATCAGGACCCAAATGCTTCCCGATGAGAAGCTAATAAATAATAATCATAACAAGTCAGGGTGTTGCTAAACTTAGCAACTCTCTCATTCCCAAAACTAATCAAGGGCCTAATTCTTATCTCTTCACCCTTAATAGCCATCACAGTAATTCCTGCAATGAGATTCAGGAGGTGCCAATTTGACAAAAGCATCAGTTTTGCTGTTAGAATCAAAACACTTTCAACTAACAACAAACATCAGGTATAGAATGCTTTTACATTGGGATGAAGACTTAATAGAATAGATTATGTAATAGAGGATTTAAAAACAAGCAGAAAATGTCACTGGTGGTATGTTTAAAGGTGTATCTGTCAAGACCCAGTCTCCAGAGAGAACTTAAACAAGAAATATGAGTAAAGGTGGGCAATGATCAGCAACTGATTCTACATTCACTGCCTACAAAATAAAAATTTAGAGCCAACATGTATTCAGTTCACACAATATGCCAGGCACTGTTCTAAGTTCTCTCCATAAATGGACCACATTTAACCCTCACACCAGCTCTATGAACTAGAAGAAACCTCATCATGCCCATTTTACAAATGAGGACATGAAGTGAAGTAGTATACCCATGGCCACGTGGAGTCTGGATACATAGAGGTTTTAGCAGGCAGTCTGGCTGGAGGGTCTTTGCTGATAACCCATCCCCCTCCTGCCCCTCCATAGAACCAGCATATGCAGTTCGGTTGCCCATATTCTAATCTATTGTGGGGGTCGCAGTGGGGAAAGAAGGTTCACATAAATATGTAAAGGTGCTTTATGGTTTCCAACAGCACCTTTACTGCTTCAGGGTTTGGGATGGGTTACATGTACATACTGCAGACAGAACAAAACAATCTGTGGTGAATGTCAAGAATATGGTTCTTAGTTGTGTCATGATATTGTCGCTCGGGTTTCCAGCTGTTATGATTCATTGGGTCCTCTTTTGAAAAAAGTGCTATTATGTTTAGGTAGCTGGCTTCTCAAAGTGTGAATTATAGATTTTGCAAAACATTTACAGAAAAAAGGAATTTTAAAGCATTCAATTCTTTTTCTCACATCTGCTCATGATGGGGCCAATTATTTTTAGTCGTTGTAAGAAAACATTTTAAAATCATTTATCTGAAGACTTAAATCTGCTCTTCCTCATAAGGACAGGAGGCTATCTATATGGCTACAATAAAAATAAAAAATAAATAAATAAAATAACAAAATAAAATAAAATATTGATTTCCTCCAAATGGTGAAGTTTGTGTTCTTCACACTTTCAGAGCTATGTCAGAGCTAATAATCCCTAGAATTTGTTCCCAAGGTGAGATTGCCTTGCTGCTGTAGAAATATGGAGATCAGGAAATGATCATATAGCAATTGGGATTTGAATATGGAACATAAACAACTCAGAGACAGCTGAACACAAATTGCATCAGAAGCACCAAAGATCAGAATCAAAATGGCAAGGAGGAGGACAGAGGTGGGAGAGGGCTCAAGAGCACTATCAAAGGCCATCCTTTGGACATACTTCTTGAAGATGGGTTATATATTCAAGCTACCTCTATCATGGGAAAATCCGTATATGATAGCCCTGAATGTCAGAGCACCACATACTTATTTATCTCCTGGGAAATACTCATTAGGAAAAGTTTAAAGTACATTATTTCATCAGTTGGAAACATTTCTTAAAATATTACTCTGGGAAAGCTCTTCCTTCATGAAGACAATGTTCAAGTCATAAAGCAATTTAATTTATTCCTCTAAGCCAGAATATAGTTGATTATTCACACATTAACACAGCCTTATGTGGACACCCAACCAAGCTTGACCTCTCCCTCACTAGCAAGTCTAGATCATAGAAAGAATCCAGTAGCTTGATCAACATTGAATAATCACAAAACACACTAACTGAGCGGAGGGATCTATAACCTATGTTTAAATAGGGAAATGCTCAATTAAGTGGAAACTCAGCTACGGATTTGTTCCCTTCTGCTAATTTCTCTAGGCCCTGGACGTCAAGGAAAAGTGGGAAAGGGAAGGATAAATAGCAATGATTGAGTCCCAAAACACATTCAAGATAATATCTGCATTTGGTCCAGTCTCTGACATCTTCTCTTCTAAGCAACGAGAATGGCATTAAACGTCTTGAACCGAGGGGCTCCAGGGCAGCTCAGTCAGTTGAGCATCTACTCTTGATTTCAGCTCAGGTCATGATCTCACGGTTCGTGTGGGGCTGTGTGCTAATAGTGTGGAGCCTGCTCCAGATTCTCTGTCTCCTTCTCTCTGCCCCTCCCCTGCTCTCTCTCTTTCAGAAAAACAAAACAAAACAAAAAAAGAATCTTGATCCTGACGCTGGACAATCTACTATAGGAGTATAATAAAATTCTATCATATTGTTTAGGATGGAATTCCTCAGCAGGAAAATATGGATGATTTTCAGTAATGATGATTTAAACAGCAAGGGGTTTTTTGTTGTTGTTGTTGTTGTTTTGTTTGTTTTTTTGTTTGTTTGTTTGTTTTTTGGTCAGAATGTCATTTTAGCTTACCAGAACATTCATTTCAGAACACTCATCTCAATTAAATGAAGTTGGCCCATATTCATTGTTGGAGAATATGTTTAGGCTGGGGTTTCTTATCCAAAACTGTCACTGAAAGGAAGATAATTTTAAAGTGTGTTGCACAAGAGTTTGCCACTATGGCCTGAAATTGAAGGGTTTCTAGAGCTGATGATAGCAGCTAATCACCTTGATTCTAACTGAACTGAACTTGAATCTATCTAATTCTAACATTGTAGCCAGTTTGTGGTCAAACATATCTGTTCCATTTGACCCCTCCCTGCTGAGGTAATTTTTTATTACCTGAAATGGCTTCTGGTATCAGTTTTCCCAGGGGAAATTTCCATCAGGACAGCTGATATTTCTTTATCTCCCCATTTCCCAAGGAGGCTGGATACATAGGAAATTTAGAAAGTGAGTCATCTTCCTACAGCCTCTGCCTTTCCTGCTGTCACCACTAGCCCTGGTAGCAGCCCGTTTGCCCCAGGATCTCATCACATCGTGCCTTCCTGGCTCCCACGAATGTCACTAATGATGGCTGGGGGAATTCATCAGTCCTCTTTGCGTGGGTAGAAAATTGTGAAGAGGTTGTGCTTATAATGACCATCTATTTAATTTATATGCCCTTGACCAGTCTTTGTCCTTCTTGGCTGAATGAAGTTTCCAGGATACCTGAAAGCCAAATCCTCACCCCAACCCAACCCTACACAATTGTGTGCTTCCCACTGTGATCAACTTTCCAAGAGGATTACAGCCCTGTACAGCTCCTCCCATTATCATTCCTTAAATCCTCATCAGTCCTTCAGTCCAGTGGATTCCAACTCCTACATAATGTCCAGTCCATTCCTTCCTATCCACTCCCATTGGCACTGCTTAATTCATTTTTATGAAAATGATGGTCATATCCACTGAGACTCACAACCACTCTCCCCTACCTCAGCCTCCCTGGCTTCAGCTCACTCTGGCTTCAGCAATTTAAGTCAGATTCACACATCCTCATGCTTTTACACTGGCTTCTGCCTGGAATGCCCTATCTTCCTCTTCTTCCCCCCCCCCCACCAAGAAAATTCACATTTTTTTTTTCTGAATGCTCCCTCTCCCTCTTTTTTTTTTTTTCTTCCAGGAAAATTCACAATTTTTCCTACAAGGCTTAGCTTAAATGTCACCTTATCATCACAACCTTATCTAATTCCTATAAACAGAGTTTATCCAGTAGGCTCCTGGAGCATTTTAAAATACTCTTATTATGATACTTTTTATAGTAGATTTAAGTTGTTTATGTGACTTCGCCTATTTCCAAGTGTTATTATTTTTTTTGACTCTTCAGGACATATCCTAAGGGCCAAAATAAAGTCAGCTTACACTGCACAGGGTTGAAAGAAGGAAGAATCCCCTGTATGTACCCATGGCACCCAACAAACATCACAGTCATCAACTTCCCTCCATTCTACACTCTCATGTCTCTGGTTCCATTGTTTTAAGAACTAGATTTGTTTAAAAGTCCACTTACACTGTGATAATAATGGGTATTTCCAGTTTAAGAGAGAACTTCTATGCCTCAACCCACAAGTTTCCTGTCACTGGGCTGGCTTTAGAAAAGCCAGCTCAAGAACCTTCTGAAATGCAAATATATAGCTCCATCTTGGAAGATTCTAATTTCATGTACATATGGTGGCACGTTACACACTGTGTAGTAAGCTTTCCAGACAACCTGTGATGTTCTAGCAGGTTTGATTTCCTCCACCTTTGTTTCTGAGAGTGGGGATACTCAGACCTCATTGAAGTCTGTTGGGGGTGTGTCTGAGGACTGTGAAACCCTCCAACTTCTCTCCAATCCTCTTCTAGAGCCTCTGCTAGACCTCCCCACTTCACGGATACAATATCTGTTTAGAGGGAAGGAGAATCCATGCTTGATCCCTCTTTCCCCATGGACCAAGATTAGAACTGGCTGATCTGATTGCTCACTGTGCTGTGCACGGGGTCAAGACAAAGGTGAGGCAAATGAGGCAGTACCTTAGGTAGAAAATTTTAGGGAACTCCAAAAATCTCAGTAACCAAGATAAATAATATTCTTACACAGTATTTTAGGAAATAGAAATTAATGCCAGAAAATCCACGACGAGCAAATTATAAACGTTGCAAATAAAGGTAGGATCAGTAACAGAAGCTGGAAAAAACCAGCAGTACTGATCCTGTCTTTATTTACAGTGCTGCTATTTTGTTTATGATGGGTGAGTCTTTCCTTAGTCTTGGCTCTGCACCAGAGTTTCTATCTATTAAAGTCTTTACTGCACCTGCTATATGAGAAAATTCTCCCCAAAAGTCTCAATGTCAGTTGGTTTTCTTTTTTTCCCCTACATTAGTGGCAAAAGGGCTGACTTTTAAATTTTATGAGATGACACCTTGGACTCCAGATTTGAAGACCTGTTTGAATTGTGGTGTCTTTTAGGTTGTCTTGCTCCAAATGCATTTCTTCTCAATATTTATCACAGTGACATGGGCTTTTTATGGCACTCTCAAGTGCTTCAGAGAAAATGGAGAGCATTTTAATACTGCTGATTTACTCTTTCAGGTCTACGGTAATTTCCTTACTGCCTAATTATAAGGCTCAGTTTAATTTACTCTACACATAATGTTTACTGATGCACATATGGTGCCACATTTCAGGAGACTGTACCCAGAACAGGTATTTTTGTCAGGCTTGGAGCATGGAAATTTTCCTTCATTTACAGAAAAAAAAAAAAGGCTAAGAAATTAATTGTCTCAACAGAAAATGTCCCCCACAGACAGAAAGACAGAGAGAGAGACAGAGAGAGAAATCACATCTACCTTTATGAAAAAAGTACAGTCTCTTTAAATGCTTATTTTAAAAGCGGAATAATGATTATGTATCACATATGTACAAAGATTTGTAGTTACCCACAAAATTGGGAGGTAGGGATTGGGAAAAAGGAGAGACAGGAAAGAAAAGCAATAACATCTTCTGGGCTCATTTCTCAACTATCTCTGAAAAAGGAAATACGGATTCAGAGACTCTTAGAGGTAAAAGGGTTTTTCCTAGGGCAAAAAATTCTTTATTTGGCCTCCTTAAGACCCCTCCATCAGCTTCCAATTTAGAGATGGGAACTTATCCCTTAACCTAGCAATTTTAGTTGTTAGAAATTGAGTTAAGATCAGTGATTTTGTAATTATCATTAATGTTGTGTGTGTGTGTGTGTGTGTGTGTGTGTGTGTGTGTGTGTGTGCTTTTGGTTTTTTTTTTTTCCAAAATGGATGGTGTTTGTTTGTTTTTACCTTGCCTACGTTTGGGGCCCAGATAAAAGCTTCAGTAAAGAACTCTATTTAGAGTTCTAAAGGCCCACACAGAATGACTATTATTGCACATGAATCCCTGGCTTCCCAATCAGGCTTGTCTTCCCATAGCTCTAAGTGCTAAGAATGGATGCACTTAGGGACTGAGTAGCTAATGCTGTCTTGTCACTGACATACCTGAAATTACCAACTCTCTTGGGACCCATTCCTCCCATTTGTACCTGGTTATGTGCAAAGGCCAGAAAAGCAGACTTGCCCACTGAAAATGTGTGATATTTGTTTAGTGGCTATTCTTTTCTTAATACTTTATCTACTATCCCTACAACAGTTCTTTGGAGGGGGCATTACTGTCAAAGGATTTTTTTTTTCAGAGTAAACTATTGAAGTCCCAGCAATAAAATTAAATTTCTTACTGGTACAGAACTCTTACTTTAGAAAATCCAAGTGGGCCGACTCTGAAGCATTTCCTTTTAATGACTGTAGTTGTCAAAGTTGATACAATTTCATCTTAGTTTATAGCTTTTATTAAAATTCCCTTAATAGGATGAGTGTCAGGTAAATAGTAACTAATCATGAATCTTGAGATTTTCAATAATAATCATAATAATAGGCTTCCTAATATAATCACCACTTTTTTTTCCCCTTTAACCATCCATATCTGTGTCCAGTCCAGTGCAAGAACCTGAACCATGAATGAGATTCTGATAATTATTTTTCTAATTAATTATAAGGAAGGGAAGAAAGTAAAGGACTTTCACTTTTTCTAGGGGATATCTGATTAAATGCAGATCAGGAGACAGGCAGACCTGCCTGGTATATTCAGTGGGAAACAATTGAATGGATTAAGTCCTGGTGTTCCAAGATTAAAGGAGAACCATTTGTTCTGAGGACTTGGGTGTTAGGAAGAGATTTTCCATCTGACCCAACCATGTGTGTTTGGCAAAAGTTTGTGTGAATAACCACTCTTAGCCCCTCCTTTCCCATTCCACAGTTCCCCAGTTTGTCACTGAGTATACCAATCCTGTTAACTATTAAGGGTGGGACTTCTATATTTTTATTTGATTCTTTCAATTTCAGCAAGGATTAGACTACCTTAAATAGCTGTACTCTAAATTGCAACAGGTGTAAAGGGGGTGACTAAAAAGCTGTAAAGCACCTTTGGTCATGGGCAAGGTGGGAGATCTGGGTGGTTGAGCAGGGAGAGGGAGGGCACAGAGTTGCAGGGGCAGGAAGAAGTCATCACTAATGAAGCATGCCTGACTGAGATTTTTTTCAGCCCCTCCTTCGAAATCCTCAGGTTTAGATCAATGTGGCCCTGACGCTGTATCCATAGTTGCCATAATAACTAGTTGAAAGTGAATCACTTGTGACTGATCAGGTAGTCATTTTGTCTATATATCACCATAGCAACCTGCTTGCCTGGTGCTCTTTGGGTGAATTCTCTGTGTGTTTAGCCAGTCTGTGGAAGTACCCTCAGTGGGGTTTTTTGGTGTTTTTTTTTTTTTTTTTTTTTTTTTTGCCAGATTAGGAAGAAATATCAGAATTTGGAGTTTAGTTCACTATACAGCACCTATGTCAAGCAGGTCAGGCAACCCAACCAGATACCCTCCTAAGTCACAAAGTTTGGGGGAAAAGCCAATAACTTCTAAGCTTACATGTAACCTTTCCTTGTCTCAAAGCTTCTGCTAGAAAAGTAATTGCTTAGAGACCATTTGAATAACCTATGTTTTCTAGCAGAGTGTGAGGCAAAGGGAGAAAAACAGTTGACTTGGTCAAATAATACCAGTCATACTGGCCATTTGGGGGCTCTTTGAGACCATCTCTGGTCTCCTCTGTTTCTTAAGCAGGTGGGTCCAGCAAATGCTCATTCATAGGTAAGCAGTGGGTGAATGGAGCCTGAAGTAGCCAGGGAATTGCAGTAGCAGTGCAACAGAGTGACATGGTCAGAGTGGGATGCTGTAAGACTGAAATCCATTGACGAAACCATCTAGAACAGGTCTCTGCAAACTACTACCTTTGGCCCAAATCTGGCCCTCTGTCTGTTTATGTAAATAAAGTTGTATTTTCAGCTCTTGTGTTGCAAAGGCAGTGTTGAGTAATGCCAAAGAAGAGATCAGCTGCCTGCAAAGACTAAAATATATACTACCTGTCCCTTCACAGGAAAAGCAGGCCAAACTTTGCGTACGTCTACTTGAGATAAAACAAATGTGGTGTGAGAGCACAGATTTCCCTGAAAACTCAAGGGGCCTTAAATCCAACTCAGTCTCCTGCCTTTCCCTGAAACATCTTTAGCACCAGTGTCATTTTATAGGATTTCCACACACTTGGAAATGTGGAGGAATCATTGGGCCTCTGTCTGAAATGAAGTCCCTCTAGGGAAAAATTCAGCAGCTGTTGGAAATGCAATGCTGTGCAATAGTTAAAGACAAGAAGCAAAGAAGTATAGCATATGTTGGCAGAACTCTGGAGAGCGAAGTTAGCTCAGAGGCACACAGTTAGCTATAATTGGAATAGAGCAGAGGAGCATGGTGAGTGGTTTTCCGTTTTGGAAAATGTCATGAGCTCTTTAATGACCACAAATGGTCAGAAGCTTCAGAGGTTCATTTATAAGTAACATCTGAACCAACAAGTAAGGGCCCATCATTCCCCTTCCTTTACCCAACAGCGTCTTATTTCCCTTGTCTCCCATCCTCAAGTGAACTGAAGTGGCACTCATGTGATACCCGGAGTGGAAAATGGTGAGTTTTGTCCTGGCTCCTCCCAGGGGCTCTTGTATTTACAATGGGGGATCTTCTGAGACCCACAGGACTTCTGCTGTAAGGTGGAATGTCAGGAAATTTGGACGTGTAGGGCCAGATGATCCTACCTGGTACAACTTGTACTACACTGTGGCAGATATGTAGGATTGACCCCGCCAGAGAGAAATATGGTTTTGGAGAGTTGTTCTCTGTATCTTCCTTGAAACTCTTTAACCGCATGTCTTTTATAGGCTTCTGCTATTAACCTGCCATCAAATCCATCCATTCAGTGATTGTTTTTCCAAATTGCCTATGCAGTTGTGGGGGATAGAATGTTTTGAGTAGCATTTTATATGCCTGCTAAGGGTCCTTGATGGATGAACTTACCTGATGCAACTTTTGACTTTATCACAGTAGATTCAAACAGCTTATACCCATTCGATGCCAGCTAATCAATGACAGATATTAGATACTCAGAATGAAATGTTCAGGTATGTAAGTTTAGATCCCCTTTTGTGGTAAGCAGTGCTGGAAGGGATATAATACTGGAAGGTGAGTGGTTGACTAGATGTGGGAGTGAAGGACAGAAAATAAGATGACCTTTGTCCAATTGGGATTTGTGAATTTGAATAGCCAGATTTATAAACACATGGACCTTAAGTAAAAAAGCACTAATCTTGGAATCAGAAGACCTGATTCTGGCATTTTCTGGGTACAACCAGTAGACCGTTCTCTTTCCTTATCTATACAACAAATAAAATGATATTCTCCCTATAAACCATATCTCTCACCCCCACCATGACTTTGTAAAGAGGATCACATGAAATAATGTCTAGGAAAGTTCTCTGCAAACTGTAAAAACAAACATGCGCAAGATTATTATTAAAGGTAATAAGCAGCCAGAAACTGAGTAGACTTTCCAAATATGCAGGAAAATCATTCTGCTTTTCAGTTTGGGTTAAGGGATCTGAGCAAAGTAGTTATACGAGAAATGCCTTTTCCACCTTCAACTATGCTACCTAAAATTCCACCTTTCTGAAAAATGCCAAATATTCTGAGCTAACAAAGTGGGTGTTTGAAAGTATGTCTGTCCTGATGGAGGGGAGAAGAAATCCTGAAAGAACCATTAAGTGACAAAAAATCTTAAGTAATATGATGTGAAGGAAATGTAACAAATTTGGACTCTTAAAGAGTGTTTCTTAGGCCAGGCTCCAACATATTTAATAGGAGGAACTCATGATTACCTCTAAGCAGCATCATTTACGAAGCCAGTCAGGTATGTGTATGGTCAAGTTATCCTTATAGCATTATTAGTAAATGGAAATTGAGACAGTAGAGAAGTTTTCAGCAGTGAGAGTGGATGGCTTGTCTTGCTTTTTTCTGGGTCCCTGGCCAAACATAGTGCTTGGTAAACCAGAATTCCTCAAATGCTAGTAGAATGAATAAATGAGTTAACACCAATTACTGAGTAGAGAGATTAGAATAAAGTAAGAAAGAGATAAAGCATATTTTTACCCTCTGTGAACTTCTTATTATTCTTAAAACAGTATTTCTGGTGCCTTGAGCTAATTAAATTACTATCTACCCCATTATATTTTTGTGCATTTACTCTGATTTTTTTTCCCTTTGGCATAACATTTAAATACCTTTAATAATAGTGCAGCATTTGTGTAGATTTTGCTTTATGGATCCTTTTCTCCCCTCCTTTGAGATCAGAAATTTTCTCATCCTTTTTGAGATTTGAAATGCACAATTGAAGACAAATAATCAAGGGATTTTATTAATTTTTCAAAAAGAAACATCTAGAGCCAAGAATATGCATTGAGAAAGGATAGTCTCATCAATAAAGGATTGTTTGCAGTGTTAGAAAAACTGGACACCCACATGCAGAAGAATGAAATTAGACTTCTAACTTATACCATATACAAAAACCAACTCGAAATGAAGTAAAGACTTGAATGAGACCTGAAATCACTAAACTCCTAGAAGAAAAAAAAAGGGGAGGGGTAAGCTCTTTGACATTAGTTTTGGCAATGTTTCCTTACATAAAACACCAAAAGCAAAGGCAGAAAAAGCAAAAATTAAGAAAATAAAAAGTGGGACTATATCAAACTAAATAGCTCTACACAGCAAAGAAAACCATCAACAAAATTAAGAGGCAACTACTGACTGGGAGAAAATATTTGCAAAACATATATCTAATAATGAGTTAATAACCAAAATGTATAAAGAAACACATACAACTAAATAGCACACACACAAATTTTATTTTAAATGGGCAGAGAACCTGAATAGTAATTTTCCCAAAGAAAACATTTAAATGACCATAAGTATATGAAAAAGCGCTCAGCATAACTAATCATCAGGGAAATGCAAATAAAAACCAAAATAAGATATTACCTCATACCTGTTAGAATGACTATCACTAATAAGACACGAGATAACAAATATTGGTGAGGATATGGAGAAAGGGCAACCCTTGTACACTGTTTGTGGGAATGTAATATTGGTGTGCCCACTTTGGAAACCAGTATGGAGCTTCCTCAAAAAATTAAAGACAGAATCGCCATAAGATCCAGTTAATTTCACTTCTGAGTATACAATTGACCCTTGAGCAACATGAGTTTGAACTGCACAGGTCCACTTATATGTGAATTTTTTGTTTTGATAATGCATTATAGTATGATACTATAAATGTGTTTTCCTTATGATTTTCTTAATAACTTTCTTTTTTCTGGCTTACTTCATTGTAAGAATACAGAATATAATGCATATAACATACAAAATATGTGTTAACCAACTATTTATAGTATTAGTAAAGCCTCTGGTTAATAGTAGGCTATTAGTGGTTAAGTTTTGAGTGAGTCAAAATTACATGTGGAATTTTTAAGTTTTTATTTTAATACAAATTAGTTAACATACAGTGTTATTTTAGTTTCAGGTGTACAATATAGTAACTTAACACTTCCATACGTCACCCTCTGCTCATCACGACAAGTACCCTCCTTAATCCCCATCATCTATTTAATCCATCCCTCTACCCACCTCCCCTCTGGTAACCATCAGTTTGTTCTCTGTAGTTAAGAGTCTGTTTTTTGATTTGCCTCTTTCTCTCTCTCTCTTTTTTCCCCATTTGCTCATTTGTTTTTCTTAGATTCACATATGAGTGAAATCATATGGTATTTATCTTTCTCTGACTAACTTATTTCATTTAGCATTATACTCGCTACCTTCATCCATGTTGTTGCACGTGGGAAGATTTCATTCTTTTTATGGCTGAGCAATATTTCACTGAAAAGTTCTATGTGGATTTTGACTGCCTGGAATGTTAGCGCACTTAACCTCCCCTCCCACTTCACCCCCTGTTGTTCAAGGGTCAACTGTATATCCTAAGGAAATGCAAACAGGACATTGAAGAGATAACTGCATTCCCATGTTCACTGCAGCATTATTCATAGTAGCCAGGATGTGGAAACAACCTCAGTGTTTATCAGTAGATGAACTGAGAAAGGTATAGAAACAAAGAAATATTATTCAGTCATGAGAAAAAAGGCAATCCTGCCCTTTATAACACGGATGGGCTTTGAGAGCATTATGCTAAATGAAATAAGCTGAACAGAGAAAGACAAATACCTCATGTTATCAATTATATGTGGAACTTTAAAAAAAAAAAGTGTAACTCATAAAAGCAAAGTAGAAAAGTGGTTGCCAGGGGTTTGGGGGCAGGGGAAATAGGGAAGGATTGGTCAAAGGGTATAAGTGTTCACTATAAGGTGAATAAGGTCTGAGGATCTAATGTAAAACATGACTATAGTTGATAACACTATATTGTAAGATTAAAATTTGCTGAGAGTAGAATTTTGTCTCACATACACACAAAAAAAGAGTATATGCAGTAATTGGTATATTAATAAATTAGATGGGGTAGGATCCTTTCACAATATTTATGCATATCAAATAACCATGATGTATACTTTGTAATTTTTTAAATGCTTATTTATTTATTTAATATTTATTTTTGAGAGACAGAGACAGAGCATGAGCAGGGAAGGTGCAGAGAAAGAAGGAGATGCAGAATCCAGAGCAGGCTCCAGGCTCTGAGCTGTCAGCACAGAGCCAGACATGTGGCTGGAACTCACAACCTGTGAGATCATGACCTGAGCTGAAGTCGGACACAGTCAACTGAGCCACTCAGACACCACTAAATGTTAATTTATTTTAGAGAGGGAGAGAGAGAGAGAGAGAAAAGGGAAGAGAGAGGGGAACAGAGGATCTGAAGTGGGCTCTGTGCTGACAGCAGAGAGCCTGATGTGGGGCTTGAACTGGGACATCTCACGAACCATGAGATCATGACCTGAGCCGAAGTCAGATGCTTAACTGACTGAGTCACCTAGTCACTCCGACTTTATTATTTTTTCTTAAAGTTGATTTATTTATTTTGAGAGCAAGAGAGAAAGCATGAGTGTGCATGTACATGTATGCACAAGTGGGGGAGGGGTCAAGATGCAGAGCCTGAAGCAGGGCTCCTTCCCACAAACTGCGAGATCATGACCTGAGCCAAAATCAAGAGTCCCTCGCTTAACAGACTGAGCCACTCAGGCACCCCATGATGTACACTTTAAATATCTTACAATTTTATTTGTTAGCTATACTTCAATAAAGCTGAAAAAAAAAAAAAAGAATTTGTGTCCATCCATTAAAAAGAATCACAGAGATAGCCTCTCATTGGAAATTAAAATTGAACATGTAGTCTTCAAAATCTCATCTGAGTTTAAGTTTCTATGATTCTCATTGGCTGTGGAGAGCCATTTTTTTCTGGTTCTGTCTTTTTCAGGGACTGTTTCATATTCATCAAATGGTTGTGGGTTTTTAGACTTTGTGCAAAACACTTTGCAGTATCTATTTGAAGGTGGCTCAATATACATCATACACTCCTCATATCCCACCCTGTAGGCAGACAATTTCTGGTCATTTGAGACAGTCAATTTTTCCTTTTAAGTTTGTGAGTTACACTGTGTCTATCCTCATCGCTTTGTCCTCCCATGAAATAAGGAAGTAGATTGTTAGATTAGGGACCATCCATTGCCTGCATTCCTTTTGGTTTGCTGAGGAAAATGCAGTTATTTACATTGATGAATAGCCTTAATTGGGTAAAATAGACTGGTAGTGCTGAGCTAATACCTTTAAATGTCTTGTCTTATGCAATTAATATTCCCTTGTCACACATACATTTAAACAGTTGGAAGAAAGCCTTGTGTTCTTGACTCCTGTCAGACTTAACAAATGATTTTGTCAAGTCATTCCTTTCTGCCCTGGTTGATTGATAGCTAAATTTTGGTCTTCTAGCTTATGTAAAAAGTGTTAACTATGCCTTTCAGCTTGTAGGCAAGGGCATTTAGACCATTCTAATAGTCAATTTACAGAAGAATTACATTGCCTGTTTACTGGAGGGGTCAAAAAATATGCCCCTGTTCATCAGGGACACAAATCACAGGGCCCATGAGCTAATGAAGGCAGTATTTATGAGTCCCTGCATTTGCCGGATGATACCAAGTTCAAGGTGCCCCTGGTCGTGGCTGCTGAGGGCTCTGGCTCACAGTTTTGGGTGTGCCTGTGCTCATGGACTATGTAATAGGTAGATATATTTAATACGAATAGGGTTCGATTCTAAAAGTCTTAAGAATGAGAATAAAAGCTATCATGCTAGATTGTGACAGTACTAAATTTTATCTGAAGGTTTCAGAGATCTCTCTATAATAAGGCAGATCCCTGCTAACCTCTGCTGCCACCTGGCTTATAGATGTGTATAACATACCATGATTACCATCTCAAAGCGTGCGAAGTGGATCCCAATCATTTCTGGGAGGAGTCTCACTCCCCTTGTCTTGAGCCTGTGTTGAGAATCTCCCAGTGTACCATTTTAAAACACTTTGACCAAGTTTTGATAAGATAGTTACATAAGACCAAGTAGAACCCATCAATATGTTTTTGAAATAGATACATCTTGAACGATGAGTCCTCCATTTTTTTTTTTTTTTTACAGACTACTAAAGCCCCAGGAAGTCACAGAGTCTCATAGTGAGTATCCAGCAGGTCCCTTTCAGCAACTGGAGTGGGGATTCATTAGGACTCAGCATCACATCTGCCTCTGGAGGGACCACTGATTCCCTCTTGTGGTGTCCATCTGCCACTGGGTCTGTTCTTCCATTCTCTCCACTGTGGTTTTCTTCTTTGTGCTCTTATTATCTTTGGCAAAGCTTCCAGAAGTCTTTATGCACTTCACTAATTAATCACTAAGCTGGAACACATATGTGCCTGCAATTTTGTACACTAACATCCTATATACCATTACTTTTGGTTGATAATGTATGCAAAGCTGGCATAATGTAGACATATGAAAGGTTGCGTATATTCATTTATCTCATGGACTCTGAGGCCAGTCTGGGTTCAAATTCTGCCACTGCCACTTATTTATTAGCCATGTGAGTGTGGGCAACTGACTGAATTCTATTGTCTCAATTTCCTCACCTATAAAATGGAGAAAATAGTAGCCAGCTCTTTTCAGAGAAATAAGCAAGTTCTTCTAAGCGTTCAGAAGAGGCTCTGGCACAAAGTAAGCATTAAGTAAAGTTTGTTATTATGAAATATTAACTTCCCCCAATCCTTCACTGCTCTCCTCCTCACCGCTTTTCCTCCCTGCCCCACTGTGCAGTCTATTTCTGCCTCCTCTGTACCACCTCCAGAGGTGCCTTCTGCCACCTCAACTTTGCTTCCTTGTTGGTTGTTTCCATAACATTTGTTTCAAGGAGGGCTGTGTACCTGCTGGACTGAGGCCCCCTGGGGATCCACAATAATCCCAGGACTCCCTCGGATCCTAGAGCAACATTTCACTGCTTCTTCCACTAAAAGCGATTGCCCTTGCCTATTGTGGAGAGGGAGAAGGAGACTTTAACTTTGTGTGTCCTGGGCAGAAAATGGAACCAACAGAAGGAGTCAAGCCCAACCAAGGATGAGGCCCAACCAACCTTTCCTTATCTAAGTCTCTATGACTTTTCTCTTAAGTACAGCTTTTGAACTGAGGGATTTGTTAAATCTATACAAATAAGAAATTGTAGCTGTGATATGTTTAAGCACAGCCCATGGCTGCATAATGGAACATGCAGAGCAGACTACTTTTAATCTAGTGATTTTGGTAAAATAACTGAATTGGAATGATCTGATTGATCAGAAATTTATTTTGATGATGTCTCTCCAAAAAGATGATTAAATGGCCACAAAAACTTACTCTAATTAAATATGTATATTATCTTATGAGTTATCTATTGTGAAAATAGTTCAATATAACATCTCAGTGGCACCCAGTAATAGTATGTGTTTCTCACTAGTTCGGAATGGTGACCTTGGTTGGACCCTCTCATGTGTCTGGGCTCAGTTGCTCTTGATTGACCTAAGATGGCGTTCATGGAGATGACTGAGGTGACTCAGTTCTATTCAACACTTTTGTTTTCCTTGTTGGGAGATAAGTGGTCTAGCCCAGGCATGTTCTTCTCAAGGAAATGACAGAGAATAAGACCAAGCAACCCTGGTGGCGAATGGGTCTTTCAAGCCCCCACATGCATCATGCTGGCCAACATCACAGGCATTAAGCATGTCACAGGGCCCAGCCCAGAGCCAGAGAGGGCAGTCACTACAGAGTTACGTGGCTATGGGCATGCATATGAGGAGCGGTGAATAATCGGGCTCATTAATAAAACAAATCCACTACAATTATTTAAGTTGGCCTCAGTGCTTTTTACTCCATTGAGATATGTTCCAACTTTTATCCTGGTTGCATTAGAACTCCTAGAGGAAAAATCTAGAGGGCAAGAATTGTTTATCTGGCTAAACTAAACCATTATATGTTTGCTGTTGGGGCCATGTACACAGGTATTGCTAATGATGACAGCTATGCTTTGAATTAATCCAGTAGAGCCTGAATCTGGGGTGGGGATGGGAGTGGGGAGGGATATGGGGAAAAGCATGAAGTCTTATAACTCTTCTTATTATGTATATTTTTTTCTTTTTAGAAGTAATTGGTTCCATTAGGTAAAGAAGCTAGTATCCCAATTAAAATGATTTAGCTTCGTAGAAGATAGTCAGCGCCATCAGGATAATGAAGTGAATGACCAAAGAATTTTGTGTTTCTCTTGTAAAGAAAACAAAATAAAGCAAAAACAGTGATTATTCTTTAAGTGCTCTTCCACAGCATCATAGATACGCCTCTGCTCTCCCCATCTGCCCCACCCCCAGCCCAAACAATGAACAATGCCATCATTACCAGTGGACTGTGTACATTGATGGCACCTTAGCTTATTAAAGTGGCTTTCTGTGGATTACTGCACTGACTGATTACCTTAATTGACCTTCAGCCTGGTTAAAATTTGCCTGACTTAATGAGGCTCAATTTTTCTCAAGCCCCCTAGGCTGGATGGCTCCTGGACCAGACACTTTGTTGCTTTGATTTTTCATTTTTAATAACAGTTACACCCTAAAGCTTAAGGAAATATGGTAAAAATATGTCACTGATCATGAAGAGCCCTCAAGCAGCCACATGCATGGGAATATTTAAAGTTTCAAAGTTTTGAGCCCATTTAAAATTATCCTGTACCCCAAATTTGACCTTGGTTTGTATAGCCTACAAAATTCTAGTGAAGAAGTTAATACTGTTAACAAGCTTTTTATAAATATCTGTCTAAATGACAAGACAGATGTCAAGCAGTGAAATATTTGTTAAATCTCATCAGCCCAGCCTAGACACTTGGATGTTAACTTTTATTTCTAAAAGTCAGGATGGCAGTGGATTGCTCAAACATGCACAAACAATTCTTCCTAAAGACTAGAATGCAAAAAGATGTAAATTGTGGGGAAATTTCAGCAAAGAAAGCTTTCTCACTATAGGAAAAATAGGATTGATTAGTATTAGCTACCTGTGCTGAGGAAGATTATGAAATAGTATTTGAGCTCAGCATAAAAGAATGCTGTGATTGATTAGTCACGTCTGGTATAGGCATAGAAAGGAAATGTAGCATACTTTCCATTCCTATCCTAGTTCATAGTTTCTGATCTTGTTCCTTGTAAATAACCCTGCATCTTTAATTATTTCCTTTAAGTGTTTCTATTTTTTACACCTTCTGCTCATGCTTGAGTAATTGCATTATTATTCTACCAGATCTTTTCTTTATTGGCCATATTTTTGTTTTTGAGTCAGCCTCTGAATTCCTTTCCTGTGTTTGGGGAACTCCTCATTATATGAATTTTTGGATAAGAAGCCAATGGCCAGTATCCTTCTTGCACAAACACTTTTCCCCAACACCTTCTTTCTTTACCATTGCAGCTAGGTAAGGGTGTTGGCACATGACCCAGGATTCAAGTCTGTATTTCACACAGATAAAAATCAGGTGCATCTGCCTAAGACTTTGAATCAAAAGCTAATGACACAAAGGCACAAGGTATACTAACATTTCTGAGTTCTGTCCCTTCTTTGAACTAGTGGAATGGGCTTTCCGCTTGAATCTGCCATAATTAGTTTCTAATGTTTGCAGCTAAGAGCTTGACTGATACAATAGGTCTTCCAAGGCAGTGCTCCTCAAACTATATTGTATTTAGGAATCATGTAGGCATCTTATTAAAATGAAGATTCTGATTGAAATGCAGGTATGGGATGGGGCCTAAGGTTTGCATTTCTCCCATGAATTGGCAGTTATGCTGGCCTGTGGTCTACCCTTTAAGTAGGAGGGGACTGAGAAAGGAATGGCAGCCTTAAACATGGCAGAGTTAGCAGGAAAAAAGAAAAGAAAGAAAGAAAAGGAAATCTCTTTCAATGTGTTCTAGTTAAGATAGGGCAGACCAAGTAATAAACTTCAAAATGAGGGGAGGAGTCAACATGGCTGAGAAGTAGGGGGACCTGAAGTTTCCTTATCTCTCAAACACAGCAGTATTTAGGCCAGAAGCCTTGGAATTCCAGGAATCTGGGCTACAGAGTGACAGAAACATTTCCAGGGGCCCATGGAGACAGCTTGGTAGGATAGAGGTGCATGCTTGCAAATTGGGAGAAATAAAATCGGCAGCATAGGCACAGACCCGGGGGGGGGAATCCCCTTCCACAGAGAGACAAAAGGAAGAGAAAGAGAGGCTGTGAAAATGTGGGATTGTGTTTGGACAAGAGAAAACCTCTCTGGACCACAGACCTGGAATGGAAAAAAATGGAGAGAGTCAGTCTCTAACTTGCAGACAGCCTTAGGAGTGACAATCCAGGGTGGTGTGGCTTTGTTGGGACTGCAGTGCGCTGCCCTGTGTGCACGCATTGAGGAGAGAAGGGAGCTAGCTCTGGGCAAGCTCAGAGGCACACTGGGAGAAAGCATTCTCCTTCCTTGAGTGCTGTGGTAAGAAAGTATACTGCCTCTCCAAGGATAAAAGACCCTGTAGGTGCCAGCCAGAGGCCCTTTGTTGGCTGGGCAGGGATGGCACTACCCCAGAACTGGTGTGGGGTGGAGTGGGATCCTTTAAGACATCAGGGTTTGAATCTCAGCTGAGCGCCTGGGAAGCACAGGAGACTGTGGAGCAAGACAAAGCGGCCCAATCATGCCCGCACAGCACTGTGAGGATAGCCTGAACAGTGTGGTTTGGGGCACCTCGTCGAGGGAGGAGAGACTGAGGTGTCACCATTTTTTTCCCCATCACCAACATGGTGGAGCTTCATGGAACAGGATAGTGGGCCCTCAGCGGAGGCGCGACCTGCCTGCACCAAACTGTGCCCCTCCATGCCTGGTAACTGTGTGTCTACTAGAGCAAGATTGACACTGACCAACCAGACAGCCCGTCCTCCAGACCAGCACAGCCACCTGTTCCAAGGCACTATCAGATATCGGTCCAGTGTTTTTGCATTTTCTGATTTGATTCTTGGTCAATTCTTATTTCTTATACCATCAATAAAAATAAACTCAAAATGGATGAAAGACCTAAATGTGAGACAGGAGACCATCAAAACCCTATAGGAGAAAACAGGAAACAACCTCTTTGACCTCAGCCACAGCAACTTCTTACTTAACACATCTCTGAAGTCAAGAGACATAAAAGCAGAAATGACCTATTGGGACCTCATATATATATATATGTCTTACCCTTATTTTTTCCTTTCCCTATTCTGATTGTTGGTTTGTTTAAGCAGACATTTTTAATCTATTCTTTGTACACTTCTTCTATATCTCCTCTTTCTTTATTTTCCTCTCTCTGTCTCTCTCTCTGGATTAAGCTGTATAGGTTCTCCAAAACTCTGCCTGGTCATTTTCTCTTTGTTTTCCCCCACTTCTGTCATTTCTCTCTTTGTATGGGATAAGGCTTCTTCCACCCACCCACCCCTTTTTAAATTTTTTCCAGGGTTACTTCAATGAACACATCAAAGCACACCTGGTGGAAGGTCCAAACCACTACTACAAGTAGGGAGATAAAGCAGCCAGAGTCACAACAACAGAGAGCGTGAAACACACTCCAAAAACACTTCCTGAAAGGCCAGGCCCTGGACAGTGTATGGCTTTTTTTTATATATAGTACTACTCACAGGTGCAGGACACATAACAAGCTCTTAATACATGTAAAAGACAGAAGACTAGCCAAAGTGATGAAATGGAAGAATTCTCCTCAAAAGAAATTCCAGGAATAAATGACATCCAGAGAATTGCTCAAAACAGATATAAACAATATATCTGAATAATAATTTAGAGTAATAGTCATAAGACTGACTAATAGCTGGGCTTGAGAAAAGCATAGAAGACAGCAGGGACTCTGAGTAAATTAAGCTATAAATGAGATGCAAAATAAACTAGATGTAGTGATAGGAAGGATGGAGGAAGTAGAGGGGAGAATAGGTGAAATAGAAGATAAAATTATGGAAAATGATGAAGCCAAGAAAAATAGAGATAAGAAAACAGTGGACCATGAGGGGAGATTTAGAGACCTAAGTGATTTGATGAAACACAATAATATCTGTATCATAAGAGTTGCAGAAGAAGAAGGGAGAAAGGGGCAGAATGTTGGTTTGAACAAATTATAGCTGAGAACTTTCCTAATCTGGGGAAGGAAGCAGACATCCAAGTCCAGGAGGTGCAGAGAACTCCCTTCAGATTCAACAAGCACAGGCCATCACCACGGCATATCATAGTGAAACTTGGCAAAATACAAAGATAAAGAGAGATTTCTGAAAGCATCTAGGGACAAATGGGCCTTAACCTACAAGTCTAGACACATAAGGGTAGCAGCAGACCTCTCCACTAAAACTTGGCAGGCCAGAAGGGAGTGGCAGGAAATATTCAATGTGCTGAATAGGAAAAATATGCAGCCAAGAATCCTTTATCCAGCAAGGCTGCCATTAAGAATAAAAGGAGAAATAAAGGCTTTCCCAGACGAACAAAAACTGAAGGACTTCATGACCACTAAACCACCCTACAGGAGATCCCAAGGGGGACTCTCTGAGTAGAATGTTGCAAAGACTACAAAGGACCAGAGAAATAACCACAAGCATGAAACCTACAGATTACACAATGACACTAAATCCATATCTTTCAATAATTGCTCTGAATGTAAATGGACTAAATGCCCCAATCAAAAGACACATTGAAAGTGAGGGGATGGAGAACCATCTATCATGCTACTGGAAGTGAAAAGAAAGCTGCAGTAGCCATACTTATATCAGAAAAACTAGATTTTAAACTAAAGACTGTAACAAGAGATGAAGAAGGGCATTTTATCATAATTAAGGGGGCTGTCCATCAAGAAGAGCTAACAATTGTGAATGTTTATGCTCCCAAATTGATAACACCCAAATATATAAATCAATTAATCACAAACATAATCAATCATATTGATAATAATAATGGTAACTGTAGGTGACTTTAATACTTCACTTACAGTAATGGACAGATCATATAGGCAGAAAATCGATAAAGAAACAATGGCCTTGAATGATACATTGGACCAGATGAACTTGACAGATATATCCAGAACTTTTCATCCCAAAGTAGCAGAATACACATTCTTCTCAAGTGCATATGGAACATTCTCCTAACTAGATCACATAGTAGGTCACAAAACAGCCCTCAATAAATTATATAAAAGGATTGAGATCATACCATGCCTATTTTCAGATCACAACACTATGAAACTTGAAATCAACCTCAAGAAAAAATTTGGAAAGCCTCCAAATGCATGGAGGTTAAAGAATATTCTACTAAAGAATGAATGGGTCAACCAGGCAATTAAAGAAGAAAAAATTTAAAAATATATGGAAGCAAATGAAAATGAAAACATGATAGCCCAAACCTTTTGGGATGCAGCAAAGGCTGTCCTAAGAAGAAAATACATTGCAATCCAGGCCTATCTCAAGAAACAAAAAAAATCCCCAATACAAAACCTAACCTCACACCTTAAGGTACCAGAAGCAGAACATCAAAGAAAGCCCAAAGCCAGAAGAAGAGAAATAATAAAGATTAGAACATAAATAAACAATATAGGATCCAAAAAACCAAACCAAACAATAGAACAGATCAATAAATCTAAGAGCTGTGTTTTTGAAAGAATAAACAAAATTGATGAACCCCTAGCCAGACTTCTCAAAAAGAAAAGAGAGAGAATCCTAATAGATAAAATCATGAATGAAAGAGGAGAACCACAACCAACACTACAGAAATACAGTTATTAGAGAATACTATGAAAAATTACCTGCCAAGAAACAGGACAATCTGGAAGAAATGGACAAATTCCTAGACACCCACACACTACCAAAACTCAAATGGGAAGAAATAGAAAATTTGAACAGACCCATAGCCAGCGAAGAAATTTCATCAGTTATCAAAAATCTCCCAACAAATAAGAGTTCTGGGCCAGATGGCTTCCTAGAGGAATTCTGCTAGACATTTAAAGCAGAGTTAATATCTATTCTCCTCAAGCTCTTCCAAAAAAATAGAAATGGCAGGAAAGTTTCCACACTCATTCTGTGAAGCCAGCATTACCTTGATTCCCAAACCAAAGACCCCACTAAAAAGGAGAATTACAGGCCAATATCCCAGATGAATATGGAGGAAAAATTGTCAACAAGATACTAGCAAATCAAATTCAACTGTATACTAAAAGAATTATTCACCACGAACCATTGGGATTCATTCCTGGAATGCAGGGCTAGTTCAGTATTTGCAAATCAAACACTGTGATGCATCACATTAATAGAAGAAAAGATAAGAACTATATGATCCTGTCAATAGAGAAAAAGCATTTGAAAAAATACAGCATTGTTTCTTAATAAAAACCCTCATGAAAGTCGGGATAGAAGTAACATACTTTAACATCATAAAAGCCATATATGAAAGGCCCACAGCTAATATCACCCTCAATGGGGAAAAACTGAGAGTTTTCCCTCTGAGATCAGGAACACAACAGGGATGTCCACTTTCACCACTGTTTTTTAAACTAGTGTTGGAAGCCCTAGCCTCAGCAATCAGACAACAAAATTAAAAGTCATCCAAATTGGCAAAGAAGTCCAACTTTCACTCTTTGCAGATGACATAATACTCTACATGGAAAACCCAAAAGACTCCACCAAAAACTACTAGAACTGGTACATGAATTCATCAAAGTCGCAGGATATAAAATCAACATACAGAAATCGGTTACATTTCTATACACCAATAACAAAGCAATAGAAAGAGAAATCAAGGAATGGTTCCCATTTACAATTTCACCAAGAGCCATAAAATACCTAGGAATAAACCTAACCAAAGGGGTAAAAGTTCTATATGCTGAAAACTGTAGAGATCTGATGAAAGAAATTGAAGAAGACACAAAGAAATGGAAAACTATTCCATGCTCATGGATTAGAAGAACAAATATTGTTGAAATGTTGATACTACCCAAAGCAATCTACACATTCAATGCAATTCCAATCAAAATTGCACTAGCATTCTTCTCAGAGCTAGAACAAACAATCTCAAAATTTGTATGCAACCAAAAAAGACCCCGAATAGCCAAAGTAATGTTGAAAAAGAAAAAGCGGGAGGTATCACAATCCTGGGCTTTAGCCTGTACTACAAAGCTGTAATCATCAAGACAGTATGGTATTGGCACAAAAACAGACACATAGACCAATGGAATAGAATAGAGAACCTAGAATTTGACTCACAAATATATGGCCAACTAATCTTCAACAAAGCAGGAAAGACTATCCAATAGAAAAAAGACAGTCTGTTTAGCAAATGGTGCTGGGAGAACTGGACAGCAACATGCAGAAGAATGAAACTGGACCACTTTCTTATACCATAAATAAAAATAAACTCAAAATGGATGAAAGACCTAAATATGAGACAGGAAACCATCAAAACCCTAGAGGAGAAAACAGGCAACAACCTGTTTGACCTCAGCCACAGCAACTTCTTACTCAACATGTCTCTGAAGGCAAGGAAAATAAAAGCAAGGATGAACTATAGGAAACTCATCAAGATAAAAAGCTCTGCACAGCAGAAGAAACAATCAACAAAACTAAAAGGCAACCAGCAGAATGGGAGAAGATATTTGCTAATGACATATCAGATAAAGGGTTAGTATCCAAAATCTATAAAAAAATTACCAAACTTATCACCCAAAACCAAATAATCCAGTGAAGAAATGGACAGAAGACAGGAATAGACACTTTTCCAAAGAAAACATCCAGATGGCCAACAAACACTCACGTTCAACCAGATGCTCAACACCACTCACCATCAGGGAAATACAAATCAAAACCACATTGAGATACCATCTCACACCAGTCAGAGTGACTAAAATTAACAACTCAGGAAACAACAGATGCTGATGAAGATATGGAGAAAGAGGAGCCCTCTTGCACTGTTGGTGGGAATGCAAACAAGTGTAGTCACTCTGGAAAACAGTGAGGGGAGCTTCCCCCAAAAATTAAAAATAGAACAACCCTACAACCCAGCAATAGCACTGTTAGGAATTTATCCAAGGATACAGGGGTGCTGATTCATAGAGGCACATGCACCCCGATGTTTATAGTTCACTATCAACAATAGCCAAATTATGGAAAGAGTCCAAATGTCCATCAAGTGATGGACACACTTTATTATTATTATGCTATCATTTATTAGGTGATATCCTATCATTTTGTTTTCATTTAAGTTGAGTAAGTTTATAAAGTTTCTTCATAAGGAATTTCAGTTCATACAGGAAAGGCAAGATGTAGTCTTGATTCTTTCAAGAGAAATGAGTTGGTTCCTTGACAGCCTCTAAAGGTAACCAGCTTTTGTTTTGTTTTGTTTTGTTGTCATTATAAACTCATGTATTTAAATATATTTGATGAGTTTCAATCCACTGGAATTTTAATCTTTTGTGAAGTTCAAAATGTGTAATCTTTGGCCAAGTGAGGGGCTCCTGAGTTATTTTAACATGACCCTAGTAGTCTTTGATAACTCTTTGCATAATAAGATATTTCAGGACTTTTGGTATATTTCAGCTTCAAAGTTCTAGCCATTTCCGCAAGAAGCCCTGATTTGTTTTAGTGGAAAATTGTATTTCACAGTGTTCATTGCCATTGGGCTGCCATTGTTTTTAGGCCTTTTCATTGGACAGAACTGGAAAATTGTGTGTGTGTGTATGTGTGTGTTTTAAAATCTTGTGTTCATATCGACATTTCTTCTTCAGATCTAGGAATATAGGGTTTTTCCCAAACTTCTATATTTCACCTTCTCTCTTACACACCATTACTCCTCATTAACAAGAGCATAGGAGATAAGAGATAACTTCTCATGACTAATCGTTTGCTTTCTTCTGCCTTTAAACACAATAGTATTAGAACACTAATAGTAATACTACCACCATAATTAAAATTACATAAAACAGATAAAATATTTTTGTACATCTTGTTCCCTTTTTCTTCTTGTTTACAGTGTTATACTGTATCTTCATTGCCAGAGCCATGTAGCTGCTTCATACGATAATCTCCCTCATTTAAACATCATATATTCTTAGTTCTACAAACAAGTATATATCTAATGCTCACTGTCAGTTTCATGCTGATGTTTTCTGAGTTATTTTGGTTGTTAAAGATCTTTCTCTAACAGATTCTCTGACAGAGTCTCACGAGAACAATATTTTCTGTGTTCTTGCACAGTGATCAAATTTTGTCTGTGCCTTCTATTCTTCAAAGTCAGTTTTGCTGGCTGTAAAATTCTTCACTCACATTTTCTTTCCTTGAGTATCTTAAATTATAGTACTTCATTTTCTTCGGGCATAAACCTTTGCTATTGAGAAGTCTGATGATCATTTGATTTTCTTTCCTGTATGAGCCATTTGTTCTATTTGTCTAAATACACAAGGATTTCTTCCCCTGTTTTTATTTAGAATCCAGTTTTTTTGCCTGACAATTTGCATTAGTCTTTCTAGGTACATGATATATTCTTTCAGAATGTAATTTATATGTATATGAAAGTGTTCATGAATTATGATTTTTAGCGTTTGTTTTCTGTTTTGCTTTTCTTCTTCAGGGACATCTGGTAGCCAAATACTGATTTTTTTTTTTTTTTTTTTTTGTCTATCTTCAGTATTTGTCACTTTTCCTTAAATCTTTTAAAATATTTTTCTAAGAATTTCTTTTGGATTTTAATTTTTTCCTTCTTTTCTCTTTCCATTTCTCTTAAGGCATTTGCTATTGTATTTATTCATTCTTGTTTAGTCTTCTTTTTTTAAAAGAAAGATTTTTCTTTAATTTATAATTCTTAAGTTTCATGACCTCATTGTATATATTTTTTTCTTTTTGTAATTTATGTCTTATTTAATATCTTATATAATTTTTTAGTGTATTTGAATTTATTTGAGATAGTAGTTTACAGTTTTAATCTGTGTTACAAGTATATGTTTCTGGCATGGTTTCACTGTGTATAAGGAATATTATATTCCTTATTCTTATTTTTCTTATAATAACTTTATATGAGTTTTGACCTTAATAATTTTAAGTTGTTCATTTTTATGTGAACTCACTTTCCTTGAAGGTTTAGAAAGAGGCCTGATGGACTTAGCTATTCTAGCTTTACAGAGCTCTCACTTCTGTTAATTTTGTCTGATTTAAAAAATATGGTTGCTTGGCTGGTGATATAACCTGGCTCTCTGCTCACTTCCCCACTTCCTCTGGGCCTTTTTCTTTTACCTCTGTTGCCCCTGTCAAGTTCAATTTGATTATACTTCCAATAGTTTCTCCTTCATGTGGGACTCTGTCCTGGAAGAGAGGCTTGGCAGATCAATTTTAAGTGCTCACTGCACTCTTCCCTTCAGACCTTCTGGCCATGGGCTCTTCCACTTGCTACCTTATAATTACAGGCATATTATTTCATATTTCTCAGTCCCATTTTCTTCATTTGAAAAAAAAAAAAAACTTATATAAGAAACATCCCTATCTCATGGTGTTGTTTAGGGGATTAAATGATGTAATATCTTGGGGTGCCTGGGTGGCTCAGTTGGTTAAGCATCCAACTTCAGCTCGGGTCGTGATCCTGCATTTGGTGAGTTCGAGCCCCACGTCAGTCTCAGAGCTGTCAGCATAGCAGCCTGGAGCCTGCTTCAGATTTTGTGACTCCCTTCCTCTCTGCCCTTCCACCGCTCATGCTCTGTCTATCTCTCTCTTTCCCTCAAAAAAAATGCATAAACATTAAAAAAAATTTAAATGATGTAGTATGTAAAGATCTTGAGTATCTGCCACATTGTATGCATCCAGAATATATGAGCTCACCCATAACCAACATTATTCCTGAGCTGTAGTTTAACACATGCTGCCAAATAAGTAACTAATTAATATTAACTTTGCATAGGCTTTATGTATTTTATATGGTGAAATACCAAGCCCAATTCAGAGGTAAACCAAACTAAGTTATATTGCACACATACATACCTTGTAGTAGTTCGTGCAAAAAGGAATGGAAATTTGTAATTTGTTCAAAGTTCTCCTTCTTCTGACCAATAATAGATATGCATGTGTCACCCTACTAAAAGATTTGCCTGAATACTCCTCAATAGGTACATTTGTTTGGAAAACATACACATTGTTTACCATCTTCACTTGCATTTATTTGGGTGTTTTCTCTCTGTACACATCCTGAAAATCATGAACAAAGCAGCACTGAGGTAATTATTCAGGTACAGTTTCTCTTTCTTTCTTTCTTTTTTTTCATGCAGCTGCCCTGCTTCCCATTTTAACAATGTGGAAATGATATGTAATTATGCATTGTTACATATTCGGATATGTTTATTTTTACTTACCTTAAAGAATAATTCTAAGTACTTCTTTCTGGAGCACAGCAACTATCTCATCATAGTACTTGTGCAGAAACACTTTTGAGATTATGAGAGGTTTCATGTTTTCACTCTATCAAAGTCAAATAATGTATGTAGAAAGGACAGGTTACTGCAAAACGGTAAGATTTTAAGGGTAGCTTCAAGGCCCAACCCTTATCTAAAGCTGTCCCCATTTGCTGGTTGATGCCTACATTTCTCCATTTTTAATGAGCCTTGAACTAAGTTCTGAGTCCTTGAGCTATATCATGATTCAAAACTTCCTGAAGGGAGACATTTGGGCCAATGAAGGAGGAAAAAAGACTTTCTTTAGGAGAGGGCCTATAATATATTAAGCTAAAGGCCACATATGTAACTTTCAAATTAACATTTAATATAGTTAATTCAGAACAGTGTATCAATCATCTCTGTTTTCTTTTGATACGATAAGCACTGGGAAAATTAAAAACAGTTGAAACATTATTTCCATGGATAATGAGAACCGGGCAGAGTTTAGAAAAATTTTTTATTCTCAGGCAGTAATTTAATCCATATTGCTAAGTGAGTAATAGACTCATAAATACCATTCTTCTATTCCTTAATTGTGTGTGTTTTGTTTTTGTTTTTACTGCAGCTTCGGAAAGCAGTGATGGATCACATATCTGATTCTTTCTTGGAAACCAACGTCCCTTTGCTAGTTCTCATTGAGGCTGCAAAGAGTGGGAACGAAAAGGAAGTGAAGGAATATGCCCAAGTTTTCCGTGAGCATGCCAACAAGCTAGTGGAGGTAAGTCAGGAGAGGCCTGAAGAGTAGAACTTATTGATGGGTTTAGTCTCTACACACTCCCTTTCGAGTTTCAGTAGACAGCCCTTCTATGGTTTTCTGGTTTTCCTGGAGAAATAAAGTCCTGAATGCTGCCTTTTTTTTTTTTTTAACCTTCTCGTGATTCCATCTGCTAACCAGAAGCAGGTTATCAGTATTCCTTCCTTTCTCTATATCACAATTCTAAACATGTTCTGGAATGCATCTGCTAATTTTCCTGAACAATAGGTAGAGGCTGAGGCAGAAGAGGTAGAAGGGATGCTCCAAAGTGCCAAATGCTAGCTTTGATTTGAGAGAATAGAATTAAAATTGCTGAATGGAGGTTTAAATGCTTCCCTTTTTTTCCTCCTTATCCCTCTCTCCACTCCATGCCCCTCAGCCTAGATTAGCTGGCCACATTATATGCTAGTGAAAAAAGCATCTCACTTTTCCCAAAGAGATATTGGGATTCCTGATGAAAGATCTTGGGACAGTTGGAGGAGTGTAATTTCAGAGTCGTAAATATATTCTATGTGTTAGAGAAATCTGTGGAGGTTGTTTTATAAATGCAGAATTGTGCTATGTAATATTGGAAAAATATTATTCAAGGCCAATAAAATGAAAGTAAACTGATAACCAGGCTGCTTGTATCTAGGAGCTGAAAACCAAAGCTTGGCAAAGGTTGGATTTAGTGATGTGGACTGACTAGAAACTTAGAGATGTTAAATAGAAAGTGTGTATGCTTGAAGAAAAGAGTCTAGGAGGGGTGAAGATCCTGGCAAAGTTAGGGAATAGTTATCAGGGCCAGGCTGCAAGCACTTGAAAACAACAACAACAAAACTCTGGTATATCCCCACTTTAATTCACCATGACAACAGTCATCAAGTTGAGTGTGCAAAACCCTGGGCCAGAGTATTGGAACACTTGAACCCTTGAACTTCCCTCCATAATCCCAGTGTCTTGAGGCAACACCAGCCTGGAACTAAAATTAGACCTACTTATGACATCAAGGCAATCTCTCTAGCTCTGTCTCCACCTGCAAGTCAAGAACTCCATCACCCCTCACATTCCACCTACATGTTGCAGGAGTTCACTTAGCCATTGAGGAAGCCAGAGTCTTCTCAAGGTTGACTTTCCTTGTTTTGAGAAAGAGAAGGTAAAAAAAGAGCAGAGGTAGAGTGGGAAGGGGAGGAGGAAGAAGAAAAGAAATAATGCCGAATGAATGCTACAAAAGTTTTAAATATTCATATGTAATAAAATAGTAGTATTAACATAGAGATAGACCATCACATTAATGTAACTTCATTGTTTACAAGATAATTGCAAAACTTATAGAAATCATTAATTAATGATGTGTTGTAGACATTGTGGACAGAAAGAAGGGACATGAGTTCAAAGTTGTGTGATAAACATATCCTATTTCCATTCTTGTCTGTGTCATTCCGTAATCCTGTATGTAGCCTCATTTGAGATAACACTTAACTTCAAACTTGATGCCCTGTGTAAATGTGAGCCCAAGTAGCCCTCATGCCTACTCATTCTCCCTTCTCCTATGATAGACCCTGGACCTAGTCACCATTTCCCCTCATCCCATCTGTAGGATTCCCTGTAGAGGTGACCAGCCACTGTGAGTGATCCCTGACCCTCAACTTGTGGCAGAAGCAGAAGGCTGAGGTCAGTCAGAACCCCATGGTTCAGAAAATCATTGTTTTGCTTCCCTCAGTTATTCCCTTTATTGCCCCTGAGTGGTCACTGCAGGCAGCAGCACTGTGGAATGTCTCCATGCCCAGATAATATAGGAACTAGGGTGGGACTGGCCTGATTGGAGAGGAACTAGAATAAAAAAACATTTCTGTAGGTTATGTCCTACAAACAAGTGCTATATTGCTGATGTATACATGTAAAAAAAAAAAAAAAAAGCTGGATCACTGGGCTGAAAGTCACTAATTTTCTAATTTTGAAAGTACTTATTGTGCATCTGGGTTGCTTAGTCAGTTAAGTGTCTGACTTCAGCTCAGGTCATGATCTCATCATGGTTTATGGTTTTGAGCCCTGCATCGGGCTCTGCACTGACAACCCAGAGCCTGCTTCATATTCTCTGTCTCCTCTCTCTGCCCCTTACCTGATCATGTTTTGTTTTGTTGTTTTTTTCCTCTCTGTCTCTCTAAAATAAATAAATAAATACACATGAAAAGAAAAGAAAAAAAAAAGTACTTGTATAGAAATGGGCATCTTTTTAGACCTTAGTTTTTGTGTCTATAATATGAGAAATTTGGTTAATATGTTGATTTTATACCCATTGACTTTGATAATCCACCTACTAATTCCAGAAGTTTGACTGTTTCCTTTTGGATTTTCTTTATATCAATCATGCTGTCTGTAAATTATGACAGTTATATTTCTTCTTTTCCAATCCTTATACCTTGTTTTTTCCTCTCATTGTTGTACTAGTGGGGACTTTCAGTATGATATTGTGGTGATAGACTTTTTTTGTTTCTTCTAGATCTCCATGAGAAAATTTTAATGTGTTATTACTAATTGTATTGTTTCTTCTAGACTTCTTGTAGATAATGTTATCAGATTTAGTTCCCTTTTATTGCTCATTCACTAAGAATATAGAATTGTATCAAGCAAGTTTTCTGCACATTTTGAGACAATTAAATGTTTGTTTGTTTTTGTTTTTTTTTTGTCTCCGTTAATATCCTTCAGAAGTGTTGGTATCTAAATTATGCTTTTCCTCAAAAAAAGAGTAAAAAAAAAAAAAAGAGCAGAAAACCTGCCATTACTTAGTTTTTTAAATGTTTGGAGGAATTCACCGATACAGCAACCTGAGCCTGGGTATTTATTTGAGGAAAGGTTTACACATTGCAGATTCAATTATTTTTAATAAATGTAAGACCATTAAAATTTTCTATTTCTTTTTGTGTCAGCTTTCATAAATTGTATTCTAGGAATTTGTTATTTTTATTTAATTTTCAAGTTATTTGGCATAAAATTATATATAATATTCTCCTTTTAAAAATAATCTGTGTCAGGATGCCTGGGTGGCTCAGTGGGTTAAGCATCCAGTTTCACCTCAGGTCATGATCTCATCGTTTATGAGTTAAAGCCCTGTGTCACGCTCTGTGCTGACAGCTCAGAGCTTGGAGCCTGCTTTGTATTCTGTGTCTCCATCTCTCTCTGCCCCTCCCCTGCTCATACTCTGTCTGTCTGTCTGTCTCTCTCTCAAAAATATATATAAACATTAAAAGTAAAAATGAATCTGTATTTGCATTATTATTTAAGTTCTTTTACTCTTTATAGTGCTAATTGGTGCCTTCTCTCTTTTTTTCTCAGTTCTGCAAGAGGTTTATAAATTTAATATTATTTTTTATAACATAGCTTTAAGGTTTGTAGATTTTCTTTGTTTTCTATTTTATTTATGCTGTTATTTTTATAGTTTTTATGCTTTCTTCTGGTATGACTTACTGTTTTTCTAACTTTCCAAAATCAACAATCACATTATTGATTTTTAGCCTTTTTTATTTTAGTAATATATGCATTTAAGGCTTAATTTTTCCCTAAGCTATGCTTTTATCTAATTATTTTCTACTGACCTAATTTTTAGCTCACTCATCCTGCTTCCATTTGTGTCCAGTATTCTTGAAACTGATTTATTAAGTTCAATTGTTTTAAAATTTATAGCCAATTCTTGTTTTGTTTAATTGATTCTGGTTTTCTAGTAAAATTCATTACTAGATCTCTTTTAAAAAATATGTTAATCATAGTTATTTTTAAAGTCCAAATCAAAGAACTCCAACATTTAGGTCAATTTCTTTTGTGTTTTATAGTTGCCCCACAGAGGGCAACTCTTCCCCACCCACACAGAAAAAGTGGCTTGCATTTAGAGACTGATGATGCAGCATACCAACAGAGGGGGTGAGCGGGTTCATTAGACATAAAAAAGGACTTTTGAGGAAGAGCAGAGCAGGCACACAAGCTAGTCCTGAGTAGCTTCAGTAAAAACAAGAAAAAGTGGTTTTGGGTTTTATTTTGTTAGAGAGGTGGACTGGGGTCGAGACCTCCATGTGTGACCTGGGGTTTGAATGGTTCAAACTTCCCTGTTGGCATTGAAAACAAGGTGGGCTTTCATACGAGGTTGCCCAGTTGTGGGGCAAGATGGAAAGGGGGAAGAGTGGGGCTTAAGAGCTGTCAGCAAACATTCAAAATGGAGTAAGATCGTGAATTATGATTCACCCCTAATGTTTGATAACTGGAATGTGCAATGTTTCATTTAATTGAATTTGAATTTGTTTAAGGTGTTATGGAGCTCTATGAGACTTCCAAAATGGAGGCAGACTTTTTATAGCATCTGTTTTTATTATTTGATTTTTATCTTGATTATGGCCTTTTAAAAACCATGTTAGGTAATTTTTTATTGAATGGCAAACACTTGTATGAAAAAATATAAAGGATCTGTGTTTTAGTGTTTTTGGCTGCTAGAAGAAAATACCACAGACTGGGTGGTTTATATACAACAGAAATTTATTTCTCACAGTTCTGGAGGCTGAAAGGTCCCAAGGGCAAGGCAGGAGAATGGATGCATTCTGGTGAAGGCCCTCTTCCTGGGTCATAGCAGGTGCCTTCTCGCTGTGTCCTTACATAGTGGAAGATGTAAGGGATCTCTCAGGAGTCTTTTGTAAGAACATTAATCCCATTCATGAGGGCACCATCCTCCTGACCTTAGAGACTCTCAAGCCTCCACTTCCAATATGATCATATTGGGCATTAGGATTTCAACACATGAATTTTGGCAGACAGATAATCAACATTCCGACTCTGTAGTTAGGCTACTGCTTTCTCTTTCCATAAAGTATTCACTGTACCCTAAAGGGCAGCAGATGTTGTGATGAGCACCGGGCATTGTATGGAAGTGTTGAGTAACTAAATTTTACACCTGAAACTAATATTACATTGTATGTTAACTGGAATTAAATAAAAGCTAAAAACTAAAAAAAAAAAAAAAAAAAGCAGCAGAGAGATAGACCATTTCATTCCAAAGACTGACATGATCTGAACCTAGTGTAACCTTTTTTAGGTTTAAGCTACCTTTCTTTTACCCCCGTACTATGGAATGGGGCTGCCAGCCGAGGACCAGATGTGTTACTAAGTATCTCAACTTATTTCTGAAGCAATTTCTCCAGTTTTTGTTTTCCTGTCATGATATGGTTGGAAACATGGTTCTGCTTTTTTAATGCTTTTAATGTGTAATGTAACAGAGAAAGATCTTAACAGGATAAAAACAAACAAACAAACAAAAAACCTGTGACCAGGTGCCAGTCTTTGAACCTCCCTTCTCTCTGAGACCTTTGCTTTCTTGGATGTCCTGGATTCCAGTGTTTGCCTCTCCAGATCTATGAGATTGTTAGAAACTCTAAATAATTATCTTCCTCTCAGCAACTACCTTTTATGTGGTGTCTCGGTTTCTTTTTCAACACAGAATTAGCAAATGTTTGGGAAGAAAAGTGAAATGCACAAAGTTAGGGACCCTCAATGAACATGTCTTCTTGAGCAAGTGTGGTTTGTGACTCCCTTGGCAGTTGTCTCATGCTTTCAAGGAAATTATTTTTATGCTGTATTTCTAGTTGTTCTCAGCAGGAGAGTGAGTCTCTCTTTTTTTCATGTTTATTTTTGAGCGCGCCCGCTTGCGCGCTAGAGAGCGCAAATGTGCTTGCAGGGGAGGGGCAAAGGGGCAGAGAATCCAAAGCTGGCTCTGTGCTGACAGCAGTGATCCTGATGTGGGGCTCAAAGCCAGGAATTGTGAGATCACGACCTGAGCCAAAGCCAGAAGCTTAACTGACTGAGCATCGCAGGAACCCCAGAGAGTGGGTCTCTTATTGGCTACTCCTTTATGGCTGGAGTTAGAAATCCCCGAGAGAGCTGGTTTAGGTAAGTTTGCAGGGCTTTTCTTTGTTTCATTAATATTTTTAGTCAGATATCTCTTTTTTCAGTGGAAATATTGACCTTCCATACCTGAAAGAAATACATTAATTGATAACAACAGTTCTGATTGAATTGAAATAACGATCCCAGTGCTTCGTCCATTTCCTGTAGTTCCTTCATTTAGCGTGCCCTTCTGCCAAACGCCACCTCACAATCCTTCCAGGGCACATTTGATCCCTATTTAAGAACTTCTGATGGAGCTCTGAGTTGCCATTAATATAAATTACATAAGCATTATATTTCAGATAATTTTGAATGAAGAATGATTACATAAAATAATCATTGAATCAATGGTAATAATTTTAGCTCCTCAACATTTTTTTAGTTATTGAATTTCATTATAGTATATCCACTTTTCCATCAATTTGTATGATTTTTTTCTCATATTTCTGTGCCACATTCTCCCAGTTTGGTATTTGCTGTTCACAGAGATCAGTGTGATGAAGTCAATGGAAGGTGTCACGACCTATAACACTCTGTTGTGGTCCTTAGAACATCTGTAACAAGGGCAGTTTTAGTGCAAATAAAATATTAGCAAAATATGAATCAGAAAAAAATAATTTGGCCTTTCATAATTACCTTAACAAGTGAAATTTTATGGTTTTCTTCCCCACAGTGTAACATTTAATGAAGACAAGGTGAATTTACACCAGGGTTTGTTGATTAAGAGAATTTAACAGGTCAGTTATGATGCTTTGGGGTCTATAATGTCAGCCATTATAGGACATATCACCAGTAGAAATGAATTATTTTCAATGTAGCCGTTTTGCCTCATCTCCAGAATCCAGCTAACTCATCCCCTCTGAGAGTTGGCTGAGGGCTTCAAGGTAAAGGTGACTCTGAGGGTCTGCTGAGCTGATCAGAGGACCCCTGTTGTACCTCCTTTCCAAGGCTTGTCAAGAAATGGAATGCAAAGTATGCCAACTTAGTACCAAAGTGATGCAGTCTGGGTAAGGGCAGAGTGGATGTAAAATGTGGGCAAAATAAGCATTGTTACAAAGAAAATACAAGCTAATCTGGAAAATGAGATGCAGAATCAGTACAGCTGTTTTCAGAGCCTCCAGACTGGTTTTATCCCTTCCATTGCTTTCTGACTCAGAGTCGAGGCGCTTCTCCTCTTTCTCCCCCTACATCTGTACCATGAGCAACAAAAGGGTTTGTATGTAAGCTTAAATGTGCCATTGTCTGTCATACTGCAGTGTCCTCCCAACAGTCATCTCTCATATGCCTGGTCCTCCTTCAGACCCTTCTGCACATGGCAGAACTTCTAAAAATGCAAGTTGATCATGCAGTGTTCCTGCCTGAGGCCATTCAGAGACTTCCTATTGTTCTTAGGTGAAAAACCAACATAATAAAGACCTATGCAGGGCTTGCATGATCTGGCCCCGTCTTCAGTCTCTAACTAGCCTTCTTGCCCTCTCCCACTTCCCACAAGGTATCAGCCTCACACAGACCGTCTTCCACTTGTGGGATGTGCCGTGCTCCCTCCACACCAGGCTTGTGCTTAGGTTGTCTCTTTCCCAGCAGACTCCCCATTCTACTTCTTCCTCTCATTTCTAATCATTGTTCAGCTTTCAGCTCAAACATCATGTCCCTGAGTGGGATCAATTCCCTGTGTTTTTTATTCTTAGGGAACACTATTTACTTTTGATTTGCACACATCCAGCTCTACTATTGTATGCTATTTCTCCTGCCAGATAAGCAGTTCCTTTAGAAAGGGGCCATGTCTAATTGATTCCTAACTAAATCGCAGCATGTGGCTGAGTAGTTAGCATATAGCAGGTATTCAATAAATAGATGTTGCCTAAAGAGTGAATAAAATAATGAATGCAGCCAGGATACTGCCAACTTTTTGGCTCCTGGGATAATATATTTTAATAGCATGGCTGCAGGGGCTGAAGGTCCCTAAACAGGTGCCTCTTGGGGTCACTAAAGAGGCATTGTGCTTATTTAATTTCCTAATTACTGCAAAGAAGGAACCTCAAATCTAAGAAGGACTAATGCGGAGAACTCCCATTTCTACTGAGTAGAAAGACCTCGCTGTTTGCAGGCTTAAGAGAAGTTGAACAGACTCTGTCATGATGCTCCTGAGGTAGTGCCCCTAACTCTGTTGTCATGTCTCCCCAGCCAACTGCCTCAGGAGCATGTGGTTGTCCTGATCCTTGGTTACCAAGGATGTGGGAGAGGGATGTGGTTCTGACACAGTGAAGCACACAACTGATGCCAGAACAGTGATGAGTTGGACAACGGAATCTCAGTTCTCCACTTTGTCCTCCTGGTTTACTCCTGAAGGCAGTACCCTATGCAAGGAGCAACTTGAGTCTGTAGCAAGTGGAAGGTTGGAAATGAGGGGCAAGTCCTAATATTCAGAATAACTAATGTGATCATCAGCAAAGCACAGTCTGCCTCTGTTCCAGCCTTGAGTAAATTGCTTTTCTCAATCTTTCCACTTCATTCAGAAAAATTCATTCAACAGCAAATGTGCTGAGTGGCTACCATGTGGTGACAGGTGCTGGCAAGATAACCGTGAACAAACCAGATAAACTTCCTGCTCTCACGGGGCATACTTTTGGGGAAGATAGAGAAAAAGTGAGATAAATGTATAAATAAGGTGGAAACTGAGTACTGAAGAGCAAAATAAAGCAGAGCAGAGTGGTAAGAGAATGATGATGGAGACGGGCATATGTGAGCAGAAAAGGCTTGTCTCCTCAGATGACTATTAAGCAGGGACCCGAAGGAAGTGGAAGAATATTGTGGGAACAGAAAAGGCAAAGCCCCCCAAGGCAGCAGTGTGCTTGTCGTGTTTGCCTAAGAACAAAGTGACTCATGTGCCTGCAGGTCAGAGGGAGTGGAAATTATTTCAGAGATGAGATTGAGGGCTGGGTGTAAACACTGTGTATTTTGCTCAGATATTTAAAACTCTTGAAGGCTTTGAACAAGGCATGCCATGATCTGACTTCCATGCTGAGAATTACTCTGCTGCTATATGGAAAATATATAGTAGAGTGACAAAAGTAGATGGGAGAATAGATAAAAGAACGTTCCAGTAGTCCAGCAAGGGGTTGGCGCTATGACTAGAGGAGAGGCAGTGAAGGTGTGGGCAGAAGTGCTTAGATTTGGGTTATATTTCCAAGGTTGAACCAATGCATTGTGTGTTAGGAGATGAGGCAGACAGGAGTCTGGGATGAGGTTTTGACATGCTGCAGTAGTGAAATCACTTGGAACTCTTAAAAAACATAGCTTACACGCTCAGACTGGCTTGATTAGCTCTGGCTGCAGCTTTGTGATAGGCGCAATCCTGAAAACCCTATGCAAATATCTTGGGTTTAAATAAATACAATAGAGCTTTGTATATTACAGGATCTTGATTCAAACTGTGAACTGAAAAACTCAAGAAAAGCTGCATCAAAAACTACATTGGTGGAAATAGGTCTCCATGCTTTTTTTAAAATATTTATTTATTTTGGGGGGAGAGTGTAAGCAGGAGAGGGGGACAGAGGATCTGAAGTGGGCTCTGCACTGACAGGCTGACAGCAGCAAGTCCAATGTGGGGCTCAAACTAACGAACTGCAAGATCATGACCTGAGCCAAATTTATTTATTTATTTATTATTTGAGAAAGAGAATGTATGAACTGGAAGAGGGGTAGAGGGAGAGGGAGAGAGAATCTTAAGTAGGCTCCATACTCATTGCAGAGCCCCACTCAGGCCTGGTCCCACAACTCTGGGATCATGACATGAGCCAAAATCAAGAGTCAGATGCTCAGTTGACTGAGCCACCCAGACACCCCCATGTTTTTTTTTTAAAGTACACACCAGACATTCTCATCTTTTTCTCAATGCTGCCCTCCTCAATCCAATTAAAATATCAGAACTAGAATTGAATTAGTAGAATGTCTCAAATATTTGAGCCATAACAAGTCTGTAAATCATTATATTTTATAAAGAGCTATTTTGTTCACCTTAAGCACATATTACACTTACAGTATTTATTTCCTGTCTTTGAAGAAGTGTATACTCCAATACCACCCCTCCCCAAATTCCGATTCCTAAGCTACCATATTATATAATTTTTCCTATAACATACAATAAAGCGTTACAAAAAAGTTTAAGCATTCACCTTAAGCCCTTAATGATTGTTTAAACATAGAGCTAGGGTTCTTTGTAAGCTTTCATCACCTTATTTAATGCATTTGACAATCAAATGAAGTAGCCATTATATTTTTACTCCATTTTACACATGAGAAAACTGAAGTTTCAAGAAGTTTAATAACTTTCCCAGTGTCATACAGATAGAGACAGAATTCATGCACCAACCCAGGTATTTCAGACTCCAGAGACCATGCTTTTCACCACTGTGCAACACTGCCCAGGCTCTTGTCCAAGGTATCCATATAGATTAGAGTCCAATCCTTCATGTAAGTATTTAGTACAGGGCCTGGCCCCGAAGTAATTGCTTGAAAATGTTAGCTGCTTCTGTCCAGGTATTAAGTTCCATATCTGTCAAATCATATTTCATGTTTATTTATTTTGAGAGAGAGAGAATGAATGTGCAGGGGAGGGGCAGAGAGAATCCCAAGCAGGCTCTGCACTGTCTGCATAGAGCCTGATGTGGGGCTCGAACACATGAACCGTGAGACCATGACATGAGATGAAATCGAGAGTCAGATGCTTAACTGACTGAGCCACCCAGGTGTCCCTCAGATCACATTTCAGAGAAGAGCCGTATTTACCACACACATCCCTGGGGGTAACACATATTACTGCAAATGAATTCCTATACACACTAGTGGAGTAAGTCATTCAAGTTGCTTTTTTTTTTAAGTTAATTTACTTAAATATTTGGAAAAAGAGAGAGAGCTCATGTGAGGAAGGGCAGAAAGAGGGAGAGGGAGAGAGAGAATTCCAAGTAGGCCCCCTGCTGTCATCACAGAGCCCAATACAGGGCTTGATCTCACAAAATGTGATATCAGACCTGAGCTGAAATCAAGAATCAGATGTTTAACCTACTGAGCCCCCAAGTGCCCCCCAAGTTGCTTTTTGGTGTGGGTATCGATTGTAAGTTGTAATTAAAAACTAGCTTCAGGAATCTTCATTGCCACAGTCTGCATTGTTTATGTCTGCTTGAATTCCTAAATGCCATGGACTTTCAAGGTTGCTTACAAATAGTAAATTCTAAAGATTTTAAATACTTCATGTCAGAGGGCTTCTACACTGCTTGAGTTAACTACACACATGATGTAAACACTGCCAGGTTACATTTTAATCTTTACAACATAGTCAATATGCAAAGTGCATGGCCATATCTTTGAAGTCAGTTATTTTTTAAGTTAAGAAGGACTGTTAATTTCTACAAAACCTTGGTTTCCTGGCATCTAGATAAAAACTTGTCCCACCATGACCTACCCCCAAAATTCACCCAAAGGTGAATTAAGTATCCTTAGAAGAAACATCCAGAAAAGAGAGGCCAGTTAACTGTGTTTTACACACCTAAGGAGAAGAGAAAAGATAATCAACATTTATCTTGTTTTCTATGCTAGATATTATTGTACTTTCCACACATTATCTCTCTTAATCCTCTTAACAACTAGGTGCTTTAATCATCAATATCCTAGTCTGGCAGATTAGGAAACTGAGGCCCAAGGAAATGAAAAGTGGCCCGACCGAAGTCACCGACACCACCAGCTGATGAGTGAGTGACAAAGACAGAATGTCCTCCCACCATCCCTCTTTCTCCTCTTTCTGTATATATATATTTATAGCTATAATTCCAGTCATCAGCCTTTTATATTTATTAACAGTTTGTCCTCACCACAATAAAATCGTAACACAGCACTATACTAAATTTATGTTAGTCTACTCTCCAAGGCTGAGAAAGAGTAGTATTATTAAGGATTAGAAAGATTCTGAAGAACCTGGGATCTGGGCTGTAATTGTGGTGATGCCAGTTCAGACTTTGGAGTGTGATATTCAGTGTCATTGCTGCAGATGGGTAGGACATATTTGGTCTTTGGTTATACTAAATAATGAGTTTTACTGTTTCATCACCCACATAGGGAGTGACTGTTCTCTGTATACTTGTGTGTGTTTTCTCCTTAGTTTGTGTTTTCTACAACTGTTTAAAGGTATGGATTCTTTAGTCCAGCAGAGACTTTGCTGTGTAGCATAACCTTACATTATTAAGGTCAGACCCCTTCCATGCAAAAAATGAAAAATTGAGCCCCATTAAAAATGATGTGGTTTGTTTAATACCAAGAAGTTTTTAATTGCCCAGGAAAAAACTCTCTGACACTTATGTGTTCAGTCTTTGTTAGCTCTAAGGGCTTTTTATATCACACTGTCCCCTAGCCAGCCTGGAGCCATAGTTTGAGAGGGATGGCATGTTGGGGCATTGTTCTTTTGAACTAAAAACAGGTTTTCAGATTACCATTACTCCATTAGCTTTAGAAGGTTGTGGAGTTTAACTTCACAGAGCCCTGTGGCCAGCCTGAGGCTCAGCATATATGTACTTTCAACGCTTAACCTAAAAATCAACACTGGGTGCTTTGCATGTGATGACTGGGATTTCTCTGATGGTGTAACGGTCTACCCTACGGCTGTGAGAATGAATAAATCATTGTAATCCTCTGGCCCTCACACTTTGTATCTGGCACTTCAGCATTTAGGTCCTATCCATCTCTGACATTCTATATTCTGAGGACCTTTCCCTTTCTAGGAAAAGGGAAGACCCAAATAATTTTCCTGTTCTAGAATGCATTTGTGATTGAAACTGGAATTTGGGGACTATGAGAAGAACATGTCACTGCACCCTTTTCCTGGTGCCCTCCTGATTCAAACAAACATGCAACTGAAGCTTAGGGTACAGTTGGTGGCTAAGCTGTCTCAGAGCAAAAAGTACCCAAAAATATGGATTCCATCACTACTTATCATCCTCCCATGGCTTTTGTCTCTGAGTGACCCAGTGTCTGAAAGATAGGCTCGAATGCCTGCTGATCAACTTGGTGATTGTATAGGCAGGAACCAAAGAGAGAGTATATAAGTCAATGCCTGCCACAGAGAAAAATCTACATATTAGCTAAATTGTTAATGAGATCATTTTTTGGTATGAATTAAAAGCTCCCATTTTTTTCGTTTTCTGCAGGCTTATTGGTGCCTGTTGGTAAAAGCCAATAGTTGGGAATGGTGCCAAAGAATGGCAGGTAGTATGGCATTCTATAGCACACCCCACTCCAGTCTCCAAAAAGTATTCTCTGCCCCTCACAGCCACTCTACCATGTCTGAGTGTGTGGGTATATATTAGACGTATACACATTGACCTAAAGACCAAATACTTTTTCAATCATACATAAAATATAATATGAATATCTTTTGGGAAAAGAGATGTTTTAATTGATCTCTAATATAAAATCTAAGTAAAAACTGCCTGCAGTACTAATGCATCTTCCAGAAATTTCCACACTGCCCCTTTCAAACAGATTGGTGCTCTCAGCTGCTCCTATTCAGACATTTTAGAGTTGCCCCAGAGTGTGAATTTCACATATTCCAGGTACCTAAGAATTGAGTCAATATTTTCGTATAATGCCAGTTGCCACCAAAATATAGTACTTACTTAGACTGACAAGTTGCTATTTTCTATGCTAAAACAATAGAAGCCCATGATTTATCTTTACTAAATGTTCTTTTTTTGTTTTTGAAGATTGAAAACATAAACACATTTTTTCAAATCTCTAAGATTTCCTGAGCAAATGATTCCCTTTTACCAGGTTTATGTGGAGGGATCCAAGACATCAAGCCCCACCAGCTTCCCTCCCACCCACACAGTTTTTCTTATTTTTTTTCTTATTTTGAATTTTCTAAAATGTTGGTTTGTAACTTAATTTCAAAACACAAGATGCTTTGATGGTGAAGCCTGTAATGTATGGACAAAAATGCACTTCAGATTTCCTGTGTAAGGAATGGCGTTGCATATTTTCTGTAAAATGTTATGACAGGTTCCACATGGAAATGGAAGTTTGGAGGTTGTTAATGGCAGCAGGGCAGCAGAATTTCCTATGGATCAGTAGTTTTGCAAACTAAAAATAGGCAGTGATCTGACCTATCCCACTGCAGTACCCGGCCAAGGAGGCTGTTTTGATCCTATAATCAAGTAGCTCAAAAAGTCAAGTCTTTTCAAGTAGGCACCTTTAAGTATCTGTTACATGGAGCTTTAAAAAAAAAACAAATTTGTAATTTACATTGAAATTGATATGATTTTCACGTACCCATTCTATAAACATGACTCCAGGAAGGTCTTTGTCCCCATCAGAAGACCTCTAACATCTTAGCCTTACACCCATCTAGGGAAGAAGCTCAGGTGGGCCCTCCCACTCCCCCTTTGGAGGGTGAATCGTCCCTGCCCAGGTAAAATCCAGAGTTGAGAGAGACATAACCAGACTCTCATTTAAGGGGCCATCAGGGGTTAAGGACAGGTCACATTCTTACAGAAGAAACTGGAAATACAGTTAGGAACAGTGGAGAAGGAAGACTGGAGGGTTTACACTGGTGGAAAGTGGGGGAGAGGAAGGTCTAATGGGCAGGAAGGCAGGGAATCTGGTTGCCTCCACTAACTGCTCCACCTGAGGCAGCTGTGCTTCATAGGTAGGAAATCTTTTTCTTTGCCCTTGAATTTTGCCTTGAGGACCATTTCCCCCTCTCACTGACTTTATACACTCTGTTTGATCTCTGTTATTTATCCCCATGGTCCGCGTATCACCAGAATCTCTTCAAATAGGCATTAAATATATTTGTAGGCTTTAGTGCCTTGTATTTCTACAAATACTGGTTATATTATTGCCCATTACTCCCCCTGATTTTTTTTGAGGGAGAGTGGGGGAATGAATCAAATATCCAGTGAATTCTCTTTGTTTGATTTTTGCCTGGAATTTTGAGGGTAACAATTACTTTTCTCAAAGTGAAAACAATTCAGCCTTTGTCCCAGCTGCTTCACTCGAGTTTTGGAGGAAGAGCTTTTGCTCAAATACCATCAATAAAGGGCTGCCGCAGAATTCTGAATAGTTTCTCACGGTCAACAAGTGCTAATGACATTTGTGTAAGTGATTTTCTTGCCCTGAAAAGTCCAAGTATAAATCCACATGGAGATCTTCAGCCTGTCTTGGAGAACTTCAATGTGAAGTGACTATTTCCATTATAAGTTTTCCTCCAAGGAGCAAGTCAGTGATACTTTCATTTTCACAAAGTTGCTTGTCATTTCCTAGCCACCAAAACTCAAGTTATTAAGTTATCTTCCATAATAGCTTTCAAAGGACTCAACTCTTTGTTCAAAGAAATTTAGAATTTTGCAGAAACTTAACGCGTTACTAGCTGCTACAGTGGTGTACTTGGGATTGCATATCATTCTGGAATAACATGTGGGTAATCATGATTTTAAAGGAGTTGATATCCTGTGGGTGAAATTTTATACATGGCTAGAGATGATGCAGATCAAAGTGTTTAATGAAGAATATATAATTACAGCAGGGTTTCTCAGCTTCCTCACTACTGACATTTTAGCCTCTTAAATCTTTGTTATGAGAGGCTTTCTTGTACATTGCAAGATGTTTAGCAGCATCCCTGGTCTCTGCCTACCAGATACCAGTAGCACCTTGTCACCCAGTTGTGACCACCAAAAATGCTATAGAAATCACCATAGATCCCCTAAGGGATCAAATAGTTCCTAGTTGAGATCACTCCTCTATAATCTTGAAGTAAAATAAATACATATATCGTAAATATAAATTGTATACTTTCAGTGCGCCATAATACATTAATTTGTCATACACATTATTTTATCTGAATAGAATGACCAGATAATGGAAGAAATAGGTTGAAGGTGTATTTCTTAATTAAAATTATCACTGAGGGGTGTCTGGGTGGCTCAGTCGGTTAAGTGTCCGACTCGATTTTGGCCCGGGTCATGATCCCACAGTTCGTGAGTTCAAGTCCTGCTTGGGATTCTCTCTGTCTCCCCCTCCCTCTGCCCCTTCCCCACTTGCGTGCATGCTTTCTCTCTCTCTCAAAATAAATAAATAAACTTTAAAAAATTATCTCTGAGATTGTTGTTACTCAAAACTCTCACTGGTTTCTCTCCCTGTAAGTAATTTGGTGAAAACTTGTCCCCAAAAGATTTTTCTGTGATCTTTAATGTTTCCTAAAATCTCACCACCTAAAGAATGTCTTAGTAGTAAGGCTAATGTCTTAGCCTGAAACCACTTCCATAAGGGGACACTTAAGTGTTGTTCAAATAGAAATATTCCATTAGGGGCGCCTGGGTGGCTCAGTCAGTTGAGTGTCCGACTTTGGCTCAGGTCATGATCTCGCGGTTTGTGGGTTTGAGCCCCGCTTCGGGCTCTGTGCTGACAGCTCAGAGCCTGGAGCCTGCTTCCAATTCTGGGTCTCCTTCTCTCTCTGCCCCTCCCCCACTTGTGCTCTGTCTCTCTCTGTGTATCAAAAATAAATAAACGTAAACTTTTTTTTTTTAAAGAAATACTCCATTAGGATTTACTACGGCAACTGGCTGCAACTGGATAAGTTCAGGTATTTAAGGGAAGGTGGGTAGATAATAGCATGCGAGGAGAGATGTGTACATAGAAAATGAAAGATGACAAGGACCAACCTCATTCACATCACCAGTAAGGTTCAGGACCAGTTATTAAATAAGACTGTGGGGCAGATATCACACATGCTCAATAAATGCTTATTATTTGAGAGTTAAAATTTGTGTTGGAATTCCCTAGATAAGCCAGGTCTCAATATACCTTTGTAGTCTTTCTATTACTTTCTTAAAAAGGAAAACACACACACACACACACACACACACACACAGAGAGACTTTCATGCAATTAATAGTTTTCCTTAGTGCTCTGATATATCACAGAATTGCTCTCTCTGAGCCTTAACTCCTGCCATTTTCTTAGGCAGGAATGTCTTTCCTGTTTCTACCTAGTGATCTCTTGCTTTAGTTTTTAAATGAAATGATGAGAAGAATGCAGGATAATTTTCAAGAAATTAGGGAGAAATATGTACTGTGGATCTAGTACAGAAGCCACATCTGAGGAGAACAGTACACAAAAGGGGAAGAATACCATCATCTCTAGGTAATGGTGGTTGACATTGGATAGACACCACACCCGTTCAAGATATGGCCCCTGGACTGACATTTGCCTTAAGTGGGAGCTTGTTAGAGTGCAGAATCTCAGTCCCCACCCCTGGCCTCAGTCTGCATTTTTAACAACATTCCTGGGTGAGTCCTATGACCTTCAAGCTTGTATAGCACTGGCATAAGAGATACCATTTTCCAGAGTGTACCTCTGTGAGATGCACTGGGTTAAAAAAGGATTACAGGATCAAATACATAAGGGAATCTTATCATCCTATAGCCACCTTTTAGAGATTCACAGCGCTCATGGACACAGAGAATGAAATTCCTAAGTTTTAAAATCAGGCTTCAGGGGTTGGAGGTAGTCTAGAATTCCAGATACATTATCATTAAGATTTGGTTATAGAAAACAACCAAAGGGGCTGACATGATGAAAGTAATGTTTTGCTTGGTTACTTTGCATCACCTTTATTATTGTTTAATGCTAAAATATGAATAAATTTTCAGATGTCATGGCTGCCAACTTACTAAAATCTATTCGTCTCCAAAATTACCCTGTCAAAGGCACTCTAGAAGTGCATAATAAGTATTAAATCAATGCTTATTTGCCAAATCTATTTATTTAGTTGGCATTATTTTTTCTGGCATTTATTCCAAAACTATTTGATAAAATGGACAATTTTAAGGTATAGGCACTATATTCATTTGCTACTGTTGCCGTAATAAAATACCACAAATTGGGTATATGAGAAATTTATTTTCTCACAGTTATGGAGGTTGGAGGTCCATAATGATGGTGCTGGCAGGTTTGGTTTCTCCTGAGGCTTCTCTCCTTGGCCTCCAAATGGCCTGTGTCCTCACATGGTCTTTCCTCTGTGTGTGTGCATCCCTGGTGTTTGCAATCAGATTGAATTAGGGCTTACCCTACCAGTAACTCAATCATTTAACCTAATCACTTCTTTAAAGGCCCTATCTCTGAATACAGCCACAATCTGATACACTTGAGGTTAGGCCTTCAACTTATGAACTTGGGGGGCATAATTCATCCTTAAAAGATACCATTTGGCTTTCTTTATGGGAAAAAAAGGCAAAAGTATTTACTTTTGTATTTATTGTGAACAATTTATGTTTCGATGTTCATCTGTTGTTTAAGCCAACGATAGCATACCTCAGAGGTAAATTTTCTAGTGATCTCAGTTATCACTAATTCTTTTTTACTCTGACAGATATTTTTACACATTTAAAAAAGGTCCCTAAACTTTCCAAGTATGTTGCACAGAGCAAGCCTGACTGCATTAAGAATTTCCTCCAACACTTAAGTCTGATTCAGGCTATTATAATCAGTTATGATACTCTTGGTATTCTTCATACTGTCCATTTCTTTATGTATTGGACCACAGACTTGGGTGAGGTGTTCACTCTGCTTTAATTTATTCACCAATGCCTCTATTTTTTCCTTCCGGGATTGATCACTAACTGCTAATCTATGAAGCCACTCACTGTGTGTTCCCCATCCACCCGCCCAACCATCTTCTTACTCATCTGTGTTAAGAACACACTTCTTACTCATCTGTGTTAAGGTACTCAACTTGAAACCCAAAAGAACTCTGAAGGTGTCTTCTAAACAGCTAAAAACCCACACAAGACCCTGATTGAAAGGGCTCAAGAAGGGGTAAAGGGCGGGTATTGCACTGACCACTGCTTCCTATGTTCTGTCTGGGAGTATCATTTCCTATCCTGAGCAACTGCCATTTTCTGAACCAGCCTGTTGCCGTTGCTGCTTGAGGTATATATATTTTCAAAATCCCTTTCTGTTTTTGACAATAAAATATTCACTGAAAATTATATGAGTGAACACAGTAGGGGTGGGAAGTGAGGACAATAATGATATTGAATATATCATGTAATTATGAGCTAGACCTTTCCAAGTCTAAATAATTCCTTGACTACTTTAGGTCCTGCTCCCAGCTGCGTCAACTGCAGCCAGGGTATCTTATTATAACTAGTGATTTGCCTTAGCAACGAAGACAGTCAAGAAAAATTCATCATCAATTTATTTTTCCTTCTACCAATGCATTTTAATGTTAAGGTATTTGCAAAAAAAGGTGGGAATTATGTGAATAAATGAAGCATTGTATGCAGCTGTGCTTGACAATAACATCTAGTGTTTGTATGGAATTGTAATATTTTCACATTTAATATTTTTATATTTTTCAAAAACACTATCATTAATATGCACCTGACTCTTGGAACAGCCCAGTGAGGAACATAAGGCAAATTGCTTCCCCAAGGGATGCCACACTGCTAGTTGGCAACAGACATGATAATATAGTCAAATTTCTACCAACCTAATATCAATTCCATTCAGCCAATATTGACTGAGTGCCTACTATGTGCCAGATACTGTTATGAACACATGAGATGTGTCAGTGAACAAAACAGAAATCTCTACCCTTGGGGAATTTAATTCTAATTGTAGAAGACAGACAGTAAATGACAGGAAAAATAAATATGTGACTTATTTAATAATTAGAAGGTGGCAAGTGCTATGGGAGGAACAAATAGCAGTAAGGGATATTGGGGATGTGGGTGACAATTTTAATTTGAGCTGTCAGAAGAGGCTAGGGTGAGAAATTGACATTTGAGCAAAGTCTGGAAAAGGGTGAGTTTTGTGTTTAGTAATGTGTCCACTGTGCCTTCCTTCCATTTGGACATTGGCCATATCATAATTACCAAAACAGCCTGAAAATGTTTTCTTAGAAGACTTAACAACCGTAGAGTGATTAAAAAGATCAGTGGGCATCAGCCCACACTTCTACAACATGGCAATGTGGAGCTAGGGGAAAGCCAATCACCTTCTCTCACTGAGTTCTGGTAAACAGGAAAGGGAAATGCCTTTTCTTTTCTTTTCTTTCCTTTTTTTCCAGTCCAACTTTATTGAGGAATAATTGACAAATAGAATTGAGATGTTTAAAATGTACAGTGTGATAGATATACATTGTGAAATGATTAAGGTAATGAACACATCCATCACCTCACATAGTTAACTATTTTTTTTGTGTGTGGTGAGAACACTTAAAATCTACTCTCAGCTACTTTCAAGTTACAATACCATATTATTAACTATAGCCATCATGTTGTACATCAGATCCTCAGAACTTGTAACTGAAACTTTGTGCCCTTTGACTTACATCTTCCCATCTTCCTCTCCCCCCCAGCCACTGGCAACCACCATATGATTCTCTGTTCTATGAAACTGGCTGTTTTTAGATTCCACATGCAAAAGATGCCATATAGTTTTTGTCTTTCTCTGATTGGCTTATTTCACTTACAGTAACGTCTTCCAGGGGCACGTGGGTGGCTCGGTCAGTTGAGCGTCCGACTTCGGCTCAGGTCATGATCTCACAGCTCACGAGTTCAAGTCCCGCATTGGGCTCTTTGCTCACAGCTCAGAGCCTGGAGCCTGTTTCTGCTTCTGTGTCTCTCTCTCTCTCTGCCCCTAACCTACTCACATTCTGTCTCTGTCTCTCTCAAAAATAAATAAACATTAAAAAAAATATAAAAAAAATAATGTCTTCCAGTTTTATCCATGTTGTTGCAAATGGGAGAACTTCTTTCACTTTTATGGCTGAATAATATGTATACATTTTCTATATATATTTTCTATATTTATATATTTTTTCATTTATCAACATATACATATTCTTTATTTGTTCATTAGAGGGCACTTAGGTTCTTTCCATGTCTTGGCTATTATGAATAATGATGCAATGAACATTGAAGTGCAGCTATCTCTTTGAGAAAGTAATTTCATTTCTCTCAGATGTTTACCCACAGTGGGATTGCTGGGTCATATATTATGTTTTTAACTTTTGGAGGAAGCTCCACACAGTTTTCTATAGTGGCTGTATCAATTTACACTCACACCAACAATGCACAAGTGTTCCCTTTTCTCCATGTCCCCTCCAGCACTTATCTCTTGTCTTTTTGATAATAGCCATTCTAATGGGTGTGAAATAATATCTCATTGTGGATTTGATTTACATTTTCCTGGTGACTAGTGATGTTGAGTACTTTTTTTTTTAACTTACTAAATTACTTATTTATTTATTTTTTATTTTTAATTCGCATTCAAGTTAGTTAGCATATAGTGCAGTAATAATTTCAGGAATAGATTCCAGTGATCCATCCCCTCGGTATAACACCCAGTGCTCATCCCAACAAGTGTCTTCCTTAATGCCCCTTACCCATTTAGCCCACTCCCCACCCATAGTCCCTCCAGCAACCCTAGCAACCCTTAGTTTGTTCTCCATATTTAAGAGACCCTTATGTTTTGTCCCCCTTCTTGTTTTTATATTATTTTTGCTTCCCTTCCCTTAACTTGATCTGTTTTGTATCTTAAATTCCATATGAGTGAAGTCCTATGATATTTGTCTTTCTCTGACTGACTTATTTCACTTAGCATAATACCCTCTAGTTCCATCCACGTTGTTGCAAATGTCAAGATTTCATTCTTTTTTATTGCCAAGTAATTCTCCATTGTATACATATGCACCACATCTTCTTATCCATTCATCTGAGCACCTTTTCATTTCACCTGTTGGCCATTATTGTATCTTCTTTGGAATGATATCTGTTCAGGTCCTTTGCTCATTTTGAAAAATCTATTTGATTATTTGTTTTCTTCCATTAAGTTGTATGGGTTCCTTAATGTATTTTGGATATTAACCCCTTACCAGATATATGGTTGCAAATATTTTCTCTAATTCTATAGGTTGCCTTTTCAATTTATTACTTGTTTCCTTTGCTGTACAAAAGCTTTTCAGCTTGTTTCCTTTAGCCTTTGTTGCCTGCACATTTGGTGTCTTATCCAAGGAATCATTGCCAAGACCAATGTCAGGGAAGTTTTTCCTTATATTTCCATTGGGGAGTTGCATGATTTCAGGCTGTACATTGAAATCTTTAATCAATTTGAAGTTAGTTTTGTGAGTATTGCAAGATAAGAGTCCAAGTTTCATTGTTTTGGATGTGGATATCTAGTTTCCCACCACCATTTATTAAGAGACTATCCTTTTCCCATTGTATGTTTTTGTCACCCTTGTAAAAAATTAGTTGATATTATATGCATGGGCTGATGTTTATTTCTCAGCTTTCTGTTCTGTTCCACCGGTCTATGGGTCTGTTTGTATGCCAATACCAAACTGTTTTGATTCCTATAACTTTGTAATATGGTTTGAAATCAGGAAGTATGATGACTCCATCTTCTTTCTCAAGATTGCTTTGGCTATTTGGAGCCTTTTGTAGTTCAAGTTTTAGGGGTTTTTTTCTATTTATATGAAAAATGCCTTTGGAATTTTGATAGGAATTGTTTTGTATCTGTAGATTGCTTTGAGTAGTAGGGACATCTTCACAATATCAATTCTTTCAACCCATGAGCACAGGATATCTTTTCATTTATCTGTCTTCAGTTTTTTTCATCAATGTGTTACAGTTTTAATTGCACAGGTTTTTCACCTTCTTAAATTAATTCCTTAGTATTTTATTGTTTTTGATACTATTGTAATTCAGATTACTTTATTGATTTCATTTTCAGTTAGCTCATTGATAGTGTATACAAATGAAGCTGATTTTTGTATGTTGATTTTGTATTCTGCAACTTTACTGAATTCATTTAGTTGTGTGTGTGTATTGTTGTACAATGTGTACAATGTGTTGTACAATGTTGTACAATGTTGTACAATGTGTTGTACAATGTGTACAATGTTGTACAATGTGTTGTACAATGTGTACAATGTTGTACAATGTTGTACAATTATGTTGTACAACACACACAAAATACAACAATTCTAAAAGTTGTGTGTGTGTGTGTTTGTGTGTGTGTGTGAAGTCTTTAGGGTTTTCAGTATATAAGATCATATCATCTGCAAGCAAAGATAATTTTACTTCTTCCTTTCGAATCTTTGTGCCTTTTATTTCTTGTTCTCGACTAATTGCTATGGCTAGGACTTCTAGTACGGTGTTGAATTGAAGTGATGTAAGTAGGCATCCTTGTCTCATTCCTGATCTTAGAGGAAAGGCTTTTAACTTTTCACCATTGAGTGTCATGCTAGCTGTAGGCCTGTCATCTATGGCCTTTATTATGGTGAGGTACATCCCTTCTATACCTAATATGTAGAATGTTTTTATAATGAAAAGATGTTGAATTTTGTGGAATGTTTTTCTTTCTTCCCTTATTGAAATGGTCATAAGATTTTTATCCTTCATTCTATTAATGTGTGTCACATTTACTGATTCATGTTTGTTGAACCATCCTTACTTCACAGGGGTGAATTCCACTTGATCATTGCCTTTTAGGGCACATACTTTCCAACTTTTTATGGAGATCACACATTTAAAGAAGTAAAAGATGTTTCTATCAATACTGAATTAATGGCTATCATGGGCTGATTGACATTCCTTAGAAGATGCTCTCATGAATATTTGGGCATAAGACTGCTCACATATTGATAGAAAGTTAGTACTTCTCTTTGCCCCTAAGATTATTCCTTAAGGGCTTTATTTTATGTCATTGGAGACCTATCTCCTTACTGTTGATTAAGGATAGAGAAAGGAAGATAGAGCTTCAAAAGGGGATTTAGGTGTCTACTCTGAGCAGCAAAACAGACACTGAGGTGAATATGTGACCTAAATGCTATAAAAACGTAGCTGATATTCCCTAAAGGAGGGATTTTATCCTGTGATCTCAAATTCTATCTTGTGATCTCAAATCACTTCAGTAGGAAGGGTAGAAAAGGTAATAATAACCCTCATTCTCAGTGGCTTAAAATAGCATAGATCTAATTTTCCTTTCTACTACCTATCCATCAAAAGTTCTAGGGTTACTTGGGAGCCCCTGTTCTTTCTTGTTATCCTTACACCAGGACTCAGACAGATGGAATGGCCAGGATTTGTGGTTGAAACATGCCAGTACTTATAGCTGAAGGGAAAGTAAAGCTTCTACTTGGAAGTGGCACAAGCTTTCCCCAGCATTCTGTTGACTAGAGAAAGCTCATCTGGACAGACCCAATTTCAGTAGGTCTATTTTATTACAGAATTAAATCTTGTCCCACAACTGGAAGGAGAGAGAACCAGAATATTTGTGACCCATACAGGAATTATCACAATGGGTAATGTTTTGAACTTCTACATATCACGAGACCTTGAAAAAAAATATTGGAGAAGTTGCTTTTTGTTTTTGGTGAGGTGTCCCTTTTGCTGCTCTGGCTGAATACCTGATTCTTCTTGTGAAGTTCTTCATTTTTCAGGGAAGAGAAGGGAAGAAAAATTTGTTCTCAGATTTGTAGTTAAAGAGATGAAATTGAAGGTCAACACAGATGGGAAAGACAGTTTTGTTGAGAGTACACTGATTATGCATTAATGATGAAGTGATTTTTCTCAGAACCTCATGTTAGTTTGGAAAAAAAAAGCAGTCTTATCTTTCAGCAACAAAACTTTAAAAATCATAACTCTCTAACATAGAAAACACTTTGTTCTTTTGCCTCCATGACTTCTGTGATGCAATTCCAAGATATTGAGATCTGTGGCTCCTAAGAAGGACGAAGGTGGGTACAAAAGTCTGACAAATATCACAGGTTAGATGAGTAATGAGCTTAGTTAAGACATGGACACAGAACCGGGAGTCCAAATGGATGTCAGAGATCACACGGGAAATAAGTTGAGTCTAAGGATCAGATAAGATGAAAGAGAACAAGCAGATCTCAAAGACCTGGTTCAGGAGAAGCAAGGGGTAGGGAACTCATTCAGCTATGAGAAGCTAGAGATGCCCATATGAGTGAGCTCTTTCCCTAGGACAGAAACTGGAGATCAGAACATGCAGGTGGTAGGTCAGGAAAACATGGGCTTAGCTAGTTCTGCCTTTTTACAATGAGGCTGCTTACCTGTCTTTAGTCACACTGGGGGTGGGGGATCCTAGATACCTTATTTAAACTCAGGTTTAATACTTTCAGGAAGTTCCAAGAATATTTTTTTTTTTTTTGGAAAATGACTGAATCCTCCATCTGCAAAGACGATGACAGGTGGTTTATATTTCTCTTTGTAACCTGAATACAAGTGGACTGTTTTGGTCTAGCTCTAAAATCAGTCTCTATAGGGGTGACATATCTCCAATAAAGCATAGGTCTGGCTCAAAGAGTTTTGGAGAATAGTATGGATCTGCACTGAAGTTTTAACTGAGGGTATATAAGGGGGAGAAAGGGTTTATGCAGCCAAAAATTGCTTTAGAAATTCTTGGTAGTAAACTCTTCCTTCCCTCACTTGCCTTTTTTTTTTTGCCACTACTTCAGTCTCTTTTATTATGGCACAGTGACTAATGGCAGATGTGGAATTCCAATTGTCTGGTTTGAATCTTGGTTCCACCACGTATTAGCGGAGCTGTCCCTGAAGTTACCTAAACTCTGTAAAGCAGTTTGCTCCTCTGTAGAATAAGAATAATGATGGGGTGATTTTGAGAGTGAGTAGTTTGTATATGACAAACCTAGAGAAGGATTTACACATACCAAGTTCTCTTGAAGTATTAGCTGCTATTATATTCAAAATCCCAGCCTTTACATCCTTCTTCTGCACTTCCCCTCCTTCTCTTCTGACCCTCTGCATCTTTATCTTCACCTTCTACTTATCCATGGCTTCTTTAGTTCTACATCTTTGCCTATCACTGCATCTCCATATTGAAGCAGTTTGCGTCCTCAGGAGACGGAGGAGTCGGAAAGGCAGTACATACCTATACTTAGTGCCTGGCTTTGCCTCCGTTACTTACATATCCTATTTGGTGTAAATGCTATTTGGTGGATTATATGACCATTTACATATCCTTATATATTAGAAACTGCTAATAGCCTCGTTCAGTGTGTCTAAAGTTATGTCTCTCCAGGATTTTGACAAACCCATGAACTCTCCCTTAGGCCACCACGTCAGTGCTGGAATTCTCACTTCTTAATTCCGGGTTCTCATTTTTAATCATGGAGAAGTTGTAGTCAGAACTTTTGTGCTTGATCAAAGTATTCTTCACCTTATTTGATTTACCATTGGCTGTCTTTCAATATGGTGCTAATGATAACGAATAGTCTATTATTGAGTGTTCAGTACATGGTAGGTCTAATGCTTGGTGCTTTCCATGCATTATTGCATTGAATCTTTGTGATAAAACCTACAGTATAGGCAGTAGTTTCCTAAGAATGGGAAACCAAGACCATGATATGTCAAGTAACTCACCTAAAGTTACATATCCATTAGGTGGTGGAGTCAGATTTTAAACCCTGGTCATACCTGAATTGGAAATTACTTCCCACAAGTCTCTTTGTTTCTTTACAAAGTAAGGAAATGGTTGCATGTTACTCCAGCATCTTGATTGTCTATCCTAAGTCTTCCTTCACAGCTGCCATGCTGTGAGGTCAGTGTTCTCTGCATGCTAGTGTGGCAGGTGGTGGACTTTATCCCTCTTTGGTAGAAAAATTTTGCTCTTATGTGGATTTGGAACTGAAAACACATTTCCCTAGTAAGGAGAAATGTGAACACTATTTTAATTCCTGTGCAATACCATTGAACTATCTGAATTCAATGATCAAAGCCATCTCTTACTGGTTGCATGACTTCAGGCAAGCTATTTTATCTCTTTGTGCCTCTGTTTCCTCCCCTGCAATATGGGGATAAGTAGTATTGGTTTCATAGGATTTTGTGAAAAGTAAGGTGGAGGATATCATGTGAATTCATAGAAATATTTTTTGGTGAGTAGTAAGTGTGCTGTAAACTGTTATCAGCTTCATCATTGCTATTGTTATTCTTTTAAACATATTTATTTATTTATTTTGAGCAAGAGGGAGAATTGAGGGAGGGGCAGAGAGAGAGGGGGGAGAGAATCCCAAACAGACTCTGAGCTGTCAATACAGAACCTTACGCAGGGCTCGAACTCACCTGACCTGAGCCAAAATCAAGAGTTGGATGCCTAACGACTAAGCCACCCAGGCATCCCTGCTATTACTATTTCTAATATTCTTCTTGATATTGTTGTTATTCTTAAAGCTGTACCTCAGAGTTACATATGTCTTAGTTATATCACCAGCCAGAGAATGAGCCAAGCCTAGCAAGAATAAATACTGTTGCTGATTAAGGAGAAAAGAGAGAGAGAAAAAAAAAAAAAAAAAAAAAAAAAAAAAAAAGGAGAAAAGAGAGACACCAATCTTGCCAGCAGTCTTCAGGGAGGAAGATATCATTACCGTCTCTTGCATCTTTCTGCCTAAAGACCTCAGAAAACTGACCTCAAGAGGCCTAGGAGCCTGCAGAAGAAATTTGTATATCTTTGTTACAGGTCCACAAATATGACAAAAATTACTTCTTTACTTCTCTAAAAAGCAAATAAATATACAAGTCTTTATGTGGTCTATCCTTGCATATGTCTTCCACTCATCCACCCACATCCCAAGCCTCGGTCTTTCTTGTCATGCCCCTTGAGGTGCCCTTTTTGGGACAGTATGGTGATGTAGTCCATGGGCATTAATGAACCCATCGGTCACAGCTCCCAATTAATTGATGTGTACTTTTCTGGAGTAGGTCAGAGGGCTAGGGAAATAGGGTTGAGTGTCTTGTTTGTTTTGTCACCTAGCCACTGGACCACATAGGAGGCCTCTGTCATATTTAAAGCACTATAGTATAAATGCTAAGTATTCCAAACTACCCATGAACCATGGAGTAAGTTTTCATAATGTGCTGCCCTTCAACACACAGACTTCCCCCTACGCCACTGTGGAACCTGACTACATCTTGCTTTTACTTCTTAATATCTGCACTTCTCCTGTTTCCAAGAAACTCCCATATACCATCCTCTTGGGATACAAAGATGATCGGTTAGTGTTAGAATTCCAGGCCATGAATCCACTTTCCCTTTTCTTCTTTTCTTCTGAATTTTCTGCCTGTAAAACGGAGATCCTACCACCTTCCCCTCCTCTGGAAGACAGGAGAAGAATTTAATGAATTTAAGTCTTTGAACCTATCCCCTTGCCAAACAAAACACAACTGTGAGTGGCTTCAGAGAAAGACCCAGACAAGGGCTCACATCATCTTTGCCATCATCCACATCTTATTTTCTCCTATTAATTAGTCTCCAGATATCTCAGAACAGAAAACAGAATGACCTCAGCTCTGACAGAGTCAACATTTTCCATTTCTCTCTATCCCTGACACCTCCTCTAATAGCCACCTGAGGCAGGCCATGAGAGAGGCCCTCAGTAAGGGACTGAAGCTCACACTGTTTCTTTCACCTGTTCTCCTGTTTTAATCTTCCTTTGGGATCTGCAGTTGGGGGAAAGGTGAATTTGTAGCCCAGAAGCATTATTAACCATATAGAATAAAGACAACCTTCCTGTGGAAACGAAGTTCACTTAGTTGTGCCTTGGGCCTGTGTTTACACAAGTGATGTTTGTTAGTGTTGATTCAGAGAAACATCACCTTCTTTTATAAGATCACAAGACAATAATGGAGGCTGAACATGCCTCCTTCATCCCAGTTGTGTAGGCTGGTTTTAAAATGGAGAACAAGGTGTAATTTTCTATGCATAATAGGATTAACTCAAGCTGACAGAGTGAGGAAATTAATTTTTCAGGTTGCCATTTATTTTTTTTTCTCTACCAGTCAGTCAACAAATATTTATTGAGCATCATCTATGAGCTTCTCATTGAAAAGGAAGGAGAATAAACATAAGTCATGATTTCTGCATTTACCATTTCCATTTACTTGGAGAGACAACGCCAATATCCATGGTGTAATAGAAGGAACTCTTAACTTGGCATCAGGAGACCTGTGGTTTTGTCAGTTTGTTGAGTAGTATAGTATGTGGTTAAATGAGAGTATCCTGACATTGAGCCCATAGAGCTATAAAATCATGCATTGTCATTAACCAGCAGTGGAACCTTAGAAAAATTCATACTTCCTATTAGTTTTCTCATTTGTGACAATGAAGTTAATAATAGAGCCCAAGTCAAAGAATAGTTGAGGCCTTAGAGTGAAAACTCGACTAGCATCACATTTAGGACACATTGAGAGTGTGATATTATTAGTTTTATATTTCAGGCAAGCCTTTGAAAGTCTCTAGGAAAGGAAAGGGACCTGAAATGTGCTGTCTGCTTCCTGTGCCTTCAATACCACATGGGGCACATCACATATGCGTTTTTATACATCTTTGCAAATGCCTTGTGAAGCTGGGAAGGGTGATTTAAAAATGTTAAAAAAGCTTTATAAGGTCTCCTATCTAGGAAGGACAAAGCTGGGATTTAAACTCTGATGTCTCAACCCAAAACCTGTCCACTTTGCACTATCCTGCAACTTCTCTGAGCCTCAGCTTCCTCTCATTAGAAAACTTTTGAGTGGATTAGAGTTCAGCTCAGTTCAGCTCTGAATTTTATGATTTCTAGTCATCTGACTATTTAATGAAATTTGATTTTAGGTTAAGGGAGATTCAGGTGGGAGAATTCACAGAGACGTGTTTTGTAGGTAGTAGCACACAAAGAAGCAATAGAATTTGGTTCTGTGGAAAAGAGGAGACAGAATGTTTTAGGTAGGCATCAATACTGGAACAGTGGTAGAATCATAGCAATGATAGGTAGAGAAAATGAAAAAAATTGTCCCTATTTGCAAATACTGAGGAAAGGTAGAAGACAAGGCTGTTCTCCTTCTCACATTATCCTTTATAGGATTGTTAGCAGCATCCCTAGCCTGCGCTCACTAGATACGAGTAGCACTCCCTCCACCCCACCAAGTTTTGACAACCAAAAGTATCTCTAGATATTGTCCAGTGTCACTGGGATGGGGGATCACCCCTAATCAAGAATCATTGCTTTAACCTATCTTTTAAGTCATAATCAGAGTAGGGAAATTAACCTCATCATCTGTGAGTTTAATTTGCTACTGTGGGCTTATATTTACCTAACTAGAGGCTCTCAAATTTTACCATGTATAAGAGTCAAGCTAGGGGAGCACGGTAAAATATGGATTCTTGGTTTTCCTTCAATTTCCTTCAATTGAAAACTTGGTGGAATGGCTCTATATTAGAAGCTAAGAGTTCAATTACATTTTTTTTAATGTTTATATGTTTATTTTGAGAGAGAAATAGCAAGCAAGAGGGCACACGCATGAGTGGAAGAGGTGCAGAGAGAGGGAAAGAAAGAATCCCAAGCAGGCTCCATGCTGTCAGCACAGAGCCTGACACAGAGCTCCAACTCACGAACCATGAGATCATGACCTGATCTGAAATCAAGAGTCAGATGTTTAACTGACTGAGTCACCCAGGTGCCCCAAGAACCCAAGAATTCAATGTTTAACCAGCCCCTATCTTTCACACCTACCACAGGTCATCTGACATAGTCCAGAGACCCCATTTTGAAAAACATTGACCTAGTTGTTATAGTCAGAGTCAACCTTGCCCCTATTTGGTATGGTAGAAAGCCTTGGGAATCAGTAATTACAAATTTAAGCCCTTACTTCTTTATTTACTTGGGATTTTATTGTGATCTGATGAAGTCAGATGCTCTGGTTTCATCATCTGACTTTATCACTTGCAGGATGTGTAGCCTTGGGTGAATCATTCATTATTTCTGTGCCTATGCTTCCTCATCAGTAAAATGGGGAATATTGTTAGCACCTGCCTTGTAACTTGGCATTATATGTGAGTGGATACATGAAAAGACTCTTGTAATTGTTCCTGCACAAAGTGTTCAATAAATGTTTAGAGGTAGTGACAAAGGTTAATTAAAACTAAGAAGTGTGGAATGTTGCCATTGCAGCATTGCTAGGGCATTCTTGACCTTTTCTTAGAATCTGTGTTGCACTTAGAACAGGAATTTCTAACTTTAGAGCTTCTAAGAGTCACTTGGGAAGTTTGCAAAATGCATGCTCCCAAGGCATCCCCATCCTAACCAAGACAGTCTAATTCAGTATGTTTCAAATGAGTAGTGTAGGAATCTGCATTTTTATAAAGCTATTCAGGTGAGTATGATGCAACCAATGAAAAGACCAGTTAGAAACACATTGTCTGGAAGGGAATAGTTTGTACTACGTACAAATTTGACCTGCTCACTACATTGACCTAGACAAGTGATAGAATGTATTCTGAGACATGATTTTTAAGGCTATTCTCTAAAGAATACCCCATATCGTCACGTTTATAAAACATGGTATGATTTTAGGATGCCCATGTGGCTCAGTCGGTTGAACACCTGACTATTTCAGTTCGGGTCACGATCTCATGGTTCGTGGGTTTGAGCCCCATGTCGGGCTCTGTGCTGACAGTGCAGAGCCTGCTTGGGATTCTCTCTTTCCTCTCTCCCTGCCCCTCCTCTGCTTGTGCTTGCTCTCTCTCAAAATAAATCAGAAAATAAACTTAAAAAAGTAAAACATAATATGATTTTTTGTTTTGTTTTGTTTTGATACTTAACAAGCATTCTTTTTATCTTCTAGTTTTCTTTGATTTACTTGAAAATTTTTACCAAATTAATTGGAGTCAGAAAAAAAAAGTATGTAAGGATTTTTAAAAGGGGAGGAAGAGGACACATTGGAAAGGATACCATCGAGACATGAAGTCCCTTTCAGAAGGACATTTAAACAAGCTGGGATGTGAACTTGAGAACATTACTTGCTAGAAATTCTAAAGACAACACAGATTCCTTAACAAGTAAGAATCCAGTAATATTCAATTCTAAAGCCCTGACAATATACATTTTTGTTTTGTCTTGATTCCTAATTTTTTGTGAAAATAAAAATTTTTGAATAGAAAAGAATCTCCTCTTTAGGATTTGTTCAGAGATGGTTCTTTTTGCTTGTTTAAATAAAAAAGCAAATGTATTCTGATTGCATCAACTTTCTTTAACATGTACTAAAAAATCTATAGGTTTTTCCCCCCATAAACCCCATAAACATGATGAGAATTATGACCATCATGAATTTGTTCACTACCGAAAATCAAAGACATTGCTGAAAATAAGAAGAAGTTAAGTGTTCTTCCAGTTAAATGGTGTATCTTTTCTCTACCTTGTGCCATTTTATTGTTTTACGTTGATATTCAATAATAAGAGTAAATCCACTATATTCTCTGTTTCACCCTCATTCACCTACAATATGAAAGTTCAAATAGTCTAGAAAATGAATCTGTTCTTGTTTCTGAAAAGCATTCTGCCAAATTGAAACGGCGGTAACAGAATAAAACTCTTACTGGTCTTTTTTTGTATTCCAACAGTAATACCTGTTCATTTCACAAACATTAGAAACTACAGATAAGTTATAAAGAACAAACCAGAAATCACCTGCGATCCTTCCAAGTGGCCGTATACTTTGAGTTATCTCTGGTTTTCCTTGTCTCTGTTCTTTGTTTCCAAATAACTTCCTATACTTAAAATAAAGCCTCTGACTAAAGCAAGAACATCCAAGATTTTTTACTAACGTTGTACTTTTGAATTCAAAACTCAGTTTCTTGGGGCCTCAGACATTAGAATGACTGTAGAATTTATCTGGTGATTAGTAAAGATACGGAGTCTCAGAGAGATTAGGAGCTGAACACAGGACTGGTCAGTGACAGATCTAGATATAATATCTGCGGTCACTCAGTTCTAGAGGCCATGTACCCTTCTATTTTACCCCACACTATGACCTTGATGTGGAATCAGGTACAAGGTCACCAGTTTTATCCAGTTCTGCTAATGATAAATGGTGCTTCTAAAAGTATTTTGGTTCTATCTATGCATGGTAGGAAAAATGACTTAGGGTTCTTTATATTATTGGCATAAGCTGAGAAATAAAGTGTCTGTGGCTGAATTTCCTGGATATTTTGGTGGAACTATTGATTGATTACTTAGGTATGCATGAGGTATATGTCTTATTTTCTTTTAATGCAGAGATATGATGTTGGAAATGTACATGGGCATTAGTCACAAAAACAATAGTGTTTAAGCCAACATATCACAAACCTTGATTTGCAGAGCACTGTTTTGTGAGATGTGAATAGATATTTTATAGAAAACCCTGGATTAAACCATTTTAAACAGATTCCATAACTATAGGAATATATTTAATATTCTTATGGGCATTATAAATCATTGTGTGAGACACAGTATGCAAATTTCCTAGTTGTATTAAGAACTTTTTTTTTTCTTTTTAAGGGCACATGTATTAACATCTTGATAAACTACTTTTGTGGCCCACAGTTTAGAACATGTTGGCTTAGTGTAGTTAAGCTTTGTATACTGGGAACAAGGGAATAGGAAAAGAACATCTAATGAATTAAGATGTGCTGGTACCATGGGGTTAATCTGTAGTAATGTGGGGAACAGAAGCATTTCCTCTCAAGGGATTCTTCTTATGATAATTATCCTTCTCTAGAGTTACTCCCTTTAACCCTCCAACTGCATCCTTTATTATTTTGTTCATATCTTTTCGGAAAGTCCTAACTTTTAAAAAGCAAAATATCATACCTACTTTTGGCAAAGCCAACAGAAGAGATATTTTTCTCAGATGCTTCCTTGTATCTCCAGATTTCCAGGCTAGACAGTCTTAAAAAATTTTCAGAGGTGTCCACAATAATCATAGTCTCCTGCTAGGGGCACTTGTTGGTGGCAGATCTGTATTAGTCTATGGTTTATGGTGATTAAAATTTGATATAGCGCAGGTAAATCAATAGAATCACAGGATTGGATGGTAATTTGCAGCAATGGAACTTGAGAGGAGCATTTCTATTTCTGTTTTATAGTCTTTGTGTCTACTTGTCTTACCCAAGTCTTCATTAATAGCCTCCTGACCATTAAAGTGTCAATGTTAAAAAAAAAAAAAAGTATTTTCCCCCTTCCCATTTTGGAAGAAAGATACACATCCCACTTATCTCTCTTGGAAAACATTTGGGGCATTGTCCTTTGTATGGCCTTTTCACTCTCTTGTGTTATTTGGTGTCACTGTGAATAGGTTGTGTAGAAGTCCTGTTTTATAATGCAGACCCCTGACCTCACACTCACAGTGCACCGTAGTTACTCCCATGTCTTATTTGAGTGGATCTAATTCCATATGAAGACACTGAGAATCACTGCACGGAGACTCACCCTTAAATCCCCTCACCAAACAATATAAAAATAAAATGACAATTTGAAAGCACACAAAAAATAACTTTTATAATCCAGTTCTTTAATTAGAACTCTTGCTCTCTTGAATTGGGCAGTAATCCAAATTCTATCTGAGTGAAATATCTGATATGATTTTAGGGTGTGGGAAAATTATTGGGATCTTATTTGTGAATTAAGTAAAATCTAAACAAAATACGAAGAGTTTATCGAAATTCAGGTATTACATATCCCTTCATGCTGATGTTAGTTTCTCGGTCCAACAATTATTGAACTGAGAAGAAAAAAAAAATTTCCATGTATGTGTAAATCAACATGTACCAGATTAGATTTAAGTTAAGCATAAAAGGATGGCAAAAAATGGAATTTGGACATGAAAAAATCCCAAGGTCCAGTATATGATGGTAGTTATATACCAGAGTATATTCAATATTTGGCTAATTATAACAATATTTACACTGTATTTGATACTTACTCTATTCCAGGTACTATATTAAGAATGTTGGGGGGTGCCTGGGTGGCTCAGTCGGTTGAGCATCCGACTTCAGCTCAGGTCATGATCTCACAGTTTGTGGGTTCGAGCCCCGTGTCGGGCTCTGTGCTGTCGGCTCGGAGCCTGGAGCCTGCTTCAATTCTGTGTCTCCCTCTCTCTCTGCCCCTTCCCCGCTCATGATCTGTCTCTCAAAAATGAATAAACGTTAAAATAAATAAATAAATAAATAAAAAGAATGTTGGGACACTTTGGTGGCTTAGTCAGTTAAGCGTACGATTCTTGATTTTGGCTCAGGTAATGATTCCAAGGTTGTGGGATCGAGACCCAGGTTGGGTTCTATGCTGAGTGTGGAGCCTGCTTGTGGATCTCTCTCTCCCCATCTCTCTGCACCTCTCCCCCTGTCTCTCTTTCAAAAAAAAAAAAAAAAAAAAAAGGAATGTAGCAACCATCCCATCAGATATCACAGATACTTGTATTAGTTTGTTATGACTGCCATAGCAATTACCACAGAATGGGTGGCTTAAACAATAGAAATGTGTTTTCTCATAGTTCTGGAGGCTAGAATTCTAAGGTCAAGGTGTCAGCAGAGTTGGTTTATTCTTAGATCTCTGACCTTGGCTTGTAAATGGCCATCCTCTTATTTTATCTTCATATGGCCTTTCCTCTGTGTGTGGCTGTGTCCTAATCCCCACTTACAAGGAAACCAGTCAGATTAGATCAGAGTTTATTTTGAATTAATTCCTTCTTTAAAGGCCTTATCTCTAAAAACAGTTACATTCTGAGGTTTTGCAGGAAAGAGATGCAACATACAAATTTGGGGGGATACCCTTCTGCTCATAACAAATGCTATTATTTCCATTTTCTAGTTGAAGCAGCTAAACTTTTTAGTTATATTCCTTGCCTATGGTCATGCAGCTAGTACATAAGACAATTAGGATTCAAAACTAGGTTTGTTTAATTAGAGAGCCTGGTCACAGCCGCTATGATATGCCCTGGACCGCAGTTCATCCATCCATTCATTAAATCAACAAGTATTTGTCAGGAGTCTTCCATTTTCCAGGCATTGTGCTAGGTGCTATAAACATTGTTGAGTAAAACAGATGATCCCTTCTTTTGAGGCACTGGCTATCATCCAGTCAGTCAGCTTTGCACTCAATGGCTTTAAACCAACTGGTCCATAAAGTTCCATCTGTTTCCCAAATCCTTCAGGTCTCATAGGGAGGATCGCCAAAATGGGAGGGGTCCTCTAGGCAGCTCTCACTGATTTAACATCTAGGCGAAACTGATCCAGGGCCTGAGTCACACATTTACCTGTGATTCGGACTACCTTCCTCACAAATGCACACAGACAGTAGAGGTGGCAGTGGTGATACTGGATGGTCCTTGCAGAGTGGGCTGGGGAAAGCCAACTTAGACAAAACATTCTGGAAAGTCAAATGTTCAAACCGTCAGGTTCTATCAGAGCAGATTTGGGTTTGCATTGAAGAGATTTGAATTTATCTCTAGATGGTAGAATTAATGAGTCATGATGACCCAATATCTCTGGGATATGGTAAGACTCTGCCTTTTAGATCAGGGAGATTTGTTCCTGGGATAGAAAAAGTACATCTAATCTCTTGGGAATGTGTAAGCTGGAATGAGGTGAGAGGATCAGAGTCCTTTGACCAGATCATGGTGGTGGCGATGAGGTGAAGGTTTGGGGTTGGTTCTATTCCTCAGGGAAATGGAGTTGAAACTGAGAGCCTGGGTTCTATTTAAGGCCAAGAAGGCAGACTGGCTGCAGTCACTGAGTGTTGGTAAGGGGCTGTTGCCTATTGTTCCTGTGGGCACTATGGGCTGTATTCACAGCAGATAGCGGGTATCAACTGGTCCTCCCATTTCAATACTAGTGAGGTTGGATTTCTTAACATACCCTTTGCCTAGCTTTTCCTGGCTCAAGGTTTGTGCAAGGTTGAGAAGGCTGAGCACATATCATTACTGGCCTCAGTTAGACATGGTAAAAGCTTGTAGGGCTTGAACTTTCCACCCTGATCTCAACCCTTGGGGGACGAGGTGGTGGAGAGAGTTGGAGGGAGGGTTGAGTCAGGAATGTTAATCTGGAAGCAGCACACTGATTTGCAGTATTGGTGCAGGTCTGCAGTGGGTGTCTCTAATATAGTGCAGTCAGTGGGTGTTTCTAATATAGTGCATTTAAAACAGGCATTCTCTGCTGGCTTTAGCAATGGCTTCAAGATGAGTGAATTTCCCAAGTGTGAACTGTGCTCAGTTAATTCTGTTTTGGTCCACAGAGGCTGTTAAAAAAAAAAAAAAAAAAGCAAACAAACAAAATAGGAAAATAAAACAGAGAAGAAAAACCGTCACAGAGCTAGCAACTTGCCTAAATAGGAAACACCCCAGAAGATATCTCTGTTGGGGGGAATCACAAGGTCTCACAAGACAGGAGTTGTGTAGGAGAATGTGAGGACAGACAGGGAAACTTAACATAATGTAATTTCAATCAGAATGGTTTAATCCTCTGACCTCTGACTGAAAGATATGTTTCTATTCTCCACCCCCATATTTTCCTTGACGGTGATTTCCCCTGAATGTCGAGCTTTTGTATAATAAAATAATACCCATTCTATGGGCACTGTTACCAGCTGTCCTAGCTCCTGTAGGAACTTTCCTTGACTGGAATAATAATAAATCATTTCAATCATTTAGAAATTAGCTGTACAATTGTCAAAGCTCTGGCTTCTATTAACATGCTGCTGGAGAAAAAAGAAAGGGCAAAGAGGGAGAGAGAAAAACAAATCGAGCCACCTTCCAGTTGGCAAGGGAGGCTGTATGAGAACAAAGGCGGAGCCACATAGTTGACTGTTATCTGGTCTCATTGTTCTTTATCTTAAAATATTACCGTTGACAGAATTAAGTATCTTTATCCATGTTGGGAGAGGATCAAATAATTAAAAAGCGGGGGGCTGAGGAGGCTGTCATAGGAAGATAGATTTTTGCCTCAGTGTAAGGAAGAGCTTTCCTTTAAAGGGCGTAGGAGCTGCTCTGGAAGTCCCGAGAGGTAGTACAGACAGTGAGCTCTGGGGTCAGCCTGTCAGGGTGTGACTTAGCAGGTCCCAAACCACTCTGCACCTTTCGTGTGTATGGAGCAAGGAAATCACAGCTCAACCTGAAGGTGTGGCTTTGAAGATTTAAGGAGACAATGTGTGCCTGGCACTTGGTAATAATCAGCTTTTTAATGTTATTATTCACGAGTATCTTGTCATTGGAGATGTTCACATGTTTGGATTTTTTCTTTTTTTTTAAAGCCCTATTCAATTCAGAGATTGGGTCTTTCAGTTCTGCCAGGGAGATGAGGAGACAGATGAGCAGAACCACTGAGGCTGACTGAGGGCAAGCACCCAGGGCAGTGGGTCCCTGCTTATTAGTTCTGCAGGGCAGTGTGTGGCACAGTCAGTCTCCCGAGGTCCCCATCTGCAGTCTCCCAGACAGTGTGCTGAGCTGACATATGATATGGGGCTGGCCCTGGGTGTTTGATCATTGTCAGCCTCCCAGCAGAGTCTTCGCCCTGAGCACAGATTGGCAGGCAGGCACTGGGTACTTTCCTCTCTGATGATGGGCTAGTTCTGGGACAGCCTGGAGCCAAAGGTCAGAAGGAAAAGAGGGAAGCTGTGAAATCTAATCAGAGGATGTTCATGCTGGAAGGGGGCCTGGAGTCCATTGGAGCTCAGCCTCCTCTTTCACAGATGAGGAGCCAAAAGCTCAGTAAAGGGAGCATCAGCAGAGGCCGCGTCCCTGGTGAGCGGTAGCGCTTGGTCCAAGAGACAAGGCTTTCTTCCAGATTAGCCATCTCTCTGTTTCAGTTCACTGGCTGTCATGCCTGGCAAACGAGCAGTCGAAAGGGTTAGGTGGAGTGTTGAGGTGGCCGGGTTCTATGAGGCAGCCTCCATATACCTGTAAATGACATCACAGTACTACAACAGTATATTCAATATGCTTCCATCAAAAGGTAAACTTAACCATGTAAGTCTGGAGTGGGGCCTCTGAGGTCGAGGCAGTAAGAAAGACATAAGGAGAAGGTGTTACCCAGTTAGTAATTGCAGGGTCATATAAGGGCCATCTCTCCATCAAGATGGTTGGAAAGGACTTTGTAGAACCAATGGGAGAGGCAAGGGAAGTAGATTTAGCAAGGATTATTTTGTTGGCCAGATTAGGAGAGAAAGGATCAGAGTTATTAGGATAAACCAGTATCAGAGTTTCCAGGAGATTAGGTTTCTGCAAACCTGCAAGTTGATGGAATTGTTTGCTTTATGCCTTTAACTCAAATAATTGTGATTATCTTTTGTACTTTGTAACCCCCTCTTCCATATCTTCCTGGGAAGAAGTATACTCTGACAGATGTTGTCTTCCTTAAGGTCAAGAAAACAATATGATAGAGTAATTCACACTAAGGCGATGGTGGCTAACATGTGCTGCCCATGTGATATATGAATTTTAGAAACTGAAAGAGAGGCCAGTACTTCCCATTGGGCAGCAAATCTCTAACAGCAGAACATCAGACAAGGGAAGGGGGAATTGCATGACTGAATGCATATGAAGCGCCAAATTTTGTTCTAAGTGCATAGATGCATTTTATTATCAAAACAAACCTGTCATTACCTAAAGCACAGAGTGGCTGTGAGACGCAAGGAAGGTCACATGACTAGGAAGAGAAATTTAGAAGTAAGCCCAAACAGGCTGGCTCAAGAAGTTCTCACTGCCCCTTTTACAATGCAGTACTTATTATGTGAACATTTTCTTTCTTTCCTTATTTATACCATACTTTTCCTGAGGGCCATGAGAATTTTGATTTGAAGAGAGAATTCCCTTATGTATAAGGACAGATACTGATCCTGAGTTTCTAGTTTATACTGTAGGCCAGAAGCTGGATACCTGAGCCACTGGAGATATTCTGCCCTGCTCTGGGTTGTAGACTGATGTTTCTATGTGTCATCAGTTATTTATTTATTTAGTTTGTTCATTCATTTGTTGGTTGGTTGGTTTTGAAGCCTCTCCTTTCAGTGTGGCCACGTTAATACCCCCTGCACTTTGGATTGTCCGATGTGGCTGTGGATTCTGTGTGCTCTGCAGCAGCCGTAATGCCATCCTGGGAATCGCCAGCAATCTGAGACTCATGGAGCCTCAGCACAGGAAGCGCGAGGTGCTCTTGGAACACGGAGGGAGTAGTCTGATGTAGTGAGATCCCAGAGCAAGGCCGCTTTGCATGATGTTTCACCAGAATGTAGTTTGTGTGATTTTCAGAAGGGTTGATGTCACCACTATAGAATTGGTTTTTGGTTTCCCAGTGTCTCACAGTTAAATGCACTAAATGTTTAAGACTCAAGGTGTAGAGTGGGTTAGATCTAATTTTGAAAACCCAGCAATTAATTCTAGCTGGCCTTGGACAAAGGACTTAAACACTTTGAGTCTCCATTTCCTTAGTTATAAAATGGGAATAAATCTTACCACATGCCTGAGGGAATTTGGTGAGAAAATGTGTGTGGACTTTTTTTAGTATAGAACTGGCACATAGTAAGCAACAGAACACATTGTATTACTAGTAATTTTAGTATTGGTGTCACAAATGCAGGAGAAAAATACCAACTTCTCACTTGGCTCACGAAGACCCATCATTTGCCCCTAGAATTCCCTTTCCAGATTCATCACTGCATCTCTTCTAAGCCTCAACACATAGTAGATTCAGAGTAGATTGATGGATGAATTCACATTCTTCATGTTCTTTTCTCTTGAGAATAAACTTTCACATGAAGGCACTCTAAGCTGTATTTTATTTTTTTCAGAGCATTTAACACATACTTGCTCTCCTCATCTCCCTCTGCTAGTCTTTCTGCTCTTTAAGGTTTTGTGGGGTTTTTTCATTTGTTTGTTCTGTTTTTTGTTTTGTTTTGTTTTGTGTATTTTGTTTAAGTCAGGCACTCTCCAAATTCCCTTGCCTCCTGCCAAGGAGATGTAAAGGGGTGGTCTACTTCTGAAAATGTGAAAAGTATCTTCCTTGAAATTTCAGTTACTATCCTCTACTGCCTCCCTCACCCCTGCTACTTCCTCCTAAAGTTCAAGTTAGGCTGTGTGTGAGGATGGTAAGAAGGAATCTCTCTCTATTTTTGTACCCTTGCATAAGTGCCAGGGGACTCGCTAACTGCAGGTGCAGAAATAAGCTATACATTATGTCTAACTTCATTCTAGCTCTTTGAAAAATAAATAAGTCTTCGATTTTTTTTTTCTTGGAGATTTTTAGGGTAATTCTATTTAGGCCAGTTGATAAGTTACCTCTGGTAGCACTGAGGGACTGTCTGAAAAACTTGGGTGTTTCAATTATTCATATAGTTGATGTATTTTGTAGTTAATACGGCTCAGTGTCTATTAATCAGATGGAGACTACTGATGCTTAATTTATTCATAGTTACAGGAGTCAGGTAGAGTTTAAGAAGAAGTGGACTGTGTCGAATTATAGAGTTGATTTTCTAGACTCTTGAGACCAATAAAAAATTATGTAAAAAGCCAAATTAAGATTCTCTAGAAGATTCTTGCCACAACTACAAAATACATATTTATATTTATGTTTGGTTGGTTGAAATTGTCTAGCTAGAGGGCTCGATTTTCCGATTCATTTTGCAAAAGTCTTTCTCTTTAACCTTGAAGAAGCCCTTCCACTGCTATTTGTGAAAAATCATTTCTGTAGCAGACTGCTTTCTGAAACTCACTGACCCTTCTGTTTGGAAAGGACCTTGAAGTTCACCTCTTTCAACCACGCACCAGAACTCTAATCTTGCCTCTAGCAACTTAGATAACGGCTAGTTCAGTACTTGTCTATCTATTGGGTTTATATTAGACTTCTAGAAACTCAAAAAATCGCAAATGCCCAGACCTTCTCCCTTCTGCCTGCCTCCCAACAATTTTGATGGAATTGGTCTAATGTGGGGTCTGGGCTTTGATATTAAAAATTCTTCTTAGATACTTCTAATGTACCACCACACCAAGTTGAGCAACACCAAACAAGCTGACCCGTCATGTCAGGTGCTGAGGGAAGAGGGCTCGCAGGCCAAAAGGACCTAGACCACTCTGACATTTGATTATGTGAAAAGACATGCATGAGATGTTCAAATCTGAGATGTTAAAGGAACCACATAGATTTTTTAATTCAGTAAGAAAAGGATAGTCCTTGCTTATCTAACTAAGGGGATAAGAGAATGTGGGCCCCAGGCAGGAGCCAGGGAAGTTTGTTGAAAGTGCCAGCTTCTCCTTATTACCTTGATTAGTGCTTGACATCTTCATCTAGAATGTACCCAGTCTGTGTCATACATATACTTGATCTTGCTTCTTTTTCCTGCTGCTTTTCTCTCCTTTTGACAATCACCTTCTTTTATTCACCAACCGAGTCTGCCATGGGTATGTTATGCTGACTTCCCTTTGCCACTTTGCTTTGATTCCCATGAGACAGACCACTCAGTCCTACATAAGGGTACTCAAGTCTCTGAAGATCATGCTGAACATGGTGGGTCAGTGAGTGAGAGCCTGCTGGCCAGGCAAAGACTTGGGGCATTCTCATGGGGCCATGATGCACTAGAAGGATGGGTTGCCTATAGGGTTCTTCAAGACTCACAAGGATTCTTGTACCCAGAGTTTACTTGGAAAATCAAACTTTTCAGACATCTATGAAAATAGGAAGGCTTTGAAAACAATTTACTTCTCCCCCACAACTTAATCTGGTTGCAGACTACGCAAAAGTCCAATATCACCCCATGAAGGATAGTTTGGGCTTAGTTAACTTTTTTGTATTTTGTCCATAGGAGAAAAGAGTTGTCTTCGTGAATGGGTCCTTCTGGAAAACTGCTGTCAGTCCAAAGCCTTCTTTTCTTTGGAAATGTAGAAACCAACATATGTTGCTCCTAATCCTGAGTGACAGCCATTTAGCCAGTAGGCATTTGAATGGTCTTCAGAGAACTATTACACATTTTAAGTATGCCTATATGCTATTCACTCACAGGCAGTACTCTTTAGGTTCTAACGTGAGGTTTCCAAGAGAAAAAGAAACTTAACATTCACAAAAGAATAAAGTATTGAAGTAATGAAAAGGAATGCAAGGTTGGCGTTAAATAAAAGCCAGAGGATGAGGAGAACAGTTAATAAATCTATCCCTTTCTATGCTATATACAAGATATGTGTGTGTGTGTGTGTGTGTGTGTGTGTGTGTGTGTGTGTGTATCCATCTATCCATCTATCCTCACCCCACCATAATCAGTTCTGTTCAGTTAAAAATCTGGCAAAAACCTACCATGTAATTTATTTTACACACTTGCACATATACACACACATAATCTAGTTCAACAGTAAGTTTGCAATTTAACATTTCTCAGACATTTCCTGTTGTGGGTAAATGCAGGACATCTCCTAACTCACTGGGTCTCAAACTTTACTATGCATTAGAATCACATAAAACACTTGTTAAAATGCAGATTGTGGAGCCTCGTCTCTCTGAATTTCTGATTCAGTGGATCTGAGGTAGGGCCCAATAATTTGCATTTCTAACAAGTTCCCAGGCAATATTGACGCTGCTGTTCCAGGCACGCAGTTTGAGAAAGACCTCTCTAATTGATCCTGCTTGGCAGCTACATAATCTTTAATGGTAGAATTAAAACACAAGATTTTCTCTTTAAAAAAAAATTCTTGAGAGAGAGCAAGAGTGCGTGTGCAAGCAGGGGAGTAGCAGAAGGAGAGGGGGAGGGAGGGAAAGAATCTTCAACAGGCTCCACACACACCCACCATGGAACTCGACAAGCAACAAGCGGGACTTCCTCTCAATACGTGAGATCATGACCTGAGCTGAAATCAAGAGTCAGATGCTGGGGTGCCTGGGTGGCTCTGCTGGTTAAGCATCTGGCTTCGGCTCAGGTCATGATCTCACGGTTTGTGAGTTCGAGCCCCGCGTCAGGCTCTGTGCTGACAGCTCGGAGCCTGCTTCAGATTCTGTGTCTCCCTCTCTCTGTGACTCTCCCCTGCTCACACTCTGTCTCTCTCTCTCAAAAATAAATAAACATTAAAAAATTAAAAAAAAAAGGAGTCAGACGTTTAACTGACCAAACCACCCAGGCACCTCTGAAACACAAGTTTTGCAATCATTATTACCCTATTGACATACATGCAATAATTTTTGCCTCCTGCATTCAGTGCTGCAATATTTTTGTGTACTGGCACTTTTATTTTGATAGGATTCAGAAGTTTTTGAAACTGTCTTCTGAACCAGATTATGAGTCACAGGAGAAAATCAGTCTCACTTTTTTGTGGTCACACTTCAGCTAGATCTTATTTGCCAGACTTGGATCCAAGTGATGGTGACTTTTTCCAGAAATCAATTCCCCCCTTCAGAAGAATGATATTTTCCACCGTTGTTGATAATTACAGGAATAAGCTCCTACAGCAGTTCCGGAAGTGGGGGCTCCAGCGGTGAGTGTTGTCAGCAAGGGCAGGTTAGTTGAGTTTTGTGCAGAGCCTTCCTAGGGATCTACTTGCAAGAATATCATCCACTGTGCAATAAAAGATTTGGCCATGTTTTTATTGTTGTTTAAAAGTCAGTCAACTTATTTTATATTTGCAACTCACGTACAGTGCCTTGAGGCTAGCCTCAGAAGTCTGAGGAATGAACACTGTTAATTGAGCCCTTGATGCATCCTAGATACTTTAAAAATAAAATCTCATCGTGCTACGCAAGCTAGGCTGGAAGGCTGGAATCTTCACAAGTTCATTTTGTCTTGTTATCGAGGAAAATGAATCTCAGGCTGGCACAGTTTCTTTTCTAAGCCTGCACATGGTAATGTGTGGCCAACCTGAGACTTGAACTCAGAACTTTCTTGCTTCAAATTTATTTTTTCTTGAAATATTATGGTACTTCATACAGCAGGACTTAAGAGTTGCAAATGGAGTGTCTATGTAGGCTGTAATGGTTACACTGGAGGTTGTACAGGTACTGATTTTTAATTCTTATTTTTTAAGTCTTTGTTTCTTGAATCATATCTGTCATTAGCAACATCAATTTTTTAATTCAATTTTGGGGAATAATCATGACTACATTAGTCCGTTGGTTTTCCAGTTGATGCCAATTATCATCTAGATACAATTGTCTTTCTCACCCTTTCTTGCTTGCTTGCTTCCTTCCTTCCTTCCTTCCTGAATAAAGAGTTGTTGGGTCATCAACTTTTAGCCTTGAAGTCACTGTTCAGTTTGAAAGTAGTTTTTTTTTTTTGTTTTTTGTTTTTTTTTTCTGGTTGAAAGTACATGTAGACACAAGTGGCAAGCATCTAGGAATTGGAACATATACAGTATTTGGATTTTATCCTCAAAATATCTCTTCTATATTATTTCCTTTTTTGTCATGGAGTCACAGTTTTACCTTTTATAAATTCCAACCCTACCCTCTCCACCCTAGTTTCTTTTTGATCTTTTTTTTTTTTTAAACAAAATTTGTATGTTTATTTTTGAGAGAGAGAGAGAGAGAGAGCGAGAGAGAGAGAGAGAGAGAGACGGACTGCGAGTGGGAGAGGAGCAGAGAGAGGAAGACAGAATCTGAAGTGGGCTCCAGGCTGTCGGCACAGAGCTTGATGCGGGGCTCAAACCCACAAACTGTGAGATCATGACCTGAGCCGAAGTTGAATGCTTAACCGACTGAGCCACCCAGGCGCCCCTCCTTTTGATCTTTTATAGCTTATTTTCTGGTGAAGTGTTTGACCTCTGCTCTGAAATCATCTTTCTATTTTTCCTCCCCACTTAGCTGGCACACTAATTATTGCACATTCTGTGGCTTCTGTTCCAGAACCTCTCTCAGGCTTTCTCATCTTTTATCTGGTTCTCTGCGAGTTAGTGCTATAAAGTGACGCTCACCTGATGGTTTATGCCTCCATCTCTGGCATCTTTCCAATACTTTTCATGCCATCACTTACTAAGTACCCTCTGACAAACCTCCTACTCAATCCATCATCTCTCTAATGGTACCCTCAACTGTCGCTTTATCTTCTGTTCCTGTTATGTCCATGTTTTCGTCACTTCTTTATTCAGTAGCATAGACATGTGGGTAGAAGGAAATAATGCAACAACTCACTTTAAGACTCACCAGCACTACATCTAAATCCCTTTGTTTGTTATTATAGAGCTTTTTGCATTCTGAGGTCTTAGTAATTTTTCAAGTAATTTAAAGACCTAGGATAGTTGAGGTAAGGTTGAATGTTTCTTAGATTGGTTACAGAGCACAAGGAGGGAGCCATTAGGCTGAAGTTAAATCTTACTTCTCTTTTTTTCTCATTCTCTATAAAGTTATCAGAACTGGTTCCTTGGAATTTTTAGGGGTTTTTCATGTTCATGCGGCTCTTAAGAGCAACAGTCCCTGCAGGTGGGTACTCACGACTTAGGATAACAAGAATGAATTCTGATAATACACAAGGAGTTTGTTACGGAGCTTTCCAATATGTTACTGAATTTAACTACATTAATAGCCCTGTGAAGTAGATATTAATATGCCTATTTTATAGTCAATAAACCATACTTAGAAAGAAAGAAGAAAGAAAACAAACATGTATCTAGGATATATTTATATACACCCAGTATATATTTTCTAGGCACTTTGCCTAAAGGATAAATGATTTGCCCCAAGACACATTGCTTATAAGTGGAAGAGCTGTAGTTCATCATGTTTCCCACTGTTGCCAAATGCCCTTGAGTAATATGTTTAGGGACTGGGGGCTCATGTACGCAGGGGTTAGAGATCAAGCCCTGTTCCCCAGTTTCCTCTTCTGCCTCCTCATTCCTCTCTTCTCCCCCTGCCTGTCCCCTTCATGATTCTGGGAGCCTCTTTTGTATGTCTCCATCTTTCCAGGCCCAGAGGCTCACTCTTGTTCTGTCCTTGACCTGGCATTGGTGCCTTTCCTCCTTACCAAGCCTTCAAGGAGCCCTGCAGCCTGTGAACATTCTCCTCAATCTCAGCCCAGTAGCTTTACCCTGAACCATGAGGAGAGAAGTTTGGGAGCCCAAGAATGTGTTTTGACAGTTATGTGAAATCTAAAGCATTTCCAACTCTTTTAACTTTTCATCATGGCAACAGATTACCCATGGAGTATCAGATGCTGGGTTAAAAGTGGTTCAAGGCAGGCGAGGGGGTGGTGAGGAGGAGGTGCCTGGGTGGCTCAGTCAGTTAAGCGTCTGACTTTGGCTCAGGTCATGATCTAGCATCTGTGAGTTTGAGCCCCACATTGGACTCTGTGCTCACAGCACATAGCCTGCTTCGGATCCTCTGTCCCCCTCTTACTCTGTCTCTCAAAAATAAATAAAATTTTTAAAAAGTGGTTCAAGGAATGGGATACATTCAAGCTGTGGTAAGGTGTTTCAAGTCGTTCTTTTTTTCTGTGAGTTTCTCTTGCTCTGATGATTGAATCTTGTCTTTTAAGTTCTCTGTGCTTATTTTCTCACTGTAAAATGAGGACAAGTAAATCTGGACTAAAAATGGGTAGAACAAGTAGTGTCTGTAATGATGGCTGAAATTCCAATATGTGCTAGCAATTTGTACTTTATGATTTTCCCCGCCCCTTCAGAAGCACCCATGCCTATCTTGTCATGTATAATACTCCTAAATCACCTTAGTATGGCACCTTGTTTATGGTGTAAAAACTTAAGCAATGTTTCCTACATTCCAGATACTGTTTTAAGAACTTCACTAACATGAGTTCATTTAATCACATGAGGAAGGCACTAGTATAAGTCCCATCTAACTGATGAAGAACCTGAGACATGGAGAGATTAAGAAGCTTAGCCATTGTTCTAGTAAGTAGTTGAGCTGCGATTAGCACTCAGGCATTCTGGTTCCAGAATCTTCGCTCTTAACTACTCCATTTATTTTTCCTCTACATCCATGGCATAGGCCTTTTTAAATACTAATTTTACTGCATTTTATTTATTTGTCTAAAGGTGTGTCCTCCTCTACCCTACATCCTTGGAATGAGAGCTCCTTAAAAGCAGAAATTTTGAGTTATTCATATGCTCCACAGGGAGCTTTGTTTTGACTTGTTTACTGTTGAACCCTGGTGCCTGCAATCAAATAGATTCTCAGTAAATATTGGTTGGATGAACTAATCTTTTCAGCTCTAACACCAGCCATTGTGACTCATATGTGATAAGCCCTTTGTGGTGGAGGGGGTATGATCTTCACACATGTATTCTCACATAATTCCCAAATATGAATTATAATAATGTTTATTGCATTGTGCACATTTAGTGACTATGTAGTCCGTGTTTATTGGTGTAATTCCCTCCTATGGTATTATCAATTGTAGAACCATTACAAATGGGGCAGTGGATGACAAACACGTAAACTATTTTAGAGTGCAGAAGTGTAGTACATGTTGCCAGGAGAAGATATCTCCCTGGGTACCTTGGAATGCTTGAAGAAGGCTGACAGAGAGGATCTTCCACTCCCTTCAAATATTGCACCCAAACTTGCAGATTAGCTGAGGCATTTGGAATTCAAAGCAACCCTTTGCAGAGGCCAATTCTGGGAAGAAAAAGGCACCTCTTTTTCATCTGTCCCTCCCTCTCTCTAGATCTCTCTTCCTTCTCTCCTAACTTTGTCTTTACTTCTTTTAAGAAAGGAATTAGAACATCTGTTAAACCAAATAATTTCATTTTTATTATTTAATTTTCATTGTATGATGCAGTTGAAATGAGATCTTAATTTATTTAAAAAGCCCAAACCTTCACTAATGTTTTCCTAAATGTTACATCCCACTCCAATATGGTGTGATAGTCTTTATTTTCTTTATCGAAAAATGAAGCAAACACCTTCCCTCCAATATGAAATATTAATAATGCGTCTCATGAGGTTATTTAGTGCATCGGCAGGTAGGGCCATGGATCTCCTCTGGCTCTTCTGCCTTCATTTGTGGATTTTTCTTTTGTTGCTCCTGCCTTGCCCTTTTCCTCCAAAAATAGAATAAGAAAGAAACTTCTTCTGTGTTCTTCCTCTGTACCTTCTATCATAATTGTCACATTTCTGTTGTAATATTGATTTGGGAAACTCATCGGTATTCCAGTGTATAAAGTAATAGAAATCTGAATCCTGCTGGAGGGAGTTATTTAGTCTTTATTGAGGTGGTTTACAGAGAGCTTTTCATCCAAATAAGATGCACAGAGAAAACGGGGTGATGTATTAAAAAGAAATCATGACTGTCTCCTAAGCAGCAATAAGAATACAGAGATTCATTCCTTTTTGTTATTTCTTCCTTCCTTAATTTTATGTATGAATAATGTTAATGAGGTAAGTAAATGTGCACCATGTCTGTTTCTGGAAAGTTATGAGTGATATATACCTGACAAGGTCCATTTCTTAAACATAGCAAATAATTTAAAATTTACTCAGAAAGCCTCTTTGAAAATGGCAGGAACAATATTTTTGTGAAAGGAAGAAAACTTTTTAAAAGTAACCATTCCCTTTTTATTTGTTTTATCCGCATAGGTTTCCAGAAAGTCTTACTTTGACTTGCAACGTTGGAAAAAGTGCATTTGATTGATACATGAAAAGTGCTCACCGTTCCCATAGCATTTGTCTAAGAGTTCAGCCAGGATGTTATTTCTATTTGATGTTATCTTGCTTAGGTCTCAGCAGGATTTCCATCAAAGAGCTCAATGAATATAAGATTATAAATGTGGGGTTCCCCAAGGAAGGACATATTTTAGGTATGAAGGAGAAGTTTGCAATTGGTATAATGGATATATTGCATCTCTCCTCCTAGTATCATCAGCAAATATCTTTTAAGTAAATGATATTCATTGGGCTGCACCACAAGATGTAGTTATACTTGCAAGCCAACGTGATGGAAAATTCTAGGTCCCATAAAACATCATTTAGCTAAGGAGGTTCACCTGTGATCAGGGATTTCATGCACATTCATTACTTCATCATTAATACCTTCAAGGTACCCTACCTAACACCAAGAAATGACTTACAGGGAGAGACAGAAAGTCTCAGAGAGTTTGTAAGTCACACAGTAAATAAGTAGTAGAGTTTTGATTCATACTTACTCTTACTTTCTTTATACCCAGTACACTTTCCTGCTCTGAAACCATCTACTTCCATACACAGACACATACTCGGAAAGAAATGAGGGAAGGAAGGAAGGAAGGAAGGAAGGAAGGAAGGAAGGAAGGAAGGAAGGAAAGAAAGAGTACCTGCAAAAATTGGTGAAAACCAAGTAAGATATGTAGGTTGGCTGATTTTATGGTACCAGTGTACTCTTAGTTTTATAAGAGACCACCGCTAAAGGAAGCTGAACGACAGATACATAAGACTTGTCCATATTAGTTTTGTAACTTCTGTGAATCTATAATTAGTTCAAGACAGAAGTTTATATCTCGGTTTTTGTTTGCTTGTTTGTTTGTTTTTTAACTATAATCTAGGGCACTCCTTCTGAGGTCCAAGAAATCAGAGTTTCCTGACATCTACAAGTTGAAACTACAACGCAATGCTGACTTGCCTTTTCTTTATTTTAAAACAAACACACTTGAATATATTCTTCCAAATAAGTGTTAGGTTCCCCATGGAAATGGTAACACTTTTCCTACTAACTATTCCACTGTTACCAGTGTCCATGGGGCTCCTTGTGAGGAATTGCCAGAAGATCTTATAGTGCTTTTTAAAAAAAACATTTCCAGTATATATAGTTTTATACTTTGAATACAGGTTTGGCTCTTGGAAAAGCTAAGAGTCATCTGAAACAAGTGAATTTTACTTGTAAATAAAGTAAAATAAACCAAACGGGGTTTAGTATCCACATAGCATAAAATTAGGGTCCTGTTTGAAAACAAAACAACATCAACGAAAACAGTGTTAAATGCCACATTATTCACACTTGTAAACATGGAGATAGCCTTATGTAATTGAAAGGGCTGAACATTGAGGCCTTAGAGATGGATTTTACTCCTACATGTGCTATTTTTAAGATTAGAATCCATCTCTGTAGACTCAGAGTTCAGCATCATGTTGAGATGAAATGCTCAGCACAGGCCTGATGGGTAATAAGTGATCCATTAAAATTTAGCAGCTTTAATCACAATGGCAATGACGATGATTATGATGATGAATTTTGCCCTTAGACAAATGCTTTCCTTTTTTGAGCCTTTTTTGTCATCCACAAACACAGAGACTGAACAAAATGAGAGCTAAATTTTGCAACTCTGCTATTGAGTGACTTAGCGACTTGCACCCTGGGTCAGGTGTCAGGAGGCAGGGTGAAGGCGTGGAGGGTACAGGTGAAACCAAGCAGATTTGTTGTTTCTGAGGTGGCATGACAACTAAAAGGAGTCCTGTATCTGGCACTGAGTTTCAATTCTTCCCCTCGATTTACGATTTATCTCAGGACAAGACCTTTCAGCGTTCTTTTCTTTAGATTCTGGGGTTTTGATCATTTTACTAACATCTCCAGGCTGCACTGACATATATTCCATCTTAGCAACATTGTAGAAAAAATATCCAAGGAGTTCATTATGTGCCTGAACAGTCAGAACCACCAGGTAATTGATAATTGTTTGATAAATAGACTTGTGTCTCCCAGTGTGACTGCCATGTTTTTGGCAGGCCAGTGACTGCTGAATATCAGTTGCTTGAAAGATAGACAGACTTTTCTAGCTATATATAAAACAAAAGTTTGGATATTCATTGCATTTGGTTGGTGATATTTTGTAATAATCCTCCAGTTGAAAAAATATCATCTGGACAGAGCAGCTTCTGGAAAGTCAATACTAGTAGCTTCCTTGGTGTACATTGAAAGACTGATGAGCCCTAAACTACAAGAACTTGGCTCCTAGGTGCCTCTGAGATGTGGATTATAGGGGAAGAGCCTGGGTCTTATTGCCAAGTTCGGCATGTTGCCAGTGGGCCTTGGGACATGGGCATAGATGGACTTGTACCTCATTGGGTATAAGCTTAGGCACAGGAGCAGCTGGGAGGTGATGAGGAAGTAGGAAGTGGGCAAAGGGGCCTGTGACATTGGTTGGTGAGGAGACTTTTAGCATAAGAGACATTATGTTTTCACTAAGTTTTCTATGTATCTCAGTGTCTTATTTTTTGGCTTCAAAATATCTTTTCATCATATTCTTGGCAATGGCCATGTCAATATATTTTTAGGAAGAGACAGTATAACCTTTACACATGGGTAATAGCAACACCTACCCTGAGCTCTATGCTTAGAGGATTCCACTGTGGCCCTCCTCCAGCATTCTCCTACCCACAGGGAGAAGAATCAGTGTGGCCAAGAGGGCATGCCCATGCAGAGCTCATACCCCCTGCTACACAGAAATCCCTGACAAATAGAGCCCATACCTGCCCGGACCTTCCTCCTACTCCATTCTTTCAATGGCAGCTTGAACTGCTTGTGTGCACACCTCCAGGCCAAGGGTGGTCAGGAGAAGCTGTTGGGAAGAGATCTGAGCTGCCCCTTTATTGGGAAAGATAGAGCTGAGGGTTCAAAGGAGAGAAAAGGGCTATATCAAGATTTGGGGGCCATGGGCCAACTGTTTCCTACCTTCATATTCTGGCACATAAAAAGGAGTGAGAGAATTCCAAATTTATAGTCTTGCTCCCAATCCTAAAATGTTATGAATAGGCTTGGGAAATGAAGAGTGTCCCCTGTTCCCATCTTTCTCCTGCCCAGGGTGTCACTCCATACCATGGCTAGCTGGACAGCACTTGCCAGTGAGGATAGGTAGAAGGGCAGTTAATCACTGTTGGTTCATTCATTCACCAAACATTCATTGAATACCTACTCTGACCCAGGTTCTATAGTAGACACTGGGAAGACACTGACCCAGAAAACCATGTTTCCTATCTCATAAGATGTGGTAGATGGAATAAGCATACAAGATATATGAGTAAATAGAAAAATTAATAGCTACTCTAAAATTGTGATAAAAAACATGAAACAGAGGGTACGGAAAAAATGAGAGAGGAACTAATTTGAGATGAGCTATTCAAGTTGAGTCTCTCTGAGCAAGTGACATTTAAGCAGAGCCCTGAAGGAAGAGAAGGAGCCAGCCATGCAAGAGTGGAGTTGGGGGGAGGGTTCCAACCCAGGAGACAACATGTGAAATGTGGTGAGGCAGGAAAGAACTTGGAATCATATACAGAGTCAGATTATAAAGGACCTTGAAAGCAGCCTATAATAAAAGGTTGGCATTTTATTCTAATTATAGCAGAAGCCATGAAGGTCTTAAGCACAATGTGATTTACATTTTTCTAAAGATCATTCTGATTCCTATGTGGAAAATGTTTGGAAGAATGGAAGCAGGAAGACTAATTAGGGAGGAGTTTGTAGGAATTCAGGCAAGAAATGATGGTTCTGATCTTACCCACTAGAAAGGCTAGATGTTCCTACACCAAGGTATCTTCCTTCCCATGTGGTAGAACTCATTAAATCTTAATGGCTGGAATTCTTACCCGTTTGTTAAGAAGAGTTGCATTCTTTGAAAATTCCTTTCATTCCTTTATCCAACGCATGCTTATTAAACATGGAGTATGTTTTAAGTCCCACTTTAGCGCTGGGTATATGCAGGTGAAAGAGGCATGGTCCGTACTTTTAGAATACCTAGAGAGATCCATGTTGTTAGAGGCAGGAGTCGAGGACAGGGGGAAAGTGGAAGGAGTTGGGGAAGGAACCAATATGATATAGTTATCCCTGAGAATGGTGTTATCAAAACAAAGGTTTACCTGATTTTCCATTTTAGCTCATGGCTATGGCTCTGTGATATGGCCTTTCAGTAGCCAGTTATTGTGTTGCTGGGCTGTGAGTGATTTTAGAATTTTAATTATATATTTACTTTGATCTTCTATAATGAATGGATGAAAAAAGAGAGGGTAGATGACAATTGTGTTTCTTTGGGGGGAAGGGTGCTCCTTCCTCTCTAAGTGTATTTTAAAATATATAAAGATAAAGAGAAAATATCCAGAACCATAAAGCTAGAAGACCTGCAGATAAAAGTGGGATTTGGTGATATGTGAATCAATGGAAAGAGAGTGGACACAAATTACTGGGTTTGGGAATTATTATGATAATCTGGCAGTTGCAGTGGCAGCCAGAAGACCACACTTTCCATGGACTGCCATGGCTGAAGACAGAATGGCAATTTCTCACAGTCAAACTACCCTTAAGCGGAGACTGATTTGGAGGCAGACCAGGGAGAAGGATGCCATCTCACTCCCTCATGAATGTTGCAGTATACCCTACCTGAAGCACTTCTAGCAGGAAGAGGAAATCTCTGCATGTACAGGCTAGAACCAGGAAAGCAACCTTCTCTGAACACTTTGTGCCAAATTCCTTTAAAGAAAGGATAATTTCCCATGATTTTAGTTTAGATTTTGATTCAAACTAAATCTTGGGTCCATTAGATACCAGATTCTCATGTACATTCATGGGGATGGATTCCCATCCCTCTTGGAGGAAGGAACTGAGTCATGGAGTTCATGCTCAAGGGGAGAGGGGACCCAAAAAGGCACACTTTTCTTGCTCTAAGTAAGGTGAGGAGGAATGGATCCCAGGTAGGGCTAGTCAGCTATGAGTCAAAATGAAATAAGGATTGTGGGCTAAGTGGGAAAGGCATTAGCTGACACATTTTTCAACACAGGTTTTATATTTTTAATGGACAGCCTCCAGTTATTGCCATTACACATACTATTGGTCTAGGAGGGAATGAGATCTGACTCACTCTGCTCTATCTTTTTGTTCAGTATGTCAGTAAAAATGTATTAAACACCTACGAGGTGTCCATTCCTCTGCTGGACCTCTTAAAGGCACCACACAGTCACCAAATTGGCATACACAACATCTGCTTACAATTTAAGTAGTTAGAATTTAAGCTTTTAGAACTATTTGAGAACAATAAAGATAGGAAGGAACTGAGCACTTATTTGAATACTAGAGAAGGCTATGCTGTTTGCAGTTGGGGCATTTGGTGTAGACTTATAATAATGACCCAAGCCTCCTCAATCCTCAGGCTCCTCAGCCATAGAGTTGGGTGCCAGATTATTTCAAGTGGTAGGAACACAGGAATAAAAGACTAGATATCAAATTATGGTGCCCCCAGTCATTGGTTCGTTGCTGAATGAGTTATAAAACAGAATGGTATGAGGTAATGTTTGTAAGAAACAAGTATATAAGGAAGGATTTTCTCCAAAGTGTTGGTTATCTTTGGGTGTTAATGGATGATTTCTAGTTTGTTTGTTTGTTTTTCTTTCTTTTTTTAAAAAAATTGTTTATTTTTTTATTTGTGGGGGGGAGGAGCAGAGAGAGTTGGGGTCAGAGGATATAAAGTGGGCTCTGTATTGACAGCAGAGAGCCCAATGTGGGGTTGGAGCTCACAAACCATGAGATCATGACCTGAGCCATAAGTCTGAGCTGAAGTTGGATGCTTAACCAACTGAGGCACACACGTGCTTCATTTTTTTTCTTTATCCTTCTTGTATAATTTTCCTAAAATAAATATATATGACATGTAATATGTTTTACAAATATGGGTATTTCATTGAATATTGTTGAGATGAAACTCTGGACATTTTAAAGAGGTTATAAATACCACACTCTCTGGAACCTACTTCACTAGTGAAAGCTTACTTTATAATGAATATAGCATTATGAGGATAAAGGATTATGTTTTGATGTGTGTGTTGGAAGAAGTGATTTCTCTACTTTGGGAAGATAAAGTCAACTGTAAGAAATCAAGGCAGTAATATCAGAGTCATAGAGGCTTGGGTATAAAAATGTGTTAGTTGTTTCTGAAAGCCAGTTCCAGGCCAGGTATGCCCAAGGCTGTTCAGCAGTCAGTTTAAACTTTTACTAAATCTCAATCTCCATTCTTGAACTTCAACAACAGAAAATGTTAGTTTCCAGCCATTGTGGAATTAAAAAACAAAAAATGATCTAATGTTACAAATCAAGAGTTTATATACACACAAATGAATCCCTGTCTTCTCTTTAAAAACCCAGGCATTTCTTACCACCAGGCTCACATTCTTCCACAGCTATGCTCAGCTCCAGTGCAGGCATGCCTTGCCGCTTTGGGTAATCAGTTCTGTATAGAATCCACGATATCCTCTTGCTGCCCAAGGCTCAGGCCAAAGTCAGTTGCAATTTACCTTTTTTTTTTTTTTTTTTTTTAAATTATTGCAGAGGCCCATTCATCTATGTTTCTGTCAAGGGTAAAAAACTTTAAAAGTATATCATAAGGGCCATATATATGAAGAAAATATGAGACAGTATATTTCTGGAAGTGAAAAACATTCAAATAGCATATAGACACCTATGTGGCATAGTTGGCTTCTGTAGACATTTCAGTTTTTGAGTCTTGCCTTAAGACTTAAGATCTTCTTCAGTATGGCTAGAATGCTTACAAAGAGGATCTTAAGGAAAGCATAGGGGTGGGTGTTCTATATTCAAAGCATACTACTCCATTTGAAAACTACTTCTGCCTCCTCCATGCCCAATCGCCCCCTCCAAAACAACAAAACAGCAATAACCAGAGCTGGGCAATTCCTGGTTTGGAATGCTAAGAGATAAAATTTGGAATTGCCTACTGATTCTGACTTAGCTTATACTGTACCTATGTTTTCCAGCCACAAATTGAACTATTTCCTTCCAATGCTCATTATAAACCAGTAAAATGCAAAGTCCCTTGTATTACCTAGACAGTGACTGAATGGAAAACCAGAGGGCCTTCCTCAGTGCTCTTTATTGAAATTTTCTGAGGAGCCATGAATTCCTTGTTATTAGGGTAAATATCAGCGGAAGACAGGCTGGTTAGATAGCTACTTGGAAGTATCAGCAGGAAATTAAATTTGCAAAACAGGAGTAAAACCATGGTAGCATTTCTGTACAGGGGGACAAAAGCAAGGAAATTGAATATTGAGATTTTTGTATCATTCTTCCCTGGTGATGTAGAATTGAAGAGTACACAGTTTGTCATTATCAGAAGGTCAAACCTAAGATGACTTAGCAAGATGTTCATTCTAAAAACCAAAAACCATCTGACAGGCCCAATCTCAGAGATACAGAAGGCTAAGAAAATGAGGTATCTCTGAGTTAGATACTTTTCACTCAGTGTGTTGATTTTTGTTTTCTTTTTGCAAATTTTAGAGATGATGCTCTCAGTTCTTTATTGTGTGAAGTCACTATAGAACATTAGCATCGTTTTCTAAGCAAATATGAATGTTTTTTCAAATCAATTAACAATTTTATTCCTAAGTTCTTTGGTGTTAATAATAGACACATGTGCTAATGAATGGACTGGCGAACACTGTACCTCTACTGGGATGTTTAAATTATAACAGTCCATTTTGAACTAACAGGAATTGGAGCATATCAGAATTATTTTTGGCATTGTCTCTTCCTTCCTTCTTACTTTCCTTCCTTCCTTCCTTCTTTCCTTCCTTTCTTATGGTAATATCTCTTGATTCATGTAATATGCATGTGCTGGCAGCTGCAGACTTAATAAAGAAGTGGAGAGATAGTGCAGAAAGAGGAGAGAATTTAAAAGACATTTTTAATTTATTAAAAAAAGAGTAATAGTCACAAAGTTATTTATTTACTTATTTTTCATTAGAAAAGGACTGGAACTCTTACTAACAAATTCAAGGTGAAGTGATGAAAGCTAAAGACCTCCTGTGTGAGAGTCAAGAAATTGTCTGTTCTGCTACCAAATGCCTATGAAACCTTGTAAAGAGAAGGTGGAAGATTAGGTGTCCTTCAGGTCATTTCAGGCTCTGCCATTTTCTGATGTAATGATTTCAACCTGTTATGCACTTGCAGATCTGACTTAAGCTTAAGGTAATAATTTAATTTATAGAGTCTCAGCCTTCTGGGAGAGGTCTCAAACTGCCAGGCTATGGATTGCATGAGATCTGTAGAGGAATGGATTTTGTTGGAAATAGTTTAATAGTTAAAATCATACTTTGTAATTGTCTTAAAAAAATCAGCCCTGAGGTGCCTGAGTGACTCGGTCAGTTAAGCATCTCTTGATTTCAGGTCAGGTCATGATCTCATCACATTTCATGAGATTGAAACCCAAGTCTAGCTCTGCACTGACAGTATGGCGTCTGCTTGGGATCCTGTCTCTTCCTCTCTCTCAGCCCCTCCCCTGATTGTTCTCTCTCTCTCTCTCTCTCCCTCCCTCAAAATAAATAAATAAACAAAAATAAATCAACCCTGACAATCCCATAGACGAGAACAATACTGGAAAGGCAGAAATGGAGCCAACCCTTCTCAAGTAACCAGCCCTACTGATCCTGACTCATCACCCCTTGTACCCAGTTATCAGCCCTCCCGATACTAAGGCCATGTGCATCGTTACCTTTCTCTTCATTGGTTTACATTACCTGCCTTGTGGGAATTTGTGAGATTAGTACCTATCTCCTTTAATTAGCCAAACTTTATGGCGGCAGACAATGTCTGATTTACCCCCAAGGAGGCAGAAGCAAATGTGTTGAAATAGCTGAGAAGTCAGGCTGAAACTTTTCCACTTGGGAATAGAACGCTGTCTCATATTCATGTCAGTTGGAATATGTCTGATCAGAAACACATTTCACGTACTCCTTACAACCCAGATATTGAGTGAGTTTACGGAATTACCAATTTCTTCTCTTCCTAGACTTACCTCTCTAGGTAAAAAGGTGAAATAATGATTGAAAATACTAGCTTTAGAGAAACTGGGCTTTGACTCTGAGTGTGATAATCAGTCAATTCCAAGGAAACAAAAAGTCAAAGAAGTAATTTTGCATCAAGAAGTAAAAAGACCTCTTCTCCAGCTAATTGTTTTAAAACTAAATTGTTTACATGTATCGAGGGGTTTAAGAATTATTAAACCCATCTCTCCCCCCCCCCACCTTGCCTCAGTCCTTTACATTTCTCCCATGTATAGTAAGTGCAACCCAGTTAGATTCCTACCAGGCAGATAGACCCACAAAATGGGTTTATTGACAGTCCTGCAACACTCCTCCTCCTTCTCTCTTATTTTCTAGCTTCACCTATAAGGGACAGAGCCTTTTCAGGAATCAAGAAGGGTACCATGGAATGAAAAAAAAATGCCCTCCAAAAATGAAAGTCAGCCAATTATACGTTATTTACCTACTTATCTTCAGAAGGTGGACTTGTGATTTGTGCTTGTTCAAGAAGAAAATTGCTTGATAGCAGTGGCCATGCTATCGGATTCATAAGAGGAAGATGATTATCTCTTAATTTTGGAGTAAAGAGGGCTTTTGCCACCAAACAGAAAAGAAGCAGAAATCATGAATTTCTCTCATACACAAGAAGTTCTTTGTTTTGATGGAATAATTACTATTTAGGCTATATCAGGTTGGACTTATAAAATGACTTGTCTAGTTTTTATAGATATCATTGTCAGTGTGGAAAATTCAGACAAGGAATATGTAGATGTCATGATATTGATAAGGGATAGAATACATTTGTATCTATGTAGCATGCGTACACGTGCACACACACATAATTTAGGAAGAAAATAGGCTTTGGAAAGTCAATATTTTTTTAAGACTTCATTTTTGTAGAGAAATTCTAGGTTCAGGCAAAGTGAGAGGGAAGTACAGATATTTCCCATAAACCCGTGCCCCCCTCCATGCACAGCTCCCCCACTATCAACATCCCCCACCAGAGTGGTACATTCGTTACAACTGATGAACCTGAACTGACATGCATAATCACCCAGAGTCCATAGGTTATGTTTCAACTCATGGTGTTGTACATTATATGGACTTGGACAAATGTATAATTACATGATTCTACCATTTTAGTGTCACAGTATTTTCACTGCCCTAAAAATTCTCTATTCTTAGCCTATTCATCACTCCCTTCCCCCATTGGCAAGAAATCTTTTTACTGGCTCCATAGTTTTTGCCTTTTCCAGAATATCATGTAGTTGAAATCATACAGTATGTACACTTTTCAGATTCAAAACTAAACATACTCTTACTATATGATCCAACAATTGCATTTCTTAGTACTCAAAAGAATTGAAAACTTATATCCATCCAAAAGCCTGCATACAGATATTTACAGATGTTACAGAAGCTTTTTCATGGTTGCCAAAATGTTGAAGCCACCAAGATGTCCTTCAGCAGATGAATGAATAAATAAACTATGGTTTATCCAGACAGTGGAATAACAGTGCTAAAAACAATGAGCTATCAAGTCATGAAAAGACATGGAGGAAACTTGCATGCATGATACTTGTTTTTGATTCTGATTATTTTATGTGGTTTTAGTAATGATAAATAAAACTTGATTGCTACCCTTAGTAAATAGAAGTTACTTTTAGTTTGGGAGATATTTTATTGTTTATTGACAGATTATCTTTTCTTGACCATTATTTGAATCTATTTTATTCTCTCTACTCTTAGAATCCCTTAGAGCAGTGGTTATCCATCAGAAGCGATTTTAACCTCTTAAAATTGAAATATCTGGGGAAATATTTAGTTGGCATGAGTAGGGATGGAAGGAAGAAGATGCTACTGGTGTTTATCGGGTGGAGGCCAAGGATGCTACAAGGATGCCTGTATACCCTACGATGCACAGGACAGCCTCTTGAAACAATTATCTGGCCTAAAATGCCAATCATTCCTAGGTTGACTAACTGCAAAGAGCAGTTGAAGGGATGGGATCTTTAGCATGATGGAGAGAAGACAAAGGAGAAACCTGATGGCTGCTTTCAAGTTTCTGGAGGGCTTTGTGTATATACGAAGGGTAACAGTTATATTGCCTATTCCTTGCTGGGCACTTGGACCAATCGGTGGAAACTATACAGGCAGATACAGAGAAAAGCCTTCTAACAGATTATCTGTAAGCCTCCTTGAGAACGGGTAAATTTCTTATCCATAGGTAACTAAAACATACATTTGACTGTCACAAGAAAGAGATATCCAATATCTGAATATTATGCAAAATTAGTTTATTGAAAACAATTTTGTTCCAGATAATGTGCTAGGGATTCAGAGTCCAGTATTGCAGAGGCTATTTAAGTAAAAGAATCTGAGCTGCCATTTACATGTGCAAAACTTGAATGATTCCATTCTTGCTAATTTGGGAGAAAGCTTGGCTCCACATACAGCATTATAAATATATGTAGGTAGCATTTAAGAAAGATATACAGACTTATTTCAACAAACCCTTTACTTCTGTAAGTTTTTAGGAATAGATATAACATTTTCACATATTGCCATATATAATTTCCTAGATTAGCAACCTCCAAATTTGATTGACTGTATAATCATTCAGTAAATTTTTTATCCTTGCCTATTATTTCCATATTTATATAATTTGAAATTTATTGTATCACCAATAGAAATTTTGAAAGATGAGAAAAAGAAAAAATTTATGTATTTTCCTGCATGGAACTGACCAAATGGCTCTAAATTAGTGCTTCTTACCTATGAGACAGTTCTCATAGGTAAGATTGTTTTAATTTTCAAATTAATAAAATTTTAATTTATTGTAAAATTCAAATGACCAGCTAGTAAAATGAATGTTTAAAAAACCTACAAACAAAACACAAGCCCCAATTTTTAAAGTTCAGTTTACCAGACATAAAATTATTCCCCTAAATTCCTGTAAGAATTTCTAAATACTTTGAATTTCTGTGTTTGTCTCATCATGAATTGGTGACAGTTTACAGACTGACCTTCATCTGCAGGCCATTCTGAGTGCACTTTTAAAAATAATCATGAGAAGTGGATATTATTGCCCATAAGAAAACTAAGGCCAGAATTCTTAAGTAACATGAACATGCTGACGAAAAAATCCCACATTCTTAGACTGATAGCTGAAATTTTCGATCCAGGGCTTATGTGTGTTATCTTTAATAATTCAGAACCCTTCCTATCTAAAAATAGGATGCTCAGTTGGGAATTAGAAGTCTGAGCTTCCGCTGCTAGCTTTTACCCTAATTATTACATGAGAGAAAGCTGTTCACTTATTCCTTCCGTATACAGTTTTCTTATCTGCCAAATGGGCATAAAGGCATCCTCCATCCATCCTTTATAAGATTATTATACCTAGAGATAACAGCTATAGGAAAGCACTTTGATAAGGTACTTATGATACATGAATGAGTCCTAGGGATTCCATACTCTGGAATGCATTTATGTTCTAGCAGATTTCCTAGCTCTAAACCTAAATGCCTTTCGTGCGATCGCTAAGGTTTTCAGGCAAAAAATGCAGTGTTCATCCAAGCCATTAATTAGTTGAAAACTGATCCTCATTGGGTTGTCTAGATATTCCTTTTCATCACTAATATACCTTGATGTAGTTAAAATGGTAAATTGTGTTCCAACAGCCTGCGAGAAGGAAAGTAGTTCTGGTGGCTAAGTTAAACCAAAGAAGCAGTTTAGATGTGGAAATAATCTCTATTCTTTTATGCTTCCTTATAGTCAAATCATGTTTAAATGCCTGCTAGAAGAGAAGTCATGGGACAAATATGTCTCTTCTCATCTCTTTGAGATGCTATGTGTTTTTACTTAACATCCTTTCCCTAGTCCCTTGTTAGTAAAATATGGATAATCATAGTACCTGCCTTATAGGGTTGTTGTTAAAGAATAAATTAGAGGGGCGCCTGGGTGGCGCAGTCGGTTAAGCGTCCGACTTCAGCCAGGTCACGATCTCGCGGTCCGTGAGTTCGAGCCCCGCGTCAGGCTCTGGGCTGATGGCTCGGAGCCTGGAGCCTGTTTCCGTTTCTGTGTCTCCCTCTCTCTCTGCCCCTCCCCCGTTCATGCTCTGTCTCTCTCTGTCCCAAAAATAAATAAAAAACGTTGAAAAAAAAAATTTAAAAAAAAAAGAATAAATTAGATAATTCTGTTAGGCACTTAAAGGTATGTAGTACAAAATAAGCGCTCAGTAAATGGCAGATATTCTTATTCTTACTCTTATTCTTATTCTTATTCTTATTCTTATTCTTATTCTTATTCTTATTCTTATTCGTGCCAATTTTAACAGAAGTGCCTGGTCATTCAGGACATTCTAGCACTTCATACTGAGTGGTGCAATCACTTGGTAAACATAGACTGGATAGCTTGACCTTCTTGGCCCCAATGAACCAAAGGCCCATAGAGTTTTCCCTCTTGTTCTATTTACTGGTATAGAAGACATCATCTTTCAGTTGGACACAAAGCAGTGGCCTGTTATTAAGTACTATATACTTGTTGAGCTTTTGCTTAATAGCTCCCATGGGCCAAAGACTATAACTAAGGACCTCAGTTAAAAGTTTCCACGTTGGGAGCCTGAATGGCTCAGTCGATTAAGCATCCAACTTCGGCTCAGGTCATGATCTATCTCATGGTTCATGGGTTCAAGCCCCACATCGGGCTCTGTGCTGACGAGCTCAGAGCCTGGAGCCTGCTTCAGATCCTGTGTGTGTGTCTCTCTCTGCCCCTCCCCTGCTCATGCTCTGTCTCCCAAAAATAAAAAATAAATGTTAAAAATTAAAAAAAAGGTCCCCCTGTTAAGTCTGTAGTTATAAAAGAGGGAACAAAAAATTTAAGAAAAAAAATGGTACTCTCAGAGGACTTTGTGCCTTCCATAGACCCAGGAGGCAAACAGGTATTTACTTGTTGGAAAAAACAACTGTAATTTCTGATATATGTCTGGATGGAGAACCAACTTAGGATAGCAGTATTGGGAATATTACCCCCCCCCAAAAGATTTTATTTGCTATGAAGTATGGACATTTAATGATAACATATACAAAATATTAAGGCTTAGAATTACATTTGCTGTGATCTTTTCTTCTTAACTGTATGTAATGCAGTCAAATATTTTTTTTTTAGAAATAGAGGCAAGAATCTTTTATCATTCTGATGGATAAGATCCTACTGTTTCTCATACAAGTCTGTAGAACATCAGTCTGGACCAGAATTATTTTAGGAATGCCTTGAAATCTAAGTATCTGGGTGTGGGCCTCACATAATCCCTCCAGTGAGGAAGTTCTAACTCAGAGAGGGTCTTTTTGCATGTATGGTAGTTACAGAAGAAAACTTCCTGGCACTGGTAGCTGGTGGCTAGAAAAGGAGTATTTAGAGCAAGCGTCAGCCAACTTTCTGTAAAGGGTCATATTGTAAATATTTTAGTCTTTGTGGGCCAGGCAGCCTCTGTCACAACAACTCAACTTTGTCATTGTAACGCAAAAGCAACTATAGACAATATGTAAAAAGAACAGGAATGGCAGTCTTCCAAGAGAACTATATTTACAGAAAGAGGTGGTGGGATGGCCTTAATCCAAAGGCCATAGTTTGCTGACCCCTCATTTAGAGGAAGAGATGGTTGCTAGTTCAGAGGCCACCAACTGGAAGCCACTGAAAGATTTTTTTTTTTTTTGACAGCATAGTATTTGTCTGCATGATGTTCTTATTTTCTATTAGTTGTCAATGTTTAAAAGTTAGGAGATCTTTTTATATACAAATATTGAATCTGATATCTGAAAAACAAAGATGTAGTAACACTCATCTGTCTTCCTCCATGACAACAGTAGAGGCGCCCCCTTCAGAACAGACATTCTTGTGCTTATTTACCAGAATACTCACCATTCTCTGTTGCCTTCCAGAAATCCAGTCTCTTCCCTCATTTAAATTACCTCTTACCCTTTATCTGCTCCTGGAAGAACTGGATCCTGTGAACACTTTATACAGTAGAGCCTATTTCTCTTCCTTTTTTATTCTCCATTCATGAAAAGGATTTTATTTTGGTTCACTAAGGCTGAGGGCCAGGGGTACCTTCACAAACTGACATATAGTTGTACAAAATGATCAGTGTCTCTGGGAAAGCAGCAGACCTGAACTTCAGAAGTAGTAAACTTCTACTTATTTTCTACATCCATCCTAAAATAATTGTCAGGGTTCAAAGTTTCTCCTCTCTCTTCTTTCTCCTGTGTCCTTGCAATGGACCAGAAACAGTATATGTGTCCCTATCTATGCCCCTCAGTATTTTACACATTTTGATCATATATGAGTGTTCAGTCTCCTTGTCCATCGAAAGAATCCTTTTTAATGTACTATATTTTATTTTTATAGAAATAGATTATTTACTGTGCATCAACAATGCTCAGGTCTGCACTAGAGGTGGGATTGTTAATTATATTATTTAATTCATTTCATTCTGTTTATTTAGTACTTACTATGTACTAGGCACTATGCCAGGCATTGAAATATAAAGTTAGAGTGCCTGTCATGGAGGAGGAGAGCAGGCAAGCATAACACTTAAAATGGAGAATCTTATTTTACAGAGATCTTTGGATTTATAAGCAAGCACATACGTGAACTAAGAAGAGTGGATGGGCGATGAGGACTAAGAAGGGCGCTTGTTATGATGAGCACTGGGTGTTGCATGTTAGTGATGAATCTCTGAATTCTACTCCTGAAACCATTATTGCACTGTGTGTTAACTAACTAAAGTTTAAATTGAAAAAAAAAAAAAAGAAAAAAAAAACAGAACAACAAAAGAACAGTGGAAAACACAGAGGTATCAAAAACATTTTTTTTAAATGAATGGTGAGTTTATTTTAGTCCAGGAAGCAAAGATTTGGGATAAATGGAAAATTCTGTGGTTTGATAAGTGGAGTCAGTGGTATTTTATTGAACATGTGCAAAACTAATCTGTGCTGTAGAATATGTAGTGAGACTTTAGTACCTTTTAAAGCCCTACACAGGGTTATACAGGATAGCCAGGTGCTAAGCAGATAAAAACCGACTTAAAAAAAATCTTACAGGGATATGTAAGGCAAGAAATTAACTTCATCATACAGTTCAATGCAAAGTAGCTACTTGAAGGAAAACAAATTATTCTAAAATGATGTTCTTTGGGCTGTCAATAATGCAGTATAAAGAGTCATTGAGGAAAGCTCATTAAAAGACATTAGCCCATTATGTTCCATTGTGTTGTTGCAAACAAAAGATCACTAAGGTATAGGACACCACAAAGAAATCTATAGAAAACTAAATATTTGCTTGTAAGGGTTTTTTTTTAATTAAAATTATGCTCACCTAAGTCTAAAATTCAGAATGTACTTGTCATCAGTACACCTCAAGCACAATTTGTGATACTGCTTTGTAACTAGCAGCTATAATAATCAGATACTCAATAAAGAGCAGTTGAATAAGTTTGTGGATATACTTCCTTGAACATAGCAGATGCACATTTGAGAGCTGTTGAATGAATATGAACAGAATAGATGAAAATCTTCAGAGAAGAGTAAGAACAAAGACAAAGAAACATTACTAGTTTCTTTAAAATTAGTAGTAGTGGTAGTAATAATAATAATACATGATTCATTAGGTAGTTAGGCTAAAATGGGGCATGGTTATGTGAAATGTTATGAAATATGTGAAGCCCTAATGCTCTAGCCCATTGCATAGGAATGGGAGGAAGGCTAGATAGTAAGTAGGAGAGGAATGGGAATCTGGGAAATCGCCATAGGATAAATATAAGGAAATACTATTTTGATACCGTATAATAAACACAAATCTCCTTATTCTGTGATAATCCACATACTTACAAAAACAAAAGCAGACAGAAGAACAGATACATCAATGATTCCTGCAAATGCTTTACAGATTTTTTTGGGGGGATAGTGTAATTGTTTGTGTGTGTTTATACTTTCCCAGATTCTTAAAGTAAAAAAGTATGTACATAGATTCTACTTTTATTTTCATCCACTGTCAACATAGCTTCTGTGAAATACCCTAGGAATCTTCTATCAGCGTATAAGTTTTTGGAAAGTAATTGACATCATTCATCTTTTTGACCCAACTACAATCATTACTGCTTGCCAGGAAGGAATCAAAAATACCTTTACTGTTGCATTGACCCTTCCAAGAACTACCTTTCTGGTAATTCCATGCAGGGTTTTTCTGAACCTTTCTGTTTATTTGCATTCCTAATGATATGAGATTCTATTTGGTGGCTGAATTGTATTCACCCTGGAGCCTGGACCAAGACCTCTAGCCTGACAACCCCGTTAAACATTTTGTAAATGGGAGTAATGAATGAAAAGGTCAGAGGATCTATTTTAGTAATAACATTTTTCAAATTTCTAGATGCCATAGTATTGTGACAGAATCCATATATGTTTCAGGAGAGCAAGAATGAAAGCAAGGTTTTAACCTTTAGTTTTAATAAATATTTTCCAATAAAAAATAGAAACATTTTGATACTTTAACCAATGAACTGAAAACAAAAACTAAAAAAAAAAAAAAATCAGCCAGGCCGTTTTCTAGTTTCACAGAATTGGATAAAAGCAATTTAAACGTACATCAGTCAATGTACATTCAATCACTATTATTTAGAGCAGTGGGTTTGGGTTTTGCTTTAATGGTGTTTTGTCTTGAGTTTCATGATGGTATTTTGCAAAGCAAGTTAAGCTTTAAGAGTTTAAAATTCGATTTCAATATTTTTTGTTTTTGTGTGGTATTATTCATGTTGAATTCAGTACTATTCTTTTTCCAGCTTCTAATTACACCCTCAACCTCTGTAAAGATGCATTTGTTCCTAAGTGCAATCAAGAAGCATATTAGAAATCAGCTGTACATAGTTAAGCTCTTATAAATGGAAAGTCTACTACATTTGTGTTTGAAAAAGAATGTTCATACTGGAATTCAATTGTCGTTGATAGACACATTATCGATTGCTTAGGACATGCAAAGTGCTGCACTAGACATTGTGGGGAATACAGCAATAAATAAAATGCGATCCTCCCCGAGGGAGCTAAGGATCCAGAAAGCAGAATTGTGTAGTGACTAATAGTTCAGATTCTGCAATTAGGGCTTAAGTTCAAATCTTGTTTTGTTTTACTACCTACAGGCCCTGTGACTTCTGTAAGATATAGTGTTTTTCTCTACTAATGGGAACAGTAATGGTCATAAAAACACATTATTTGTTTACCTAACAAAGTGTTTTGGACATCTTTTCATATCTGTACATAGCGTTCTGCCATATTGCTTTCAATAAGTACACAGTTTTAATCAATTTAGTCCATATAGATTAATTTATTTAACCTCCCATTGAGTGTTGATGTTGTTCACGTGAATCTTAAAAGGAACTAACATGTGTCAGGATTCTCCATGCATTTTATGACTTACCATGATCTGTATCTCCAGGATGCTATGCTAAGGCTCTTTCATCTGTCCTTCAGTGGGTTCCCTGCATAATAAATGCCAGTGTATTATTTTGGGTGATATATTTTTCCTCTCACAAGGAATCCTTTCTAATTTTAGTTGTGTTAATTTTCATTGTCTAGAAGTTTTTACTTTTTGAATGATTAAATTTGTACATCTTTTTATTTGTGATTGCTTTTATTGCTTTTAAGCTGAGAAAATTATTTGAATAACCCAGTTTTAATGGCTAACACAAGCATTTGGAATCCTATTCTTTATTTGTGGTTTTCCAGTTGTTGACTAAAAATGGCAGTGACCTTTTACTGATGAGTGATCTTGTTCTTGGACAAGGGTCAGAAATATGAGCCATCAAGAGATGGCTTTACCTCCTATGGATACAGCACAGGATTATAAATAGGGATGCTGTTTCTCAAAGTCTATTTTATTCCATGAATCCATAAATTTCCAAAATCGATCATGGGTTTTTATTTTTCTGCCTGGCCTGGTAATTGGGTATGTGTCTGGTTGTTAGCACCTGTGTCCACATCGGAAAGATTCCCTGTGTCTCTCAATGTAATACAATCTGTGCAATCTTTCAGGAATCATTTTATGACAGGTGCTGTCAATATGATGAGATGAAAACCTAAGAGAAAAAAACATTTCTGCATTAGATGTGACTGTGTCTAATATCCACTGTGAGGGTGAAGGTAGGCAAGGGGTTAAAATCAGCACTGTTTCCCACTTGGACAAACATAAATGAGCAGGAGCCTGAGATAGCCACCTCTGTGCAGCTTATTGTTATTCGCCTTCCATCCTAATGCAGTTTCTTCCCTGCTCGATATCAGTTTATAAAAGCATGTTACATGTCCACTGACCCCAGATAACTAAATAAATCCCAGTTTGTAGTCATAGAACTAAGTCCTAGTTTGTATCTGTACAAATGCCTGCTGAGGATGGATACAAGGAATTCAAAATAATTCAACTGTTAAATCCCCATATCTTAGTGGAATAAAAGTAGGAACGAACATTCTAGCTCACATACCTCCCGCCCCTCCTTGCCCCCTGCCAGAGTGATACATTATTCATTTTCTTTGCTGGATTCATGTTTTGGTTTTGTTTTTCTTTGGGGGACATTTATGCAGGCTGTAGTGTTTGGAGTCTTGGACCCCAGAGAATGCCATTTACTTATGTCTTTGCATTTGCCTTTGTGATATGTATCTGATAAGTTTATGCTAGTCAGATCTCCCATTTGGATAAGGTGGCAACATCCAGCAAGTTGTAAGTCCCTGAGATGGCATTTCTGCCGTTCTTTTCCGTACATTTCCTGCAGAAATCTTTTAAATCATGTTCACAATAAGGCTTAAAATTACTGCTTTCTCAAGGAAAGGGGATATAATCCAGGGGGTTTATAAACTGCATTTGATAGAAATCTTTGGAGAGAAAATACAAATCAGTTCATTTTAATGATTGGCAATCAAAAAAGATAAACCGTCATTAAATTCTAAGAAGACCTGGTATATTGAGTCTGAAAAAAAAAAAAAAAGCCCACATAAACTACCTTATAGATGCAGAGCTGAATGATGTATTGTAGGTTCTTTCTTTTTCAGTCAATCATCCTGAACATATTAGCCCCAGGTTGCTGGAAATAAAAATAATGGCATGGTGATTGTTAAGGGACCATGTTATATAAGGATGTTCTGATATTTAAATGAATACTTCACTTCTTGTTTCTGAAAGTGAATGTTGGTAAGTTGGTTTTGAATATGTTTTGAATATTTTAATAGAACTGGATTCTATCGAGGAGGAAATAAAAGTATCTCTGTGGTAGGTGCCACAGTTCTACTCCTTGGTTGTAAACCTTCCCAGTAGCATCAGCTCAAAACATATTCCCATTGAAATAAATTTTATTTGAATGTTCTAACATGCTGATTATGGAAAGAGAGTGTAGGAATTCAACCTAAGGGCTCGGTCTGGCAGGGAGAAAAATGTAGCCTGTGTTTTTTTGTTAAAAAATAAAAAAAGGTTATCTGTTGTGGGAGACAAATTAGCACTAATCGAATATAGGGTCTAAGAGGAGACCAAATGTGAGGTCACACAGGCCCCAAGGTCTTCTTAGAAGTGACTCATGACTCATTTCAAGTGACAGGGAACAGGTCTAGGGAGACCAGAGAGAGAGAATGTGAATGAGGCCTAGGTTCAAGTTAACCTTTTTGATATCTATGAAAAATTACTAAGCAGAATAATCACATGAACAGTCACATAAAGTGCTGTCTTTACTTAACTGAATCAAGTGCTTTGAGATCCTCACGCAGTAGCCATTTCTGGAGATGTAAATTCGAATGACAATTACAAATCAGTTTCATCTTTTCATCAAATCAGACCATAGAAGAATTGTGTAAGTTATTTGAAAGTAGTTCAATTCCTAATTTAAGGCTTTCGATTTGGGGTTGGCAAATGTTTTCTAACTGGATCGCAAATATTTTAAGCCTTGCGGCTGCACCGCTCTCTGCCACAGGTATTCAACTTCACTGTTTTAGTACAAAAGCAGCCACAAACAATATGTGAATTATTGAGTGTGACTGTGTTCCAATAGCACATTATTTGTGGACACTGAAATTTAGACTTCATGTAATTTTCACATGTCACAAAATATTCCTTTGATTTTTTTCAACCATTTAAAAAAATGTAAAACCATTCTTAGTTTTTGAGATCATACAAAAACGACTGTCGATCAGATTTGACCAGCCAGCAGTAATTTGCCAACCGTTGTGTTAGATAATTCAAGGTAATTACTAATTCAAGCTGTTTTCCACAATAGTGTAAATATTTTCCTGTAGTTTCTTTCAAAAATAATTTGTAAAAAAAAGTGTGTGATTTTTTTAAGGGACAGCTTGTTATCCCCCCCCCCCCCCAAAATACTTGGCCATCAACAATTCTTTCTTTCTTTGCCACCAGCCTGATTTGTCAGGAGTAAGTGCTACTACTCTGTGCTATGTTCTCTGAAATTTCAATACTAGAAACATATTTATTTGGTTTCATGTTAAAATGCAAATATCATGTTTTCCAATGAACTACTCCTAAAGGTACAATAGAAAGAATGCACACCCTGAGTCTAGGAGCATAGCTTCAGGCTGGCGACTGACAGCTAAATTTTCTCTGAAATCTAGTGTTTTATCTTAAAATATTATGTTATTTCTGCATTCTATTTTGCTATATATCTGTGTTTAGTTTAACATACACAACCTGACTAATTTACTTCCTCTACCCACAACCTTTGAATAATTATCCAGTACTCCTAGACTTCTTGGATCAGCATACCCCAGAGGGCTGGACACACTACAGGCTGAGAAATGCAGCATTGACTCAAACCGGCTGTGCATCAGTCTGAATGCAGTGGTTCTCTGAGCATGCTTTCTTTAATGGTGAAAGGAGAAGTACATATGAGAATCCGGCTTCTCTTATATGGTGACCAGAATGGCCCAAGTCCCTAGCTCAAGGTGGTAGGATGGCATGATCAAGATCTTTGAAGACAGATGACATGGGTTTAAATTTTGACCATTCCATGTATAGGTGGGCTAACTACTGAATTAAGTTTCCTTGTCTGAAAAATGAGGGAAGATTACTTATGGTTCTTTGGTTATAAGCCAGAGACTCTGGCTAATATAATCCAAGGAGGATAAAGTAGATGGCTACTGGAAGGCATACAGAAATAAAGGAAATATTAAAGTACCTGATTGAAGGAAGATAGAAACCAGAGAAACAGGCAATCACTGTTCCAGGGCTGATGCTGTGAATAAGGAGCCATCTATCTCTATCTGCCTGGGACAGACCTGGTTTATACCTGCTGTGTTGGCATAGTTATTCAAAGCTCCCTTTTCACTCTTCAAAGTAGCTTTGTTTACAAGGCAAATTACACTGTCACCCTAAAGGACTCAATAGTTTAATATCACTTGCGACTGAGAGTTGGTTTTGATCTTCCTTAAACACTTCAAAAGCTGGTTTTGTTCACTGCTGCCCAAACCAATCCTTGTACTCCAGTATCAAATCTAGATTGTTCCAGAGCCACCTAGTAGGTTCTGGTTGAACTATCCACTAGGAGTAAAGAGATTTCAGGTCTCACTCAAGTCACTCTGCTCCTGCTAGTCTGGGAAAGGGATTAGACAGGAGAGTTCCATTGTATTTTGACATTTGCCATTATCCCTGACACTCCTAGTCTGTCACCCTCCAGAGTTACCTTCTTTGGTTAAATCTTCATACTGTCACAGGAGATGGCATTCTGAAACACGTTTCTCTCTCAAATCCTCTTTGACTGCCCATTTAGTTAGAGGGAGAATAAAATTTAGCTTGACAAACAAAACCCTTGAAGGCCTAGCTCTTCTTTTTATCTGTATCTTTCTTCACATCCCTCCATGTACCCTATCCTGTTGATTTAGCTACTTGCAGTCCCTCTGCTGTGCCAGACACTCAGCTTTTTGTGGCTGGGCACATACTGTTCCCTCTGCCCAAAATGTTTTGTACAGTAGCAATGGGCTGATTTTTCTTTCCAGGGGTTGGGAAGCAGTTCCCTGGGTTCCTTCCAGGGAAGCAGGGGTTGGCTTTCTTCTCTAGCCCTCCTTTCTCTTCTAAGTTAGTTATTACTTTATCTTGATCCCATAATTCCCTAAGTACACTTCAATCCTAAAATTTAAGTCCCTGAATTTTATTTAATAGTTTTCTTGTCTGACTCCCTCACTAGGTTATTGGCTTCTTGGAGACAGAGACCATAACTTTCACCTTTACAAAAGTGGAATAGTCCGTAGCAGCCAAGTGATAGTTGGATGAATGAATAAACAGACTACATGAGAAAGGAGGGTTATCTATGGAAGAAAAAATATGTAACCCTGCAGATAATGGCAATCGTGACTTCAGTAAGACAGGAAACTATATAGAAGAGATTCTGATTTTATCTAAATTTATGTGAGATCAAATCAGTGTGAGTCTTTATGTCTCAGTGACAGCTGCCTATTCCACCATGGTGAAAAAAGGGGTTTTCTGTAGCTAGAAAAGAAGGTTTTACTTTGTTGTCATCAATGAACATTTCTTATTTTCTGAGTACAGGTGTTACCACAATGGTCAGCATCTCTGGTTTCTCTAGGAACTCTCTTAGTTAAATTGAATACAGCTCAGAGTACCCAGAGAGCTTACAGAATAGAAATTAGTGATCATTGACTAATTGTGGATGGCTTATGTAGTCCAGGAAGATTGAACATATTTAAATGATGAACATATTTAAATGAATTTTAAAAATAGTCAGAAGGTGGACTTCCCAACCCATGGACTTTTTAGGTGGATGCTCTCAAAAGGCTAAAAAAGATTAAGTGGGTTATTTGTGAGTGTATAGTGGATCCACTGGGTTCCTCATGATCAGTACTCTTATGGGAGTCAGTTGGACCATGCACATCTATTTGTAGTGTAGCCTCTCTTTAGAAAGAACATCTAGTCTATTGTTTGTTTGCACATCTGTCTCCTCTACTATATAAATAATTTTATATACATTTGAATTCTTGGTTTCTAACACAGAACCTGGCACATTGTGATCACTGAGTTGTTGCTGAATGAATAGACAGACATGTGAAGGAAAAAAAATCAGAATGAGTCAAAATAGAGTATGGCCATCAAAAAAGTTTTGTGATCCAAGACAGTGTTCACAAAAGTGAAGTTTCTACTCAGAGGGGCTTTAGACACGTTTAATTCTGCCCCAAAAGGACGAGAACAGGAGGGTTGAAATGAATTAGCCACACTCCATGTTAAGAGAAACACTGAAAAGTAGGGAATTTTTTAGAGAAGAATGTCTAGGAGAGTGACAGTCTTGGAAAACACAAGAAGCACAATTTAAAAAACTGGGGCAGTAGTGAAAAAAAGGATGTCTACAGAGAGTTCAACTAAAAGTCTACAACAATATTAAGTGAGAACAAAAGGGAAAGTCCCTGGAACAGAAGGCACACAGTCCATACCAGGAAATCTGGGTGGTTGTTGACCACAGATCAAACGAGTGTCAACTGGACTAGAAACTGACTCCAAAGACATTCACCAGAACATTAACAGTGGCTATCCCTGATGATGGGAGATATGGTTTGTTGTTGTTTGTTGTTGTTTGTTTTGTTTCAAATTGTTCAATAATGATTTATCATTAGATGTGTGTGTGTGTGGGGGTACTATGCATAGGTTTGTTTTTCTTCATTAGAAACAAAACAGAAGAAACAGGGAATTCTTTGTGTGAAAAAGACTTAGGGGTAGGGGAGCAATTGGGAGAATTATTTCCAAATATTTATTGGGTCATGATGTGGAAAAGAGATTAAAATTATTCTGCATGGTTTAGTTAGGACCACTTGAGGAAAAGCTAGAGGAAAATGCATTTTAGCTCATAGTAAGTATGTATTATGGTTCTGTAATGTTAAAAGATACTTTCTAATAAAAGGCAACTTCATGACTCTTGTATAATAAAAGTGAACATGTGTTAAAAATTTCCTTAATTCATTAATGAGGGAACTGGTGTGATGTTACAACCAGTTCAAAGGCAAATCCAAAGAGCAAACAAATTTAGATTTGTAAAATAGCTCCCTTTGAATCAGAATCAGGTAAGGCATAATTTTCCACTGAATCACAAAATTTTCCCTAGAGTCTTCCTTTTTGATTAAAAATAGTGTCAAAGAGAGATTATACTTGATTAGCACTTATGGAATGTGGTGCCTCCTGGTACTGTGTATTGTTTTCCAGTACAGATGATCTGGAAGTAACTGAATGATTATATGCTGGGTATATTGTAGAAACCACTTATTCATATGATAGTTTGTTTGCCTAAGTGACTATTAAGATACCTAACAACCCTGGGGCACCTGAGTGACTCAGTGTCTTAAGTGACTGACTTCAGCTCAGGCCATGATCTTGTGGTCTGTGAGTTTGAGCTCTGTGTCAGGCTCTGTACTAACAGCTCAGAGGCTGCAGCCTGCTTTGGATTCTGTGTCTCCCTCTGTCTCTCCCCCTACCCTGCTCATGCTCTGTATTCTCTTTCTCTTGAAAATAAATAAATATTTAAAAAAATCTTAAAAAAAAAAAAAAAGATACCTAGCAACTCTCAGTTTCTAAGATCTTACCTCACCATCTAAGGAGCCAGATCCTGAATCAGAGACAGTCAGATCCTGAAGAAGAATCGCTTATAGCTAGGTCCTTTTATAAATTCAAGTTCTTTGTAATACAACCCAACTTCTCTTTCCCAACTAATGCAATTTTCCCTGTTTTATACCAGGCCTTGAGAGTCTACCTGGGCTTTGAATTCTAGCTCTGACTTTTGGGTCTGACTTTTTGGGTCTGACTTTTACCAACCAACATCTTTTTCTGTCTTAGTACTTTCGACTCAGAAAAAAATAAGTGTAGAGAATAACAATATGCATTGGGGCGCCTGGGTGGCTTAGTCAGCTAAATGTTTGACTTCGGTTCAGTTCATGATCTCAAAGTTGGTAAATTAGAGCCCCGCTTCAGGCTCTCTGCTGTCAGCACAAAATCCGCTTTGGATCCTCTGTCCCCCTCTGTGTCTGCCCCTCCCCAACTCAATCTGGATCTCTCTTTCTCTCTCAAAATAAATAAATAAACTTAAAAAAAATAACAGTATGTGGACTGTTATAGGTTAGTGTAGCTTCTTCCCTGCACAGAAAAAGAAAAGTTGAGGGGAAAAAAGAAACAAGTGTCCCAGTACCTCAGAATATGACCTTATTTGGAAGTAGCATCAATGCCTCTGTAATTAGTTACATGAGGTCATAGTGGAGTAGGGTGGGCACCTAATCCGACATGCCTGTTGTTGTTAGAAGGTGCCCATGTGAAGACAGTGACACACAGGGAGAATGCCAAGTGAAAATGAAGGCAGAGATTGAGGTAACGCAGCCACAGACCAAGGGTCACCAAAGATTGTGGCAAACCACCAGAAACACAGAAGGATTCCCTTGCAGGAGACCATGGCCCCACCGACAGGATTTTGGACTTCTAGCCTCCAGAGCTGTGAAACAAATTTCTGGTTGTTTAAGCCATCCAGCTTGCAATGCTTTGTTACAGCTGCCCTAGGAAACTAATACAGGGACCCAGCAAACTTCCCTGCCGTGAGCTGGCTCTGTACCTCATTCTAAATGTGTACATCATTCTATATGTGTGTTGTACACATACATTACCCGCCAAATATAAGGCACTCAACAAATATTAGTTCTTCCTCACCATTTTTTAAATCTTAGTTCCTTTAATTCATAAATGAAGTGACTATAGTACCCTATTATGCAAGAGCATGAATTGGAATCACAGCTGAGTTTAAATCCCAGCTCCATCACTAGCTAGTTTTTCCCTCTGAGCTTTAGTCTTCATATATATAAACTGGATGATAAAACCGTCTTTCTGCTCAGAGTAAAGATGAAAAACCATGGCTGCAGATCATTTGTGACATGGTAAGCACCCAATACTTAGTAACTCATAATTTTATTCTTCCTGCGTGATTATTCTTATTATATTAGTTCTTCATGACTTTCGTTGCTGCTGGAGTTTTTAATTGTTACATTTGCTCAAACAATTGAATTGATGATCAATGCATATAAATTATAAAAATCTGACTTACTTTAAAATTCTCTTTATATCCTGGATGTTTTGAGGCTTGAAAAATTAGCACTTCCCACTTTTATTTTAAAATTGTTACTAATTTTAGAGGACTATTAATCCCCCATGTTTATGACTCACCAATTCATCATCAACACGATACCTTTTAAAGCAGTATGTGAGTCAGGAGAAACATGAACCAAGCACCTTAGAGTAAGTATTTGGGGGTGGGGAGATGATTGTATTGGAGGTGGAGGAAGGGTGTCTAGGTTTATTTTTCTTCTGAAAAGCGGAGGCTAAAAAGTTTTGCTGAAGTTAAAGATATGTGTGCATGTGTTTGGAGTTTGATTCATTAATTTTCATTGTATTTTAAACTTAGTTTTTCAAGCTTTCCTCGCTTTACTGTCACTGGATCTATCAGCAGAAATGCCAAACAACACTGCCATGGCCTTAATTGTTTTTGATTTATTTAGCTTTTCTCTCTCCCTGCCATCATTACCTAAACAGTTAATTCTATATATGTGTCTATCAGAGATAGTGCAAATGGTTCTGGAAATTACCCTTGCTGAGAACTTTACCAGACTGTAGATGCCTCCAGGGCAAAAGCCTCTGAGCCAGTGACAGGAATTACAGAAAGGACCATTTTAAATATATAATTTGAAAAAATCACTGACTGTGGGCATATAGAGTAAAATCAGTCTTATTTACCTCCATCTTAACTGAATATATTCATTTAAGTGAAGGAAGATGATCCCAGGTCATACAGAAAAAGATACATTATATTGACTCTATAAGAGGTAATAAGTTTATAAATAAAATAAATATAAGTAATTATTTTAATTTAATTAATTTTAATTTAATTATTTTAAGAATATGCAATTTTTCTTTTTAAATGTGAACACCAAAGCAGTTTAATTTAACTGTCAGAAACATTTATTCAGGAGTGCCTGGGTAGCTCAGTCAGCTAAGCATCCGACTCTTGATTTTGGCTCAGGTCATGATCTCACGGTTCATGAGTTTGAGCCCCACATTGGCTATCTGCTGCCAGTACAGTGTCCGCTTCGGATCCTCTGACCCCTCTCTCTCTGCCCCTCCCCACTCATTCTCTCTCTCTCTCTCTCTCTCTCTCTCCCTCCCTTGCTCTCTCTCAAAAATAAATAAATATTAAAAAAGAAATATTTATTCAAATTAAATCCATATTGCCCATACCCCACTCTTCTATAAGTAATGCCGCTAGGAATTAGGGAAGATCCACAGGAATGTCATTTCCTACCTCCTTTTCATCACCTTTTTCCCTCCTAAGGCAAACATGGGCTGACTGTTGATCCATACCTTCAGGTAGCAAATTCTAGAGCTGTGGAAGCCTAAAGAATGGAGCCCGGTAGTAAGCTCTGGAAGTAAATCTCTCTTTAAGCACTTAAAGAGTGGAGTTGGAAGGCAGAAGGCCACGGGGAATGGCTCCCCACTAAGTTACTATGTGCATACACAGCAGAGTGAAGAGAATCCATGGGTGGGGGTGTGGTTAAATGTTTATACCCACTTAGGTATTCTTATGTGCATGAATGTACATGTGCAGTGCTGAGAACTAGGGAACATGACTTTGTCATTCACCAGGCACACACTGAACAGCTAAACTGTGTGAGGCACAGGAGAGTTGAAGACAGTAAGGAAATTCTCCTTTGAAACTGATTTTCTGAAATACCAAATTAGCCATATTTCTGTGTGGGAGATGAATCTACCTGTAATGGGGATAGGAAGACAAGAAGCTAGTTTCCTTCATAGCTCCAGAAATCTCAAAGAGAATCTTTTTCATGGTCAATATCAATATCCCCTCTTTCTTGAGCTCTATATCTACTGAACAGTATGGCTGTGCCCATGGGGAGAGATCATACAGAATTCCCCATGGCAAAAGATGAGCTTTCTTCTGTTTCTCCTAGTATGCTGAAACGGCTGGTTGTAGGCAGAATTCTGAGATGGAACTCAAGATTTCTGTTCCCTGGTATGTATACCCTGTATAATGCCCTCCTACTGAGTGTGGGCAGGACTTATGAATATAATGTGGTAGTCACTCCTTTGATTATGTTATGCTATCATGTCATATAAAACTCCATCTGAGCAGAAGGTAAGAGAGACAGAGACTGACTCTCTTGCTGGTCTTAAAGGAACATGTACGAAGAGGGCCATAGAACAGAAAATATTGGGAGACCTCTAAGAGCTAAGAATGGCCCCTGGTTGACAGCCACCAAAAAAGTGAAAAGAAAGTGTAGAAAGTGTATACTTTTAAAAGTGTAGAACCTTAGTTTACAACTGGAAGGAATCGAATTCTGCCAAAAACTAGTGAGCATGGAATAGGCCTCAGATGGGATCAGACCCCAACTGATACATTAATTTCAGCCAGGTAAAACCCTGAACAGAGAGACCACCTGCCCTGTGAACTCCTAACCTATGGAAACTGTTAGATAATCAATATGTGATACTTTAAGCCACTATTTTTGTGCTTATTTGTTATGCAGCGATAGAAAATATAGTTCTGATTTCCAGGTATGGGATATCCATTCTGAGTAAATTGATAAGCAAGAAGAATGTAATGTGTACAACCATATCACCAAATTATCTTTGTTCAGGTAATTCACAAAATATTTCTCCCCTTCCTATTAGCATAGCCATTCACAAAGCAGTGGCAGGCTTTATTGGTTGGACATTGCAATGGTCTACATGACTTCATAGATTAGTCTCCCTGAGCTTTTGCTGATTTAGTAGAGTAATTATTTTGTGTAATAACTCGTGACTGACTAAATACCTATTGTTCCATACTTTTGTTAGATGTCCTAATAAGTTATTTTCAGAAGGCAAATTACAAGCTCATATTTTCCCCCCTCAAAAAGAACCTTGATCTTGAAGCTTCTCTTTTCTCATGCCGCTCCCACCTTTCTCCCAAATGTGTATTCTAAGGGATTCTTTCAGTATATTGCTTATTTAGAGTGAATGTATAGAGATGCTTTTTTATGTGAGTGGGGAAGAGAAGAGAAGATCATCTAGTAAAAATTTCCTGTTGATTTCCCATCCAAGTGGATCTTACTCAGACAAATGGACATTGCTGAGGACACTCTGATATGCCTGCTGACATTTCAACACCCCATACCCCATGCCTCATCTCTCTCTTAAGTGGGAAAATGTTTTCACTGACTTCTTGATGTGTTTGAATTAATGTTTTCCACAGAATTCCATATACGTCTATAGGTTTGTGGGTATGAATTTTATGTATGTAACACTTTTCTTGCTAAATAGCAAGTTTCTTTTGTTTATTTTTTGATGTTGTTGTTTTGTTTTGTTTTATCTCTTGGAGGGGTGGTGAGGAGAATTGGCTTCTGACTTATAGACCTATATTTACAGCTGTCTGAAGCATATAAATTCACATGTTAAAGGAACACCTTTCCAATCTTTCAGGCCACTCAGTCAGTTTACATTAAGACATAAGCCAAAAACTCCTAAAATAAAGGTGTCCATCAAGCAGAAAGTTATGTGATTTTTTAATTGCCTTCTCTGTACATTGAGTGATGTCTATGTGGAACAATTTTTTAAGAGTGCTGAGAAGGACTGTCTCCCAAATAGTTCCCTTTTCTGTCTCTTTACTGATAGCCAGTATTCTCTGATTATATAATGATTCCTCTGACTCCTGTAAAATTGGAAGTAAGTGTGGGGAAGGTATAACCCAGTATCAACCCAGTTTGAGAAACTAAACCAAGTCACCATATTTTACAACTATAAAGGGCACAGTTCTTACATTATTCTATGTGAATAGTGCCCCCTGGTGCTGTGAACCATCTATGCTGCAATGAATTTAACAGATATAATCTCAGGATTTTTTTTTTTTTCTTTAAAGTAGCTTGCACATTAATCTAGTTTAAAAAAATCATATGATTCAGTTGAGTTCTATCAATCTTCATGTTTTAATGGAAATGATATTATCAGTTCATCTCTTGAGAGTACGGTTGAAAGAGGATATATGGGAATGGACTCCAGGAGAAGATACAGGAAGAAGAGAAAAGTTTACCTTTTTCACCTTTTCTTGAGAACTCTCCAACTACTGCATTCAACATCTCTCCACCATTATCTACCCACTCTTCAATCCATCCATTATTTATCCATCCATCTACTCACTCACCCATCCACCCACCCAGCCATTCATCCTTCATCCCTTCCTCTATATATCCACTGATCCAAGAAATAATGGCTAAGTGTCTGTCATTTGCCAAACATTAATGAGTGATTCAGTAGCCATTGTGAATTTCTTTACATAATACCTCAATGGTGCAGAGGGAAGGAGAACTATTAAAACTTGACCATTGCCTGTCATTTAAAGATTAGAGACTGAGCTGCCAAACCTTTGAAAATAGCTTTTGCAATTGTGCCTCCTACTCCTTATTTCTTCATAGGATAATGAAAGGGTCCCAGACTCAGTGCTATTGGGCACAAGTGCACAAACTATAGCCACAGGGTATGCAATGTGGCATTCCTACACACTTCAGGAGCTTTGTCTTACAATATAGATTTGTTTGTATCTTTTCCCTTCATAAGCTACTTCCACTAAAACTTAAAGTTTATTCTCTGCTCCAGGAGGCTTATTTTATAACAAGGTTAGATAATTTTTCTCTCTTCTTTTTCTCTTATTTATTTATTTATTTATTTATAGGTAAGAGGAGTGAATGTCTATATTCTGAGTCAGATTCATTTTGATTCCTTCTCTCCAAGATGAATTCAAATGTAATGAATCTCATAAGCCAGACAGGGATTCTTGTTAAATACCACATCCTCTATTTCAGTTTAGTCTTCTACTTAATAGAAAACTGAATAGGTCCAAAGATTGCAATTCCTGCTTTATTTGGAGTAATGCCGATATAAAGATCAATTACATCTTGATTATTATATCCCTTACACACTTGATTGCTTAGGCCAGTATCAGTCCCATTATTTGAAGCAATCAGAATGCTTTCACCATCTCAGAAAGAGAATAACTTGGTTCTGCACAATCAAAAATATGTCATTGTTACTCTCCCCTTCTGAAAGATAGAGTCATATTCTTTTGACCAGATAACTGAAATGAGAAAACCTGACATTGTGTTATTAACTAATCCCCTAGGCATTTGCTATAGAATTAAGTATGACACATTGAAAGACGTAGTTAGAGAACTGCTTTAGTTCTCCGCCAGCTCAAGAACATAAACAATATGAACTGGGGCTAGAAACTCCCTAAAGAATTGATGGGAGAGAAATTCATTAAATAAGGTAAAATGGCGGGGGGGGGGGCTGCAATATCATCCATTTAAAATGCTCTCATAAAGTTGTATCTTGGTGTCTCCAAGAAAGCAGCCCTAAGTCAAGGGTTTGGGTGTTAGGGATTTATTATGAAAGTGCTTTCAGGAGGAACCCCTAAGGGAGTGATGAAAGCAGAACAAGAGAGCAGAAAAGGGCAAGCAAACGTGTACAGCCTGGCCCTGAAAGAAACCTCTGAAGCATGTTACACCAGACTATCCCTAGAGGGTTATAGGTGCCAATCATATAGAAGATGAGTGATGAACACATCACGCTTGGAAAGGAATCTGTGGTGACTTGGATGGGGTACCACCAATGTCCACTGCACTCAAATACTGAACTCAAGACTGGAGAGCTTTGTTAGAGGTTGGTTTCTGTGAAATCGTCTGTTTTGTCAAAACTCATTTTCTTCTGGGGCCCTTTAGAATAGTAGTACAAAAGAAAGCATGTCTGTGGAGTTGGAGACACCTAGGTTTGAATCCTAACCCATCATTTACTAGCAAAGAGGAAATGGTCTGCCTAGAGTAAATTGCACTACCCCCAAATACACACATAAGCAAAAGAGCAGTGCCCCTTCTCAGGCACATCTGTTTCCTGTGATGGTTGACATTTGGAACTTTTCCACCATAAGTCGTTTAAACCTTAGTTTTTGACTTCTCTCTTCCAGGGATATTTTAATTTTCAAACTTATTTCACATTGCAAAATGATGGGATTTAACCCAATTTAAAAGGATTCCTGGCATCAGAAAAATGGTTACGGCATGCTTATTTGTGGAAACAGAATGTCCTTCGTCTTCCCAGAATCCTCTCTGCAGATGCATCTGCCCACTCAGCCTGCCCACAATGCTGGCCCCGTTTTTACACCCCCTTGGAAGAAAATTCTCCAAGGAAGCCCAAACTCAAACGCAAATTACAAGAAGACATTCCATTTATTTTCATTGTTTTTCTAATCAAGCTCTTGATGTATAATAATAATAATAATAATAATAATTATTATTATTATTATTTTCATTTTTCTTCTCCCATAAAGCTGAATTTCTGTTTGTCCACTGCATTCCCTGATCCTAGAGTATTTGGAAGTTAGAGGCCACAAACCTGCCGTTTGAGTCAGAACCCACTTTACCCCAGGGCCTCTCTGCCAAAGCCCTCCATATGTACCCTGGTGGTTTTGGAGGGAAAGTAAATGTCCCTGTGGGAACCAGGTAGCCAGATGGAAGGATACAGCCCTTCTTGGTCCTCAGTCAGTCATTAAGTCAGCAGGTCAAGAGATTCTGCCAACTGCAAAAAGTAGGCATAACAATCTTTCACTCATAAAATATTACAGCTGAAAGAGGTTTTGGATATTATCTTTCCCAATCTACTTATTTCAGAGAGGAGTGGACTGAGCTCATAAAGCCTAAATGTCTTTCTCATGAACACATAGTGTATAGTGCTGGGGCCACTCTTCCATGACACCAATGGTTGCCAAACCTTCATTTGTTTATTTACATTATAACCTTTGTTTTGAATGAGCTCTTCATACAGTGGCAGGAGCTGACATGTATGTAGCGGGGAATAGGGAGACTGGAACCCTATCTGCCTCTTTTTCTCTATGTTGCAGCTCTGTGCCCACCCCACCCCCAAATAAAGCCATTTGGTGGCTTGTAGAGACCTTATCCAGAGCTTTACATCTCTTAATATTGTTTAGAAAGTCCTGCACTCAACACGTTTTCAGCTGGGAAATGCTCCTTCAGAAAGGGAGGCCCTGGTCACACAGGTGACTGTCAGAATTGGGTTCAGAGCCTAGTGGGAGGATAAAGGAAGAAGGAGAAAGAAACAACTAGTGGCTGATTTGAGCCCAGTTCTTCCAAACATAGAAATTGGAGTCCAGGGAGTAGTTTTCAAGGCCACATGGAGTTGGCTGACCTGAAATCCGGATGATGGAACAGAGGTGAGGAGCTAGCTTCGAACCGAATAGAAGGAAAGGTAGGGGAATTAAATTCGTTTTCTATGCTGTTTTTATTCCCCCACATTACTATAATTGTTCAAATTGCTACAATCTTCATGGCTTAAAACAATACAAGTCTTATCAATACAAAGTTTTATCATATCAAAATCTCTATAGGTCCAAAGTCTTAGGTTCTCTGTTCAGGGCTTCATAAGGCTGAAATCCAGGGCCTCACAAGGCTTAAAGGTCCATGTCATTGTTCGAAGAATTCAGTACTTTGTGGTTGTAGAATTGATATTTCTTCTTTCTGGCTGTTCATCAGCCATAGGCCACTCTCAGCCCCCAGAGGTCACTTGCTGCATCCTGCCACATGGCATTCTCTATAACATGGCAGTTTTCTTCTTCTGTGAGGTCACCAGAAGAGCACGTCTTTTATGTTTTACCTTCTTTGAAAAGACTCAACAGATTTTATCAGACTCACCTAGGAAATTTCTTTTTGAGTAGTCAAAATGGACTGATTAACATGGGAGTTATAAACCCATCATATTCTCAGATCTCTCCCATTGTCAAGGGAGGGGGATTATACAGGGTGTGGTCATCTCAGAATTATGCCTATATCAGGAATGAAGCAAGAAAAAGTAAGGACAGATTTTTACTTTAAAGCCAGGCTCTACAACATACAACGTATACAGATTTAGTTAGGGAACTCTCTCTAGGTCTCTTTTATTTCCTACCAGTAAGATGGGGCTAGTAATCACACTCATATCTGAGGACTATGGTGCATATTCAATGGAATTCTACACAAAAGCCCTTAGATCAGTGCCTGGCCTAGGGCCAGTGCTTTAATGAATCCCAGCTTTTTAAACAGGTGGCCCATGGCTCACCTTCTGAGAGTCACTGGTACTCTGGTGGATGTATTGGCTAAAGGGTCCAGGATAAGGGCAGAAATAGGAGGTCACAAAGCAGCTCAGAACCTTGTTGAGAGGATATGACTGCCAGGACTGTCATTCCTAATTCCTCAACAAGATGCATTGAGTCCTTGTCAGATGGCATCCTGAGTGGATACCTTATGGAGATTAGATGCAAAGCTCAAGTCTCAGCTCCAAGCCAAAAAAGGAATATCAAAGTTAGCTGGCATTTCCTAATGACAGGAGGTTTGGGTTGAGACCTGGAGGTGAGTAGATTTGGACTGTCAGAGAGGCAGGTAGAAGGTTTTCTGGATAATTAATGTAAAGTAAAGCACTTGGTGTCTCATGCATTGATGGTGACTTATTTTCCTCTTCTCACATCTAGGTAGAAAGTAACTCACATATATTGTGTTAAGATCTTATTCCATTTTAAAATAAACTAAAGCCTAATTGTCTAAGTGAATACCCTTTAAATCTTCCTATGGTCTCTAATGTGTGTACAGTACAGTTAAAGTGTAAATGCACACCAAGCATGTCAACAGCTGTCACCTCCTTTCCTGAAACTGAAGGCATATGTCTCTTACACTGATTCAAAGGCTGTGGGCTAATTCATCAGGGAGGAAGAAGGATGATAAAATAATGGGGTGTGACACCTGAAGTACTTAGTGGCGGGCATGTGCACACTCCAAATGTAGAGGAAGACAATTCAAGTTGTTCCTAAAGTCCAGTAAGCTGTGTGCCTTTCCATTTGTTGCACCAAATGCAACTGCACAACTTTGCAGATATCTTGCTAACTCATTTCCTACCCCACAAATGTTCCTGGATGTGAGAATTTCCAGGTGCTTTCTTTCTTTAGCTGTTTGTGCTATTAAAGTTAGTTAAAAAGTTAACTGTAAGTGCTATACCTTTTTTGAGAATGCTGCAGCTGTTTGAGCCAGTTATAAAAGATCTGTAAAGCAGTCTCAAGGGATATATGGAGGATTTTCATCAGCTAGGTAATTTATAGTTCTATTTGGTTCCTGCTAGATGTCACGTATTCCCAAAAAAGTGACAACAGCGTCAGCTTCAGCCTTATTATTAGTGCACAACTGAAAACATTTTGGAAACAAAGGCCATCAAAAGACATTCAGTGAGGTTTTATAGGCACAATGCATGAACTATTTGCTAAGGAAGAGTTAACAGAAGCATCAGTGGTCAGTAATGGACTCTATCTCCCCTGAGTGACCAGCAGAGTCAGTCAGACAACTCTTAGCAACTGTTACTGGTTAGAGGAGCCATGGAGGGCTTCCTGGAGGAGGCATTACTCAAGATGAATCTTTAAAGAATGAGTAGAAGCCTGGTTAAATGGAAGATGATCCTGGGGAAATTCATTCCATACAGGAATACCAGTGTGAACACAGGTTTCCAGGCAAGATGTAGAGTATTAGGGGGAACTTCCAGCAGTGCAGAGTTGTTGGAGACTGACCTGTGAGGAGGTGAGAAAGGAGTGTGGGGAAGTGCGGCTAAAGAAGAAGGGGGCTGGATAGATCATGACTGGCCTGGTGGGCAACCTTTGGAGTTTGGGTCTTTGCCATGGGCAGTGGGGAATGACTGCAGGGTTTTTTGTCAGGGCAGTGTTAAGGGTAGAACTGCTTTTAAGATGAGTCCTGAGCAGAGTCCAGCTTGTGTGTTATGTGGGACGATGGGACTGGGAGGGGAAAGGCTGGAAACAGGAGGCTCATTAAGAGGCAGCTGTAGTAATTCAGGCTGGAGAGGAACAAATCCTCAGTAGGTATAAAGTGGAAGGGATGGGCAAGAGTTAACACACCTTTTTCATTTGTTTCCCTTTTCTGGAAAGGCCTAGAACATACCAGTTACAAAGATGGGTGCAGAAACCAGACTGCACAGTGTGTGTCCCATCTCCATTACTGTCTGTATGACCAATGCAAACTTCTCAGCCTCTTAGTGCTTTAGTTTCCTCCTCTGTCAATAGAGATGAGAATGATAATCAAACCACACCTGTCGATACACACAAAAGCACAGGGACTAATTTTGGAAGAGTGGCACATTTTAAGTGTTCAGTATATGTTTGTGATTATTGTTATAAAGAAATCAGGCTGGGAACGTATGGTTCCCAGTCAGAGTCTATGAGTTGGAATTTTTGGGTCAGATACTTGTTAGGTTACCATGGCAAGTTAGCCATTCTATGCCTCAGTCTCTCCATCTGCAAACGTGGATAACAGTAATTTTTACCTCCTTGGGTTGCTGTAAGGATTAAACTTGGAAATAAGTGTAAGGTATTTAGCAAATGCCTGACATATCAAAAATGTCAATGACTTTTTTTTTAAATCATCGTCATCGTCCAGGTGACTCTTTTATTTCTTCCTTTTACTTTTCTTTGCAGGTGGTAAATTGAGAATTAATGTTTATTAGTCATATATAAAATGAGTGTTCCCCACATACTTTGATTTTTGTATATATTTAAATTTTCTCATAATATAAACCTACTTAGCCTGCTAAATTAACTGTAATGCTTCAAGAAAAAAAATGTATAACAAGTTTGCTAATCTTATAATTTTTTATTTGTGTAGCACCTTTGACCCATGAAAGAGGCTGGTGAAAGTAAAAGTGCTAATGTTTTCTTAATTCTGGTTGTAGCTTTATTGAAAAATATCACTTGGCTCTGGTATTTACATAATCTATTTTGTAGGAAATGTCATTGCTCTTCTCCGGTAGGGTGGCTCACTGCCAGGAACTGAGGGACAGACTGGAATTTGGCACTTGGGCTGGGTCTTCAAATATTAATGGAGAGTGCTCAATTTATTTCTACTCACATCCATGACTTAGGCAGTATTAAGCACCTACTATGTTGCCAGCTCTGGGATTAGTGTGAAGATGGAAATGAATATGCTGTCTAGGTAGGGAAACCCAACTGGTGATGATGGAATGCTGAAGGAGCATTATGTCCTCCTGTGATGGCAGACAGGCTAAGCGCTATGATTGCCCAGAGCTGGGGAGACAAGCAGTCTCCTGTACCCTAGAGAGGGCCAGACCTGAAGTCAGTTCTGGCGATGAAGGCTTTTTGCCACTTTAGAAAAGACGTTTCCCATCTGGTGGCCTCAGTTTTGTCTTTAGCAAAATGAGGGTGGCACTAAATGATACCCAGCTTGTACATGTGCTGGTTAAATGTGAGGAGGGGACTTTCTAGAAGCTTTCTAAAGAAGTGGGACTTTAGGATTTGAAGACGTGTGTGTGTGTGTGTGTGTGTGTGTGTGTGTGTGTTTTCATCTTTGCCCTACAAAATATGAGCTTTCCCTAGTCTATATTTTGTCTCTGGATCAACTCTGATCAGACTGTGATTGCTAGGTCCTCTCTGGAACAAAGTTCCTTAAACTGAGTTATGGGGGTTATGCTAACAAGCTCAAGATTACCATTGTGTATTGTGGTTGAGGAAACCATTGATCTGTGCCCATGATGAGAGCCCATTTCCTCTAAGGGACTGATATGTTTCTTTCATACTGCCAAAGGCAAGCATGCATCTGACATGCTTCCCCTTGAATTTGCATGCCTGGAAAATCCAGGCCAGACTGCTAATCCAACATGCTCATGGATGATACTTCCACATTTTAACGTTCCTGTTTATTTTCATTTCTTTGATTTTTATTTTTGCATTTTGTTGTTTTTCCATGTTATTGTGTATATGCATCTAATCCATCTTTAATTATCTGAGGATCAAACTGAGCAGCAGTGTGTGGTAAACAGAAGGTTCAGGTGCTGACAAGAATCTGTGCTGGGGACACTGCTCACTCTTCCATGATGGAAGTAACCCCTCACGTGGGTATGGAACTTTCCAATTTATAAAGTGCTCCTGGAATTTTCATTACTACCTGTGAAGTGGGTAGGGAAGGTCTTTGCTCATTTTCAGATGTAAATACTGGGGCCTGGGGCATCATGTGATTTGCTGCATGTTTAGGAACCAGCTTAAATGGGGAAATTTGCCAGCCAAGGTTTAGCAAGAGGAGGTGCACAGTGCCCTATTCCCTCATTATCCCTCAGAGAGGTAAGCTGAGGCCAGCACAATACTGATGCCATGCAGTAGTAACCTGAGGGTGAGACACTGTCCTGCTGATGCTTTCTCTTCTTATGGGATAGGTGTAAGAACAAGCTTCTGTAGGGAGTCACCATATTGAGCTCAGGAAAAAAGGCCAGTAGGTCTCATCCATTTAAGGAAGTGCTGGGAAATGTCAGCTGTTTGGCACCTGAAAATCCTGGATCCCCCCAGCTGTTTGAAGCCAAGTTCAGTACAGTACTGGAGCCCAAGCCCCTGGGAAAATGGGTGCCATCAGGCCCATGTAGCTTATTGAAGGGTAACACACAGAACACGCTATGTCAGTTATTAGATAATCCTATTGTCTCCACATATGGCTAATAATAGGGTTACAGAGCCTGGACTGGAAGCTAGACCTTCTGACCTCAAAGCTAGAATTCTCTCCATTATCACATTAGTTTAGTTATAGGGCTGGGGATATGAAAGCATCAAAAGCAGTACCCCCTGTGGAGTTTCTCAGGACAGAAATAATGGCTTTCTTTGTTTTGCTCATTGCCTTAATCTTTTATTAGATTTGTTGACCCCGTATTTCTTCTCCCCTCCATTCCTGATGACTCTATTGTGAGTGTCTATAGGGCAGTGTCTATGTTCTATTAAGTTTAGTAGCCTGCAGTTTAGTTTATGGTACACAGTAGACACTTAAGAAAAAAAATTATTTAGCATATGAATTAAACTCCCTGTTAACTTTTTAAAATGAATGTCTTGGTATGCTTAAATTTCATTTGTGTGTCCAGTTTCTCATTGATCTGTTACAAAGCACCAAATTGGATATATCTTATTGATGACTAAAGCCTATTGAGACGCCCTTCCAATTATCTCAGGAAGTTATTCTCTTCTCTATATTCCCTCTTGCTTCAGACCTCATCATCTTTCATTTGAAATATTATATTATTATCTACAGTCTTCTTATTGGTTTATCTCTCTCCTGTTCCAACTGGTCCCATCTTCTACCTTGTATTCCTTTCTAATGGCCTTCCTGTCAGATCCTATAGACATCTGAAGAAGTCTTCACATTCATTCTTCAAGACTCAACAATCAAAGCACCTTGTTGTACACCATACTTACCAGTGATTTTCTAGGTCATCTCCTGAGAGGAGTTGTGGGCTTTTGTTTTTCTTCTGGATGTCTGCTGTAAAATGGGTCATATTCTCTGCAATTTATTGATGATCATCAGTTGTAATGGCATTTGGATCATTCAAAATAAATTGACTTCCAGGCAAGAAACCTGAGAAAGAACTTGTAGGGTTCAGGGCAAGAGCATAGGGTTACTATGGCATTAGAGTTACAAAATAAAACAGTAGTCTGGAGCAGGCCACTTTGTCCCTCACTACTTAGCAGAGGATTCTGGTGCATATGTTCTTTCTCAGGTATGCTCAGAGAAATGAATCTTCTTATGGTTAGTTATATCATTGTTAGCAAAGAGCCGCTGTGTTGTCTTTCCCAGGATGTTTGCATTTTAGTATCATCCCTCACTGTGGAAAGAAAGGCTTTGGTGGCTACTCATAAAATAACTGCAAAGAGTCAGTGAGCAAGTGTGGAAGTTTATATGGAAAGCCACAGTTTTTCCTTTGGTTGTCCATCATTTGTTGGAGAGTAAATTAATAAACACCTCTAATATTCATTCCTCCTTTTTATGCCTGCTGAGTTCTATGTGAATCTTCAGTACACATCTAGTTGGGCCAGTCTAAGGGCGTAAATGTAATGTACAATCACGGTTTCAGAGATGGAAAGATTTTAGAGACGTCTCTTCTGTGATAAATTTTACCTTGTCTATTCACATTAGTTGCAGGGCTTTGAAGCTTTTTGTCAAAAACAGTTGTGAAGCTATGTCTAGGCACTGCAGCCAAAATGTCATTGTCTGCCAGGGTCATAGGTGCAAAGCACATGTGCTGTTTCTTATACAACTTCTTTCAGTACAGGAAGCGCTTATTTAAACAGATGGTGCTCCTACCACTTTCTTAACACAGTCATGGGTCAAGGCTCTCTATTTTATAACATGAGTTTGTAGCACTGAATATTGACAAAATATGTGTCATTGTCAAACTCCCCAAGATGGGAACATACTAAATAAAATCTGAGTAAGGATTAAGAGGGAAGTTGGAGTCATTTGGTGTTTATAGGTTGCTCAACCTGGTAGAGGATTGAGTAGTGTATTCCTAATACAAATTACAGAATTGTGATCAAGGTTAAATTTAATTCCATGTCTCCTATACCAACTATATATCCATGTCTTTCAGAAACAGAGCATCTATTACAGTCTAGAATGATTTTTCCAAATGGTTTTCTTGAGGGTACATAGGGAGCCATAATGGTGACTTTTGCTCTGGATTAAATTCTCATCTGTTAGGTAATGTTGAAATTAATAATAAAGAGCCTTGGGGAAAAAAAAAATATCTGACCATAACCTCTTAGAGTTCGTAACAGTGAAGGAAAAGAAAATAGGGCACAGAACCATACATACAGGAGAGTTCACAAAAGCAAGTTTAAAAATAAAAGTCCAAAGAAAAAAATAGTAATAAATCTGTGGCTGAGGCTGTGGGTTTAGAATACCATCGTTTGGACTGTGTTGCTGCGAAGACTTTGAATGGGGGAATATGGGGTAGACATTCTCTGATGAGCTTCTAAGGCATGTACAGAACATGGAAGAAGGTGCTCTTGGTTCTTTTCCACCAAGACTCAAGGTACATTTTAAAGTTGTATCTAATTCCAGTTACCATTTCAGAATGACCTGCTTCATTATATACACAGTTTCTGCTTTGGTACATATAAATGGCTATAAATATTTACCTTCATCTTTTTCCATTTATATATTTTTCCCTCTAAAAATCATATTTGTGCACTTACGCCAGTGTTTCTTAATCTTTATTTTTTTTTATTAATGTCCCCTAAAGAACTTTTTTAAAACGCTTTTTTCTAATCACCTTCTACATAAAATGTTAATACCACATTTATACTGTATATATATTTGTGCACCATGGTCTTTTGGAAGGCGATGTACCAATGTAATATCTAAGATGTTTTTGCTCCCCCCTTCCAGGAACTAATATTTGCTCCCCTGAGAATGCATGGTTTATGCCACAACTGTTTCCTTCTATAGAGAGCATAGAGATTTGAGCTTTATTCTTGGCATGTTTTTTCTTTCCTTTAACATTTTGTTTTATAACTCCCTTGTCTAGATAAGAGAATATACCTACATGTGCTCCTTTTTCAGTCAGTTGCAGATGCATCCCTTGGTTTGTAGGATCCTGTGGTTCTTTGAACATAAACCATGATGCCATCTGCATAACTATGAAATTCCTTTGCTCTTCTTTTAAAAACATAAATGTAAAATGAGGGAAAAAATACTATGATGTGGCTTCTTTTGTTCTTTGAGTTTTCTTCTCAAGACTTAAGTCTTAGAGATATAGTTCAGGTTGCTTTATTTTTCTGACGATGACAATTACTTAGCTGTGTTTCCACAAATGCTGGTGAGTTCATTCTTGGCAGATACTTCATACCACCTCAGGTGTATGCTCTAGTAAGACAAGGACTCCCATGGGATACTATATCAGCTTTGCATGATTTCTTTCATTTTCTCCAAGAGACAATTTTTTTTTTTCCCCACTGTACAGCTTTGTGCTTATTTGGTTAAAGCCATGGTTGTGTATCAGGATAAATGAGATTATTCTTCATTAACAAAACACCCTCCAAAATCTCAGTGCCATCATGTCCAATATTGCTGGTTACATACGAAAGGGAAAGAAAGCTCAAGAAGGTCTCACTTTTAGCACAGAAGTGAATTTCCATTACCAACCCAATAGCCACAACTAGTCATATGGGTCCATCCAACTGTAACAAAGGAAGAAATGCAACCTTAGTGTGCACTGAAAGAAGAGGGACTCAGATCTCGGTGAGCAGAACTAATGAGGATTCTCGGCTAGTACTAGGATTTTCTCTATGTTTTTTTTTTCTCTTCCATAAATAGATAGGTGCTCACTCTTCAGTATTTGTAGATTATTTATAATTATCCCATAACACACAGCCTCTCTTTCTTTGCTCCTGAATTACAGTCATTTTTTTTTTCATCAACTGTTGGCTCCTTGATTTTAGTTTCTCTCTGCCTCTTCATAATCTTTATTTCTGCCTTGTTTGTTTGTTTTTGTGAATTTAAACTTGATTTTCTGGCTAGGCTGATGTATTTCTAGTCCGTGTTGGTACACGCTCTTGTAAGGTAAGCTAGTTTATGGAGAGAAGTGCCTCAAGACCTTTGGTTTCTCCCGCAGGGAGATCTGTAGCATACATTCTTAGGGAAACTAAAAGCCTTCAAGTATATGAAATGAATCTCATGGTACCCATCATTTCTATGTGAACTGCGATTCTTTTTGCTGTCTCCACTTGGAAACTGCTCATTTTCTAGCCCATTCTTACAGGTTTCATAAGATTTCCCCTCCCCAGAGCTGTACCCACTGCTTACACCATCATCAAGAGAATGCTCAGTTCTTCTTTGATAGAAATTTCTCTTCCTGTCTCAGGGCCTCCAGTGTGAAAAAGGAGATAAGATGATAAATTAATTGCTAATGGGACAGAACAAAAGGAAGATTTGACAGTCGCCTCTTTCATACCTTTAGATGGGTCAGAAAAGCATAATAGTACTTCTGACTCAGAAGCTAAAGCCGAGATTCAAAAAAGAGTACCGGGGCCTTAGATAACTTTTTGATACCTCGATGATATTGTCGCCTCTGCATTTCTCTTGAAATTGATTATCTCAAATGCCATGGGCAGACTTTGGAATCTTTTCTCTTGAGCTGCATTAGGGTGAAAAACATTTATCCTTCTCTAATGCTTAAAAGAAACTTTCGTTATGTATTCTATAAGTTTGAAATGTGTTTTCCATTATTCACCACATGAGCTCAGATTTGTAAAGAAACATAGAAACCAAAGACCTAATTTACTCTTTGTTCTGCTTTGTGGAAAACAAAGCAGAAAAGGATAATAGCCAAGGTCTGGTGGCTTCAGCTGAAATCAATCGGGGTTTCAGATTCTGGATTGCGTGTGAATGGCATAAGCCTTGGTATCACTGAAATGCACCTCTATTTCATTTTTATAGTTATGTGCAAAAACATCCCCAAAGTCCAGATAAAGGAACAAGATAAGATATGTTGTCTGTCTGTCTGTCTCTTTGTTTCTAAGGTTTGGCTGTGCTTTCTTCCTTATTGCCTTTCTTTCCACTTTACTTTTCTATTCCTTCTCTCCCCTCTTTCTTCTTTTTCACTCTGTGCTTTTCAGATTAGGTGTTTGGATGACCTCCTTCTCATTAGAGACAACCAGTGGAATTCATTACACAGAGCATGGTTCCCTAAGGCAGAGTATAGAGCCACTAAGTATAACCTCTCTGGGACAGGAGGGGGCCTGCCTTTCTTCCCCTGACACAGACATGTTCAGTCCACACTCAGCTGATAGGCTAATATAAAGTCCCCTTTAGGGGCGCCTGGGTGGCTCAGTCGGTTAAGCATCCGACTTCGGCTCAGGTCATGATCTCATGGTCCATGGGTTCGAGCCCCGTGTCGGGCTCTGTGCTGACAGCTCAGAGCCTGGAGCCTGCTTCAGATTCTGTGTCTCCCTCTGTCTCTGACCCTCCCCCGTTCATGCTCTGTCTCTCTCTGTCTCAAAAATAAAGAAAACATTAAAATTAAAAAAAAAATAAAGTCCCCTTTGGCCACTTCATACCATGAATATCTGGGCAACATTAGAATATTTTCTCAGATCAGAAGCAGAGAGAGTGGACGATCACAGGAAGGTGTTAGACACCTGTTTGAAAGATGCCATTTAGGTAAAAACAGAACTATGTGACCTAAACACAGACTTGGTTCCCATTACTATTTTGTCTTGATTGTACACTTGTGGTAAGGGCAGGGTGGCTCTCTGCAGTGAACTGCCTGCTTGCCTCACCCTCCAAAGCTCTGCCCCTTCCTATGAAAGCTACCCCTCTGGCCCTAACAGCTCCTTAACTATGTCCACGATTAACTCCGGCTGACAGGAGTAGGTCATTTGTCACACACGGCTGAGCAAGTCGCGGGCCCTGAGTGAACATCAGCTTTTCTTTCTCAGGGACGTGGGAACTTTTTTAGTGTGAAGTAAAAGCTGAGAAATATCCATCTTTAATGAAGAGCTTGTTTATACTCTCAGAAAGTAGAATTAACCATTTTTAGTTCCGATCATGCATGTTTTGTTCCCTCTGCAGTCTTTGGAAGTTACCTGCCAAGGACAGAATTTGGTCTCAAGTGAGCAAGAAATACAGACAAATTAGGTGCCAGATTCCACTTGTCTAAAAATGGTAAATTAATAGTCCTTACCTAATGGTGTTCTTTTTACTTGAGTTAAGGCATAACTGAAATTTTCTCTTCCATGTCAAAGCAGAAAGGATTCTTACTTCTTTGCTTTGTCCCTCTCATGGGGGGGTATGCTGAGTTTTGTTTTCAGTAGAAAACCCCTAAGTTCCACTTGCTCTCTTTCTGTCACCCCAGCCCCTTCCCAGAAAACAATCCTCCCTTTAGTCTGAAATTAAAAAGGAAAACCACTTGGTGCTGCTCAGGATGGTAAAGGGAGATGGATGGGAACATTTGTTTCTGACCTTCAGCAAAAGAATTCTGTTAGTTAGGCACTATAAATTTGTTTTCTGCGAATGGGAGAGCATAAATGTGCTCTATCAGGATGGAAAAAGCATTTGCACCGAAAACGTGAAACACGCAAAATAAATCGATCAAATTAATTTCTAGCTGTCAGCCCTGGAGGCTCATTTCCCATCAGCCACATCAGGAGGCAAAGGAGCAGTTAACTTGTAATGATTGGGAAAGGTGGGGACCACCGATGCATTTGCTCATCAGTGATGGCAAAGGATGCTTTCTTTCACATTCCTGAATTTGCTTTGTCTGTGATCAAAGTCCTCCACTGCTGCCAGGTGAGTGGGTAAGATGTCCTGAGGCCCACCTGCTTTCTGGCCTGCCACCTCAGTCTTTGGAATTGTCTGTAGGAGTTATCCCTTTGAGTTAAAGAATGACAGGATCACTCACACACCTATTCATTCTCTAACTGCTCAGTCACCAGGTAAAGAAAAGACTCCTAGGGGATGGGTAAAGCCAGTTAAGTTTTGTTGAGAAAATTTCTAAAGCTGAGGGTGGCATTGGGGAATTATGCCACAAAAGGGTGCTCAGGTTAAACCTTGGGCCATATAACCCCAAATCATTCATAACACTGAAAGTTTTATGTGTTGCATTAACACTGAGTCACTTTCTGGACAATATTTGGTTTACTCTTCTTGCCTAAAATTGATTCTGGATAGCTACTTTACTGATTCGGGTAACTGAACTATTTTATGATCAGTGTGTATTGCAAAATTTGGCCATGTGTATGGATCATAGTGACCAGATATTTGCCAGAATTCACTTCCGTAAAGTAGATTATTTGTAGGGATTACAGGTAAAATACCTTCAGGTGACGGATAGTCAACGAGTGAATTGGTTCTAAAGCAAGGTATTAGAGAATGGTTGAGACAGTGGGGCTAAAAGTGATACACTTCACTTAAAGCTATTGGTATTTAAAGCAAATTTCTCACCTGTGGTTTTATAGTGTAAGACTCCAGTGGATAATTGTAGTGACTCTTGAAGAATGTCTTGTATATTTAGTCTAATGATGAGATATTATGTAGTTAAAAGTAGAGTGAGTTGGTGATCTCTTGGTAAGTATGGACTGTCATGATGGAATAATTGGATCAATCTGGACTTAAGATTTTGTAACATCATTTGCCCAATCTGTCAAGTTTTCCCCCTCTTCCTACACCCACAGAAGCACAGATTTTGGTTATGACACAAGGAAGTCTCCAACTGTCCAAGAACATTCCATGCCATTCTTGTCTTTGTGCATAGAGGATAATAACCCTGCCCTAACACACACACACACACACACACACACACACACACACACACACACACACACTGAATATTGAGCATATATATATTTTTAATATTTTGTTTGTAAGTAATCTCCACACTCAATGTGGGGCTTGAACTCACAACCCCAAGATCAAGAGTTGCATGTTCAACCAACTGATCCAGTCAGGCACCCTAAATATTGGTTATATTGAAATATATGGAAGCTATTCCCAATTGAGTATCTGCCTAAACCTGGGATTCAGTTGGTTCTATTTCCTGCTTGTAATTACTCCTCAGCCTTTAGAAGGTCTATAGGGCCAAGCCTTTTTTTTTTTTCTATTGTTGGTAATACTAATAACAGTAGTCATTATCTGGAGTGGAACATTTTGATCAATCATAAAAACACAGTGGATTTTTTTAATTGGATTCTTAAATATCCCTGCCTTGACTATCAATGTGAGTAAATGCCATTTAATTTCAGGAAAAGTTTGGTTTCTGAAATTGAATCTGTAAGCATCTTTTTGTTGATTGAAAAACTCAAAGCTTATTGCAACCATATTTGTTCCTGTTTGGCCTTAGTTCTCAAGACACTAAATATGAAATTGGTATCCAGTATAGGTGATAGACTTAATTTTGAACTTATTCACCCTGGTTATTGTTTATTCCTGGCACTGGATAATTGAGAGAGTAAGATAATTTACTTACTAGTATACATAGGAATTCGTTTTTTCTCTTGAACCCATAAGCATCATTTGTTGTCACATAGAAGAGAGAAGGGAACTCAAAATTAGTAGGTTCTAATGGGGCAGGGGAAAATATGAAAGAAATACCCAAAGGTTGATTTGAGGAGGGATTATACAAAATAGCAGTGTGTATGTGTGCACTTTATAAGATTTATAAAATAGGAGAGCACCTGAGATGGAAAAGAATGTGTGGCTGAGAAGGCTAAGGAAAAGACAACAAATTAGCATTGGCAAGTCCTAGAGATAACTTTTTGAACACTACCATGCATCATGCTTTGTGCTGATGAAACAGTGAAAGAAAAAAGAATAAACCCATTGCCAAATACATACTGAAAGAGTAGCAAGATCATTAGATTAGTAGTTGGGGTGCCTGCTTTTGAGTCCTGGCTTGGTCACTAACTAATAGAGCAACTTTGAGAAAATCACACTCTCTGTAGGACTCTATTTCTTCATCTTAACACAAGAGGAAGGGATTAGATGCTCTCTAAATCTCCTTCTAGCTTTAACATTATGAGTCATTTAAAAAGTGCTTCCATATTGCACAATATTGGGAACAGCATTGTCACTCCCCAGCATGTGGCCTGACCACAGCTCTGAGCTATAGATAATAATAGGTTGGAACTGATCTCTTGACCTGGTCTGTTCTGACCTCCTCTGGATTCTGTGTCCCAGAAATTTTTATACGTATTCAAAGGGTGACATGTCTGTTTGGTAATGTTTCCTTTAAATTGTAGGAAACAACTACATGCTGGTATATTTCCTGTCCTGCTGAAATAGCACAGTAGTCCCATAGCACAGTAGTCTCAGAATAGCTCTTATGGATTTATCGAAATAACTGAGTCTCAAAAGGCCCAGCTGCTCATCAGACCAGAGACATAAAAGGACAGGTGACACCCAGGAAACCATCCTATGGAATAACACATAGTGTACCACTCTGGAATACTGGCCATGTCTTCCACTGGCCACATTCTCTCTAGGGTGGAGTCTCATTATTGATCCATTATTGCTTGGAAGCCCTTTCCCTTTCACCCCACATAGGAGGACCATCTCCTGTGTTTCCCTGATTCCCTCATTCCTCCTCTACCAGCAATGCTAATGAGATAGAAATTCCAACTGTCACTTTCCAAATTGAGGTGTAAAACCAAGAGGTGTGTTTTTCTGAGTAGCTGGCTGAAAGCTAGTTAGCAAACTCTCAATACCCTCACCCACTCTGGAGGTATAAAGGGATGCACACATAGGGCTGTTGGTATGCTGTGTCAGTCCCTAACTTCAGTAAAGAGAAATGGGCCCTTACAAAGGCACTGGAAAGCTCGATAAATCCTGCATATGCCAGTGGCGAACACAGGTGATTGAGGTCTCATCAAGTTGGGAGACTCTAAAGAGTGGGAATCAGTCTGCAGCAGCTTCCACAGCAGCGAAGCAATAAAATGTTAGTTGCACTGGAACTGGCCTAGACTCCCAGAGTTTGTCCATGAAAAGGATTGGTATTTCCTGTGGGTTTGAGATTTGGTGTGGAGTGATCCAAGGTCCTATTCAAGATGGCCACTTGGAGAGGAAATAAAACTCAGAGAGAAAACAGCAAGTATTCTAGATTCCTGGAGACTGAAGCTGGGGTAAAGGGCCAGTGTGGAGAAGCTGCATTAACTACCTCAGCAAACGAAGCCACAATGACAGAGCCATTGTGAACACCTGCCAAACCCAGACAGAACTTGTGTTGGGGCAGCATCACTGTGTGGTGAGCAAAGGCTTTCTAGCTTCTCTCATCACCTGCCCCACCCTGGAGCCCTTGAAAATTCTTAACAAGTTGGGGGAGCAGGAGCTGAAGCTGCCAAGTGAGGGACCAAAAGAGAAACTAAAAAGTGCCTCCTGATACTTATTATGGTACCATCAGGGGAAGGAAAATAACTTTAAAGTTTAAGCTTTAACTTTTACACAGAATTGTATTCGGTAGGCAGACTAATACCCCCACCCTACAAAGATGACTACATCTAATCCCTGGCACCTGTGAACATGTTACCTTCCATGGCAAAGGGCAATTGAGGTTGTGGATGGAAAAAAGGTTGTTAATTAGTTGACTCTAAAATAAGGAGATTATCCTGGAAATTCCAGGTGGGCCCAATGTAATCACAAGCGTCCTTTGCAGTGAAAGAGGGAGGCAGGAAAGTCAGAGTCAGAGTGATGGTGACTTGACCGGATGGTGCTCGTTCTGAAGATGGAAAGGAACCGTGAACCAGTCGGAAGCACACAGCCTCTAGAGGTTAGAGAAGGTAAGGAAGTGGATTCTCCCTTGGAACCTCTGGAGAAGAACACAGCTTTGCTGACTGCTTGATTGGAGCCCAGTGAGACCCACTGCAGACTTCTGACCTTCAGAAATATAAGATGATAAATTTGTGCTGTTTTAAGCCACTAATTTTGTGGTAATTTGTTACAGCAGCTATAGGAAAGTAATACACTGAATAACTGAATAACTGAATTGTGACTGTATTACTTCAGAATGGCTAGAAAAGTCATGGAGAGGGAAAAAATAGCCCTAGGCAATAAATTAAATGAAGAGAGAAAAAAACAAAAAGTAAAGTTGCTTTAAAAATATATGCCCCGAGACTTGATTGTTTGCCATAACAATTACATTACTAAATTGTGTTATCTGTTGATCTTTCTGGAAGTTCCCTACAAGGCAGACCTGGAACCTGGGTCCTGTGTTGCTGTCACGTGAGTCGGTCATGCATTCTCTGGGTCTGAATGGAGATAACGTCTGAAGTCCAAATCCAGAGATATTTTGAAGGGCTTCCCTCAGTTGCAGAAATAGTTCCAGTCAGGGTGATGGGTTGTTAATATGAGCCTCTGCTGCTTTGCAAGCGTCCTTGAAACACCGTGCTAAACAGGCAGGTCTCAACGAAGGCTGTATTCTCTTGTGGCAAGAGGATTGAGCTGTGAGTGGATGTAGTGAAGGATGAAGCTGGAGATCCAGTTTGGGGTCAGCTTGGAGAGCTTCAGATACTAGAGGGTATAGGTTGCATTTTTATCTCAGTAATCAGAGTGAGAGTTGGTCAAGATTTGAACTAGGGCAGTGGCAAAGGGATTAGGAAGGAAGCCGACTGCAGACAGTTTGCAGTTAGAGGTGACAGCATTGGTGTTGAAACTGAATAAGATTCTAGTGTTCTATCCCGTGTAATTAAGAGACTGGACATGTCGTTACTGAAACTGAGCAGGAGAAAATGGGAGGGGAGCATAATTTTTGGTGGAATCATACGTTTGAGGTGAGTGTGGGCTACCTTTTTGGAGCAATCTGACCAACTCCGAAAACTCCATTAAGAGTGTAAGGAGGAATTCAGAGATTGGGATGACGATTTGGGTATTTTTAATTCAAAATGAAAATAGTCATGAAATGATGATGAAAGATCATGGGAGTGAATGAGATCGTCTAAGAGTGTTGAGAATCATCTAGATACCATACCTGTGCAGTAGCAGGAAGAGCTTTTTAATGGAAAAAAAAAACACATTTATAGCAATCTTGAACATCTCAAGCAGGCTGAATGGGAGAGCAGAATTGAGAGAAATTGGTGAGTAGAAATGAAAGCTGAGGTGTAAACGTGACAAAGGCTGAGTAAATATTAGGTTGGTCCCAGTGAGTGGAGAGAGGCAACTTTTAACAGAATCAAAAAGGATGTATAAATCTGAGCTGTAAATGGAGAGGAGAGACTCTGTGAATGACTGGAGCATGGGAAAGGGAAGCAAAAGGAGGAAAATGTCAGTGATTTGGTGATAATGGCAGGCCTGTGTGAAGAGAAAGTTATAAGGTAGAAGATGAAGCAAGGAAGATAGGCTATGTCAATTCCTATTGCTGAAATTAAACTTAAATGACAGTATTTATGCCACAGCAGGGCTTTTTCTATTGCAGCTGTGAGAGTGTGAAGGGGCTAGCTAGGCTCCAAGGTGAGTTCCCCTCCCCTGTCAGGAGGAGCCAGTGGTGCAGAGACCTGCAGCCAGAAGCTTGCATGCGGGAGAATTTGGTATCTGTTGTATTCTCAACATATTTCATGCTAAGATTAATGTGTGTGTGTGTGGGGGGGGGGGGAGTGCAGTCCCTGCCTTTGAGAAGCAGATGATCTAATTGGGAAGGCAAGCTCTCCATGGAGAATAGTTTGAAAATAATCAAGTCTGAGACAATATTTTAACAATCATATGGTAAGATTTCAGAGTCTCAGGAAGCTCACCGTTGCCTGTGTGGTGTTGGTCGGGGAAGACTTTGTGGATTTTATGGGCTTGAACTTGACTTCTGGCTAGGTAGAGAGAGAGGGAGGTAAGCAAAAGCATAGAATAGGGCCTTTTGATTTTGGCCCTCACAAGTTGCCAATCCCTTCCTATGTTGTCTCAGCTAAAAGTAGCTGCAGGTGGGGACTGCCAGCCTTCAGGAGGAGGGGGAACCACAGGGGAACTGCTGTGGAGAAGGAGTGCAGCACAGTGGGACAAGCACAGGTTTACGAGACAGACCATGGATTAGCCCCTGGTTCTGAATCTGACCAACTGGGTAATAATGGGAGATGTACTTGAACTTTGAGTTGTGATGTCCTCATCTGTAAAATAGGGGTCAGAAGAGGTACGTTTTGAAAATTGTGTCTTGTGCATTGGCCTCCAAGCACCTTGTTCTCCCGTGCCTTGCGTCCATAGGTGCATGTTTCTTTCCATAAGAATCTGACTCTATAGGCCTGACCCTGCTCTGTCCCCTTCTCTTCCACTTTATCATCCAAACATTTGCCCAAGTGTTTTTCCCAAAACATCTGTCCAATCATCACTTACCTGCTTAAAGCTCTCACCATTGCCAACATGGAAAGTGAAAGTTCTACTATCTCTAGCGCTGACTTCTATCCCTGTTTGTATGACCTGCTGTCCTTTCCTATACACTCAGTTTTAATGGCCTGCTTCCAACTTCCAAATACCCTAGGCACTTTGGACCTGGCTCACATTATTTTTTTCTCCCTGGAATGCCCTTGCTGTGCTCCCATTCTCTAATTTTGACCTTACCTTCTCCTCCACCTTAAGATCTGCCATATGCCTGACTTTGGACTTGTATCATTGAAGCAACCCCTGGAAAACCCTGCCCCTACAAGCCCTCTCCCCTCCTCCACTCCAGCTGACATGACTTCTACTGCAGCACATTTTATATTTCACTGTATTTGCTCCTTTCTCCCCTGGCCTATCTGATGACATTGGAGGTTCTGTGAAGGCAGAGATGATGTTGCTTCCTTTTGCTGGACTTCATAGAGCCTACCATAGTGATTCATTATGTTGAGTGAGTGAATGAATGGAGCCAGAGCCAAGCAGTGTTCTCTCATTAACACCCTTTCTGGTGGTCCCTGGTTGGCCTGGGACAGAATTACACAGCTGGATTTTCTTTGAGGGCAACTTTTATCATCTTCTTTCTTTTTACTTAGAGAGTCATGAGACAGGGAGCTAGACAAAGATATGCTTTCAGGCTGAATTTTGCTTTGGAACCCCCACTTGGGAACCCTCTCCTGCCTGTCTTGGCAAGATGAGCTCAGTGCGCTCACAGAAGTGTCCTTGCCTGAGAGCTGGAAACCGGCAAGGCAGGTCCTCAAAGGCTTTGTTTGGGGACTGGATTGGTCAATGCCTTTTCCAATCTGAATGAACTGCATTCATGCTACCCCCTCATGTTTGTGAGGTAAGGGGGAAAATAATAACCTGGTCAAGTTAGGGCAATCTGAATCTGACAGCCCTTGTGTCTGGGTAAACCTCAGAAGCAAGACTGGCCTCAGAAAAGAAAGAAAGGAAAAAAAAAAAAAAAAGACTTGTAGCAACTGGGCCTGACTTTGCAGTCTCTCTTCTCCAATCTGCTGTCTGCTGTCAATATCCAATTGCCTCCTTTGTGCTTTGTGTTCTCTCTCCTATTGTAGCCTGTTCCTTGGAAAGCATATTTCCTACTAAACGTTTTACTCTAGGGGGGGCATTTATCTCCCTTACCATGTCAGCTCTTCCTAAATTCCTCTTAAGAAACTGACTTTAAGTTAAAGATGGGAGGCTACCTCGTTGGCTCTTCATTCTCTATGAAGACAATGACTGCCTTGCCCACTGGCAGGGTTACAGGAAGTGCAATAGTGCTGTATACAGTATTAATATTTTGTGTGTGTATATATTATATACACACACGGGGCCTGGAAACAGACTCTAGGTTCAAATCCTGGCTCTGCACTTACTAGGTTGTATGATCCAGGCAAGCTACTTACCCTATCTTACCTTGTGGTTTGTCATCTGTAAAGTGAAATAAATTACAGCCTGATTTTGAGGTTTGTGGTGAGTAATAAGTAAGCATCCTGTAGGGGTTTGGAGAATAAGCTTTGGAGTTAGTCTGGAGTTCAAACTTGACCTTTCTGCTTATTGTTGTATGACCTTGAGAAGCTACTGAACCACTTTGCCTGTATTTGCTCATCTATAATATGGGAATGATAATAACAGTACCTACCTCTCAGTGTTTTATATAAAGAGAAAATACACATGAAGCTTCCTAAGAAAGTGGACAATTAATGCATATTCCAACTCTTGTTATTTCAGTTGTTGTGAGCATTGAGTGAGAAAGTAATTCTGAAAGAGTCTTAAGCACCATACAAGTATCCAGGAATCCCTTGAATGTCAACTCCCCTAAGAATCCTGGAGATAAAGAACTACATGGACTTTTAGCCTCATCTTGTCACTTGTATAACATTAGGGGGGCAGGGAGCGGATAATAAAAGGTGGTCATTGTGTGTGCGCACATCTGCATTTCAGTAGAAAAACGAGCAATGACCCAGTTGGCTTCACCACCCTGAAGGCCCAGGAAAGTACTTTGAGTGTTACATCACAGGTTTTCACTCCCACCCAGAATATTCATGAATAATGATAGCAGTTAGGCATCTCTAATTAAAAGTGTTAAAAAAAAAACAACTCTCAAATGGCTTACTTCTATAGATAAAAAAGTGATGATTTGGATATATATATATATATATATATATATATATATATATATATATATAATACATATATATTACATTCTATTATATATATATGTTTGTTTGTTTGTTTGTTTGTTTGTTTTCCCAAGAAAGCAGAACAGGTACAATGTTGGGGAAATTTCTGTTGGCTAGAGATTGGAAGATTGGGCAAGGTTGGGCCCCACTCTTATTTCTGATTTAGCAGGTCTGGGGGTGGGGGACTTTGAAAATGTACATTTCTAATGAATTCTCAGGTGATGCTGATACTAGCCATAGATTATATCAGTTTTATCTGAAATTTGCCTTATCTTAGGTACTACCTGAGGAATCTTTCAGAGGCAGGAATTGTCAGGCCCTTTGCAGACTTCGAGAATCAAAATCTCCTCTGGTGAAATGCTTAGTCCACATCTAAGAACAAGTATATCAGAATCTGTGAGAGTAGGTCCCAGGTATCAAATTTTTTGTTAATGCTTCTTGGGAGTTTTCAATGTGCATCCAAAGTTAAAAATGACAGAAATCGAGAGACCTGAATCCTGGCCTCTGTTTTATAGCAACTTAACTGCATGACCAAGGGAAAGTTTTCTAAGACCTTTAGAATAAATATTCTTTTTGGTAAAATTGATGGAGATGACGCACATGAGAAAGGGAATAAGAGTTTGTTTGGATAAATCAGTAATTTTCAACCTTAGTTTTACAACTTGAATCATCTAGGGGATTAAAAAACAAAAATCTTTTTTGTAAGCCCCACTCTAAAATCTCTGTGGTACAGCCTGGACATTGGAATTTTTTTAAATTCTAGATGATTCTAATATGCATCTAAGACTAGAACCATTGGATTAGAAGATCTCTAAAATCCTTTCTGAGTCATGCATCATTATTCCTATATGAATTGGTCATTTTCTTCCTATAGCCAGTGTCAAATCACTTGCTAAAAAGAGCAGAGACTCAATTTTTGTGTCAAACATCTTCTATCAAGTCGCTTTTCCCATCATGCTTTAGTATTTACTGCCTTGTAGTAGCTCCCTTAATCATAAAACAGGAGTTAACCTTTTGTAGAACACTATTTGACACCTTGGTAACCATTATCCTTATGATGTAAGTTAGGCATCCTATCTATCTTATAGAGGAGGACATGCCAACTTAACTCACTTGCCCACCTGGAAGAACTACCGAGTTTCACATCTGATTTTGGTTGCATTATGCCAATACTTTTTGAACTACAATGTGCCTGGGTGTGGGCTGTGATTCAGTAGGTCTAGGACAAACTCAAAATTCTGGTTTTCTAACTATACCCCCCACCCCCCGCCAGGGGATGGCTCTTCTACTTGCCTGTGGACAACGCTTTGAGTAGCAAAGCTCTTTCTTCCCCATATTGTATCACTCTCAAACAGTGAGTCAGAGTCCATGCCAAAGAATGGAATTTTTTGGCATTCTTATGGATCTTAAATGTCCTGGTACATACAAGGTGTACCCTCCACATGCAACATATTTATCCAAAAGAATGCTTTTTTCTTCAAAGTGGACACTTTGGGAGTTTTGCCCATATTCTAGAGATATTGCCTCCAACATGATTTTTGCACTGATTCTTTGTGAATTTTCTTTAAAATCTTGGACATATTCTTTGCAACATTCTTAAACTTAGCAGCTTTTAGTCCCTGAGGATATACTGGATCTTTAGAGGAGCTATATCTGGTGAAGTGATGAATGATGTAATAGGGTTTAGGTAAATAAATATAAAGGGATGAGGAATAAAAAGATCCTTGCCTTTGAAGAACATTTTCCCAAGCTCTTTTCTGGTATAAGCATAGAGAGCTTCGTTGAACAGAGGCAAGGACATCTAGTACTGAAGCACTTGGAACAACTCATTTCCTGGTCTGTAAGCAGACAGACACCAGAAAAGTCTTCATATTTATAACTGTACCATACTCAAGGGGTTAGCAGACTTTTATTCAAAGTGCTAAATACTTTAGGCTTTAGGGGTCACATTGGGTCTTACATTATTCTTCTGTGTGTGTTTTATTGAAGTACAATTGGCATACAATGTTATCTTAGTTTCAGGTGTACAATATAGTGATTCAACAATTTTGCACATTACTCAGTGCTCACCATGATAAGTATAGTCACCATCTGTCACCATGCAATGTTATTACAATATTACTGACTCTCTTTCTTATTCTGTACTTTTCAACTGCATGACTTATTTATTTTATAACTGGAAGTTTCTACTTCTTAATTTCCTTCATCTATTTTATCCCCCACCCTATTTCCCCTCTGGAAACCACCAGTTCTCTGTATTTAAGTGTCTGTCTGTTCATTTGTTTTGTTTTTTAGATTCTACACCATACACGTGAAATCACACAGTAATTCTCTTTCTCTGGCTGACTTATTTCACTTAGCATAATACCCTCTAGGTCTGTCCATGTCATAAGTGGCAAGATATTCTTTTTTATGACTGAGTAATATTTCATCGTGTATGGGTGTGTGTATGTATCACATCTTTATCCATTCATCTATGGATGCACCTTTAGGTTGCTTCCATATCTGGCTATTATAAATAATGTTGCAATGAACACAGAGTGCATACATAGTTTTGAATTAGTATTTTCATTTCTCTTTGGGTAAATACCCAGTAGTGGAATTACTGGATCCTGTGGTATTTCTATTTTTAGTTTTTTGAGGAACCTCCTGACTGTTTTCCAAAGTGGCTGCACCAATTTACATTCCCACCAACAGTGCATGAGGGTTCCCTTTTTTCTACATCCCCATCAAAACTTATTTCTTGTCTTCTTGATACCAGCCATTCTGACTGGGGTAAGGTGGTGTCTCATTGTTTTATTTGCATTTCTCTGATGATTAGTGATGTTGAATGTCTTTTAATGTGTCTGTTGGCCATCTTTATGTCTTTTTTAGAAAAATTTCCAAGTTCTCTGCCTCTTTTTAATCTAATTATTTGTTTGGTGTTGAGGTGTGTGCATTTAACGACCCTTTTTAAATCTAAAAACCATTCTTAGCTCGAAGATCATATGGAAACAAACCACTGGTTATATTTGGCTTATGGGCATAGTTTGTTACTGCTATTTCATCAGTAAATAATGCCAACTAAAAAATATACATCTCTGTCTACATAATATTGTGTCATGAAATCATGGGTATGAAGCCATTTAAAAGTTAGAAATTTACTCAGACTTCAGAGAATGTTAAAATAATAATTGTAATTATAGCTTTCTTAGGTAAGAGCATTTATGTTGATGAAAACCCTCAAACATCTATATAACTCTCTTTCTCTCCCTTCCTCTATGTGCACACACAATATTATTGGTGTTCCCACAACAAGTGTCCTCGCTATACCTGGATCCCATGGGAAAAAATGCAAAGCTCATTCCAGGCAAAAGGCCACAGTTAAACAGCTAGCCTGGAGAGCACAAAGCTAAACAGAAACAAGATGTATAGAATTTCCTCATTCCTTGCCTCTCTCTGGGACTATTAGTCAGAATACCATCTTTAGCTTTATTTCACACAGCAAATTGAAAGGTCAGGCTGACTGGCCATTCACTCGGACGACTGATTCAGCTAGGAGGGAAAAAAAGTGACCCACTGAGGATGACAGCAAAATGGTTCTTTGTAGGAAGTTGCCAAGCCGAGGCACATTTGAAGGGCATTGTGGGGCTCAGCCTGTTCCTATGAGCATTGGTTATGAACATAATCATGGCTGGGGGTTGACATGAGCTTTTGCAGACACAGCTATTCCTTCCATCTAGACCTGGCCATGGTCTCTTGAGGGACTGCTGATGAAACCAGGATATATCTGGGGTCCAAATCGGGTGATGGTTCTGAAGTATGATGACCACATCTGTTGCCCAACAAGGTGGAAGTGGCTACTTGAAGGTCACCTAAGAAGAACAGGAGTTCCATGTGGCAGAGCCTATTCTGACACAGCTCCCAGGTGATCTGGAGTAACTCTGCTGCTTACTCTCTGGCACAGCTCTGCTCTGATCTTTGAGCAGCATGGATGTGTGTCAGATTTCAGAGATGAGCAAGGCACTGGTACATTTGCACGCATCAGTAGGGGCTTGTGGCCCATTGAAGGAAGGCGCTGTGGAGCACTCAACAAGGGAGTTTCTAGCTTGGAAGAGATTTGTAAAAGCATCGGTTATCAATGAAATCAGGAGACTTTGGCTGGCTGTGTGTGTGTCTTGCAGAGAAGAGCTATAAAGACTATAGGTAAGGATGAAAGTGAGAGGGTGTCCCCTGGTAAAAAGATGTTAGTTAGCTAGGTAAAAGCACTCACGGGTATTAAGCAAAGGAGAACTTGTAGCAAGAACAAGAGTATGAAAGAAGGTAAAGAGAGCAGAACTGGGATGAGAATGAACACATGTGTCAGGGTATTGGAGAGTCTGAGGGCTGCTACATGTGGTTGGCTTTGTTGACATTGTCTTATAAGCCTGCAATGCAGCAGACACTGACAGCTCTGTCCCTTCCCTGGTACCTGAGGGACCTGGACTACCATCTAGTCTGGGCATGGCAATGGGTGAGCTTGTCCCTAGGGGAAAGCCCTGGAAAAGGGGAGCTGTATTCTGTACTCACACAAGCTTAGAGACAGACCAAGGGGAGAACTGAAACTTGATAAGAGAATGGGGAGAAAATTTAAATAATAAGAGGTGTGAAATGAAGAAAGGAAAAGCTGGCAATCAAGTACAGATGAGATGGAGCAAGCAGGTTTGAGGGACCAAGCCTGGAAAGGTTCCAGGAGGCAATGAAAAGAAAGAATGTATGTATAGGTGCCTGAGGTCTGGAAATATATGGCTGTTAAGAGTTGGAGCTTCTTTGAAGGTCGTTTCTTCAGTTTCTTCCCTTGTGTGGCTCAGTACTGGAGTCCAGTTATCTCCCATACCCCATTGCTCTAGTCTACTTAGAGCCCTCTAACGCTATAATAAGACAGGTTTCCAGGAATCTTCCTCAGAACAATGCCCATTGCAGTGACCAGGCACAGGCTTTTGCCAAAGAGATATTGGGGATCCAGTACCTTCTGTTAGCTATACTCTAGGTCTTTGTGTTGAGTTCACTGTGCAGACTGCTGAAGCCCAAGGGGTGGGTAGAGTGGGGGGGGTAATGAAAGGCAAAGTGGATATCCAAGACAGATGCAAATTGACCATCTTGGCTAATTCAAAGAAACCCAAAGAATGGAGAGTGATCCTCCTGTTTCAGGAAAGGGTGGTTGAGGAGGCTATGCTGTGAGATAAGCCACATGGAATTATTGACTCTTACTTGCTTCTCTTGACTCTATTCACCAGCAAACCACTTGTGTAAATGCTTGGGGGCAGTGGACAACATCCTTGAGGTCCTTCCAGGTGTCCCACTACTGTCCAACTCTCAGCTCTCCTGTCTCCCCCCATCCCTTTTTTTTTCTTTCTTTTGTCTCAAAACTTACTGTTAAGTAGATCTGGGAGGGGCACATGGTTTTGTAGGCTAAGAATGTGAGCCCCTCCCTGATCTACTTGATTTTCTTAATTGCACTTGTGTCATAAATATCATGCCTTTGCCATTTCCTGCTATGCAGATGCTTTGGCATATTTGGCAGGTCTAACAAAATTAGCTGGTTGATTCAGCCCAAGTTTTCATCTAAATCAGGAGTTTGCAATCTTCTTTTGTAAAGGTCTAGATAGGAAATATTCATGGCTTGTGTGTATGTGGACTCTGTTGTAACTACTCAACTCTGCCCTTATAGTAAAAAAGCAGTCATGGAGCATATATAAGTGAATGGGTAGGATGTGCTCCAATACTACTTGATTTACCAAAAGAGGTGATCAGAGAAAGGAAAGACAGAAGAAATTTTAGATAAATATTACAGAGCTTAAAGAAAGGTCATTGTCCTTACATATTTCTCCAACAGCTTGCACAGGGGCCCTGAAGTTTCTACAATGGACATTTTTCCTTAAATTCTTAAGGACCTGAACATCTTAATTGGGTTAAGGTGTTATAGTAGGAGGAATATATTAGAGAATATTATATTTTCTCTACGAGGAGAAAATAATTACCTGAGTGGATAGTTACTTTGATTAATCAATAGCATCCTTTTCTTGGGTAAGCTGTGATAAGAGGGAATAGGCCTCATTTGAGGTGGGTACAGGTAGGGAAGAAGGTAGGAAAACATCCAGGATAGGGAAGCTGCCTTGGAACTACATTTAAATGAGAGGGGCATCCCTCCTTTGTTTTTTTTTTTTTTGTTTGTTTTGTTTTTTTTTAACATTTATTTATTTTTTGAGAGAGTGAGACAGAGCACAAGTGGAAAAGGGGCAGAGAGAGAAGGAGACACAGAATCTGAAGCAGACTCCAGGCTCTGAGCAAGAGTTCAGCACAGAGCCTGACGTGGGGCTCAAACGCATGAACCGTGACATCATGACATGAGCTGAAGTCAGACACTTAACCGACTGAGCCACCCAGGCACCCCTTGGAACTACATTTATATCTGCTGTGTGAAAGATCTTGTACAGGGAGCTGTAGGGACCATAAAGATGAATAAAACACAACCATTCTAAAGAAGGTTAAATTTTAATTGAAGATGCATGATATCTGTATGTCTGCATATTTAATTCTGCATGTATGTAATTATCTACCCATCTGCACGTATCACAAGTCATGAATAAAACAATGGTATGTGGTAAGTCATCACTAGTGGTGCAGGCAGTAATCCTGAAGACATTCAGAAGAGTGATCTATTCACTGGTGTGAATGGGAAGTCTTCAGAGACATGTGGACCATGAATTAAGCTTTGGCCAATTACTAACAATTTAACTGATGGAGGCATCTTCACCACTGCCCCCTATCCCCCCACCCCTCAAAAACAAAAAAACAAACAAACAAACAAACAAAAAAAAAAACCCTGAGGCATAAAGTAGAAGTAGGGACTTCTCTCTTTTCAAGTTGGAATTTTGTGCAAAGGGGGCTGAAGTCACACATTCAGTATTGGCTTGGATAGATTCCCTCTGCACTGTGGTTATGGCCTTGATTCCACACTTCACTTGTCATCTTAAAATGTATGACCAGGCTATACAGAGTAGATGCACTTGTTTATTCATCTAGATCTTTTGAAAAATTCGTGGGCTTCTGCTAAAAGTCTCCACTGCCAGAGATAGATCCTGGGGCTCTGGGCCCCCTGAGGGAGTCATCTTACATATATGAAGGTCAACATGTTCTATTCACTTGGAAATCAGTTAAGATTGCATTTATTACATGGGACTCTGAAAAACCAAATAACAGTGAAAATAATAATTCATTTCCTCAATGAAAGGATGGAGAAAACAGAATCCCAGGAGGCCTTCAGTAATTAAAATGACATTATATTCACTGCATGATTTTAGATACCATATTCTAAATCTCTCCTCTCCTCTTCACATAGCCACACATTATTGATGAACAGGCATCAAGAAGGCATTAGGTTATATTTTATTGCATTATTTTAAGCCACTGAGGTTTTTATATATGAAAGGTATAGATTTATGCTGATGATTCAGCTATGAAGCAAGCACATCAATTTGTTCATGAATGTGAACTGGTGATTACCTCCATTAAAGTCAACAGGGCAGACTGATCACTTTAATTTGGGCAGAGGCATGCAAACAGCATTTTCAAGTGGTATATGTACCTAAGAACACAGACAAAAGTGCTGTTCTGTATCCCCAAGGAGCCCTAGGAATGCAGATTTGTGTTCTAATAGATTAGAAGCCTAGGCCAGGATACGAAGTGTGGTGGGGTTGGGAAGAAATCGCTGCCTAGCATCATGTGGCAGGATTTTGTACAAGTTTCATTTAGTATTAACTGCTCAATGCTGATTTGATAAGCTGCAAAAAGGATGGCACAGAGAACATCCACTTGTTCCCAATATCAGATCCTAGAACTTGGGGCCCTTCTAGCTATGACCAGGTTATGACAAGTTGAATAGTCCTCTGCTTTATACATATGGAGGGAACCTGGGGGATTTGGTAAATGAAAAAATTGGAATTGAGTATCTGTGATCCCAGCTATGTGCTAGGTGTAGTGAAGTCTTCTGTCCTACAAGAATTCACAGTCTCACTGAGAAAACATGATGTGGCTTTTTTTTTTTTTAATGTTTATTTATTTTTGAGAGAGAGTGCAAGTAGGGAGTGGCAGAGAGAGATGGGGACAAAGGATCTGAAGTGGGCTCTGTGTTGAAAGCAGAGACCCCAATGCGGGGCTTGAATTCACAAGCTGAGATCATGACCAGAGTGGAAGCCAGTAAAGTGACTTTTACCAGAGCGCAAGTTGGACGCTTAACCAACTGAGCCACCCAGGTGGCCAGTAAAGTGACTTTTTAAGCAATGCTGATTTATACTGGTAGAATATGACTGATTTGTAGAATGAAGGTTGGAAAGGTGTTCAGATGATGTGGTTATGGCTGAGAAGGCAAGAAGAAACAGTGTCAGAGTGTGGGATTTGATGCTAGTGACATTGGAGAATTAGCAATTCATTTGTTGTTAGGGGGCTTTCGGCAAGCATTATGGCCACATGTAAGCAAGGGCTGGAACAGTTTGCTTGACCCAGAAAGTCCACTTCTGACGGGAGCAAAAACTGGATGCGTAAAGACGTATGTATGCTACTTTGTTTTTGGTAAAAGCAAACACTGGAAACTCCTTTAAATAAATTCCCTTTTTAAAGGGAATTGACTTACCAAATAATGAAGCAAAAACATTCAAGAATCTTACTAATTATTAAAAAAATAATTACAGGTATATAGAGAATCTGGAAAATATTTGTGATATAAGCAGTGAGCAAGACGCAAGTGGAGATCGCAACTTTAATGAAATTATGCGTAATGAAAGGATAAATTGTATGATTGATCATATGTAAAGTAGACATCCCTTTATTTTCTATCACTGCCTCTGTTATTTCCTATGTAGTAATATTAACAATAAAAACTTAATTTTTTTTTATTTTTATTTGAGAGACAGAGCACACAGGAGAGTGGCAGAGGAAGAGAGAGAGAGAGAGACAGAGTGGGAGAGGGGGAGAATCTTAAGCAGGCTCCACATTCAATGTGAAGCCCAACTTGGGGCTCGATCCCACAACCTTGGGATCATGACCTGAGCCAAAATCAAGAGTTGGATGCTCAACCAAGTTGACTTAAGTACTCTAGTCATGTTTCATTTCAACCTTATTGCCACTTTTTTGTTACTTTATAGTTCTATTTTATAGTTGAGAAAATCGAGGCTTACAGAAGTAAAGTACCCTGCTCAGCAAGGAAGGACAAGAGTCAAGATACAAACCCCAAGCTGCCCAACTGCATAGCCCAAGATCCTGACCGTTGTATGATATTAAAAATTAAAATGTATAGAATAATCAAGAGTTCCAGATGCTTTAGAGGGGTCATTAAAGACAGGAGCATAAAAGTACTTCTTACTTCCTTCTGCCCCCCCCCCCCCCCCGCAGTGTTGTCTTGCTGTCCCCCAGCTGCCACCCTCTCCTTTGCCATTCTTCCCTGATCACATTATCCCTGCTGGCTGTGCCCTCTAACCTTCAGAACTTAAGTTACTAGCAGTGAAGTTGATAAACTCATCTCAGCCCGGAGCAGCTGCATTTTAAAAGGATTCCATGACATCTCAGCATGAAACAAACATGTTCTGGGACATCCAGACCTTTCAAGCTCTTCTCAAATCAAATTGTGAAGGTGGCCATGAAATATGCTCAGATGTCCATGTCTGTTGAAGTCCATCATCCTCTTAAGGTCAAATCCCTCTGTCTTAATATCAGCTCCTTCTGTCTTTCCTCTCACATTTCAGGCAAGGGTATCATCTTGTCTCTTCTTGAATTATAAAACCCCATCTGTAACATAAGAGGCATATTCTGTAGAAACCTACAAATTCTATACAAGCTAGGCACATATATTTTAATGCCGTTTGTGTGCTGATCTTATCAGTGTAGATAACTAAGTAAATCTTCAGACCGAGACCATAGCACCCTTCACTCCCCTGAGTGTTCTAGAGAACAACAGCTGGTGTGGAATTTGTGGCATCATCTCTTTATGGTTTTATATGGATAGGTGACTGTGGTGACTAGACATGCCATAAATTCCCTTTTAGTAGTAAATAAGTTCATTTTGTGCTCAAATTTACAATGATGAAGCAATATTAACATGAGGAACAAGCACTTTATAAACCTCCAAATTGCTATTCTACTTTATTTCAATAGTATGCTCTTCTTAAAACACCACAATGATACCTGAAGCTGTAAAAATTAATGAAATGATAAAGTGTTTTGGGGGTTGAATGCACTGAATATGTGCTGGTGTTTGGAGTTGAACAGAATTACGAATATTAAAAAATGTAATTTGGTTTCCAGGACTAGAAAAGAAGAAAATGTTCTCGTCTTTCTGATGCACCTCGTATCACTTTGGAGTTAAATGCCTAAATACTTTATTAGCAGAGGTTTTTAATGTTTAATTAAAGCTCAGCCTTCCAGGCATTTTGGCTTTACTTGTAAATGTTCAGACAAGTCTATGGCATTTTTGAGATGGAGCTACTTTGGGTAGTGATGTCTACACAAAACCAAATTTCACAGCCATGATGGGCTGTTTGTTTGGAGATTTGAACTGTGTGGGTTTTTGTTTTTTGTTTTGTTGTTTGGTAATGGAAAACATTGTGCATTTTAAATGATCACAGTATATTTTTGTGAGGGCTCTAAGCATTTATGATTTGTCAATTTTAACTCTGCCATCATCGTCTCTGGAATATCTGCTTCTGGCCAACTGTGTTTATTATTAAAAGGCTAGGGAGTGGATGCCAATGGTACAAATGCAGTTCAAGGAGCAAGTTACTTTCTTTTTAAAAAATTTTTAGTGGTGCCTGAGTGGCTCGGTCAGTTAAACGTCCAACTCTTGGTTTCAGCTGAGGTCGTGATCTCATGGTTTGTGAGTTCAGGCCCTGCATGGGTCTCCATGCTGCCAGTGCAGAGCCTGCTCGGAATTCTCTCTGTCCCTCTCTTTGCCCCTCCCCCACTTTCTCTCTATCTTTCTCAAAATATATAAATAAACTTAATTTTTTTTTAATTTTTTTAATTTATTTTTTGAGAGAGCAAGCAGGGGAGGGGCACCAAGAGAGGGAGACAGAATCCTAAGCAGGCTTCATGCTGTCAGTGCACAGCCCAATGAAGGACTTAAACTTAAGAACCATGAGATCATGACCTGAGGTGAAGTCAAGAGTTGGGTGCTCCCAAAGCTATCTACACATTCAATGCAATCCCAATCAAAGTTGCACCAGCATTCTTCTCAAAACTAGAACAAGCAATCCCAAAATTCATATGGAACCACAAAAGGCCCTGAATAGCCAAAGTAATTTTGAAGAAGACCAAAGCAGGAGACATCACAATCCCAGACTTTAGCCTCTAATACAAAGCTGTAATCATCAAGACAGCATGGTATTGGCACAAAAACAGACACATAGACCAATGGAATAGAATAGAAACCCCAGAACTAGACCCACAAATGTATGGCCAACTCATCTTTGACAAAGCAGGAAAGAACATCCAATGGAAAAAAGACAGTCTCTTTAACAAATGGTGCTGGGAGAACTGGACAGCAACATGCAGAAGGTTGAAACTAGACCACTTTCTCACACCATTCACAAAAATAAACTCAAAATGGATAAAGGACTTGAATGTGAGACAGGAAACCATCAAAACCCTAGAGGAGAAAGCAGGAAAAGACCTCTCTGACCTCAGCAGTAGCAATTTCTTACTCGACACATCCCCAAAGGCAAGGGAATTAAAAGCAAAAGTGAACTACTGGGACCTTATGAAGATAAAAAGCTTCTGCACAGCAAAGGAAACAACCAACAAAACTAAAAGGCAACCAACGGAATGGGAAAAGATATTTGCAAATGACATATCGGACAAAGGGCAAAATCCAAAATCTAAAGAGCTCACCAAACTCCACACCCAAAAAACAAATAACCCAGTGAAGAAATGGGCAGAAAACATGAATAGACACTTCTCTAAAGAAGACATCCAGATGGCCAAAAGGCAGATGAAAAGATGCTCAACGTCGCTCCTTATCAGGGAAATACAAATCAAAACCACACTCAGATATCACCTCATGCCAGTCAGAGAGGCCAAAATGAACAAATCAGGAGACTATAGATGCTGGAGAGGATGTGGAGAAACAGGAACCCTCTTGCACTGTTGGTGGGAATGCAAATTGGTGCAGCCACTCTGGAAAACAGTGTGGAGGTCCCTCAAAAAATTAAAAATAGACCTACCCTATGACCCAGCAATAGCACTGCTAGGAATTTACCCAAGGGATACAGGAGTACTGATGCATAGGGGCACTTGTACCCCAATGTTTATAGCAGCACTCTCAACAATAGCCAAATTATGGAAAGAGCCTAAATGTTCATCAACTGATGAATGGATAAAGAAATTGTGGTTTATATACATAATGGAGTACTACGTGGCAATGAGAAAGAATGAAATATGGCCCTTTGTAGCAATATGGATGGAACTGGAGAGTGTTATGCTAAGTGAAATAAGCCATACAGAGAAAGACAGATACCATATGGTTTCACTCTTATGTGGTCCTGAGAAACTTAACAGAAATCCATGGGGAAGGGGAAGGAAAAAAAGAAAGAGGTTGGAGTAGGAGAGAGCCAAAGCATAAGAGACTCTTAAAAACTGAGAACAAACTGAGGGTTGATGGGGGGTGGGAAGGAGGGGAGGGTGGGTGATGGGTATTGAGGAGGGTACCTTTTGGGATGAGCACTGGGTGTTGTATGGAAACCAATTTGACAATAAACTTCATATATTGAAAAAAAAAAAAAAGAGTTGGGTGGTTAAGGGACTGAGCCACCCAGGCACTCCCAAGAAGCAAGTTACTTTCTTAAGGGAATCTGTATCACTTCCCCTTGCTGACTTCTTGTCTTTCTAATCTTGCTGGTGATATCATTGTTTGTTTCACCTGTTTACACAGTGTGCCTCCAGAAGAGCAAAATATCATAATCTTTGAGAATCCTGAAAATTATACTAATTAGGCAATCAGAAGAGAAGTGTTACAAGATGGATATCCTACCTCTCCATGATGTGCTGACTGATTCCCTCCCAGGACTACTGATTGTTCTTTTCTCTGAACTCCTAAGGCCCTTGTAGTTAGCAGCACACAATTTAGTGATGGCTGCTAAGCTTCCTCCTTTTCCTCAAGATAACTGGTTTTTGAGACACTAAGTCAAAGATAGAAGGTTTGGCTCAGTCTTTTCAGCTTTGGCTTCCCCAAATTTATTGTTCTCAGAAGGTATAGAGGAGGGTTTCCTTTCCAAAGAGATTGTTGGGAATTTAGCATGGTTAGCTAAAGCAAGGAGCAATGCCATTTTTACTCATGATCTGGTTCCTTTCAGAAATCCCAAAGCAATCTAAATAGCCCAACACCTAACCATAAATGATATGCTTTATTGTTTTCTAAGATTCCATGATGGCAGATGACTCCTGTTGCCTCAGCTAATTTGTCAACAATTCGAGAGTGGAAAAATTAGAAGCCACAGCCAGCCAGTAAATGTTACCTGCTTGGTTGACTCAAGCAGGTTTCAAGGTTTTATTAAATTTAAACATATTGCTCAACATCTTTTGGGTTGCAGCCTGGTAACCGTAATCAGTTAATCTATTGTCTATTTTTTTCATATGAAATTTATTTTCAAATTGGTTTCCATACAACACCCAGTGCTCATCCCCACAGGTGCCCACCTCAATGCCCTTCAGCCACTTTCCCCTCCCTCCCACCCCCCATCAACCCTCAGTTTATTCTCAGTTTTTAAGAGTCTCTTATTTTTTGGCTCCCTCCCTCTCTAACCTTTTTTTTTTTTTCTTCCCCTACCCCATGGTCTTCTGTTAAGCTTCTCAGGATCCACATAAGAGTGAAAACATATGGTATCTGTCTTCCTCTGTATGACTTATTTCACTTAGCATAACTACTGTCTATTCTTTAACTCATATTAATCTTTTTCAAATGTCTAAAAATTCTACTTTACCATTCCCTTCCTGCCCCACCTCCCTTAGAAAGGTTATCATGATAAATTGGTTAAAAAAAAACAAGGTGTGTGGGGGGAATCTTGTGATTTGAAAAATAGGACATTTTATCTTATGGGTTTCTAGTATAGCATCAGACCTGTAGTTAAAGAACAGGTAAAATAAGTAATCAAGTACTTACTATGTGTATACAGTGGTCTTGGACTATTGCTAGGATATGAGCAGGCATTTTAAGATACAATAATGATTGGGAGCTGCCTCAAAGATGGAAACTCAGTGTTTGGTGCCAGAGTTGTAGAAATCACGGTGTATTACAACCATGTTCAGAGTCACCATCATGCCAATGGGTCCAGTGAGAAGCAGAAAGGCAAGCCTAAGGAAAACAGGAATTTGGATGGAATCCATGGCCAATTTAAGATATGTAAACTTGCCTGCCTTTGGAAATTGTGAAATCCTGAGCATCGTGTTGGAAATAGTTTCAGAATGTTTCAGAGTATAATACAAGGTAAATAAAATTCTGATTTTAAGTGGACTTAAACAGCAGGAACTCATTGCAGAGTGGAGGCTGCCAGACTTCAGGATTTATGGATCAGTAAATTAAGGAGAATAATTAAAGGACTTTCGGGGTTGTTGGCTCTTCGTTTTTTCTAGGTGTTACTAGCCCTGTTCCCCCTAATTAGATTCAACCAGGCAATGAGGTTCCCATATTAGATCTAAGTCATAATAGAGTTTATTTAAATAAAGGATGAAGACCCATTTCAAAAGATACACGAGGAAGAGTCTGTTATCACCATGTAGAAGTTATTGGTTGGCATCTCCTTCACTCAGGAGCCTAGTTTTTCTCAGCCCTAAGGCTCCCTTGTTGTCATTCTATAGAGCCACATGCCAAACTCTTCAGCTTATGTCCACTGCTGTGCAAGAGTGTGATTGCAAGTCTCACACACCAGGAAAGGATGATAGAGAGAAAACAAAACCATCTGAAATCCTCATTTCATAAAATGGAAGGCTGTTCAACAATAGAATTAGGAAGAAATCACTTGAAGATTAAAGAATTGTAAATTAAATGTATACATCTTTCTGGAGAATTCACACCACCCCGAGTTTTTTTTGTTTTTTTTTTTTTGTTTTTTTTTTGTTTTTTTTCATGCCACTGTGAACAAGGAGCTCTGCATTCTGGACTCAAACAGTGGACCAAAAAATAGGAATCATTGTTTAGCACCATAGTGTTGGTAAATATCTGCTAGAAGGTGGTATGAACTTTGTCTAGTCAGATTAAAGGGGTAACTCAACTATATCTTTGAGAGTGTCTTTGGATGTATTTCAAATATATGCAATAAAAAACTATTAAAACTGCTCTTTAATTCAAAACACACGTATTGAGCACCAATTCTATGTCACATACATCATGTGGTGTTTGGAATATAAAATACACTGGAATATAAATACAACAAAGATAAATAAAAATATGGAGTGGAAACAATATAACAAAAAAATGGAGAACCTGTAATTCTTGCTTTGCCTCCAAGAAGCCTCATACCTCTGGGCATTTAGTATCCTATAAATGGATGCAGGAAGGTATATTGTCTTTCAAACAGACGTACTTGGAAAACTGAGTAAAATGGTGAAAATTATCTGAAGAATCCAAGATAAACTATAAAATATAAGAAACTGATAATTAACGTTTGGAAATTCCATCTGTGGTTTCTCATAGTACATATTCTCACTACAATAGATGTAAAGTGTTCTTCCTTAAAAGCTTCAAAATGGGATTCTCAATGATAATGATTTACTGAAGTAATCTTTGTAAGAATTCCTAGTATCACCATCTACCTATATCCTTTTGCTGATAAGGAAACAGCCCTCCAAATGTGAAGTGACTCTGTAACTAGTTAGTGGTTAAGCCTCCTGACCTCCAGTTCCATGCTCTTCACACTGTCTGACTAAGCTTGCTTTTGCATTCGGAACGCCGCACGTGTGTTGCATTTTAATCTCCCAGGGTATGAAGTCATGGTAGAGAGGCCGCCTGGTTTTGGAGAGCAGAGGTGGCAGGATACAAAAGGGCAGGTGGCCACAAGGCTCAGGGGATTCTCAGTCTGCTAATCACTTGTTCTACTTGCCCTCCTGCTCCTAGCCCTGGTGGCCATTCTCTTCTCCTTTGCCCTTTCTAATCCCCATCCTCTTGTCCTCTTGGCATCAGTCTGATGGGACTGATCAGTGTTCTGATGGTAGCTTTGTGTGCTGTTGACCTTGGCCAATCAATCTGACCTTGTATTACCACCTCTCACTCCTTGAAGAGGAGGAATAATACAAATTGAAACGCTTGACCAGGGAGCTTAAATTCAGTGCAGCTGTTTTGGCTGGTATAATGTTTTAAAAAAAATTAAAACTGAATGCCTTTTTACTAAACTCACATATTCTAATTTGTTGTACACTGTATCGTTGCCTACTGGATTATATCAGCCTTTCCTATCTGTTTCTCAGACCTGCCTGCCCCCTGAAAGTCCTCGAGTGGGCTACTGGTAGACTAGCAGTTTCCTGACAGACTCTGACAGGCAGATATGGGTTCCTTGGGGTAGAACGCCTTCATTTTCAACTTCTTGTGAATCTCCTTTAAATCCTAAGTGCACTGCAGTGTCTCTCTCGCTGGTCAGAGTTTAGCGCTTGTGTGGCCAAAATCATGGCCACACTTCATGATGAGTATTAGGGAGCTCAAGTGAGAGTATAAGTCACAAGAGCAGTCCACAGAGGAAAATGGATCAAAGCAACCCAGTTAAAATACATTATTGTGTGTGCTTGAGAATCTTGAAGCAATAATTTGCTATTAGCACCTTACTTTTCTGGACTAAATGTCTAATGTAGCATAGTAACTAGTAATATTTGGTAAATCACTGAAAGGCATCCTTATTTGTAGCAGGATTCCCCTGGAAGAGATGACTCCAGAGAAGGAGTAAGGTCATGCAACAGTACACTTCCCCTTTGCCCCAACATGATTTTCACTCAAGTTCTTTTCAATCCAGGTTGCCAACTTGGCCTGTTCCATTTCCAACAATGAGGAAGGGGTGAAATTAGTTCGGATGGCAGCCACCCAGATTGACAGCCTGTGTCCCCAGGTAAGCCTCATCTACTTTGTTTCAAAAGCCCATTGGTGACCTGATACTCAGGGACTTCTCTACTCAGGCCCTCATGTCCCTCCCTGACTTGTCTTGCCATCATTCCTGAGCTGTTTCAAGGTGTACCTTTCTCAAAAAGAATTTCTAACTGTTCCAGTATTCAGAATAACCCTGGTAATTATTGTCTTTTCCACTCATACTGCCTTTGTTCTGTTTATTTTGGGCTGATTTTTAAATGTTCCATTACTATTTTCCTTGTCTCAACTAAATTACAACTTTGCACATGTAGAACAGGAGTTAGCTTTCTACCACATCTGAATTAAGTAAATAGGACTTGTCCAGTAAACACTTTTTGAAACCTGAGGCTAATTACTATATCTTAAAACAAAGAAGAGGGGAGCCTGAGCGGCTCAGTCAGTTAAGCGTCTGACTTCAGCTCAGGTCATCTCACGGTTCATGGGTTCAAGCCTCATATCAGGCTCTGTGCTGACAGTTCAGAGCCTGGAGCCTGCTTCAGATTCTGTGTCTCCCTCTCTCTCTGCCCCTCCCCTACTCACACTCTATCTCTCTCTGTCTCTGAAAAATAAATAAGAGCTAAAGACAAAACAAAAAACATAAAATCTGTCCATTTAAAAAAGAAGAAACACAGCGTAAACAAAAACCAATGGTAGCTGATAACATACTTCATGTTTCATGTTTCTGATTGTCTTCTGAACACTGAGAACCCACTTAGAACCCCTGACAAACTACAGGGTCCAGGGTTTCAATGTGATCTCTGACCTTGTTTCTTTCTTAAATAGTGTAGTCAGCATCTTTCTGGATTGTTTCTAACAAATAGGTCATCAATGCTGCTCTCACACTGGCTGCCCGACCACAGAGCAAAGTTGCTCAGGACAACATGGACGTCTTCAAAGACCAGTGGGAGAAGCAGGTCCGAGTGTTGACAGAGGCCGTGGATGACATCACCTCAGTGGATGACTTCCTTTCTGTCTCAGGTAATCACAAATAGGCCCTTACAAGGCAACTGGAGAACAGAATTAGGAATATCTTGAAAATGTCATGGGCCTCGGTTTCAAGTGCTTTTCTTGGCCCTGTAAGCTTTCAGTCATCTCTGCAAATGTGACTGTAACACCCTCTTGGAAATTTTTCTTTTGTGTGCACATTATTTCAAAACAATGGGTCAAAGCATGGGGGTCGGGTGTGGAAACACAACTTTCTGATAAAGAGATAAGCAACCTGAAGAGATTATTTAAGGAGACATGGGTTTCTTTTTAGCTTCTAGAGTTTTTAAAGCAGATTGGCCTTGGATACATCCAAATCACCCATCTTAAAAAAGGGTATGAGATGTGAGATTGGTTAGTTCTCATGGTTTATATTTTAAAATAATAATAATAATAATAATAAGTCAGCTAGCCCAATTTGGCTATGTCTAAGGGGGTCATTTTTTCCAATAAGTGAAGTTACCCAGGTTTGTGATACCTTTCTCTAAACATATTTGCCCACACACATTTGGCACAGTTCACCAAGAAGAGTCTCTGTGGGATGAGTTGGGGAGGGAGTTGCTGCAAACATCAGCCTCCTTTGTGAGGCATTAAAGGTAATCAAGTGAACCTTGATAATTCAAACTGACCAGATGTTGACTCTACCCAGAGGTAGACCTGGCCTTGACCAGGGCCTGCCTGTCCTTGGCCAACTGAGGCCTGAGAGGAAAGGGGTCACAGCATTGCTGGTGGGATCCAGGCAGAAGGAGCATCTGACTGCAACACTGTAGAAGGAATTTCTGGGGGAGCTCATCATATTTGGAAATACTGTCTAGGTGCTGTCTTTGCTTTTCATGAAGAAACAGACAATGAATTCCCACTGGGGGCTTGTGTTTGAAGCTTATGTCTGAGAGCAGCAGAGTCCAATCTGTAGATCTGATGGATAATCAAAAACCCAACTTTGAAACCATGGAGAGCAAGAGAAGAAAAATGGGAAACATGAGTGAATACCTCTTCAGTGTCTAGAATTTGCATGACACTATGCTGTTTGCTTTAATTCTCCCCCAAAATCTGCAATAAAGATATTAGTATCCCAGGGCCTGCACTGAGTGGGGAGGTAACTGGGCAGAGACGGTATGAAAATCCTGATTATCCTCTTCAGAAGCTACATAATTCTCAGTAAGTTAGGATAGTGGGAAATTGCCGTTGGTGCTTCCAGCTTTCGTTGGGTTCTCTTCTCTCCACCTCTGGTACCCTCATTCCACTCTCTCATCTTTTTCAAAAGCCTGTCTTGTTTTTCACTCCCAAGATGCTCTGTTTCTGGTGACTTTTCAAAGCAGCTGTTCATTTAAATACCCCCATATCTGGCAGCTAGCTGATAAAGACCTTAATACGTTGCCATTTCTGAGATTGGCTTCGTTGATGGCTGAGTCCTAATAATGTAAAAGATATCTCAGAAGTGCATTTCTCATGCAATGCATAGCAATGGTTTAGGTAGACATGTTGGGGATTTGGATGGTGTGGAATAAGAGGGTGGCTGCCTCTGTCTCATGTCTTGTCAGTGTTTGCCAGGATGACTATAGTGCCCGCCCCCCCAGACAAGGCAGCGGCTCTCCCTAACTGGCCTCAGATCTCACAGCAATCCTGATAGCTGGAAATGTTATTCTGCATCCCCCTTTTCCTGCAAATGAGTAGAAAATATGCATTGGACTACCTTTTGCAAAGAGGAATCATTTCAGAACTTAAAAATTTCCCAACTTCTCCTTTTCTTTAAATGCATGTACAAAAATTTCTGAGAGTAGGGAAAAGCAAGGTGAGGAGGTCTTATCTCAGACCGTTTCAATAGTGCAAAGCTTTTCTTAATTTTCTTCCACCAGCCCTGCCTCTTTGCCACCTTTCTCCCTGCCATTCCTTTGTGCATCTCATTATTACCAGCAACAAGAAAAGGCTTTGGCTTCCGCTGATAACACTGTGCAGTCCAACCCCAGCGGTACAAGTGCCGCGGCATGCCATGACAGGAAAATGAACAGGCGCTGTCAGGGAGCCAGCCTTGGCAGGGCCTGCTGGAGCATGCCTTTGGAGTTGACAATTGGAGGTGGCAGCTACCTTTCTACAGACGGACTTGACAAATAATGACCCAGCCTTCTCTGTCCTGCCGGTGGGCTATGGATACAGCCCAATTGTTGGGGAAACTACTTCTCATCTCCTCTCCGAGCTGAAGCCAAAACATTTGCATCAGTAAATTGCAAGTCTGGCCCAGGAGATATTTTGGAATGGTATTAATGATATTTTATGTATCAGTTTCTTCTTAAGGGAATATCTATTCTGGCAGGGAACTCTATCTTAAAAACAACCAAAAAATCTTTGTTTGCAAAAGACTACAGTTTTGTTTTGTTCATGCTACCTGAACCTGTGTGCCTGAGTGCTTAATTTGTCCATATGAAATGCAACAAGTTTCAGGAGCAATGATGCTAGCTATTAACATTACAGAAGCAAAACCAATTTTCAGATGTGGCCCAGGCTCATAAAAAAGTGAAATGGCTATGTTAGAACACTTAAGTTTTTCCCACTGGGTAAAAACTACAATTTTTAATAGTGTTTTAAAATAAGTGTGTTGGCATTAACCGTGTGACAGTTTAATTCTTGGGTTTGGCTCACATAGTAGCAGCCATCTAAGATCTGAAGAAGAGATTAACTCAATCCCATAATGTCCAAGAGTTGTGTTTTGTTGTCTGCCTTTTCTTATTTTTCTTTTGACTCCAGAGTCTTGAGTTTGTGAGAATTTTTAGAAGGAAACAAGGAACTTAGGTTTTGAATTTAGAATCTATATCTTTAAGCTTTATAATAATCAAATAGTTTGGTCATCAGTGATTTTTATAACAAAACTCATCTTTTCTGAAACAGTAAGGCTGCAAAAATTCAAATTCATCACAAAATATATTGCAGTCAAGTGTTTTATGATATGTTTAAAAGCCATGCTTCATATCCGGATATGACATCCAAAGTACCTGAGCGGTTTTTCCCAGCAATGGAGCCCTCTCTGGAATACCTGTGCTTTTTATTATTACTTTCTCTACTGTGTTCTTTTCTAGTTGGGACAGCATTCCTGTCTTTACTTCTTGAACTCTTTCTCTTGAAAATACCTTAGAATAAAAGTACATAAAATGGTCTCCTATTAACAAACATGTTTATTCAGTGTTTTTTCTTTGATTACCTGCTGTGTATAAGGCACTGTCAGGAATGCAAAAATGAATCAAGTGTGGATTTCGCCTTCAAATAATTCACTGGAATTCTTGATAGATCCTAGACCAGTGTGCTTCCAAACTGTTGGGCTCAGACCTGAGAGGGTTGGGAAGAGATGAGGAGGGAAGTTATTATAAGGGGTCTGGGAATCCATATATACATTACATATGATCTTTTGACCAGATGACATGTCTCTAGGAACAGGTACTATTCTTTTTTAAATATATTGTTGGTACTGAGCTTAATAGAATACAAATCTATTTTAAGGCATTCCAAATCTTAGCCTTTACATGTATACCATCCACTACGAGAACTACTATTATGAGGAAATGGTGATTCGTTTTTCCCTTAAAGGGGTACCCTGATTGGAAAATGCTGGGAAATCCTGAGCAAATTATCTTAGCATTTAAAAAAAAAAAAAACTTGATTAAGAAAAATTAGTCAATAAATTATAAAACCAATAAAATTAATACTTTATTCACACAGCATGATTTATTAAACTGACCATTGAACGAATTAGTTGATGATTTGCCTAATTAAAAGCAATGCTTTTGGTGTTTTGGGTTTTCAGCTTCTGCTAGCCTCCTTCAAATATGTATCATTTATATCTATTAAAGCATATTCTTTTTCTTGTGTCTTAATTAAATGAGTTGTACATTTCTAGTTTGGGAAATAGTTGTTTTCTTTTCCCCTTTAAAACCTATCATTTCATTTTAAGATATTAGGTCATGAGTGGACTTCTTAGAATTAAAAAAAAATTAGCAACTCCAGAGAAATTATTAGGATATAATATAATTAGCACATTCCATTTCTGTTCTGAATGCAGTTAGAACAGAGATGGGATCTCAAAATTCCATGCATGGAAAAGCAGTAGCTTTCGTTGTACTTCTGTGTTATTCAAAGACAATAGTGGATGGATGCATGCTTTTGATACGCAGACCCTCCCAGTTGCATACTTTTGGAGACCTGGACATATTTGAATTGTCTGGAGAGATCCAGCAGGGCGGCAAGAAGAGCAGTGAAAGAGGCCTTTTAAAATCAAATTTTTGTATTTGAAATTCTGTACCAAGTTGCATTTGAGTAAACCTTTCTCCCAGGTGTCCTTTTAAGTGAGTTTGCGTGACACAATCCAGGATTTCAGAAAGGGGTGGTTTTCAAAAGTTCCTTAACCAAACTAAAAATTTGGTAAAGTCTAAATTGTCACAGCCGTTTCTATTTTACTCAGGAAAATATCAGCATTTAGAAAGTATTACTTTTTGTGAGTTTAAAAAATCTGAATATTAAAATTGTCTCATTTTTTTCCTATTCTAATTTCTATTTGAAATTAGGGAACAAGAGAATGTAGAAATCAGAAATCCGTAATGGTTCAAATGAGGTAATCCTATTGTAGGAGGTCAAAGCAGAGGTTCCATGACACAGAGTAAGTTATACTTTGCAAGTTTCTGCCGAGGGTCCTGACAGAACGCTTAGTCCTTCTGCCTGACTGGCTTCAGGAAAGTAGGAGAGATCCATGGTGGAGACTGGTGTTGGTGCAATACCTTACCCTCTTTCCCTCTTTAGGTAGGAACTTTTAATTTCACACGTAGCCCTAGAAACTTCTCGAGGAAGTAATAATTTATTTTAATCCTTTATTAACTGTTGAATTTGACAGTTATAATTATTTGAAGTTACCAGATTACTTTAGACTATTTCTCACTTGTTCTCTTTATTTATAGTGAGTGTGTGTCTATGTGAGTGTATTTTCAGCTTAAGTTCTTTTCTTTCCACAGAGCACTAAACGTTTCAACATTTCCTTAGAATTGTGTTTCCAAAGAATGTTTAAGGGATATAATTACAGATCTCACTTAGGACATGTGAAATACAAAATTCCATACTTGTAAAACCATGAGGGACCAGATTGCATGTTTTCTCTATGCTACTAGAGAGTGAAACTCCCCAGCCTGCCTGCCTGGATTCTACTTTGGGCAATGAGGGAGAGTGGTGACTGACCTTGACTCTAAACTGACGAAACCAGCCACAAGACCCGATGTTATTTTAGTTGTGGAGAACATTGTGATCCTCTTTACCTGGTCAGTTTTCCTACTGTATATACCTTGCGCATGACGTGACCTTAAGGATGGATGAGGTGACAATTGTTTGTTTTAGAGTTTCCCTTAAATGCCTGCTAAATAAAAACTGATCAAATAAGCAGGCACCCAGAGCTCGATTCTGGTCATGTTTGGAAATGTTTCTGCCTGATCAGGTTGACTTCATGTTCACTGCCACAACCACTACTAAAATGCAATAAATCTGAAACATTGAAAAAGACGCTCAAAGTGTGCTGTTCAAAGTATGGTCCCCAAACCCACAGCATTACCATCACTTGGGAACTTGGTAGAAATGCAATTTCTTGGGCCCCATCCCAGACCTATGGAATCAGAAACTTAGTAGGATGGCACCTTCACACTCTGTATGATGCTGTGAGCCCTTTAGCTAGTGCTCAAGGTTGAGAATTGCTATTGTAATTATACACTATGTTCTTTAAATGTTATTTCAGTGTTATAAAGGTATGTTTTGCATGATGGCTCATGATAGTTGATGAATCTCTCTTAGATTGCTTACTAAGTGTGTGAGTGGCATAAAATCATATCAATGCGCACGTGTGTATGTGTGTGTGTTTTTCCACAGAGAATCACATCTTGGAGGATGTGAACAAGTGTGTGATAGCCCTCCAAGAAGGGGACGTGGACACTCTGGACCGGACTGCAGGGGCCATTAGGGGCCGGGCAGCTCGAGTTATACACATCATCAATGCTGAGATGGAGAACTATGAAGCTGGTGTTTATACTGAGAAGGTTCTGGAAGCTACAAAATTGCTCTCTGAGACAGGTAAACACAGATATTAGATTCAACCAAAATGTCAATGCCATGATTAATTTTTGTATTTGAATAAATCTTTTGCATTGTCTGTTATAGGTTTCTGTGCCTCAATGTTACACATGGTAATAGGAATACTCTTGGTTTCTTGAATTTGAATAACTATAGCAGAAGAACAATTTTATTGCTTTGTATGTGTGTGCGTGCATGTGTGTATTATATATTACTTTATAGTTTTTATCTGTAGTCTCATTTGATTCTCACAAGGACCTTATGAAGTAGGCAGAGAGATTTTTATTATGTCCAATTACAAATGTGAAAGTGGTGGTTGAAATGAGTTAAGAGATTGGAAAAGGTCACAAATCTAGAAAACAGTGGAGGTGTGATGGGAACTTGGAATCTTGAACTTGAAACCATTTCTGTGTCTATTTCTTGAGAAGATTGGCTCTTGAGGAAGGACTGTGAACAACTAGGAAAAAGTTTTAAGGCTCTAGGTAGTGTCTGGATATGAAGTTATCAAAGAAAGGGGATGGTGGCAGCTAAAAATGGGTCAGACCTTGAATACGTGCCTTGCCTCTCTAGGAAAGCCTTCTATGCCTTCTTCTAGGGCACATGCTGTCCCTAGGGGATCACTGCTATGGTAAGACATGGTTACTCATGAGAGCCTGTCATAGCTCCCTGCTGCATTGGGATGGAGAAAGAAAAAAAAAAAAAAAAAAAACAACAAGAACTTACTTTCACTGAGTTAGCATAATAACCCATAACTGTACCAAAGCCTGGCCTATTTTTAGTAGTTTTTGTTCTTGGCTAGTGTTCCTGGGCTTTAGAACCTTTCTCAAGTACCTAAAGCTGTGTGCATTTATCTGTATATGGGGGGGGGGGGGTGTGGAAGTGTGGTTAGAAAATTTAGGGTAGAGACGACAAAGGAATAGAAAAAGGGAATTTAAGTTTATATTGGATGGGGTTATGAATAGATAAAGAATTGAGTCATGTATGCACAGAAGGACCTTTCCTCAGACTTCAATAGGGCCCTTTCCTGTTGTATAGCTGGACTGCAGAACCTATTAGGATTAAAAGAAATAATAAATGTATTTCTGAAAGGTCAGATAAAGCAGTGTATCAAGTTCTACATGATACAGCATGTTAGTCGAAATAGGTTTCTTTCTATAGGGAAAAGGTTATTTACAAAGACTTCTGTAGATATTTGTTAGTCTGAAATAGCAAGGAAAAACAACAGATAAACAGAGACATTGCTTGTTCTCTTTGAAATATAAGCAGAAAGGGAATAGTGTAACATCACATAATAAAGAGAACATCCAGGGATTGTTGCTCTTGAGAATCATGGCAGACATAGAATTAGAAATAATAACAATAATGATAATAAGATATATCTGCATTTTAATTAGCTGAAATTGAGCACTGTTTTCTTTCAAATAGGTTTGCCCTTTGCATTCAATAGAGTAGCACAAAGCAAGTCACTCAGTTCTTTCTTCACTTGGAAGAATTAAAAATAGGCATTTTACCCTCCAGTATAAGGACTCTTTTCTTCACCCTTTAGGGAACCCTCTCACATTTTTGTGGCTCTCAGTTTCTGGCCCATTCGCTCTATTCTGTTACAAAGTCTGAACATCACATGGTCTGTCAAACACATAGCAGCACTCCCTTGGGCCTGAGACTGGGAAGAGCAGCAGAGAAGGATTGAAGATGTGAAGACAGGACTCTGAACACAGGACTGCTCCTGACTCTTTGGAACGCTCATTGTAAAAGGTGAAAGACACAGAGCATATTGCCACCTTACATGTGACTTTGTGCACACCAAGAACTCAGGCATTGTTCAAGAGATATTCTGGGGTTGTTTTCTCAATGTCTTTTGTGCTGCTTTAATGAACAGAGGACATGATGCCCATTTGGGTCAAAATCTGCTTAATGGCAAGGGCAGCATGCTTAGTTGATGGAAATATTTTTACATAATTTTTGCTCAAATTCTTGAAACGTAAATGACTTTCTGGTTGATTTTTTTTTTTTTCCAAACAACAAAATCGGTGAAATATGAAACAGAGCAATTCATTCAGGATTGTTGTTGCTCATTAAGATTTTGCTCTTACTTGTTAACTGTCAGAGATTTTAAAACTTATTCCAACCCTTCCTTGCAGTGACTGAATACTGTAGGGACTTAACTAAATATACCTTTCTGACTCTGAAGTCCACATCCAGATCTTAATTGAACAGAGAAGATGCACAAGACATTTAGGTTCTTTATATTTTTCAAGAACTATTGATGATAACTAGGAAAGTCATCAGGTTGAAGAGATTGAAATAGCTTCTACACACCTGCAATTGAAAATATTGGAATATGTGTCAAGGAAAAGTAGATGTTGGTGGGCTAAGAACTAGAATGCACAATGTATACACATCATTTTGTGGCTTTCTTCAGTTTTGTTTCTTAAGCGGAACTGATACTGTTTCTTTAGGAGTAACTAGGGAGGTTGTCAAAGAAATGCAGGCAAAAGCTTGAGCTGTTAACTCACTGATGCTAATGAGAATTGTTAGGACTATACCAGACACTTGGAGTTCAGGGAAGACTGTAGGAGCAGTTTGGCGATTATGATTGTGCAGTTTTGTTGAATTAGTCCTCTTGTCAGTGTCTGGCTGTGCTTGGGAGACCTATGTCCTCAAAATAAAAACTGCTATGCATATTATTAATGCCCAGATTTCTACTTTTCAGCTAGTGCTTGGTTTATGATTTTTTTTTTAAATTAAAGCCACATTGAATTGTTCACTGTTTTCTTTTGAGCTTATCAAACTTTGCCCTGAGAGTCCATTTTATTTGGGGAGAGATCACAGGGGCAGTGGGCAAAGAGGCGAAGGAGCCAAAAGGAAGAATGAGGAAAAAGAAAAGGAGTCCAGAATCTGGATGACAAAATGTCATGTTTCCTTCTGCCTACCACAACCTACCAGGTTCTATCCACGCTTATGTCTGAGTTGTTCTATTCAAGACCTTAAGGCAGAAGTTCTCAATCTCTGTACTGCTGACAGTTTAGGTAATTATTTCTTGAGGGAGGGTAGCTGTCTTGTGCATTATAGGATACCTAGCACCCCTGGCCTTTACCCACCAGATGCTTAGAGGACCTCTTTTCTTCCCCATTCCAAACTGTGACAACTAAAAGATTTCCACACAGCACCAGAGGTTCTTGGAGGGTAGACAAAATAGCCTCCATTGAGGATAGATGCTCTAAGGGGAAGAAATATCCCAAAATAGGGACAAGTTTAAACAAGGCAAAATGGAGCCTATGTACTGTTGCCATAGGATAAGAGAAATGAAGGGGATGTGGTAAGAGAAGACTTACATATAAATTACAAAGAAGAATCTAAAAAAAGGGCTGAACACTCATATCTTGAGTTGACCAGACTTTGCTGATAAATGGATTTGCAAACATAGGCCAGCCCCCATTGAGACATGTAAATCTTGCCAGGGAGCACCTCTGCAGAAAGACTCCCATTTTACTACCTGACTGCCTTCTCTGCGTGGCTAAAAATTGAAAGGGATCCAAAGAGTCACATAACAGTCTGTGGTTGATTTTCCATGAATCACTTTCTCAGTAAAGATAGTGTTTTGTTGAAGAATGCTTTTTGTGTTGTTATGAATGCTGAGTGAAATTTGAGAAAATAAATTTGTGGGTTATTCGTATGCTAAAATCCTAGAGCAACATTATATAAAAAATTATCTATTTTTTATAAAAACTATCTAGGGTGATGAAAACACAACCCTAATCTACATCAGACCCATTAAATACTTACATAGCATATTTGATGGGCTCTTCACTAAAACCTGAAATGGAACAAATTGCCAACAACTTGGTCGTAAGTGTATGCACGGTTGACCAGACCCATCTTAAGAGATCTCATTTACCAAGTCAGATTGCTGCAGGAGGTTGAGAGGAGGCGAAAGTACATCCAGTGATAGCATATTTAGATATATAGAGAGTAGTTCATCTTCACTGAATGGATTATATTGAAATGTCAGTTTTATAAATTTGATAGCTGATATAAGCTTGTGGCAATGTGAATGTGATTGGGTTGAAGGATCTTTGATATTCTGCCAGCAGTCCCCTCTTTAGAGGGCACAAATAAAAAAAGTGGGGGGGAGAAAAAGAGGAAATAGGAAAAAAAGTATTTTAAATGAGGACTCCATGTTAGTGGGCACTGCATATATGAAGATTAAAATTCCAATATTTTAGGAACATGTGGTCCAAACAAATGGTACAGTTTTCTTTCATTCTGTTTTTAAAATTTTTATTTACTTATTTTGAGAGAGAGAAAGAGAGAGAGAGAGAGCGAGTGAGCACGAGCATGCACATGCATGAATGGGGGAGGGGCAAAGAGAGAGAATCCCCCAAGCAGTGTTGGTGCTGTCAAGATCTCATGAACTGGGAGATCTTGACCCCAGCCAAAACCAAGAGTCAGATGCTCAACTGACTGAGCCATCCAGGTGCCCCTCTTTATTTCTTTCTTTCTTTCTTTCTTTCTTTCTTTCTTTCTTTCTTTCTTTCTTTTCTTTTCTTTTCTTTTCTTTTATTAAGACTATTTCTTTTAGAATAGTTTAACATTCACAGCAAAATTGAGGGGAAAGTACAGAGATTTCCCATACACCCCTTGACCCCACAGCAGGCATCAGCTCCCCTATGATCAGGATGCCCTATCAGAGAAGTACATTTGTTACAACTGAAGAACCTGCATTGATGCCTCATAAGGGTCCAATGTCCATAGATTACAGTACTGTTCACTCATGTATTTTCTGTGGGTTGAGACTAATGTATAATGGCAGGTATCCATTATTATGGTGTCATTATTATGGTATTATGGTATAATTCATTATGTATGGTATCATACAGTATATTTTCATTGCCCTAGAAGTCCTCTGTACTCTGCCTATTTATCCCTCTCCCCCTCCCACCTCTGGTACCACTGATCTTTTTACGGCTTTCCATAGTTTTGCCATTTCCAGAATGTCATATGGTTGGAATCTTATAGTATATTGCCTTTTTAGAGGTCTTCCTTCACTAGGAAGAGATGGTATAATTTTTACTTTCATGCTTTTGTAATGTAAAGTTTTCATAAGAACAACAAGGAATTTTTTACACCATTTCTATATATTTTGCCAAAAAATACAAGAGGATCAGCAAACAGGAAGTACCAAAATTGGAAACTGTAACAAAAGGTAAAGCTTTGTCAGTACAATGTAGTAGAACAGATCCAGATTAGGAATCAGAAGAACTCAATTCTTTGACTTTTACTAACTAAATATAACCTTAAAGTATTTAATGCCTCTGGGCCATAGCTTCTCCCGTATTGCCTGATGTTTTGTCATCCAAGGATGGTTAATACTGTTGATTTCAGAATAAATGTGTCATTGTTTACTGACCCAATATGGACAGTTGTTGCCCATTCAAACCATTCTGTTTCAACCTATTCAAACAGGTTCTGTTTGAACCCTGTGCTTTACCCAGACAGGTGCAATCATTTCCAGGCAAAACATATTCATTCTGCTTCCACTTTCCTTCCTGTGATATTCTCCATTTCTTCCTCCGCCTGTGCTTCTGTGTATTGAACTTATACTTGAAGACATGGCTCATTCTCAGTTGAAGAGAATAGGGAACTGTATCAGTCTTTTGATGTTTTGTGTGTCATCTTCAATATCTGCTTCAATGACCCCCAGCTAGATCATCACTTCCTAGAGGCAGGTGTTTCTGTAAGTACCTAGGACCTAGAGCAGTGTTATCACATAATTAGCATTTAATTTACATGCATTGATTAAGTGAATATAAAAAATTAGGACATTATGTTTCATTAATTCTGACTAGAGAATATGTCCATTAGCAGCCTCTGGCATACTGCTCAGGATTTTAAGATAAATAGAGACTTCTTTTCCTCTCACTTTGTATATAGTAAAGGAGAGCAATCTGCTTGGCCACGTAGTGTATGCTTACTCTATTTGGACTGATTCTGTTGCTAGTAGGATTAGGTTTTATCATTGGACAGGTCTGGGTGACTTGCCTATCCCAGTAGCTGGATGTGTGTGTGGGGGGGTGTAGACAGAGGTAAAATCAATATCAGAAGGAGGTGGAAAGGCCAGCTTATGGGAAGACAAAATATTAGATATTACGGATAGGAAAGGCCATTACAGTCTAAGTTACTTCTCCATGACTGACTTTGAAATTAGATTATGAAAGTAATGAATTTCAACAGAAGCTGTAATGACCAAGATTGTTCACCCTAGACATCCTAATATCTTTTAAATGCATTTTAATATAACCCTGGCTATTGGTATAAAGTATCTTATTTTTCTCTGAAAGGTCAAAATGATTAGGATATGGAGGAAATCTCTTACTTATTTGGTGGTTGTGATATTCATGGTGGTGGGAAGTCAGAAGTATTGGAGGACTGAGAAAATCTCATCTACTTAATAGTCCTTCAATAGGCAATGTATAGTTTGTCTCAATGCCTTTTCTATATGACTGAAATCTACATACTCTATATATCTTAGGGACCTGGCTAATGTGTTTTAACATCTATATTTACTTTTTCCTGAAAGCAAATGCAGTTTCTGGCCCAGAGGACACACACCAGTTTCCCATGCCTCATTCTCCCTCTTAAGGCAATGCAATGAGGGCAGATGAATTCTGCACACTCAGAGGAGGTGCCACAGGATAGGAACCACAAAATTATGCATCTGGGAGTTTATATAGGAATTTGTGTTCAGCAGCCTTCTTCCCCTCCTGAGAAGAGGAGAAAAATCTTTGCTCTTTAATGTCAATAAACTCCCTTCAGGAAAGGTTCCCTACTCGTTATAAACCTTTGGGGATATAAATGAATGTTTCCTGGTTTTATCCCCCTTTGAAATGTAAACACAAATTTCTGGGGAGGTAAAGATGTAAATCTCTCTCCAGGTTCTTTCTCTATTTTAAATGGACTGCTATTGAGTCATGCTTTGAACCAAGTTACTAGTCATTTTAGCTCAGAAAGCTCTGGCCACGCAGAAACATGAAAATATCTACCCTACATGACTTGTACATAATTAATGCATTCTGCTAGAATTCAGATATGTTCAGCTCTTAGCATGAGTGGCTAAAGAGTCCTAGGAGAGGATACAACTTGAGAAAGTAAGAGATACAATTTTAGGATTATAATAACCTTCTAATGTGAAAGTGGAAATGGGCTAGGGTGGATATAGAAAGGCTAATGATCACACATTCATGTGCCATACGTTTGGAGCAACGTAGTGGAACAAATAGCTCTTGTCTCATGCCTGTCTGTCAAAGTAAAACCAAAAGGAAGGATATTCATTTAATTCTGTATGAATCACATTATGGGTTCAGAATAGTGGGGACCACAAATGGCATAATATTTCTTTGTCACTGCAAGGGCATTAATGTCCTCCAGGATAGTAGCCGTGGGGTAGCAGAAGGGCCTGCATATTTTGTCTGTGCTGGTGTCCATAGGAATTGGTGGCCAGGATGTATTAACTGTGCACAAAGGAGGCAATAGCAAGTTCACCCAGATCCTCTGCCATATCAATAATAGTTGTTTGAATCCTAGAGAAGAGGAATGTGCTGACAGTCAATTGTTTGGGAGCACATGTGCTATATCATTGGAGTATTCCAGAAATAGTTTGATTTGGAAAAATGGGAAGCTTTGCTTGTGACTGGAAGACCTGAAATAACAGAAGGATCTAAAAACCAGAGAACAGACTTCTGTTTATTCTTTTTTTTTTTTTCCTTTTTCTTTTTAGAGACTAAGAGAGCAAGGAGGGGTGGGGAGAGAGAGAGGGAGAGAGAGAGAGAGAGAGAGAGAGAGAGAGAGAGAGAATCCCAACTAGGCTCTATGCCCAGTGCAGAGTCAGACGTAGGGCTAGGGCTCAATCCCAGCTCAATCAGATCATGATGTGAGCTGAAATCAAAAGTCAGATGCTCAATCAACTAAGCCATCCAGACATGCCAGCGTTCTGTTTATTCTTGTTAAAGTGATTCCAGAATGATTTCCCCACCTGGTTTGCCTTTCTGTATTTTACCAGTTCTTTAGTACTAGCTGGATTCTTCCTTATCAGTGAATTCCTCTTTCTAACTACACCAGCCAATCCCACTTCTCTGTGCTCTCATTACTCATATTATCTGTGTCACTTATTAGGTACCTACCACTTACCACCCTATGTTGCAAAACTCTGTGTTTGCTCATTTGTTTGTCTGAATGTATCTCTCTGCCCTGTGTATGGGTATCTAGATAAATGTATGTGTGTACTGCTTACTAATTAAATTTTAACCCCTTGAGATCTGAGACCACCTCTTCATTTCCTCCAGGCTGATGAGAGTTCAAGCTCCAAAAGTTTTGTTAACATAAATGAAGAATATAATGGACACAATATTCTATCTTATTTGGGGGATTGTACCCTTTTTAAAAAATACATGCTTAACAATCAAGGTCAGGATCTTAGCAGTTATTTTATAACTTCTTAATCCTTTAAATCTCACTAATGACCAATTTAACTGTACTTACCAAGTTTGGTTTCCGCAATCACTATAAGCTCGATAAAGCATCATGTTCAATTCTTTATTGATTCCTTAAATTTCAAAATTAAATCTGCCATCCTTTCCTTTAAATTGATAAGCCATTTGTGATTATTTTTGAAATGCTTATTTTAAAATACAAGAACTTTCCAAGCAAGTATTTTCTTTCCTTGGGGAAAGGAACTTGTGTCTAGACGAGTGCAGATGGATGTTCCCCGATTCTCCTAGGGTACTTATCGTGAATGAAATTTACGGAGGCTTTTTTTTTTTCCTCCTTCTTCTAGGCAGTCCTTTTTCATCTTTCATCAAACAATTCAGCTCATGGGTTATGTATGGCCTTCTGGAATCTGAATTTGATTTTGATGTTAGAAATGTACATTATAATTTTCCAAACATGAATTTATGAAAATGGCAGCCTTTAGGAACTCCCACAGAGGGAACAGATGACTGACTCTGACGAAAGAAAGTCCAAGAATACACACAGGATGGAAGAATTAGGACTAGCTGGGGTGGTGCTGATGGTTGTCCAGAGAATAGAAGCAGCCGACAAACAGTCACCGGGAACTAAGGAGCAGGTTAAGCTAGGCTTCTTCTGTCTTTGCTCCTAGCTTCCAATGTTCAACATTGGCTATTGGCTAACTTGATTATGAGTCATCAAGATAAAGCGTGGGAAAAGCTAGAATATCACTGGTCTAGACAGGATGAGATTTAAATTTAGAGAGTATTTAAATATGACTTCTACTACTCTTTCTACCACATTTAAAAAGCATTGGAGGATGCTTTACTCAAAATCCAGATTCAATTAATCAACTCATATAAAATAACGTTGTAAGTTTGAGATAGAAGGGAAATACTTTCATGAGAATATTAGATTAAATAGGAGGTTTCTGGGGGAAAAAAATGAGGTAAGGAAGGTGGTTTTGCTTTTTTTCCAGTTATGAGCATTTTGATTAAGTCTCATAACTTTTAAAGGTTCCCTTTCCTCATAGATCTGATGAGGTCATAATGGGTACAATGTTTGACACTGGCTTTTTTGGCAATCAAGATAAAATGGAAAATTCTGGGAGCTTATCAAATCTCGTCCTAAGGGCAGATTTCATAGATTTCAAATTCACTATTAAAAATGCAAAACCATCAGAAAGATGATATGGTCATGCCAAGGACGGAGAAGGGCATAAAAGCAGGGAAACTAAGTTTTCAAGATAAGCTGTACAAACTTCGCAATTGGAGATGTTAGTGCTACTTTGAGTGTTATTTTCAATTTATTTCACCCTCACAAAGCCCACTTCTAGGTGACGAGTCACGTAGTTGTACCTCTATCCAAAGGAGACTGGATGATTTTGTCTGCCTATAAACAAAGAAAAAAGGTGTGTGGACGAGTAGATAGAGAGGCTTATGGTGTAAAGATAGTAACTATGGGAGCCATTTACTGTGAATCTTATGTGCCAGACATGATGGTAAGCATCTTGCATATATTCCAATTTTTTTTTTTTTTTTTTTTGCCTGGAAGGCAGGATTCTATTTGTTTTATTTATCACTTTATTCCCAGTGGCTAAGTACTGTCTATGTTTGTATATAAAATTGTATACAAAATTTACTGAATATATTATTTTTAAACCTTGTATAAAAACCTGAAGGGCAGCTATCATCCCTGTTTTACACTTGAGTAAATGGAGGTTTAAACTGGTTAACTTGTAAAAAAGCAAATATCAAGATTCATTTATGCTTCTTCTTAGACCCAGTAAATACACCAGAAACTAGACCAAGCATAGTTGCTACAATTGGACAGAAATTTTATTATGTCCTGCTAACTGTTTTTACTGAAATTTCTACTTACAGCATACTCTATTAGCTAGCTATTGCTATGTATCAAATCACCCCAAGGCTTAATAGATTAACATTATAAACATTTTCTATCTCATAGTTTCTGTGGGTCAGGAGGCTGGGTACAGTTCAGCTATGTGCCGTTGCCTCAAGATCTCTCACAAGAATGCAGTCAAAGTGTTGGCCAGGATGGCAGTCATCTTAAGGATCAATTGGTGAAAGAGCTGTCTCTGAACTCACTCATGTGGTTGTTGGAGGGCTTCAGATCCTCATTTGTTGTTGGACTTAAGGCTTAAGTTCCTTACTGGCTGTTGAACAATGGCCTCTCTCTGTTATTTGCTATAGATGCTTTTCCACAACAACTGTCTTCCATCAGAGTGAGCAAGTGAGAGAGCAAGAAAAAGCAAGCAAAATGGGAAGCCGGCATCTTCTTGTAACCTAATCTTAGAAATGACATCCAATCATTCTTGCTAATATTTTATCACTTGGGAGAAAGTCACTAGCCTCAGCCCATGTTCAAGTTGAGAGGATCACACAAGGGTATGAATACCAAGAGAAGAGGGATCATTGGGGCCCATCTCAGAGACTCATAACAGATCCCACAATGTGGACTTAATAGGGAAGTACTTAATTCAGGCACATTGTACCTATTTGCTTATACATTGGCTTCCTGAGCACACAAGAACCACTGAATCAAGACAGTGCTATGCAATATGTAGCCAGGAGTGAGCAGGAGAATAGTGGAGCTAAACAGTGGGGAAAGGAAGGCCAAGATTATCTCAAGGTAATTGGAGAAGGGATTTGGAGTGGAGGACAGATCTGAAAAATTGTGCACAGAAACAAGATGAGACTAGCATATAATTCAAAGATAACAATGTACATGTCAAAGAAAAGAAGAGAAGTAATGATCTCACTAGGGAAAATTTCATTTGACTTAGGTTCTGAGATTCAAACATGAATCTCAGAATCTCTGAGAAGTTATGTTGCTGGTAGTGGTGAAAGTCATAACCAGGATCAGTGTGAGTATGCCAAGTCAGGGTCAGAAGTGAAGGGTCTGGATAATGCAGGAGATCCTAGCCAAGTGCTTCAACAAGATTCTAGCCACTCTTTTGTATTGAAGGGAAGCCTCTATGTCTGATTAGATATTTCTTGTCCAATAGGTAGAAATCTAGGCAGCTCAAAAAAAAAAAAAAAAAAAAAAGGACTCAGAGTTCAGAATTTTGAAAGATTCCTGTTTGGATGGGGAGACGTTAGAAAGTCTTCTAACAACTTAATTAATGATCATGAAATTCTTGACTAAAACTACCAAACCCAAGTAAAATGATGGATATATTCTTGGTTTGTCCTTCATTATTTTTGAATGGTGCCAAAGCTACAAATGTGTCACAGCTTCAGTTGGCCCTGGACCCTCCTTCTACACTGACTATGACTTGGAGCTCTGGCTCCGATGGTCTCCTCACTAAGTGATCGTACTTCACAAATGTGTTCAACTGTCAAGATATACCCAGAGCCTTTTAAGTTCCAGTCAGTCTGTACCTTGGGCAAATTTGGGCCCTCAGTGTTTTAGATCTACTCTCCTGTAGGGGCGCCTGGGTGGCGCAGTCGGTTAAGCGTCCGACTTCAGCCAGGTCACGATCTCGCGGTCCGTGAGTTCCAGCCCCGCGTCAGGCTCTGGGCTGATGGCTCGGAGCCTGGAGCCTGTTTCCGATTCTGTGTCTCCCTCTCTCTCTGCCCCTCCCCCGTTCATGCTCTGTCTCTCTCTGTCCCAAAAATAAATTAAAAACGTTGAAAAAAAAAAAATTAAAAAAAAAAAAAAAAAAAAAAAAAAGATCTACTCTCCTGTATATTCTCTTCTCCTCTGACCTAACATGTAATTGGAGGCCACTTAAATAAAATCCCTTAGGGGGATTTTATTCTTTCCCTTGTGGGAAAAATGCATTACTTACAGAAATGACATGAAACTGTACTTTCCTGCTGTAGGGGGATCCTGAAATTGCCCCCATGGGGTCTCCTCAAATTAATACCTTCTGGCTCCATTACTGTGATAACACCCAATTCTTACTCTAACTCCAACTATTAATATGGATGCATACTAACTATTTGTGATTGGCAAGAGAATGGTGAACTATAATGTATTCCTCTGCTGGGGTTGGCCACAATTCCATCTTACTTTTGATACTTCATTCTCTTTCTAAATTTTCTCATTCTCATTTCTTATGTTAACACTTATTAAGCTGGTTCTTTCTAAAGAGCAGAGTCCTTGGTCCTTGTCCATTTTCTTTCTCATTCCTTGGTAATAAAATTTGTGCAGGGAACACACTCATGAGAGTGTGTTGGCTGACTACACCAACACAATTGGGTGACCCATATACCTGAAGATATACCAGTTTGGCCCTGGTGAACTAGTCAAGGATACAATAATGAATCTTGCTCAGTGGTGATGCTCCTACTCAAGTAGTCCTGAAAGGATTGAGCTCAGGTTTCTAAAAGTTCCCTAGAGATCAACCCTAGAACACCCACTAATAACTTGCTTAATGACTCATGAAACTGTTTAATGAAATTATTGAACTAATTTGAAGTGATGTGCAGAAAGAAATTTAGTATGTGAGATGCGATACTGCTCATTTTATCCCTGAAATACTCAAAGACAAGTGAGTTCTTTCCTACATCCCATTCTTTCATTTCTCATCCATGTCCCAGCTAGATTGAGTAGCTAGGCCTGAAGCACGATAAGGGCTTATGATACAAAGAAGAAGGAAGAGCTGGTCTCATTCCTAAAAATGACGCCTAATGTAAAACAGTTGACATACAGAGATGTCAAACAATTTTAATACATTATACTGAGCACTATAGTGGTGCATACCTAATCAGGATGCTATAAAGTTATAGAGAACTGACAACTTTGTAAATAAAGGACAGTTTCACAATGGCACTTAAGTCTAAATGAGATACCAAAGATTGAGGAGGAATTCACCTGGGCCAAAGACGAAGAGGTACATTTCAGTATGAGAATAAATTCATCATGAACATCTTGGTGTGACACGGTATGTCTCCATGTCATCTTTGAAGACATTAAATAACTCAGTGTAAAAATGGAACATTTAAATATATGTAGGAATAGGTGGAGAGACAGAGATGAGAAGTATAGGCAGGTGTCTGAAGTTTGTGTTTGTATCTTACTGACTGGGCCACCCAGGCACCCCTATGTGTTTGTATCTCATAAAGATTTTAGAGCCTGTCCGTATTAAAGGAAATCATTGGAGCATTTGTAGTTAGACATGGACCTTTTAGATGGTTCCTCAGGGGCAATTGGTTGGCTGTTCATTTCCACTACCTCTAGTTAACCTTGGATTTTGCTCTGATCGTTGTCAGCAGTCCTATTTGCATCTTTAGGACAACTTCTTGTTCATTTTACTGATTCACCCCGTGCTCTGAAACATCACCCCTGACGTCTCTCTGGAGGATTCAGTCCAGATCTTCTGCACCTCTGGTTTAGGATCTCAATAGACAGTAGAATGAGGCGACCTTGGTTTTTATATGCATGCTGAACTCTGATTTCATTACTCTTGGAATGTCATCATTCTGTGGCCTAGTGTGCACTCTGAATACAAAAGTATAGCAAGAATTTACAAGTTTATTTCCAACTTTGATCACCCTTTCAGAATATAAGCTACAAGAGCAATTCACTATTTCTGATAAATACCAGTAAAGTGGTGTATACATTTTTGGATGTAATTCAGAAAGTAGAAACTTCTATTTATGTAACCCTATGCCAGAAATTCTGTTAATATATAATGTGCTAATCACAAAGGCAATGCTGTGTTTTGTCCTAATTACTGGGAAGCAGAAGCAGCATCATATTTGAAGTAGTTTGAGACTTTTTTCTAGTTCAGTATTACTTTGGGGATATTTAATTTTTCAGATACTACCAGAGGCGTTAGAAAAATTCATAGTTTAAAGTCTTAGGTTCTGCCAAGAATCATTGTTCTATAAACTTGTGTTTTTCTGTCTTATCACTTTAAAAAACAAAACAGGGGGTACCTGTGTGGCTCAGTCAGTTAAGCATCTGACTTCAGCTCAGGTCATGATGTCATGGTTTGTGAGTTCAAGCCCCACATTGGGCTCTGTGCTGACAGCTCACAGCCTGGACCCTGCTTCAGATTCTGTGCCTCCCTCTCTCTCTGCCCCTCCCCTGCTCTCCCTTGCGCTCTCTCTGTCTCTCTCTCTCAAATAAACATTCAAAAAATTACAAAAAGATAAAAAAACAAAACTGGATAAAACTAAACAGGAAAGAGCAACAGCATCGAGAGAAAATGTGTATTGGTTAAAGAGCAGTTGACTAAGCCCTAAATAAATAAGTATTGAATCTACTTAAGAGCTGAGCATGGAGAAAGTTTCTTAAGATTCAGATCCGGAAAAACACTGATTTGAGGTAAGAGAAATGGATGCCTTATCAGTTACAGTAAATCAAATCAAATTGAATTAGTTCAAGTTCTGGGTTTTACCAGGTTGAATATAATAAGATTGTTGGAATATTAAGGATAAATTGAGATCTGAGCCCCCACTGGTAAAGTGAAGATTCTACACCTCCTCCTCCACCATTTTTCCTCCTTAGAAGGTTGATGTTCCGTACTGTCCTGTTCCAATATTTTTATAAAAGGGCTTTGTTTTTCTTCCCCTTCTGACAATGCCATGTCCACAACACTGTTGTTCATACCAACATGCCACTTCCTAAATCTTCCTAGAGAGATTCTGTACTCCAGCTGGAGCAAACAGAATGCCTTTCTCCAAACCCGGGGTTTCAGAGAAGTCCTGGGCAGGTTTTGGGCCCCAGAGCATCCCTTATGGAAGTAGCCCCTTTAGATGTTAGCTTTCCCTTTTCTCCCTTGGGCACAGAATCAGACCTAGAAGCTGGTAGAGAAAGTTAGCAGGTCACCTCCTGCATTGTGCTCCTCCCCAGCTCTTCCTCAGGGTGACCTTGTACAAGCAGAACAAAGCCACATGACAAGCTGATCTCCCCTTTTATACTCCATCAAAGGTCTTCATGAAAATAGAAATGTGTGCCCAAGAGCCGGGGTCCAGTGGGTGAGTACTACCTAACTCAATTCTCCAGCAGGCAGTTATTAAGGTTGAATATTAGGCGTGTGATCACAGTCACAATTTCTGAGGGACTTCCTCACATAATACTGTTGATCAATGGGGCGCCTGGGTGGCTCAGTTGGTTAAGCATCCGACTTCAGCTCAGCTCATGATGTCACCACTCAGAGCTTGAGCCCCACATTGGGCTCTGTGAGCCTGGAACCTGTTTAAGATTCTGTCTCTCTCTCTCTCTCTCTCTCTCTTTCTGCCCCTCCCCCACTCTCACTCTCAAAAATGAATAAACATTAAAAATATTGTTGATCATATTGTTTTCTATTACATTCTGATAGATGAGCTAGAACTTTAATTTTTTCAGAGCCTTATTCTGTAAAAAAGCACAGCCTTAAGGATAATATGTTGATCTTTTTAAAATATATGAATCATGAAAAGATTCAAAGATAAAAAAAGGGACAGAGACTAATGTAACTGAGACCTTGCTCCTACCCTGAGGTATAACAAATATTAACATTTTGCAATATCTGATTCATATTATTATTTCCTTAAGAATTAAGATACACTTGAAGCCTCTTTACAACTCCTACCTAATCCCATGGCCCTCTGTCCCCCTCAAGGACAACCACTATACTTAAGGTGGTATATATTCTCTCAGAACATGTGTCATAAAAATATGTATGTTTAAATTATGCACGGTACCCTCATGTGTATTTTTAAATTTCTCACAAATGACATCTCTTTTCAGTTTGCTCTTCCCAGTCAATATTTTGAACTTAGGGACTTATTCTCTTGACTATACTGGCTGTCTCCCGACTTATATCCCTAAGTCCATTTTATTCCATCCTGATGAACTGCCCATGAACCTAGAGTTAACAGCTCACTATGTCTCCCCAGCCTCCAACTTAGTGGCCTTGACAGCCCTGGGATACCGCTGATTAGAAGGGATCTCTTAAAGCTGTTACTTTTATTCCTAGGTTTAATATAACTCTTTTTAACTCTTGGAGTACTCAACCTGTTAAGAAGAAGCTATAACTGTAGAGAAAAGGTGTTCCTGTGACTACGATGTACTCAACATTCCTAATAAGTACCTCTTTAGAAGTCAGCATTTGGCCATGCCCTAGAAAATGTCTCAGCTCACCGGTCGGGACTGGAAAGCTTCATTTTATTAGATTTTGTCAAAGTGTTTGTCAGAATGATGTGTGCCCATTTGACTCCCATCTACAGTAGAAGGATTCCCTTTTTTTCCACATGCTTGGTGAGATGGGTGTTAATAAGCTTTACTTTGCGCATTCCAATAGGTATGCAATGCTATCTCACTGCCTATGCTGTAAGTTTTACAGTTATTAATGACGTAAAACATCATGTGTTTATCAATAATATGGGACTGAGTATTTTTGTGAATTACCTGTTCTAATCCTTTGTCTATTTTTCTATTTTTTTTTTTGCCTTATTCATTTGCAGTAGTATTTTTTTCTTTTATATTAGAGAGGAAGTGCCAATGGAGGGTAAGGCAGAGGGAGTGAGAATCTTACGCAGGCTCCATGCTCAGTGAGGAGACTAACACGAAACTCGATCCCACAACCATGAGATCACGACCTGAGCTGAAATCAGGAGTCAGCCACTCAGCCAGCTGAGCCACACAGGTGCCCATGTAGGAGTATTTTACGTACATGTAGGCATAGTAATTGTCATATAAACAATAAGGACAAAACTTCAGGCAGCTAACTGCTTCTGATGGTACCATTCAAATCTGTAAAATTGTGAATGGTCATGATAGCAGCTTAGACATCAAATAGAATGAAATTGATATTGAGAATTTTCAGTTGAGGAAAGGAAAGGGATTTGTAATTTCGTTTAAGAAAGATACTCATGTGAAAATGCCAAATACATATAGCAATATTTTCACGCTTAGGGAGGTGAATTGCAATGATTGAGATTATTTAGTCATGTAAAACAGTTTGTTCCCGACACAAATGGATAGCTGAAATGGCCTTAGTTTAATGTGGTAGTTTTTAGAAATAAATTTTTATTTGATTTTTGCAGCAGTACAACTCAATGTCCACCAATTCCTTTTATGCAAAAGCAGTGCAAAGGCACAAATGAAAAATGCAAATGGTATAGAGAACCAATCATAGTAATTCACTCACAGAAGGAAATTCACCCCATGCATACTTTGGTTTTGATCATGTCTATTGAAAAAATGGTTACTCTGTTTTCCTGTAACCCTCCTCTTTTTTTTTTTTAAATATACTTTTTAACATTTGGCTTTTCCTAGTAGAAATACATTTTTCGAGGAATGTTTTATCTTGAATACTTTGACCCTAGAAAGTAATTTAGCAGAGTTTCTCACACTAGGGATTAAAATGGATGTTAAAGTATCCACAGAGGGCAAAAACAAGTATAAAGACGAATCAGGCATGAATGCTCAGAAATGGAAAATAGATGAATGATGTTTCTTTTTTATTGTCCTTGTAAATAAAATGAATTGTGCTTTTGGCTTTAATTTGCCATGTGAATTGATTGTTACAAAATAAAAGCTGAAAAAATTGAATTATAATTTTTGAGAATCAGTGAATCAGCAGCATTTTTAAGCAGCATTTTGTTTTAAGCAGCCAGTGGAAGTGTTCCAGGCATTCCACTAAATTTACTTTCTGCAAACCTCCAGTGTGTATGTAGGTGTCTTTGTGTAAAGAAAGAGGTGCTAACATTTTAGAAATTCATATATGCCTTTCTTTCACATCAGCATGGTCCTGGGAATATGGAACAAAATAAAATTCATCTTTGAGCCCACTGGGCTCTAACCCTAGGCTTTGTGCAGGAGTATCCTGGGATCCCTTCTCCCCTCTTGTATGGTCTTTCCGTAAGCCTCCACCCACTACCGTCCCCCACCTCTAATCTCAAGTCCTGTATCAACAAAAGTGGGAAAGATTGGATCACTTCATTCACACATTACTATGAAGTCATATAGGTTAAGGTCTGTTACTCACTCATCACCTATGACTTTAGCGTATGATACTAGTTATATACTTATCGAGGCTTTCTGAGGGCCAAACACCATCCAGTAAATGTGTATGTGTTATCTCATTGAAACTTAAGATAGGACCTCCTATTTTATAGACAAAGAAACAGGTTTAGAAGGAGTTAAGAAAACTTGGCCAAGGTTTCAGAGCTAGTAACCATCAGAAGTCAAATTCGACTCAGGTTAGGAGAACATGAAATGTATATGTATGCACACTATACCACCCTACCCTGAGCAAGTTTCAAAAACTTGCTGTTGTATACCATCACCATTCATGGAGTAATGATTTACTTTCTCTGCTGAAGGTAAGTGATACAAAGACCACTAAACTGGATCCATCCCACTGACCAGGTAGGCAGCCAGCTCCATTGAACCGTTGGAATAACTGGAGTGTGCCGCCTTGCACAAGGGCTGGAAAAGGAAGCATGAAGGAAAGATCGCATAATCCACTGTTTCTCACTTTGTTTAACGCAGTGATGCCACGCTTTGCTGAGCAAGTAGAGGTTGCCATTGAAGCCCTGAGTGCCAACGTCCCTCAGCCATTTGAAGAGAATGAGTTCATTGATGCCTCTCGCCTGGTATATGATGGTGTTCGAGACATCAGGAAGGCTGTGCTGATGATCAGGGTATGTAAGGCCTCTATCGCTTGGAGCTGATCAGAGCTTCTTGTAGGGATCCCAAATAATTTACTTTTGGTTATTCCATTGCTTAATTTAACTTGTGAAGCTGTTTGGCTCCTCATTTAGTCACACAAGGGGGACTACTCAGACGAAAGGGACAAGTGATCCAACAAGCCTAGATTCACACTGAATAACCTGAAAAGTGATGTCTTTCCTGTTTCTGGCATGCATTTTGGTTTAAATTTGATACTAACTTTCAGGTACCCTTGCTGTTATCTGTGTGGTCCTCTGACTAATGTTATTTTCCCATTAGGATCAGAAAGCCATGTGATGGAAAGAAATGAAGATTATCCAGTTTAATAGTATCAATGATCATAATATGAAACAGTTACATCATCCTTGTAACTAATAATTAAGACCTGATAAATAAGGCTGCATAATCTTGCAGCAAACCACCCCCCACCCATGGCTCACCCTACTATCTTCCCGTTATCAGTTTGTCAGGTATGAGCCTTCCAAACCATTGTCCGAGTAATTATTTAGAGGTATACACTAGAAAAATACAAAATATAGTAGATTTAAAAACTCAACTATTATTTCCAATTGGCTTTGTTCACCCACAATGTGCCTTCATTTATCTATATTAAGACCTACAACCTACCTTGTTCCATTTCATTGCTCCATAATATTTCATTGTAAGATATTTTTTTCTCCTCACCTAACCAACAATTTGGCATAGTTTGCCAACAATTTTCTTACCCATAGAACTCATTCTTAAACTGAAACATTCAAAAGCAAAATTGATGACACAAATACATTTGTGACTATTATGACTGAAGCAGAGATGGGGCTTCTGCAGTGCCAATCATCAACACATGTTGTCCGATAGCAATATAATGTCAGCCACAATTGTAAGTTTAAATTTTCTAGTGGACACACTGAAAAAAAAAGAAGCAAGTAAAATTAATTTTAATAATATATTTAACCTAACCAAGTGTATCCAAAATGTAATAATTTTTGACACATGGTATGAGCTACATTTAAAGTTGTCACTAGCTCATTGTGGCTCATGTCTACCATATTGGATGCAACAGCCCTGGATTGTATTTTCACCTTCGTCCCCTAACGTTGTCTCGAAAGCTGCTCAATAAAACCATGAGATATCTACTGAGTGCATTTTGAAAAAAAACTCTCTCAGGGTGATCACTGAACATCTAAACTAATATCTCCTCAAACATTGCAAGACAGTAATAACCAAATAATGTCTGTGGTATATTGTTCTCTCTGGACAATATATACCTGGTCTTTTGAGTATTTTGTATATGTCATTAATTCTCCCCCAAATCCTGTTATCTTTGAAGTCATTAAATTCATGAGTGGTCCTCTTCAACTGTGGTATCCAGAGTGCACCTTGATGCTTCCATGGTGATCTGAGCAGGTGGAGTAAGGTATCACCAAGAAGAGTCTCTCTTCCCTCTTGGTATCTGTGCTTCTCCTGAAATGATCACCAAACTCCTTCACTTGGGGAGTGAAGCATCTTAGAATTTTCTTCCCTTTAAATTCAGCTTGACTGTTTTCATGTTAACTATGTCTGCCTTTCATAATAATTTTATGATCAATTCAAAGTGTTCAGATCATTGCATAAGTTGTATCAGACGACACTAATTACACTTAACAATGTGGAGTTCCAATTTGGAATTTGGAGACTATCGGATGTATTTCCTGATCTTCTAACTTGCCCGTTTTAGATCTGTCAACTTCATCACCTTTCAAGATTTGGCTGAGACCTTCTTTCTTCAAGTTTTTTCCATCAAAAATTCTGTCACTCTCTTTTAACTTCTGTAACTTTCTGCTTGCTATAGTGTTTATTACATTATTCCCTTTTATGTCGATTACCTTCTTTAGACTGAAATTTTGGAAAGCAAAGCTTGTATTTTTATTTTCCCTGCACTGTGGTGCATTTTCTGGCGCTTTATGGGCACTGTATGTGTGGTGGTGGTGGAAACAGATACCTGGGGAGATAGGAAGGCGACAGAGAGAAAAGGGATGAGAATTGGAGGAGGAGAAGCAAAAGAGAAAAAGGCAGGCTTTTAAACCTATAACAAATTAGATCATTTTTTTCCATTACATACTAACTTGTGAAATAAGGTAATAGACCATGAGAGTTATGTTTTCAAAGCATTTGACACTAAATCCCACTATAATGCTCCAGATATATTCCCTCTTTTGCCATTTTTCTGCTTTGTTAGCCTTCACATTTTTGTGACAACCGTTCATCTGGGAGGCTGAGGAAGTTTATAGCCATCATTCATTTATTCATTCGTGAGCTGTAAAAAAACATAATTTTAGATAAAATGCCATATCTTTGTTTCATGTAGTGTCATTCCTGCATCTCGACATTTCAAGTGATTTGATCAGATGGATTTCACACCACTTAAAACTTAAGAGAGAAATGTACAGTATGTACAAATTGTTATTTTTAAAATCCTTCTCCGTTCAGCACCCACATGGCTCCATCTTGTACTTAATTTCTTGGTTTACTTTCCTAGTGCAATGATTAGGTCTACTTAAAAATCCACTGCACTAAGTTTGAAAGAAAGACAGTGAGATGAGTAGAGCTGTTTCTTTCCCAGCAAATCTGGCCATGCCCCCTTCCCTCCCAAAGTGTTGATTATACTTTGTAAAAAGTATAATTCCTCCCCCCACCTCACCCCTGAAAATAAATGCATAATGGATCCTGAAGGGTTAAGTGCTCCATCACCTTGCCTCTCACTAATCAATACATATTTAATGTGATGTTGGTATCCAGGCACTCCAGGGCAGCTCCAGACAACCCTCTGAAGTAGACAAAACTTGTCCTTTCTGTACCCCAACCTCACCTTTCAGGACCCCGCTTCTCTCTTGGAACAGGTATAGTCTGCTGTGAGACTAGGTTTTGTTTACTTCTTGATGAGACTTGTCCTTGGTAATCTATCAGCCAAGAAGGAATTTTCTAATTACCCCAGCATGGTAATTTCAAAAAGGAATACACCTGATGGTCGTTATTTGCAGTAGTTATATCCCGTAACCTTGCTGTGAACTTTGAGTTAGAGAATAGTGAAACATTGTTCCAAAGGGAACATTGTTAGGTTCCTGTGAGCCTCTGTTTACATTCTTATCCACTGATCAATATATAACTGTGTTTTATATTTTTATATTTTATGTTTTTGTTTAAAGACACTTTATTTAATACATGGTGCTGACTCATTAACATTGAACTCACAGCCAGCCTCACTATAATTCATTCCTGAAGGAAGCTCATCTAACACAGGCGTTTTCTCTGTAAGGTGCATCACAACCTTCTTACACTTAGGAACACTAAATAACATGTTAGCACTGTACTTGCAAGACATTTTAAGCAGAGGAAAAAAATTAATGCTTATTTATAGCGTCAAAGCTGAAACAAAAAGGCAGAGCCTTGTGCTATGTGACCTCAGCTGGGAGCACACAGATTAGGTGTCTCAAATTTTTTTTGCCACGTTGTACTTGCCTGTGAAAAACTACCCAAACACTGATTTGGGGATTACAAAGAAGCTTTGGTGAGTAGGCAAATTCACAAATAAGGAATCTACAAGTAATGAGAACCAAGTTAACATTTAAGAATTAGACATTTAATATGGGAAATTAAGATAACTGGGTAGGGTAGAAGGAGGTAATATCTTGGTGTTAGGATATCGCTATAAAAAAACCAGTAATTTCTTCTCATAACAATAACCCTGAAAAAAAATCTTTTATGATATCTATATTCTTTTATAATGTAATTGGAACCCATTAATTTGGCTGCACATGATACTTTTGAAAGCAGGTCACAGAAACAGTAGTGCCCGGGGTTCAGCTAAAAGTCTAAAGTTTAGGGGCGCCTGGGTGGCTCAGATGGTTAAGCATCTCACTTTGGCTCAGGTCATGATCTTGCGGTTCGTGGGTTCAAGTCCTGTGTCAGACTCTGTGCTGACAGCTCAGAGCCTGGAGCCTGTTTCGGATTGTGTGTGTGTGTGTGTCTCTCTCTGTGCCCCTCCCCTGCTCTCGCTCTCTGTGTCTCTCTCAAAAATAAATAAACATTAAAAATCAATAAATAAAAAAATAAAAGTCTAAAGTTTAACTTGATCTATCCCAAGCTGTGCCTGAAAGGGCCCTTGGGGCATTGGAAGATGTTTTAAAATTTCAAGGGAAACATGCAGATGTGTCTCTGATATTGTGGGAAATATTAGCCAAAAGTAGTTCACGGTTTAAACACTAGGTTGGTGTATTTGTTTTAATAACATCCTGTATTTGTGAAGCTGGGCTTTTGGTGGTTGCTGTGAGAAAAAGGAAACTCAGTGGATGTTTAGTTGTATTCCAGGATTTGAGAAGTCATGTTGTTAAGTCTAATCAACTTAATCCATTTTTGTGATTTAACTGCTTCATCAACAGAACTGTTAGGCTTGTCGCTGTTTTGTTTGTTTTGTTATGTTTTGTTGTTAGCCCAGAGGCACCTTGAAAAAGATTACTGAGACACAGTGCTTCAAGCAATAAAGTTTGAGGACCTATGGCTTAAGTGTTTGGGCATCACTGGCACACTGATTTTCATCTCTGCTTCAGTTTGCTTATCTGCAAACGAGGACAAATATGGCCATAGCTATAAAGTACTAGCATACACCTGGCAGTAGTTTCCCAAGAAATATTTTTTCTCATTCTGCTGGGGTGAAGTTTCTTATTACAATCCATTAACGAAATAGAATTTGTCAAGTAAGTTAACAATATTATTAAAATGGCAGGGATTAGAGTTACTCATCAGAGCTAGAAAATAAAGAGTTGAGGAGACTTCAGAAACAAGTTTGGTGGCAAAATTGATATTACTCTTGCAGATCGCTATTATCCAGTTAATTAACATGGTTCCATAAGGTTCCTCGTTTTGTTTTCCTAACCCAAGTAATTAGAAATAATTTCTTATGATTTTAAGAAAAATTTGGTAATTTTGTCTTGGTTATCTGTTCATTAACTATTTATTTAAAGCTTACTAGATGCTCCACACTGTTAGAGGGACCCTGAATGCAGAGGTGAACAAAACGAAGTCCCTATCGTCAAGAGATGTATATTCCTCTGGTGGAAGACAGAAAATAAGCAAGGAGATAGAACACGTCAGTTATTGTGCCATGGGGAACACAAGCAGTATAAGGGGATAGAACACAGGATGGGTATTCGTTTTATGAAGGATGGTCACTGATTGAGTGGCATTTGAGAATAGACGTGGAGGAGGAGGAAACAAGCTATAATAATATTAGAGGAAATGTGTTCCAGGTGGAAGGAATGGCAGGTGCAGAGTAAGGACCATGCTGAATGAGATGGGAGCCATTGAAGTGTTCTAAGCTGACTTAGATCTTCCAGGGATCTTCACCCTAAGAGTAGACTGTATGTGGAAAAAATAGAAGCAAGGAGATCAATCAAGAGGCTTTCAGAATGACGCGGGATAGAGATGCCAATGGCCAGTCAGTCCTGACTGAGATGATTTTGCTCTACATTGACTTCAGGGAAATGTAATTCTGTTTTCTCCATTCCATTGGTATAGTCATTCTGCTTGGGAAATCCTTCTTCATGTATCATCCGAACTCTCTTGTTGCCTCTCCATGTCCTCCTCATCTTTCTGTTCCTAATGAAACTCTCATACGCATTTGAGCCTTTATTTTAAATGGGCCTCAATATATTTTTCATGTGTCCTGGTGAAACACTAAATCCCTCTGTCTTTTCTCATTTTGCTTCTCTCCAGAAACTGTTTTAGAGGATACTGAGCATTTGATTAGGAGCCAGAGGCAAGCGGATTGGTCCTTTTCTGCAACTGGCATGTGTTGTGACCCGCCTGGACAAGCACATGATTTTCTTGAGCCTGTGTAATAGGCACAAGAAAATCTCATAGACTCTTAGAGGGGGCAGATTTTAGAGACCGAATACTTTAATTGTGTCATTTTTCAAATTAAACCCACTTTTGCAGTCTAACAATCAGATAATAGACCTAGGGAACCGAGAATAGACCCAAAATGGTTCTTGATTATTGTAAAAAAGTCTTCCCTGGGAGCACAGAAAGACAGAATTGAGACTTGACCCTCAGAGTCCAGCCTCCCTCCAATCTAGTGAATTACACATTTTGGTGATTCTTTTTACTCTATAAGACTACCTAATGATATAAGTCCTATTATCTCTGGGCCCATTTGCAGACCTTCACTATTTTTCCATGTCTCCTTTAATGTGTGGGGATCTTTGAGCAACTGACACATAACACTGCTACTTTTTAAAATGAATAATTCAAGAAAAAAAAACCCAGTGCTTTCATGCAATTAACAAAATGAACATGCACACAACTTTTTAGAGAGAGAGAGAGAGCAGAAGAGAAGCAGGGAGAGAGAATCTTAAGCAGGCTCTACGCTCAGCCAAGAGCCTGACATGGGGCTTGATCCCATGACACTGGGATCATGACCTGAGAGGAAATCAAGAGTCAGATGCTCAACAGACTGAGCCACCCAGGCACCCCGCACAGAAACATTTATATGGGTGACTTGGATGGGTTTGCTGCATGATTAAGGCACAAGAAAATATTTTAAGCTCACCCATTTGCCTGGTGTTACTTGTGATGGTTACAAGCAGAGGCCCTGAGCCCCCTCAACTTGCTAGGTGTAACACCCTGGAAAACTGACTTGACTCTGAGTCTGTTTATACATCTGTAAGGTGGGGATTCAATGTATTTCATTAGGTTTTTACATGGAGTAAATCCTTTAGCTGAATGCTCGGCCCATAGTGGTTGGTAAAAAATTATTCCCATTATCATTGCAGTTGTTATTGGGTATATAGTTTGTTAAGCATAATAATCATCATTATCACATATTACTTTAGTTCACTTTTATCATTTACAAAGCATTTTCATATATGTTTTATCCTACAATCCTGAGAGGTAGATGGGACAAATAGGAATTATGATCTCCATTTTATGAATGAGGAGATAGAGAAGCAGAAAAACTGTACATGACTTGCCAAAGACACACAGTTTGTGAGTGGCAAAGTTAGGCCAAAAACATTCCAGTTCCCTAGGTCCACTTCCAGGTTTTTTGTGTTTTGGGCTTTTTGTTTCTGGGTTTTTTTTGTTTTTTGTTTTTTGTTTTTTTAAACTTTGTTTTGGTTCCTGAGCCATAGTCACTTGAATGAAAGCTCATCATTATTAACCATATGATGCCAGGTTGTGTTTGTCATTGACTCATCTACTAAACACACAGATCATTGAAATGTTTGGACACAGTGCTATAGGCACTGTCATATTTTCCCTTTTTTTCTGTTGAGTGAGGTTTTTCATTTTGCTTTTCTCTCTCCTTTTGAAAAACTAATGATGAAAAGCACTTGAAATCTTGTCATCTCATCCGTCAGCAGAATTTACCAACTTGCTGTAATTGTTCTCTAGTACATTTCAGAAGAGTGAAAAATGGTCAGAGATTATTGTCTCTGTCCGCAATGAAAATACAACCAGTTATTTGAACCACGTTCTGCCCACCCCACCCCTCCTTTAGTTAATAAAGTATGGGAACAAAACCTCTTTCTTCCCTCTTTCTTTCAATAATTCTGTGAAAGAAAATTGAACATCTGTAGATGACTGGGCGAATATTAATAGGGTTGATGGAGAGAGAGAAGGAAAACAAGAAGGATATGCCAAAGCTTGGAAAATTACTACGCATAAGGTGATATTGGCATGAAGACCCCATTTTATGCCTGTCTGACCAATCTCAAGGCTTCATCAATAACCACACCTGATTAATTACAGTGAGGTAGCCAAAGAAACCAGCAGAATAAAAATGTGCCCTTTTGGATGAGGAATGGGTACCTGTATCATCAGTACTGCTGTGGTCTATTTCTTCCTTTTGAAATACAGAGCCCTGGGAGATGGTGTTACTGTGTGCCAGGAGGCAGTTTGTGGGTGACTGTCAGATCTCAGTCTAATGACCAATGATCTAAGAATGTCACACTAATGCACTGTGTCCCCTTGTGAATCATCCCCACCACCTCCAAGTTCATCTTCTTAGAATTAACAGAGATGATAGTCTACGGTACATGCTGCAAGATTTAGAAAGTTTTGAGCAGGTATAATCTCTCATGCCTCAGTTTCCTTATCTGCAAAGTGGAGAAAATGGTGTCTGCATGATAGGACTGTTAAGAAAATGGTATGAATTAGTATATGCAAAGTGCTTAGAGAAGATAGGCATTGGCACATGAAAACCACTTAACACATGTTATCTATTATGGTTATTAAAGATGGGGAGTATTTTTATTTCTGGGTTTGTAGATTAATTCATACACTTTTTTCTGACACTGGACGGGATCTTCATGTAACTACTCACTTTAAAGACATTCTATAGCTGCAATTCTTACCTGATTTATAAGGTGAAAAAGTTAGACACAATTGGGCACTTGTGTCTAAATTCTAATTCTGTTGTTAACTGGGTTAGGGACATTGGACATGTTGTTTCTCAGAACCTTGGTGTTCTTATCTCTAAATAGAGAATGATCCTTATTTCACTGTGCTTGGTTTTAGCTAAATTGATACTATGTATGAAAGAGTTATTTAATCCTTTGTAGTGGTGTAGTAATTGGTGGCTTTACTTTTTAAAAGTGTTTGAATGAATTGATTTCAAAATCCTAAGAAATTATGATGGAAAACACTTTTTAAATGCCTATTATATGCTAGACACTCTACACAAAGAATATTACTTAATCTTCACAAAAATCACAGAACAACTTTTATCAATATCACAAGGGAGGAAACCAGAACTAAGAGGATTTTGCCAGTAGTCACACAGGGGTTCATATTCAGGCAGTCTTGAGTCTGGAATCCATAGTCGCAACCTGTACAGTATACAATTTAGTGACCACATCAGATACTTCATCTGGAATAACAATTGGCTTGGAGATTATTTTCACTATCAAGACTAAAAAAGACTGGGAATAGACCAAAAAGGGTATTATAGACCACGTATAGGTATAACTTTTGTTGGTGGTGGTTATTTTCTATCTTAAATAGATTTCTATGGATGGAAAAAACACAAATATAGTTTGTCTTAAAACTAGAAAGCATGTCATGTCAAGAGTTAAATAGCATTTTAATACCTACAGGAGGAAGAAATAAAGTATATATTTTTTTAAAAGGTAAACTGGGGCAGCTAGATTTTTCCGACTCCATTGCAGCCAGCACCCTCCTCCATAACCCCCTACATGTAACTGCCTACAAGCTCTCTTTCCCGGGAGCCACTTAGCCTTATCTGCCACAAAGTATATGGGTGGCATTGAGGGTTATCAGTTTAGAATATGCTGATTCTTCTCCTTTCCTGTGTACTTTTAGACCCCAGAAGAACTAGAAGACGATTCTGACTTTGAGCAGGAGGATTATGATGTGCGCAGCCGGACGAGTGTTCAGACTGAGGATGACCAGCTCATTGCAGGACAGAGTGCACGGGTGAGTGGACATCCAGGACTTGGGTTTCATGCACCAGGGCTATTTACACCACATTGATTTGAGGGTATTTCTGACCAGAGTCTTGGAATCGCAGAGATTCATAGCTCAGAAATCTGCCTTCTTACTTGTGGTTGTTTTTAGCAATTCATATTATTTTTTTAATTTTTTTTAATATTTATTTATTTTTGAGACAGAGAGAGACAGAGCGTGAATGGGGAGGGTCAGAGAGAGAGGGAGACACAGAATCCGAAGCAGGCTCCAGGCTCTGAGCTGTCAGCACAGAGCCCAATGTGGGGCTCGAACTCACGGATCATGATATGACCTGAGCCGAAGTCGGACGCTTAACCAACTGAGCCACCCAGGCGCCCCGCAATTCATATTTTACACAATGGAAATAACCACTAGTGCTTCTGATTCCTATTAACTCCATTTTCTCTCCATCACTTGAAACCTAGCAGCCACATCACTGCAAACAATTTAAGAGTATAGTGGATTTTATTGGCTTGGAATCATGAATAGATAGTTCAACAGCTAAGGAACACATGAATACTCAGATCTTGTATTGGCACAGACACCACAGTTCTGCTTGAGGTTGCCAAGCTTATTAACTCAAGAGGGAAGGACAAATGGAAAATTAGAGCGCTACTTTGTTATGGGCTCCATACTCTGTTCCATGTTCTGGCCTAGGGTCTCTGGTGAACAAGACCACATCTTTGAAATTGGTCCAAATTCATCAGAATAGAGAAATAACTCCCCCCTCCCTCTCGCTAATACCTGCTTATGGCCAGGGTGGTAGCCCTAGATCTGTCTGCCACATGATAGAAAAAGAAATTATACAGACATATTAGAAATATGCCAGTTTAAGGCATGGAGCAGGAAGCAACAGAAAGATTATTGCTCTGGCTGCCATTTGAACATTCCTGAACACTCAGTGACACTATCTACCAACAAAAGTGTTTCTAAGAGGATTCTGACCAATCCTATTAACTGTATCTCCTTGAGGGTAGATGCAGGTAATCAAGGCAAGTTTCAAGAGATTATATCCCTGGGGATTATAAAAGAGGGTGAGATTATCCTCCCTTTAAAGACTCAGTTTTTATAGGGTGAAAACAATCTCATTATATAGATTGAGTTCTTACTATATTCTAGTTAGAGTATTTTAATTCTCTATTAAGCTTTACTTTAGGAAAAATAATGTATAGGAAACATGAGTTTGTATACGAAGCATGAGCCTGAGTGATTTAGGACAGAGATTAGGAAACCCCATAAAGCTCACACTGGTTTAGGAATTGTGAAAGAAGAGTAGACAGAGGAAGGGAAGAAAAAAAAAAAAGTTAGAGAGGGAGGGAGCCAAACCATAAGAGACACTTAAAAACTGAAAATAAACTGAGGGTTGATGGGGGGTGGGAGGGAGGGGAAAGTGGGTGCTGGGCACTGAGGAGGGCACCTGTAGGGATGAGCACTGAGTGTTTTATGGAAACAAGTTTGACAATAAATTTCATATTAAAAAAAATAAAATAAAGAATAAATAAATAAACAGGACTCAAAGAGGACTAAACCTTATGTTAAGAAAATCTTTGTACTTATAACCCAATTTCTCTTTCATGCCTTATGCCCTGATACTCTCATCCAACAGTGAAATGATTCACAAGATATATAGATGGACATTGATAGGGGAAATACGAGGGTAAAAGCCAGAATATTAAAGATGCACTGGCTTTGGTTCAGACAGATTTGGTTTTGAATTGTAAAGAGTGGAATGAGGACAATGCTCCATTACATGTTGCTTAATTGCTATGAGCCTCAGTCCTTTTATCTGTAAAATGTGAACAATAGACTTGATAGAATTCTTTTGAGGTTTAATTGCTTAATATTTGTAAAAAAATGAACAGAATACCTGACATACATTAAGTGCTCAATAAAGAATGACTGAAAATTGTCATCCTTTGGAAGAGAAATCATTTTGTATCACAGATTAGTGACAGTAGAAAAGTACACAAAAGAATATGAAGCCCCCTACTTGGCAAATCTTTTGTGGACTGTAATCCTTCCCCCACTCCCAATGTTGAAATTTGAGAAGTTCATTAAACTGAGAGGCTTTGGAGCCTGTTTTGGCCTAACACTAAATCAATTCATCCATCAGGTCAGTTCCTCTGCAGAATTAAATAAAACCAGCATTTTTGTGTCCATGACAAAGGGCAAATTTGAGTAATTCATCCAAACATTAATCAATTCAAAGTCAGTTTGATTGACTGAATGCAATTCAGTGTTGATATAGCCCAGTATCTTGTGTCAATGATCAAGGCATATTTACAACCCTTATCATATTATATAATCACCATCTTGTCAAAATGGCATTATTAGTCCCACTTCTTACAAGAATGTAGTCCCATTGTACTTCCATTTCATGCATCTTACATTAGATATCAAGTCAATTAAGATGGGTGAAAACGGAAGTCAGATGGCACCTGTCTATATCATCTACTATATTTTTCACCCAGTAGGTGAAAAGACAATTGTTTTTTTTTTTTTTTTAAAGGTTTTTCAGCATGAATTATGAACACAGTCCAGGATAGTAACAAAGTACCCCTATAATCCAGTACTTGGTGATTTGCCTTTGAGATCCATCATGTGGCCTGTGTGATTAACTTGCAGCAGACAGCATTAGTTATTGAGTCAGCCTATTTTAGCCTGTAATTATATGATGACAAATCAGAGACCTAGAATTATGGCTGTAAGTTGGAAATAAGAGGGTACATTGAATTGCTGAGATGACAGATGGTCGAACTTTTGACCAGAGAAGTATGTTAACTTGGTCAAAATTGTGAAGGAGACCAAAGTTGTCTTTGACAGAGGTAGTTGCCCTTTGTATCAGTCAGTCCTTCCTTGTTAAAGGCCTTATTTTTTGTTTGCATTCAGATAAATTCTTCCTCTCTGAAAGGGTAAATTAATCTATAAGGAGGTTAAGGTAGGAGAAAAGCTTTTAGTACCTACTCTAACATTGCTCCCAAATTCTGAAATTAGATTATTTCCTTTATGTGTCCCTATCTGATGCTTCTCTACAGTATTTTGTTGAGAGAGGGAGAGGCAGAGAATTATCATACCCTGCTAAAATGTAGGAGGAATCAGACCCTATGATCCTAGACATGACATCTTAAAAACTGCTTCTTCACAGGTTGACGTAGTTAAAATTGGTCAATGAAAACTTTTGGGCACTTAACCTTAGTGATGGAATATATAATTTGGAGTCATACAGACCTGATTTTAAATATTGTCTTGATCAAGCTGTGTCTCTTTGGGCAACTTTCTTAGCCTCTCTATGCTTTATCTGTCTCTCCCTCTCCCTTTCTTTCTCTCTCTCCCTCTCCTCCTCCACTGTCTACCTCATGATGTCCGATTAGGAGAACTGCATGATAAAATTTGTATCATAATATGTGTCACATAATATGAAGTTGATAAAGATGATGATGATGATAATGCTTATAGCATAAGGCAGTTTTTCATTAGAAGGCTGGTCAAATAATTTAACTTAAAAGAGCATGGACAATTTAGGAAATCATGAAAGTTTTTACTTGAATTAATGAGATAATTAACTCAATTTTCCTGTTTACTTCAGGGCCTGAGACTGGTAAAAGTCAAAGGATCCAATCTTTAACTACTTATATTTATTATTCTGCTTTAAAACCAAGTGAGCACAAATTGACACATTGAGTTTTAGCCCTTTTAATCACTTATTTATAAAGATGTACTTTAAGCCTAAATGTTAGACTCTTACTCTGGCTTAAGGAACTAACACTTGTCAGTTTGGAGGCTCATAGACTCCAAAAGTAATTTTTTCTCTTTGAGATTGGAAAAATAATCATATCAAAAGCTCCTGAGATTTAGATTGAAGAAAAAATTCTGGGCAGAGTGATTGTTGGCTTGTATCAGTGATTTGCACTTTGGTTTAATAAGTAGAGTTTATAATTTCAATCACAAAAAAATGGTTGGCTCTTCAGAAGAAAAGCTGAGAGCCTGGGATCAGGAAGCAGGGAATTTTGTGGATTAAAGTCTCTGATGCCACAATATGGGGCCCCAGATCAGCCAATCTCTGGAGCTGTGCTTGGCTACTATGCATAGAACCAGCAGAAACTCTAAGACCACCCCAGGTGATCACATCACAGATACAGAAAAGCTGATTTGTTCCCTTTCCTCTTGGCCATGAAAATCATTTTTCTCATGTTGCCTTAGTTTGAGGGAATGAACAATTGCATATTATATATTTTCTATTCAACTTGATTTGAATGTAGTCATCTTTTTTTTTCCAGCTAAAACTTTAATGTGTTAACATTTCAAACTGCTGAGTTACATTGATAAGACCTAATTAAAACGCATGTGTTGAATTTTAATTTGATTAACTTGCAAATTTTGCAGTTTGTGATCTACTGTTTATAGATAACCTTTTTTTAAGATTCCAGTTTCAGAAAAGGTCAATTATGAATTTTTAAAAGCCAGGAGCATTTTAAGAATATTTAGGAAAAGACTTTGGCTCATCGATAGCTACATAAGCAGAAGCAAATGCAATGACACTTGCACCCAAGTCACACACCATTAAGTGCATTATGTGGGTTGAGCACCCCTAGAGTCAAAATAACATGTTCTTTTGCAAATCTGCTTTGAAGGGGCCATTTTTTTTTCTTCAGAATTGTGCCCTTAGAAAATGTTTGTCAGTTCTAGTAACTTCTCTTGAACTCTGTTGATGCAGTGAGTGGAAAAATGGTTACACAGTCAATCAGAAGATATATATTGAGCTTCTACTGTTTGCAGGATGCTGAGGCCTCTACCCTAAGGAAGCTCTGAGAGAAGTCAAAAGTAGGGCAACAATAGGAATTAGAGAGTAGAACAAGGCAGTTAATACTCAAATCCTAAATTATACAACTGAAACTCATGTGATAGAGTTCAAAGAAAAGTGTACACCCTTCAATGCACAAATTAACCCTTTTGAGACAATGAAAGTTTCATTGCTTTCCATCTGGGTATTGAATATAGAGTCTGAAGGTCTGGTGGGTAGTTTTACAGATTCTTCTACAGAAAAGCACCTAATGAATGGTTTACATAATTCTAGTTAGGACTTCTGAGGTCTAAGTAAAACATGAATATCAGTTTTATATGAGGACGACAAATTAATCTAGGACAGCATCAGATCATCAGACAGGGATGCTTCAGGAAAAAAGTGCATATTTAACTTCTGCAAATCCATACCTATCTCAAATGCAGTGGGATAGCTGTCTTGTTATTAGTACAGTATTTCATATTTGAATTTATAATCAACTCTTTGGTATATCAGCCACCTTTTTGATAGTTTTTAAAGTACTTTAAAATATTCTTCAAAAATACTATTTTAACCATATAGTATTTGTCCCAGTCTGACTTTTTAAATATGGATAGCAATTTGTGTATATGCACATGGACACTCACATACACATACACAGACACTCACATATTAGTTATATAAAGCCACACACATGCCTGCATGGAAGTTTGTACACATGGCTATATATTAGTAAGATGTATCTGTGCAGCTACTTGTCTGAGGACACCTTCATGTAAATTATACAAAGAGATCCCTTACTCAGGCAAACAAAGTCTCATCTCTAGGATGTCCAGCCTGGTGAACAATGCTTATGATTTCAGCAATACTTGCCCCACTGGAATGGGATCATTGTGTAGTGTCAAACCTGTATGTTTGTGCATGGTGATCCACTTGTACATGGTAGTTAAGTATGGTGTTAGTTGACCTGGGTTTGAATCCTATACATACAGCTTATCAGTTGTGTAATATTGAGAATTTAATTTCTCTGGGTCTTAGTATCACCATTAATAAAATAGCGGTAATAATAGTATTAATCTTGTAGAATGCTTAAGTAGATTTTTTTTTTGTTTTCTTGTTGTTGTTGTTGTTGTTGTTGTTGTTGTTGTTGTTTTTACATACATAAGCCTCTTAGCACAGTACCTGGTATACATTTCTGTACTCAAGGAATCATGTCAATTGTCTATTTATGTATAGTAACATAGACTCTGGGCCCATCCCTTCTCTTTCATAGCAACTAAGTAATGAGCTCAAGGGGTAGCTGGAAAGGAAAACTAATATAGTCATGATACTAATATATTAACAATAATCCCATAGATGCTTTCATTTCTCTTTTTGGAAAAAACACAACACCTTTGTTATTTCATTTGCTGTCAACTATAACACCCTGAGGTAATTTTTTACTATTCTTAGATCTGAAGAAGTTAAGAATATGATCCAGTAGCGATTAAGTCTTAACCTAAGTCAGTGATAGAGCCCATTGAGCCCAGTTTTGCTGAGTTTATGTCCATTGATATTTTTACTAGAAATCAACAACCTTTCTTCCCAATAATTTACTTACATTAGGACAAACTTTATAATTTAGGAAGCAAGGCTTTATTGTATGTGTTATTTTACTTGTCCTTTGCAAAAGTTTTAAGTTTCCCAAATCATGCTTTCATTACTGAACACACATATCCCAGAACCAGAGGGTTACTAGTGCTGTCATACTTATCCACATGCTCCTTTCTATGAAACAGGTCGCACATGGTTCTATGAGGATGGAATGAAATGATTCCAGACATTGCATTCAAGGCAATGCATACATGGTGTTTACCAAATGCAGTTGATTGTCTTTATTTGTGGTACCTATATTCTATAACATCACCATGAACACTTAATTAGCAGCTATGGAGTCATGGCTTTTAGAGGAAATAGTGTTAGGTTCCTGAGAGCTCCTGGTCTCAACATTTTATTTCAACCAATAAATACAGAATCTTGTTTAATGAATGTTTCCTTTCATATGCTTTATAGTTTTGATTCATTATCATTGAACTCATGGACAAGAGCACTGTAGCTCATGCCTGAATGAACCTTGTCTAATACATGTATATTTCTCCATAAGGCACATCACAGCCTTTCGGTGCTTAGGGACACTTAGAAAGCATTTGAGCACTATGGTTGGGGGCTATGTTAAATAGAAAAATTACCAATAAAAAGTACAAATATGTGGAAAATATGGCACCAAATAGACGACAGAAGGGACCTGTTGTTCAGTGCTGAAACGAAAAGACAGAGAATTCCTTGTTCAACCATATCTGTGAATAGGCCTGACAGGTGAACCCAATTTTTTGCAACTCTTTGCATGTCTGTGAATGACGAGAAAGCACCACAAGTATTGATTTTGGGCTGCCAATAAATTTTAGAGAGTAGGCAAATTTGTATAGAAAGATTCCATGAATAATGAGAATCAGCTGTAGTTCTTGCTTTTCTACATTCCCTTACCTAGCAACTTTTGAAAATCGACCTTTACTTCCTAAACCTATATCTTATCCCATCATACCTTCTACTTCTGCATACTAATAGGCTCTGTAGGGAGTCATGGTTATCTCAGAATTTCCACAGGGAAGATGGGAGAGGGCTGGGAATAGGTATGCCATCCCTGAAATGCCTTGGGTTAGGGGATTGTTTGGTATCTAATCATGCATTCCTTCATTAACACTCATGGAAATTCTCTCCACCCCACTTGGATGCTCAGATATTGTTTAAAATTCCTCTTCTTTCCAGCGACAGAAAGCCTTTTTTCTTTTTTTTCCTTCTCTGAACAGATTTCAGTGTTGAAAGAGGTACATTCTTTCATCTGGTAAAAGTTTCTTGAGACCAAATATAAAAATTGTCAAGAATAGATTCTTTTGAACAAACATATGTCATCAAAGCAACACAGAAGTTCTGTTACTGTCAATGTGCACATACCTTTTGGATCTCTCTATTTTTGTGTGTGTATAGGAATAGGGACGGGGATTTGGGGGATGTTACCAGTCTATGCTTTTGCTTTCCTGGGGATGGAGAAAACGTACTTTCTGGAATGGTGGGGCAGCCTATAAACCTTGTCGGGGTCTGGCTTTGCCATTAACTTAAAGCAGAGTCACCCTACTTTACTTTGTCAATATTAGTCACACGTATTCTGTAACCCACACAGGCCATCATGGCACAACTACCGCAGGAGGAGAAGGCAAAAATAGCTGAGCAGGTGGAAATATTCCACCAAGAGAAAAGCAAGCTGGATGCCGAAGTGGCCAAATGGGATGACAGCGGCAATGATATAATTGTGCTGGCCAAGCAGATGTGTATGATCATGATGGAAATGACAGACTTCACAAGGTGAGGCCCAGAGACAGGAAGATGATTTTCTCATTAAACCCAGAAGCGTAACAGTGTATATTAGCATGTGAGAGCCTGCTGAAAAATTAAAATATTACATCAAAGCAAGGTAGTGGTATTATAAAATTTATATGTGTAAGTCAAAATGATATGGACCTAATTCTTAGCAGATAGTCAAGGAGGACAGATTCATTTTTGTGATTATTATTGTTTTAATTATACTAAGTCAGTCATAAAATCTAACCCCTGGGAGTTGAGTGACTCATTTTTGTTCTGTGCTGTTTTGCAATGTTTTTAAACACTGTTTTCAAGATAAGGTGAACGATTTGTTTATATTCCTTTGGGAAAAAAAATGTACATCTATACAGCTGTGTGTGCATACATACATGTAATAGGTTGAATGCGAAGTCATGATCAAGCATTGATCTCAGCTCATGTTTTACCCTTACATACAAAGATTCAGTTTCCACAATCTGATCCCATAATTTTGACAGGAAAATTAAAAATTGTATAAGTGTTATTCCCTTTTGCTGTAAGCAGTGCTTTTAATAAATCAAGAGATCAGTCAGAATTTTGTCGGGAGGCTTTGCCTCACCGGGGTCATTGCTGTTTCTGCCACTGCAATTTTAATCTCCTCTTTAAAGGGAGGTGACATTTCTGCCCTTCCTACTACACAAAGGGCAAATCAAGGGAGAGCAAAGCTCAATGAAAAAAATCCCTGGATTTTGAAGCTGAATACAGGTGATTTTAGACCAGCCTCTTACTGTCTTTGTTTATTTGCAAAATGGGGAAATAATGCTTTTCTTATAATCTTCATAGGAGAGCTTTAAAATCCAATGAGGTAAAGCAGTTGTAAATTATGCTGCTATACAAATGTAAGCTACCATTATATTACAATTTTTTTTCCATTGGAAACACAAATACACATGATCAAGATATTTTAATGATTAAACATGATATTTGTTTATAAAACTATGTAAGATATATGGTAATGCCAAAATATCACCTTACGGGTGACAATATTTTTAAGGATTATTGAATGCTTCTAATAGGAGAAGGCTACAATTGATTTTATGTAATAAAATATGGAATATCTCTGCCTCATCCCCCTTACCCTTTGCCTCTGGCCAATATATACTAATGACATTGCCTGGGCCTTTCTCTAAATATTTTTAAATTGTTTTTGACTTCAGTGGAATTACTTTAGTAATATGAAGGTGACCTTTGAGACTTTTTAAATGTCATTGTATTCATTAGAAGCTCAAATTTGTACATCCGGTTAGTCTTTGTCGGCTTCACAGATTTATTTCACACACGAAAAATAATAGTAGGAAAAAACAGTCTGAGCTACTACTTAAGGATACTTCATAGCTAAGTATGAATTTACTACAAATCACACTATTCTGGCAGTCTCAGTCGTTGCTTTTCTAGGCCTGTAATGACTTAATTTGCTTGCTTTCAACATGGTATTAGTATTTTATCTGATAGATATTATGCAATCCGTTAATAACATCACTTGTAAAAATAATCTCATTAGTTCAAAGTGAATAATGAATCTAGTCAAGTTGCTAGTTTAGATCAGAAGAACATTTTATAATGCTCTAGATTATATATAACAGTGGTCATGGAAGAGAGATATATTTGAGGGGGTCTTGTTAGATGATGTTAAATAAAGCAGACTTTCTATTAGTCAAAGTATAGTTTTAAAAGCAAAAAGAAGGCCACTTCAATTTCCTAGGGATTTCATATAATCATTTTATGCTTATTTGAGTAATGAAATGTCTAGGATAACACTGATTATCATTTGTCCTACCACCTGATGAGTAGTTTCATGCCTCTTTGTGAGGGCAAAGGGAGGAACCCAGTAATTAACGGCCAGAGAAACAGACGAGGGCGTGAATTGGAAATCGAACACGGGAATCTGAGTATTTGTCGCTATGTACATCTGCAGAGCCTCTCTGGCAAAGATGAAGCTGACTTGAGCCATTTTTTGGTGGACTCTCACCTGAGTTCTCTACTTAGCCGTATGCATTATCATTATTATTGTTGCCCCAGCATTTTCTACTTCAGGGAAGAATAGTTTTAGCTGTATACTGTAAAAAGCCCTATGTACTATATTCTCTAAAGGAAAGAAGATAGCTGGTTAGGAATTGAAACTTGACTCTTCTCAAATCATATGTTTAAATTGCATCTGGAGGGCAAAAAAAAAAAAAAAAAAACAAAAACAAAAAACCTTTGCATTTATTATCATGTTGTTTTATTTTTTACCAGTAGCTAACATTAATTTGATTCAGTCATCTCAATGATATACAGTCCATTATTATTAAAATTGGAGAGGTTCTGCCTCATTATTTGTGAAATAACTTCTTCATGGAGGATAAAACTAATTATGCCTCATGTCTTTTTCCTGTTCAGTCCTTGACTTCTATTTCATGGGCAGTGGCAGAAGCACTGTCCTGCAGAGGGTGACTCCATATTTCTGATGTCATTCTCAGTAAGAAATAGCATGTACCAGTCTTGTGTCCCAATAACATAAGGTGTGCAGATGGCAGCAGCTCAGAAAAGAAACCCAAGTTTAATTGTATAGCAAGGAACAAAGCTGTCTTTTGAGACCAACTGTAACTTCTGATCTGTAAGGAAAAGGATTTAGGCTAAGAAAAGGAACTTTCAGGGTACAGTCAACTGTAAAATACTGAGCACTGGGCTCAGAAAACATGTAATCACCCCATTCTTCCCAAACTTAATTTCTGCCTTAGTGCAGACACTCAGTACCTCAGTCTAGGTATCACTTGGCTAGTTTTTGATTTCAGCCCTTGACCCTTTTCTGTCCCTTCCATGTCACATCTGGCCATTAAAAGGCCACCGTCTACCTCCCTTTACACCAGCTCTCTCATTAGCTCTTCTGTTCATAGAAAAAAAAAATACAAGTACTGATTTTGCTATACAGTGCCTACCTTTTAAGTTTCTTTATTGAAATATATTCGACACATGACATTACATTAATTTCAAGTGTACAACATGGTGATTTGACAATTCTGTATTTATGCAATGTTCACCACAAGTACAGCTACCATCTATTGCCATATAATGCTACTACAATACAATTGATTATATTCCCTATGCTGAGACTTTCATCCCCATGATTTATTTATTCCATAACTAGAAACCTGAGACTTTCATCCCCATGATTTATTTATTCCATAACTAGAAACCTGTGTTTCTCACTCCCCTTCACTCATTTTACCAGTACCCCCATCTCACCTCCCTTCTGGCAACCATCACTTTATTCTCTGTATTTGTGGATCTGTCTCTGATTATTTTGTTAGGGGTGTGTGTGTGTGTGTGTGTGTGTGTGTGTGTGTGTGTGTTTTAGATTCCACCTATAAGTGAAATCATACAGTGTTTGTCTTTCTCTCTTTTGTTTCACTTAGCATAATATACTCTACGTCCATCCATGTTGTTGCAAATGGCAAGATTGCATCTTTTTTATGACTGAGTAACGTGTGTGTGTGTATCACATCTTCTTTGTCTATTCATCTATTGATGGATGCTTGGATCGCTTCCATATCTTGGCTATTGCAAATAATGCTGCAGGAAAAATAGGAGTGCGTATACCTTTCTGAATTAATATTTTCATTTTCTTTGGGTAAATACCCTGTAGGAAAAGTACAGGACCATAGGGTATTTCTATTTGTAATTTTTAAAGAAACCTCCATACTGTTTTCCATAGTGGCTGTACCAATTTACATTCCCACCAACAGTGTACAAATGTGCCTTTTTTTCCATATCCAAACATTTATTATTTCGTCTTTCTGATTCAAGCCATTCTGACAGGTGTTAGGTTATATCTCATTGTGGTTTTGGTTACCATTACTCTCATGATTAGTGATAGGGAGCATCTTTTCTTGTGTCTGTTGGCCATTTGTACATCTTCTTTAAAAAATTGGGGCTCCTGGGTGGCTAAGTTGGTTAAGCATCCGACTTCGGCTCAGGTCATGATCTCGTGGTCTGTGAGTTCGAGCCCTGCATCAGGCTCTGTGCTAACAGCTCAGAGCCTGGAGCCTGCTGCAGATTCTGTCTCCCTTCCTCTCTGCCCCTTACCCATTTGCTGTCTGTCTCTCTCTATCAAAAATAAATAAAAATTTTTTTAAAAAAGTCTATTCAGGTCCCCTGCCCATTTTTCATTTGGACTGTTTTTCTTTTTTTTTTATTATTTAAGTTATATGAGGTTTTTTTTGTATATTTTGGATAGTAACCCCTTATTGGCTATATCATTTGTAAATATATGTTCCTATTCAGTATGTTGTTTTTGTTTGTTTGTTTGATAGTTTCCTTCACTGTGCAAAGGATTTGTTTTAAATTTATTTATTTGTTTTGAGAGAGAGAGAGAGAGAGAGAGAGAGGGAGAGAGAGAGAGAGAGAGAGAATCTCAAGAGAACCTCACTGTCAGCACAGAGCCTGGCACAGAGCTCTGATCTCACTAACCATGAGATCACTGCATGAGCCAAAATCAAGTGTCAGAGGCTTAACCAACTGAGCCACCCAAGTGCCCCAAATGAATTTTTTTTTTTTTTGGTGTAGTCCCAATAGTTTGTGTTTGCTTTCATTTCCCTTGCCTGAGGAGACATAACTAGAAAAATATTGCCAAGGCCAGTGTTGGAAAAAGTACCGCCTATGTGTTCTTCTAGGAGTTTGATGGTTTCATGTCTCACATTTAGGTCTTGAATACACTTTGAGTTTGTTTTTGTGTATGGTGTAAGAAAAGTGTTCCTGTTTCATTGTTTTTGCACATAGCTATTTAGTTTTCCCAGCACTATTTTTTGAAGACTGTCTTTTCTCCAATATATTCCCCAATATATTGTCCCTGCCTTTTTCATATTAATTGACTATATAAGCATGCGTCTACTTCTGGACTCTGTATCCTGTTCACTTGATGTACTAGTCCATTTTTGTGCCAATACCATACGTTTTGATTACTATAGCTTTGTAATAAAACTAGAAATCAGTGATTGTGATACCTCCAGCTTGTTTTTTTCTTTCTCAAGATTGCTTTGGTTATCCAGGGTCTTTTGTGTTTCTATACAGAATTTAGAATTATTTTTTCCAGTTCTGTGAAAAATAATATTGGTGTTTTGATAGAGATTGCATTGAATTGGCAGATTGCTTTTGGTAGTGTGGACATTTTAACAATATCAATTCGTCCAATCCATGAGAATGTTTTATCTTTCCATTCATATGTGTCATCTTCAATTTTTTTTCTTCATTATTTTATAGTTTTCACAGTACCAGTCTTTCAGCTCCTTACTTATTTCTAGGTATTTTATTCTATTGGTGCAACTATAAATTGAACTGTTTCCTTATTTTGTCCTTCTATTTCATTATTAGTGTATAGAAATACAATAGATTTCTGTATATTTTTTTTTCCTGGTTTATTTTTTTTTTATTTTTATTTTTTTTAATTTTTTAATATATGAAATTTACTGTCAAATTGGTTTCCATACAACACCCAGTGCTCATCCCAAAAGGTGCCCTCCTCAATACCCATCACCCACCCTCCCCTCCCTCCCACCCCCCCCCCATCAACCCTCAGTTTGTTCTCAGTTTTTTTTGTTTTTTTTTTTTTTTAGGAGATTTCTTTTTTTTTTTTTTTTTTGTTGCTCTATCCTTCCTGCATTTTTTTTTTATTTTTTAATATATGAAATTTACTGTCAAATTGGTTTCCATACAACACCCAGTGCTCATCCCAAAAGGTGCCCTCCTCAATACCCATCACCCACCCTGCCCTCCCTCCCACCCCCCATCAACCCTCAGTTTGTTCTCAGTTTTTAACAGTCTCTAATGCTTTAGCTCTCTCCCACTCTAACCTCTTTTTTTTTTTTTTTTTTTTTTTTCCTTCCCCTCCCCCATGGGTTTCTGTTATGTTTCTCAGGATCCACATAAGAGTGAAACCATATGGTATCTGTCTTTCTCTGTATGGCTTATTTCACTTAGCATCACACTCTCCAGTTCCATCCATGTTGCTACAAAAGGCCATATTTCATTTTTTCTCATTGCCACGTAGTATTCCATTGTGTATATAAATCACAATTTCTTTATCCATTCATCAGTTGATGGACATTTAGGCTCTTTCCATAATTTGGCTATTGTTGAGAGTGCCGCTATAAACATTGGGGTACAAGTGCCCCTATGCATCAGTACTCCTGTATCCCTTGGATAAATTCCTAGCAGTGCTATTGCTGGGTCATAGGGTAGGTCTATTTTTAATTTTCTGAGGAACCTCCACACTGCTTTCCAGAGCGGCTGCACCAATTTGCATTCCCACCAACAGTGCAAGAGGGTTCCTGTTTCTCCACATCCTCTCCAGCATCTATAGTCTCCTGATTTCTTCATTTTGGCCACTCTGACTGGCGTGAGGTGGTATCTGAGTGTGGTTTTGATTTGTATTTCCCTGATAAGGAGCGACGTTGAACATCTTTTCATGTGCCTGTTGGCCATCCGGATGTCTTCTTTAGAGAAGTGTCTATTCATGTTTTCTGCCCATTTCTTCACTGGGTTATTTGTTTTTCGGGTGTGGAGTTTGATGAGCTCTTTATAGATTTTGGATACTAGCCCTTTGTCCGATGTGTCATTTGCAAATATCTTTTCCCATTCCGTTGGTTGCCTTTTAGTTTTGTTGGTTGTTTCCTTTGCTGTGCAGAAGCTTTTTATCTTCATAAGGTCCCAGTAATTCACTTTTGCTTTTAATTCCCTTGCCTTTGGGGATGTGCCGAGTAAGAGATTGCTACGGCTGAGGTCAGAGAGGTCTTTTCCTGCTTTCTCCTCTAAGGTTTTGATGGTTTCCTGTCTCACATTCAGGTCCTTTATCCATTTTGAGTTTATTTTTGTGAATGGTGTGAGAAAGTGGTCTAGTTTCAACCTTCTGCATGTTGCTGTCCAGTTCTCCCAGCACCATTTGTTAAAGAGACTGTCTTTTTTCCATTGGATGTTCTTTCCTGCTTTGTCAAAGATGAGTTGGCCGTACGTTTGTGGGTCTAGTTCTGGGGTTTCTATTCTATTCCATTGGTCTATGTGTCTGTTTTTATGCCAATACCATGCTGTCTTGATGATGACAGCTTTGTAGTAGAGGCTAAAGTCTGGGATTGTGATGCCTCCTGCTTTGGTCTTCTTCTTCAAAATTACTTTGGCTATTCGGGGCCTTTTGTGGTTCCATATGAATTTTAGGATTGCTTGTTCTAGTTTCGAGAAGAATGCTGGTACAATTTTGATTGGGATTGCATTGAATGTGTAGATAGCTTTGGGTAGTATTGACATTTTGACAATGTTTATTCTTCCAATCCATGAGCAGGGAATGTCTTTCCATTTCTTTATATCTTCTTCAATTACCTGCATAAGCTTTCTATAGTTTTCAGCATACAGATCTTTTACATCTTTGGTTAGATTTATTCCTAGGTATTTTATGCTTCTTGGTGCAATTGTGAATGGGATCAGTTTCTTCATTTGTCTTTCTGTTGCTTCATTGTTAGTGTATAAGAATGCAACTGATTTCTGCACATTGATTTTGTATCCTGCAACTTTGCTGAATTCATGTATCAGTTCTAGCAGACTTTTGGTGGAGTCTATCGGATTTTCCATGTATAATATCATGTCATCTGCAAAAAGCGAAAGCTTGACTTCATCTTTGCCAATTTTGATGCCATTGATTTCCTTTTGTTGTCTGATTGCTGATGCTAGAACTTCCAGCACTATATTAAACAGCAGCGGTGACAGTGGGCATCCCTGTCGTGTTCCTGATCTCAGGGAAAAAGCTCTCAGTTTTTCCCCGTTGAGGATGATGTTAGCTGTGGGCTTTTCATAAATGGCCTTTATGATCTTTAAGTATGTTCCTTCTATCCCGACTTTCTCAAGGGTTTTTATTAAGAAAGGGTGCTGGATTTTGTCAAAGGCCTTTTCTGCATCGATTGACAGGATCATATGGTTCTTCTCTTTTTTTTTGTTAATGTGATGTATCACGTTGATCGATTTGCGAATGTTGAACCAGCCCTGCATCCCAGGAATGAATCCCACTTGATCATGGTGAATAATTCTTTTTATATGCTGTTGAATTCGATTTGCTAGTATCTTATTGAGAATTTTTGCATCCATATTCATCAGAGATATTGGCCTGTAGTTCTCTTTTTTTACTGGGTCTCTGTCTGGTTTAGGAATCAAAGTTATACTGGCTTCATAGAATGAGTCTGGAAGTTTTCCTTCCCTTTCTATTTCTTGGAATAGCTTGAGAAGGATAGGTATTATCTCTGCTTTAAACGTCTGGTAGAACTCCCCTGGGAAGCCATCTGGTCCTGGACTCTTATTTGTTGGGAGATTTTTGATAACCGATTCAATTTCTTCGCTGGTTATGGGTCTGTTCAAGCTTTCTATTTCCTCCTGATTGAGTTTTGGAAGCGTGTGGGTGTTTAGGAATTTGTCCATTTCTTCCAGGTTGTCCAATTTGTTGGCATATAATTTTTCATAGTATTAGATTTCTGTATATTGATTTTGTGTTTTGCAACTTCACTGAACTCATTTATATATCTAGTAGTTTTTTGGTGGTCTTTAGTGTTTTCAAATATAATGTCCCATCATCTACAAATAATGGAAGTTTTACTTCTTCCTTACCAATTTGGATGCCTTTTATTTCCTGTCTGATTGACGTGGATATGACTTCCAATACTATGTTGAATAAAACAGAGTGGACATCTTTGTCATATATATTTTTTTTAATTTTTTAATGTTTATTTTTTGACAGTGAGGGACAGAACACAAGCAGGGGAGGGACAGAGAGAGAGAAGGAGACACAGAATACGAAGCAGGCTCCAGGCTCTGAGCTGTTAGCACAGAGCCTGAGATGGCGCTCAAACCCACAAACTGTGAGATCATGACTTGAGCCAAAGTCAGATGCTCAACTAACTGAGCCACCCAGGCACCACTTTGTCATGTTTCTGATCTCAGAAGAAAAGTTCTCACTTTTTCACCACTTAGTATGATGTTAGCTGTGAGTTTGCCATTTGTGACCTTAATTATATCGATACATGTTCCTTCTAAATTCATTTTGTTGAGAGTACTTTTTTTATTATGAACAGATGTTGAATATTTTCAAATAATTTTCTGTATGTATTGGGATGATCATGTGATTTTTGTCTTTCATTTTGTTAATATGATGTATCACACTGATCAATTTGCAGATATTGAACCATTCTTGCATCCCCAGAGTAAATCCCACTTGATTTTGGTGAATGATTATTTTAATATATTGTTCAATGTTGTTTGCTAATATTGAGGATTTTTGAATTCATTAGGGATATTGGCCACTAGCTTTCCTTTTGTGTAGTGCTTTATCAGGTTTTGGTATCAGGATAATGCTGGCCGTGTAGAATGTATTTGGAAGTTTTCTTTCCTCTTCTATTCTTGGAATAGTTTATAGAGAATAGGTATTAACTCTTCCTTAAATGTTTGGTAGAATTCACCTGTGAATCTATCTGGCCCTGGACTTTTGTTGGGAATTTTTTGCTTACTGATCCAATTTCATTATCTTTCATATTTTATGTTTCTTCCAGATTGAATATTGGAAAATTGAATATTCTAGAAATTTATCTATTTCTTTTGTATTATCCAATTTGTTAGCATATACATTTTTGTAGTAGTCTCTTACAGTCATTTGTATTTCTGTGATGTCAGTTGTTACTTCTCTTTTTTCATTTCTTATTCCTTTCTCCTTTTCCCCTCCAATCTGGCCTAAGTCTTAATGATTTTGTTTATCTTTTGAAGAACCAGCTCTTGGTTTCATTGATGTTTTCTATTACTTTTAGTTTCCTTTTAATTTATTTTTCTTTGATCTTTATTACTTCCTTTCTTATACTCATTTTGAGCTGTGTTTATTCTTCTTTGTCTACTTCATTTAGGTGTTAGGAGAGATTGTTCATTTGAGGTTTTTCTTGTTTCTTGAAGTAAGCCTGCATTGCTATAAATTTACCTCTTTTTTTTTTAAGAGTTTTTTTTTTTTATAATTTTTTTAACGTTTATTTATTTTTGAGACAGAGAGAGACAGAGCATGAACAGGGGAGGAGCAGAGAGAGAGGGAGACACAGAATCTGAAACAGGCTCCAGGCTCTGAGCTGTCAGCACAGAGCCCGACGCGGGGCTCAAACTCACGGACCGTGAGATCATGACCTGAGCCGAAGTCAGACGCTTAACCGACCAAGCCACCCAGGCGCCCCTTCTTCTTCTTTTTTTTTTTTTTAAGAGTTTTTTTTTTTTATTTTTTTAACGTTTATTTATTTTTGAGACAGAGAGAGACAGAGCATGAACAGGGGAGGAGCAGAGAGAGAGGGAGACACAGAATCTAAATTTACCTCTTAAAACTGCTTTCACTGCATTACAAATGTTTTTGACTATTGTGTTTCCATTTTCATTTTCCATGTATTTTTTAATCTCCTTTTTGATTTTTTGATTACCTCATTGGTTGTTAAATAGCATATTGTTTAGCCTTCACATATTTGTGCTCTTATTTGTTTGTGTTTGTTGTTGTTATAATTTATTTCTATTTTAATACCATTGTGGTTGGAAAAGATGCATGATGTGATCTCAGTCTTATTAAACTTACTGAGACTTGTTTTGTGACCTAACATGTGATCTTAGAGAATATTCCATGTGCATTTGAAAAGAATGGGTGTTCTGTTGTTTTCAGATTATTTTGTATGTCTTTTAAGTCCATTTGGTATAATTTGTTGTTCCAAGACATTGTTTCCTTATTGATTTTCTGCCTGGATGATCTATCCATTGGTGTAACTAGGGTGTTAAAGTCTCCTATTATTATTGTATTACTGTCAATTTCTTCCTTTATGTTACTAATATTTGCTTTATGTATTTAGGTACACCACTGTTGGGTACATAGATATTTACAATTTTTATATCCTCTTATTTGATTGACTCCTTTATCATTGTGTAATGCCTTTCCTTGTCTTTTGTTCCACTCTGTTTTAAAGTCTTTGTCTGATATAAGTATTGCTACCCCAGTTTTTCTTCCCTTCCATTTACATGGAATACCTCTTGCCATCCCTTTACTTTCCATCTGTATGTGTCTTTAGGTCTGAAGTGAGTCTATGGTAGGCAATATATAGATGGGTCTTAATTTCTTTTTATCCATTCCAATACCATCACCTTATTTCTTTTGCTGGAACATGTAGACCATTTATATTTAAAGTAATTATTGATATTTTTATTCTTATTGCCATTTTGTTCATTGTTTTCTGGTTGTTTTTGTAGTTCTTCTCTGTTCCTTTCTTCTTCTCTTGCTCTCTTTCTTTGTGATTGATAACTTTCTGTAGTGTTATGCTTGGCTTTCTTTCTCTTTGTTTATTGTGTATCTATTCTAGGTTTTGCTGTGCAGTTACCATGAGATTCATATATAACATCCTAAGTATATAGCAGCCCATATTAAGTTGATGGTTACTTAAGTTCAAACACATTCTAAACACCTTCATTTTTATTGCCCCCCCCCCGATTTTGTGTGTATGTAATCATATTTTACATTGTCTTTATTTTGCAAATCCCCTTAACTAATTTTTTTTAATTTTTAGGTTTTATTTTAATTCCAGTTACTTAACAGACAGTGTTATATTAGTTTCAGGTGTACAGTATGGTGATTCAACACTTCCATATATCACCCAGTGTTCATCACAAGTGCACTGAATAATTCCTATTGCTGATTTGATCTATGCCCCCACCCACCTCCTCTCTGGTAATCATCAGTTTTTTCTTTATAGTTAAGAATCTGTTTCTTGGTATCTGTCTCTCTCTCTCTCTCTCTTTTGCCCTTAATCATTTGTTTCTTAAATTACACATATAAGTGAAATAATATGGTGTTTGTCTTTCTCTGACTTATGTTGCTTAGCATTATATCTCTTCCTCTATTTGGGTTTTGGAAATAGCAAAATTTCATTATTTTTATGGCTGAATAATAGTCTGTTGTGTGTGTGTATATATATATATATATATATATATATACACACACACACCATATATATATATATATATATATATATATACACACCATATCTTCTTTATCCATTCATCAAAGGATACTTTGGCTGCTTTCATATCTTGGCTATTGTAAATAATGCTGCTATAAACATAAGGGTGCATATATCCCTTTGGATTAGTGTTTTTCTATTCTTTGGGTAAATACCCAGTAGTGTGATTGCTGCACTGTTACAGTAGCTCTATTTTTAACTTTTTGAGGAACCTCCACATTGTTTTGCACAGTGGCTGCACCAGTTTGCATTCCCACCAACAGTGCAAGAGGATTCCCCTTTCTCCACATCCTTGCCAACACCTGTTGTTTCTTGTGTTTTTTATTTTACTCATTCTGGACAGGTGCAAAGTGATATCTCATCATAGTTTTGATTTTCATCTCCCTGATGAAGAATAATATTAAACATCTTTTCATGTGTCTATTGTTCATTTATCTTATCTTGTTTGGAAAAATGTATATTCACATCTTCTGCCCATTTGTTAATTGGATTACTTCTTTCTTGGATGTTGAATTATATAAGTTCTTTATATATTTTGGATACTACCCCCTTATCAGATATGTCATCAACCTACATATGTCTGTAGGTTGTCTTTTAGTTTTGTTGATTGTTTTTATTTTGATGAAGTCCCAATAGTATATTTTTGTTTTTCTTTCCCTTGCCTTAGGGGATCTATCTAGAAAAAAGTTGGTATGACCAATGTCAGAGAAGTTACTGCCAGTGTTCTCTTTCAGAATTTTATAGTTTTAAGTCTCACATTTACATTTCGGTTTACAATCCAATTTTAGTTTATTTTTGTGTATGGTGTCAGAAAGTGGTACAGTTTTCTCAACACCATTTGTTGAAGAGACACCGCCCCCCCCCCCCATAAGATATCCTTTCCTGCTTTGTTGAAGATTAATTGAACATATAGTTGTCAGTTCATTTTGGGGTTTTTTTTTTTATATGATTTTTATATGGTTTATATTTTATATGGTTTTTATTTATATGATTTTATATGATTCATGTGTCTATTTTTATGCCAGTACCATACTCTTTTGATTACTATAGTTTTGTAATATGGACTACTGGACTGGAAGTCTAGAACCATGATGGCTCCAGCTCTGCTTTTCTTTTTCCAGGTTGCTTTGGCTATTCGGAGACTTTTATGGTTCCATACATATTTTAGGATTGTTTGTTCTAGCTCTCTGAAAAATTGCTTTTGGTATTTTGATAGGGGTTGCATTAAATATGTAGATTGCTTTGGGTAGTGTAGACATTTCAACAAAATGTGTTCTTCCATTTTGTGAGCTTGGATGTCTTTTGATTTCTTTTGTTGTCTTCAAATTCTTTTATCAGTGTTTTGTTATTTCCACAGTACAGGTCTTTCACCTCTTTGCTTAGGTTTACTCCTAGGTATCTTATTTTTGGTGCAATTGTAAATGGAATTGTTTTCTTAATTTCACTTTCTACTGCTTCATTATTGATGTACAGACATTCAACCAATTTTGATATGTTGATGTATCCTGTGACATTATTGAATTTATCAGTTCCAGCAGTTTATTGGTGGAGTCTTTGGTTTTTCTATATAAAGTATCATGTCATTTCCAGGTAGTGAATGTTTTATTTCTCCTTTGCCAATGTAGTTGCCTTTTATTTCTTTTTGTTGTCTGATTGCTGTGGCTAGGACTTCCAGTAGTATGTTGAATAAAAGTAGTGAGACTGGACATCCTTGCCTTATTGCTGACTTTACAGGAAAAGCTCTCAGTTTTTCCCCATTGAGGATAATGTTAGTTGTGGCTTTTTCATATATGCCTTTATTATCTTGAGGTATATTCCCTTTAAATCTACTTGGTTGAGGGTTTTTATCATAAATAGATATTTTACTTTGTCAAATGTTTTCTCTGCATCTGTTAAAATAATTGTATGGTTCTTATATCCTTTCTCTTATTGATGTGTTGTATCACATTGGTTGACTTGTGAATATTGAACCACCCTTGCAATGCAGGAATAAATCCCATTCGATTGTAGTGAATGATTTTTTTTTAATGTATGGTTCTATTCAGTTTGCTAGTGTTATGTTGAGGGTTTTTACATTTATGTTTATCAGGGATATTGGCCTGTAGTTCTCTTTCTTGGTGTTGTCTTTACATGGTTTTTGTATCAGGGTATTGCTGGCCTCATAGAATGAATTTAAAAGTTTTCCTTTCTTTTCTGAATAGTTTTTTTTTTTTTTTTTTTTGAATAGTTTGAGAAGAATAGGTAGGTATTAACTACTCTTTAAATATTTGGTAGAATTTGCCTGTGAAGCCATCTGTTCCTAGACTTTTGTTTTTGGGAGTTTTTTAGTTGCTTATTCAATTTCTTTACTGGTTATTGGTTTGCTTGAATTTTCTATTCTTGTTTCAGTTTTGTAGTTTATATGTTTCTAGGAATTTATACATTTCTTCAATGTCATTCAATTCCTTGGCCTATATTTCATAGTATTCTAATATAATTTTATATATTTTTGTGGTATTGGTTGTTATTTGTCCTCTCTCATTTGTGATTTTATTTTATTTTTTTTACTCCTTTCTCTTTTTCTTGATAAGTCTTGCTAGAGGTTTATCAGTATTATTGACTGTTTTGTTTTGTTTTTCAAAGAATTGCCTCCTGCTTTCATTGATGTTTTCTTTTTCTTTCTTTCTTTTTATTTACTAATTATTTATTTTTAATTGTGTATCATTTATTTCCTTGCTTCTGCTGGTTTTAGGTTTTCTTCTTTTTCTAGCTCCTTTAGATGTAAGATTAGGTTGTTTATTTGAGATTTACCTTGCTTCTTGATGTCAGACTGTATTGTTATAAAGTTCCCTATTAGCACTGCTTTGCTGCATCCTAAACGTTTTGAACTGTTGTGTTATCATCTTCATTTGTTTCCATGTACCTTTTTTATTCTTTTATTTCTTGGCTGAACCATTCATTGTTTAGTAGCATGTTATTTAACCTCGATGTATCTGTGGTCGTTTCAGATACCTTTCTTGTGCTTGACTTCCTTGTAACCAATTTTTAACATACAATTGATTGTACTATTTATTGTCTTTTAACCTTTGTACTAGCTCTATAAGTGATTGATCTACTTTCCTCCTGTATATTTGCTTTTGCTACTGAAGTGGTTTTTTTTATAATTTTCTTCAAATTATGGCTTTTTCTTTTCCATTTAAAGAAGCTTCCTTAACACGTCTTGTTAGGCTGTTTTAGTAGTGATGGATTCTTTAATTTTTGTGTGGAAAATTTTTCTCTCTCCTTTAATTCTGAGTGATAACTGCCTGGTATTCTTGGTTGTAGGTTGTTTTTTTTTTTTTCCTTCCCTTTCAGCATTTTGAATATATCATGACACTGCTGTCTGGCTTGCAAAGTTTCTGCCAAAAAAGCAGCTGATAGTCTTACAGGGTTTGTTTTGTGTGTTACTAGTTGCTTCTCTTTTGCTGCTTTAAAATTTTTCTTTCTCTTTAGTCTTTAGTATTTTAATTATTATGTGTCATGGTGTGGGCCTCTTTGGGTTCATCTTGTTTGGACCTCTCTGTGCTTCCTGAACCTGAGTCTGTTTTTTTCTCCAGGGTAGACAAGTTTTCAGTTTTTATTTCTTCAAATAAGTTATCTGCCCCTTTCTGTCTCTTCTGCATCTGTGTCCTCTATAATGCAAATGTGTGTTCACTCAGTATTGTTAAATTGATCCCTTAACATAATTACAGTTTTTTTTTAATTTAAATTTAAATTTTATTTATTCTTTTGCTATTCAGCTTGGTTGCTTTCCAGTACTGTCTTTTAGATCATTAACCCATTCTTCTGTATCCTCTTATCTACTGTTGACTCCCTCTAGTGTATTTTTCATTTTGGTTTTTGTATTCTTCATTCTGGTTCTTTTTTAAATTTTCCCTTGGTTGAAGTTCTAAGTTTCATCATTCTTCTCTCCTGTCCAGTGACCATTACTTTGAACTCTTTATAAGGTATATTCATTATTTCTATTTCATTTAGACTTTTTCTGAGGCTTTGTGTTGTTCTTTTATTTGGAAATTCCTCTGTCTCCTCATTAAGCTTGACTTTGTTTCTATGAATTTTGCAGAATAGCTACTTCTCCTAAATGTGAAGGAATGGTCTTATGTATGGTTGTCCCCTATTTAGACTGTGTGTGCTTGGTGTCTTCAGCTGGCGGACTAAAGCTGTGGTTGGTGAAGGGTGAGGGTCTTGGAGAACTCCATGCTGGGGCTGCCCTAGTTCAATGGCCAGAGTTGAAGTGGGTGTGGGCTTGGGTGGCTCTCTATGCATAGGGCATCCTGGCAGAGGAGCTGAAGCTGAAGTGGGTGCAAGCTGGGAGTTCCTGGGGCTTTCTATGCAGAGGACATCCAAGTAGGACAGCTGAAGTTGAAGCGGTGCAGCTGGGGTATCTTGGGGTGCTCAGTCCAGGGAGTCTCCTGATTAAGCAGCTGGAGCTGAGGTGGGCATGGGCCAGGGGTTCCCAGGATGATCTTTGTAGGGGAGTCCACTGGTGGGACAGCCACCTAAAGTAGACTGTGCCTGGGGTATCCTGACAAATCATCTGGAGCCGAAGTGGTACAAGCCTGAGTGTTCCAGGCTGCTTTGCACCTGTGTCACTTGGGTGAAGAGTGCACACTGACCAATGGTGTCTTAGTATGCATCACTCTAGGGCTACTTTGGTGAGACAGCTTGGGCTGGTGTGAGCTAAGGGCCCAAAGCCCTCTGAGGTAATAGGCCAGTGAGGGCACCCAGACACCATGGAGGAGGTGAGTTCAAGGTTTTTCCTGCAACATGATCTTGGACAAGAACTCAAGGCCTGTCTTTACTGACCCTTAGACTTATTTCTCAGTTTTGTAAATATTTTTACTTTAACTTCAAAGCCATGAGATAAATGTGATTTCCTTGAAGAGTTCAAGTCATGTTCCTGCAGTATCACTGATTCCTCATTATTCCCCAGATTCATTCAGCTTTTCTACTATGCTGTTTTCATGTCATACTGCATAAGCTGGTTGATGAAGATAGATTTTCCAAGCATGTTTTTTTGAGCTCTGGTTCTTGAAAGAAGCTTCTGTGATGCAATACATTTGAAAATACACTACTGTATACTTTATATCATTATTGGAGAGTTACAGTACATTGACAAGTTAGAGGTATTGAGAAAGCTATAGCAAATAAACCTTTTGGTGTGTAGTAACTAAGAATTTAAGAATTCTGGGTACTGAGTACATTAACTCAAAATGTACTTGCACATTGATTTGTCACATTGACACCTATTACCTTTTCATGAAATAAATGTGAATTCATTGGTAAATGTAGATACCAGTGATGTAGTAATAATAGTTTTCCATGACATTCTCTCTCTCGCTCTCTCTCTTTTTATTTTTATTTTTTTTTTGAGTGATCACTTCCTGGGAGAGCTTCCAAATATTGACCCTTATATAAGAATGACATATTATCATAATAGAAAAGGTTACATGAATCTGTATGACAGAGCCAATTCTATGACTTGATGTTCTTTCCCTTCCCCCTCAAAAAACACCAAAAACTAAAAACATGTCCCAGATGGAACAGTATTATGGTTTCTGTCTTTAAGATCACAAGATTCCTCAAAGCACCTTTTAATATGCCTAAAATAGTAAATCTGGTTTAAAGTAGGGAAATACAAAAAGGTGTAAGTCATCATTTTGAGACTAGACGCTATATACACGATGGGGCCAGTTCCTTGGCCAACATTTCTTTTCACTGATAGGAAGACTCAAATTTTGTATCTTTTTGGGGCCTGCTTTTTTATTATTTTTTCTGGTGGCTATTTCTTTCTTTTTTCTGTATCCACTTCACATTATTCAGATGACTATGGTTAACTTAGACCTGTGCTGTCAAATACAGCAACCACTAGCCACATGTGGCTATTTGATTGGTTTTTACTGTGTTAAAAATGCATGCAATAAAATTCACCATTTTAATAATTTTTAAATGTACAGTTCTGTGGCATTAAATACATTTATATTGTTGTATAACCATCACCACCATCAGTCTCTAGAATTTTTTTTTTCTGCAACAGAAACTCTGTACCACTGAACACGAACTCCTCATCCCTCTCTCTCCCCTGCCTCTGGCAATCACCATTCTCTTTCCTGTCTCTATGATTTTGGCTACTCTAAGTATCTCAGATAACTAGAAACATACAGCATTTGTCTTTTGATGACTGGCTTATTTCACTGAGCATAATGTTCTCAAGTTTCACCCATGTTGTAGCTTGTATAAGACTTTCATTCCTGTTTAAGACTAAACAATATTATATTTTATGTATATATCATATTTTTTATCCATTCGTCCATGTTGGACATTGATTGATTCTGCCTTCTAGCTACTGGGGATAAAGCTATATAAACGTGGGTGTCCAGCTGTCTTCTTGAGACCCTGTTTTCAGTTCTTTCAGGTATATACTAAGGAGTAGAATTGCTGGATAATATGATATTTAATGTTTAATTTTTTGAGGAACCAATGTCTTGTTTTCTATAGCAGCTGCCTCATTTACATTCCCATTAACAATGCACAAAGTTTCTAACTTCTCTACATTCTTGCCAACACTTTCTATTTTCTGCCTTTATTTTGTTGTTTGTTTTTATAATAGCCATCTTAATGAGTGTGAGATGGTATCTCACTTGTTTTGATTTGCATTCCCTAATAACTAGTGAATTATTCATGTGCTGACTACCCATTGTATATATGTATTTTTTAGAGGAATATATATTCAAGGTCTTTGCCTATTTTTTTTTAATCAGGTTGGTTTATTTTGGTGTTGAATTATAAGAGTTTTTGTATGTTACAAATATTGACTCTTGTTAGATATATAATTTGTAAATATTTTCTATGATCCTACAGGTTTTCTTTTTACTCTGTTGTGTTCTTTTACGAACAAAAGTTTTTAAAATTTTGTTGTAATCAAATTTACCTGTTTTTTTTTTTATTACAGGTGTTCTTGGTATTATATGTAACAAATAGTTTCCAAGTCCAATGTCAGGAAGTTTCCATGTTTTCTTATATTATTTTATAGTTTAGCACTTACATTAAGGTCTTTGATCAGTTTTGAGTTAATTTTTTATATGGTATAAGATAAGGGTCCCACAGCAGGGTTTTTTGTTGGTTTGTTTGTTTTTGTTTGTTTGTTTGTTTGTAGGTGGATATCAAGTTGTGTAAACACTATTGGTTGAAGACACTGTCCTTTTCCCATTAAATGGTCTTATGACACCCATGTTGATAATCTTTTAGCCATATGTATGAGGGTTTACTTCTGGGTTCAGATTAATTCTTAATTCAGTTCTTAATTCATTTTCATGAAGCAATAATAATGAATATGGCTTTAGCTTTACTTTAGTACCTAAAGTACTTATGAATATCTAGACTCTTCTATTTAGTAGTTGAGAGTTTTCTTATGTTATTTTTCTGAGTAATTATAATGCTTTCTGTCTATATTTATGGTTTTAAATTTGATATCCATATATATTGTAAAATGACCAGTCTAGTTAACATCCATCACCATACATAATTACAATTTTTTTTCTTTAGATGAAAACTTTCAAGATTTACTCTCTTAGTAACTTTCAAATATACAATTACATATTATTATTATTATATCCCCATGACTTACTTATTTTACAGTTGGAGTTTGTACTTTTTAATTTCCTTCTCTCTCTCTCTTTTTTTTTTTTTTAATTTCTAAATGTCTTATTTATATTTGAGAGAGAGAGAGAGAGAGAGACAGACTGAGTGGGGGTGGGGCAGAGAAATTGGGAGACACAGAATCTGAAGCAGGCTCCAGGCTCTCAGTTCTGAGCTGGCAGCACAGCACAGAGCCCGATGAGGGGCTTGAACTCACAAACTGTGAGATTATGACCTGAGCTGAAGTCAGACACTTAATGGACTGAGCCACCCAGATGTGCCTCCTTCTCCCATTTCAGTGCCTGCCTGCCTGTCTCTTACCTTCCACCACCCCCTTAACCCCTGGCCTCTGGTAACCACCAATTTGTTCTCTGTATCCATGAATCTGAATATTTCTGTTTGTTTAGTTGATTGGTTTTGTTAGTTTGTTTGGGTTTTGCTTTGCTTTGTTTCAGATTACTCATATAAGTGAGCTTATATGATATTTGTCTTTCTCTGTCTGACTTCTTTTATTTAGCATAATACCCTCAAAGTCCAACCATGTTGTCACAAATGGCAAGATTTCATTCCTGTAGGGATGAATCACATTCCTTTATAAATACAATCACTTTATCCATTCTTCTCTTGATGACATTAAATTTTCATATCTTGGCTATTGTAAATAATGATGCAGTGAACATGAAGGTGCATGTATCTCTTTGAGTCATTGTTTTCAGTTTCTTTGGGTAAATACCCATAAGAAGAATTGCTGGATCATACTTTCAATTTTTCAAGGAGCCTCCATACTGTTATCCATAAAGGCTACACCAATTTACATTCTGACCAACAGTACATGAAAGTTCCCTTTTCTCTTCATCCTCGCCAAGACTTGTCGTTTCTTGTCTTTTTGACAATAGCCATTCTAACAGGTGTAAGCTGATTTCTCATTGTGGTTTTGATTTGCACTTCCCTGATGATGAGTGATGCTGAGCAGTTTTCAGGCTCCCTTTGGCCATGTGTGTATCTTCTCTGGAAAATGTCTATTCAGATACATTGCTCATTTTAAAAACTGGATTATTTGCCCTTTTTGCTACTGAGTTCTATAAGTTTTTTTTATGTATGTTGGATATAACCCTTTATTAGAGATATTATTTGCAAATATTTTCTCTCATTCAGTAGGTTGCCTTTTCATTTTGTTGACAGTTTCCTTTACTGTGCAGAAGCTTTTTGGTTTGAGCTCATCCCACTTGCTCATTTTTGCTTTTGCTGTCAAATCCAAAAAATCTTCAAGACCAGTGTCAAGTTGCTTATCACCATGTATTCTCTCAGAGTTTTAATGGTTTTAGGTCTCAGTTTTAAGCCTTTGATCCATTTTGAGTTGTTTTTTATGTATAGTATAAGATAATGGTCCAGTTTCATTCTTTTGCCTATGACTGTCCAGTTTCCCAACACCATTTGTTGAAGAGACTGTTCCCCATTGGACATTATTGGCTGTTTTGTCATAAGTTAACTGATCACATATGTGTGGCTTATATTTACATTTTAAACTAATGCATTTATTCCTGAAGAATTATAAAATAAAAAGGGTACATAATTTAAGCGTAATAAAGACTATAGAGGAAAAAAATCACTTTTCAATCAGTGGTCCAGGGACATTTGGTTCCTGGTATGAAAAAATAAAGAACAGTGTGATTTCTACCTCTCCTTCTATACAAAAAGAAACTGCATGTGGATTTAATATCTAAATATGAAAAGAAAACCTTAAAATTTTAGACTAAAATGGGAGACGATATTTATGATCTTGGGATAAGGATGAACTTTCACTTTCCAGCTTTATTGAGCTATAATTAACCTGTAACATTGTGTAAATTTAAGGTGTTCAATGAGTTGATTTGTACACATATATATTGCAAAATGATTACTACCACAGTGTTAACACCTCCAGCAAGGAAGAACTTCTTAAAGAATAAATGAAAGAGAATTTTTGCATCCATATTCATCAGGGATATTGGCCTGTAGTTCTCTTTTTTTTTTTTTTTTTGCTGGGTCTCTGTCTGGTTTAGGAATCAAAGTAATGCTGGCTTCATAGAATGAGTCTGGAAGTTTTCCTTCCCTTTCTATTTTTTGGAACATCTTGAGAAGGAGAGGTATTATGTCTGCTTTAAATGTCTGGTAGAATTCCCCAGGGAAGCCATCTGGTCCTGGACTCTTATTTGTTGGGAGATTTTTGATAACTGATTCAATTTCTTCACTAGTTATGGGTCTGTTCAAGTTTTCTATTTCTTCCTGTTTGAGTTTTGGAAGTGTGTGGGTGCTTAGGAATTTCTCCATTTCTTCCAGGTTGTCCAGTTTGTTGGCATATAATTTTTCATAGCATTCCCTGATAATTGCTTGTATTTATGAGGGATTGGTTATAATAATTCCATTTTCATTCATGATTTTATCTATTTGGGTCCTCTCCCTTTTCTTTTTGAGAAGCCTGGCTAGAGGTTTATCAATTTTGTTTATTTTTTCAAAAAAACCAACTCTTGTTTTCATTGATCTGCTCTACAGTTGTTTTTTTTTTTTTTTTTTTTAGATTCTATATTGTTTCTTTCTGCTCTGATCTTTATTATTTACCTTCTTCTGCTGGGTTTGGGGTGTCTTTGCTGTTCTGCTTCTATTTCCTTTAGGTGTGCTGTTAGATTTTGTATTTGGGATTTTTCTTGTTTCTTGAGATAGGCCTGGATTGCAATGTATTTTCCTCTCAGGACTGCCTTTGCTGCATACCAAAGCATTTGGATTGTTGTATTTTAATTTTTATTTGTTTCCATATTTTTTTTTTATTTTTTCTCTAGTTTCCTGGTTGACCCATTCATTCTTTAGTAGGGTGTTCTTTAACCTCCATGCTTTTGGAAGTTTTCCAGACTTTTCGCTGGGGTTGATTTCAAGTTTCATAGCCTGAAAGTGTGCATGGTATGATCTCAATTCTTTTATACTTATGAAGGGCTGTTTTGTGACCCAGTATGTGACCTATCTTGGAGAATGTTCCATGTGCACTCGAGAAGAAAGTATATTCTGTTGCTTTGGGATGCAGAGTTCTAAATATATCTGTCAAGTCCATCTGATCCAATGTATCATTCAGGGCCCTTGTTTCTTTATTGATCCTGTGTCTAGATGATCTATCCATTGTTGTAAGTGGGGTATTAAAGTCCCCTGCAATTACCACATTCTTATCAATAAGGTTGCTTATGTTTGTGATTAATTGTTTTATATATTTGGGGGCTCCCGTATTCAGCGCATAGACATTTATAATTGTTAGCTCTTGCTGATGGATAGACCCTGTAATTATTATATAATGCCTTTCTTCATCTCTTGTTATAGCCTTTAATTTAAAGTCTAGTTTGTCTGATATAAGTATGGCTACTCCAGCTTTCTTCTGACTTCCGGTAGCATGATAGATAGTTCTCCATCCCCTCACTCTCAATCTAAAGGTGTCCTCAGGTCTAAAATGAGTCTCTTGTAGACAGCAAATAGATGGGTCTTGTTTTTTTTATCCATTCTAATACCCTATGTCTTTTGGTTGGCGCATTTAGTCCATTTACATTCAGTGTCGTTATTGAAAGATATGGGTTTAGAGTCACTGTGATGTCTGTAGGTTTCATGCTTATAGTGATGTCTCTGGTACTTTGTGGTCCTTGCAATATTTCACTCACAGAATCCCCCTTAGGATCTCTTGTAGGGCTGGTTTAGTGGTGATGAATTCCTTCAGTTTTTGTTTGTTTTGGAAAACCTTTATTTCTCCTTCTATTATGAATGACAGACTTGCGGGATAAAGGATTCTTGGCTGCATATTTTTTTCTGTTCATCACATTGAAGATTTCCTGCCATTCCTTTCCGGCCTGCCAAGTTTCAGTAGATAGGTCTGCTACTACCCTTTTGTGTCTACCTTTGTACGTTAGGGCCTGTTTATCCCTAGCTGCTTTCAGAATTCTCTCTTTATCCTTGTATTTTGCCAGTTTCACTATGATATGTGGTGCAGAAGATCGATTCAAGTTACATCTGAAGGGAGTTCTCTGTGCCTGTTGGATTTCAATGCCTTTTTCCTTCCCCAGATCAGGGAAGTTCTCAGCTATGATTTGTTCAAGTACACCTTCAGCCCTTTTTCTCTCTCTTCTTCTGGAATTTCTATGATACGGATATTGTTCCATTTGATTGCATCACTTAGTTCTCTAATTTTCCCTTCATATTCCTGGATTTTTTAATCTCTCTTTTTCTCAGCTTCCTCTTTTTCCATAATTTTTTCTTCTAATTCACCTATTCTCTCCTCTGCCTCTTCAATCCATGCTATGGCCACCTCCATTTTATTTTGCACCCTATTTATAGCATTTTTTAATTCCTCATGACAATTTTTTAGTCCCTTGATCTCTGTAGCAATAGGTTCTCTGCTGTCCTCTATGCTTTTTTAAGCCTAGTGATTAATTTTATGACTATTATTCTAAATTCTTGTTCCGTTATATTGTTTAAATCGGTTTTGATCAATTCATTAACTGTCACTACTTCCTGGAGTTTCTTTTGAAGAGAATTCTTCCATTTGGTCATTTTGGGTAGTCCCTATGGTAGCTCCAAACTGCAGGGCACTTCCCCTGTGCTGTCCAGAGAAACTTGTGTTGGTGGGCGGGGCTACAGTCAGACTCCATGTCTGCTCCAGATCACCACTGGGGCCACAGTCAGACTGGTGTGTACCTTATCTTCCCCTCTCTCAGGGGCAGGACTCACTGTGGAGTGGTGTAGCCCCTGTCTGGGCTGCTTGCACACTGCCAGGCTTGTGGTGCTGCTTCAATGGGATCTGGCCAAAGGCATATTAGCCGGGGTGGATCTGCAAGGTGCACAGGGGTGGGAGGGGCAGGCTTAGCTAGTTTTGCCATCACCGGTCCCCTGGGGGAGGGGCCCTGCAGCACCGGGAGGGAGGCAGGCCCGTGGGACAGATGGATCCACAGAAGCATAGCATTGGGCATTTGCACGTTGCCGGCAAGTTTGGTGAGGGGAACTGTTTCCCTTTGGAATTTTGGCTGGGGGATGGGAGAGGGAGATGGCGCTTGCCAGCGCCTTTGTTCCCCGCTGAGCTGAGCTCTGTCCTTTCAGGGCTCAAAAACTCTCCCTCCAGGTGTCCTCTCGCCCTCCCTGCTCTCTGAGAGCAGAGCTGTTGACTTTTAACATTCCAGATGTTAAGTCCCGCTGGCTGTCTGTCAGAACTCACTCAGTCTGGTCCCTTTGCTTCTGCAAGTCAGACTCGGGGGCTCTGCCTTGCCAGGTGGACTGGTCCTCCACTGCCCCAGCTCTCTCCCGCCAGTCCGTGTAGCGCGCACCACCTCTCCACCATTCCTACCATCTTCTGTGGGCCTCTTGTCTATGCTTGGCTCCAGAGAGTCTGTTCTGCTAGTCTTCCAGTGTTTTTCTGGATTATTCAGGCAGATGTGGGTGGAATCTAAGCAATCAGCAGGACGAGGTGAGTCCAGCATCCTCCTATGCTGCCATCTTTCTTGAACTCTGCTGATTTCTTGCTGCCTCTGGAGGTGGTGGATAAGCCGTTCCTGGATTTTGGATCATAGCTCCAAATCTTTGGCATTATGCGTTTTCAGACTTTATATGAGCTTCTCCCTACCTGCCCCTACCTCCAGCTTCCTCCCCCTACTGGTTCCAGAAACTAGCCGGAGTGGGACTGGGTCTGGGGTGGAAAGGGTCTGACTTAGAAAACAGTACTAAATCCAAAATAAGGCTGGGCACACCTTCAAAACCAGACTGGGTCCAGGGTCAGACCCGGTCAATCTTAGAAACACAATTGGGACCAGGAGGAACTAGGTCCAGAATGAAATTGTTTTTGAAGACTTTCTTCCTGTATTCTGGAAGAGTTTAAATAACATTGAGATTATCCTCTTTTTAAAGGGTTAGTGATTTCCTCTGAGACACCATCTGGATTGACTGATTTTTTGACTAACTTTGTCTTTAACAGTCTTGTTTATTTCTATAAACAGGAAATCAGACTCTGTAGTTTTTTCAAAATCTCCTTTCTTGTCAGCATTGGTAACTTATATTTTCCTTGAAAGTTATTCCTCCAGGTTCTCAAATATATTTACATGTGTTGAGAAATTTAGTTTTATGATACTCTTAATTTTGTTTTCTAAGGTCATTTCACTGTTACCTTTTTTTACTTTTAAATGTTTGTTGTCTCCTTTATTTTGTTTTGATAGCAATCTAAGTATATTTTTTTACATCTGGTTTTCCTTTTTTTTTGGGGGGTGGACCCTGTTTTAGAATTATTTTCCATGTTTCATTATTTTCTAAATCATTAATCTCTTCTTGTAATTTTATTAGTTTTTTTTTTTCCTGCTGCTTCTTTGTAAATGCTTGAGTCAGATAATTCTTGTTTTCATTATTTCTTGTAAATTCATGTCTGTAGTGAAGGTTATTTGTTTTCCTTGAGATCACTACTTGAGCATTCTTATAAGAATTAAATATATATATAGCAAAAAGAGTACTAAATTGTGATTCAGGACACAGAGGTCCCAACCCTAATTCTCTTTTTGTCTCTGCCAGTATCATCCTGGGCATGTCACTGAGACTTCCTGCTTGGGTTTCAGTTTCCTCAACTAGAAAAGAAAGAAATATTTGATGATCTCAAAAGTTCTATTTTGCTGCCTAGTTTACTGAAATACATTCGTATCACCAGCTTGGGACTCTAAGAATTTGAACTGAGTCTACAAAATGGGCTCTAGACTCAAATGTTTTAAGTAACGATATACTAGTTAGTCTCTGAACTGTAGTTTCCTGTGTAGTCACAAAAGACAAGCTTCTAATTGTTCTTTGGCTATAAGACGGGAGTCTAAGCTTCAGGCAAATGTAGATCTCTATAAGTATTCCTTACTAACTTAGCATATTTTGTCATAATTAATCAACTGTTGAAAGTTACGTAAAGTTCATGGGGCAGTGTTTTTCCAAATCCTTTGAAATTCTTGAAACAAACAAATACCTGATTGTTGGTGAGGAAAAAGTTAAGCAGCATACACCTCTTTTTATGGGTTAAGATTGAAGGCAAAAAGTAACAACAGATATTGTGTCAGAGTAAAACTTTAAACAAGAAGAGATTCTAAGGTCTGGAAGTTATAAAACAAATGTGTAATAATGACAAAATTATTAAACATTGACAGATTCTGCATCTAAACTTTCTTTAAAAAATATAAATCAAAAACAAGGAAAAGTTTATTTACAGATAATAACAAATTAATGTTAGAAAATGGGAGCCAGATTTTCACAAAATCTTATCTATGCTACATAAAATTCACATATGAAGTCTCTTGTCATAGTTAAAAACCTAAGTAGTAACTGGAAAAAAAAAATCACTGTCCTTTGTGGACAAATTAAAGCTACCATAGCAAAATAAAATATCTTAAGTTTTGAATTTGCCATCCTGTGTGTTTAAGCACTGACATGAATACAATGCATTTTTTTTAGCTATGAATGTAAAAAATACCAAAAGGGAAATTAGGAGGGAAAATGAACAAAATATCCTTCATTTACATATATTTTCTGAAGCCATTTTAAGTCTTCTATTTAGAAAATGTTATTATATAACAATGGCAGTCATTGCCACTGTATATATCCCTATGTGTTCTAAATAAGTTGTTTCTGAGTAGTTTTTCTCCACATCTCACCACATTTCTAACTATAGAAATGTAATTTTGTAGCCTTAAAAATTGCATTGATTTTTAGATGCACATAAGGAGAGCAGAATAAGTAACAATGCTAAAAAAAAAAAGAATAAACGTATTGTTTTATTTACCTCTCAAGAAAAGAGAAAGAAAAGTCACATGCCCCATTTTGTTTAAAGATTTATAGTGCAGCATAGTTTCCTTTTCTTTTATAATAAATATTTAAAATACATGTAATATTAAACAGTTCACCAAATTGAAAATGTTATGTGAAAATATGGGACGATGGTTTGGAAGTATAAAGACATCTACTGTCACACAGTGTTTTGTGTTTTTTGTTCATAAGTCAGTACTGGAAGCATACAAGCCAATGGGAGTGCAGGCTCAACAGATTTCTGAAATGCTGGCCGATTTGGTGTATGGTTATATATGAGAGACCATTGCTTTTCAGAGTGTCAAAGTAGACTTAAAAATATAATTAATACAATATAGTGCTGGATATGGTATGAAAGACAATGCATTTGTATTCACTTTGGCTAGACTCTGATTTAAATGTAGAATTTACATTTTGTCCTTTATAAAGCTTAGTTGAGTTAATAGTATTTCTTCCATTTTCCTCTCCTCTAAAGTGGGAATAATGATGCTTGCTTGCTAGCGTTGTAATGAATCCAAGTGAGGTGGTATATATAATAGCATAGGCACATGGTAAGCTTTTAAATATTAAATTCCTATCACCTTCAAAGTGGTCACCTTTTTTAATGAACCACTGTTTAAAAACAAAGAAATTAATATAAAGAATAAACTATGAGCATGCACATCAAAATAAGGAAAAATATTCCCTAAAGGTGAATGGAGGTAAAGTAGACTATTAACATGGAAACTGAAGTGAACCCAGAAAACATCTGAAATCCTTCTGATCTGGACAGAGCAAAATCAAATACAACAACAGAGTCCTGGACAAACAATATGGTAGGTTTGTTTATTTGTTAGAAGTAAATTTCTAATTATGTTGTATATGTTGTTTCAGAGGCAAAGGCCCATTGAAAAATACATCTGATGTTATTAATGCTGCCAAGAAAATTGCCGAAGCAGGTTCTCGAATGGACAAGTTAGCCCGTGCTGTGGCTGATCAGGTAATACAGGAGGGAGAGTAAGCACATGCTGTGTGGTACCATTAATTAGCACTTGGGTTCTATAATGGTTTTTATGTACTCTATAAAATGCTTCTGAAGGATGAATTGTAATCACTTACGTTTTACAAACTGGACTCTAACTTTGCTGAGACTGAGTTCATGGCAAAGTGGGTTCAGTCCAGGAGCGACTCATCAGGCCTATGACCAAAACTCCTTCAGAACGAAGAGTACCCACTACTTAAGAGACATAACCCCCAAAGAATGGATTATGCTGGCTACCCTCATTCAGCAAGTCAGCTACACTGCATAAAGAGGAAGAGAAAGAACTTTTAACTCTTGTTATTTAATACTGATCTTACTATAATGATACTCTTGATAATTCTTAATAATGCTCTGGCATAAATGGAATTAATCCACATAATCAGGAACCTCCAGATTTCAGCTTTATTTTCATCTGGATTTAAAGGCATTACAGAGAAAGGAAATTCTGAGAGTATCTTTTGTGCTTTCAGACCGAAGTTAGATACATGAAAGTAGTTCTGAATCTCAACTGAGTATTTGTGTTTATCTCCACACTTTGCATGTCATGTGGCTTAAATTGGAAATCTAAAATCCTGTTCTAAATATGTCTAGTTGCAATAATGTTCCATTCCTTATAAGGGTACTTTAAACAGTAGACTTGTACAGGTAACTAATTCTTACCCTTTTAAATAACAGTGGTTTATAGTTTGAGCTATTTTAAAAGGAAAAATGTCTTAAAATATAAAATAATATTCTGAAATAGAAAATATTACATAAGCTGTTACTTACATGGACACAACATTATGAGCATGAAATCGCTTACTAGACTCCAATATAGTGATACTGTCTGGAGACATTGACATAGGATTGTTCCTCCTTCTTAATGGCCCTAGTCTCCTATAATTTTTGAGTTGCTTATTATAATTTTCTTCCTTCATTCCTTAATGTTTGACTCTTCCCCTAAATACTTGCCGTCTCAACATCCCAGATTCTAGAATCCCTCAGAAGTCAATACCAAATCCACTCGTCTTGTAAATACTGAAAACACATGAATAAATCATTAAGATTACATTTAAAATATGCCAGCAGATCGTCTCATTTTAATTTTTTTACATATATGATGGCTAATCCAAGGGAATGTTTTGTGCTTGCTTTTAAATTTTTGAGAGGGGCTCCTAGGTGGCTCAGTCAGGTAAGCATCAGACTCTTGGTTTCGGCTCAGGTCATGATTTCATGGTTCATGAGATCGAGCCTCTCATTGAGCTCTAGGCTGATGGCGCAGAGACTTCTTTGAATTCTCTCTCTTCTCTCTCTCTGCCCCTCTACCCACTTGCTCACTTGATCTGTCTCCCTCTCAAAATAAACAAACATTAAAAACATTTTAATTTTGGAGAAACACTTAATTGTAAAGATAATTCATTAAATATTACCACCATTTGACTATCCCCTAAAATTTGTATGGGTTGAAGACCAAACCACCACTAAGTTGCTAATTTCAGGGACATATCAACTGCCAGGCTCCCTGCAGTTTGCAGGATAAATTGAACTGATCTATACAGAGTTCTGTATGTATCCCAGAAAGTTTATGGAAAAGAGAGGAGAGATAATGAATGTTCTTGGAAATATGCACGCATGTATGCAAACAAACAAAAATGTACCAGCCAGGAAAGAACGCCACATTTTTTCCCTGAAAATGTTCAGGGCACTTGGGATGAGTGGAGTGAGAAGAGATTGGTAAAGGTTGTAAAAAGAGTTTTGTGAGGAAGGACTTCTTTCCTGAAGTGAAAGTAGATGGAGTTTGGATGGCTTCTCCATTAATTAGATTCTCCATTAGATTCACTTCTGAATCTAAATTGCTTTAAACTATTTTTTAGTATGTTTAGGTTCCTTGAGTTCTTGTTTTTTGCTTTCGCATTTTAGGACCTTTATTTCCAGCAATTATGCAACTTGAATCATAGTCCCAGGCAGTTTTGGTATATGGAAAGCACATCACACATGCACACACACAAATCCCAAGATTCTAGATGTATTTTGCAATTAAATAACAAAGTATTTTGCAGCGCCTGGGTGGCTCAGTTGGTTAAGTGTCTGAGTCTTGATTTCAGCTCAGGTCATGATCGCAGTTGGTGAGATTGAGCACCACTGTGGGCTCTACACCGACAGCATGAAGCCTGCTTTGGATTCTCTTTCTCTCCCTCTCTCTCTGCCCCTCCCTGGCTTATTCTCTCTCTCTCAAAATAAATAAACATTTAAAAAATAAAAACAAAAATTAAACAAGAAATTAAATGACAAAATATTTAAATGCTATTCTATGATGACTTAAAATAAACACATGAGGGTTAAATATAACCCTCTCTTGGTGGCATGTGCACTGTCATCAGCTATGAAGCAACTTGCAGTTTTTGCTAATGCTTTGTCTGAATAGGACATATCTTTCTCAAAATCACCTATTTTCATGATATATGAATTATATTTCTTGGTCCATCATGCTTTTATGTGTGTTTTAAATAATGGAATAGGATGAACATTACCAAAAAGTGGATGTGTTGCCTTTATTTTGCCTGAAAATATTTTTATGAAGATTTGAGATACACAAGCAATATAAACTTTTTACGGACTGTTGCATTTTTAATTACTGTTCCATTGAGGTAGAACTTCGAGTTTAATTTGTTGCAAGGTATTTGTATCGAAAGCCTTGTCAGCCCTCAAGGGAGATATCATTTTAAAGTTAATTCCTTTCAGTATATGGGTCTCTGGAGTAGGATAAATATTACAGTATTAAGTACTTGTAGAAAGCTAAAACAGTCTCTGTGGGATTCTTTCTTGATAAATGCAGTTAGTGAAAAAAAGTACCACAATGGTGTTATATATAAAAGAGACCCCTTTGTCATTTGTTAAAGATATGGTTATGTCAAAACCACAGGATTCACAGTATTAATGAAAGGTTTGCCTTTTTTTTTTTTTTTTTTTTAAGAATTGCCTTAAGCTTGAAGAAAACCTAGCTGGAGTCTTTTTCTCATAACTTTTTTTTTTTTTTTTTTTTTTTTTTTTGAGATAGAGAAACAGTGAGTGGGTGAGGAGCAGAGGGAAAGGGAGAATTTTAAGCAGGCTCCATGCCCAGTGAGGAGCCCAACTTGGGGGTCGATCTCACAGTCATGAGATCATGAACCAGGCTATAATCAAGAGCCAGAAACTTAACTGACCAAGCCACCCAGGCACCCCTCTCATTCGCTTATTCTAAATAAGTCACTTCAGATTTAGCTATAGATCTTTATTTCTTACAGTGTTGGATCAAAAATTTGGTGAGTATACATCCTTTACAAGTGCTAAATTGAGCCAGAACAATGGAATGGCCTACAGAATCTTGAACTGAACTTTTGATAGTAATAGAAATATATTCCAATTATTGAATAACCATTGGTATTGAAGCCCTTAAATGCTTTAGAGAGTCATGTAAATATCTTTGGAAGTGTTCAGCTAAGCTCACTGTGTATTTGATGGATATCTACCCACTAAGTCTCAGAGAGAATCCAAAATTCCTGGTTCTAGTTGACTCTGGTATAACCTTTGAAGAGCTCTGTTTTTACTCTTATGTGTTTGTTTCAGTTGGCTTCAAACTCTACTTAAACCTCTTTCTCTAACAGTGGTTATGATCCTTCTCAGAATGTCTTATTTAAAGTTTATAATGTTGCTAAATTTTTGATAAATACAAAAATCCAAAAAGTGTAATAGACTTCCTTTAGTGAATGATACTTTTCTGAGAAAGCCAAAGGAAACAAATGGTTTTTTCACCCAACCAAATGAATTGAAATTCTATCTTATGCTGTGTCAGAGAGATTTCTACGCAGAGCGATTTCTTTCTAGCCTCTGTTCCTTTGGTTGTCCATATTAAAATAACTACACATAGTGAATGTTGAGTGGGCCACTAAGAAAAAAACCTGTAGAATATTTGGTTTTCTTAACAGTTTAGAAGACAACTGGTAAAATTACTCATAAACATGTACAGAAGTTCCAGTAAGACTTTCTGGAAGATCTTCAATATTCTGTTTAGAGTATTGTATCAAAGTACAGCTGACCATTGTAAACTACTGACTGTGGCTTTCATAAAATGTGCTATCAAGAAGTTAAATGGATGTGATTAATATTTATGACACTAAAACCTTTTATTCTCACAGCTTTTATATAGCAAGTGTTAGAAACTGAAGAGTACTTACTAATTGAGATCACTTTTTTTTTAATGTTTTATAGTGTCCTGATTCAGCATGTAAGCAGGATTTATTAGCCTACCTTCAACGAATTGCTTTGTATTGCCATCAGCTTAATATCTGCAGCAAGGTGAAGGCAGAAGTTCAGAATCTAGGAGGAGAGCTCATTGTGTCAGGGGTAAGCTGGGAGTTGGGCTTCACAATTAAAGTTCCCACTGTTGTGCTTCCAAGGCAAGCATTCTTGGCAACAGTACTGCTAAAAACACCAAACTACAGTGATTCATGGGGAGTTTTTTTTTTAAATAAATGTTATCACCATTATTCCAGACCTTACAATAACTCACAAAGAGCAATTTGATTTTCCAATTACCCCATGTTTATACTAGCCTTGTAAAATCTCCATTCTTCACAAGAAAACTAATTTTGTAGTCTGGAAACTCATTGCCAAGCTTTGACTATTATAATTATTTGGAGCTTTTGCACATTTACTCATTGTGAGTCTACTTCCCTTTGTTAGTCCTAGTAATTTTCACTCTCTGTTCAGGAGCCAGCCTCTCTATGTGTGGATTGTGTTCACATGTTAGAGATGATGAAAACAATAGGAATTCATTCATCAGGTTCCAATGCATACTAGGTTATCAGTAACCCTTGAAAGCCAGAAAATATTCAAATTTAATACAGGTTGATGTGCTGTTGCCAAAAACTAACATAGTTGTCAAACACTAACAATTATGTCTTCTTTGCTTAATCACTCCGGTGTTTCCCTTAGTATCTGGTCCATTTTCATCAAATATAAAGAAATAAGTTTGATTAATAGAAGAATTATGATTTCTTGGCAAGATTTCCAAATGTATGTGATGAGGTTCTTCACCTTGGCTTCTCCTCCCTCTGTCCCCTTCTTTGAACACGAGGTGCCATCTATTGTAAACTATATGCAAATTCCAAAGTGTGGCTCTGCCACCTTTAGTTCTTTTCCCAGTCAACGATGATGCTGCCATTTTAAGTGTGACATTACTGGGAACATCACATTATCAACATGGTGAATGCCTTTTGAAAATCAGACGAGTCATGAAGCTCAATTCTCAATTTTCAGAAATTCAACAGTTTGACCATTTGATAAAAATATATGGAAAAATCATCTTCAACGGTTTCAGGTTCTGTATTATTTGGGTGGCAGAAAACAGCTGGGAAAAGAGCTGATCTGGCTTGCATGGAGATGCCATCTGGAAAGCCTGTTCCATGCAGTTTCACCTAGAGTCCGATAAATTGGCTATTTTGTGCCTCTTCCCAAAGCATAGTCACCTCTTTGCATTTCCAAAACGATCCTGCTTCAACATTCTTCAACAACCAAGAGCAATCTGTCTTGCAATGTGTCCTTTCTGCCGAGTTGGTAATTACCCAGTTTCTCTCTGCCAAGAAGTGATCAAAACATTGCATATCCCTTGCTTCTTTTCTTATCTTCAGACTCGATGGTATAGTTTCCCATACCATTCGGCTTTCATGTCCATCTGTATATAGCACCTGTGGAACTGAGTGCTTTTTGTTTAGCTTGCCTTGTGTGCTTTCATTTGTCACTTTCCAAATCTTATTATTTACATGGATGCACAAAGCATCTTTGTGGATCTCAGAGTCCACAACCTCATTTAGGTGATATTTTACTGGCAGAGCTGTTCTCCATTATCCTCTCAGTACCCATTGTTCATCACTGCTTCCCGAGCATCATTTCCATTGTCTTTTCCTCATTTAGATGTAGTCCAAACCATCACTGGCTTTTATCACTTGCACTGTTGGCATTTGTAGAGGTGTTTGAGATTGAGAACACCATCAAGAAGCCTGTTTCCTTCTTTGAGTCTTATTGGCAAAGTTCATAAATCCTTGCATGGGAGAAGGCTTCTTTTTGAGGAATGTTATATAACTTTATAATAGTTTTGAGTCAAATGCATTATAAAGGTTTGCTATATATTGCTCAGTTTTGGACCTGCTCTTGGCCTCCTCATTTTTTCAAAGCTTGATTGCTATTTGGTGCCATACCTGCATCTGTAGTCTGCTGTCTTTGCCACTTCTGCGTCCATCTTATTCTTCATCCTCCTTCACTGATGGCTAATGGAGAAAAAATACCAATGTGTTTCTTTTGCAAAATAGCCACAAATGACTGCCTTCAAAGTTCTGAAAGAGTCAAGAATGTAAGACCCCATACACACAAACTTTCAATGATTTTGCCAAGAAAAATGTGTCCATACCTAGGGCCCCATTTATTTTGTTGTCTGGCATGACAAAGTTGCTACATTTTTAGGGATAAACTACTATAGTATTATATATGAGAGAGAGAGAGAGAGAGAGAGAGAGAGAGAAATGCTTAAATAATGGGATTCAAGGCTGTGGCTTCTTTTCTGAAATAGAGGAAAGCTCCCAGGAAGGTATATTTGTTAGTATCAAAATTTCCCCTAAAATAAGAGATTTGGATAGCTTATTTCCATTTTTCCAACAGAAATGACTTAAATCTCAAAGCTGAGAGCTGTGTTTTTAGAGCCGTGAGCTAGCATGATGAACAGAATGCACATGTGCACAGTTATGTATGATGTCAGCATGTGTATGTTTTATGTGATTCTGTGTGTACTAACTGGGAAAGGCTTCTTCTGTTGTATCTGCCTTTGGCTTGAGAGGTGGGGCAGGAAAACTCAACAGGTCATAGGCTGGGGACAATGGGTGCAAAAGTTCTTCTTGTGACACGATGGGGAGTTGGAGAAATAACACAATCCTGGATATATGCTTACATGTGCTCAATCATACAATTGCTGTCTAAGAAGCACTACTAATTTTCTGTCTGGAGATATGTTTTTAAAAGTTATTGGCTTAAATCCTTCTCAACAGGCAAAAGGTGCCATTCCTACTAAATCTCAAAGTAGAAGATGCATTTGTGAGCCAATTCAGCTTACGCCATTTGTGTGGTTGCTAAGGAGGTCAATGGGGAAGAGAAAATCTAAAAAAACAAACAAAAAAAACCAAAAAACAAAAACAAAAAAACAAACAAAAAAAAAACCCAAAAACTAACAGTGACAGAAATGTTAAAGTGAAAGTAGAAGAAACTGAAGTCCAGAATATTAAACATCCATTAGTTTATAAATTGGCTTTATTGGCTTAGTGTTTGTTTATTTAATCTCTTAGGTCAGTTTACATGCTTTTTGGAAAAAGGAATGTTGAAAGAAGAGGAAGAAATGAGAGTAGGATAGGAGAGAAGAGGCATGAAAGAAGAAAAAAAAAAAGAAATTTAACCATAGCGTATCGTAAATTATTTTAGTGAAGGTAATATCCCTTAAATGTGATAGCATTATATTCATCATGGCAGAAAAGTTGAGCAAACTTTTTTCCAAGTATGTAAATATATTTTGCATACAAGTAAATTCCAAAGCTGTGATGCGGATATTACTTGTATATTTGATGGTTGTGTTTTTAATTAATTTTTATTTACTAGGTTTCAGAGGATTTAATGGATTCTTTTAAATGTAAAAATGAAGATGTACACATGGATCTGAAGACATAAAAATCATTCTAAATAACCTTTGATTATTTTTACCCTAACATTTGTACTTCGTGAATTTTTCTGAATGAGATTGGAAACAGTAAGGTGGAATTTAAGAATGTAGAATGCTGAACATCAAACATTCTGATAAATCTGAGAAATTGCGCCTTACTATTATTATTATTATTATTGTTATTATTATTATTATTTGAAGTTCAACTACATCAAGAGTCTCATTATAACAATGAAGTCAGAACAAAAGAGCAATAACCCTACCCCGGACAGGAATTCACTGTTTAGGTCAGAGATGGAAGGACACAAATTGTAACTTATAGTTGACCCCACATAAAATGCTACAAATTTTGAAAGATTTTATTGCATTTAAATGTCTTTTTTTCATATTAACAAAATATAGGAGCAGAGTTTCGAGGTGGGGATATTAGTTTCCTCAGACTGACTGAATGGAGCCCTGCCCTATTCCTGAGGAATGGAGTAACCTGCCCTAATGTGCACTTTTGTTCTTTGCCATTTAAATCTCTCCTTTCCAAATTTAAATCTCTCTCAATTGGGTTGTGGAGAGAAGCTTGACAAGGTGAGAAAATATAATTTGTGATGCTGGTAGGATTTGAATTGTTAAAGAAAAATATTAGAGAATAAGGGGTCAATTACAGTCCTTATTGCCTGTTTCACGTCATTAAAAAAAATGGACTCAAAATCAACATGAATGTTCATGGTAATAAATGAAAACCATTAATACACTACTAGAAACTGATAATGGCCAAATCAATCCTACCTGACTATGGCATATAACCAAAGATACATATGTGCATGTGCACAAACATGCACATACAACAAATACACATGATTTGATATTTACTCTATTATCCTCAAATAAGCAGTAATCAGGAACTGAACAAGTGGTTGACAACTGTGACACATCTGATCCAAGAAAATTTAGGTAAAAGAAAATGTGGGAATTATTTGTACAGTGCTATATGTATTATATCTTTTAAAATATATATTTTATACACTTATATTACATATATTTAAAATATATTTTTAAAATGTGATTTGTTGAGATGAGAATTGCATTTTATTTGAAAAGTTCTATATTTCCTCTATAAAAATAGTGTTAGTATTTTATAATGATACGAAGCAGTCATTGGAATTAGCATTGTACCTACTTATGTAACCTTGTACTTTAAGCAACACTTTTTTGGGGAAAGAGTTTTTTATATATATATTCTGATTCTGTTTATTGTCAATTCTTGATCTCCACTGATCAGAGTGTAGTAGTAATGGAAACAAATCTAAATTGCTATTTCAATTTGGATTTGAAATACATTTCTCTGCTTCACTTGAACAAAAGGGTATGTGTTCAGGAAATTAACTGCAGTTACAAAGAATTTTCTCCAGATTTTTCAGAGGGTAGGCCATTAAGTATTTGGGCTTAACAGACTTTCCTGAACTATGCAACAGTAGGAGAGGCCAGATCTAGAGACAGTAAGATTAAAACAAACTTTAGATTATAAATCTGGATGGAAAGATGGTGGAAATACTCTGTAACACTAAGAAAATTAAACAAGTACTTATCATTGGCAGAATGGCCATAGTTCTTTGCATATACTTTACTACTAAGATGGGTTGCTGAATAATTCAATCTTTCTCTGAAAAACCTAACCTCCTCAATCTGTTATGACAGTAAAACTATAACCATTTTTAAGTTTTGATTCCTGCATTAAGTCTTCCTCTGTTACATTTATATCAGTGTACATGGCCATTGATTTTGTACAACCTAAATTATGCAAACCTTCAGAGAAAAATAACCCTTAAGTGATTTTTCAGTGCAGATTCTTTCTCCCAGTGTTATAAAGGTGACATTTGACAAACTCAAGGTATTACATGTGGAAGAAGTGGGAAATGAGGAATGTTATAAGTAAAAATTTCCTTGGGTGCCAGGCATCATAACAAGTTTTGAGTCTAGTATACCACACCTGTATAGGTGTCTCCCTGAATTTAAATAGTCTTTGTGCAAAGGAGGATGGTGTATTGCTCTGTTAAAGAAGCTCTTTAGTTACATACTTAGTGACAGTGGCCCTAAACCTATCAATTTGATCAATTCTATGCATTGAAAAAAATCAGTTTTTTCACTGATGAAATTAAACTGATTTGTTTTATGCATAGAAACAGACTTTATATTCTAATGCTCTCATTTTAAAGTGAGAAAACAGACTCTCCTGTGGCAAAATTGGAACACGAACCAAGCAAATAACTCTTTACCACAGCTGGAAGCATGGGTTGACCTAACTTGGATCTACTCAATGGATTAATTTGAGTGCATCACCTGAACCTGTACTCTGAGGCATTTATACTTTGGTCTGAGGGCATTCATTATTGCTCGTCAGAGGAGAAGTGGCTAGTGGCTTTAAGAAGAATGTCTCTGCCTCAGAAATGTCAGTGCCATTACTTGTCATTCAGTCAGTGAACTTCCATTTCTTTAGGTTTTAAAGCTATTCAAGTTTTGAAAGCCTCTAATCAAAAAGAAGGCAAGTGATCCACACCTTAATCTATTCCCAGTTAATGTTTTGGATCTCAGTTCATATTCAGAGCATTATTTGGCAGCCAACGACTAGCAATATTTTGTGAAAACTTGGAAATTAGACATATGGCAGGTACCTGGATGAGGGACATTAATTTTGCATCTTTTGATATCTGTGAGACACAGGCAAACCTATTTAAGCCGTGCTGGTTTATAACATTTTCCCATGAGACCTATTCTAATTTTGAGATGCTAGTTGTTATCATTGATTTCATTGTTAGATGTTGTTTATTAATATATTTTAAATAATGTCTAGTGTCTTAGGAGCTGTCTCCTCATTTTTAACTAGTTGTCAATATGTGAGAACAAATCCAGAAAATATCTGTTCCCTTAAGTTGAACCAAGTTATTATGGGAAGCTACAGTGTGGGGTAGAATACCTTTATGTTTGAAATAGTATCTGTAATTTAGTGTATGCTTTCTGGTTTTCCTGTGTACACTTGGATATGTCAGCTCTAGTCAAGAAATACATTATTTTGAATTAGTTACCTAAATCCATTGTGATGTTTTTGTTTTTTTCTTATTCCTACTTGGATATACCTCAAGAATTCCTGGATACTGAGGCAGTTGGAAGAAAAAGAAGCTAAAATGTGAATAAATTGATACAAGAATATACACATAAATAGAAGATAAATATTAAAATCATACACTAGATATTATCTGGGGATCTTACTGATTTTGCACCATTTTCAGTTACCTCAGATGACTCAAACTAAAGCAAATTAAGAGACTCTATAGGAAAACTGAGACAAGATTTTATGTTTGGTATTGGATGTGATGAAATTTTTTGACAACCATATTTTTCTAGAAAAAGGTTAGTGTTTCTGTATGTTGTTCCTAAGTTCTAATGACAAACCAACAATCCGAGCTTCAATGAGTTGTATTTCCTTTTCACATAGTACATTTTCTGATTCGTTGAACAACATTTCTATGGTGCTCCAACTAAAAAGGCACAGTGTTAAATATCTGTAGGGTGAGGATATTCAAAGTCCTTTCTCTCTAATAGCAAATAATTTCCATGAAAAAGGATAAGGTTTTCTGTCCATTGTGCTTTTGTTAGATTGTGTAATCCATTGAGTTTTCTTTTTTCCATTTAGTTTCTCATCTTACTGTTTAGCATTCTCAGCAAGAATAGCAGGGTGTCTGTTGATGGCTATCTCTGTGTATTCACTGTTGTTCTTGGTTTACTATATTCTAGAAATAAAAGCATGTTTAACTTACTATCTTCTGCATTCTGTCCCTACAGATTTTGTCAAATGCTTTCTCCAGCTTAATTTAAATGATTTATAAAATACAGCTTTTATCACAGCCCTTAGGAGAGAAATATGTGCCATGTTATGGCCCATGTATCTTACAAATAGGAAAGACTTCTGGATGGGCAGTGTGTAGTTTTCTTAGTTTAGATTTCTTTTACTGCTTCGGAACATATTGTCTTACTCTATCTTCAACAGTCATTTTCTTTCTGGGCAATAAATATATTTCAAATATTTCATCCTAATCCAATTTTCTTGAAGGCAAGCTTACTTAATTTGGACTGTAATCTTTTCTTTCATCATCAATACTACATCTTACATTATTGCTTTTCTCTGAATACCTTCATCTGTGCAGATGCCTTGCTGATAATGAACTTGAGTGGAACTCTGACTAGATCTTCTGTCAAATCTGCACAATCTGTATCTTGACCTCTTTCATCCATTTCCTTTTGCAAATCTATTTCTCAACTGAGAGAAGTTCCTGGAGAAGTTCCAGGCAGCATCATCTTCTAAGAACCATATACTCTTTTAAGCCCAAGGCTATGTATGTGAGACACTATCATAAAACAAACTCAGAACAGAATCTCTTTATCTAGGAACTCCTGATTAAAATCCATTGCTATCAAAATTGTTTAGATTCTCTATTGCTGAGATATTTCTCTTTAATAATAACATTTTGGTCAGATTGCATGCCAACTGCCTGATCATGTCTTACACAATGAATTACTTTATAAAGACACCTTTTGATTATTCTTTTGGAGTACACAAATTATCCCACCTGACTTTTCTTGATCTTTTGCACTAAGTTACACAAATACGCCTTTTTTCAACAGACGAAACCAATCCTACGTCTCTTTGATCAGAATAAAATTATAACCATGACTTCAGTAATGGAGTTTCTTGACTCAAATCTTACAATCATTTCATATCTTGTCTTGAAAGGCTAACTCATCCATTTATGTGATGTCATAGAGAGTATGCATCAAATCCATAATTGTAGTGACAGTGTTCATAAACAATGTCAAGTGGCTAAATCCTAAGAAGAATTGGAAATTATCTGATCCTGGCATTGCATTCTGTGTCAAAGAAAGTTCATTTTGGTTTTTCTTAAACTAATCTCATAACCAAAGACATTATTGCAATCAGTCATACTAAATCACCTAAAAAAGTCAGCACAGTTCACCACTCTGCATCCTTTTGATGCAGCCTAGTTTTGCATTGGGTTCCTGAAGTCATGCTCCATTTCCAAGTAAGCAATAGATAATAAGAAACATCAACAAATTATAAATCTAACTTGTTTTCTTTCAATAGTTAAAAAGTGTTTAACTCCATTTTTATTCTGATATATTAACATTGGCAGATATATACCTTTTTTGTTGTGTAGTAATATTGTTAAGGTGTTTCTTGGAAGAATGAACAATTGCAATCAGTAATCTTATAATAACGACCTTTAAATTTTGTATGAAAGGTGAGATGACACAAATAAGCTTCTAATACATAATAATCATTTTTGAAACTGAAAAATAAAGATAAATGAATAGCACGTTCCCTATAATGGGAAAATCAGGAGATGCCTAATTTCTAAACAAATGGGATCATCATAAAGCATAAAAAAGCAAGGATAAGCCAACTAGTCAATGATCCAATGAGTAAAAATAGGAAGAAAAGAAAACTTCATAGGGCCATTAATTGTGAAAACTCACACAATAAAGCTGTTGAATATAGAAGCTGAATTTAGATTTAGAATTACTGAAAATAGAAATACAATAATACAAGAAGGAAAACAAGCAGGATATCACTGCTTTCTCTAATAAGTACAGAAAACATCAAATACTAGAAAAATTCCATTTTTTAATTAATGCCAGATATTTTTTTCTATTGTATTTAATTTTCTGAAGAAATTATTTAAATGCCTCTAACATTTATTTCGAAGTAAAATATGGGAGTAATGTTGCCAAATCCATTATCAGTTTGAATTTAGTAGCATCTATGTTTCAAAATGCTCCCTAATCTACCAGTTTTGCTTAATTAAAAAAAAATATGTTTATTTTTGAGACAGAGAGAGACAGAGCATGAATGGGGGAGGGTCACAGAGAGAGGGAGACACAGAATCTGAAGCAGGCTCCAGGCTCTGAGCTGTCAGCACAGAGCCCAACGCGGGGCTCGAACTCACGGACCGTGATATCATGACCTAAGCCGAAGTCGGATGCCCAACCGACTGAGCCACCCAGGTGCCCCCGCTTAATTTTTAAATTGTGATCATTAATACACTTACATATTTCATGATCTAGAAATGGCAGGATTAAAAATGGAATTATATTGGCTTAAAACATAAGAAAAAATTTTTAATCATGAATATTGGTTATCTACACACAGAAACATGCTTTGGGCTTTACCCATTTATGATGCCATGAACTGTAAACTATAATTTTGAATCTTTTACTAAAATATTTTCTGTGGGAATAGTGAGTTTCACTTTTCATATATTGCACTGGGCAAATGAAGATCTGGCTTCCATGTGGATGGTTTCAGAACCTACCTGCTCTTTGAAACTACTCCTTCCTTTTGTCATATTACCCACTCAACAACTTTGAGTAGTTCATAGTTTTTTTAACTTCTAAATCTCCATTTAAAATAAAAATACCTTAATGTTCTCCACATTATTCTCCCATAGTGCCTAATTTACCACCACTCCCCCACCCCCACCCCCGCAAAGGACTCAGATGTTAAACAAAGCGATAACAATATGACTATACCTTTAATGCATGTGACACACATTTGGTCAGTTAACATCACTGGGTAACTTAAATTTGACCTCTGAGAGTGGTAGTGCAGGGACCTTATGGTTATGGAAATCTTCCCATTCGATTTTTCTCCAGTTTTGAAGGTGGGCTTTATTTACCCCCTTTACATATATACATATATATGTTATATTCACTACACAGAGAAAAACTGGTCAAAATTGTCAGTAATATTTCATGCAGAAGGTAAAATCTTAAGAAGTAGAAATAGGCATTGGTTATTGGCTTATCTTTTAAAATGTGCCTGTCACACAGCCCCTCCTTGGGTACAAAAAGGAAGAGTAAAAAGAATTGCAGTTGTAGCAACAATGAATTCATTAGTTCTTCAGTGATTCCAATGAGAGAGGTAAGTATCCTTTTAGTATCATGTACTGGCTGCACATGCAGAGGCCAAGGGCTTAATGAAGGTCACACAGCAGGGCAATGGAACTTCCAAGAAAGACATCTGAGATTCCCCACATACTGTTCCAAGCTTTAAGAGCTGTAGCCCTTGCTTTCTCTCTTGGTGATCTTCAATGCTTTAAATAGGGGATTCATCCCCTTTGAACCCACAACGATTGTCCCCTACAATGCCTGACAAGGCAGGGTGCTTCTTCATCCTCCTTCTCCAAAATGGTCCATTTATCTGTTCAAGAGAGCCAATGAGGAATTCATATGGCTGGGCTGCTTAATATCACAGATGCCCATCCATATCTCTTTCAGCACCTAATTCCTTCATATGCCTCTTTCTCCCAATGACCCCCTCCCTCTTCCACTTCCCCAATCCCTTCCCAATAGGGTACGTTTTTTTTTTTTTTCTCTTGCTCTCTCTCTCACTCACTCTTTTCTGTATCTCTCGGAAATCAGACAGGAGTTCAGAGCACTTTCACTACCTTTTATGAGGTAGATTGTGATGTCATAGATGGGGGCAGGGCTAGTCAACTTTCTACCCACCTCCCAACCTGTGCTGAGGGAGCTCCGATCGGGAGTGGAAGCAGTGATTCCTCCATGGTGAGTAACTTTGCTTTCTAATGTAATCTGTTTCATTGTAAACATTAATTTTGAAAGCAGGTGGATGGGGTTTCAAAGAAGTAAACATACGACCACTCAAGTCTTCTTTACTTACTATTTGGGCAAATGATCTATTTATTTATTCTTTGGGCAAAGGATCTATTTATTTATTCTTTGTATGAGTCAAGAATTACATAGCACAAATACATTCTTCAAGCATGATCTAAACTTGAGAAGGAAAAATGGTATTTCATTCCTTTATTTCTTAGTCTTTCTTCCCATTGGGAGTGAAAGTCATTGCATATGTGGAATGAACCCATTCTGTAGTCCTTTGGTGAGCTTTAAGGAAGGCTAGTTAAGAGTGTGCATTCTTCTTTGTTTGAAAGATTACAGGGTCATAAAACATCCTTAATTGATGTTGGCCCAGAGAATCAGTCTGCTCTTCTAAAATTATGGGGTAAAATTGTGAAGAAACTGATACATAAAGAATTAATGAACTTGGTTTTGATGTAAACAAATGAAAACTTTCTAATGCAAAGACTAAAATATTTATGAAAACAAAGGAGTCCCCACTCTTGCAAGATTAAGAGTGAAGCCATTTCAAGGCGTTACTACCAAATTTGCTACCTTTTTTTGTTGATGTTGCATGTCGTAACACTGATGCTGTTTTGTAAGTTCTCTTCATAGTTAGGAGCTGTGAAATGTCACTGTTCTTTGTTTCATTTGGGTTTCTATATGCTGATTAATTCTTTTGTATGCCTTAGTATTTAGAAAGAAAAGATAACTGGAGTGAGCATTTTTCCTCCACTTTCCTTATTCTCTCCTGAGTACTTATTAAAACTGTCAAGATACCAGCTTTTATATAAAAGGGCAAAATAAGTTCATGGAGGTGGTTAAATCTTTAAGGGATGCTGAAAAGCATCGGGGTGGGTGTTTTTAAAACAGTTTGGACCATTAGAATGTGAGGCCCTGTTACTTTTCATGGGGTGGGATAAAAGCTTCTTTGTGTGGATCATGGGTATTAGGAAATGTATTAAGAGGGTATCATTCATTTTTTTTTTTTCAAATTATACATCCCTAGTTAACTATGTGTGGATATTGGTGTTGGAAAATTGGAGGCAGTTTGAAAGGTGGAGTCCTTTCTCAGCATTAGCTTTTCTGTTATGCCAAGACCCTCTCTCCCTCCTGCCCTGCCAAATTATGCATTCCTTACAGCTCAAATGCACTAAGGTTAATACTGTTTTTTTTCATTACCTGGGGAAGAGTAGCATGGCAACTTCTCAAGTGATTTTCCCACCTACGCTTTCTAACTTAAAGAAGTCACTGTAATAGTAGGGATTTCAGGCACAATAAGGAAAAATGGAGCCATAACTAGCAAATAGGAATACTTAGCTGATAATTAACTACAGTCAACTTAATACTGCAATGTGGGTAACAATGCCAAAGTCTTATATGTTGGGTGATCCCTCTCAAGTCTTTGGCCTACCTTCCTTTAAAACTGCTAATCCCCTCAAACCCAGGTAGGAGGAAACCTTCGGTGCCAGAAAAATATAATGTCTAATCATAGCTCAAGTGTTTAATGTCTTTTATCAACCCCTCATACAGCGGCCAGGTAAGAAATGCTCATATTTTACAAACCCTTGGAATATAATCATCTTTAAACTTCGTGAGTTAAGAACAGTTGTGTTGTGCACTTGTGCAAATTCAGAGAGTCTATCATGGAATGCATTATGCATGCACTTGTTTATCTTCATGTGCATGTTTCATTTATAGTGGTGTTCATTATTTTTAAAATCCATTTGTATGTATCAAAACTCTAATTTAAAAATACTACTGTATATTGTGCTATAAACAAAACAATGAAGTGTAACAGTAATTGCATTAATTTAGGGTCTCAACACTGGCGTCATAGTTCCATTTCTGTCATTGACTAATTAGGTGACTGCAAGAAAATTACATAGATCATTTAGGTCTCCATTTTCTCATTGTAAAATGATGATAGGTCATCTATGGGATATATCTTAAAGTATCCCTGCTCTAAAACTGTATGGTTTTATAATATATTTTTTAAGAAATTGCTTACAGGAAAAAGACTGATTCATTGATGAGACATTGTTTTTGTAGGAGACATATAATTGTATAGACCAAAAAGAAAATTTCAGTCCAAAGTTGGTCTTAGAATGTACCCTATATTTGATGGAATGTTACCAAGTGGGCCCCATTCTTTTAAATGGACAATATCAAACCTGTGACGTTAGCTATGTGTTGGTTTGGAAGACTGATTTGTTTTTCTAACTCCATAATTTTGTTGTTCTGATTATTTGAGATAAAAAAAATCCTTATCTACTATGTAATGGACAGATTTAGGTATCATTGGGACTATAAAATTAAAAAAAAATACTTCTGCAGTATTGTGGGAATTCCTTTGTAGTGTTGGGAAGGGTTGATGAGTAGGGAATTGGTGGGTACTAATGTGTTATGGGGGATAAAAGACATGTGGGGCCTGGCTTCTGCTCTTGAGGAATGTGCAACCTTTTTGGGTGTCCAGATACGGGCCAAGTGTCAACTTAGAGGTGAAGACAGAACATGTCTAAGAACTAAGATGTATCCCTGTGGTGTTGGGTAGACTGGATTGCACTGGGAAATTTTTGTGAGAAGCTGAGGGCTTCAAGTCATTTGGAACACAATGGTTTAGATTTGTGTTGTTGCATGTAAGGAGGGCAGGGAAGCATTTCAGGTTGACAAGACCATGGAATTGTAAATCTTGCAGAGTAGGTCTTGTGTTTAGATATGGCAAGTATCAAAGCCATGTATCAAAATGTTTGCCTATAGTCCAGCCCCACACTTTTCCTGAGCCCCTTTTCCCTTAATCATATGCTGACTTTACAATATATGATACACCTGTTTAGAAGAATTTAGGAGGCTGAAAGTGAGTGAAGTGCAAAGATTATTAAGATATAATTAGGCAGCCATTGTGTCAGTTACACAAAAGGTCACATCATTACTCACAGCCACAACGGAGGAAGAGAACTAAATAAAAGGGAGGAATTAGGTACAGGTGACTCTAGCACTAAGGCATTCTGATTTTCTGACAAAAGTAGAAAAGGATTATCATTTTAGATAAAGGGATTATATTACCATTGAATCATTTAGAAATGTTGGATGGCCATGAGGAAATGCCCACTAGCTGGAGAATCCATGTAAGCAGGACAATTTTCCAAAGCAAACAGAAGGTTCTCTGTGTACTGAGCAGGAATTATGTCAGACTGCTCTCAGACAGCCAGTGTTGAGCAGGTTTAAACACTAAAACTGCACATTGTTATGTAAGCCTCCTTCCCCAATGCACTTGGAAAGAGGTTATTCATTTGGGCATGATGTGCCAAATTGACAAGAGAAGCACACTTATGTTTGAAAACTTCTCTGCTGCTGTAGATTCATAGGTGGCTTTCAGTGTATACTTAGCATCACTTAGCAGTTTGTTGTATTTCTTGCCATCTAAGTTCCTACTTTGACCTTTTTAATAGACTGGAATTCCATGAGTAGAATTGCTTTATCACCTATCCCAGATTCTAAGGATTTAGTTTGCATCATCCAGTAAAATGTTTCTTAATTTCCTATCATGACATAAAAATTAATTTCTAGAATATACCATCTCAGAAAATACCTTTCAAAGGTGAAATTAGTGTATATGGGAAGGATGAAGTAGTGTGATCAAACTCTGGGTTCTCTTAGAAATAATTTTTCCCAAAAAAGTTCAAGCAGGACTTAGGTAAAATTTAAACAATATAAAGTATTAAAGGAATTTAGAGATATAAGAATTATGTTTGTCTCAAAAGAATAATTGCAAAGATGGCAACTGTTCCCCTGACCTTGTAGTATCTCTAGAGGTGGTTCTAGTATCAGATTATAATTCAACAAATGTTTATTGGGTAAATGATATGTGCTATTTACTGACCTGTGTATGAATATGGAATTAGCATGGAAAACAGACCTATAAACAGTAACTACAATAGATTATTATAATCACTCTAACAGAAATACATACAAAGTGATACAGGCATTCGGAAGAGAAGGGGGAAGAGGAAACTTCATAAAGGGGGTAATATGTTTCTGAACCTTGATGTATAAGTAGATAGTTTTCCAGGTAGAAGAGGAGAGATAGGATTAGCTCAGAAGAGAAATATAATGCCTATAGTTTTTGAGGTATAGATGTATTCTGTGCTAACTGGACCTGAAAATGTCAGAGTTGGATGGAAAGATGAAGAAAAGTAAAAAATGGAGTTAGAGGTTGGGCTACATTGGTTAGGGGCACTGAAGAGTCTACTCCTGAAATCATTGCACTATATGCTAACTAATTTGGATGTAAATTTTAAAAAATAAAAAATAAAACAAGTGAATGAAAAAAAAAGAAGTTGGGGAAAAAGTGGGGTCTGGATGCCAAAGAAATTTTTCTGACCCATTCGGATTTTAATGAGTGTTTCTCAAAGTGAACAAAAGATCATCTGCATGCCAAACCCAGCAAATGGTGGGAAGAGACTGCTAAAATCCAGCCTAAGATACAGACCTGTTGAATTAGAATCAGATTGTAGGGAGTAGGCTCTTAGAATCTATAACTACTCCATCCTACCCCAAGTTTCAGAATCTCTACAAGGCAACAAAACTTAATCATTATGTTTCTGTGTTCTTGTAAAAAGTTTCATAAAAAAGAAACAAAATATTAAGATTAAATATTAGGGAAAATAGGATCTAAAGACAATATAAGAATATTCTTGGGAAAATTGGCTTAAATTTTGATTAAGCATGAAAAACTTTCTAAGAATGGTGATTATTAAGTGTAAAGAATTGCCAAGTGATGCTATTATATCTCCTTGAAGGAAAGGCATAATACTATAAACATTTAAGACTATAAAAATTACATCTTTCATTTTCATGCTCCAATACAAAGAGTTAAAGAAGTCCAGAACTAAGTTTTACAATGGTCCAGAGCAATATTTATTTCTGGGTGGTATTTTTTGGTAGAGCTATTTAGCTACTTTTACATTTTGATTAGGGGAGCTTCACTGAAAGAGAAATGTATAAATAAGCATTAACATCGTGACTGAAAAAATTAAGCATTCATGCTAATACAGAGCCTAATCTATATGACCTATGTTGAAAAATATTAATCTAACTACATGTTTGAATCAACAGTTGTTTGCAAGGGCTTTTTTTTTTCTTCTATTTTTTCTTCATGAATAACAGCTATTATCTTATACCCATCAGTCTGTGTAAAAGTTACACAAGTGTTCAAAGATGCAAGAAAAAGAAAGGCACTAAAGAGGTATTTTATGTTTGGCCAAGACATGAGGATGAACCCTGGTCTGGAAGGAGGTGGCCCTCAGATCACAGCAAGGAGAGTATGTTCTGGATTTAACCTGCTTTGCACACAGGTCTCCTGTTTCAGATTGCCAGAATCTTTTGTAGGCTTTTGAGAACTTGTTTAGCGGTCAAGAGGTGATAGGGAACTTTGGTTTTCTCCATATTCACCTCTGTGCAGACAATTGCAGTAACCACTGTGACAGAGATGGTGATGCTATCACGTACTAGAAGCAGTCGACTGGTAGAGTGCCAGTACCTGCCATTAATTGAGCAAATTGATTTTGGCATGTTTACCTAAAGAACTTTAAAAAAAAACCTTACAGGTTTTTTTGTTTGTTGTTGTTGTTGTTGTTTTAACTAAGGATATGTAGCTCTGTTACTGGCTTTATCACACCAATCCAGGCAAACATAATCTTGAGTGGTTCTTAGAAGATGTGCCAGGAAAAATTATTTACGTGAATAAGGCCTAGCATTTTACCTGAATAAAAGCCAAGCAGAGAACAGTAACAGCCACATGGTTTTGATGTCTGGTACCTAAAAAATAAGTTATAGAGTACACCACGCTCTCTTAAGGTAGATGTTAAAATTACAAGCAAGGTGTTATTGTTAGTTGTGAATTTGGAAACCGACTCTGTCTTTTACAATTTGGGTGCTACTGGGCAACATTCCTAATCTGAGCTTTTGCTTTTGCTTTATAAATTGGAATAGTAATACAGTTAGAAGGACAGTAGGACAATTGTATGTAGTTAATAACATGATTATACTAGCTAAGATGCAGTGAGGGCTCAGTATTTCCAGGCACTGTGCTAAGTATTTTAAATGCACTATGCAATGTGTTTTAACAGTTACCTTGTGGAGGAAACATTGTCCTCCCCATTAAAAATATTAGGAAAATGAGGTTCAGAGAATCGAAGTAACTTCCTGGAAGTCACAAAGTTAGTGACTGACATACTGTGGTGCTTCTATTTTTTTAATGTTTATTTATTTATACATTTTTTAATGTTTAATTTTGAGAGAGAGAAACAGAGCATGAGCAGGGAAGGTGCAGAGAGAAAGGGAGACACAGAATCTGAAACAGACTCCAGGCTCTGAACTGTCAGCACAGAGCCGGATGCAGGCCAAACTCATGGACCATGAGATCATGACCTGAGTCAAAGTCAGATTCTTAACATACTGAGCCATCCAGGTGCTGCTATGACATACCATGATTTTCCTAAGAAGCCTTCCTTGACATTCTCCCACAGCATGATGTGTTGTTTTCTTTCATTCCTAGTAGGGCACTGCAATGTAAGAACTTATTTAATTATATGTCTTCTAACTACTCTGTGAGCTCCATAAGGGTAGGAAATGTGTCTGAGTGTTAAATTTTTCCGTTTGTTGCATAATAAGCATATAAATGTGTGCTTAATACATTAGCTTACTATTTTTTTCTAGTTTAATTAATTCCTTTGTCATTTAAAAAATTTTTCTAGTATATTATGTAGACTTTTTAAAGATTATGGTATAGAAATATACAGAATTTCTTTCAAAATAGCTGAATTAGTCAAATTAGTAATTTATTTCAAAAAGGAATTTAAAAGGGGCCACAGTGACAGAGTTGGTTTCATTTGCTTTCCCACATGAAGGTTATGATACATTAAAATGTTAATTACATCTAGATGTGAAATATTGTCCTTTAATTAACTATCCTAAATTATTAATTCCCAATAATAGTATTAACATTTTAAACAAAACCTTTCACATAATTTAATTAGATATAGATTCAGCTCCATATGCTAAAAACATCCAAATACAGTTATTTTTCTATCACATAGAGTAAGTCTATATGTATGTAGTTCAGGGCCTACATAATGAACTCAGAATCATCAGACACCCAGAGTCCTTCTGATTTATGGTCCCCTCTACTTAGTGTGGGCCTCTATTCTCAAGTTCATCTTTATTTTTTTAACGTTTATTTATTATTGAGAGACAGACACAGGGTGTGAGCAGGGGAGGGGTAGAGAGAGGAGGAGACACAGAATCCGAAGCAGGCTCCAGGCTCTGAGCTGTCAGCACAGAGCCTGACGAAGGGCTCGAACTCATAAACTCGAGATCATGACCTGAGCTGAAGTCGGTTACCCAACCGAGCTACACAGGCACCCCTCTCAAGTTCATCTTTTGATCCAAGGTGACTGCTCGTGTTCCCTCTTTCCGTTTTCCATAGAGAGAAGAAGTGACAGGGTGAAATAGTGTGCTTCCTAGCTGTTGGCACTCTTTAAATTAAAGGGATATCCTAGGCACATCTATTCTCCTACCCCAACAATTTCTGTTTACAGCATATGAGGAGTCTGAAAAATCAGGAGCGATATGCATGGAGTAGCAGTTCTTGCCCATGTATACCCTCCACTAAATAGAACACAAGTATAATTCTGACTTCTAGTAGTTGCTTTGTGACCTTGGGCAAGTGGTTTGATTTCACTGAGCTCCATTTTTCTTAGCTGCAAAGTGAAAATATTAGTATCTACTTTATTGTGTTATTAGAATTGAATTGTTAATATGTGGCACACACTTAGCACAGCGTACAGAATAGACAAGTGCTAAATAAATGGGTAGCTAATTTTATTTTTCCTTATCTTGTTTCTTCTAAAAGATGATAGTCTTTTTGATGACATAAGTGCCTTTTGTTTTATTTCACCATGTCTACTCCAATTAAGCCATTGGATGTGTAGTAGTGAACAACCAGCCAAGGTCTGTCATAGAGGAATCACTTACAGAGAGGTGATAATGGACAACGCAGAAGAGAATGACCTCAACAGAGAAATGAAGTAGTGATTCTCAAGTTACAATCTGTAGAGGAATCACATGGGTAGCAAATAAATTTCTGCTGAGAATTCTGGGTTCTGGCTCCACTGTTCTGAAACCACATCTGAGATGTTTTTGATGCAGAGAACTTATGGATCACACTTAGGGGGAAAAAATTGGTCTAGAAAGTACAGGGAAGAGAGTCGTATACACTGTGGTGAAAGCTTCCCAGTATTGGAAGTCAGTTTGGACCCTTTCCTGGAAAGCCTTTTGGCTTGCTCCATTAGGCTATTTTAGTCTACCCTAGCTTGGATAATTCCTACTTGTAGGGGGCTTGTTGTGGTTGTCCATTGTAGGGTATTTATTAACATCTCTGGCATCTCCTCAATAGATGCTTATAGCAACTTTCCTTCCCCAGTAGTGACAAAGGTCTCCAGACATTGCCAAATGTATCCTATAGGGTACAGGGGCAAAATTGCCCCTGAATACCTATAGTTCTGGTCAATCTTGACCTTTTACCTATAATATACATATTGTTTGAAATGGAGCTTTTTTATTTCTTCCTTCTGGAAGGGTGGAAGATGACAGATAAAATGGTTCCAGACTCATATGCCAAATGCCCATCCCCCGCATGGCAGCAGGGTTTGGATATGCACTTTCCTACAGGCAAGACTCCTGAGAACCCATCACAGTCCTTAGGCCATAGCCTTCATATACCTTTTAAAGGTCTCCATCCACCTCTCTTCTTGTCTACCCCAAATATTTTCCTGTCTTAGAGACATAGGCATTACTACTCTCAAAGGCAATTAAGGATTTTGGTGAGAATGTTGCTTGAAAGAAAGTTTTAAACAGGTAAAATTTCTTCAGTTTCTTGCGTTTTATAGACAAGGTTATTGAGGTTAAAATAATTCAACTGTTTTTATAGCACTTTTTAAAAAAAATCCTTTTCATATATCATTATATATTTAGCCATCCTTTGTATATTGTCTAATCCTTATATAACAAACAACTACATTTTTTTATATATGAAAAAAGCTAAGCAATAGTTTATTTTTTTCCTTAACAAAATAATATTAAGAAGTACATCAGGCCAATGGTCTCTTTGAAATTCAAATTACTTATGCAGTTGTTTTTGAGATAATATTAGCAGTGAATAATTCTGGAAATGCTGAAATTAATGGGTGAGCCCTTGAAACCAAGCAAGTTGTAGGCAGAAATTGATTGTTTCATAGCTAAGCATTAATTTCTTTAAAAGAAGTTTAGAGAGTTCTAACAGGTGGTGACTCCAGATATAACAGAGATCACTCTTTCTTTCAAAGATGTAGCCATAGTACATTTGAAGAATTTGCCTAGGCATTTTTAGTATATCGGGTAAAGAGATAATGAGGTAGCCTTTACATCTTATAATAAATACGGAGGTGATTTAACTTTGTCAAAGGCTAGATTCACAGGGACTCCAAGATAGGGATTGTGCCTTGAGCAAGCTTTCATCTTAATATTGAGTATGATTTTTAGTAGGGGCAAGATACTGTATCATACTCTCTCTAACCCTTTAATGTTTATCTTTGTTCACTGGTTGAAAGTTGTCATTTTCATGAAAGTTCGTGGAGTCCTTTTTTTTTTTTTTTTCAAAGAAGTTTTCCAATTTCATAGATTCGATGCTTTCTTTCAAAGGAACTACTAATATTTTTCTATGATTTTTTGGCAACACTGTTATGCATTTCCAGTCTTTTGAGGATACTTTGTCCTTTAATCTGTGGTTTTGAAAGTTTTTTTACATAGTTCAACCTTTTGCAAGGAAACCTACAATATGTTGTCCATGCATAGAGTCTCTTTGTTAACCAAAGAAATATTATTTTCAGGTTTAGATTGAAGAGAACCCTCTGGTGCTTTTGCTGCATTTCCCCTAAAGTACAGTCACTCCAGGAGAAACAGATGATAAGGTTCTAAACCAGGCCAAACCCTGGCAGGCACATGTAAGGGGAGGCATCCTGGCTTCTCAGGGGAACTACCTTAAATGCCCTTTATTCTCATTTTATTCAAAAGCAGTTGGAGCTGCAGTAGATTCCTAAATACCCTGTAAATAGAAGTCACACACTTGTATTACTGGTAACTGTCTTATTAGCTACCAAGTTAAGCCTCAGTTCCCTCATCTGTTGAATAATAAGGATAAAGTAATACTTTATTTTTGTGTATGTGTGAGGATTAAGTGGTACAACATATGGGAAAATTCTAATTGGTTGGGATGCTCAATATGTTTTGAATATGGAAAAAATCCAGAATATATTAACCCAATAAAGGAAAGCATTAATCAACTTTGATCACAGGCTGGTCTTATACGTCAATTTGAGAGGCATCCTGATCTAAGAATGCATCTCAATCAACTGACTAAACACTGGGATATGTGTACCAAATCCCAGTATGGCTTATGTAGAGCTAGCATCTGTGGAGGGCATACCAGTAAAGAGCCAGAAAGTACTTTTTTATATTTATCCAGAAGTTTAGCTTCAGAAATAAGACCTTTACATTCATACAAAGCCTTTGAAGACAAAGCAGCAAATAAGTAACTAGTTATATGTAAATGTAACCAAATTTGAGCTGGAATCACTAAGGACAGCTCTATGAATGAGTTGGCAGTTCCTACTGCAAGAATGGTTTACCTTTGTTTTTGGTTGATCTGTATCTTTTTTTGGACTGCACTCCACAGCCAGTTTTGAAATCCCAAACAGAAGCTTCCTGTGTTTTATTTCTTTTGAGAATCTTATTTCCTGACTATTCACCATAAATGGGAAAAATGAGATTGTAACTAACTAGGCTGTCCCACCCATACTTTAGCCCTAGCAATGTCCACTGCGGGGTGGAAGAAGAAAGCTTACCTCCTTTTGAAAGTACCTTGTTCTTGTCTTGCTTGGCCTTATGGTGCTCTCACACTACCCTGGGCATTCATTGGGATATCCTTATCTGTGCAGAGTTCATTAGGCCTAAGTTGTACAGGTGATCCAATAAATGATGATAAAGACTCTAAAAGGATTCCCCAAAGGTATGTACAAGTTATGTAATAATACTTTACAGTGACATTTTAAAAATGTATGACAGAGTTTTAAGTTTACTTTCTCACTTGGACCTCAATGGCTGGTGAAAGTGGATCAGTATTATTAACCCCATTTTACAGCTGAAAGTTACTATAGTGTCTAAAACTTTCACAGTCAGTAGCTGATACAAGCAAGGTTAGAGCCAGTTTTCTCTGATGGGCAGTCTTATGCTTTATTCAGGGTAAAGATGTTGCTGGTCCTAGTAGTTGAACTAGTCATTTAACAAGAGATCTAGGAAATAGTCTGTGGCAGATGATATAGATGATGGTAACAACCAATACATATTGGGTTCTTAAAATTTATGTCAGTCAGCCTGACGTCATATCATGGTGTCCATTATATAGTAGAGTAAAAAGCTAAGTTGTTGAAATTTTGAATAAAGGTTTTTAATGATATGTGAATAAATAGCAAATGCTATCTATGGTAGCTAGAGAAAAGAAGAATTATAGCTTATATATTTTTAAGTTTGTTTATTCATTTTTTGAGAGAGAGAGTAAGCAGAGGAGGGGCAGAGAGAGAGAGGATCCCAAGCAGGTTCTGCACTTTCAGCACGGAGCCCAATGTGGGGCTGGAACTCATAAACCATGAGATTGTGTCCTGAGCCAAAATAAAGAGTTGTTTGCTCAACTACTGAGCCACCCAGGCACCCCAAATTCTAGGTTGTATTTAATCAAGTTGTTTTTGAACATGTAGATGACTTTAATTGCAGGCAAGAAACTGAGTAGTAGATGATATCTCTGCTTCTTACCTTGCTCATATCTCATGTGAATCATGATTGCAAGATTGAACGTTAGTGTGACTTTTTTTTCCCCTTTGTGGCTTAGGAAAATTCACCTCATTACTGCTTGGTCATGTGACTCATACTTGTGAAAATTTGGAAGAATACATCTAACTCATGCTTAGCCCTAGATAAATGGCACCAATAGCCAGGAATAGAGTTCAGAGCAGCAAAGCACTATGGTAGATTTGCCTGGTCAAAGAAGACTGGATATTATTTGTCACATGGACTGAACCCCATTTTTACCAGATATGAATTTTTTGAACTCAAGTTCACACAAAAAAATCTATATTTTTTTTTCATATGTAAAGAATGGATGGTGGTATCTACCTTATATTTCTTTCAAAAATTTGGGATCATGTGTTAAGACACCAGCACTATACCTAGCAAACACAACTCATGCCTCACAGATGCTGGTACTATTAATGAGGGAGATGATCTTTAATAATGAAAACTCAGTACTTTATACATAGAAAGCAATAAACACAAAGATTTAAATTGTGGATGTTTTCTGAGCAAAGGATGATGCTAACTGTACCCATGAAGCACAGTAAAAGGAAGAGGTCATAAGATTTGTGGAGCAGTTTGGCTAACATTTATTTTCTCTATTATGTGGCTAAATTCCACTCTCCTGCCACTATCATTAATTGAGTACTCTTCCATGGAAGAATGAATAGGTAGAAGCATGGAGAGTTGGGCACTATGCTAGACATTGATCCCAAGTTTGTCTTTGGACAAGCTTTGTCATCTCTTATTTCCTCATCCAAAAATTTGCAATTTTCAATAATATGTAGCAAATATTTATGGAATACCAATTTTCCAGACAGTTGTAGGTGTTCAGGATATAGCAGGGAATGGGGAAAAGTAAACCCAGAAGAAAACATTTGTTTGACTTGGTGATGACTGTATGAAAAAAATAATAAAACAAGGCAAGAATAGCAAATTAGGGAGGTAGGGTGGGAATGGAGTCATAATGTGAAAAGGAAGGTTTTCAGTAAGATTTTGGTATTTCACTGAAGATCTGATGGGGATGAGGGACCAAGCCTTACAGTTTCTGTGGGAACAGCATTCTAGGCAGAGGCAGTAATAAGCACAAAGTTCTTAAAGTATAGGCAAGACTGGTGTGTCCAAGCAATAGGCAAGGCATGTTTACAGCTTTTGATTTTACTCATACTGAGATGGGAGACTACGGGACAATGTTAAACAGAAAAAATGACATTATTTGAGGTCATTTAATAGGATGAATCCGGCTTTTGTTTAAGAATAGACTAAAGAAGGTAAAAAGGGATGAGGAGCAAGGAAATTAGAGGAAGATAGTACAACAATCCAGGAAGAGATTCTGATGACTGGGCCAATGTAGTAACAGTAGAGAAGGTGAGGTCAAACAATGGGTATAGTTCAAAAACTGTTGACAAGATATAATGGCAGATTGGAGGCTAGGTCTGAGAGAACAAGATGTATAACACAAAATTCTGGGTTTTTAACCTAAACAGTTGGAAAACTGTGTTGCCAATGACTATAGGAGGAGCAGGTTTTAGGGAGAGGTGGGGTTAATCATAGAACCTTTCTATCTCTGGAATGTTGGGAAGAGTCAATAAGATCAGCTTAGAATCTTCTTTGTTAAAGTAACAAGTCTTGCAAGAACCTGAAGTAGTATCTAGGTGGAAGTTAAAGACTCAATGGTTACAACTAATTGAGTTGTGCTCTGAACTAAAGATAGGAAACCTCCACCTGAATCTGTGACAGGCTACACTATGAGTGCTTGGAAATTACTCGAATACGTGAGAAAATTGGTAATGGGTTACATCTCACAATGGGAAAAGAAGTGACCAGGAAGAAAGCAAAAGATTTGGAGGGTATTATTCTATGTCTACTCAACAAATGTTTTAAAGTAGGCAGAAAAATGTATTCAATTATATAAAAAAAAAAAAAAGGCTATGTATTAACTGCTCTAATTTAAATGAGGTTAATTAAAATTACTGGTTTTACTATGCAATATACTGAAGACCTCTTATGAATCCTTGAATAGTGATATCCATTTCTTCTTGTTGTAATTCTCATTTCTCTAATGAAAGAAGAGTTAATTTTAGGTTAATACAGTGAATTATTTTACCCAGTTACATATGTGTCTAAAAGTTTTCTGCATTATATTTAAGATACCGTTCTTTATGAATTATGAGGACAATTTATGATAATGAGGGAGAAATGATATTAATATGCTACTCTTACAGCATAGCCTTTTATAGGGGGAGGGGTTTAGATGGCCCATCATGTATATAGTGTGTTTAATCTGTTTTCTCAAACATTTATTTCAACTGATGTATAGTCAACACACAAAGTTATATGAGTTTCAGGTGTACAACTTAGTGATTGGAGAACTCTGTTACACTATGCTTACAAGGATAGCCACCATCTGTCATCATACAAAAATGGTATTACAATACGATCGACTATATTTCCTATGCTGTACCTTTCAGCCCCATGACTCACTTATTCCATAACTAGAAGCCTGTACCTCCCACTCTCTTTCATCCATTTTTCCCATTCCCCTCCCAGTCCTTCCCTCAGGCAACTTCCAGGTTTTTCTCTGTATTTATGGGTCTATTCCTGCTTTATTTGTTTGTTCATTTGTTTGGGTTTTCAGAGTCCACATATGAGTGAAATTATATTGTATTTGTCCTTATCCAACTTATTTCACTTAACCTAATACTCTCCAGGTCCATGCATGTTGTTGCAAGTGGCAAAATCTCATTCATTGTTATGGCTGAATAATATTCCATTGTATGTATCATACCACATCTTCATCCATCCATGGTTTGCTTCATATCTTACTTCTACCGTAGATAATGCTATGATAAACCTATGGGTGCATATATCTTTTTGAATTACTGGTTTAGTTTTGGGGGGCTGATAAATGCCCTGTAGTGGAATTACTAAGTCATGTAGTATTTCTATTTTTAATTTTTTGAGGAGTCTCCATACTGTTTTATGTATTGGCTGCACTGATTTACATTTCTACCAACAGTGCATGAAGGTTCCCTTTTCTCCACATCCTTGCCAATATTTACTTCTTGTCACTTTGCTATTCTGACATGTGTAAGCTAATGCCTCATTGTTGTTTTGATTGGCATTTCCCTGATAATAAGTGACACTGAGCGTCTTTTCATATCTGTTGGCCATCTGTAGGTCTTATATGGAAAAATGTCTATTTAGATCCTCTGTTCATTTTTAAGTCAAATTGTTTTTTTTGTTTTTTGTTTTTGTTTTTTTGGTGTGGAGTTGTGTAAGTACTATATCTGATAAGGTGTTCATATTGGAAATATATATTTGCAAATAACTTCTCTCATTCAGTAGGTTGCCTTTTTTTTATAGTTTCCTTTGCTGTGCAAAAGCTTTCTATTTTGGTATAGTCTCAATAGTTTATTTTTGCCTTTTTGTTGTTGTTGTTGTTTGTTTGTTTTTGCCTGAGGAGACATAGCTAGAAAAATGTTGCTAAGGCCATGTCAAAGAGATTACTGCCTATGCTTTATTCCAGGACTTTGTGTATGGTGTAGGAAAGTGGTCCAGTTTCCTTCTTCTGTGTATAGCTGTCCATTTCTCCCAGTACCATTTATTGAAGAGATTGTCTTTTCTCCAATATATTCCCTAACATGTTCTCGCCCTCTTTGTCATTAATTGACCATATAACTGTGGATTTATTTCTGGACTCTGTTTTTCTTCCACTGATCTGTTTTTGTGCCAGTACCATACTGTTTTGATTACTACAGCTTTGTAGTATACTTTGAAGTCTTGGATTGTGACACCTCCAGCTTTGTCCGTTCTCAAGATTGCTTTGGCGGTTCAGGGTCTTTTGTAGTTCCATACAAATTTTAGGATCCCTTGTTCTAGTTCTGTGAAAAATGCTGTTGGTACTTTGATAAGTATTACATTGACTCTGTAGATTTGAGTAGTAGGGACATTTTAGCAATATTCTTCTGATACATGTGCATGATATATCTTTACATCTGTATGTGCCATCTTCTATTTCTTTCATTAATGTTTTATAGTTTTCAGTATACAGGTCTTTTACTTCCTTGGTTAAGTTAATTTCTAGTTATATTCTTTTTGGTACAATTGTAAAAGGAAAGATTTTCTTAATTCTCTTTCTGCTACTCTGTTATTAGCGTATAGAAATGCAACAGATTATTATAAATGACTTTTGTACCCTGTGACCTTGCTGAAATAATTTATTCTAATAATTTTTTGGTGAAATCTAGTGTTTTCTACATTTAATATTATCTCCTATATAAATAGTGACAGTTTCACTTCCTTACCAATTTGGATGGCTTTTATTTTTGTTGTCTAATAGCTGTGGCTAGAACTTGGAGTAGTATGTTGAATAAAAATGGCAAGATTTGACACCCTTGTTGTTTTCCTGACAGATGAAAAGCTCTTAGTTTTTCACCATTGAGTATGATGTTAGGTGTGAGTTTGTCATGTATGACCTTTATTATGTTCAGAAATGTTTCCACTAAACCTACTTACTTTGTTGAGAGTTTTTATTATGAATGAATGTTGAATTTTGTCAAACACTTTTTCTGCATCTATTGAGATTATTTAATTTTTATTCTTTGTTTTGTTAGTGTGATGTATCATGCTGATCTATGGATATTAAACTATCCTTGCACTGCCAGCATAAATCCAATTCATTGTGGTGAATGATACTTGTAATGTATCGGTAAATGTAATTTACTAACACTTTGTTGAGGATTTTTGGATCTATGGTCATCAGGCTGTAGTTTTTTGTTGTTTTGTTTTATAGTGTCTTTGGTTTTGGTGCCATAATTCTGGCCTTGCAGAATGAATTTGGAAGCTTTCTTCCCTATCCTATTTTTTTAGAATAGTTTGAGGAGAATAGGTATTAACATTTTACTTTAAATTTTTGGCGGAATTCACCTGTGAAACCATCTGGTCCTGGACTTCTGTTCTTTGGGAGTTTTTTGACTGTTAATGCAATCTCATTACTGTTCAGATTACCTACTTCCTCTTGGCTCAGTTTTGGAAAATTATGTTTCTAGGAATTTATCCATTTCTTCTAATGTTTTGTAGCTGTCTTATACAATCATTTTATTTCTGTGGTGTTGGTGGTTAATTCTCTTTCTTAATGAGACTTTCTAATGGTTAATCAATTCTGTTTATCTTTTCAAAAAACAACTTTTGATTTCATTGATTTTTTTCTTTGGTTATTTAGTCTCTATTTCACTTATTTCTGGGTTCTGATCTTTATTTCCCTCTGTATACTAACTTTGTACTTTTATTCTGCTTTTTCTGGTTCCTGCAGGTATAAGATTATTTAAGATTGCTCCTGTTTCTTGAGGTAGTCCTAGATTGTATAAATTTACTCTTACAATGGCTTTTGCTGTGTCCCAGTGATTTTTGGACTGTTTTAATTTTTCTCCATTTTTAAATTTCATTATTAATATCTTTGTCAGCATGTTGACTGTTAGTGATGTTTAGCCTCCAAAGGTTTGTGTTTTTTCCATGTTTTTTTCTTGTAATTGATTTCTAGTTTCATACCATTGTAGTTGGCTAAGATGCAGGATATGATTCCTGTCTTTTTGAATTTATTGAGACTTGCTTTAGGGAATAATAGGTTATATAACCTGGAGAATAGTTTTTGGATGGAATGTTCTGTACACATTTATTAAATTAAGCTGGTGCAGTGTGTTATTCAAAGACACTGTTTCCCTCTTGACTTTCTGCCTGGATGATCTATCCATTGATATAAGTGGGCTGTTTAAATTCCTTATTATTCTATTACTGTCCATTTCTCCCTTTATATCTGTTAATATTTGCCTTATATATTTAGGTGCTCCAATGTTGGTTGCATAGATATTTGTAGTCTCTTGTAGAGACTTTTTCCTTCTCTTTATTTAAATTCTATGTGTGTCTTTAGGTCTGAAGTCAGTGTCTCTAGGCAACATATAGATGAGTACTATTATTATTTTTTTTTTTTTTGTACATTCCATCACCTTATGTCTTTTGGACAATTTAGTCCACTTACATTTATTTTTTTAATGTTTGTTTATTTTGAGACAGAGAGAGAGAGAAACTATCAGTCTAGGGCCCAGTGCTGGACTCGAACTCACAAAATGTGGGATCATGACCTGATCCCAAACCAAGAATTGGACACTTAACTTCATGAGCCACCCAGGTGCCCATAGACCATTTACATTTAATTATTGATAGGTTTCTACTTATTGCCATTTTGTTCACTGTTTTTGAAGTTCTATATTCCTTTCTTTCCTTCCTAGAATTTCTCTAGTTTTATGCTTGACTATTTTTTGTGTATTATAGGCTTTTACCATGAGGTTAATATAGAACATATGAACTATATAGTGGCCCATATTAAGTTGATAGTCACTCCAGTTCAAACACATTCTAAAAAAAAAAACCTGTTTTGAGTCCCCCTTCCATATTGTCATATTCTACATCTTTTTGTGAATCGCCTTAACTCATTTTTTTAGATATAATTGAGTTTACTACTTTTGTTCTTTAGCCTTCATGCGGCCTTTACTATATGTTTGCTTTTACTCATAAAATGTTTTTCTCCTAAGTTTTATTCTAGTTATGCCCTGTTCTTTAAATGGGTTTTATCTTGTTTGGTAACTCTCATGAATTGCTAGTGATTGATTGGGCTGTGTTTTGAGAATTCTGAGATCATGTCTAAGACAAAGGGCTATTGTTTACTGGCCATGCCTACTAAATGTACCAGTGAAGGAAGAAATGGTAGCAAGTATGATAAACATCAACCATCGTTGCATTATTGGTTTTGGAAGAGACTTGGAGCATTGAGAAGTAGAGCTTTTCTTGAGGTTCTCCACTGTGTTTTTTTGTTTTTCACCTGTCCTACTCCTGGCCTTCCCAGACCACAGCTCAGGAACTGTACTTCCCTTAGATTCTGACTTCTAATCACCCCAGATTTTTTTCAAAGGAAGATCTATTCTCAAATTCTACCCTTTGGTAACTTACTTCCTTGATAAATACGAGCACAGTCCAGTGAAAGGTAGCAACAGTATTGGAAGCTTGTTGGATAGGACTTGACAGTACCCCTAAAGAATATATAGATCCAAAACTGTGAGTCTTTTGCTGGATTTAGATGACAAGATAGGTCAGTCTTAAGTAGAGATGGCAGGTCCTACATCCAGTGGGCTAAAAATTAAAGAGAGATCATTTTGTGGGGAAACATTTAAAACTTTAGAAAACCAGTCTAGGGAACCCAGTTGTTCATGTTTTGATGGAGATTAAGCACCAGGCTTAGGAGGTTGATCTTCAGTGTCTGATGGGCCTTCCTAGGCCAAAAGGGGCTCCTTTTGTGTAACTGTTACATGCTAGAATTTTGTGTATTCAATATAATTAACAGTGTCATTATTTTGTGGTGTATAATGGTTCAATAATTCTATATATTACTCAGGACTCCCCATGATAAATGTCCACCTCAGTCCTCTTCATCTATTTCACTTAGCCTTCCATTCACCTCTCCTCTGGCACTCACTAGTTCTCTGTTTGCCTTGTTTTGTGTCTTAAATTCTATTTATGAGTGACATCATATGGTATTTGTCTTTCATATTCTGTAGGTCAATCTATGTTGTAAATGGTAAGATTTTACTCTTTTTATATAGATGACTAATATTCTATTGTGTGCATGTATATATAAACTGCATCTATTGATGGGCACTGGGGTTGCTTGCATGCCTTGGCTATTATAAACAATGCTCAAATAAGCAGAGTAGTCCATGTATCTTTTTAAATTAGTGTCCTTGTTTCATTTGGGTTAATACCCAATAGTGGAATTACTGGATATTGTAATTTAAGTTTTTGAGAAACCTCCATACTGTTTTCCACAGTGGCTGTACCAGCTTGCATTCCAACCAATACTTGTTATTTCTGGTGCCTTTGATTTTAGTGAAAGGGGTACCACTTTTGGTGAAAGAAATTTTGACCGAAATTGGGAGCCTGAATTTTAGGCCCTGTAAGTGGTTGTGAAAATATTTCATACTATTTCTTTTGTTGCCTCTCAAATTAGAGGTGTAAATATCACTTTCATAGACTAGATTACCTTCTCTATATCTCTAACTATAGCCATTTTCTTTTCTTCTTTCAGTCTTTCTCCAACCCCAATCAAGCCCAAAATGTTCTTAGACATTATGAGTGTCATATATATAGGTAAAACCCCCATATTTTCTTGTACTGAATCTTGATTTATAATTTCCTCCTTCTGAAGAGTTTAGTAGTATTAGAAAACATACTAATCTTTTGATACTTTTCTATTCCCCTTGTGAATTTCTTCATGTCTTTATTCCCTATCACATTAAAACTTATATACAGGCATTGAGAGCAAGCCAAAGTGGCGGTAACTTCAGTAAGAGGTTTGGAGAAAGTCCAAATGCATGATAGCAGGGGGAACCTTGAAAGGAGAAAGTGAAGAAGAGGAAGTAGAATCCAAGAAATATAATTTTAAAAGATCATTTTGGACTCAAATAGTCATTTAAGGAAACATGGATCACAACAATAATAAAATCTTAAAATTGGTTATGGGCCTACCATTTGCCAGACACTTAGCTCTGAGGGCATTCTCTCATTTAATACTTAAAATCTTTAAATAAAAATGAAACAAGCACTTTCTAGGATGATTGAGGTAGAGCTAGGTTAGGTAGCTCTTTCAAAATCACACAGCCAGTATCAGTCCAAGTAGGGTTTGAACTCCAGAGCCTAAGTTTTCCTTCACTATAAGGGAGGAAAATATGGAAATGTGAGGGGAGAAGAGGAGGTTGCACCTGATATGTAAGAATATATTGGGAAAGGGGTCTAGGATCTTGAGGAGAGGCAACAAAACCGCCTGAGGAAAAAGACTGTTTATCTACAATTTACATAGCAACAAAAGCTTCAACCAGCTCTTTAAAGCCCCCCCCCCCCCCCCACCATGATAAGGGGAGGGTCTTGAGCTGGACGTGAGTTTACTTTCCCTGACATATAAATAATGCATGTATCACAACTCCTAGTGGTTGAATGTGAAGGGAAGTAAAAGAAAGTAATTATCAAAGGCCTTCTGATTATGCTTACTCACCAAGCACAGTCTTCTAGCATCCAAATCTGTGGTCCTTGACTTTTGTCTATTCTTTTCTGAATTGTTGCACATTGCATGCTGGAGCCTAGGAGACATTTCATAAGGTGTTAAATAGTCTTCATCATGTATCAATAGGTTGTCTTAGGTATGTCTCCCAGTCATGATGATAATGCTTAGGGAAATCAGTCAAAGGTAGTACTAGCTGGCTCTCCTACAGGGAAGGTGAAAAGGAGCGTTAGTCCTTTGACAAGTTACAATCCAAGGTTCATACTATGTAGTGAGGACATGCTCATGATAACAGATGATAAGATCAGCAATCAATGCGTGCTATATTTATGTGACACAAAGATGAACTTTTGACCCAGGAATATCTCCCAGTCCTGTGGGTGCCTAAAAATCTATTGGCACCACTGTTGCCTAAGGTTCTTTTGTTATGTGACAACAATCCAGAGAAGGCTCTGGGTCAGGAAATCTTGAAGTATCAGAGAAGGAAGAAACATAGAAAAAAGAGATACAGAGTCCTTGATTAACAGACATGTGTGTTCCTAACTTTCCAAGGGCCAACACCTCTTGATATTCCCACTTCTTGGGATTCCAAGGTTAGGAAGAATGCCTTGTTGTGGGTTGAGGGGAAAAAAAAATGTTCTGCCTTTATTTTTAATTTTTTTTAACGTTTATTTATTTTTGAGATAGAGACAGAGCATGAATGGGGGAGGGTCAGAGAGAGAGAGGGAGACACAGAATCTGAAACAGGCTCCAGGCTCTGAGCTGTCAGCACAGAGCCCGACGCGGGGCTCGAACTCACAGACCATGAGATCATGACCTGAGCCGAAGTCGGCCGCCCAACCGACTGAGCCACCCAGGTGCCCCTGTTCTGCCTTTAATAGTGAGGAAAAAAAAGGCTCTAAGCCATATTTAGGAAATTTGTTGACTGTAATTAAGCCTTCATGGGAGTCCCCAAGGTTTACTTACCTATAATTGAAAAAATGCAAATGAAGACAGTTAATCAGTGGACTGGCTGACTATGAAGCACTACTACCTACCTAAATGAATTAAAAACAAAGACACAAATTTGTCCAGTTGAAAAAGTTATCTGAAAGCCAATTGGTAAATTTCTCAGCAGTGCTATGGAGATTTTTTTTTTTCCTTAGATGGCACTGCTTTTCTCCTAAGGCCTTTGCCAACTTAATCTTGAGTCATTACATACAGATTTCATAACAACTGGCCTTCAGCAGTTGGAGAGCACCAGCTGCCTCCCTGGCATCATTCAAGTAGCCCTGCAGAAAAAAATTACAGACCTCTTATCCTCTACGTCGTGATTGATCCACTACTTAGACTTGTAAAACATTTGCTCTTCAAGATACCACAGTGAAATGGGAATACCCCTGGGATTAAGCCAACTCTTCAGGAGTTATCCCATAGTACTGTAGCTGTCATTTATGAAGGATCATTACGTGTTCTAATGTTACCAGGTTTGGTGCACTTTTTTCTTGGAGGATTATTGCAGCATACCAATGGTGATCATTTCACATCAAATACCATACTTGTTAATCTATTCAGCTAATTTTTATCACCCGATTTAAAATAATCTCCCTCATACTTTGAACTTCATTTAATACTTACGTCTTCTGTTTAATGATGTCATTAATCAAACCACTCCTGTTATGGTATCAGCTATAGGAACAAGAATAAACAGACCATCATTTAGATAAAAATACTTGTCAACAATCTGGTAGAAACAAAAAATGGTATTAATTCCATTTAAATGTAGAAGTAGACATATAGTACCTGATGAAACTATGTTATAAGCTGTGTCAAGTAGTTCTTAACAACTCTGTCAAAACGTGACCTCTTGGAGAAAGGAGGCAAAGAAGTTTCTTTTTCCATGCGCCTCAGCAGCTCTTGAAGGAGCAAAGTGTCACAGCTAACTAATAATGCCTGCCAGGGCCACCATAATGATGAAGGGCAAATTCCTGCCCTATGTTCACCACTGTCACTATATTATCCAGAAGGAATGTGGTTTTGCTAACTTAGTTCACTGTTGTTTGATGAAGAGTGAGTGGACTAGAACACTGAAATGAGGGTTTACCACAAAGGAGTTGTCTTATTTGCAAGTGTGTAAACATCCATAAAGCAGGGAAAGATTTGGTTAGGCTGAACCTTTTCACCCTGCCTTTGTTTGCTTGAGTTATTTATTACCCTGGACTTGCTAGACCTTTTAAAAAGTGTTACTGATATAGACCAGGGAAGAAGTAGGCAGGTATTTCAAATGTATCACAGTTTCTAAGGAGATCAAATATCTTTTCAAAGCCTCATGGATTTTTAAAACATGAAATGTTCTTCTTGGTGGATAATAGGCTCCAATACTCTGGGTTTCTAACCTCCCATTCATTAACAGGAAAGCAGACTTGTAGCAAAGGTGGGTTTTTGGGTTTTTTTTTTGTTTTTTCTTCCTGCAAGCAATTTGTGACTCCTTTTGGGGCGATAACTGTTTAACTATAAATAAATGACCAGCTCCAGTAGAATGATTCCAGTTTTCTCAAAGTGTTTACTTTCAATTTATTGTCAGTTCTCTCATTACAACTTTCTTCCCGCAAAAACACTATCCCCGGCCTGATCATGTATAGTATAGTCCCATTAAAATACTTCTTAGATATGAATACTATGTTATTTCCACTAAAATATCTTGCAAGAGGCTAAAATGGACTCTATCCATATTTGCAGAACCATTTTTGCATTCTCAAAATCATTAGCACTATCAGATCTGACTTGAGAAAATATAAATAGCCTAGGTCCGAATGGTCCTGGGTTCCCTGCCCCAGGCATTTCTGAGGTAATTAAGTAATGTTCCTTCATTTTTATACATCAAAATTATCTTGAAATGAATTTGGTTTCTTTTATTCTGTTTAGTTTAGCCAGTAGTCCCATGTCATTTGCATTATTTTTAAGCCAAGGACAGATTGCTTGGTACTGGAGATTTCCATGAATTACCATTTATGGTTTATTTATTTTTTGGTAAAAATCAGATTTTTTGAAAATAGATTTGTTTCCAGACTATATTTCTATCTCTGTATACAATCTTAAAATGGATTAATGCAGAACACATAGTGAAACCCTAATTTTTTTCTGTAATTATATATCTGGCCCTCATAAATTAACATCCTAAGACATTTCCTGTGTCATATATATTTAACCGTGTTTCCCTCCACCTCTTTTACATTACTCTGGACTTTTGACAATGCTGTATGTGTTTTTAAAGGTAGATATTAAGTCTAAATTGCATTTATTTCATTGCTGGATGGCCCCAGGAAGCTCACCATTATTTTCAAGGGTGAAGGATTGCTAATTAACAGAAAGTAGCCTTGGTTGTCAAGGGAATAGTGAAGATATTCCTTGATGATGTTAGGTTTGATCCTGAAAGTATAATGCTGAGAAAAATTTTGGATGTATTGCACTTATTGGTCAGAGAAAATATTGATACAGTATTCCATTCATCATTTTATTCTCCATTTATGAAAACACTAAATAACGAATATGAAGGGAAAAGAAATCAGAAATTGACATAAATACCTATAGGGTGCAGAGCACTGCTCATGAAATAACTGGGAAGACCAATATAAAGAAAACATGTGGTTTCTTAAAACTGGCCCCCAGAGTTTCATTCTCATAATTTCAACTGTCTGTCCCTTTGATAACTTCACTGACATGTAACACAGATGCCTCAAATTCAGAATGTCCAGAGTTAATATTGTAGCACCTCCACCTTCCTCTTATTTCTATCATCTGGGTTAAGAGCGTCAATATATACCCAGGTATGTTAACTAGGAATTCCAAAGTTTCCTTTTTTATCACTCAACCATCTAGTCACCAATAGCCACATATTTAATCCATTAAAATGAGTTTAGGATACCACCCCCACAATGACAATTTTCCTATCCTATTTTGTCTCTCTCCCTTTAGCACCTTACATCCTAGTAGATCACTTATCAGAGAGCATTAAACCTTGTGGTTTGTGTGTCTGTGTATGTATATCCAACACAAGCACAGTGGTTGGCACAAAATATATAGTAAGTAGCTAAAGAAATACTTAGGTGACTAACTGTGCAGGTAGAAGGATGGAGGAATAGACTAAAAGAATAAATGAAAAGTCAGCATTTCCAGAAATGTAGATGCACTTTCACTGGAGAGTTTGGTTGAGTCACACAGTTACATTTGTGTCAAAGTCTATGTGTTTTGAAACTGAACAACTCTTGCAAGGTATAACCCCCATATTCAGGAAATGGTGTAAAATTTACAACATGGGGTTTTAGAAATCTTCTTACAGACGATGCTGTAAATTTTAAGCATCATTGAAAGTACTTTTCGTGAAAATATTCTTTTTTTTTTTTTTTTTTTTTTTTTTTAAGTTTATCTACTTTGAGAGTTGGTGAGTCGGGGAGAGGCAGAGAGGGAGGGAGACAGAGCATCCCAAGCAGGCTCCGCACTGTCAGCCCGGAGCCTGATGTGATTCAAACTCACAAAACTGTGAGATCATGACCTGAGCCAAAATAGAGTCGGACACTTAACCAAATGAGTCACCCAGGTGCCCCTGACAATCTTTATCTTTGACATAAGGAATTAGACAACACAAATATCAATCAATGGAAGAACGTCTTCCCTCTTTCTCTATGTTCAAATCACAAAATGAGAATGGTGTAGGGAAAGAGAAATCTATTAGAATTTGAGTGGGGTTAAGAAGAAAAGACTAGTTACAGAGGCAGAAAAAGAGCTAGAAAAACCCAATAGAAATGGCTATGAAACAGCTCCCCCACCCTTATTTGCTTTTCATGACTGTAATAGAACAAGATGTGAGGAAACATCTGTTACGTTTTTAAAATAGTACTTTGATATTTTTTAAAAAATGACAGAATTAGGAGAAGCCTGGTTCGGTGGTTAGGGACAGCAGACACGTATGAGATTAAATGGGGAGAATTAATTATTCTAGCATAGGTTGATAGAATGTGATAGATTGTGGCTTCATCTGCCATGCATGGCTCTGGGAAGTGACATCAAACAATGGTGAGCCATGGACTCTGTAGTTAGGCTGTATGGGCTTATGTCTTGGCTTTACCACCTAGCTGCAATGTGATATTTGGCAAGCTGTAAGGCCCCTCTGCAGCCCAACTAGGCATAATAGTATTACATTCACTCTCACAACCATCCCTGAGACAGGTAAGAAAGGAAACTGAGGGGGCTCAGACAGAGACTCACACGTAGTCATATTTTTAAAATTAACTGAAAATCAGGCCACTTCTCCTAGACTAGATCTAGGGACTGAATGGAATGTCCAATATGAATAAAAAGACTCAAGCAGGAAAAGATACAAGTCTGGGTTTCACTCAGAGTTTAAGCAGTACATATTAAGGAATGTATTAGCTAACTTGAGGAACGGTGGAAATCCAGTCCACTTTAAGGCTGTTATAAAGCTAGGAACATCAGCCCTGGTAAAGGCTTAGAGCACGAAAGTTGCTGAGCTCCATCTAATAGCACAACCAGGCCTTAAAACTGTGAATGTGCTTCGGAGAAACTAAGCAAGTATAAGAGAAACCTGCAGGAATCAGGTTTCAGTCACTGGTGCCATGAGGGTGAATCCAAGCAAGGAATATGCCCAAAAGCCAGGGCTGAGAAAGGCTGAGCACTGGGCAGGAGCACAACTGAGGCCAGGAGAGCTAGTCACAAAGAATTCAGGCTTCAAGGTGACACTAAGAGTCAAAAGTGAAATGGTGGCTCTCACCAGACTCAGTCCTGATTTGCATAGAATGGTTTCAAGTTTAAGGACAGGCTTCCACCCAAACAGAGTTAATAATTGAGATAGGTTCATTTTGAATGTTAAGGTAGTCACTGAAAAACAAGACCCGGAAATTAAATAGTGGTTCAGGTGGTAAGTTTTGGAGGAAAACAGAGGTCCTGACCCCAACTTTTTGCCCATTACTTCAGGAGCAATTTTATTACCTCACTAAACGTTCTATCATTCCTACTTCAAGGACTTTTGGAACTTAAACCATGCAGTTTAATTAAAAGGACAAATGCAAGGTCAGACACCTCCTAAGTAGCCAATTAGTATTGCTTGTTAGGACTTCATTTGTCCATATTCATTTACATACCTTGTTTGAAATGCCATAGTTACAGTACAAATCACAAAACAGAATACAGTTATATTAACTAAGTTTTCCTAAACCTTGTATTAAAAAATTCTTACCATGTAGCCTTAGTCTTTTCAGTGTACTTTCTTTAGAAAGTGAATTTTTAACAAAACATGCCAGTTGGAAACCAGGTCTCAGTACTATTTTGGACAAGCATAAAGGAGAGCCATTTTTAAATAAAACAAATTCTGATTGTGCCAACAGTGATCTGTCATTAAAATGGGTACAGGGGAATGGCCAAAGTTATCCTTTGGGAATTCAAGTTTTAAGAAACAGTTCTTATAATTTTAGGTTGGGAGTATTGTCTAGCAGTATAATTTGTTCAGGTTTAGCTGACCAGGTTCCTCACTCACTAGCTTACCCCTTGCCACAAATTAGTATCCGCCCTACCAGATAGCTTGAATGAAATCATTGGCTTTATATTTCAGAGCTGTCTCACTCTCAATCAATGTATTAGGTTTATTTACAGGATTCCTGCATCAGGCTGGGAGAGCAAAGGGGTTCTGAAGAAGAGACAGGCTATCATATTTTTGCTGCAGAATTAGACACCATCTTTCTGAAAATGGAATCTGTGGTAAAAATTTCCAGATTACTTGTAATTCTTCTCTTTGGATCCACTCAATTATCCCAAGATTTGCTTTCAGAGAACCATTTAATAATGCAATAGATGCATCTTGTCTTATTCTACTTCTACTAATTCTATTGCTCAGAAGCAAATCAACAGAACTGTCCCTGATACCATTCTCCCCTCTCTTTACCCATGGTACACAACAGAATTAACTCACTTTATGAATGACTCTTACTCATTTTTGAAACCTGACAGACTTATAGGAAACTCCCAATTGGCCAAGGGGTATGTTATCTAGCTTCTAAAGAAACTGTGACTGATCTAATTGTCCCAACATTTGCTATCTAGCTCTTTCTTCATTATTTACACTTCTACCTGGGGGTATAATGGAAAAGATGAAAAAGTCAAATTCAGCCATGTAACTGGCCCTGGTATTACCAAACTCGTGTATGAGCAAAGTCCAGAAATCACTGGATGAAATAAACCTTCAGATAGTCCTTGGGTTTCATTAATCTAGTGGTTCTCAATCTCTAGCATGCATCAGCATCCCCTGGATCACACATTTTTGATTCATGAAGTCTGAGAGTGGCCTAACAGGTTTCCAGGTGATACTGATACTGCTGGTTCATAGATTATACTCAGAGAATCACTGTACTAATCCGTGCTTGGCTTCTCTTCTATTAACATGAATAATCTAGAATTTGCTTTTCCTGAGCTAGCTTTCAAAATCTGTGCTCTATAAATTAAACATTATGGGATAAGCAGTCATTTTGGTATATGTGCACGTTGTACAGTGTAATAGATGTGGTAAAGTAGTTACTTTATGCATTTGGTTGATTTAATTCACAAAGCAGTCAATTATCTATTTGCTGAATCATGGCTGTAAGCCACAACTCTGTTTCTTTATATTATTGTGGGGTCAATGTAATAATGACCTTTAATCTGTTTTTTTTTAATAGTGAGACCTCAACTCTATGGTATTACAAGGAATTCATGCATAGAAAGAATCTTCCATTGTTTTCCCCAATGATCTGACTTTATGAGCTTCTTTGGTGGCAGGAGTACTGAGAGCTCATTTGTCAAAAAAAAAAAAAAATTAAGTTTAGCATCACATTTATTGAGCTCTAATCAATATATGGGCCAGAGAACAGCCTGAGCAACAGCACCACGGAGGCCTTAGATGTAACTTCTAATGTGTCCAGTCACTGCATGGGATGTACTTTGGTCACAAAACATGTCAAGAAGTTAAAGTGAGAGCAGGTCACATCACATAGGGGAACCACAGAGTGTTAGGTCCCTTAGCTTAAAAACTTTGCTAATCACCTTGCAGGGAGAAGGCTGTATATATCTAACTCCCATTTGCTAATGCAGCTATAGCCCATCAATCTCAACAAGGAGAAACATTCTTACAATTCTTCATTTAACTGCAATGGATACATTTCCTTAGCCAACTGTTAATTCTTTCCTTTTACTAGGTCACTTGTAAAATCCTGGCTGAAAGGGAGTCTGGGAAATGTAGTTTTGAACTTTTCCAGCATATATAGTCCAGGAAGTGAAGCAGGTTGAAACAGATATTGAATGCTTTTGTATACAATATATATACCACACTGCCAAACTGGTTAAAGACAGAAAAGAGGTGAAATAAAAACATACCTGGTCTTAGAGTCTAACGATGAGCTTCTAAACCTACTCTAAGTTGTGACTTGTAGTATTTTAAAAGTTATCCTACCCAACAGTGTGGCATTACGGTACAGTCTTTAAGGACTTCATCACTTAAGCAAGTATAAACTTGTGAACATTTAGACCTCTACATGCACCAGCTCTCTCATCATAAAATGCAGTGACAATAACTGCTCCCTCTAGAGTGCTTGTGAGTTAAATGGGGAAATACAAAGTTCTTAAAATAGTTTGCCACAGAGTGAGCATCAGTATTTCATTAGCATGTGGCTATAAGGGTCTTACTGAATGCTCTCTGACCTACAAGAACCTAACATAATTATTTTTGTAGGAGGAATGTTCAAGACCTGAAAATAGTTAAATAAATATTCAAGCCCAACGAATACCTCAGGAAAGGCAGTGCAGCATGGCTATGTCTCTCTGCTTAGCTGCCTGCATCCCTACGAATCTTGAGCTCAAGCTCTAGAAATGCTCTATAAAAAGATACTTCCACTGGAACAGCCATACAACTGAGATGTGACCCTGAATACCCTTTTATTCTGCAGTTCCTGCCAAATGCCTTTTAAACATTTGAGTAATTGTCACTGTTACCAATCAGCCTAATGTAATAACATGAGATGTTCCACTTTGGAAAACTTGTTACATTGGGATACTTACATGCTAAAAAGAGCTTGGGCTTTCCAGGTATTGGAGTTTTAGAAAGCTGTGCCTTATAGAGTACCCTCTTTTTTTAATCTTTTTACCTTGGGATTAAGTATAGAAGAGAACGACTTCTTTGTAGCTTGTTCACTTTGTCACGTAATAATTTTCTCTTTTTGGTCAATATTGAATATTTGCACAAGCACAACACTGTTTGAACTGTGCAGCTACACCGCCATCTTGTGAATGATGTGCTGTGACTAACCCAGATGTATTTCTTTGTCCTCCCACTTTAGCTGGACAGTGCCACATCACTCATCCAGGCAGCTAAAAACCTGATGAATGCTGTTGTCCTCACAGTGAAAGCATCCTATGTGGCCTCAACCAAATACCAGAAGGTCTATGGGACAGCAGCTGTCAACTCACCAGTTGTGTCTTGGAAGATGAAGGCTCCAGAGAAGAAGCCCCTTGTGAAGAGAGAAAAACCTGAAGAATTCCAGACACGAGTTAGACGAGGTTCCCAGAAGAAACACATTTCGCCTGTACAGGCTTTAAGTGAATTCAAAGCAATGGATTCATTCTAGGACGATAGGCTTTAATAAAGAAAGCATTTTTTCCCCTTTCCTTTTCTTTTTAATCCCGTTTTTGTATGCATACCTGCTGACTCGTATGCCTCTGGCATGGGGTAATTAAGGGAGCAGTGTCTGTTTGCATGTAAGATAAGACGTGATCAATACTACTGATTCATCAGTAGCCAGGAGGGAACAGGGACTACCTGTCCTGAGGTGGCACAGAGCTGTCCTTTGCAACATTCTCATAAAATTGGGCAAAGAGTTCGCATCGCAATGTTTATGGGAGTGGGTGGGATGGGGATAATAAACTTAATTCTACAAAAGCAAACTCTAATGCATGCAAGAATCATTAGGTTGGCAGGTATCTTAATAAGTGAAAAATCTGGAAGTGTAATGGTAGAACATAAAGCTTGTATTGCTTCTGTTTCAGTGCAAAAATGTACTAGCCAATACGCTCAAGTGTGTGGCCCACAAATTGAACAATTTAACTTTGAAGTCACATCCATGATATTATGTGGATTTTTTACTAAGGAGAAACTAACTCATCCAGCCAAAATGTCTCTTTTAATCTGTATTCTATTCTTTCTCTCGTAGTACTGCCATTACTAGTGCTCATATTTTCAATTTCTCCCCCTTTGCTGAAAATAAACACTCATTTGAGACAATTCTAATCCTTCTGGGAGCACTGGAAGCACAATATGGTGATAATTCTTTTCCTTTAAAAAATGTGAACTATGGTATCGCTAGAAATAGGAGGCCCAGTGGTGGAATGTTAGAAGAATGGAAACTGATGACGTGTGAAGGTTTAGAGGCAAATACATAGGTGTAGCTTGGAGTGCTGGTATCTAATATGCCATTGTATCCACTAACTCAAAATAAACACATATAATCTGGACATCTGAAGAATGCTTCTTTTTTTAATGCATACTTAATAAAAGAAGTGCATTTTGTTTTTTTAGAAATTGGAGGTAAAAGGGTGATATCTCTGCGTCATCTCTACAGTCTAGAAATTGTTTTGGTTTTTATTTCATGTTTTCCTACTTGTTTTTTATTCACTTTCAAATAATCTAAAATGACAGTGTCATGTCTGAGACTTATCTGGGCCATATTCAGCCCTGGGATAAACTTAAAAAACATAATGTGTTCTCAAAAACTGGAAAAAGTCAAGGTTTGTAGGGAGGCTCATTAATTACAAAATATTTGAATTTTGAAAAGAAGGCCTCTGTCCCATTAGCAAGGAAAAGTTGGCTGTAGTCTTTCAGCTATGGCTTGAGAAGTGAGGGGAAAAAAAAAAAAAAACCTAAATGTTCATCTGAGTGCCCAAAACTCCTTCATTTGAATGATCCATACAGGTTAGCATATTACATTATGTCTCCAGAAGACTTCGGGTAAAATAAGGTGTGTTTCTTAGCAACATGATAATGCATCGGGAGTCATGGACACATATGCTGTGTTATTTTAGGTGCAAGGTCCTAAAGAGAAGAGACCTAGGAGTTGGGGAAGGAGAGAAGCTTAGTTAAAATTTTATTAAGATATGATCCTACTCACCATCTGGACTCAAAATGATGTATCACAATCAATGCTGTAGACGGTTTTCAACACTATTATACAGCTATTTCAATTAGACTGCCCCCTTAATTTGCATACACATTGAGAGAGGCACTCATCGGCACTCATTCCTTCACACGTATTTATGGAATGACTTCTTGGAGCCAGGTCCTAAGCTGAACCTACCACCCAGTGAACTTATTGGCATCCTTCCTTATTAAGATTTGAATATGGCATCACGTTCCAGTTTTGTGCATTATTCTACTATGATTTAACAGGCTGAAGGAAGTAAATATTCTTCAGACCAGCCAAGAAACTTGAAATCAGAGACTCCTTGACAAATCCTAAAATATATTCGGCAGGCATTAGAGAAACATAGAGAATGCCTTTGACTTTATTCTATAAATTTTCAGTGTTTTAATACATGATTATGAACAATGTTTATGTGTGTGTGTTTTCTAGAAATCAGTCCTTAATTTTTACTTATTTTGTCAGTGCTCCCTGAGTAAACATTATCATTATCCACCATTGTTCTTATGATCAAGGAGAGTACCTACTCAATAAGTTAATATAGACACTTTGAGAGCGCTACAACAATGAAAAGGTTTATTGTTTATTTCCTTGCCTTAAGAAACATAAGTCTAGTTGATATGATATATAGAGAAACGAGAACTTTAAGTAAATATGCCAAGAAACCACTATGTGCCAAATGAATGGGATAAATTGGTAACTACTCAAAAAATGAAAACACATTGAGTACTAAATTATTTGGGGAAGGATTAATGGAAGAGGTATGAGTAAACAATAAATATATTCTAAATGAGTGAAAGATATAATAAATTTGGTGATGACTGGGGTGGAAATTCAAGAAAAAAGCACATACCTCAAGGTCTGGAGACAAGCAAAGTTGCAGGAAACACGAGCTTCATGTTGGGACTAGTGGGAAATAAATGTGGAGATGTGGTACAAGGCTAAACTAGAGAGGGTCATGAAGGACTGTGACCATTATCCAACAGGTAATACGGAAGGTTTCTTTGTTTTGTTTTTGTTTATGTTTTTGTTTTGTTTTGTTTTGTTTTGTTTTGGAGAGCAAGCATGTGCAAGCTGGGAAAGTGCAGAGGGAGAGAGAGAGCAACCTAAGCAGGCTCTATGCCCAGCACAGAGCCTGATGTGGGGCTCGATCTCACAACACTGAGATTATGATCTGAGCTGAAATCATGAGACTTTCAACCAACTGAACAACCCAGATGCTCCAAGTAATACAGAGTCTCTAAGTGGGGTGATGGTACACACAAAGCAGTGCCTTCATAAGATGTAACTGATAATATGAGGGATATGAAGGCTGAAAGGGACTGATGTTAGCTGGGACAACTGTGGTAGAACTAAAAGAACAATTTGCAGTTACTTCTTGAATAACTAGATGTGGGGTAAGAGAATGATTAAAGTATATAATTTATTCAGGTTGACTAAAGAGTCAGAAAACTGAAAATTATCTACAAAGGATAAACATAAGCTAGAAAAAAACTGAATATATGGTACATTTGAGGAAACATGGTTCTTAATCCCAAACAAATGGAGTTACTTGGGGTATTTGCTACAGAAATTGCATTTTAGAATGCATGAGGATAGATATTCCTGATGGGAGGAAACTAAATAAATCTCAATTTCCTTTGACTCTCTGTTCAAGGATTGATGGTTCAAAAGATAAAATTCTTATAATCTTTAAGGACATAAAATAACCAGGGAAACATAAGTTATCTACAGGTCTGTAGTTTCTTTTCATTAAGTGTTCAAGAATATGATGTCAACTTTATTTTTAGAAGTTTTATAAACAATAAGATCATGCTTTTAGCCCAGGGAGAAATAGCCTATATAAGTGGCATCGTCATGGTCATCAATTTTTTAGCATAAGTAATATGGCACTTTGCAGACACTTGAGGTATAAAGATCTATAAAGTACTGTATATAGTTGAATCATCAAGCAAAATAAGCACTTAGAAATACTGTGACAATAAACTGTCATCTCTAAATTTGCCAGTGATAGATTATAAGTCATTTGATTTTTATTGCTGTGTCATTACATATTAACCAAGTGAAAGGTGTCAGTATTTACTCATCATCTAGAGGATTTTTAAAGGTAACAAGAGGAAGTGAATTACCTACTGAAGGCTGTTAGTAATAATATATTTTTTGAATACACTAGTGCTGAGGAGTGCCATCAGTAAGATGGTGGACTAGGATACTCTAGGCCCTTGTTTCCAAATGGAAACCCAGAGTAAATAACAACATACTGACCACAGTATCTTTGTGGTAGCTCTAGAAACTAGTTAAGGATTTGTAGCAACCAAGCAAATGTCAACCAACAAGAAGTCACATTCCATAGGGAAAGAAATTTTGGAGTGTTATTGCTCACCCGTGCCCTGCCTCTTCCCTTGCACAACATGGTCAGTGGAAAGCTGTCCAGTTCCTAGTTCCTCCCATGCAATAGAAAGGAAAAGTGAAACTTGTTTGCATTTCTCTGGCCATTTAGGCCTTCCTGAGGAACTGGTTCCTGTTTTGCTTCACTTGGAGCACTGGTGGAAATGGGGCATATTTGGATATCAGGTTGGAAGCCACTGAAAGCAGTGGAAGTCACCATGGCCATGTAAGAGCTACAGGGAGACTGCAGGCATGTAGCCTCCTAGAGACAAGAAATTATGGGCAGAGGAATACAATAGAACATCTAAGACCTTGAAGTCAGCCACGTATAGGGAAGGGCTTTGGGGGCGGGGGGGGTGCACACACACAGGCTCAGGGAACAGGCTTGCTTAGAAATGCTTGATAAGACCATAAGCCTTCCTTCCAGGTTGATTAATGAAGGTCTTTTCCTTCACAGAGCCAATAAATAAAGGCTTGAAAAGCCCCCCCTTTTTTTATTACCACTTATATGTTGCCTACAAGTGACTCACATTACATCTAAGCAAACACACAGGTTGAAAGTGAAAAGATGTTGGCGGGGAGGAAATCCATATACATATACATAATAACCAAAAGAAACTAGGGGTGGTTATTCTAATATCAAAGAAAATATACATTAAGTCATAGAGCTGTTGCTAAATACAAAGGACACTACGTGATAATTAAAAGGTCAATGCACCAGAGAGATATAAACATTCGTGCACCAAACATCAAAGCTCCTAAGGCAAGCACTGACAGGATTAAAGAAATAGCCACAGAGTAATAGTAGGAAACCTTGATACCCCACCTTCAATAATGGGTAGAACAACCAGACAGAAAATCAAAAAATAAATAGAAAACTTGAACAACACTATAGACCAATTGGACGTAACAGACATTTGCAGAACACTCCACCCAACCTCAAGTGCACATGGAACATTCTCCAGGAACTGGCAAATAAGTTTTAATTAATTTTAAAAGACTGAAATTATACAAGGTATTTTTTTCTGATCACAATGGAATGAAACTAGAACAGCAGAGAGAATACAAAAATCCTCAAATGTGTGGAAATTAAACAACAACCAACCAAATTGTCAAAAAATATCACAAGGGAAATTAAAAAATACATTAAGACAAAAAAATTAAACATGTCAAAACTTAAAACTTATGGGATGAAGTAAAAACTGTGCCAAAGTGTAAATTTATAGTTCTAAATAATTTCAGTAAAATAAAATCTTACATCAACAACCCAGCCACCTGGGTGGCTCAGTCAGTTGTGTCTGACTTCAGCTCAGGTCATGATCTGTGGATGTGTGTTCGAGCCCTAATGTGGCTCTGCGCTGACAGCTCAGAGCCTGCAGCCTGCTTTGCATTCTGTGTCTCCTTCTCTCTGCCCCTCCCCTGTTCACGCTCTCTCTCTCTCTTTCTTAAAAACTGAATAAAACAGTAAAAAATTTAAATGTATACCTCAAAGAACTAAGAGGGGGGGAAAAGCTAAACCGAAAGTTAACAGAAGAAAGGAATAATAAAGACTAGACCAGATATAAACAAAATAGAAAATAGAGAAATGGGGAAAAATAAAAAACAAGTACTATGAACAACTCTTCACCAATAAAATTCATAATCTAGATGAAATAGCCAAGTTCCTAGAAACACACAACCTAAAAATACTGAATGATGAAGAAAAAGAAAATATGAAAAGTACTAGTAAGGAGATTGAATCAATAATCAAAAATTTTCCTCCAAAACCAGAGATGCCACAAAAAGGAGAACTATAGACCAATTTTCCTGATGAACATGGATGCAAAAATACTTAACAAGATATTAGCCAACTGGCTGAAAAAATTCATTAAAAAATTATTCACCACAACCAAGTGGGATTTATACCTGGGATGCAGGGCTGATTCAATATCTGCAAAAAAATTCACGTGATTCATCACATCAATAAAAGAAAGGACAAAAACCATATGATCCTCTCAATAGATGCAGAGGAAGCATTTGACAAAATACAGCATCTTTTCTTGATAAAAACCCTCAAGAAAGTAGGGATAGAAGGAGCCCTAAAGATCATAAAAGCCATATATGAACGACCCAACGCTAATATCATCCTCAATAGGGAAAAACAGAGAGCTTTCCCCCTAAGGTCAGGAACAAGACAGGGATGTCCTCTCTCACCACTGTTATTCAACATAGTATTGGAAGTCTTAGCCTCTGCAGTCAGACAACACAAAGAAATAAAAGGCATCCAAATTAGCCAGGAGGAGGTCAAACTTTCACTCTTCGCAGATGACATGATACTCTATGTGGAAAACCCAAAAGATTTCACAAAAAAACTGCTAGAACTGATTCATGAATTCAGCAAAGTTGCGGGATATAAAATAAACACACAGAAGTCGATTGCATTCCTATACACCAACAATGAAGTGACAGAAAGAGAAATCAAGGAATCGATCCCATTTACAGTTGCACCAAAAACCATAAAATACCTAGGAATAAATCTAACCAAAGAAGTGAAAAAATCTATACACTAAAAACTATAGAAACCTTATGAAAGAAATTGAAGAAGACACAAAAAAATGGAAAAAGATTCCATGCTTCTGGATAGGAAGAACGAATATTGTTAAAATGTCGATACTACCCAAAGCAATCTACATATTCAATGCAATCCCTATCAAAGTAACACCAGCATTTTTCACAGAGCTAGAATAAATAATCCTAAAATTTGTATGGAACCAGAAAAGACCCTGAATAGCCAAAGCAATCTTGAAAAAGAAAACCAAAGCAGGAGGCATCACAATTCTAGACCTCAAGCTATACTAAAAAGTTGTAATCATCAAGACAGTATGGTACTGGCACAATAACAGACACTCAGATCAGTGGAACAGAACAGAGAACCCAGAAATGGACCCACAAACGTATGGCCGAGTAATCTTTGACAAAGCAAGAAAGAATATCCAATGGAATAAAGAGTCTCTTCAGCAAATGGTAGTGGGAAAACTGGACAGCGACATGCAGAAAAATGAACCTAGACCACTTTCTTACACCATACACAAAAATAAACTCAAAATGGATGAAAGACCTCAATGTAAGACAGGAAGCCATCAAAATCCTTGAGGAGAAAGCAGGCAAAAACCTCTTTGATTTTGGCTGCAGCAACTTCTTAACATGTTTCCAGAGGCAAGGGAAACAAAAGCAAAAATTAACTACTGGGACTTCATCAAAATTAAAAGCTTCTGCACAGTGAAGGAAACAAAAGGCAACTAACAGAATGGGAGAAGATATTTGCAAATGACATATCAGATAAAGGGTTCTTATCCAAAATCTATAAAGAACTTATCAAACTCAACACCCAAAAAACAAATAATCCAGTGAAGAAATGGGCAAAAGACATGAATAGACATTTCTCCAAAGAAGACATCCAGATGGCCAAATGACACATGAAAAAATGCTCAACATCACTCATCATCAGGGAAATACAAATCAAAACCACAATGAGATACCACCTTACACCTATCAGAATGGCTAACATTAACAACTCAGGCAACAACAGATGTTGGTGAGGATGCAGAGAAAGAGGATCTCTTTTGCATTGTTGGTGGCAACGCAAGCTGGTGCAGCCACTCTGGAAAACACTATGGAGGTTCCTCAAAAAACTAAAAATAGAACTACCCTATGACCCAGCAATTGCGCTACTAGGCATTTATCCACGATATACAGGCGTGCTGTTTTGAAGGGACACATGCACCCCCATGTTTATAGTAGCACTATCAACAATAGCCAAAGTATGGAAAGAGCCCAAATGTCCATTGATGGATGAATGGATAAAGAAAACGTGGCATACACACACACACACACACACACACACACACACACACACACACACACACAATGGAGTGTTACTCAGCAATCAAAAAGAATGAAATCGTGCCATTCGCAACTATGTGAATGGAACTGGAGGGTATTATGTTAAGTGAAATTAGTCAGTCAGAGAAAGACAAAAATCATATGACTTCAATCATATGAGGACTTTAAGAGAAAAAGCAGATGAACATAAGGGAAGGGAAACAAAAATAATATAAAAACAGCGAGGAGGACAAAACAGAAGAGACTCATAAATATGGAGAACAAACTGAGGGTTACTGGAGGGATTGTGGGAGGGGGGATGGGCTAAATGGGTAAGGGGCACTGAGGAATCTACTCCTGAAATCATTGTTGCACTATATGCTAAATAATTTGGATGTAAATTAAAAAAAAAAAAATCCCAACAGAGTAAAGCTCAGGGTCAGATGGCTTCACTGATGAATTCTAACAAACATTCAAAGATGTTAAACCAATCCTGTTCAAACTCTTACCAAAAATTTAAAAGGGAACACTATCATTCATTCTATGAGGCCAGCATTACCCTGATATCAAAGCCACACAAAGATACTATAAGAAAACTACAAACCAATCCCTGATGAATACTGATGCCAAAATTATCAACAAAACTCTTGAAAAAGAGAATTAAAATGGTTATATGCCATGACCAAGTGGGATTTATTCCAGATATGCAAGGGTATTTCAACATACAAAAATAATGATTGTAATGTACTACATTAATGAATTTTACAGAATGAAGGTAAAAATTATCCCATGATTATCTCAGTTGATCAAAAAAAAAGCATTTGACAAAATTCAATATTCTTTCATGATAAAAACAATGAAAGAACTAGGAATAGAAGGAAATTACCTCAAAATATTAAACAACTTATGTGAAAAGCCTACAGCTAACATCTTATCAATGATGAAAGACTGAAAGTTTTTCCTCTAGATAAGGAAAAATGACAAGGATATCCATTTTTGTCATTTCTCTTCAACATAGTCCTTGAGGTCTTAGCTAGAGCAATTGGGCAAAAAAAAAAAAAAAAAATAATTAATTAAAAAGCATCCAAATTAGGAATGAAGAAGTAACATTACCTGTGTTTGCAAATGACATGTCCTTATATTTAGAAAACCCTAAATACTACAAAGCTTTTGGAACTATTAAACGAATTTAGCAAAGTTTCATAATACAAAATCAACAAACAAAATTTAGTTGCTTTTTAGATACTAAAAAGAAATTTTTAAAAATCCTATTTACAATAATATAAAAAGTAATAAACTGTTTATGAATAAATATAACCAAGGAGAGAGAAGGCTTCTTCACAGGAAGTTACACATTACTGAAAATAATTGAAGAACATCTAAATAAATATAAAGACATCCAACGTTCATGAATTAGAGGACTTGCTGTTAAGATGATGATACTACCCAAGGTGATCTACAGAATTCAATGCAATTGCTGTCCAAATTCCAACAGCCTTTTTTGAAGAAATAGAAAAACCCACACTAAAATTTATATAGAATTTCAAAGGATCCTCAAGTAGCCAAAACACTCTTGAACAAAGTCAGAGGCTTCCCACTCCATGATTTTAAAAGTCATTACAAAGCCACAGCAATAAAAACAGTGTGGTACTGCATAAAGACAGACACATATACCAAAGTAATAGAATAGAGAGCTCAGAAAGAAACACACACATGGTCAAATGATTTTTGACAAGGGTGCCAAGACTATTAAGTGGGGAAAGAACAGTTTTTCCAACAAATGGTTCTGGGAAAATTAGATCTCCATATGAAAATAATGAAGTGGGAACTTTATCTTACACCATTTACAAAAATTAACTCCAAATGGATTGAAGATCTTAACATAAAATCAACTACAAAATCTTACAAGAAAGCATAGGGGGAAATCTTATTGACATCAGCTTTTGCCATGACTTCATGAATATTACACCAAGAACACAAGAGACAAAAGAAAACAGATAAATTGGACAAACTTCAAAAACAAACAAACAAAAACAAAAACAAAAAGACAATAAACCACCCCCCCCCAAAAAAAAACTGTGTGCATCAAAGGACATAGAATAAAAGGGCAACCCACATAATGGGAGAAAATATTTGCAAATTATATATCTAACAAGTGGTTAATAATTAGACTATATAAAAACTATTTCAACACTAGAAATCAATCAACCCAATTAAAGAATGGGCAAAAGACTTGAATAAGCATTTATCCAAAGATGAGATATGATAGCCAATAAACACAGGAAAAGATATTCAACATAAAATGGGGGAGGTATAAAAATGTAGTGCTTTTAGAATGGGTTCAAACTTAAATGACCATCAACTTATACAGACTGCTATATGCATAAAATATTATATATGATTATAATGGTAAACACAAATGAAAAAACTAAAATACACAAAAAATAAAGAGAAAGGAATATAGGCATAACACTAAAGAAAGCCATAAAACCACAAAGGAAGAAAGCAAGAGAAGAAGAAAAGAACAAAGAACTACAAAACCAACCATAAAACAAGTAACAGAATGGTCATACATACCTATCAATAATCACTTTAAATGTAAATCAACTAAATGCTCCATTCAAAAGATACAGAGTGACAGAATGGATAAAAAAGCAAAGAAATATCTTTATTCTGCCTGTAAGAGACTCACTTCAGATCTAAAAACACATGCAGATGGAAAGTGAAGGGATGGGAAAACATTTACCATGCAAATGGAAGAGAAAAGATAACTGGGACAGCAATACCTATATTAGATAAAATAGACTTTATTTTTTTAAGTTTATTTATTTTGAGAGAGAGAGAGAGAGAGAGCAGGAGAGAACTCCAAGTAGGCTCCACACTGTCAGCCTGACATGAGGCTTACATCCACAAATCATGAGAACATGACCTGAGCTGATATCAAGAGTCAGATGTTTAACTGACTGAGCCACCCGAGTGCCCCAGATAAAATAGACTTTAAAACAAAGACTGTAACAGGAGACAAAGAAGGACACTACATAAGGGGAATAATCCAACAAGAGAATATATAAGTATCTATGCACCCAACACTGAAGCACTGTAATATATAAAGCAAGCATTAATGAACATAAGGGAGGAAGTTGACGGTAATACTATAATAGTAAGGGACTTAACATCCTACTTTAAATCAATGGATAAATCATCCAGGCAGAAAATCAACAAGAAAACAATATCTTTGAATGTCACATTAGACCAGACGGACCTACAGAACATTCCATCCAGAAACAGTGGAATACACATTGTTTCCAATACACATGAAATATTTTCCAGAACAGATCACATTTTAGGCCACAAAACATGGCTCAATAAATTTAAGGAGACTGAAATCATATCAAGCATCTTTTCCAACCACAATGATATGAAACTAGACATCAATTACAAGAAAAAATCCAGAAGGTTGGCTGGGAAGATGGCAGACTAGGAGGACCCTAAGCTTGCCTTGTCCCATGGATACAATTAGTTAACGTTCACGTCAGCAAAAACAAACTCAGAATATAATGCTAAAACTGGCAGAACAAACTCCACAACCAAAAGTAGAGAAGAGGCCACACTGAAGAAGACAGGAAGGATGAAGATGTGGATTGGGAGCAAAATGGACTATGGCCATCTGCAGTGGGGAGGGAGACAGTGTGTGAAGAAAGGTAAAAAACAGACTTTCACACCTGGAAGACCATGAATGGGGAGAACAAATCCCAATAACATTTACCTTTTCTCTTCCATTTGCATGGTAAATGTTTTCCCATCCCTTCACTTTCCATCTGCATGTGTTTTTAGATCTGAAGTGAGTCTCTTACAGGCAGAATAAAGATATTTCTTGCTTTTTTTGAAAGGGGTCAAATTTTGTGAGTTCTTACAACCAGCAGGACTTAAAGCCTGGAATCTTAAAAAAGCTGTGGATGCAGCTATGGAAGAGCCTAGAGGGCTTTAGGAAGAAGAATCCTTGCTCTTAAAGAGACAGAACCACAAACAGCCCTTGCAGATACAGCTTAGAACCAGCAGTTTGAAAAACACTGCAGGCCAATAGGAGGGAAGAGTGATTTGCTCATCTCAAAGCATGACCTGGAGAGACAGGGATCACAGGGAGAACCTTCCAGGCAGGCACCTTTTCCCTCCCCATGCGCCAGCATAAACGACGGCCACCTATGGGAACCAGTAGAGCGCCAACACTCCTTACCTAAATTGCTTGCACCAAGCCCTGCCACTGCCCCCTACCCCCTAGCCTTTGTGCTTCAATGGACCTGCCCTTCCAAGTTACACTAGCTTTGTAACTATGCCGTGGGCCCCCTCCCCCAGAAGACTGGCCCACACCCTGACAATATTACATCTCCCAACCCACGTGTTTTGTGGGATTTCAGTTTTGTGGGACTCCAGCAGCAGGGGGCAGGTTTTATTTCCTAAGCAGACCACTGCAAATCTTATTAAAATGCATCCCAGCTCTGCCGGGGACCAAGCACTCTCCACAATAGACAAAGAGAACCTCTGCAAAGAAACTGAATGAAAAAGAGGCCAAGGCTCAATAGTACAACATACATGTATGAGACATTCCCTGAAGTACCAGACCCTGGGGGAACAGGAGACACTCCACTATAGAAACCTATAGGACCTCTTCGTCTATTATCATTAAGAGTAAGAGAAGTAGCTGACTTTCCTAACAAACCAAAACAGACATAGAAAGTTAGACAAAATAAGGAGATAGAGAAACATCTCCCAAATGAAAGAACAGGACCAAACCATGGAAAGAGACTTAAGCAAAATGAATATAAGTAATATGCCTGATAGAGAATGTAAAGTAATGTTCATAAAGGTACTAACTGGACTTGAGAAAAGAGTGGAGGACATCAGTGAGACCTTACCACAGAGATAAAAAAAAAGAACCAATCACAGATCAAGAACACAATAAATGAAATTAAAAATACACTTAATGGAATAAATAGCAGGTTAGATGAAGAGGAATGAATTAACAACCTGGAAGACTAAGTAAGTGAAAGTAACCAAGCTGAGCAAAGAAAGAAAGAAAATTACACAAATTGAGAAGTGTCTTAGGAAACTCAGTGACTCCAGTGAGAGTAATAACATTTGCATTATAAGGATCTCAGAAAAAGAAGAGAGGGGTAAGGGGCAGAAATTTTATTTAAAGAAATAATAGCCAAACAATTCCCTAACCTGGGTAAGAAACAGGTATGCAGATTCAGGAAGCAAGGAGATCCCTCCTAAAAATCCAACCCAAGATTGTCCACACCAAGACACGTGGTAATTAAAATGGCAGAAAATAGTGCTAAGGAAAAAAATTAAAGCACCAAGACAAAAGAATACAGTTACATAAAAAAAGAAACCCCATAAGGCTATCAGTGGATTTGTCAGCAAAAACTGCAGGCCAGAATAGAGTGGCATGATATATTCAAAGTGCTGAAAGGGAAATATCTGCACACAAGAATATTCTATCCAGGAAGGCTATCATTGAGAACAGAAGGAGAGATAAAGAGTTTCTCAAACAAACAAAAACTAAAGGAGATCATTAATATTAAATCAGACCTATACGAAATATTAAAGAGGAATCTTTGAGGGGAAAGGAAAGACCATAAGCGAGAGTATGAAAAGTAAAAAACATAAAAGTAGTAAAAGTACATTTCTGTAAAAATCAGTCAAGAGATTCATAAAATAACAAATGATAAAATATCATACCATATACCTAAAATGGGAAGGAAAGAGGAGTAAAGAATGGGTTCAAACTTAAGTGACCATCAACTTTATACAGATTGCTATAAGTAGATGATGTTATATACAAACCTAATGGTAACCACAAATCAAAAACCAGTAATACATATGCAAAGAATAAAGGGAAAGGGATCTGAGTATATCACTAAAAAAACCCGCAAACCATGAAAGAGAGCAAGAGAAGAAAGCATCAGAGAAAATCTGTAGAAACAACCACAAAACAAGTAACAAAATGGCAATAAATGCATATCAATAATTACTTTGAATATAAATGGACTAAATGCTCCAATAAAAGCACAAAAGGTGACAGAGTGGATTAAAAAAAAAAAAAAAGACGTATATGTATGTTGCCTCCAGGAGACTCATTTCAGACTGAAAGACACCTGCAGATTGAAAATGAAGGGATGGAAAAACATTTATCATGCAAATGAATGTAAAAAGAAAGTCGGAGTAGCAATATTTATACTGGACAAAATAGACTTTAACAAATGTTTATTAATTTATCTTGAGGAGTGCAGAGAGAGAAAGGAAGAGCAAGAATCCCAAGCAGGTTCTGCACTGTTAACACAGAACTTGATGTGGGGTTCAATCTCATGAACATGAGATCATGACCTGATCTGAAATCAAAAGTCAGATGCTCAACTGACTGAGCCACCCAGGTTCCCCCAGATAAAATTGACTTTAAAACAAAGATTGTACCAAGAGACAAAGAAGGACACTATATAATAACAAAGGGGACAATCCAAAAAAGGGATATAACAATTGTAAATATTTATGCACTCAACATGGGACAATCCAAATACATAAAACAGCTAATAACAAACATAAAGTAAATAATTAACAGTTATACATTAATAGTAGGGGACTTTAACACCCCACTTACATTTATGGGCATATCATCCAAAATAAAATCAATAGGGTAACAATGGTCTTGAAAGACACACTAGACCAGGTGGATTTAATAGACATATTCAGAACATTCCATCCTAAAACAGCAGAATATACATTCTTTTCAAGCATACATGGAACATTCTCCAAAATAGATCACATATTAGGCTACAAAACAAGTCCCAACCAGTTTAAAAAAACCAAAAAACTGAAGTCATACCATGCCTCTTTTCTGACCACAATGCTATGAAACTAGAAATCAACCACAGGAAAACATCTGGAAAGAGCACAAATATGTGTAGGTTAAATATCACGTTACTGAACAATGAATGGATCAACCAGTAATCAAAGAAGAAATTTTAAAAATTACATGGAAACAAAAATGAAATCACAATGGGGTAAAAGGTTTAGGATGCTGCAAAAGTGGTTCTAAGAGGGAAGTTTATAGTAATACAAACCTACCTCAAGAAGCAAGAAACTTCTCAAACAACCTAACATTACACTTAAAGGAGGTAGAAAAAGAACAACACACACACACACACACACACACACAAAAAAACCAAACCCACCAGAAGGAAGGAAATAACAAAGATTAGAGCAGAAATAAATGATATAGAAACAAAAAAACATGCTAGAACAGATCATTGAAAACAGGAGATGATTCTTTGAAAAAAATCAACAAAATTGATAAACCTCTGGATAGTCTAAAAAAAATAGAGAACTCAGATGAACAAAATCACAAATAAAAGAAGAGAAATAACAATCATAAATACATAACACTTGTAATAGAATATTATGGAAACCTATGTATCAACAAACTGGATATTTTTGGAGAAATTGATAAATTCCTAGAAACATGTAGCTTGCCAAACTAAAGCCAGAAAAGGGGTGCCTGGGTAGCTCAGTTAGAAGTTAGGTAAGTGTCTGACTCTTGATTTTGTCTCAGGTCATGATCTCACAGTTCATGAAATCGAACCCTGCATCAGGCTTTGCACTGATAGTCCAGAGCCTGCTTGAGATTCTCTCTCTCCTCTCTCCCTGCCCTTCCCCAACTCATGCACGTGTGCAATCTTTCTCTCTCAAAATCAACATTTAAAATAAAAAAGTGTAAAAAACAAAGCCATAAGAAATAGAAAATTTCTACATACCAATTACCAGCAATGAAATGGAACCAGTAATCAAAAAAAATCCCCCAAAATAAAAGTCCAAGACCAGATGGCTTCACAGGCAATTTCTATCAAACATTTAAAGAAGAGTTAATACCTATTCTTCTCAAACTCTTACAAAAAATAGAAAAGGAATGAAAACTTCCAAATTCATTCTATAAGATCAGCAATATCCTGATACCAAAACCAGATAAAGACACCACTAAAAAAGAAAACTACAGGCCAATATCCCTGATGAACATAGCTGCAAAAATCCTCAACAAAATACTAGCAAACTGAATCAAACAATACATTAAGAAAGTAATTCACACAATCAAGTGGAATTTATTCCTGAGTTTCAAGGGTGGGGATAGTTTCAATATCCTCAAAATCAAAAGCATACATCACATAAATAAAATAAAGAATAAGAATCATATGATCATTTCAATAGCTGCACAAAAAAAGCATTTGACAAAGTATAACATCCATTCATGATAAAAAGCCTCAACAAAGTAGGTTTAGAGGGAACATACCTCAACATAACAAAGGCCATGTATGAAAAGGCCACAGCTAACACCATCCTCAATGGGCAAAAACTTGGAACTGTTCTCCTAAGATCAGAAACATGACAAGGATTCCACTCTCACCTTCATTCAACATAGTACTGGAAGTCTTAGATACAACAATCAGAAAACAAAAAGAAATAAAAGGCATCCAAATAGGAAAGAGAAGTAAAACTTTCACTATCTGCAGAGGATATGATACTCTATGCAGAAAACCTGAAAGACCCCACCAAAGAAAATGTTAGAACTGATAAATGAATTTAGTAAAGCTGCAGATTACAACATCAATGTACAGAAATTGATTTTATTCCTATTAAATAATAATGAAAGAGCAAAAGTGAAATTAAAAAAAAATCCCATTTATAACTGCACCAAAACAATAAAATAACTAGGAATAAATATAACCAAAGAGGTGAAAGACCTGAACTCTGAAAACTATAAAACACTGATAAAAGACATTCAGGGGAAACACATTCCATGCTCATAGATTGGAAGAACAAATGCTGTTAAAATATCTGTATTACCCAAAGCACTCTATATATTTAATGCAATTCCTATCAAAATACCAACAGCATTTTTCACAGAACTAGGAAAAACAATTCGTATGGAACCACAAAAGACCTCAAATAGCCAAGTCTATCTTGAAAAAGAAAAACAAAACTGGATATGATTGAGGGAAGATGGCGGCGTAGGATGATGCTGGGCTCACCGTGTCCTGCTGATCACTTAGATTCCACCTACACCTGCCTAAGTAACCCAGAAAACCACCAGAAGACTAGCAGAACGGATTCTCTGGAGCCAAGAGCAGACCAGAGGCCCATGGAAGAGGGTAGGAAGGGTGGGGAAGTGGTGCACGCTACATGGACTGGAGGGAGGGAGCCAGGGCAAAGGGGTGGCCCGCTGGCAAAGCAGAGCCCCCGAGTCTGGCTTGCAAAAGCAGAGGGGCCGGACTGAGTGTGTTTGGACAGCAAGCAGGACTTAACATCTGGAAGGTTATAAGTTAACAGCTCTGGTCGGAGAGCAGGAGGACTGGAGGACAACGGGAGGGAGAGTTGTTGAGCCCCAGATGACAGAGTGCAGCTTGGCGGGGAACAAAGGCGTTTGCCAGCGCCATCTTCCTTGCCCACCCCCCAGCCAAAATCCCAAAGGGAACTGGTTCCTGCCAGGGAACTTGCTTGCACCAGGCAAACACTCAACATTGTACTTCTGCGGATCCATCCCTCCGGTGGGTCTGACTCCCTCCCGGTGCCACAGGGCCCCCTCCCAAAGCAGATCACCGAAGGATAAGTGAGCTGAGCCTACCCCTCCCGCCCCTGTGCACCTTGCCAATCCACCCCACCTAATACGCCAAATCCCCAGCACCACAATCCTGGCAGTGTGCAAGTAGCCCAGATGGGCCATGCCACCCCACAGTGAATGCCGCCCCTAGGAGAGGGGAAGAGAAGGCACACACCAGTCTGACTGTGGCCCCAGCGGTGGGCTGGGGGCAGACATCAAGTCTGACTGCGGCCCCGCCCACCAATACAAGTTATTCAAGACAGCACAGGGGAAGTGCCCTGCAGGTCCTCACCACTCCAGGGACTATCCAAAATGATGAAATGGAAGGATTCCCCTCAAAAGAATCTCCAGGAAATAACAACAGCAAACGAACTGATCAAAAAGGATTTAAACAATATAGCAGAAAGTGAATTTAGAATAACAGTCATAAAATTAATTGCTGGGCTTGAAAACAGTATAGAGGACAGCAGAGAATCTATTGCTACAGAGATCAAGGGACTAAGGAACAGTCAGGAGGAGCTAAAAATGCTATAAACGAGCTGCAAAATAAAATGAAAACGACCACGGCTTGGATTGAAGAGGCAGAAGAGAGAATAGGTGAACTGGAAGATAAAATTATGGAAAAAGAGGAAGCTGAGAAAAAGAGAGATAAAAAAATCCAGGAGTATGAGGGGAAAATTAGAGAACTAAGTGATGCACTAAAGAGAAATAATCTACGCATAATTGGTATTCCAGAGGAGGAAGAGAGAGGGAAAGGTGCTGAAGGTGTACTTGAAGAAATAATAGCTGAGAAGTTCCCAGATCTGGGGAAGGAAAAAGGCATTGAAATCCAACAGGCACAGAGAACTCCCTTCAGATGTAACTTGAATCGATCTTCTGCACGACATATCATAGTGAAACTGGCAAAATACAAGGATAAAGAGAAAATTCTGAAAGCAGCTAGAGATAAACGTCCTCTAACATATAAAGGGAGACCTATAAGACTCGTGACCAATCTCTCTACTGAAACTTGGTAGGTCAGAAAGGAATGGCAGATCTTCAATGTGATGAACAGAAAAAATATGCAGCTGAGAATCCTTTATCCAGCAAGTCTGTCATTTAGAATAGAAGGAGAGATAAAGGTCTTCCCAAACAAACAAAAGCTGAAGGAATTCATCACCACTAAACCAGCCCTACAAGAGATCCTAAGGGGGATCCTGTGACACAAAGTACCAGAGACATCGCTACAAGCATGAAACCTACGGACATCACAATGACTCTAAACCCATATCTTTCTATAACAACACTGAATGTAAATGGACTAAATGCGCCAACCAAAAGACATAGGGTATCAGAATGGATAAAAAAACAAGACCCATCTATTTGCTGTCTACAAGAGACTCATTTTAGACCTGAGGACACCTTCAGATTAAGAGTGAGGGGATGGAGAACTATTTATCATGCCACTGGAAGTCAAAAGAAAGCTGGAGTAGCCATACTTATATCAGACAAACTAGACTTTAAATTAAAGGCTGTAACAAGAGATGAAGAAGGGCATTATATAATAATCACAGGGTCTATCCATCAGGAAGAGCTAACAATTATAAATGTCTATGCGCCGAACACGGGAGCCCCCAAATATATAAAACAATTACTCACAAACGTAAGCAACCTTATTGATAAGAATGTGGTCATTGCAGGGGATTTTAACACTCCACTTACAGAAATGGATAGATCATCTAGACACACAGTCAATAAAGAAACAAGGGCCCTGAATGATACATTGGATCAGATGGACTGGACAGATATATTTAGAACTCTGTATCCCAAAGCAACAGAATATACTTACTTCTTGAGTGCACATGGAACATTCTCCAAGATAGATCACATACTGGGTCACAAAACAGCCCTTCATAGGTATACAAGAATTGAAATCATACCATGCATACTTTCAGACCACAATGCTATGAAGCTTGAAATCAACCACAGGAAAAAGTCTGGAAAACCTCCAAAAGCATGGAGGTTAAAGAACACCCTACTAAAGAATGAGTGGGTCAACCAGGCAATTAGAGAAGAAATTAAAAAAATATATGGAAACAAACGGAAATGAAAATACAACAATCCAAACACTTTGGGATGCAGCAAAGGTAGTCCTGAGAGGAAAATACATTGCAATCCAGGCCTATCTCAAGAAACAAGAAAAATACAAAATCTAACAGCACACCTAAAGGAAATAGAAGCAGAATAGCAAAGGCAGCCTAAACCCAGCAGAAGAAGAGAAATAATAAAGATCAGAGCAGAAATAAACAATATAGAATCTAAAAAAACTGTAGAGCAGATCAACGAAACCAAGAGTTGGTTTTTTGAAAAAATAAACAAAATTGATAAAGCTCTAGCCACGCTTCTCAAAAAGAAAAGGGAAAGGACCCAAATAGATAAAATCATGAATGAAAATGGAATTATTACAACCAATCCCTCAGAGATACAAGCAATTATCAGGGAATACTATGAAAACCTATATGCCAACAAACTGGACAACCTGGAAGAAATGGACAAATTCCTAAACACCCACACGCTTCCAAAACTCAGTCAGGAGGAAATAGAAAGCTTCAGCAGACCCATAACCAGCAAAGAAATCGAATCAGTCATCAAAAATCTCCCAACAAATAAGAGTCCAGGACCAGATGGCTTCCCAGGGGAGTTCTACCAGACGTTTAAAGCAGAGATAATGCCTATCCTTCTCAAGCTATTCCAAAAAATAGAAAGGGAAGGAAAACTTCCAGACTCATTCTATGAAGCCAGTATTACTTTGATTCCTAAACCAGACAGAGACCCAGTAAAAAAAGAGAACTACAAGCCAATATCCCTGATGAATATGGATGTAAAAATTCTCAATAAGATACTAGCAAATAGATTTCAACAGCTTATAAAAAGAATTATTCACCATGATCAAGTGGGATTCATTCCTGGGATGCAGGGCTGGTTCAAATTCACAAATCAATCAATGGGATACATCACATTAATAAAAGAAAAGAACCATATGATCCTGTAAATCGATGCTGAAAAGGCATTTGACAAAATTCAGTAATGTTTCTTAATAAAAACCCTGGAGAAAGTCGGGATAGAAGGAACATACTTAAACATCATAAAAGCCATTTATGAAAAGCCCACAGCTAACATCATCCTCAATGGGGAAAAAACTGAGAGCTTTTTCCCTGAGATCAGGAACACAACAGGGATGTCCACTCTCACCGCTGTTGTTTAACATAGTGCTGGAAGTTCTAGCATCAGCAATCAGACAACAAAAGGAAATAAAAGGCATCAAAATTGGCAAAGATGAAGTTAAGCTTTCGTTTTTTGCAGATGACATGATATTATACATGGAAAATCCGATAGACTCCACCAAAAGTCTGCTAGAACTGATACATGAATTCAGCAAAGTTGCAGGATACAAAATCAATGTACAGATCAGTTGCATTCTTATACACTAATAATGAAGCAAGAGAAAGACAAAGAAACTGATCCCATTCACAATTGCAGCAAGAAGCATAAAATACCTAGGAATAAATCTAACCAAAGATGTAAAAGATCTGTATGCTGAAAACTATAGAAAGCTTATGAAGGAAATTGAAGAAGATATAAAGAAATGGAAAAACATTCCATGCTCATAGATTGGAAGAATAAATATTGTCAAAATGTCAATACTACCCAAAGCTATCTACACATTGAATGTAATCTCAATCAGAATTGCACCAGCATTCTTCTCGAAGCTAGAACAAGCGATATGAAAATTCATATGGAACCACAAAAGGCCCCGAACAGCCAAAGTAATTTTGAAGAAGAAGACCAAAGCAGGAGGCATCACAATCCCAGATTTTAGCCTCTACTATAAAGCTGTAATCATTAAGACAGCATGGTATTGGCACAAAAACAGACACATAGACAAACGGAATAGAATAGAAACCCCAGAACTAGACCCACAAATGTATGGCCAACTCATCTTTGACAAAGCAGGAAAGAACATCCAATGGAAAAAAAGACAGTCTCTTTAACAAATGGCGCTGGGAGAACTGGACAGCAACATGCAGAAGATTGAAACTAGACCACTTTCTCACACCATTCACAAAAATAAACTCAAAATGGATAAAGGACCTGAATGTGAGACAGGAAACCATCAAAACCCTAGAGGAGAAAGCAGGAAAAGACTTCTCTGACCTCAGCCGTAGCAATCTCTTACTTGACACATCCCCAAAGGCAAGGGAATTAAAAGCAAAAATGAACTACTGGGACCTTATGAAGATAAAAAGCTTCTGCACAGCAAAGGAAACAACCAACAAAACTAAAAGGCAACCAACAGAATGGGAAAAGATATTTGCAAATGACATATCGGACAAAGGGCTAGTATCCAAAATCTATAAAGAGCTCACCAAACTCTACACCTGAAAAACAAATAACCCAGTGAAGAAATGAGCAGAAAACATGAATAGACACTTCTCTAAAGAAGACATCCGGATGGCCAACAGGCACATGAAAAGAGGCTCAATGTCGCTCCTCATCAGAGAAATACAAATCAAAACCACACTCAAGTATCACCTCATGCTAGTCAGAGTGGCCAAAATGAACAAATCAGGAGACTATAGATGCTGGAGAGGATGTGGAGAAACGGGAACACTCTTGCACTGTTGGTGGGAATGCACATTGGTGCAGCCACTCTGGAAAACAGTGTTGAGGTTCCTCAAAAAATTAAAAGTAGACCTACCCTATGACCCAGCAGTAGCACTGCTAGGAATTTACCCAAGGGATACAGGAGTACTGATGCATAGGGGCACTTGTACCCCAATGTTTATAGCAGCACTCTCAACAATAGCCAAATGGTGGAAAGAGCCTAAACGTCCATCAACTGATGAATGGATAAAGAAATTGTGGTTTACATACACAATGGAGTACTACGTGGCAATGAGAAAGAATGAAATATGGCCCTTTGTAGCAACGTGGATGGAACTGGAGAGTGTGATGCTAAGTGAAATAAGCCATACAGAGAAGACAGATACCGTATGTTTTCACTCTTATGTGGATCCTGAGAAACTTAACAGAAACCCATGGGGGAAGGGAAGGAAAAAAAAAGAGGTTAGAGTGGAAGAGAGCCAAAGCATAAGAGACCCTTAAAAACTGAGAACAAACTGAGGGTTGATGGGGGGTGGGAGGGAGGGGAGGGTGGGTGATGGGTATTGAGGAGGGTACCTTTTGGGATGAGCACTGGGTGTTGTATGGAAACCAATTTGACAATAAATTTCATATATTGAAAAAAAAAAGAACAAACTGGAGGTATCCCATTTCCAGATTTCAAATTATATTACAAAGGTGTAGTTAATAAAACAGTACAGTAGTGGCAAAAAAAATAGACACAGAGATCAACGGAACACAATAGGAATCCCAGATATAAACTCACAATTATATGGCAAATCTTTAACAAAGGAGGAATGCAAATGGAAAAAAGACAGTCTCTTTGACAAATAGTGTGGGAAAAAATGGATAGCTACATGCAAAAGAATGAAACTGGACTACTGTCTTAGATTATACAAAAAATAAATGAAAATGGGATTAAAGATCTAAATGTGAGATCTTAAACCATAAAAATCCTTGAAGAGAGCCCAGGCAGTAATCTCTCTGACATCAGCTATAGCAACATTTTCCTAGATATGTCTCCTGAGGCAAAGTGAAGAAAAGTAAAAATCAACTATTGGGACTTCATCAAGATAAAAAGCTCCTGCACAGCCAAGGAAACAATCAAAAAACTAACAGGCAACCTACTTAATTGCAAAAGATATTTTCCAATGACATGTCTGATAAAGGGTTAGATTCCAAAATATGCAAAGAAATGACACAACTCAACACCCATAAAACAATCCAGTTTAAAATTGGGCAGAAGACATGAATAGACATTTCTCTAAAAGACATAAATGGCCAACAGACACATGAAGAGATGCTCAACATCACTCATCATCAGGGAAATGCAAATAAAAAAAAATATATGCAATCCTGTTTATAGCAGCATTATTTGCAATAGACAAGATATGGAAGCAACCTCAATATCCATAGATATATGAGTAGATAAAGAAGATGTGGCCTATATACACAATGGGATATTATTCAGCCATAAAGAAAATGAGATCTTGTCATTTGTGACAACATGGATGGACCCAGTGGGTGTTATGCTAAGTGAAATAAATCAGAGAAAGACTAGTACCATGTGATTTCATTTATACATGAAATCTAAAAAACAAAGTGAAGAAACAAACAAAAAGTCTTAAAAACAGAACTGGTGGTTGCCAGAAGAGGTGGGGAAATGGGTGAAATTGCTAAAGGGGATTAAGAGGTACAAACTTCCAGTTACAAAATAGATAAGTCACATGGCAACAGATAGTGACCACACTTACCATAGTGAGAAGTGAGCAATGAACAGAACTGTTAAATCAATATATCATAAACCTGAAACTAATATAACATTATATGTTAATTATAATTCAATAAAAATAATAAAATCTAAAAAAATTGTTCAGATGGTAAATTTTATGCTATATATTAAAAAATGCTAGGGTTTCTGATGCTCTTAGCAGTGCCAAATGTTTGAAGTCATGCCCTCTCTCACAGGAACCATTTCATATCTCTTGTTTGGATTCAGATCCTATCAAATTAAGTCAGTAAAATTCAGAACACTATAGGATTTACATCTGTATTTTTAAAAATTGTTCACAATTTTCAGTTGAGGTAACAAACAAAACTATTTATGCTGGTACTTATGGAAGGATACATTTCAAAGAAGTAGTGGCCTGAATAAAAACTCTTAAATTTCTGGAGGGATAAGGAAATGAAGTTCTTTCCAAAGTAATTAACTGTAACTCTTCTTTAGTGAATGAAAATATTATGAGAAAATATTCAAATCTAAATTAAGTTTATTACCTCATCATGGTCAGAAACATATATATGAAAATATACATTCAGAGCCAGGAATACAGAATAGGCAGAAGCCAGAACACAATATGATAGTTTACCAAATCAAGCCTAAATAAAAATCACCAAACTAGGTAACCAGTTAATTATTTGAAGATCTGAAGGTGGTCTGATTTCTAGATTAAATGAGGTTGAGAAGAATAATAGCAATGAGCATTTGAGGCATGAAAGAACAGATCCGAATTTTAGATGGGAGTCTGTCTTAGTTTGGATTACCCTGAAAACAGAACCTGAGACAAAGATTTGGATGCACATAATTTATTTGGGTGGTGATCCCAAGATTTAGGAGTGGGGGAACAGGATCAGTGAAAAATAAAAATTCAACATAGGGTGCTTTCTCAGTTGCACTGATGTGGGCAGGGGAACTCTATTCTGCTGAGACATCCTGTGCAGCATTGCTACTCTAACTTATCTCCCATGGTGTCTGGGAAGGCTCTGAATCGAGAGAAAATGGTGTGTACTTAAAGCAGGACTCTATCAGCATAAAAGGAATATGAACTAATAAAGAGCCCAGCTTTGTGGCTAAAGCATAAGTGGTCCAAGAAGATGTGAAGATAAACACCAGAGCTTTGACTATAGTCCACCCTTTATACTGCTTAAACTTAGTGACTCTTAGGTACTTTTTATCACCAATTCTTCAAGATGTTAGCCAAAATATCTATGAAAATTTAACAATAAGCTACAATCCTGGTTGCTGTAACAATTTTCAAGTCCACACTGATATTTATCAGTTCTATCTTTCATTGCCCAGTTTATGACCCATCTTCATCCCTGAAGGATCTGAGTTCTGACAGCTTTATTAAACTGTGGTTACTTAAGCCCATTCATCTTATCTCCAGGAATTGATATGCCAACAGATACCAAAATGAATTTCTTGAGTTTACACTTATGCCTGCTTGTATCCAACATGTAGCAGCAATCCTAGTTCCTGATTATGATAAGCGTTAATTAACTAAGTCAACTGAGAACCCCTTCCTTTGCATTCTGTCTAACCCGCATAAAGAACCCAAAGTGATTACATGGGAGTGGTAGTTACTGGCTATCGGAAACATTTATTTGCCTCCTGGTAGAAGCTTTCTCTAATGGGAACTAGAACTTCTAATCCAGCAAAGCCTAAGATTAGGAGAATGGGAAACACAAATTCAGAGTACGGTCTCAGTAATTTTTTGTTCACTGACCTATCAAGCAGATTAATTTGTAAATCAAGCACAAATTTGTCTTCTCGTCTATACTAAATCCCTCCATGAGGCCAATGATATGAGCTGTGGAAGAGGTGAGGTACAGCAGAGGTAGGTTCTGTGGGCTTGGAGGTCATGTTTTAATGTACCTTGCTTGTATGCTCTAGTCCTGCTATGTCTAATTCCAGTGGAATCATTTTCATTGTACCTTTGATGGTTGCTGCATCGTCCTGATCTTCAGACTTCATGGATCTGACACACCCAGTTTGTGATGAGAAGTTCTGGTATGTCAGTTCCTACCAGAGACCTGTAGCTCATCAAGAACAAGTTTTCAAATAGCAAATTATTCTTTTCTACAGAAGGAATGACCTTGTTCTAGAATATTAGGGGTTTCTATTGAAACTCTCCAATCTGGACTTGCCAAAGACTCTGTCTACACCAAGCATCTGTATCTGCCATAGATTCTCTATCACCATTTATTTGATAGTGGTAGAGACAACCTTCACCTGTTTTAGAGCCCCGTCTTGGATCCTGTTTGAAACTGGCAATTTGTGAATCACCAGATAAATCAATCTGCATATTATTCCCAAATGGAGTATATGGTTCCCTCAAAATTCCAAGATGCCTACCGAGCACTGTGCAACTTTCTTAGTGTCAAGGGATACACTAAAAGGGAATATTCTGGCATGCTCAGATCATTGACCTTCTAAACGCTTCACCAATAAGTCCATTTTCTGAATATTTGTAGGATTTACCTCACAATTCTGACACTGTGTTTTATTAGAACATCTAATGTATTTCTCATTTCCTAATTACCAGGCCATCATATCATTAATATAGTGGACCAAGGACTATGTTTTATGCATGTCAAAGAAATTAAGGTCTCTATATGCTATATTTTCACAAAGATTAAGAGAATAATTTTAGCCCTAAATGAGTAATTAAATATTGCCATTATTCTCACATAAATACAACTTGCTTTCCATACTTTTCATGAAGATTGAAAATAATTTTATATCTAATTAATATAACTATATGTTGATTATAATGGAATTTAAATAAAAGGATAATAATTTTATATCTATGTAAATAGCCTCACATCAAGTGTCACAGATTCTGGTAATCTTATTTAGTAAATTTGAAACATCCAACTTGGGATTCTTCAGGGAACATATTTATTAATTTAATAGGGATAGAAGAGAGATGACTTCTCCATCTTTTAAGTTTTGGAGGGTTATGCTAAAGTCGACCATTCCACTTGGAATGGGATGTGTCTTCTGTTATACTATGATGCATCAAATAGCAGATTTGGGGATTTCACTGTCCATTTTTACCCTAATAATCTGTACCCCACAAGTCAAAGAATCAATGTGGTTGTGGTTTCTGTTATCTACTAAAAATATTCATACTGGGGCACTTGGTGGCTCCAGTTAGTTGAGTCCAACTCCTGATTTTGGCTCAGATCATGATCTTGTGGTTTGTGAGTTCAAGCCATGGGTTGGGTTCTGCACTGACAGCATGGAGTCTGCTTAGGTTTCTTTGACTCTGTCTCTTTCTCCACTCATGCTCTCTCTCCAAAATAAATAAAAAAATATTCATCTTAATTATGCACCAAAGGACCAGAGAAATAACTATATGATGTTCTATAAACCCACTAGACACATTTAGTAAAACTTAAGCCAGGACTCCTGTCTTGCCCTCCATTCATAAATATCCAATCTAACTAGGAAGATGGGGGGAGATGAGAGCATAATGCCATTTGATGCCTGGATTTCAGTGTCAGTACAATAAGTTTTAAGCATTTCTCTTCACTAGTGTATAATTTAGCAAGTAGACACAAGTTCCTTTAGGGAAGAATTGGGAAATATTTATTACATATACTATACTGCCCTTAGGCCTCCTCCTCCTGGGAATGAGAACTGATTAAATCTAGAAATTAGATGAGGGGTGATTATTTTTTATTACAGTACTGACCTTAATCTTCTGTTTACCTGTTCTCAATCCTATTGAATATATAAGTCAAACAATACCTTTGTTTTTACCCCATCTTGTCTCTACTAACACATTATTTATTAGGCATTGCCACAGATCCCTGTAGTTGGGACTTCCTAATTACCATTCCAGCTGCCCATTATAATAATTGCATTTATCTTGTCCCCAGTATTTATGTGTTCCCACCCAGATTGTGTCATTCTGGAATCCTATCATCCTCATTGACTTTAGGGAGCCTGGTTACATAGAAGTATCTCCTACCATCAAACCTGGCCTACACACTGGAAAGTCATCACTGAGCTAATCAAAGATGTTAAGGTACCCTTCTCCCACACCTCCATTTATTACCTTAGTAAATATAATGTCAATAGTGTTCAACTCCATTCTAACAAAAGAAACATCAATATTCCTCTTAGAATTGTCCACTAGAAGGACAGGAGACTGGGATAATCCCCAGAGACACTAACTGTCCCACACTTCTTGGCTGAGATTGTATGTTAAGCTACAAGGGTTTCAGTGGAATTGGGAAAGACTCTAAAAAGAAAGAAGATAAATGCATGGTACACACCTGAAGTGGATTTGTCAGCAAGAACTGAGTCTTTCATGAAACCATCCATCATAGTTGTGAATTAAATCAAACAAAGGCTGAAGGGATATGCTATGCGTTTTTCAGATATCGGCCCTGGAAGTTCTGTCACAGGAGTGAATACAATGCTATTGCAAAAGGCAATGGCAACTAAAGGGATCTGGATACTTAAGGTGGAGAGAGAAAACCTACAAAGTCACAGAATCACAGATGGGTAAATGCTTATCTTCAGAGAATGGGGTCAGGGAGAGAAAAGTGGTTTGATTGATACTCTCTTTTTCCGAACAACTAAAATGTATGGGTGCATGAGTAGATGAAAGCATCTGGAGGCTAAGCATCTGCTCAAGATCATGGATGAAGAGGTAGAGTCAACTGTGCGTCTTGTTCAAGGACTAAAACAAGACCTCAAATACAAGAAAGAATATAAGGAGCTCAGGCTCATGTGAGAGATATGAAATGAAGATACCCACTGCCTACACATTACTACTCCATACACAGCTTTGTCAGCCACAGAGAGTAAGAGGCAGCCCAAAGTTTGGGGTTTGGTGGCACATGGAAAGTAACCTTGTCTAACTTCCTATGCACCTGATTAAATATTTATCACATGTTGCTTAGTGTTAATTAGAATTCTTTGGAGGAGGTGGTTAAATAGCTGTCAGTTATGCAAGCTATATATAAATTTTTAATTAAAAAAAAACCAATCAGACCATTACAGGTAAAGCTCAAGTTTCCACCCTTTTCACTCCTCATATTGTCCATGTCTGCTCCTTTCCTCCAAAGAGGTACCCACTCATATAAGTTTATAACAAGTAATGCATTTTCTTTACATTTATAAACAGTCATGAGCTCATGGGAAATATATAGTATTGTCAGGCATTTTTATAAGGATGCTTTCCCTATACCTGTTTTAAGACTCCTAGCAAGAAAGTGGGGCAGATGATGCCTCCTCTTTCAATTAGTGATCATCCCAGGAGTGCCAGGAGATGGGATTACACTGGCAAAGACAGTAATCCTGAAAAACCTATTATGTGGAGTACTTGTGGAAAGGAACACTAAACTCCATGTTTATGTAATAGATTTTAGGGAAATGTAAACTCCAACTGTGGACCTGGAGAATATTATGTTAAGTGAAATAAATCATATATGGACAAATAGTGTATAATCTCAATTATATGTGGAATTAAAAATAGTTAAACTCATAGAAGCAGAGAGTAGAATGGTGCTTGCCAGAGGCTAGGGAGATTCAGAAATGGGGAGGTGATGCTTAAGTGGTTACAAAGTTTCAGTATGCAAGATAAATAAATTCTAGAGGTCTATGATATGGCATAGTGCCATAGCCATCAATACTAAATTATATACAGAAAATTTGCTAAGAGTAAATGTTAAGTGTTCTTACCACACTCACTCATTCACTCACAGTAAATTATAACAAAGAGAGAAGGAAACTGGTTGGTGATTGATATGTTTATGGCTTTGATGGTGGTGATATTTCGCAGTAAGTAATATACATACTTACCCCAAAGTCATCTAGTTTTATACATTAAATATGTGCTACTTTTTGCATATTAATTATACTTCAATATAAAGGTTTAAAAAGTATTTCAGGGGGCTCCTGGGTGGTTCAGTCAGTTAAGCATCCAACCTCGGCTCAGGTCATGATCTCACGGTTCGTGAGTTCAAGCCCCGTGTCAGGCTCTGTGCTGACAGCTCGGAGCCTGGAGCCTGGAGTCTGCTTCAGATTCTGTGTCTCCCTCTCTCTCTGCCCCTCCCCAACTTGTGCGCTCACTTGCTCTCTCTCTCTCTGTCTCTCTCTCAAAAATAAATAAATATTAAAAAAAGTTAAAAAAAAGTATTTCAGAACACTCAGTGTCACAATCAATACAGCATTAATGGCGCATTGAGAAGATGCAAAGGAAGGTCAGCTTTATTCCATGGAAGAACACAAAGGAAGAAAAAGCTATTGAAAATAAAATGCATCTGAATCTGGGATACCATCATGGTTCTCATGGTTGAGTAAAGAGAATGTGACTGGTTAAGCATTTGCCATGTTGTGTGTTGCAGAAAAGGAATGATGTTTATGTGAGAAGAACAAGCCAAGGGCCTCCTGCAATGAATGTACATAAAGTGGGTGGGAAAGAGATTATCCATCACCATATTAATATTTATTCTCAAGACATGGAAATAAGATTTAACAGGATGTTATTATCTTTTTAGCCTGAATCCATTATTCATATCAGACTAGAATATATCTTCCCTCAATTTATTAACAGTAGTTAGAAACTTTTGTTCTTCCTGAAATATCTATTTAGAATCTGTGTTCTAGCAATAATTTTTAGACACAGCTTTGACAATTATATTCTATTATTTCCTCAAAGAGAATGTAGGGATTTTAATACCCCATATGAGATAAAAAATACATGAAAGTAGCTTACATGATCCAAAGAAGGAGTTGGAAAACTTTTTCCATAAAAGCCAGGTATTAAATATTTTCGACTTTGTTGGCCATATGAATTCTGTCTAAACTATTCAACTCAGTTGTGACTCAAAAGAATCCATAGACCAGGGTATCTGGGTGGCTCAGGTGGTTAAGTATCTCATTTGAGCTCAGGTCATGGTCTCGTGGTTCACGAGTTCAAGCCCTGCATTGGGCTCTGTGCTGACAGCTCAGAGCCTGGAGCCTGCTTCAGATTCTGTCCCTTTCTCTCTGCCCCTCCCCCTCCTCCTCACTCTGTCTCTGTCTTTTTCTCTCTGTCTCAAAAATAAATAAACATTAAAAAAAAAGAATCCATAGACAATAAACACAGAAGCACACCTGTGTTATAATAAAACTTTATTTACAAAAACAGTTGGCAAGCCAGATTTGGCACATAGGCCATAGCTTGCCAACCCCTGCTTTCTTTCTTCCTCTCACAAATTTCTGATTTAACACTTCACAATTAGTGATCTTATTGTTATTATTTAATTTGGGAGTTTTCTCTCTGCTGATGTCCATTAATTAATATGAACTAACTCCTGAAAGAAAAGAATGTATTGTGGGAATTCTAAACTTAGCAACATTAATTAATTAAGCAATTATATATCAAATGCCACATTTGTACCAACAACTATTCTACGTACTGGTGAAATAGAGATTAAAAATTCACTGCTAGTTCTCAAGAAGCTCATAGTTGTTTAAAGACAGAGAGGTACACAGAAAATTAAAATTATAATATACTCATGGAAGAGAATTGCTCATGATTCAATAGTGACAGTACACTTATAGCAATATCGTATAGGAATCTAGTACCAGGGGAATTAGTTAAATAACAGGATGTGGTGGAGGTTCATGTGTGTATGCTATGGAGAATCATATATCCAATTTTTTAGAAGGTTCAAGAACGGCTCTATATCTGGTGCTTGCTCCTTTCTTTTGCGGGGTAGCAATTGTGGTGCATTTTGGAAGGGTGCTTGCTCTTCTTAGAATTCTCTAGATTTCTGGGGTGCCTGGGTGGCTCAGTAAGTTGAGGGGCCAACTTCAGCTCAGGTCCTGATCTCGCAGGCCATGAGTTAGAGCCCTGCATCGGGCTCTGTGCTGACAACTCGGAGCCTGGAGCCTGCTTCAAATTCTGTGTCTCCCTCTCTCTCTGCCCCTCCCCCACTCATGCTCTGTCTCTCTCGATCTCTCTCTGTCAAAAATAAATAAACATTAAAAAAATCCTCTAGATTTCTTCTATAGAGGCTCTGTTCAAGGGAATTACAGTCTTGGAGACGGATTTCTCTTTGAAGTTTCATTCTCAGAATGATGATGAGTGCCAGGTTACCTGGAGTCCTATTTTCCTGTGCCACATGACCTAAGATAAGTCTATGACTTTCTTTGAGCTTTATTATTTTACACTTTCAAAAGACAACTTTTGAGTCTAAAGGGATACACAAAGAAAGGATTCACAGATTAGGAGAAAGAGCCAGATAGGAACAGAATTTTACGAAATACATTCTATACATGAGGCACTTTTGCTTACAACATCACACACAATCTCCACCACAAGTATGAGAGGAATTATTTTACCAAAGATGAAGCCAAGTATCAGAGATTAAACAATTTAGCTAATAATTGTAGGACAAGATTCAAATTTAGGTCTGTGATATTTTGGAACCCTGCTTTCTTTCTACATATGTGTTATCACTCTCAGGTTCATAACATCCAAAAACATATACTGTGTTCAGGGTCTAAGTTTTAGACACATGAAAAACTAAATGATAAAAGTTAAACAACAATGCAAAAGATGTACATATTTGGGGAAAAAAATTACAGAAAACAAATGAGGGTAAGGTATCAGTGGGCTATGTTGGTAGGAAAGCATACTAAGAGTAGATTTAAACTGTCACAGAAGAGTGGTTTGAGTGTATGTGTGTGTACATATATATTTATATGCACACACATTCATACATACACATATACACATTTATGGAGAGATATCATTCTATAATTTTGGTTTTACAAGGTCTTAAATATGAGGTATAAAGGATTAGAATTTATTTTGTAAATTCCTTGGAATCCATGAGTGGGATACAGACATATTATTCTGACTGGAAACATAGTCTCTCATTTAGAAAGATGTGAGTTTCAATCCTCACTACTTTATTCACTAGGAATCCCATCCTTTTCGAGCATTAGTTTCCACCTCTGTAAAACTAGAGTCATCATCAGATTCAATTTATAATTCAAAATCATTCTCCATGTCCCAAACACATTCTGCAAATATCAAACAGATAAGTTTAAAAAAGATCACTCCTGCGTCTTTTGTTTTTAATGGTGTTATTATTTTCTTTAGTTTTCCCAGGTTTGCACTATTGCCTTTGATTTACTGTTCTGGAATGGACAAAGTTCCTAGGGTTCCTAATTGGTCTTTTTTCTAATCCAATATGTTTCACACCCATAGATCAGTGAACATATGTGAGAATTTGGTAAATTTCAGTATGTATTTATTCTACCATGTGTTAAGAAAATGGAGGGAAAAAATCATAGGGTGGGTCTACAGAATGACTGGATCCATGGAGAACTAGTTTTAGGAAAATATCTATTTTTTACTAAGACTTTCATTAGCTTCCACTCTGACCAGAGGAGCATATTGTCGTTTAAGATCTCCAGGATTAGCATCAGCCAAGAGCCAGTATCTAATAATTCTTAAAATATCTGGTAATTTCTCTTTGGTCAGTGCTCAGATATCCTGCTTATGACACCGTTCCCTTTTAAAGAGACTTTTAAGGATGATTTACAGTATAGAATTGTGGCTGTGTCATAAGTTGCTTACTCAAGGGATTCATCCTCATCTTCCCTGAGGGGGAGTCAAGGCTGAAATGATTTAGCTTTGGGAGCTAGATAAGAAGTGTGAGACTCCATTGTAGAATTCCAAGTCTTATGTCTACTCACCAGATCTAATATGTGTGTATTTATTTTATAGATGGGGTAAATCTTTGGTAGGATGTTTACCTATTTTATTACTAATTACACCATGATAAGTTAGTCAACACAAAATATCTCTAGAGGTAATTATTATTTAGGTCCTATTCCACCTTAGAGTAATTGCCTTCATCTCCTATCAGACAACTAAGCAAGGAGCCATTGTCTCTGCCATAGAGGATTCCATTATTCCAATTGAAATCAGGAAGCCCATTTTAATATAACCATTTCCTACTATCATCCCAACATACAGAGAGCAGCCACTACAAGGCTTTACAAAGATGCTAGTGTATTTTTCTTATTATTACACTTTTTGATGTCTCAGCAAAATGAATATCCTTTTCGTCTATCAGGAGACATACTGAAGAATGGGAAGAGAGTGGGTAGAGTGGTCCATGAAGTATCAATTCCAATAATTCTGACTCCTTAAATTTTGGGATTCCTTCCTTCTATGAGGGAGGCTCTGGAATCTAAATTTCATTGTCTGAAGTCACTATTGACTTTAGACTTCTTTTAACCAATCAAGAAAAGTGTTAGAACTACTCCCAGCTGTCCATCTAATATATTATACCCACCATCCCAGTAAACATATGCATTATCAGTATTAAAGCTCAAAGGCTAACATTATTTCGGTCCTCTTTGGTTACTATTCTTAGAATTAATTTCTACACATATACCACACATTCTTCTTCAGTATAACTTAGCAAACCCTGCAATTCTTTAAGTACATGAGCCATCTTTTCCTGGATCAGATTTTATATTTTTCATGTTGAAGCACAATGGGCTCTGACTCTAATATTTAGTCTAAATACAACAAGGAGTAGTTTTGAAGAGACTCAGCATCCTTTAAGAGATAATTGCCTCAGGTGAGGTAATTACATGTCTTTAAAAGAGAGAGGATGGTATTCTCCGAAAGAAAAGGAATGAATTCCTCTGGCAAAGGAGGCTCAAAGGGATTTGAGGATTCAAGGTTCTCATGTTCATCTAAGTGCAATGAAATGTCTCTACCTAAAATGTCAGGTCTCATTCATAGTCATTCAATGCCCAAAACTAAAGATAAGAGTCTTGGCAAAGATGTCAATTCAACTTTGATTGCAGAAGCCAATTTATATCTTAAACATATACATTTTGTTAAATATACCTCAGTAAAGCTGGAAAATCTTTAAAATAATAAAAAAAATAAAGTTAAGGTATTTATTTTCAACTACATCAGTCCTATGTCTATAAAAGAAAAAATATTTTGGAGACTTAATAAATTATATCCAGTTCTGAGTCTTGAGTTGAAAATGTAGGGCCCTCATCCTGCTCTTTCTTTCAGTAATTTCTCCAATGTTGTAAAAAAAAAAAAAAAACAACATTAGTCGCATGGTTCATATTATAATCATTATTATTATAATGTCCAAGTGCATTAGCATTTAGTCTTTCAATGACTTAATTTTATTTTTTTTATTTTAAACTTTTTCCAGCTTTACTGAGGTATAATTGACAAAATGTATATGTTTAAGATATAGACCATTATACTTTGATATAAATCTGCACTGTGAAATGATTTCCACAATCAAGTTAATTCACCTATCTATCACCTCAAATATTTACCTGTGTGTGTGTGTTCAGAACACTTACAATCTACTCTCTTATATTTAAAATAGGCTTTATTTCAAGCCACCACTGATGATAACTTAAAATTTTGGAAAGCCACTACTTTCCATAGATTATTAAGACCTCATTTATGAATGTCAAAGAGGTTACCTCTACATACAAATCAACGAGGTGAGATAACTATCTCATTTTTCAATATTTCATAGCCAGTTATCTGGAATCATTCCTGTTTCAGTTTGGATACAATCAGGAAAACATATGCATATTGGGTATTACAAAGAGAGGAAAAGAAGGGCTTTCCATAATCAGTAAATGTCAATCCAACAAGAGGGTATAATAATTGAAAATATCTATGAACCTAACATATAAGCACCCAAATACATAAATCAAATATTAATAGACATAAAGGTAGAAATCAAAAATACAGTAACAGTATGGGACTTTAATATAATACCAAAATCAATGGATAGATCATCCAGGCAGAAAGTGTATTAGATGACACATTTAGAATAGATGAACTTAAAAGATAAATATGGAAAATTCCATCCAAAACAACAGCAAACACATTCTTTTCAAGTGCACAGGATAGATAACATTAAGCCACAAAACAAGTCTGAATGAAGTGAAATCAAAGAGGAAATAAAAAAAAAAATACAAGGAGACAAATGAAAATGAAAAAAACAACAGTACAAAATTTTTGGAACATAGCAAAAACAGTTGTAACAGGAAAATTTATAGTGATATAGTCCTACCTCAAGAAATAAGACAACTTATATAATGTTTATAATCAAAGGAACTAGAAAAAGAACAAACAAAACTCTAGGCTAGTAGAAGGAAGGAAATAATAAAGATCAGAACAGGAATAAATGAAATACAGATTTTAAAAAACAAGAAAGATCAATTAAACCAAGGAGCTTGTTCTTCCAAAAGATAAACAAAACTGACAAACTTTTACCCATATTTATCAAGAAAAAAATAGAGGACAAATAAAATCAGAAACAAAAGAGAAGTAACAACCAATACCACAGAAATACAAAGGACTATTAGTGACTACTGTGAAAAAGTATATGCCAACAAATTGAATAACCTAGAAGAAACAGATAAAATGGAAGAAATAGATAAAATGGAAAATCTAAAACTGAATCAGGAAAAAATAAAAACTCTGAACAAATTCAATGGTAATTAAATTAGATCGATAATCAAAAAACTCCCAACAGGGGGCATCTGGGTGGCTCAATAGGTTAAGCATCTGACTTTGGCTCAGGTAATGATCTCACAGCTTGTGAGTTTGAGCCCTGCTTTGGGCTCTGTGCTGACAGCTCAGCAGCCTGGATCCTGCTTCAGATTCTGCGTCTCCCTCTCTCGCTGCCTCTCCCCTGCTCAGGCACACGTGTGCTTGCACACTCTGTCTCTGTCTTTGTCTCTCTGTCTCTGTCTCTGCCTCAAAAATAAACATTTAAAAAAAAAGCCTCCCAAAAAAGAAAAGTCCAGGACCAACTGGATTCAGAGATGAATTATACCAAATATTTAAAGAAGTGTTAATACCAGTTTTCCTCAAATAATACCAAAAATACAAGAGGAAGGAAAGTTCCAAATACATTCTACAAGGGCAGCATTACCCTGATACCAAAACCAGACAGAGACATTATAAAAAAAAAAAAAAAAAAAAAAAAAAAAAGAAAACTACAGGCCAATATCTCCAATTAACATATATGCAAAATATTAACAAACTGCATTCAAAAATACGTTACAAGAATCATGTACTATGATCAAGAGAGGTTTATTCCCAGTATGCAAGGATGGTTCAATATATGCAAAATCAATCAATATGATATGCCACATCAGCAAAACCAAAGATAAAAATCTCAATCGATGCAGAAAAATCATTTGTCAAAATTCAACACCCATTCATGCTAAACACTGTCAACACAGTAGATTCACAGGGAACATACCTCAACACAATAAATGTCTTATATGAAAAACCGACAGACAACATAATCAATGATGAAAACTTAGAGGCGTTCCTCTATAATCTGGAAGACAACAACAATGTTCACTATCATCACCTTTATTCAACATAATACTGGAAGTCCTAGTGGCAGTGATCAGGCAGAACAAATAAATACAAGGCATCTGAGTTTGTAAGGAAGAAGTTAAACCGTTGCTAGTTGCAGATGACATAATAATGCATATGGAAAATCCTAAATACTCCACCAAAAAACTATTAGAAGTAATAAATCAGTAAATGCAAAATTCACACACGGAAATCAATGATTTCTATACACTGATAATGAAGTAGTAGAAAGAGAAATTAAGAAAACAATTTAATTTACAATTGCAACAAAAATAATCAAATACTTAAGCAAAAAGTTCAAAGACCTGTACTCTGAAAACTGTAAAACACTGATAAAAGAAGTTGAAGAGGACACAAACAAATGAAAATATATTCCATGCTCATGGATTGCAGGAATCAATATTGTTAAAATGTCGATACTACCCAAAGCAAATCTACAAATTCAATCTCTATCAAACACCAATAGCATTTTTCACAGAACTAGAACAAATAATACTGAAATTTGAATGGAACCACATTCAAAAAAACCTTCAAAAAAAACCTGAAGAACCAAAACAATCCTGCAGAAGAAGATCAAATCTGGAAGTGTCACAGTTCCACATTTCAAGCTATGCTACAAAGCTATGCATACAAAATAAGCAAAACAGTATAGGGCTGGTGCGCGCGCGCACACACACACGCACACACAAAATAGACACATAGATCAATGAAACAGAATGGAGTCTAGAAATAAAGTCACAGTTATATTGTCAATTAATCTATGGCGAAGTAGGCAAGAGTATAGAGTGGGGAAAAGAGAGTCTCTTCAATTAATGGCACTGGGTAAACTGGACAGCCATGCAAAAAAGTGAAACTGGATCACTTTCTTACACTATATACAAAAATAAACTCAATATGGATTAAAGACCTAACTGTGAGGTGTGAAACCATAAAATTCCTAGAAGAAAACATAGGCAATAATCTCTTTCATTTTCAACATTTTTCTAGATCTGTCTCCTCAGGCAAGGGAAACAAAAGCAAAAATAAACTATTGGGACTACACCAAAATAGAAAGCTTTTGCACAGCAAAGGAAACCGTCAACAAAGCAAAAATAAATAAATAAATAAATAAATAAATAAATAAATAAATAAATAAATAACAAAAAAAATAAAACAAAAATAAAAATAAACTATTGAATAGGAGAAAATATTTGCCAATGATATGTCTGATATAGTGTTATACTAAGTGAAGTAAGTCAGAGAAGGACAAATACCACATGATTTCACTTACATGTGGAATCTAAAAAACAAAATAAACAAACAAAAAGCAGAAACGGACCCTTAGAGAAAAAAAGACTGATGTTTGCCAGAGGGCAGGGGGATGGAAGGGTGGGAAAAATAAGTGAAGAGTGGGAGGTAAGGCTTCCAGTTATGGGATAAGTAAGTCACACGGATGAAAGGTACAGCATAGAGAACATAGTTAGTGGTATTGTAAAGTGTTGCATGGTGACAGATGGTAGCTCTGGTGAGCACAGCATAATATATAGACTTGTGGAATCACAGTGGTGTAAACTTGAGACTAATTTAACATTGTGTCCCAATTATACTTCAATAAAAGAAAAAAAAACAAGACTTATAGAAATGATTAGTAGCATCATATGTACAGTACCTTGCCATATAGTTATTTTTAATACCATGTCTCATTAAAGAAAATAAGCCTTGCTATCTGGCCCGATTTTTATACATAATAAATATGCAATATCTATAAATATATGCTATTAATACAATTAGCAAATGCTTGTTGAGTGTTAGAATGATTATTTTATAAAGTTGACTTTTTCCCCTTAAAAATCTAATATCATATAGACATACTTTAAAATTCTCATTACCTTATTTGTCTAGTTTTGTGACTTCCAACCTGATATTTTCTTTTGAGGGCTTAGGTTTTCTTTTGTAACATGGGAGATGTTTACCTTATTCAGTTGCTGTACTAAAAAATGTGTCAACAGTCATGATACATAATGTTCATGTGGTAATAACGATGATGTCAGTGAAGATGGAGAGCATTAGTGGTGGTAATGACGATGAATGCTAATTTGATGACTCTTTCTAGTAAGAGAATTTATAGGTTTGCTCATATTTTCAAAGTGACCAGACTCCCCAGATGTTAGGCATCATTTCTGAGGGTAATAAAGAACTATTCAGAATTTGAAAAGTGACACAGCCAAAATTGCTCTGGAATTATTAACCTGATCTTGGCATTTTGGAGAGATGAGGTGAATTACTGAGAATGAGGTATCATTTATTTAGCAATCATCTATTGACACTTACTTGCTAGTTATGGAACAAGTTGTAAAGTTTAACTGAGAAAGTTTTGGCCCAGGAGAGTCCTTTCTCCGAAGAAGTTGTATAATTAGAATGTGATTGAAATTGTTCATATGATGACAATATTATACAAGTATATACAACGACACTTTGTTCCTGGTGTGGAGAATGAGGGAAAGTGGACATCAAGAAGGTCCTTTCCCAGGAAATGGAAAGTCAGAAGGGAATAGTCAGTTGTAAGATAGATAGGAGTGTTAATTTTCCTCTTTCTTCGTCCCTATCTTTCCTTGAAAGAATTTTTTTTGGTATTATTTACAATATTAGAAAATTTACTTTTTATCTTTCTTAATTGAAAACACAAAGTCCCACCTAATTACTCAAATTGTACGAAGTATAAACATCCATCCTCGTACTCTTCAATTTCTCCTTTTCTACATGTTTTTCATCTTTCCAGATATTCTACATGCTAATAAAATTTGTTCTAATGCAGGCAGAATGCCTCCAACCTATAATCATTGGTACAGTTGTCAGAGTCAAGGTTTCTATTGCTGCCTAGCAGCCACACCAAGACAGCAATTATCAAAGCTTTGTTGCTGTAAGAAGCATCACTTCCTATCTTTGAAGAGAGAGTACAGACCATAAAGATGATGTATTTAAAATGTGAACTTTCTCAGGAACTGTAAAGATTCTACCTCTAAAAACCCAAAGTGTCAGAAAGAGAAGGAATGCCTTTGGCAGAGAATATGCTGGGTTCATTTTGGTCCAGAAACTGCTACTCTGGTATCCTTCACTAGATTTTTTATTTAATTTTGGTCCTTAATGCATCCTTTGAAGTCATGTTTGCTCAGCTCAGGGATCCTTCGTGCCAGCATCAATACCTGATCATTAGTGGTGGTTTTATTGTTGCCTCACAAGTATGTGGGTCTCTGAACTGGTCTGTTTCCATTTGTAAGTCAATTCCTGCCTCCTTATCAGTCAACAGGTAGGTTTTTTTTCCTTTTTCCTACACAGACCTTATGGGGGGAAAAAGAAGCTGCAACATTGCCAGTGCTTGAAATAAAGTAGTCAGGCAGAAAAAAATAGAACACTATTTCACTTCGTCTCTTTTACTTTGACAAAAACCAAGTGGGAAATTCAGATATGATTGAAATTTTTTGGGTAAAACCACAGTAACAAAAACCAAAACTATATGCTAACACATACACAACCACACACACACACACACACACACACACACTCTCTCTCTCTCTCTCTCTCTCTCTCTATATATATATATATATATATATATATATATATGTGCATATATATATGCAAATATATGTATGTATTTACACACACAATCCCCAATTATCTTGGTGATGGAAAAAATTTATGTAGCTACATCAGCCATGAATACTGTGCAATACCATACCTTAAAATTATGTGTGTGTGCTGTGTAAAATGATGCATAGGTAAGCTTCTAGAATTTAAAAATATAAAAGTCCTTCCACACTTTGGGTTTTTATAACTTTCCTATGTGGAATTCGCCACCCTGTCTTAAACAAAAGAACTCCTTATCATACCCTTGATAGCTTCCAAATCATTGAAAAGGAGAATTTTTAAGTCAATACATTTCCTACAACAAAATTTAAAAAGCTTGTTCATATTAGGCTTGAATCTTAGAGCATACAGTACCATCATTCTTCCCACTCCCACCTCCATACAACTGTCAAGCCATGAAGATAACTCATGGGTTTACTATCTGAGGAAAGAAATTGAACTTTAGAAATTTCTGATACTTCTGGAAGGAAAATACTAAAGAAAAATTAAAAAAGAATTATGTGCAAAGCAATTTATATTCTTCTAGATGTTAGACTGAGCATTGGAGGATGTTTAGACACACATGTTATCAATAGCGATCTGCAGTTTTATTCTTAGAAGATGAGCCTACATGCCCAACATCACTGGGCCTGGCTTTGGTAATGCAATGACTTACATGGATGGGGCAAAGAACTCAGGTTTCTGCTGATGAGTGAAAGGAAGTGAAGCTTGAAAGTGGTAGGCTAGTATAACAACTAACTGTCTGGAAAAGACAAAAACATATCTTATAGTGTTTGCCCCCCCCCCCTTTTTTGGGCACAAATTCTCTTATCAAAGTTGATTTCCAGTTACCACATAACATCACGGAATACAGAGTTGAGAAGACAAACACATAATTGGCACATGTAAGTCATCCTGAATGAGTGCTAGCATACCACGGAAGCTGGGTCAGAAAAGGCCTGAGTATCAATTTGAAAGACAAAACAAGACTAAACCTTTTGATGTTATACCTGCCCCAACTCTCCTACAGAGGGTTGAAGACAATTTTCTCTCTGAGCATAGCATCTTTTCTTAGTTCTGTTGACTGGTGCTATAGAAATGCTTTTCCTGCCCCAGAATTGGTATGTTAAGTCCTAATGCCTAACATGATGGAAAGTGATTAAGCCCTCAGGATGGAGTCCTCATGAGAAAGCTTAGTGTCCCTTTTAGAAACTTAACAGAAACCCATTGGGGAGGGGAAGGAAAAAAAAAAAAAAAGAGGTTAGAGTGGGAGAGAGCCAAAGCATAAGAGACTGTTAAAAACTGAGAACAAACTGAGGGTTGATGGGGGGTGGGAGGGAGGGGAGGGTGGGTGATGGGTATTGAGGAGGGCACCTTTTGGGATGAGCACTGGGTGTTGTATGGAAACCAATTTGACAGTAAATTTCATATATTGAAACATTAAAAAATAAAATAAAATAAAATAAAATAAAATAAAATAAAATACATTAATAAAGAAAAAAAAAGTCCCAGGGAATTCCCTACTTATCCCTTCTGTGAGCACACAGCAGAAGGATGGCCAAATATGAACCAGTAAGTGGGCTCTCACCAGACATCCAATCTTTAGGCCCTTGATCTTGGACATCCCAGCCTCCAGAACTATGAGAAATATATTTCTGTTTTTTATAAGCCACAGAGTTTATGGTATTTTTGTTATAACAGCCCAAGCAGATTAAGACAACCAGATACCATTCATTTAGTGCTTAGCCAGGCATCAATCTGTTATGTGAAATATAGGGAAAGTCCAATAATAAGTCATGTCTACAGGCCATAAAAATCCAAATTTAAAATAAACACTGGGACTTTCAATTCAGGCTCTTGATTGTTTTATTTACTTAGTTTCTTTATTTATTTTGAGAGAGAAAGCACAGTGGAGGGAAGGGCAGAGACACAGAGGGATAGAGAGAGAATCCCAAGCAGGCTCCACACTCAGTACAGAATCTGACATAGGGCTTGAACTCAGGAACTGTGAGATCATGACCTGAGCTGAAATCAAGAGTCAGAAACTTAACCGACTGAGCCACCCAGGTGCCCCACAATTCAGACTGTTTAGATACAATCTTTTTTTTATTGAAGTATAGTTGGAACACAATGTTACATTATTTTCAGGTGTACAACATAGTGATTCAACAATTCATAGTGATTCCTTCTTATGGAACTTTGTGTTAGCACAACTGGGGGAGAAAACAGGAAAGAGACTGGGAAAGGTCTTGATCATAAAATTTTCATGAATGCTTCTTTCTCAGAATAGAATTTTGTCAGGACATAGCCTGCCTGTCAGTGTTGCTGGCTAAGTAACACGAGAACAATAAAATCTCCTAAAAGTTCTGAGGACATGGGGATGCCGAGGGATCAGTGCAGTCCATCCTCAGTGTTGGCAGCTAAAGGCATTGCCAACATGTATCAGGGATATGGGTCAATTCAGTGTACATTAAAGGGCCCCTTTAGGACACAGAAATGAATATATGCTATGTTCAGAATTTTGTAACATATATCCATAGGAAAAAGAAAAGACTGAAAGAAAATATATCAAAATTCTAATAGTGTTTATCTCAGTGTAGTGGAATTTTAGGTACTTACATAGGTTTTCCCCTTAAAAAAATATTTTCCTAGCAGTGCTACTGCTGAAGAGGGCATCTTTTGGGATGAGCACTGGGTGTTGTATGGAAACCAGTGTGACAATAAATTTCATATATTAAAAAAATAATAAAATAAATAAAATAAAAAAAAATATTTTCCAGGTTCTACACAAAGAGATTTTATGTTTAACATTTGTAATAGAGAGAAAGAATATAAAATAGAAATCCTCTCTGAATTCCTCTAAAGGTACAATCATTGGTTAGGTATTTTTGATGTCTTCTACTCCCACATAGCTATTTTTATTACTGTAGTTAAATATTTATAAGTATTTGTTTAGTATCTATTTTTTTGCCGTAGATGATCTCCTATCTCCATAAAAGCAGAAAATATCTCCAACATGGGGTCTGAAGTAAGTAGGTGCTCAATAAATATTTGTTGAATGAGTAAAGGTCAAGGAGGGACAGGTGAGATGATTTGGGGTTGCTTAACAAGGGCCAGATATTGAATATAAAGTTAGTAAAATAGAATTTTGTAACTTTCATTATTTGTTATTGAGAAACCTTTTTCTCCCCAAACTAACCAACTTTTGCCCCATTTTCACCATTCTCAACTCCCTCTCTCCCTCCTTACCTTTCCTTCTCTCCTTCTTTATTCTGTCTCATGTCTAAGTGGACCACAAGTGTACAATATTAAATAAATAATAATCCTTTTATGACATACTCTCATCATGGTTGCCTATATTTTTTTCTTTTTACTCACTGGTTTATCTTCAATAATATACTTAACACAGTAAACCTATTTCCTAATCTAATAAAATTATTGACAATACCCTAAATAGATATATGAACTCTCTTTCTGTTCTCACCCTACTATGCTTAATTTTATGTTAATTCTATGTATTTCAAAATAGTTTATATAATCTTTAAAATTTGACAAATCATGATGGAGATGCCCCTGGCTAAGCCTAATAAGTGACTTGTGTTTTCCAAGTGTGTTCAGAGGGATTTGGTCCACCAACTATGAAATTTTGTAGGTCCTGAAACACATTATTTTCTAATAAGAAACATAATGGGGAAATAAGGTATTTTTAATTGAATATTTATTTGTAATGCATAAAATAAAACTAGATATTAGATATCCACACATAGTGGACTAGTGTAAGTGAAAAAATTTATTTTCAATATCATTTAGTATCAAATATTAGGCACTTGTTAAAGGAGAGGGACATTCTCCTTTAGACTAAACTCTGGAAAACTGCAAGTAATAATAGCTTGGTGAGTAGAAATTTTAAGCCTTTCCTTCTAAGCCCCAAATATATCTGTTTTTATTTCATGTAAATTTAGTGAATCAGAGCCTTTTTTTCATTATAACTTCTGGATATATTTGAAATACTCACAAGAACATATGAAAAGGAAATCAGAAATCATATGTTATTTACACTTGAGATGAAATAACAGGTATGGCCAGAATCAGTCAACCATACACTAACAGACACACTTGTGGCAGGAACATTTGGCCTACGATAAAATTTCAATTACTAGAAATTATAATATATTTGACCTCACTCTGCATTTCCCCTGCTACTCTTATGATGAAGAAAGTAGGAATAAAAGATGTCCAAACAAGCTGAGATGTCCAAACAAGATGGATTCTGGCTAAAAAAAGTTCACTGATAATGTACTCTACTTGGTCGACATTAACCCTGTCTCCTAGAAGGTGTGTCACATATATCTCCTGGCTTCAATTTTCTTCTCCAGATTATTTTTAAGTCCCTTCTAGCCATTCATATATGGTGATTTTATATACTCCTTCCACTCATCAGTCATGGAGAATGAGAAGTAAGACTCATATTGATGATGAACACAAACCCTGTGGAGCTTCAGGCCCTTAAGCACTCCAGACATTAGAGTGCCCCAAACTCAGGGAGAAAACCTTCTTTTAACTATTTTAACAAGATGCATGTTTTTGTTGATCTGTTTCTGTAATTTTCAACAGACATTCTGAGTAATTGTGTTCTTGTGAAGATAAACCCTTAACATCAGAAATTCAGGTAGAGTGGAGAAGAGGATTAATTTTTAATCTGAAGTCAATGACCAACAGCCTGAACTCAATTCTTGTTTCTGCCTCAAATGAGCATTACAGTTTGGGGCTAGGCATTTTACCCTCAAATGTCTTTTCTCATAAACTATAGTAATAATAATAATAGGTATCTCAGGGTATATTTTGTAAAAACTGAAGTATATAATGTTTGTTTGAAAGTTCAGCACAGTGGCCACTCAGTAATGGTATGTGGATTCTCAGGTGGGCCAGTGGGGATGAGGTGTGGAGAATGTTGTATAAGCTTCTAACCACAGTAGGGAACTGTAGGACTTCTCATACAAACAAGGCTGGCTGAAGTCCTGTGAGGATCCCTGTCTAGCCTTCCTATTCCTGTCTAGTGAACAGTTTAAAGAGATAGAAATAAAGGGGCAGCTAGACATAGAAGCCCTGGTCCTGTGGGGAAACATCTAGACCAGGATCCATGGATTTCTCTCCAGCTCCATACCTCTAAGTAAAAACATTTAAAAGACAGCAAAACAGTTTGTGGGAGGAAACAATTTGCATTAATGCACATTTTATGACTTCCTTTAAACATGGTGAACTGTGAACATTCAAGTAAAATAATTTGTGAGATTCACTAACAAAAACCGTTGAGTAATGTATGAACCACTGGGCTCTGCAGAGGACCGCTTCTTTGTTACAGAGATGAGCAAGTATAGTTGAGTTTGCCCTCTTCAGTCAGGTTTCTCTTGTGATTTGGTTAAAATGTATAAGGTAGATTTATGAGGTTACGAGTCCAGGGCTAAGATTTTGCATCAGTCTCTATCTAGGGTTAAGGGTCTGTCAGTGAGCTGTGGGGACAATCCACAGACACTCCAAAGTAATCCAACTTTCTCCTCTCATCTTGAGAGTGCACAACTCTCAAGCTACATGGTGGCCTAAGGATCACACCCGTAGGTAGCCACTCAATCCATGTTCCCTCCATGTAGCGTTTAGCATTCTAACGCGTTGTTGAATGTTCAATTAGAGTCTACCCCAAAACACCACATCTCTTACAACCATCTTTTATGACTAGCTACAATTTGGTCTCAAAAAAAAATCTCCTCCCATCTATTCAGTTAGAGATGTCATGGCAGAGAAAGAGGAATCTCACCTCTTTCTCGGGAAAGAGCTCGGGATCAGCATTACTATGTACTATTTGTTAATGTTTTCAAACTACACATACTTCCCTACTTCTTTCTCAACCCAAGATATATTGGTCAAGGGACCTACATGTGTATATTTTAAAAAATATTTCTAGGCCTATGTATATACATAAATACACATATATTCATATAGACATATATAGGCATATATACACACACATGTACATATTTCAAAGTTAAAGAACCATTGCTACACTTAAAAAATTCCCTAGAGAAAAAAATATTCATAAGTGATACACACACACATATACACACCAAAGTTGAGAACCACTGCCAATATTATGCAAACCATGACTAAAATGATTATTTTTGTGGCTCAGGTTTTTTTTTTAATGTTTTAAGTGATTTTTAATTATTTTCCCCAACTTGTTGAGATGTAATTGACATATAACATTGTGCAAGTTTAAGGTATACATATGATGATTTGATACATGTATGTATTGCAAAGCGATTTCCACAATAAATTTTGTACCTCAGTTTCTTTATCTGGAAAATAGGGGTAATGAAGGAATATTGTGAGGATTAGATTAAGAAGAGGATCTGGCACAAAGCGTTTGTCCATTGTATGATGCCTATTCTTATTTTGACAGTATGAGAAATGTTGATTACACAGGCTAAGCAAAGGTAGAATTATCCCAGTTATATAAAGAACAAGAGGAATGAGATTCAAGCACAAATTTCAGCAAAACACCCTGGATATACAGTCCTTCTCTATATCTATAGCATTGGCTTATTTCTAGACCAAGGCATTTATAGAAGGGTAAACTATCTTAATCACAGGGAGCTTTGGAACATGTTTTATCTAGTTTCCTTTCCCATATAGGAATTGCTCTTTAAGCTAGGATTCTTTGGGCCCTCAGCCCAAATTGACCTGAAGTAATTTTGTTCATCCTTTATTTATTAGTTCAGTAAAACATGGTTTTATATGTTTCAATGCAGCTTTGCCAAAAATGCTATAGAGATATGAAGAAATGAATGCTTAGCCTTACAATATTCCACGGTCATGTTTAACATTTGGATTTCCTCCTGGTAAATGTCATCAAGAAAACCAATTTTTATATTCCCAGGGAATACCTTGTGGCAGTATTCCCTTCCCCAACCACAAAGCCATGGGCTATGTTTTTATTTTAATTCTCTATTATTCTTATAATAAAACATGGCATATGGACAGAATCTGGATTGCTATTTACTTAGAGGTGATGTGTTACAAAAGCCCAGTGCAGTTCATTTCCACAGTAACTGTAAGTAATCCCTTATTTGACCGAAAATGTGTAATAAAAATAATATTTTCTTCTGCCAACACCTATGTAGGAGGATTTTTTTTGTTTGTTTCCACACAAGGGAGGGAACAGAGTATGCCTTTAATTCTGGCCTTGCTTCAATCACTGCTCCACCATTTACCAATGTAAGGAAATGAACAAATTGTTAAGCCACTGTAAGCTTCAGTTTCCTCATCTATAAAATAAGAGTAATATATTTCTCATGGTAGCACAAAATTAAATGGGATAATACATGTAATTAGCATTTGGCCCAAAATATTGAATAAACTTAGCTACTAATATATATCCACTAAGCACATAAGGGTTTATTATTGTTGTTGTTGTTATATTTATTCTTTCTGCTCTTTAGGCTATCTATTAGCCATATATACTTTGTGGGGACAGGGAGGACTGAATTCTCTCAGCCAGGCTGTGGGAGCCCAAATAGCACAAGCCTAGCAAGCCATAAATTCAGGAGATTACAAGAGGATCTCACTGAACTGAGCCTGGAATTACATGAAAAGAAATCTTTTAAGAGTTATTTCCTATTCAAAAAGGACTTGCTGCATTATTAAATTCCACCATACTGAGAATTTTCCTCCTTCACATTCGTGCTTTCAAATCTTACTTATTACAGCTCCAACCTAAATGGGGTGAAGGAAGCTGGGAAGGGAAATGCTGGGCAATAGATCAGAAAGGAGATATTTGTAGGAATGAGAACAGCTCTAGCTTTCTATGTATGGTTATGAGTTGCTTTTAACTTTTCAAAACATTTTCCGTTCTACCCTCTGTATTGAGGCTAGTAGCAAGCAGCTACTACTATTCACTACCGACAGTGAATCTAGGACCCCTAGACATAAAACTCCTAGATAATAAAATATCTATGCACCCCTACCTACTCATCCTACCTGTTAAAAACCTTCAGAATAATATGAAGACAGTGACTATTTTATAATGGCATATTCACTTTTTGAGTATCCACCATATGTATAATATATGCCCCAAATCTTATATTTTTTATCTATGTAGGATTTAAAACAACACTGAAGAAGCTGGTTTTATTTCCGATAGTGAATTGCTCAAAATCCTGTAGATAGCAAATAGCAGAACTTGGATTTGAATGCAGAAACTTAACACTAAAACTTGTGCTTTAACTACTCTACTAAAATGCAGAAAACTTCATCCTATGCTTGGAAATGGATAAAGGGTACAGAAACCAGTGTAAGCTTCTACCTGGCACTAAAATAAGAGAGCACACCCATGGAAGAAGAATACCATTTCAATGTCAGTATATATTTAAATGGTTAAAGTTAATTTCAAGAGACAAAGAGGGCAGAAAATGTGAAGAAAGGGGTGACTTTTAAGGACCTAGATGGGAGGAAGCAAATACAGCTGAGCCTGTAGAGGACCTGGAGACCATATCAGTCAGGGTGCTGTCCAGCTATGTGCTCAGAGAGGGTTGTATAAAAGAAAGGAACCTCAATAAAATGTAACCCATGACCTGTTTCTGTAACCCCATATCTTGCTGAGTTAAATGGATCTCAGTCCCTGTCAGCTGGCACCCATTTGGGAAAAATATATAAACAAAAATATAACCTTTAATGAGTCAGTTCTAAATTTGTGAAGTCCTTCAGCATGAAGAGATTTCAGAGTAGGATGAAAAAGAAATAGGAAAAATGAGGAAAAATCAGAAATGTTATTTGACCTGCCCAATATTAAAATTTATTTGGGGATTACCTCATATTACTGGATATATTGCTTTTTGCTATAATTGTCCTAGAATTAACTGAAGGTAACATAAGTTCTCTAAATTAAAAGTTTCTCATTTATTTATAATCATTTGACTCATTGACCCAGAGCCATGGGGTGGATGTGGCATTAGAAGTGGTGGTCTGCCTGGGTCACTAGGAATCCTCTATAACCCTTCTTCAGCAGCTTTCTGATGTTTCTGTGCTGAGAGGAGACATTTTGATATTGTCTTCCCTCTTCTCATCTGAGTCATATGTCTTTCATCTTTTGCCTTTTCCGAAATTGTATCTATCTCTCAAGGTTGCACTCCAGCCCCACCCACCATCAACTGGGCTCAGCAACCCTCCTCTATACTTAGTTCAGCCTATCAGAGCCCACCTGCTCTTCATCATAATGTTGATGAAAGTCTTATCTTCTCAATAAGACCATGATCTCCTTGGAGGTGTGCTATAAGCCCCTGTAAGTCTTATGCCTCTCCTGTACCCCTTACTCTAAAAGCATATCAAAGGTGTGCTCAATAAATATCTACTGAGTGACTACAGCATTAGCATCTTTCAACTAGTAACTATCAGAAAAATTTTGAAGTGTGCCCATGTATAGCATTTCTTGGACTAAAGGGCACCTTTGGTTTTTCAGTAAGAAATGTTTCAGCTCCGTGGAAAAATCACCTAACTTTTAATTGGTCCATAATTAGGGAAGACTGTGGCATTTGTTATAATATGAGGACCCTGATAATTCAGGCTATGTATACTCAGCCAGTAGCACAGAGTCTGTGGCAGGTGAACTCGTGAGTAGACACCCTGTGCTACTACGACTAGGCAAGCGCCTTTCCTGATAACGCTGCTAACTACAATTTTCCATACAATCTTTTCTTATCCCTAATATATGGACTAGACATCAAAGGTTTTTATTTGGCAGCATATGTAAAGATCACTCATCACTCATGGTAGTTATGTTCTACAAATTCAACAGCAACATTTAATTCATGAATACTGATCATCGCCCCTAGAGGAGATATAAAGTTAGGTTCCTGGGAGCCACCAGCCACACATTTTCTTCAACTGATTATTATATAACCTTGTTTAATGGGTATTTCTGTTTAGATGCCTTATTTTCTGTTGCTGATTCGTTAACATTGAACTCATGGCCCAAAACAGTGTAATAATGCCTGAAAGAAACTCATCTAACCATGTATTTTCTTCATAAGGTGTATCAAAACCTTCTTATGCGTAGGATCACTGGATATCACTTTAGCATTCCACTTAGGGGCCATGTTCAATAGTAAAATCACTCAAAAAAGCATAAAAATGTGATAAATATGGCAATAGATTGTGAAAATGACACTTGTTTACAGTATGCAAGCTGAAACAAGGCAATAGAGGGTTGACTTACTGGACCTCAGCTGGGAACAAGCACATTGGCGACTCATATTTTTCACTACTCTGTGAACTGGCATGTCTGTGAATGACTAAAAAAGTGCATGAGTATTGATTTAGGGTTTACAAACAAACTTTAGCAAGTAAACAAATTGGCAGATACACAATCAGTGAATAATGAGAATTGATAGTACCTTTAAATGGTATAGCAGCACTTTCAACAATAGCCAAATTGTGGAAAGAGCCTAAATGTCCATCAACTGATGAATGGATAAAGAAATTGTGGTTTATATACACAATGGAATACTACGTGGCAATGAGAAAGAATGAAATATGGCCTTTTGTAGCAACGTGGATGGAACTGGAGAGTGTTATGCTAAGTGAAATAAGTCATACAGAGAAAGACAGATACCATATGTTTTCACTCTTATGTGGATCCTGAGAAACTTAACAGAAGACCATGGGGGAGAGGAAGGAAAAAAAAAAAAAGTTAGAGAGGGTACGAGCCAAACCATAAAAGACTCTTAAAAACTGAGAACAATTTGAGGGTTGATGGGGGGTGGGAGGGAGGGGAGGGGGGGGTGATGGGTATTGAGGAGGGCACCTGTTGGGATGAGCACTGGGTGTTGTATGGACACCAATTTGACAATAAATTTCATATGAAAAAATAAATAAAAGAAAAAATAAAAAAAGAAAATAAATGGCATCTAATTTTCATTTGATATTTGTATCATGTCTTAGATCTGGGAACACTCCATTTATCCACTTTAAGAAAATGGTCCATATTCTTTTACTGGGAAAGGGAAATTCACATATAACCTGGAAGTAAAGGGGTCCCTGTCAGCTAGGGCTATTCTAATACACTCAATTATGCTTTAACATTCCAAAAAGTCTTAAGGCTTAATGAGGTATAGAAATTAGAGCTTCGTAAGAACATAGGCTTTGCTGTCACAGAGATCTAAATTTAGAAAAAGATTGTGCTACTAATTAGCTGAGTATCCTCAGGGAAGTTATGTACCTTCTCTGTACATAAGCTACCTTATTTCTAAAGCTATTAATATAATACCACCTTTTTAAGTTTTGAGATAACATACATGGAATATGTCTAACATGAGGGCACAATGAGTTCAGTGTTTTTCTTTCCTTTCCATTTCAGGTATCCTGGAATGAACCATATTAGATATTATGCTTTCCACAATTCTGGGAAGGCAATGGGCAGCAGGGAATGGACGGGTGGTTTGAGACTATGTGTAGGAACTGGCCACTATTACAGGTTAATTAAAAACATATATTTTGTTCTTCTCTAATCAAAATAGGCTTCTTAGTAGGAGGTGAGTCTTGTTTCAAACAATGGGAAGGAATGAACATGCTCATGAGATAAATTTGTTAAAATTATCTCATGATAAAATTATCTCATGTTAAAAGTTGGAAAAAGCCATTAACCTACGCATTTTATAGGATTAGGCCATGGTTGATATTTAGGGGGTCAATCTGAAGCTAAATGATTAAGATTGAGACTGAGATTAGAAGGTCAGTTGCTGTAATTTAGAATGTGAAACTGTGAGCCCATTCAGGAAAATAGCCCAGAAATATATGACATTTTTACTGGACCTCATGCTTTGAAGTGCAAAAAGTTGTGAATATGATACCTATGATCAATATAAGCTGGCATAACTAAAAGGTCAGGCCTTAAAAAGCAGAGTTTGCATGGAATGATATGGTAGGAATATTGGGCAAAATAATTGTGTAAGTTGTCTGTTTCACAAATGGAATTGAGAAGTTCACCATCCCAAATAACACTGGGATTGTGTCTATAAAGAGAATTCTTTGGACAATTATCGTATCTCACGCCTCCTAGTGGTCGGTTCATGGAAAGGTGCATAGTTGTGATTTTTAATTAAAAAAAATTAATGTTTACTTATTTTTGAGAGAAAGAGAGAGAGGGGGGCGCTGAGAAAGGGAGACATAGAATCTGAAACAGCCTCCAGGCTCTGAGCTGTCAGCACAGAGCTGATGTGGGACTCAAACCCACAAACTGTGAGATCATGACCTGACCCAAAGTCAAACACTTTAACCGACTAAGCCACCCAGGTGCCCCAGTGATTTTTAATTTTATGTGTCAACTTAAATGGGCCATTGGGTGCTCAGACATTTGGATAAACATTATTCTGGCAATGTCTGTGAGAGTGTTTCTCAGTAAGATTAAAATGTGAATCAGTAGACCTAGAAAAGCAGGTTGCCTCCCTCATATGGGTGGACCCCAAACAATCAGTGACATGAATAGAATAAAAAAGCTGAGTAAGAGGAAACTTCTCTTGCCTGATTACTTGAGTTGGAACATTGATCTTATTGTGACCTTCATATTTAGACTGAAGCATGGACTCTTCTCAGGCCTTGAGCCTGCTGGGTTTTGCACTATGACATTCACCATTGGCTTTCCTCATTCTCAGGCCTTTGGATTCAGATTGAAACTAAACTTTTGGCTATCCTGGGTTTCTACCATGCTAACTGCAGTTCTTGGGACTTCTGAGCTTCCATAACTGCATGAGTTAATTTCTTATGACCTACCTTTCTCTCTCTCTCTCTCTCTCTCTCTCTCTCTCTCTCTCTCTCTCCACACCCACATATCTATCTATCTATCTATCTATCTATCATTTCCTCTTGGTTTTGTTTCTCTGGAGAACCATGACTAATAAAGCAGTAAGTTGTAGTGAACTAAGTATTTAGTAGTTTGGGATTTTGTATTTTCCCAAAGGGTTTATAGTTGCTGCAATGCACTGTCAAGATCTTTCAGGAATGAAGACATTAGTACTCTTGAAGGTTAGCATGTCACTAAAGACAATTCTCCAGTGTTACTACCTCATGGATTATCTCAGCTAAAGGAAGCCATATCACCCAAGGACATCCCCTCTTTCTGGGATGGCTTACATCTAGTGAATGACTGACCTGTGGGTATAAAATACAGCTCTCTTGCCTCAACTTGTGATGAAGTATGTGGTCTTCTCCCCCAGCATGCACTTGACCCTTTTCACAGTGGATAGTAGCATGTAATTTGTGTGTAGTTAAATGCATGTTTGGTATCTCTTTTCTGTTGTTCATGATTATATATCTGGTTGGTAATCTGAAAAGATGTATTGGCAAATCAATTTCTCAATTCACACATCAAATGAATCAACCTTGGTCCCATGTTATGTTTGGGGGAATTATCTGAAAAAGAATTGGCTAAGATACCTAGATCCAGGAAGTGTATTTACCCGGCTGTAAGAGCATTCATCAAGTAGCTCACACTCTCAAATGCAATGAATATTCATTAACCATTCAAAGTTAGACTTTAAAACAATAATTTGGTTAGTAACAATCCAGAAGTAGGAGGCAAGAGGATATAATACAGAGTGTAAAGATAGGGTGAAACCAGATTCTCTTCTAATTTGTTGATGTGTCTTGTGTATATCAAATGACTGTTCTGTATTTCATTTTCCTCATTCTTAAATGAGGTTAGTTATACCAATTGACAACAGTTAACATGGATGTTACCAAACAGGAATTTATGGTGTCCAATGCAAATTCTAGCTCTAGGAAAGCTCACTGATAAAGGATGTGTTTGTGTAATAAGAGAATAGATATTTGTATATGCTCAACCAAGCTCCTTTTATCTGGCAATGTTATATTAAACAAGATAATGAGCAAATGTAGAAATGTTTAGAAAAACTTAACAATGAACAAAATATTCATTTCTGTCTTGTATGTATAGTAAAGAAAACAAACATTAAGGAAAATCACCAACTAGGGAAAAGCAAATTATAGTCCATCAAATTGATGGAACTTTATGCAGCTGTTAAAATACATATGAAAGATATGTATAACAATGCAAAAATTTGTTTAGGATGCAGCATCAAGAAAAAAACATTAAGCAAAATTATATGCAAGAATTAAAGCTATAAAAAATAGGTATACATTTGGAGAAAGTATGCATGAGAATACATGAAAATCAAAATACTTGTTTCAGTGTGATAGAATTATGGGTAATTTTTTCCCTTAAAAATGTTCTTTAATGTTACATTTTTTACAACACAAATACTGTGCATATGGAAAATAATTATAACGAATAAAGCAATCAGATTGTCTTGAAGCAAAGTAGTGCCATGAAATCAAGACAACCCTAGATGAAAGATGTGTTACATTTCTTGATTCATATAAAGCAGAGGGCATTTTCCAGAAGCCTGAGATGACAGTTTAACCAAAGAGTGTGGACAAGATAGTAGAGAGAGAGATATAAAATGGGGATGAGGGGGTGGCAGGGTGATCACAAATTTCTTTCATGATTTCAACACTGACTCATGTAGCTCTGCACATTGTTAAATTTTTCCAGCTCTATGCTTCCACCGTCCCCTCTGCTCTATACAGCGAGCTAATATGCAGCTTCCCAGCAACTGTCTGAGAATAATAAGTTATACTAGGGAGAAATGCCAAGGATGAGGCTTCTGTCCAGCTTTTCAGAGCAGTTTTGTATTGCGATATATCATAACACATACAAAGCTGCTAGCAGAGGAATATGGGGATAGGGAGAATATCTCTATTCCCATATTGGGGATATAACTACAGGAATTTATCAGGATAGATTTCCAGATAGTTGCATTAAAATATTGCATATTGTTATAAGTATTCTTAATTTCACATTGTAACTATCTATTGGAGGGGGCAAAGCACGAATAATTTTATTTATTTATTTAAAAAATTTTTTTACATTTATTTATTATTGAGAGACAGAGTGAGACAGAGCAAGACAGAGCATGAGCATGGGAGGGGCAAACAGAGGAGGAGACAGAGAATCCAAAGCAGTCTCCAGGCTCTGAGCTGTCAGCACAGAGCCCGACGCGGGGCTCAAACCCACCAACTGGGAGATCATGACTTGAGCCGAAGTCGGACTCCCAACCAACTGAGCCACCCAGGTGCACCAGCAAAGCATGACTAATTTTAAGTTAGAAAGTATTTTAGGGGCTCCTGGGTGGCTCCATTGGTTCAGAGACTGCCTCTTGATTTCTGCTCAGGTCATGATCTCAGGTTTCCTCAGTCTGAGCCCTGCATTGGGCTCTGAGTTGTGCAGAGCCTGCTTCAGATCCTCTGTCTCCCTCTCTCTGCCCCTCCATCTCTCTCTCTTTCTCTAAGAATATATTTTTAAATGTGGCCTTCATCCTGTTGTATGGTATTTGCAGTGACATATTCTAGTTCCATGTACATATGTAATTGAATATAAAATAGTGGCTCTTGGGCATAAATGGTGTATAAATTATAACATATTGTCACAGTGGCCTACTAGTTTCAAACGGAATCACGTTTTTTCATACTGATGCCAATTTACACATCTATCAGTTCTTCACCATAGAATTTTCATAGATATATTTCCAAGCCCTACAAAGATAACATATTACCCTTTCTTCACCTTTGATAGCAGGAGCCATACCTCTCCTTCCAATGATCTTCATTTTCAGGGTAGGATTATTAAACATAAATCTAATACCCCATTGTATATTTCACAGAACCATTATTTGAATTTTAAAGGAATTCTGATTGTTTGCCTTTATATACAGAAAAAAACATTCACATACAGTATCTATTGAAGCCTGTGGTAAAATCTGAGTACTGAAGGAGAAAGTGTCCAACATTTGGTTCCTGGAAGGGTTGATTATGAGAACAATTAATGCTCTTCACATAATACTTGTCATTCTTTACCTTATAGTCACATGCAATTATTATATATCTGTACTCTTTTTCACTGTGGATGTAGCCATGTGATTTGATTTGGCCAATGAGACACATAGAAGTGACATGTATTATTTCTGTGCATGAATACCAAAGCCAGCGCACAATTTGCCTTTCTTCTCCTTCCCACAGCTTCAGTGATTAAGAAAAACTTGGCAAGATGAAGCCTCGGTCAGTTTGGGAATGTGAAGAATTCACATGAGCAGTGTCGCCCACTGATCTATGTTGAACAAGCAGTATGAATAAGAAATAAACATCTGCTTTGTTAAGCCACTGAGATTTTTGGAGTTGTTTGTTGCCACGGCGTAAGAGAACTATCCTAACTGAATTACAATGAGTAAAGATCTGAGAAGTTTTCCAAATTTTATTCATAGCCTTAAAAAATATATTACTTAGTATTGACAGAAAAGAAATATGTATGAATTGTGTATTACTAAGCATAAAATTCAAGCAAACACCCATGAACTTACCGTTCAAATTAAGAACTAGAACATTCCTATATTGATGGAATCTTTCTTTATCTTCCTCTTACATCCCAACATCTAAACATGTAGACTCCTCCCTAGATATAACCCACTATCCTACATTATCCTTTATTACTGTTGCCCTGATTATTTATATTTATATTTATATTTATATTATTTATATACAAATAATTTTAATTTAAGAATTATAAAAATTATACATATACAAAATCAGGGCAATAGTAAATATGTATTATGTATTATTTTATGTAATATATAAACATAATATAGTATAGTATATATAAATACAATACATTATGAATATATTATATATAAAATAACACATGCATACATATATACACATACACACATATGTATATATTTATATGCATATGTTAACAGCAAAATAAGATGCAGATGTAGATGATATCATTTTTGTAAAGTATTCCTTGCTTTTTAAATCACATTCTTTGTAATAAATGAATACTGCAATACTACTAGTGGTTGACACTGAACACTTGCTATTTGTCTAATATTGTTTATATATATATATATATATATATATATATATAGTATACATATGTATGAATATATATATATATATGTGTGTGTGTATGTGTGTGTGTATACACACACATACACACACACACACACAAAAGTTTCTTTCTATGAGGTAGGAACTATGTTTACTCTCATAAAACTAAGGCACAGAAATTAAATTTTTTATTCAAGGTGAGCTATATTATAAACAGCAGAGCTAGAATATGAATTCTGAATATTTGGCTTCTGTATTAGATTCTTATTAAGGCTATCACAAATTACTGCAAACTCGATGGCTTCAAACAACAGAAATTTGTTATCTTGCTGTTCAGGAGAACCCCAGTTTAAAATGGGTCTTACTGGGCTAAAATCAGAGTGTCAGTAGAGCTGAATTCTTTCTCAGATATTCTCAAGAAGAATCCATTTCCTTGTCTTTTCCAGCTTTTAGAAGTTATTTGTATTCCTTGGCTTATGTTAGCCAGCACAGCATCTTCAAAACTCTGACTCTTCTTTCACATTCTTTTCCTTATAGGGACCCCTGTGACTACTTTGGGCCCATTGGATAATCCAGAGTAATCCCCATCTCAAGATCTCTAATTACATATTCAAAGTCCCTTTTGCTCTGTAAGATAACACATTCACACATTCCAGATGTTAGGATGTAGACATCTTTTGGGTGGCCATTATTCTGCCTACTACCACTCCAAAGTCTGTAGAGTTAGTCACTATGTTCTACTGCCTCTCAAAGGAATAATAACCTTAGAACAACTCTACTGTAATATGTAATGCTTACAATGAACAACATCAATAGCTACAATAAAAAAAGCACATTCTAAAACTATCGTTATTAGAGCAAATGTGAACTATTGGGACTTCAAGATAAAAAGCTTATGCACAGCAAAGGAAGCAATCAAGAAAACTAAAAGGCAGCCTACAGAATGGGAGAAGATATTTGCAAATGACATAACTTATAAAGAGTTAGTATCCAAAATCTACAAAGAAATTACCAAACTTAACACCCAAAAACGACAGAATCCAGTGAAGAATGAATAGACACTTTTACAAAGAAGACATCCAGATGGCCAAACAGACACATGAAAAGATGTTCAACATCACTCATCATCAGGGAAATACAAATCAAAACCACAATGAGATGCCACCTCACACCAGTCAAAGTGGCTAAAATGAACAACTTAAGAAACAACAGATATTGGAACGGATGGGGAGAAATGGAAACCCTCTTGCACTGTTGGTGGGGACGCAAACTGGTGCAACCACTCTGGAGAACAGTATGGAGGTTCCTCAAGAAATTAAAAATAGGACTACCCTATGATCCAGCAGTTGCACTAGTAGGTATTTACCCAAAGATACAAAAATACAGATTTGAAGAGGTACATGCACTCCAAAGTTTATAGCAGCACCATTAACAACAGTCAAATTATGGAGAGAGCCCAAATGTCCATCAAGTGATGAATGGATAAAGACAACGTGGTGTATGTATATAACGGAATGTTACTCAGCCATCAAAAAGAATGAAATCTTGCCATTTGCAATGACATTAATGAAGCTAGAATGTATTATGCCAAAAGAAAAGAGTCAATTAGAGAAAGACAAATACCATATGGTTTCACTCATATGTGGAATCTAAAAAACAAAATAGATAAACATATGGGAAGGGGAGTAGAGAAGACAGGGAAACAAACCACAAGATACTCTTAATGATAAGGAACAAACTGCGGGTTGATGAAGGATGGTGGGTGGGAGATGGGCTAAAGGGGAAATGGGTACTAAGGAGGGCACTTGTGATGATGAGCACTGGGTGTTATATGTAAGTGATGAATCACTGAATTCTCCTAAAACTGATACTGCACTGTATCTTAATTAAAATTTAAATTAAAAAAACCCCACAAAACTATCTGTATACTAAATTAGCCATATAAAAAGAACTCATCTCCTACTTTGGATCTAATCTATAGATTCTTTGAGATGTTTTATAATAGAGGTTTACACTCAGGCAGAGTAGTAGAGTCTCATCCATGTTACTAACTACTTGTTACTATCAATAGTTTACAGATGAAGAACTTGAGACTTGTGAAGGTTAAATAGCTAGTCTAATATAACATAGTTAATTATGGTTTATTTCATCATAGCATGTTATACCTTATTCACAGGTTTTACTGAGCAAATAGAACAGGGATTACATGTTGTGAGTTTGAGAAGAAATACATTACAGTGGTTTTGAGTACATGGGAAAACCTTTATACAATTGTGGGAACTGAATTGTGCCTAGAAAAATATCAGAATATGTAGTTGCAGGATTTATGTAAATCCAAATACTAACTTTACTAATGTTCATTGGTACTTTATTCTGGGATGGGAGAATTGTGTTAGACATTTTCACATGCTTTTTAAAACAAACAAAATACTTGATGAGACAGCTAAAGACACCAGTGATTATTTATAAAACATGTTTATTTGCTTATGTTTAAGATGACTATGAGAAATGGAGAGAAAAAAGGGGACAGACTCAGGACCTCAGAATCCAAGGAAGAACATGGTGTTGAGTTGATGGGTTTTCTTTTTGTCTTTTATATCCCAAACTGGAGCTGTTAAAATTGGCAGCCCAGAAATGCCAAAGGTGACAGACCAAACAAACAAACAAACAAACAAAAACAACAAAAACAAAAACAAAGAAGAAAAAAAGAAAAGAAAAAATCCCAAACAAAAGGCTGCTCTAGCAATATGGCAGCCTAGCACATATCAAACTTTTAGGCAACAATCACTCTACTGGAGCCAAATGCCACAGATAAAACTGCGGTCACACCCACACCAAAAAAAGCAAAGTAGGAAGCTTAGACTTCCACTTTTGTGAAGCTATAATGAGGAGCCTCAATACTCCCATTGAAATTCTAGCAGAGAAGAAGGGATATAGGGACTCAGCACTTTTATCCCCATTGGGTAAAAACAAGGCACTCCTGATCATGTCCATGGAGATCACGTAGTGAGCCTGGACATCCACCCTTAAACATCAGTAATAAGGCAACACCTCTCTGCACCTCCTGAGTGGTGTTAGAGGACCACAGGAGGCCTGATGGTGAGTCAGGACTTTCACCACTGCCAGTGGTATTCAGGTATATCATCCTCTCCTGCTATGGTGTCAGTGGAGTCCATGAGGGGAGCAATAAAGGGACATTCCAGCCTTTTTCAGCCAAGAAGATATGAATAGAGGTCTAGTAGGGAGCCAGAACTCCCACCCCACCTGAGCAGTAATGAGGAGTCCCTCCCTTGAGTGTCAACGTATGTCCTAGGTTACAAACTATATGATTCCATTTATATAACATTGTTGAAATGCAAAAAATGTAGAAATGGGGAAGAGATTCGTAGTTACCAAGGGTTAAAGAAGGAGTGAGAATGACAATATGAGTGGCTGTAAGAGGACAATAGGGATCCTTATGTTAATGGGAGTATTCCAAATCTTGGTTGTATCAGTGTCAGCATCCCATTTGATGCAGTATCTAAAAACATTACCATTGGGGAAAACTGTATAAAGGGTATACCAGATTTCTTTGTATTATTTCTTACAACTGTATGGAAACCTATAATTATCCAAAAATAAAATTTTAATTAAAAAAATCTTGATGAGGTATATCTGTTATACTTTGAAAGCCATGTATTGAGGTAACATGCAGTGTTTTGATTAGGAGACCATAGTATAGGTTTGGTCCTGAGGGGGGTAGTTCCTGATGTTTCAAACTTTAATAATAGAGACAAGTGATAAATGCTCTGTGGTTTGTCCCATGTTAACCAAAATCAAAAAGTATAAAGAATTGGTTTGAAATCCAAACAATTATTTAGTATATGAAACGTAACTGCCAAAAAGCCTAGAATATTTAAGATCAATGCTATCATTCCTTTAGAAATATCTACATATAAAGGAAAATTATAATTAAAACTTTTTGTAGTAAATATACAGTCAGGACATGATCCAATGCTTGCCAAAGGACTTTGGCTACAATAGCCTGAGGGCCTTAAGTCACTGGGGTTTCCTTTTCATGGCTGTTGCAAAAACCATCCACCACTTTCTCCTTTCTTTATCTTTTCATACTTAAATACCAACCACATCCTATTGACATGTTAATACCAGTGCACTACTGATATCTTAATGCTATCATGGTTTCCTAGGACTACAGCACAGGGAGGCGAAATAATGGAACTAAGCTTTGTTAAGCATCTAGAAAATCAGGTTCTATGAGGAATCAAGTCCTTTATTTAATTTTTAAAGTTTATTCATTTATATTGAGAGAGGGAGAGAGAGCAAGCAAGCAGGCAGGAAAGAGGCAGGACAAGAGGGAGAGAGACAGTCTCAAACAGGCTCTGTGCTGTCAGCATGGAGCCCAACACAGGCCCAACTGAACCATGAGATCATGACCTGAACCGAAAACAAGAGTTGGTCACTTAAAGGACTGAGCCACGCAGGTGCCCCTCAAGTCCTTTAACACACAAAACCACCTAGTGGTATACTGTTATTTTTACAAATGTGTATAAGAAAGATTTAGGGTGGTCCCTACAATTGATCCATTAATTATTATTTGGGTCTGGCTTTTGCTACTTCCTTATTAGATTCTCACTGGGTAAACTCATCTCCAAGCTCTGAGAAATTCCCTGCAGATGCTTTTCATGGACTGGCCATGAAAATTATTAGCAACACACAATGCAACTTAGAAAAGTCAGGTTCAAATAGGTTATATTTAATCATTTATATTTCAGTCCTGGTAAGTGATAGAACTAGATTTAGGTTTCTTCCAAGTTTATTGTTCTTCTCTGATGCTTTGCGAAATTTGAATACATGGACAGAATTCAACAGTAAGACATTTTCCTTTCTATTTTCAGCATTTTTGAAATGTAGTTTGAAACAAAGTTGGTTATCCTATCTTTCTGACAAGTTAATGTTGACCATTCTGTTGATTTCTTCTATAAATATTCTAATATTTCTCTATGTCCAGTGTGTTCTGAAAAAGATGAGGTTGTGGCAGCTGTGTTTTAGAAAAAAGAGAACTGAGACATTATTTGGAGGATGTGTTTTTTTTGTCCTAACCTAAGACAAATAGGAGAAGAGCCATCCCACAGTCTGTCAAGAAATTTTTCCTTTGGTAGAGTGTTTATTTTCTGTAATATATCCAGACTCAGAGAGCCTGGCAGTCTACAGCTGACCTATAAAAATATAAAGAATTAGGACAACTGTTCTGTTCAATTGAGACCTTCCCTGCTATAGCCATGGGAACTTCCTAATTGATACATGTTCAAATTAGTCTGGAATTGAGAAGGAGAAAATACTAGCTATTTTGAAATAATGAGAAACTGTTCCAGCATTTACACACTAACCAGAATCTATGTCACTGCCTAGAGTATTTTAATTCCCTCGTGAACAGAATTGGCCCAAATAATTACCCAATGCTTGGAGCAACATAAATAAGACTTTGTGGACTTCTATGTTTTCAGCAAATGGAAGATGTGGCAGGAAGGGAAGGAGAGGAAGAGGAAAACACATGTAGCAATTTTGACTTACTAAAGGAATAGATGTATGTTCAACCATGTCCTTTAGTAAAATAGTGAAGTTGTTAAAGTTTCAAAAACTCTTTCACCCAACCTAACAACATTCCTCTCCACATCCAAATGCCCAGTAAATGCCAGTTTTCATAGACTTTACATTCAGGGGATTGTGAACTAAATGATTAACTAGTCATTAAAACATTACCTGAATAAGGTCAGTGCCACGCTAGAAGTATTTACATATAAAGTTGAGCTTTGGAGAACTTTTAAGACTTAAATAAGGACTCTATACTAGTACATATTGAGTTTCATTTGTTTGAAAGGAAAGTTGGTGTGCAACTTTGTAGGTGTGCAGAGGGTAGCTCAGTGACAGGAGTTCAGAATGGAACTCTGCATTCTTGACTCCACTCACCTTGACAGAGTAACACTGTCATATTTGGTTAAGAACTCATGGGGCGCCTGGGTGGCTCAGTCGGTTGAGCGTCCGACTTTGGCTCAGGTCACGATCTCACGGTCCGTGGGTTCGAGCCCTGTGTCGGGCTCTGGGCTGATGGCTCAGAGCCTGGAGCCTGCTTCCGATTCTGTGTCTCCCTCTCTCTCTGCCCCTCCCCCGTTCATGCTTTGTCTCTCTCTATCTCAAAAATAAATAAACGTTAAAAAAAATTAAAAAAAAAAAGAACTCTTAAACTAGTTTAATTAAAACACACACACACACACCTTTGGTTTTATCCTTTGTATTTGATGGCTTAGAAAGAAAATTATGCCCACTCTTGATACTTTCTCTCTCTCTTTTTTGTTTTTTTTTTTTTTTTTTTTTTTTTTTTGCAAATAAATCATCTAGATGTACTGTGGAGGAAAATAGAATCAAGTTTTCCATTTCCTGTTTTTTGTTTTGTTTTGTTTTGTTTTTCACAGTGCTGTGTTTAATGGGCTTCCCAAGTTTATTGTGAAAGAAAAAGAGGAGAATTGTATTTGGAAAATAAGGAGAAGAGAAGGAATAGGAAAAGGACAATAGGAGAAAGAAGGACAGCCATCCATATAGAGGAATTATTCAGTGAGGACACCAGATGGGCCCAGAAACAGACTGCTGGTGTGAGTCCAGGAGGAAGGAGTCCATTCCTATATAAGGGAGGGGTGACTAGAACTGTTGATGGATGTGGAATGGAGGACTGGTTGAATGTCCAGAAGCCTTATAAAGAGAGAAGTCTTTGTCAGTTGGTTGGCAGCTTTTATATTTAAAAATCAAAAAACAAACAAACAAAAAACAAAATAAACAAACCCCAAAGTTCCCATGTTCAGTACACAAGGCTGTCACTAGCAGATACTCTTCTCAATGCAGTTGAAAATTTGTTCCACCTAAAATTTGCACCTTATCTGTTATCTAGTAGGGCTACCTAGCTGGGTCACACAGCTCTGCTAGTACTCTGAGCACAGTTTGATTTGCATAGGAAAATACCTGTTGACCCACATAATGAAAGCTCTACAGGCACCAGGTAGAGGATAGCATACCAAACCAGCACCTCTCATTCATTTAGCAAGTATTTTGGGATACTTTCCACAAGTCAGACACTCTGATATGTTTTGGAGGTACAAAGATAAGTGAAGCAGTATCCCACTTTGGGCAATGTTTAACAGGAAGAAATTATTATTACTTACATATTCAGTGCCAAAATAGAAATTAGGGCAAAGCACTATGGAAATTCCCTGTAGCTCAACAGAGGGATCAATTCTTCCTGGGGAGAGGCAAATAACTAACTGATTACAACGTATTTAAGCTGTGTTTGGAAGGATAAAATAGTGCATTAGGCAGGAAGAAGATAAAAGTAATTCAACAGAGTGGGCAGTATTTTGAAATCTTAATGGCATGAATATGTTTAGAGAATTTGAAATAGTCTGAACACAGGGTATAGGAGAAGAAAGCAAAAGGTAAGGATTAGAAACTCAACAGGGGCTAGATTAAGGAAAGTCTCTGTTTGGAGTTTATCCTGTGGGCAAAAAGGAAATTGAATTATCTTGGGAGGAAAAAATGCCATAACAAGGGTTATATTTTAGTTGGATGAACCTGGTGTTAGCACAGTAGAAGATTTGGTGGATGGATTATACTCAGGAGGCATGTCAGAGAGCGTGTCATGGAAATGGAGAGGAAGAACAAAGGGGGATGTGAAAAATGGATGGTGGGGGACAGTGCCAGGCAAAGGACATATAGATATGTGAATTTTTTTAAAAAATTCAAGGTTTAAAGAAAGATCAGAAGTGAGAGTTTCATGGGATCCAGGTGAAAAGAGGCAAATAGGTATTGAAAGAAGTTCATTGGGTTTGAAAATTAGAGAGGAGCTTTGTGTGGGTATATTTCCATGTAATATTGAAATAAGTATGCCTAGTGTCTTCCCACCCTCATCTCCACTTTCTACCACTCTTCTTTACCTCAAAAAGTTGACCTGTATATGTCATGTGTTATCTTATTGTCTGGCTTCTGTTGGGTTTGTCCAATGAGAGGCCAGCAGGAAACTGGAAGGCAGAAAGAGAGATAGGTGAGGGTATTTGTTTCCCTGCTTCCCCAGTGTGAGGCCACCATGGGCTGCCATTGTCCTGAAATCATCACTCTTCTCAGGGTGGTTTCTCTACAAGATTCTCTCCTGCTGGGTCCCATTAACTACCCCTTCCTTGGGACAAATGGTAACTCCCATAGCTCCTATAATACTATCCTTGGGTTATTCTTCCATCTCTTGTAAATGTTTCCCTTTGTAAATAACACTTTCTTAAATAATTCTTACTTGAAAGTACCTCTGTTCTTACTGGGAATCAGTCAGAAAGAGTGGAAGAGAGATTTTAGGAGTCAGTGGGACATAGAGAGCAGAGATAGCAAATACAGGCCACTCACCCAAGATGTTTAGCTGTGAAAGAAAATGAAGGAAAAAAAAAAAAAAAGGTTGTAAGTTGATTAGGGCCAGAATGGGAAGAAAATATTTAGGATGGAGGCACATGATGATTTTTATATATTGGGACATGGACACTTCCTCTAAGTAGGTTAATTAGAATAAAAGAAGCATCTGTGTAGTGGGCCTTTCACAAATCCCACGGTTTGGCTAATTCTCACATCTAACTCTAACCTCCCTTAATTGCCACATATGGGAGACAGAAAAGGGGAGTCACAATTCTTGTTCTGGATAATACAGAGGATGATTCTAGTAGTATCTGCTATAATTGCTCTAATAACAGTATCAGCAGTATCTAAATGATAAAGGTCACCGTACAGTCTTGGTTTAGAATCAGCATGAAACTACGGAATGGCAATGAAGAAAGCTGCTGTGTAATAAACTTAAGCAGACACAGGGGTGGAGTTAGTCCTAGATAGAAGGAGAGATCACTGGGCGAGGCTGGGGATATTCATTACATTTTTAGTTTGACTACTACAGAATTTTGACATCACCTTTATGACACTACCATTGTAGTGGGCTACTGCAATGGACAATACATTGTATATCGTTTTACTCAAATTTAGCCTTCTGATTCAGATACCGTCCTTCATCACAAAATTTACTATATTAGAAGAGAAACAATCAAGGTTCTATAACACGGTGTCTCAAGGCACTTAGAATGCTATTCCACCTAATGAACAGTGCAAGCAATAAGCTCTATGAGTTCAGACAAGGGGAGAGAGATCACTGAACAAATAGACATTTATAAATGACTTATCTAGATGTGTAAATCCACTGGACAATTAATTTATTCTGAGAGTCAATGTCCTAATTTTTGTACATAAAATTCATTAAGGTCTTCTGATCTCTCTTGGTTTGAAGGCTCCCACAACTTGCTATATAGACTGTGAAAATACCAACAGACATTTTATTTTTTAAACCACCCAATCCCATCAATTACCCAAAAGTGCTAGATGCTGAGCACAATATGAGGTAAAATATAGTCAGCCTTGAAAGTCGATGGTGTTTTTATTTTGCTGATATTTCTAAAATGTTTCAAATACCTGTAATATACAGAGCAATAACCATAGGTTTGAGCTAGGAAGATGTTAAAGAACAATTGCAAAATAAATGGCTTTTCCCAATATAAGTGAATTTATCCCAAATCTCCCAAAAGAAAAAAAGAAAGCAGAAAGCACTGTGGACACTGGAGAATTATAACCTATTACTTATCAGTACCCCTCAATTTTTATGAGACATCTGAAGCTTAGGTATTAGAAAAGACAGAAAATCTTGAATAGAAAGAAAGACATATTATGGGGCTCCTGGGAGTCTCAGTCGGTAGAATGTCCAGCTCTTGATTTAAGCTCAGGTCATGATCCCAAGGTTGTGGGATTGACCCCTGTGCGCGACTCTGAGCTAAAAGCATGGAGATTGCTTGGGTTTTTCTCTCTGTCCCTCTGCCCCTCTACCCCTCCCCTCCCTCACAAATTAAAAAAAAATAAAGCATATTAAATGTAAGTGAATGGTCTGAATTGCTCCACAGGCTTAAGGGTATCAATATACCCACAAATCTAATTTTTTTTTTTGTTTACATAAACTGCTCAATAACCCACCTGTTTAATATCAGGAATTTCAGTATCTTCCTCATTTTCTATTTAAATGTCCAAGAATCCTAGCAAGTTTTTCAGTATAAAGGAATTTTAGTCCATTGAATCCAGGTTGCCAGTTCCTCATGCTATAGTGTGTCACAATTGATGAGTGTTTATTTAGTCTGATGGATTATGTCAGCCCACTGCTCCAGTGGTGTTTGCTTCTTACTCTCTCTGCAGAGTCCACAGAATTTAAAGGAGGAAGATCCGTTCATCCCCTGTGCAAAGGTTCTATTTCTTAGGGTTTTAGGTCACAACTCTTAATAATCAGTCATTTAAGTTCATACATCCAGACCCAGCCTCAAATATAAGAGCCTCAAAATACTGGATCAGAACTCCTGACTGCGTCTTTGTCCTTTCATACCTGGAAAAAATCATCTACTTTTCCTTCTAGTAACCACGTCTCCTAAGGTTATGGTCCATGTTCTTTAATTTCTCACATAACAAAGGGTTTTTGTTACATTTCTGTCTATAAATAGACTATTTAGGGTTTACTCAAACAAAATCTATCAGTTTAGGGTGACGTCTTTCAATAATTCCAAGTAACATTATGTATTAGATTATAAATATTAGGGATGACTGGGTGCTTCAGTTGGTTAACCATCTGACTTTGTCTCAGCTCATGATCTCACAGTTCATGAGTTCAAGCTTCATGTTAGGCTCTCGGAGCCTGGAGCCCGCTTCAGATTCTCTCTCTCTTTCTTTCTCTCTTTCTCTCTCTCTCAAGAATAAATAACCATTAAACTTTTTTTTTAATATGAAAAATATGGCATTTCTCTAGTGTAAGATGAGGAAAAAGGGAATAATAATCAAAACCAAAAAGTGTTTCTTTTACAATGCGTTTTCTGGCAAGGTACCTAATCATGTGGCACTTTTTAATTTGTATGACAGTATTAATTCCTTTAAAAATATACTCTTATTTGAAAGTTGTCACCTTATATGGAACAAAATCTATAATCCAAGACATACCTACTCAAAATGACACATTTACTAACATGAGTGAATCAGGATTTCAACTTAGAGATCATTGCTATGTTCTTCCTATCATGTTACTAAATGTGCCCTCGAGTGTGCCATGGAGCATAAAGGACATAAAGAGTACTTAAAGAGTTTGCATTAATGGAAGTAGGGGGGCAAGGAAAATGCCCAGCTTAAAAATATAAAGGAGTTAGAAAATAATAAAGGATAGCACACAGAATAGTAATAAATTTAAACGTAAACAAGGGTGTATGGTGTTGGGAGTGCTTCTTAAAGGAATTCAATTCAACTCGATAATATTTATTATATTAGTATAGTATGATTGACTAAAAGAATTCCTCTTGCAAAGCACTTTATATGGCTTGTGCAGACTGGCTTACTCAATGCCAACTCTAATCCCTTCCAGTATATCTTCCTACCCTTTAGAGGCCAGCAAGCTGAAAATTTTCAACATGGCTTCTGTGTGTGACCTCTAAATTCCACCAACAAAATACACCACCTAAGACTTAGAAAGAAGAAGTTGGCTATGTGAAGAGGCAGCCACAACCATGGAGACTACCTCTTTTGAGTCAATCAGGTGGCATGGGCATCATCAAAGAACAGAAGTGACTATGAATTTTTTTTTTTTTCTTAAGAGTCCTATTTTGTTACAAGTCTTTTTTTCTGCCTGTATTATCTAGCATCTGGACTACTAGAAATCCTCCAAGATAATTATAAGAAACTCCCTTTCTGCCTAGTAGAGCTACAGAAGATTATGACATTTGCTGCTAAGAACCCTTAAGATACAATAATTGATACCAGAATTATTTCAAGCAAAGTAGTAGGATTTGGGGTTGTGTATGTGACTTGGTTAGGTTGAAGATAGGAGTGGTCTAGTTGGCAGTAGAGATTGGAATGCTTGTAGCCTATAACACTGAATGGTGCAAGAGTTATTAAATTATGGCCTTTGTTATTGGGAAAAATCTCTACTAAAGGCATAGACCACGCTTAGGTGGGTCATGCTGAAGGGTATGAAGAATATAATGACACTGGGATGGGCTGCTACTTCCAACTGAACTGGGGAATATAAAGCTAGAAAAGATAGAGGCAAATTATAAAATATTGACTCAAGTCCTAGCCAAATAATCAGGGAATTTCTATAACCACTCTAAAAAATATCTTCTGTTCCTTTTAGGTATTGGGTATAACAATTCAAACCCAATTCCAGAGACTGGCAGTGAGAAGGGATGATGTAACATTGGCAGAATTCAGAGCTTTGCTACATTTTAAGTAAAAATATGGGTATTGATAGAAACTACCAGCTTTAGAAATTTTAGTATGCATATTTGAGATTATTTAGTTTGACTTTGAATATTCTGAACCCCCAAACTTTACAGAGTATTCTCAGATAGCACTAGCAGCCACTTTTCCCCCTTCACTCCCTCCCCCTACCCGCTGATGAGGCTCTTCCTGCTTTCTTGGAAGACCATGAAATCAGTTGCTTTGCAAGGGAATACCTGTTCTTCTCTATATCCCATCCTGTCATCTGTATAAATACAGCCACTTCTCAGTCTGACCCAAAGGACCAAATATTCAAGTCCAAGGTGATAAATTGTTTCTAATTTAGATTGGCAAAACCTGGAATTAGTTTACTGAAAACTAGACATAAGAGTGGCTTATGTTAAATGAAGCTGAGATGATAAAAATTCCTTAGTTTTGTAGAAGAAAAAATTTAAAGGCTAATAGCATTTAAAAAATGGTATGGGGGTGGAGGGCGCATGGGTGGCTCAATAGTTAAATGTACAACTCTTGATTTCTTCTCAGGTCATGATCTCATGGTTCATGAGGTTGAGCCCTGTGTTGGGCTCTTGTGCTGACAGCAGGAAGCTTCCTTGGGATTCCCTTTCTCCCTTTCTCTTTGTCCCTCCCTAGTGTTCCCACATGTGTGTGTGCACGTGCTCTCTCTCTCTCTCTCTAATAAAAACATTGAAAAAACAGATGGCATTATGTTATCAAATGGCAATAGCTCACCTCTGTTTAAACATGTCTGCAAAGATAATGAAAACTTAATTTACTATGACTTTGAGAAATATCATCTAAAGGATGCATTAGCATGTTTGTAAAGCTCTATAGTGAAAAGACTCGTCAACAATGCAAGAGTAGAAGAGTTCTTGTATTATCAGTTGACTAAAGAAAAAAAAAATAAGATTTACAGATGATTCAGTCTGATATGTTGGCATGAGCCAAAGGGGACAGTTTCACTTTTCTAGGTTCACTCATGGATAACCTTGGACAACAGTAGATATGGTAATTATTCCATTGGAAAAAAAACTAAGTGCTAATTGTGATTATCACCTTTCTTTAAGAGACTGTTGTGATATGGATACTCATCACTTCTGTGGGTAAGTGTGTACAATGGTTTGGAGAGACAGAGACATGTAATTCAAGAAAATATTTTAATATTCTTGACAAGAAGATTTTGTTAAGAGATTCGGAGATAGATTTCTTGAAGTTGTCCAGAATGTAAGGATATTTGTTCCTCAGGTGGATGCTTCCCATGATTATCACCACTCTCAACCATCATGTGAAAAAGATAATTATCTCTGTTGGTATTATGCAACCTCTATTCACTGCCACCCTACATTTAATCAGTGGACTCATGAATAAAGGTGGCTATGGTGACAGTGAGTAAAGTTAAGCATAACCTTAAAAACATGGATTTCTCACTAGGCTGATCAGGTAACTGCCGTTGCTGAGTACTTTATCTGCTTGCAGCAAAAATTAATGTTACATCACAGTAGTCTCATATCCAAAGGCACTAACTGACAAGTCGTGGCAGGTCAATTATAGGAGAAGAGACCTCTTTTTTCATGGGCAAGAAAGTGATTTATTTTCACTAGAAGAGATACTAAATTTTGCACTATGAAAGAATATGGATTTGACTTCCTTGCATGCTTTATGTATTGGCTCCCCCTGTGGATTTACTAGGTGCTCTATTCACAGTTATGGAATTTCCCACAACACTGTTTCTCACCAACAAACCATTTTACAACCTATCAGGGATATTGGTATCTGCTCTTACTGGGATCTGGGGAAGATAAACCTGGAGATACAGGGGTCTAAGAAGGGTTGGAAGAGATAGTGTGGTGTGGGAGAAAAATATTGAGTCCCAGAGCCCAAGAATATGAGTGTCAAATTTCTACAATTTTCTTAGTCTTTGACACTGGCAAATTACAGAACCACTGTGGGCTTCAACATACCTCTCTGTAAAATACATAAGTAATAAGTCAGGACTGTTGTGAAGGTTAAACAAAATACAAGCATTAATAGGTTTTAGTACATGGAGATAATTTTTTAATAATTTAAAACAGTGCAAGTTAAAAATATTCACCCTTTTAATATTCTAGAAACAGCAGAGATTTTTTTTTCCTATATGGGTCTCATTATTGCTTTTACTGTCCACATATGTTCGTCAACCATATATGTTTAAGCACTGTGATTTTTTCCACAAACTGGAGAATAAACACTCCGTAAATTTGGTCCAATATATACATTTCTTTATTCTTACTCTTTTGTTCTACATAATATATATTTGTGGAACTGAAATGTTTCATCATGTTATGAATACCAGTGAAGTTACATCATTAGTACTAATTTATATTTCCTTGCCTTTTTGCTCTAATGGCATAATTCAAGACCTCAGTGCCCCTTCAGGTGTTAGACTCTTCAAACTCAAAAAGTCTAGACAGACATTGCAAATGTTTTTCTTTTTTTGAGTTTCAAGTATCTATTTTGAAACTTTGGTATTAAAAAATTTATTAATTTTGTTCTCTTGCTTTGTGTTCTCTTTTAGATGAGGCATGTAGTTGGAAAACTGGCAAGATAAATGGGGAAAGGTGGAAGAGTAAGAAAAAATGGGGAGAAAACACACACACACACACACACACCTACTCATAAAATATCTATTATGCCCCACTATCTGCAGAGAGATGTCAAAACATGGATGTATAAATAGAAATATGTATTCATATACAGCAAGTATTTGCAGTGAGGTACCTAGAAATAGACTTTTCAAGATGACTAAATTTAAATGTTTTTAATAGTTTCTATGGGCAAAGAAAGTAAATCACTTTGAAATCTCTTTTGTTATGTTTTGTTTGGAATATTCACCAGAATAACTATATAGTTGTTCATGTATAGGACAAATATTTTACTCATTGTTCATAGTCAAGCCTCTACATAGTAGATTGAGAACAAGCATAAATTGTTTAACTGGATTATTAACTATTCTTTTTATAAAGGATTTCTCAATTATGAATGCTGAGGCTCTATGTGTGGGGAAGATTTTTGATTCTCTACATGGGTGTTGGAAAGCAGGGCTTTTATCATTCCTATGCTGGCAATTTGATAGTGAAGCAGAGGCCTCAAACATGAAGTTGAGGGCCTGTGTGCTCTGTTATTAGCTGTGGGGAACCTTGCATTTAAGCCAGGTAGACAGGTAAGTAACACTATTATTCAAGTCATGGAAGATGAACAATGTGCAGGAAACTCAAGAAAACAGTACTTTAGGGTGGAGTCAACTGATAAAGGTGACAAGAGACTAGTTGAACATAGGGATCCTGTTAGCATCCTTTTAAGGAGTCTCAGAAGTAACAGGAAAACATTTTGATGGAGGCCTTAGGTCCGTCAAACTCATCAGTTTGCTCAAGGCTTTCCTGAATTTAGCACTGAAAATCTCACAACCCAGGAAGAACTTCAGTCCTTGGAAGAGAGGGATGTTTGTTACCCTTATCTCCTGAAGATACTCTGATCTACTTGTTTGGGGCTACCCACTCCTCCACACACACCCGTGATTCTAAGGAGCAGCCAGAGCTGAGGGCTGATGATGTATGGATGAAACTAGATGAGTTGTCTTGCGGCTAGGTTGTGGAGGCCTTTAAACTTTAGGCAAAGGAATATGTATGTTGTTTTATGGGTATTTTCAAACATTATGTTATTATGTGGTCAACTCAGGAATGATGGATTAGAGGAAAGTTGGAAGAAAGGGAGATTATTAGAGAATGAGACAACTCAAGTGGGCCTAAATCAGTGTGGTGGTAGGAATGTGAACATCTTCAAAAGGGAAGAGTTAAAGACCTTATACAAAGAATGGGAAACAATGTGTGGACTATCTTTTCCTCTTTTATTCTAAAACAGGTGGGGGAGTGGAACTGGGACAGGTGGGCATCATTATATAATGTCCTCTAACTTCAGGTTATAGGACAGGCAGGTCATTTTAGAGACAGAGTGAGGCTTCTATGATCCTTCATGACATGACCTTTTATTGTAATGCCATAAAAGTGCACAAACCAACACCACCCACCCATGTTCTTCCTTTGCCAAAAACCTGGTACAAGGTAAATATTTCCTTTGTATGTGTACACTGGGTGGGGGGGGGGTGTGATGACAGCCAACACTATTTGAAAAAAAAAAAAACTTCACATGGCTGTGTAGAGAATAAGGGAGAAACAGCACAGTTTCTGACCCAGAAAATATACTTACATGCTCAGGAAGACAACACACACCGTATTCCTCATTCACACACAATTATGCACCCACATACATTCTTACATAGTCATACATACACAAACACACACATGCTCAGACATACACCTCTATGTCTTTTTTCAAAATCAAGCAAGCTGTGAGAAGATTTAAAAGGAAAATAGAAAGGTGAAAGAAAAAGTCACCTTTGCTTTGTTGAATTTATAAGAAACCCTCTTGAGAAGGGTATTCATTCATCATCAGGTAAATAGTTTCATCTCCCATGAAATCCTGTAGACCCTATAGCAATTACTGAGGAAACTTATCTAATGGTTCCTTGGAGGTGTCAGGTAGCAAGATATCAACTTCTATGATCAAAAGGGGACACCTAACCCTTTAATAGCTAATCACATTGTGAGACAACTGACTCTCCAGGTTCCCCTGCTAAAGAGAAAATTATCAGTTTAAGCCTTGGGCAGAGACTGTCCTGCCTTTAAGGAAGGAACAAAAGGTTGTAAATAGGGAAGAGAGAGAGATATTTAGCTAAATGGGCCCTGCAAGCAAATCAATGATTCTGGTTTCAGTGCAAAAATGGGAACAGAAAGAATTTATATACACATATAAATATGAATATAGCTATATATAAATATAGATGGATGTATAAATATGTATGTAGATATAAATACAAATATAAATTTGTCTATAAATATAGAAAGAAGATACCAGGTGTAGGTCTGGGCCAAGTTTATCTGTGTTCTGAGGGTAAGGCATGTATTTTATTTGAAGAAATTTGAGAGTGAGTTGTCTTAGGTAAATTATATAACAAGGAAGCTGAAAGGGACTTAAAAGATTATTGTCTGACAGATATAGAAATCAATGTCCACAGAGCTGAGAAATGGTCATAGTAGTCTAACCACTAATCGAATAATCTACCATAAACTGTCTATTCAAGAAAGAGTAGAAGAAAGTCACCCACAAAGCTATACCTAGAAAAACTTCAAAGACTTTAGAAATACTTTTATCGCGTTAAGGTCACCCACTTCTTACCAGTGGTGAATCTTTCTGCCATGGCTTTCCCTAGTAGAGCAGAGTGAGTAATGCCCAGGGGAGCACTTCTCAACATCTAGAATGTCTTTCTTCCTTCCTGCTATCACTCCCTTCTTCCTGGAATTTGGTTTAGAGTCTGTAGCTTGGGAGAAGTTATAAAAACATATTACAGTTGTTAAAATACAGTGTTCTGGGAAGGTCACAGCTGTGAGGGAGGGTACTACAATCATACCCTCCTGGCCAGAAGGCTCTAGTTCATCTTCTCCTGGCTTTGTTTTTCATGGTTTTCCTCACCTCCAATATCCCAGTGATTACAAAATCTTGAAGCTCTTCTTCATTTTCCTCTCCTTCTGAGCCAGTTTTTATAAATATAACTGATTGATTCATAGAATCTTTCCTTATAGCATTCTCTCATCTGACTGCCATATCCAAGGTCTCATGGTCATGATTCTTTCAGCACACTCCCTTTCTCTCTCAAATCTGTTATTTCAAAATCAGTGTTCTGATTTTGAAGTGTGTCTGTAATCTCAGAGAAGGTTTAATAACTAATGTGCTTAGAACATTAATGAATGCTAATTGTCATATGTTTTCTCTCCCTTATCTGCACCCCTTCTGGGAACTTTCATACTTCTTATTTTAAGCCAAAGGATTGACCCTTTAAGGATGGAATTTTAGGTAACATTCAATGCTGGTAAAAGATATATTTTCAGGCAAGAGATTTTTAAGAACTTTGTAAATCACACTGCTTTTGATGACATGTACCATGTTAATTTACCTTCCTCAAGTACCTTATAAAAGCAATGCCTAAACCTATCTGCCTTCATATCCATTTCATGGTAGGGAGCAAGAGTGGTACATATGACTGGTGGACCTTTAGAGCCCTCTCCATTGCAACATGATTATAGCACATTCTCTGTCTGCACCAAGAGCTGGTCTTGTCTCTCTCTTCTTCTCTAAAAAGTGGTAGCAAGGAAGAAGAAAACCAGTGCTGGAGGGAGTGCTCAGGAGAACAAAACAAGTAGGAGAAGGGAGTGGCCCCTGCACATGAGCTCCCCTCACTGAGGTAAAAAGGTGGCTTGTCCACAGCCACACGGTACAAGAGGACAGCCTGAGACTAAGGATATGGAGCTGCTCTCTGTCTGCACCTCCCCTACAATTCTGCACTCTGCTCCACACTATGTTAGTTCTTGAGCAAAATAGAGAAACAGGAGGAATGACCCGTATCTTAAAGGTGATGTGGTTTAGAACTGACTACATAGGAAAGGATATTCTGTCCCATTTGTTGTTTTTATAAAGTGGTTCACAAGAGTTGAATTCCAGTCAATATGGTCATTGAAAGGAGTCCTGGGCACAGATGACATAGAAAGACATCCAAATGGAATAATTCCTGAGGATACACTCATAGTAACAGTAATGATCATTATAATCACTTTATATATATGTATACATATCTGTGTGTGTGTATATTTTTAATCTTCAGAAAAACCTTGAAAAGTGAGTTGAATTATCTGATTTTACAGGCAAAGATCCTGAGGATTAGTGATGTGTACAGGGTCACTCTAAGAATATTAGAACCAGCATTTGAACCCAAGTCTGTTAATTTCCAAGTCCATGCCTTTGCTTTTCTGTATTTCCTTTCAAACAGATTCTGTGATCACAGGCTGATCCCAGGACAATTTATCAAGTGCAGCTAAAGTTGAGCTAAGCCTCTGCACAGAGAGGAAGGAATAACCTCTGTGCAGATACCACACTAGGAGCTTTTACATGTCTTATTTAATCATCACAGCAACCAAATCAGGGATTTATTATTAACTCCCTTTTATAGATGTAGGTGTGAAGGTCCAAAGAGTTTCCACATTAATTCAAATGGTAAGATGAATACAAGTGAGAGCAAATACTTTGTAAAGGCTAACTATATGCTAGACCTGATGCTAACTTCTTCATATTATCAAACTATGTGAGTGATGATAAGTTAAAGCATTGTTGTCTGAAGGCCCACATGGAAATGCATGTATTTTATTCATCAGAAAAACATCCTTGCAAATACATCATTAACAGTGATCAGTTTACCAAAATGCTCACCAGAGGAGAGAGCCATATGAGACATAGATGTTTGTTTGAAGGAGAAATAAACTAAGATACAATCATTCCAAGATGAAGAAGAAAGTATTATAAAATTAACAGATGTGATTGCTCATTTTTAAAAAATCAATAATCACATATAATCAATTAGTTGTTCAGTGTATATATTCATAGAAGGCCGTTACTGGTGAATTGAAACTATATAGAGCTTAAAAAGTTCTTTGCTTATGAGGGGCTTCTTCAGGATTATGTTTTCCTGAGGCTTTAAATAACATGAATTCTGTCCCTGGTTTCATCTCATAATGGTGTCAGTACGCTTCCAAAGATAACTCATTGGGGTTTCTAACTGGTCCTTGAATTTATCTAGACAAGTGTTTAATGTTGTAATAAACTCATGGCATACTTGGCAGAAATAAACACACACAAAAAACCCCACCCAAAATAGAATACATGCTCTAGTAATAGCAGGAAGCATTGCATATTACATATCTGAGATAATTACATATTATATATCACTAAAAGTTCTGACAAATCCTGCAGTAGAAAAACCAATTCCCCAAACATATTTGATTTTAGGATCCTGTGGGTGGGCCCACTGGAGGAAAATTCCCTAGGGTATTATCAAGGTCTCATGTTCTCAGAGGATTCCAAACTCACTTTGCTCTTTAAGAAGTTACTGTTTTTTTCTCAGGCATCTGATGACTATTCTTACAGGACAGATCTTTAACAAAACATTTAGACCTGCACCTGGCTAAGAATCCATATCTGCTTACCTTTGTTTTTTATAGAGCTCCTGTGTGTCAGTTAGTAAGCTGCATTGTAGGTCTTGGATATTATGTCGTAGGTTCTCTTTACATTTTCTAGGACATTACTAGCCCCTCTTTCTTTTTTTTTAATTTTTTTTTTCAACGTTTTTTATTTATTTTTGGGACAGAGAGAGACAGAGCATGAACAGGGGAGGGGCAGAGAGAGAGGGAGACACAGAATCGGAAACAGGCTCCAGGCTCCGAGCCATCAGCCCAGAGCCTGACGCGGGGCTCGAACTCACAGACCGCGAGATCGTGACCTGGCTGAAGTCGGACGCTTAACCGACTGCGCCACCCAGGCGCCCCAACTAGCCCCTCTTTCTAGGACATCTTTTCTACCCCCTCAATTTAATGCCATCTTTAGGATTATTTATGTTCTCTCACTATTTTTCTTCTACTTACTTACAAGTATTGCATTCAAAGTCTATTATTTTACTGAATAGAATAGTTACAGTGAATTTTATAGTTTTAATATGCATGTCATTTTAAGGATATGAAGTTAATCAGTACCACATCTTTTGCACTAAACTAAGAAATTTGGATTTCAATCATCTCCATCCTGTTTCATGTGTCATTGTCTAGTCAAATTTTTTTTTTTGGGGTTTACCCATACATTGTTATAATTCCATTGCTCCTCCAGTTTTGGTATTTCAGTTCTTCCTTCAGTGTTTAATTTCCTTCTCAAAACACAATTTGAGAGTTATTTCTCTCAGTATTTTTAAATAGTATTTCATCATCTTATGGCTTCTGTGGTTTGGTGACCTACTATCAGTGTAATTGTAACTGCATTCCAGAAAATTCTGTATGCAGTAGACCGACTTCTAAGATATCTTCCAAGATTTCCAACTGTGATGTATGAATCCCATATAGTCCCCCTTCCCTTCAGTTGGGCAGGTTCTGTGCGTATGATGGGGTAATATCCTGATGATTAGGTTATACTATGTGGCAAAGTTGAAGGGATTTTACAAGTATGATTAAGATATGAAGTGTGTTGATTTTAAGGTAAATTAAAGGGATAATATCCTGTGTGAGACAGATCTAATGAGGTTAAAACTTATAAAAGATGTACTGAGACCTTTCTGAAGAGACAGATACTCTTTTTTTAGCATTAAAAGAGGCAAAAAGCCACTTATGAACTGTCTATGGTGAGGACAGTCCTGTAGGAGCTGAGGGCTTCTGTCCTACAATTGCATGGAACTGATTTCGGCCAAAAACATGAATGAGCTTGAAAGAGGGCCACCCCAAGATTTCCACGAGAAAAGTGTCTCCCTAACGACTTAATTGCATTCTTCTGGGATCTGACCAAAGGATACAGTTATTCTCTGTCTGGAAATTGGGAACTGTGAGATATTGTCTTAAGCCATTAAGCTCGTGGTCATTTGTTACACAGCAATAAAAAACAAATATGTTTTCTTTCTTCCACCTCTGAAAAACATCTTTTTAAATGATGTTCTGCAGTTTCGTTACCACATGCCTACATGTGTTGTATTTATTTTATTTAAAACATATTGTGTTTCCTGAATCTGATTTTTATTTTCCATAAATTCTGAAAAAGTCTCAGCTATTGTCCTATATAAAATTATAAGATGAATTCATTCTTATTCTTTCCTCTATGAACTTCTCCTTATACTTTCCTTTTGAAAATTAGCCTTTTTACACCTTTCATTAATTTCTCTGTATCTTTTAATATTGTTTACTTTCATCACTCTATCTTTCTGTGACTTATTCTGGGTATGTGCTTTAAATTTAATATCCAGTTTTCTACATCTATCTGTAGCTGTGCTGATGCAATATTTACAGAATCCATTGATATTTTAAAATTTCAAAGACTTTAGTATTTAATTCTAGAAATTCTATTAAGTGTTTTTTTCAAGTATTCTTACCCATCCAATAGCAGCTTTTCCCCCACATATTTTACTTCTTTCTTTCATTTATTAAATCATTGTAAACCTAATTATCTTATATTTTGTATCTGATAAATTTGAAAAAAAAACACTGATTATATAAGTTGACTCAATACAGTTTCTGCTTACTCACTTATGGTGATTTATTTATAGGTTTTTAATTCTGTACTTCGAATCATGTTAGGTGGTATTTACCTCGGAGAATCTTAAGTATTCTGGAATAAATGTGACTTGCTGTTTATCTTTGTTTCAGCCTAGATTGCTTTGGCATCTTTTTATGTGACTACTCAGCATGGTGGATCCTGAATCACAAAGTTGCCTCAGTGAGGTCAGGCCTGAGTTTATAAATTTTCTGGAGAAAATGACTTTATTTCCTTTATTTTATTTTTCAAGCTTCCTTTTCCTTCTATATGTTGAGATCATATTTTTCATTCTAAGCATCAAGGATTCTGGCTTTCTTTCAGAATCCTATTTCTATCTCCCCATTCTACACAAGCCCAATATTTATCTTTGATCAGCCATTTAAACTAACCCTCTTGATTAATGAGATGGGCATATGCTTTTAGGGCAGCCAAAGCCTTAACTACCCTGGTTTCCATTCTCCTTTAAATGCTGACCCTTGGCGATTTCCCTAGTTTTCCAATTTCTTCATATCAACATTTTAAAGTATGCAAGTTATATTTCTTCAGCCTTTTGCAGGTATTTTTAGACCAAAATTTTTTTCTAATGATCTTTTTTGTTGGAAACCGCTTTTTAGAAATGTCTTAAAGGTCAATTGGACCAATATATTATAGTGTTTGAATTCTCTTACTCCTGGTAATAGGATCATTTATTGAAATTGGGTGTGCTCCAGGCAGTTTGCTAAGTGTTTTCATGCATTATTTCACTTACTATTATAAAAAACTCAATGATTTTTAAAAAATTTAATATTCATGGAGAAGAAAAATGAGGCTCTGAGAGGTAGAATGATTTGTACATGTTTACATGCCAAGGAAGCAAATGCAAAAACAGAATGAAAATTAATGTATTTTTTAATTTTCACAGCCCATTTTTTTCCTGCATGGTATTTTTTTCCCTACTGCTTTAGTACCAAATGTTTACTCAGCTTATTCTTAATTGCCAACAAAAATGACTGGTTTCCTGTTTTTTTGTTTTGTTTTGTTTTCAGATAGGTCATTCCATGTGGACGGTAACTAATTCAGTATTAAGTTACTATTAGTGATTCTTCTTTCCTCATCTACTGGTGAGTTAAAATAAATCTTCAAGTTTTGGTTTTAGCTTGAATCTCTGAGTTCACACTAGGTCATCAGTACTTTAATACGGATTCAGGCCCACTGAACTTTTTATTCTTTCTATCCTTCATCACATAAAACTTTTTTTTTTCATTTTTTTGATCATCCTTTCTGGCCATTCCACTCTGAATCAGTCAGTCAAGTTAATACCACTTGAAAAAAAAAATGTGTCATCAAGAAGTGAATTCCCTAGGTATGAGATGAACAGTGATGTGTGGATTTGACTGACATTTCTTGAATCTAAATTCCTTTAATCACCATGTGTTAGAACTCTTTTAGAAAATCACATTTGCCACTTTTTATTTTCCCTTTCTCTACATTTGGTCTGTACCTCTAAGTTTTTCCCATTGGAGCCAGCTCATATTTCAAAGTTCACCAATAAGTTACATGTCTTACAGCTAGAGACTATCTGTGCCTTATTGAGACATTTTAACATTTTGGTGGGTAAATGGCAAGACAAACTTTGAATGAATGTCGTGCTAAAATTATGATTTATTCTATAATGCAAAGTTGTGGCTTAGTCTGTCATTTCTTCATGTTGAGGTAGATCCAGACCATCTTTTGAGTCAAAGCTTGTCTCTGAGTGTTGGCAAAGTAGATGTCAAAGATGATTCCTAACGTTTCTTGCTAATTCAGTGGGTGGGTGATAGTGATAGCTGATCTCAGTGTAATGTAACTATATGTTGTGAGATATTTGGATTGAGATTATAATTCCGAAATTCAGGAGATATGTGAACTAGATTTGTAGACTTGGAAGATTTCAGTATATAAGAAACATATTCATATCCTATTGCTACTGTAACAAATCACCAAAAACTTGGTGGATTAAAACAATATGAATTTACATCTTATAGTTCTAGAAGTCAGAAGTTTGAGATCATTTCACTGGGCTAACATCAAGTTTTTAGCAGGCCTGCATCCTTCCTGGAGGCTCTGTAGGATAACCAATTTCCTTCCCTTTTCCAGCTTCTAGTGGCTGCCTACATTCCTCAGCTTGTGGCCCCTTTCATCATCTTCAAAGCCAGAAGCATGGCTTCTACTCTCCTTTCCAATCACTGATTCTGTCCTTATATTTTTCTTCTCTCTGACCCTCCTGCCTCCCACGAGGCTCTTGTGATTACATTGGGCCCGATATTGCAGATATCAGATAATGTAGGATATTGTCCCCATTTCAAGATCTTCCACTCATATCTGAAAATTCCTTTTGCTCCATAAGGTAACATATGAACAGGTTCTGCGGATTAGGGTGTGGCCATCTATAGAAGGCCATTATTCCTTCCCACAGGGGGAAATTGAAACTATAGAACTTTAATACTGTACAACAAGTGTGTGTAGACTAATAATAACAGATGAAGGAGACGATGACTTGAGAAACATTGATCTTGAATGAGCAACAGAAGAAAAAAGGCCTTAACTAGAGAATTCGGAGAAAGAGGACGAAGGAAAGTTGGAGGGAACCATGAGGTCAGTGCATAACTAGAAGGTCAAACCAAGGCATAACCAAGGCCAAAGAAGGAGAGTTTTTGAGAAAGAAATGTAGACATGAGTGTGGTTCTTTAAAGACATCAAAAAAGAGTAGCTTCTTTTGTTTGACTAATTTGTCTATTAAATTTCCTGAGAGTTCATGAAAAAAAGAATTAATTTCAAAAATCTGCCAAAGAAGGCAAAAATCACAGGGGCGCCTGGGTAGCTCAGCTGGTTAAGCGTCCAACTTCGGTTCAGTTCATGATCTCGCGGTTCATGGGCTCGAACCCATGTCAGGCTCTGTGCTGACAGGTCAGAGCCTGGAGCCTGCTTTGGATTCTGTGTCTCCCTCTCTCTCTGCCACTTCCCCCACTCATGTTCTGTCTCTGTCTCTCAAGAATAAACATTAAAAAAAATTTAGAAGGCAAAAATCACAGATAACATATTTTCAAACAATTTCCTTGAAAAAATTAAAAATTTAGAAAGTTCTGACATTTACAGACTTACAACTTAGCAACCTAAACATCTGAACTATTCAGCATGGCTCATCCCCTCAAGCAGCATGTTGTAACAGAAAGGCTTTGGTTTTAACAGGCATTCTTGTTGAAACCACAGCTCCATCACAAAATAGCTGGGTGTCTTGAGCAATATACTTAACCTTTTAAATACTTACTCAGTTTTCTTTCCTGTTCATTGGGATAATGACATTTAATTTGCAGGGTAATTGTTAGTATTCAAATGAGAACAATATAAAGTGCCTGGTACACAGTAACACTTCAATAAATGATACTATTATGATTACTACTTTGGAAGTCCTTTCTAAAAATACATATAGAAAGCACCACAAATAGCAATTATTATAATTTCTCAAGTTGTTCTGGATTTCAAACCAGAAGTGAGACTAACAAATATGGGCAGGCTTTTTTTTTTTTTTAATATATGAAATTTATTGTCAAATTGGTTTCCATACAACACTCAGTGCTCATCCCAAAAGATGCCCTCTTCAATGTAATATGGGCAGGCTTTAATACGTTTTAATTCAGGCCAATATTTTGTCTCCCAATTAATACACACTCCCTTTGGGAATGGGATGCCATTTTTAAGTCCCTGATCTACATCTAGCCACCACTCACTAAAAACTATCAGTCCGAGAATCTATCTTTGCACTTCCATTCCTCACTGCTTCCCTCAGTGAGTGATTTTCTGGCCACAGTGGGGGAAATTCCTGATTTTTTTTTTTAATTCATGCTTCTAGACTTTTCTTTCTCCAATCAGGACACTCACCTCATCTTTCTGCCTTTGAGATTCCTTTTGGCCTTCATAGACAAGCTCAAATGTTCTTCCCACATAAAGGTTTTCCATGGTCCCTATGCAGAACTGAATAGTTCTTCCTAAGTACTTAACACAATACCCAGCTGCACCTCTTTTGACACCAACCTCTTTTGGCCTTGGATTTAAGCTGATGGTTTCTATGTATTACTTGTCTCCACAATATTTAGGATTTCTCTGGTCAAAACTAGCTTTTCCAGCAGATCATCTTTCCCCAAGCCTCGCAGAGCAATAGCTGTATGGTAGGAACTCAGTAGTGGTCCATTTCCTGATAACTACTGTTTGGCAAATACTTGTTAAAGTAGTATTTTCTTCTATCAACAAAGAGAGTTGATAGGAGGGCAAGAAGAGGCAAGAACTGTTCTTGTTCAGCTTTAAAACAAGGAAGCTTAGTAACCTGGATGGTTAATTCATCAGGATGATAATCAGAATGGTCTGTATACACAGATGCATTTTGCAACGGCAGAAATAGATCTGTCGTTTCACTCTGTTTTCTCTAAGACGCCAGTGGCATTGAAGAAAGCAGGTGAAACTAATTTAATGTTCTATTTAAATCTTTCAGGTATTTTTATTTGCCCAAAGCAAAATACCTCATTCAATAAAGGCATGTCAGGCCTTCAAATAGATGATAGCCAGGTGAGAAGTTTGCCTGCATAGATAATGAGGCTTAAAGTTCTCAGTTTGCTGCTGTAGATTAGCACTGGTTTCAAGGATTGGGAGGGAGAAAGGACTGGATTTAGAATCAGTAATAACATTCAGCTATCCCCTTGCCCTGACACCTCTGGATCACAGAGCTCCTTGCAAATGAGTTTTCTCATTACATATTTTTTTGTTTGCATCTGAATGAGATGAATCTGAAGTCTGGGCAAACTCAGAATCACAGAGGCTGATTCCAGAATATGCACAACACACAGTTTTGACTAGAGACCTGATAGATTTGCAAGTGAAATATTCTTTGGCCTTATTCAAGAAGTGATTTTCATGAGATATTGTGCTCACTTATGTAGGAAACAGAACCTTTTTAGTTCAGCAAAATGCTTTGGTTTGTCAGATTCCTATGACCCAAAGGCATTTGCTCACAGGAATTAGGGGAAACATAGTCTGATGATTATTTAGTTCTCATTTACACAGAGGTCAACAAATTGAGATCTAATGGCCTAATAACAATTTGCGCCTGAGCACGTCTGGTCTGAGGCCAATGCTAGAGGAGAAGTATTGCATTTCTGAAATAGACCAAAGGCAGGAAAAGAGACAAGAGATCCCAATACTTGGTAAATATGGTATAATGCAGAAGGATTCTAAATTTTGGAACACAATTAAAGAACAAAACTAAGGTGTTACTGACTCATTCTTATTGGGTGTTGCCACCAGAAATATAGCTAATTTGATTAATTTAAATGCAGGGATCCAGATTAGAAAGTAGGACAGAAAGGGGAAAGGCACAATTCTATCAGTTTCCTGCAGAAATGAGTACAAAGTCTTTATGTTGGCATCATAATCTCACTCTGGCTACCCTGGCAAGTTTATCTACAACTTCGTGCCTTCATCACATTTATTCTCCATACAAAATAGGTCATTCATTTCTGTGCCTTTCACACATGCTCACATCTCCTTAGGCCTCAAGTACAGTCCTTGCAGAATATCTAAAAGTTTCTGAATAGGTTTTTTTGTTTTGTTTTAATTTTTGTTTATTTTTGAGAGGGGGTGGGAGGAGGACAGACAGAGAGGGAGACAGAGAATCCCAAGTTGGCTCCGCACTATCAGCACAGAGCCCGATGTGAGGCTCAAATCCATGAGTTGTGAGATGATCCAAACCTAAGAGTCAGATGCTTAACTGGCTGAGCCACCCAGAAAACCCCTGAATAGGTTTTAAACCTCTCAGTTGGCCATCCTGGTAGAATTTGGCAAGAAACACTTGGAACTAAGGAAGTAAAGGTACATAAAAAGGTTTGGACTAAAGTTGTAGATTTATTAATATAAGAGTCAGAGTAAAAGCAATACATGAAAGAGTTCAATCAAGAAGAGAATATAATAAGAGGAGAAAAAGCTATCTCTTTCAACAGAAAGGAATGTCTTTCAACAGAAAGGAAAATTAAGGCAGGGGAAAGAGCAGTCTGAAGGAAAGAAAGCATAGGGAGAAGGTTTTAAAAGATGGGTAATCATTTGTGTTAAAAACAATAGAAAAATCAAGGAAGATTGAGACTGAGGAAATTTCTGCTGAACTGGAAAAATTGGAAATTAAATCTTATATCAGAAGTTTGTTACTGAGGTGGGGATAGGATCAGATTCACATAAAGTGAATGGAGGAGGGAATGAGAAGGAAGCAGTGGAGGAAGCTGAGAAGAGAACTCTTAAGAATTTTAGTGTTTGCAAAAAGGAAACAGAGGGGACAGTAGCTTGAAGCTGGTCTGGGATTCATACCACGTCTTTGGTAAAATTTCTCAATAACAAACTCATCATAAAAGGTTTTCCTTTCAGTAAGGAACTATGTAATGGGCACAGTACCTCCTTAAAGCATTTTGAGGTAGGGAAGCATCCATTCATGAAATACATGTGGGTGAAGCAGCCATAAGGTTCTTCTTTTAATTCCTCTGGAGTAGTACTATGCCTACTGGTCTTTGCTCTAAGTAATAAAACACCAAATTAGTTTTTTTTTTGGGGGGGGGGCAGTTTGATCTTCCTAAGAATTAAAATTGCCAAGTTATTCTGAGTGATCCTTAATCTCTTTTGGTCTTTGATTTCTATTACTTGTTATAAATACAATGCATTACTTGTCTGCCTTTCTCTTTCCATCCTTTGCCCCACATCCAACCCTCAACCCTAGTCTTCCAGTTCCTCCCCACCAGTCTTCATTGAATCAATGGACCAAAAGCCAGTCAGACTAACTTCCTTCTTTCCTTGCACTACTCCCCACTTGCTGTCTTTAGGCTATTCTTTCACAAGGACCCTCTGAAACCCCTACTGTGCCCCAAGCACAGACCCCATTTCTTCTACTTTTGCATCTCCTTAGGCAAAAGTGGAGGGTTCCTCTGGAGCCCTCTTCCTAGGTTATCTCTTCATACATAAACCAAACCCAAATTTGCTTTGGTGCCAGAAAAACGGAGATCTCTGTTTGATCTATCAATGCAAACTGTACTGTAAACAAGTTTATTTACAAGGTAGGGGCAAGGAGAAGTATACATTTCAAAAGTCTGATGACTTTAGCACCAAATTAGGAGAAGCTCTACCATCCAAAAATTGGTTACCCTTCATTGTTAGAGTATCTGAGGCAGGCACTCATGGCTCCCAAGGATTCCCAAGCTGGGTTAATGGGGTCATACTATGAATCCCTCACTACAAAATAACTGAGTACAATGAAATCTCATTAGGATTAAGAACATTTCAGGGATCCTCAATATTTTGAGTTTTGTTTTCTGAAATTGGATTTTATCTCAGTTTCAGTTCGTCTAAATTTTACATTCTGTACATGTGATATTTGTACCATTGACTATTCAATGGAAGTTTAACATTATATGTCTTTCTCTACACTGTGGTGCATTTACCTTGTGGTTTTTTCATACATAAAATGTAGTAAAAAGACTATTTTTAAGACTAAAAAAACATTTTATTTTCAAGGCATTCTTAAAAAAAAATGTTTATGTATTTATTGAGAGAGAGAGAGAGAGAGAGTATACATGTGCAAGTAGGGGAGGGGCAGAGAGAGATGGAGACTCCCAAGCAGGCTCCAAGCTATCAGCCAGGCTCCATTTCAAGAACCTGAGATCATGACCTGAGCCAAAATCAAGAGTTAGACACAACTGAGCCATCCATGTGTCCCTCCATTCAAAGCATTCTTATACATGGTTGTGCCCTGAGAAAGATCTGAAATCTGGGAAAATAACTAAATCTTGGTGGCTTCTATATTTGACATTTGAAAATCAGGATACCAATTATTGCTTTTTAAATGTATGTTGTAAAAATTTCCAGAAATTTATAAAATACTGACACTATATGCCTGGCATAGACATACATATTTAAATGAATTCTCTTAATATTCTGTAAGAAGTATATGATGAGGTAAATACAGTTTTGCTCATTTATTTTATAAATGGGGAAAAATTCTGAGATATTAACTAGTACTCTTAAATTCACTTAACCGGTTAGAGAGAAGTTAGGATTCAGGATTCAAAGCTATATTATAAAGTTAATATCCACGTTTCTTAATCAAATCTGAACATTTGTTTCCTAAAAAAAATTCTTCTGTGTACAATCAAGAAACCTAATAATATTGCTGCTTGATTTGACTGGACATGTTAGTCAAAATAAATGCATGTATAATTATGAACGGAGTTCAAAATCAATGAAGAAATCGTTAACAAATTAAAAGGTTCCCAGGGGTTTTCTGGGCATAATTCTCTTTAGATTTCCTGTGTGTTGCTTGCTGAAATGAACATAAGAAGATCTAAATGAAATGTACTAACATCAATCTCACTGTAAACATATTTTACTACCTAATTCCTGTTTCTTATTAAAATGTTCCAGTCTTCCTTCTTTCTCCCCAAGGTGGGTATGTTGAGGGCTGGCATATGTTAATCAACCAATCGGGCCTCATTCCCTAATTAAATACTCTCAGGTATATACAGAGATATAATTAGTAAGCATTTATTCATGTATTTGAGAGTACCATGTGAAAAAGAATTATCACTATTCTCACTATAGTAATTAAATTCTACTTTTACTGGGGACAGAGAAGATAGAAGACAAGGATATAAAGATAATGAGGATGAATGGAAAGGAAAACTATTCTAACATAAAACCTATTATTTCTCTTAGGCAGAAGAGGTGGTGAAGTGTACTGGTTAAGACCTAAGTTTGAATGTAGGCTCAGCAACTTACCAGCAATATGTTTTTGTTTCCAGAGAGAGAGAGAGAGAGAGAGAGAGAGCGCACATGTACATGAGTGGGGAAGAGGGGCAAAAGGAGAGAGAGAGAGAATCCCAAGCAGGCTTCCATACTCAGCTCAGCATGGAGCTCCACATGGGGCTTGATCCTTTGACCCTGGGATCATGGCCTGAGACAAAATCAAGAGTTGGAAGCTCAACCAACTGAGCCACCCAGGCATCCCCCAACAGTGTGTTTTTGACAGAATACTTAACTGTTCTGTGAATTATTTTCCTCATCCATCAAGTAACATTTATGACTCTTAAATGTAAAAGAGTTGTAATAACCCCTGGCATATGGAAAACCCTAGATACATTATCTATTGTTATTAACATTTTATTTTCAGCATTATTCTGATGATCTTGGTCTTGATTTTTTCTAATAGATAGCCAAAGCATATACTGGCATCCAGAAAAAAAATATATATTTTTAACTCTAATACCAATATAAGGCTCTTTGAAGTATAAATTGAAGGAGATAATATTAAAATTTTCTCAGAAGAGTTCTTTTGTTGTAAACTATTTACTCATTTATTCGTATTTATTCAACATCGATTGCCTGTTACATGCCCGTTGTTCTGTACTATGAGATGACAGACATCAATTGATTCTCTCCCTATATGTGCATGTCACTCCTCACATCAAGAAATGGAGTCTATGTTCCCTCTCGTTGAATCTGACTGAAATGATTTCACAAATAAAATGCATCAGAAATATTGTGCCAATTTCTCTTAGCCTTTACAGTAACTTCCAGCTTCTGCTTCCTCTCTTTGGGGAGCCAGTTTCCACCTAAGAATGTTCAGCTAAGCTGAGACTCAATGTATTCTGAGAAAGCCCAAAGCAGACACGTAGAGAAGCTATACGAGGAAGAGAGAGATGCTCATCCAGTTCCTAGTGGTTCTAACCAGCCCCAACATGTGAATGAGGAGGCAGTCCTATATGGCTAATCCTTCAGGTACCTAAAACTGCCTAATTAAGTGTGAAGACTACATTACAGCTAGGAGGGGAGATGAGATGAAATCTATGGACAACAGAAGGGTGTTCATATTAGATTTCACATCTGGTTCTCATGAAGGCAGATCCAGACACTCAAATTCATCAATATATCCAGAGATTAATAGTCTGCATAAATCAGAATGCCCATTTACTAATATATTATACCAAGTAAACTGGAATATTCTAGCCATCACATTCATCATCTGTTCCCACAAGCTACATGAATGGCCAATTTACGATCAAAACATTACATGGTGAGCATAGAACCCAACAGAAGGAGGTAGCCCTATGCTCTTAAAGGCAGGAATCACAAAACCAGGATAATCTGAGGCTCCTAAGTAGGATAAGTCTGATAAGGAGGGGGAGAATATGCATATCAACTTCTATGAAAACCTTCTCTGTTTCCGCACAGTGCTGGATATGCATTGAAAAAAGTCAAGCCATCTGATCTCTTTCTCAAAAGGCTTTATACTGCCCTCTACATGTAGTTAACAGGCTCTTTCCAGACAGGGTGTTCAATAATTAATTATGATTGGGTGACTCTTCCAATTTGCTATGTATGACTGGATTAGAATGATTGATCCAAATATGTTCTCTCGAAACAAAACCAAGAACACCGGTATGGCTCTGTATGCTCCTAAAATCCCCCAGTTTGATTTCTGGCTAGTCCTTAGGGTGACATTTCCACAATTTTTGTTAAGCACATTTAAACTCTAATTTTACTATCATTTACCATGTTATCTTGAATGCATGTTGTATAATGCAAGTTTTTATGCATTCCCCCAGGTTTCTTTATTTGCTTGCCTTAAGGTTGCCTAAAATGTGGCTTTCCAGCCTGGATACTGATCTACCCTAGTAATCCACATGTTTTCTTGGGCCCCTTCACTTTTTTCCCATGGATGGCTTCACTTTTTCTCAGACATGTTCATGACCCAGCATTCTATTCTAAGGTTTTTGTCACTTCTCTATTCATACATGCATTTTCAGAAATTTCACCCATCACAGTAACATCTGGGTTAACAACTTTTTTTTTTTTTAATTTTTTTTTTTTAACGTTTATTTATTTTTGAGACAGGGAGAGACAGCATGAACAGGGGAGGGTCAGAGAGAGAGGGAGACACAGAATCCGAAACAGGCTCCAGGCTCTGAGCTGTCAGCACAGAGCCCGACGCGGGGCTCGAACTCACGGACCGTGAGATCATGACCTGAGCCGAAGTCGGACGCCCAACCGACTGAGCCACCCAGGCGCCCCATCAACTTTTGTGTAAAATTCTTTCAGGTTTATTTGTCCATCGTTTATCTCTCCCCCAATTCCAACCCTGCCAGGTTACTTTACTGGAGATTTTACCCGCATCTTAAAATCAATATGCCAAATATGGAATGCCCCCCAGTTTCCCAAACATCCCCACAAAGCTTTCCCTTGACTTATTTTCCAAATAATAGAACAGCTTTCTTTGGTGAACTTTTTCTCTCTACTTATTAACATGCGAGTTATAATACAAGTCTAGACTTCATCTCTGCATTGTTCTCATCACTCTCTTCCACTTTCATCAGCAGCATCAAAGTTAGGACACATGTACTTCTCTCCTAGGACTTCTGTAACAGATATTTAACTTTTCTCTCTGCCTCTTGCTTTTTCAAACTCCAAATGAGTCCATGAAAACCTACAGAGAGCTCTTCTTAGCCACTCTCCAATTATTCACTGCTTAAAATCCACCAGGGCTCTTCTTGGTTTACCAAGTGAAACTCACATTTTCAATTTGACTTTCCAGGCCTTCCATAAACATTTAATCTCATTACTCCCATATGTGTACCCTGTGTTCTGAGAAAATTGGAATCTGGTGGTGTTATTAACTACATCACATATTTTTTTTTTTTCCATTCTGTGTCTTTGCTTCTCTCTCCATCTACAAAGCTCCCTGCCTCCATCTTCCTGTCTTAAAAAAAAAATATATACACCTTTGAGCACACTGCAAATACAGGCTCTTTCACAAAAATTTTCATTATCCTTCCTACTCTTTTTTGAATATTTGTAGCAATTTGTCTCTCTTATAATATTACTTGCAACTTCAGTCACTTATGCACCAGATTACCCAATCTTTCCCACCAGGCTCTAGGGTCCTTGAAGAAAATAGCTGTGCCTTATTCAATTTTATAGTCTTAATGACTTGCACAGTGCCTGGCACATTGTAGACGCTTCAGGAGCATCTTTAAGTTTCTTTAACTTGGAATAGTCCAGAGTTAAGTGGCCCACATGGGGATCAAGTCCATGACCTTAGTCTCATTATCACTGAAGCCTGGCTAGAAGAAAAATATGAAAAGTGGCAAATATTCTTGTTATATTTAAGCTTTAATTAAAGTACATTTAATTCTCAAGACAAGTTCCAGTTTAGTGACCCTGAAGAAGAATAGAGAATGTCTTCTATTCATTAACTGAGCAGGGATTAATACAAGTTCCTCTAGGAATTTCCATTTTAAAACAGTCAATATTTGCCCAAACTGAAAACAGAGATAAGTGCCTAAAGATAGAGACATGGGGAGTCATGAAGTTTTTTGAAGTTAAATGCATTTGGTTAGGGAGAAAAAGTTACTTCCTATGTTCTTAGATCCGCCTTAAATAATGGAAAGGGTTATAAAAGGTATAACATATGATTATGATTCTAAAAGAATATATATATATATATACACATACATTTATGTTTATATATAAAATAAAAATATGTATGAATATATTTAAATATATTAATATATATTAAAATATGTATATTATTTAGGCATATATACTGGAAATAAGTGGAGGAAAACACCAACATATACATATATATATATGCAAATTTTTATTCCTTACTATAGTTTGTAGTCTGCGTGCTGTTCACTGTTTATAACATGTTCCTGTTTGCCTTTCTGCTGTAGAGCTTCTATGCCTTTATACATGGATTATTATCCAATTCCATCTATGACAATCTAGGTCAAGGGTCAGCAACATTTTTCTCCAAAAGGCTAGATACTAAGTATTTTAGCCCAGGAAGCCACATATTATCTCCATCAAAATTACTCAACTCTGTCATTGTAGTGGGAAAGCAGCCATAGGCACTACATAGATGGATGGGTGTGACTGTACTCACAGCTGTATAAAACACAAAACAGGCTAGAATTGGCTCTTTGCTGATCTACATTATTCGCAGACTCCAAAGCTTTCTCCATCCAGTAATTCTTCCATATTTGTCTCTATCTTACTTGAGTTCCTCATTGATTTTTCATTCCATTGGCAGTGGTGTCGTTTCTTTGATACTAAAACTGAAAGAGGCAGGAGGGATTGAAGATGAAAAATGATGACAAAAATAGGATGTTTGATTCAGGGCATAATGACAAGAGAATTGGAATAGTTAGGAAGGGGGCTGCACCTACCAAATAAAATCTTCCTCTAATTCTTTCTTTGGGATGCAGGGAGACTTGCGTCAAACCCAGGTGCTTTCTAACACAAGGCGACTTTCTTATTCACTATGGACAAAATAACTGACATAAAAAGAAATAAGCAAAAGAGCCAGTTCAATGTCTACTGAACCTCCAGTATCAGGAGAAAAGTAAATCTGAACAACAAGCAAGTCAGCTGAGAAAGAGGTCCTAACTTGTAACTCCCTTCTCATTTTTGTGAACTTGGTGCTCTGAGTTGGTTTGACATTCAGGGACACCAGTAAGGTAGAACAAGCAATGCAGGAAGAAGAGAAGACTGCCTAGACTGCTCAGAATCACAAGGAGACTGAATCTAAGTCTTCTGGGTCAAGATTCCTGTTGTAAGGGATTTTCTTCCCAAGAGCTATGCCAGAATAGACCAGGCAAAACAAGGTTGCTATGCAGACTATATGCCTCATCAGTGAACACTTACCAAGCTCAAAGTCAGCAGTACCAAAACTTCCATGAAGCAAGCATCTGATACCCATTTAACATTTAATAACCTTTAAACCTTGCATTTTATTATTAATTTTATTTAATGTATTGTCAAATTGGTTTCCATATAACACCCAGTGCTCATCCCAACAAGTGCCCTCCTCCATGCCTATCACCCACTTTCCCCTCTCCCCAATCCCCCATCAGCCCTTAGTTGGGTCTCAGTCCTTAAGGGTCTATTATGGTTTGCCTCCCTCCCTCTCTGTAACTTTTTTTTCCCCTTCTTCTCCCTCATGGTCTTCTAATTTTGCTATGACAATCTTTTCTTTTTTAATTTGTGGAATAAACTCATACTAAATTCCTATCTTTCTATTCAGAATTCCTTCCAGGTGGAGCTAACTGGGAAATATTAGGCCTTAGCAACTATTTAACTTGTATTTGGCATGTGTGGATTTTTAAAAAATTAAATATAAAAAATTATAATATATATATGTATATATGTATATATAATTTATTGTCAAGTTGTTTTCCATATAATACCCAGTGCTCATCCCAATAGGTACCCTACTCAATACCCATCACCCACTTTCCCCTCTCCCCCAACCCCTATCAACCCTCAGTTTGTTCTCAGTATTTAAGAGTCTCTTATGGCTTGCCTCCTTCCCCCTCTGTAACTTTTTTCCACCCCCCCTTCCCCTCTCTCCCTGGTCTTCTATTAAGTTTCTCAGGATCCACATAAGAGTGAAAACATATGGTATCTGTCTTTTTATGCCTTATTTAACTTAGCATAATACTCTCCAGTTCCATCCACGTTGCTACACATGGCCAGATTTCATTCTTTCTCATTGCCAAATAGTATTCCATTGTATATACAAACCGCATCTTCTTTATCCATTTGCCAGTTGATGGACATTTAGGCTCTTTCCATAATTTGGCTATTGTTGAAAATGCTGCTATAAACATTGGGGTGCAAGTGCCCCTATGCATCAACACTCCTGTATCCCTTGAGTAAACTCCTAGCAGTGCTATTGCTGGGTCATAGGGTAGATATATTTTTAATTTCTTGGTGAACTTCCACATTGTTTTCCAGAGTGGCTGTACCAGTTTGCATTCCCACCAACAGTGCAAGAGGGTTCCAGTTTCTCCACATCCCCGCCAGCATCTATAGTCTCCTGATTTGTTCATTTTAGCCACTCTGACTGGCGTGAGGTTTTATATAAATTAAAGCTTTGAATAAAAACTTAAATTCTTGTTAATAAAATTTCTCCTAAATTCTTGGTTACTTCCACTGTTGTGGTTCAAAGAATGAACATTTCAAGTTCTGTGTATTGTCAATTCCCACTTTGTTTCCTTCCTCACAAGGTCTTTCTCTTAAGATCCCAATTGCTAGCACAGTTTTTCCTAAATTTAACAATTTAAGTATTGTATTTGATGTTGGAACCCTTTTTCCATACACCAAATTCCTTTGTGCATCAGCATTTATCACTTTTGGTGGAAGTTAACTGCTGACCACACTTATTTCTCTTTCTTCCTGGGTATAGAGGTAGATTCTATTTCCTAGTCATTCTCCCTGTTTAGTGCAACTATATGACAGAAGCCAATGAAATGTCATGAGAATGGTGGGTTTCCCTTTCAGACATGGCCTATGAAGACCTCCCATATCATCCTTATTCTTTCCTGCCCACTGGCTAGAAGTTAAGGACTCAGATGCCAGAAAGATGGTGGGACCATGATATGGAAGTAACTTGGGTCCCTATATCACCACATGCAAGGTTCATTTTTGTGAACGTGCTACTCTGAGTTGGTTCAACCCTTGCAGACACTGGCAGAGCAAAGAGAAAGAAACTCAATTTTATTTATGATTTGTTAAGATTTCTAGGGATTTATCTGTTAAAGCAGATGGCATTACCATAATTTATATACCACTTTAACGCTATTACTCATTACTCTCCATGATGCTTTGTATTATTTCATTGTTCCCTCTTCCATAAGCCTCTTCTTTTCATAGTTGGAGCCACTTGACCTCAATTGAGAGGGGCATTGAAATACAAAACATTGAAATATCGCAATCACTCTCATTCCATGTAATTTTGACAACAAACCTATAATGCAGTTACTGTTTATCCTTACTCTACAGATGAAGACAAGGAGGATCAAAAAGTTAAGTGGTTTTTCAAAATCACACAGCTAATGAATGAAAGACCAGTATTCAAATATAATCTGGTCTAGTGCCAAAGCTCAGGCTTTTTACAACATGTGCCATTTTTTTTTTAATCATGTCCTAGAACCTCTAAATGTTATCGCAATTCCAACAATCTCCTTCTCAACCTACAATGAACATGAAGCTTCTGGGGGACCACTTATAGCCTATGGTGTCAGTAAGGCATTTAAGGATTAAAGGATTATAGGAGGGCTAAGAAAAAATATTTCCCTAAACTTAATAATTACCTCCCTTGGACAAAGTCCAGGAAGTCTGGTTATGTTTCTTTCTGCCCTCCACAGGGCTTGTTGGGATCCCACCAAGGCACCGAGGCCAATGAGAACATTGTAAAACTTTTAAACTCAAAAAGAAAAACTCAGGAAAAAACTCTACTGATTTAAAAATAAGTTGTTAAATATCCTTCTTAAATGTGAGAACTCCCTAAATCACGAGTTTCAGGGGGTGAAGTGACACTTGACATTGTAATTGGCATTAACATTATTTTTACAGATAAGAAAAGAGTAACACCTCTTTTTGTAGAATGACTCTATGCCCAATCTAGCACCTTTCTTGTGAGTCTCATCATTGTGCTCAGCTTCCATTTGCCTTGTGATGCTCAGTGAGGAAGCTGTTATTCCTTTTGCAGTGAAAGAGAGCTAAATCACTGAATGTCAGCTAAACTAATGATAAATGAATAGCTTTATTCATTTAAAATGAATAAATGAGGAATAGTTCTAAGATTTGGGCATTTATTAAGTTTCTACTATGTACCAGCTATAATAAATATGATAAACATTATTTTATACTAACTTGACCTTTATTTAAATATGTACTGATATCTGACTGTTTACAAATTACTATTCTCAGTGCATGCTGGTATGCAGTAGTAAGCTAGATGGATAATGTTCTTACTTTGAAGGTGCCTATAACAACCCTTTGAACAAAAAGTATGTTAACCATTCTACTAAGATGATTACTGAGGCTTATAACAGTTAAAAACCTAATCCAAGGCTCACATAGCTCAATTTCAATGTGCAATAATTCAAACTCACGATCATTTGATGTAAAGTCAGTAATAAGCCTGTTACAATGTGGCTAGGGGCAAAATATGGGGAAAAAATTCTAATCTTGTAGACATAATCTGATTAATAAAACTACTTATGTTTTTTTTTTTTAAGACACAACATTATAACTTAGGGAAAAATGTACTTGTCCAATAATAATGCATACTTTAGTAGTTTTGTGGTGAAGTATAAGAAAAAGGGGGTCAGGAAGGCTTTCATGGAGAATTCCATTGGGCATAATATACCTACATAGAGAAAAATGTCCAGGGGAGAAAAAAAAAAAAAAACACAGAAAGGGGGAAATTTATGTTTGGATCATAAGAAATTAAGCATAAATAATGCAGCTGGTTTAAAAAAAATGAGATATGGGTAGGATCTATCAGAATATCATATTGAAAGCCAGGAGAGGAATTTGTATTTTTTAGGAGAGTATTTGGAAGTGAATGCATGGATGATTGTCCAAGTATATTTTAAAAAGTCTTCAGGAGGGAGAGGCCAAGATATCAACAGAGGAGGCTCCTCAACTTTCCTCCTCCCACAGATCCACCACACATACAGCTACACATAGAGCAATTCTCTCTGAACGAAATCCAGCAACTAGCTGAGTGACTCCTATACACTGGATAAGAAAAAAACCCAGACTGAAATGAGAGAAAAGTCTGACATCCTCTCCATAAACTCTGACACAGTTCCATACAATTGAGAGGCAATCTCCAACTCCAGGCTTCCCCCCCACCGAGGGGAGAAGAGTTTGGATCACTCATATAGTGCCTCAACTTTTTAGTCTCTCACCCAAAGGATGGGCCTCCAAAACACCTAGTTCTGAAAGTCAAAAGGGCTTGTTTCCATGATACCCACAGGATTATAGCAAACTTAACAAGCATGTGAATGATCACTTATTGTGGCTCTACTCCCAGGGCTCAGCACCGAGAAAGCAGGCAAAAATACAGATCTTACAGTCTTTCCCTGAGATGGGTTTGATGCATATTTGATACACTGTATCCTGAGGGTCTGGCTTCTAATTTAGCACACATCTAGGGACTAGCTGCAATTCCTTCCAGAACCAGTGGGAGAAGTAACAACAACGAAACAAAGAATGAAAAGGAATTAAGAAATTTAAGAAATTTATGGGATATCATCAAGAAGACCAATGTATACATTATAACGGTCCCAGAAGGAGAAGAGAGAAAAATAAAAGGACAGGATGTTAATTCAAAGAAATGATGACTGAAAACTTCACCAACGTGAGAAAGAAACATCCAGATTCAGAAAGCCCAGAGAGTTCCAAAGATGAATCCAAAGAGGCCCGTGAGAAGATAGACTGTTATTGTCAAAAATTGAAGACAAGAAGAGAATGTTAAAAGCAGCAAGATAAAAGCAACTTATTATATACGAGGGAACCCCCAATGAGACTAGACTAGATTTTTCAGCAGATACTTTGAGGCAAAAGGAGTGGAATACCATATTCAAAGTGCTGAAAGAAAAATGCCAAGCAAGAATACTCTATCTGGCAACTATATTAAGCAGAACTGAAGGATAGGTAGTTTTCCAGATAGCAAAAGTTGAAGGATTTAATCACCACTAGAATGGTTTTAGAAGAAACATTAAAAAAAATCTTCAAGCTGAAACAAAAGAATGTTAATTAGTAGCAGAGCAAATGTATCAAAATATATACAACTCACTGGGAATGGTAAATATCTTTGTTGAATTTAGAGAATACTTTAATATATATTGGTGGTAGGTAAATCATTTATGACTGACTCTAATATAAAAATTAACAGAAGTATAAAAAATATCTAAGTACAATAATTTGTTAATGGATACACTATATATAAAGATGCAAATTGTGACATCAAAAACAAAATGTGGTGAATGTAAAAATATAGAGTTTTTGTTTGTATTTGGTGTTGTTATTGGCATAAAATAGACTATTTATTTATATAAGATGTTTTATGTAAGCTGCATGGTAGCCATAAACCAAAACCTATAGTAGATACACAAAAGATAAACAGAAGGGACTCAAAGCATACCACAACAGAAAATCATCAAATCACACAAGAGGAGAGCAAAAAAGGAATAGGGGAATCATAAGATGGCCAGAAAACAATTAACAAAATGGCAATAGTATATCCATACCTATCAATAATTATTTTAAATGTAAATGGCCTAAACTCTCTGATAAAAAGGCTCCAAATGAAATACAAATCAAAATTCAAATCAAAACCAAATGAGATATCATCTCACAGCAGGCAGAATGGTTAGTATCAAAAATATAATAAATAACAAGTGTTGGCAACGATGTGGAGAAAAGGGGACTCTTGTACGCTGTTGGTAAAAATATAAAATGGTGCAACTGTATAATACAGTATGGAGTTTCCTCAAGAAATTAAAAATATAATTATCAAATGATCCAGTAAGTTCACTTCTGGATATTTACACAAAGAAAACAAAACTGATTTGAAAACATATGTGCACCCCATGCTCACTGTAGCGTTATTACAATAGCCAAAATATGGAATCAACCTAAGTGTCCATTGACAAATGAATGGATAAAAAGATGAGATCATGCTATTTGCAACTACATGGATGTACCTAGAGATGGAATAAATCAGATGGAGAAAGACAAACGCCACACGATTTCACTTACATATGGAATCTAAAAACAAAAACAGGAACAGAGTCATATATAGAGAACTGGTTGTTGCCAGAGGGGAGGGAGATGGAGGGATGGGAAAAATAAGTGAAAGGGATTAAGAGGCATGAGATTTCAGTAATAAAATAAGTCACATAGATGAAAAGTACAGCACAGAGAATATAGTTAATAATGTTGTAATAATATATGTTTAGGGATGATAACTACACTTATTGTGGTAAGCACTGAGTAATATATAGAATTATCTAATTACTATATTGTACACCTGAAGTTAATAGCATTGTATGTCAATTATATTTCAATTTAAACATTGTTTAAATTATAATTGCTAAAGAATTTTGGAGAGTATATATAACAGAATATAATGATAATAGAGATATATAAATGTCCATATGTTTGTCTTAAATGCTTTACCACTGATATTTGACTTCACAGAAATAACTTAAAAATAGGATAAAGCTAGACATACCAAATATTCACTGAAGTGTTGTACATTATGGAAAAAAGACAGAAGAAGGCATAACTTTCATAACATAAAGGTAAATTATGTTACATTAACTTAATAGAAAAATTATTCAACTTTTCAAAAAAGTAACTATGATCATCATTTAGAAGCATAGGAAACTATATTCTAAAACTAAGTTAAAGCAGTGGACTACAAATTTGTATGGAATTGGGATTATAGGTATGTGACATATTTGGTATCATGTGAAGGCATAAGTGAAGTTTGCAAAAGAGAGAGAGAAAGCCCAAAAGGATTAAAACAAAACAAAACAAGATCCAAGTGTATGCAGCCTACAAGAGACTTACTTAAGTGTTAAGAACACACATGTTCTTAACATGATGGGAAAAGATGGAAGCCAAAAAAGGCAAGAGTAACTATACTTATATTAGATAAAATAGACATAAACCCAAAACTCTAAAAAGAGACAACAAAAGTCATAATATAATAACAAAGGGATCAATTCAACAAGAAGTTATAACCCTTGGAAATATTTAGGCACCCAACATTGAGCATCTAAATGTATAAAGCAAATATTAACAGATTTTAAGGGACAAATAGCGATACAATACTTCCCTTCCCGTCAACAACAGAACATCCTCTCAGAAAATAAATATGGAAATACTTGACTTACATTACGTATTAGATCAGATGGATCTCATAGACACTTACAGAACATTCCATTCAACAGCAGCAGAATATACATTTTTCACAAGCAGACATAGAACATTATCTGGGATAGATCATACATTAGTCCACAAAACAAACCTTAATAAAATGAAGGATAAAAATCATGCAATCCTCTCAATAAATACAAAAAAATAATGACAAAATTCAACAACCTTTCATAATAGAAACCCTCAACAAATTGGGCATAAAAGGAATAGCTCGACATAATTCTTCAACATAATAAAGGGTGTATATGACAAGTGGTGGAAAGCAGGAAGCTTTTCCTATAAGATCAGGTACAAGACAAAGATGCCTACTTTCTCCATTTTTATTCAAAATAATACTCCAAGTCCTAGCCAGAGGAATTAGTCAAGAAAAAAAAATAAATGTAATCTAAATTGAAAGTAAAATTATCTCCATTTGCAGATGACATGATTTTATATACAGAAAACACTAAAGATTCTACCAAAACAGTGTTAGAATAAACAAATTAAGTAAAATTGCAGTATATAAAACATGTAAGAGTTAGTTATTTTTATACACTCTAACAGCAAGTATTGGAAAGAGAATTTAAGAAAACAATCCTGATTATAATAGCATCAAAAAGAATAAAATATTTCAGACTATATTTAACCCAGAAGGTGAGAGATCTGAACACCAAAAACTATGGAAGACTGATTAAAGAACTTGAAGAAAATACAAATAAATGTAAAGATATTCCATAGTCATAGATTGGAAGAACTAGTACAGTTAAAATTTTTCACATTACCCAAAGCAATCTACAGATTCAATGCAAACTCTATCAAAATTATAATTGCATTTTTCAGATAAAAAATCCTAAAATTCATGTGTATTCACAAAAGACCCTAGAAAGTAGAACAAAATTGGAGACATGACGCTTCCTAATTTCAAGCTATATTACAAACCTGCAGTAATCAAAATAGTGTGCTGCTAACATTAAAAAAAAAGACACACAGCCCAATGGAATAAGAGTTCACTAATTCTTGAAGGAGACACAAATATGCAATGAAAAATAATCTTTTCAATAAATAATGTTGTGATACCATTCATAAAAATCAACAGAAAATAGATTAAAGACTTGAACGTAGGACCTAAATTCATAAATTTCCTATAAGAAAACATACAGAGTAATCACTTTGACTTTCATTTGGGGATGATTTTCTGGATTTGACACCAAATGTAAGACCAACAAAAGCAAAAGCAACAGGTAGGCTATATTAAACCAAAAAAACTTCTGCACAGCAAAGGAAATCAACAAAATGAAAAGGCAGCCTAGGTAATGGGAGAAAATATTAGTGAAACTACATATCTTAAAAGCAGTAAAGATTCAAGATATACAATAGAAATTCAAAGTAACTCATATAGCTCAACAGCAACAACAACAACAACAACAACAAACCCAACAAACCAGTTAAAATATGAGCACAAGACCTGAATAAACGTTTTTCCAAAGAAGATGTACACATGGCCAGCAAGTACTTGTAAGGTGCTCAATATCACTAATCAGCAGGAAAATGCAGTAAGGTATAGTACTATAATGCAAGAATATCACAATGAAGTATCATCACACATTTGTTCAAATGCCTCTTGTCAAAAAGTAAAGAGAGAACAAGTGCTGGGGAGGATGTGAAGAAGAGGGAATTCTACTATACTGTTAATGGTTATGTAAACTGGTATAGCCACTATGGAAGACAGTATAAAGTCTCCTCAAGAAAATAAAAATTGAACTATTATATGATACAGCAATTTCACTTCTCAGTAAATATCTAAAGGAAATGAAACCATAATCCTGAATAAGTATTTATATACCCATGTTAACAAGCATTAACTATTATTATCAATAACATTAATCAACTCAAGACCTTATTTTATCATTTTTATTTGTGAAGAACTTACAGTTCCTATGGATTTTAGATGCCTGCCTCTGGTTTAACACCGTGACCATATCCCTATGTCCAGCTTCTTCTGCCTTAGGTTCAGTACCACTAGACTCTTATCTCTAAATGACTCCAGTCCAGCCTTATGCTGCTTCTAATTTAGCCTTGCATTTCTTTATTAATTCTTAGATTTTGCTTTGTTCTCATAAGGCAGTTCCTTCTCAGAAACTGAGTCCTCCAATAGAAGAGAAAGACGTGACCTATTTGAACACTTTGGACTTGTCTCTACTTCTCATCAGTAGCCTTGGCATTGCATAGTTTTCTCTTCCCTCAAGGCTAAAGTCTCCCATCCTTTTATGAAAAGGGATGGATAACTATTTCAGTCTGTGAGAATCATATGGTCTCTGTCATAACTGCTCAACTCTGCCATTGTATCACAAATGCAGTCATGAGGAATACCTACATGTATGGATTTGGTTGTGTTCCAATAATACTTGATTTACCAAAACAGGATTATGCAGGATTTGCTTATGTTCTTAGTTCTATTTCTGGACCCATATTCTAGGTCCCTGACAAGCTCTTCTTCTTTTAGCTTAACTCCTGTGGGACTTCAACAATCCCAAGCGTAACTCACCCAGGGCCAGTAATTTTGCCAAAGGTGTGACATGGACCATAAATTGGAAAAAAAGAAAATTTAATTTCCACTTTTTATCTTTTTTTTTTTCCAGGAATCTCAGGACCAACATTTATGATGTATCTCAACCTTGTTTTTGTCCATTCTCCATTAATCAGCTGGGCTTCTGCTCCCAGGATGAAATATGTAAGTAACATAACCACAAGCTGTCACTGGTGGTTAGGGACACCCCATAGGGAGTGTGCTGCGCACAGACAGGGTTGTCTCAAGTTTGCTTTTCAACCTGGCAGCAGGTGGAGTCTTGGGTTTCTCATCACAGTAAAAATAATGTAATCCCCATCTAAAATTGGAAAAAGGCTCCCAGGAATAAACCTTGAATATGCTGTTGGTAATTCAGGAAAGAGAAGGAAGTCTTAACTGAAAGAATGGAATTACTGACCTCTGGGCTTCTTCTTAAGAGTTAATAACAGAGTCAAGAAGTGTCCCTCCTCTAATCCAGGGCCAGTCCTTACATCTCTGCTTTAGTTCCATGAATTCTAGCCTGTTCAGAGAACATGCCCTATTGCTTAATCTTTCTTCTCTCTCTTATATATCCAACCGCTTCCCGTCAGCTGCATTGTTATTTTTAAACACAATTAAATCTCTCCCAAGTAATAAAAAAAACAAAACAAGCAAATCTTTCACTTCTGTCTTTTTTCTCTATCTTTTATTTCCTCTTCACTGTCTATACAAGTTGCCTCCATTTCATGCCACTTTCCCCTCAGCCTTTCTAATCTGGTTTCTAGCCTCATCTTTCTACTAAATCAAGTCTTGTTAAAGTCATCAGTGACATATTGCTTATTGGATTCGATGAACATTTTTCCTCTCAGTTCCCATGACCAACATGTGTTAAAGTTCACCTCTCCCTTTTGCTTAAAATACTCTACTTTCTAGGTTTCCATGACAAACCTCTCCCTGCATTACCTCTTCTCTCTGGCCACTCACACTGTCCTGCTGAGTGCTGCATTTTCTCAGCTTTACACCTCAGTGTCATGAGGTTCCTACCTCATGATATTCACCAGGTAAATCTTAGAATATATTCAGGTATAAAAGACAAGTCTAACTATAATATGTTAAAGAAATGATATGTAGTAGTCCCAAGTCCCTTATTCCTTCCTGCACTGCCTTTCTTAAAAACAGTAGCATCTTGTTTTTTTTTTTTTTTTTACATTCTGAGTCTGTCTTTTGTCAATAATAGCAAATGCTGATATCAGTGGGTCCCAAAGGGAAATTTACATTCACTTAATATTTACCGGACTCTTCCTTTACCTAAAGCTTAAATCTCACTCAGTTAATCTGTCCCTCTGATTTCTGACATATCTATTGGGATCAATTCCACACTATGTAGCTCCCTCACCTTACCATGACTTTAACTGACAATTGAAGAATAATTTTAAGTCAAAGACTTTCATGATAGCAAGTCATACCAATGGCTTCAAGTGCTCAGAGGACAGGTCCAATGAGAGAATAGAACTCTTATTAAACTATTAATATGGGAGGCAAAGGGATCCAAGGTACCCAGAATATGGGCTGTGGGAGGGGTGTGTTCATGGTGTTGGTTGGGCCAGGTAAAATACACCAATGGAAGGAAAACTATAAACAACCTATAAAATGATGCTTAATTGAGATAAGCCCAAGAAAAAAAAAGGAAGAGTTAAGCTACCAAATTTTCATACTCCATTATTTTTGCCCAGAGTCTTAGATTATTTTGAGAGCCATTAATTCAATCTTAACCCTAGAAAATATTCATCGTTTTTCTCCAGGGATACAAATTTGGCCTTCATTTGAGGGTAATTGATTATCTGATAATTTCACATCTTTAGGTCTCTGCTGAATTGTCTCAAAATCATCCCATGGATCAAGAGTTACGAAATAGAAAAGACAAACAACTAGACAGCTTCAATGAGACCCATAACAATGATCTAACCGGATGGTGGTATTTAAGATAGATGGAAAATGCCAGTTCTGAGGCCCTTCCGTAAGGATTTTGTGTTTCCCATTAGAGAAATAATGCAGCCTCCATCTAATTTGCAAGTTTAAAATTGCAAATCCAACTCTTGGGAGAAAATTGGGTGAATCACAAGTGAGTATTGCTTAAGTTTCACATGAGTAAATATATTGGCTATGTTGGTATTATTCAACATTCAGAGCCACAAAATACATTTTTTGTATCATTTTATTTGTAGAAGAATGGCACAATTATTTTCAGAATAATTAACTCCTCAGTTTAGTGACAATTATGTTCCATTATAATAATTAAAATCACACCCTGCTATTTGGATGAATTCAATAGAATAATGATTTCTTGGGGGAAGATTTAATCGGATCATTTTTTTCTCCAGCATTAAAAATATCTGTAAATTATTTCAATTCATTGTACCACTGCTTGATTGTGAATTTTTCTGCTGTCCTATGGAAAGAAATATCACAAACAAAATGGCAGTCTCAACCCACCCTTGAACCATCTGTGCATCATAATTGTTATTGGAGGTATGCCGGGCCTTGGCAAAATGCAAAGCTCATGGCTGGGCATAACAGCAGGGCTACAGATGGTGGGAGTACCTGAAATCAACTGGGTGGAAGCAGGTGGTGAGCAGAATAGTGGTGTTTCAGGGGATTGGTCTATTGAAAGGAGAACTCTAGCAAGTGAGTGAGAGAAGTGAGGAAAGGTCAATAGCTCTCTTGGGGATGAAGTTGACAAGAGCTTGAAAGAGTATTAGGGCCCCAAGCAAATGGGCTGGAATTCAGGAAAGGACTCCTGCTTTAAGAAAGAACTGAAGTATAAGGCAGAAAACCAAAGGGAAATGTGCTAGACCAATAAGACAGGAGTTGGGGAAGAACTAAGACCTTTTGGATATCTGGGTGTTCTATTTCACTGTGAAACATATCAGATAGTGGGTTCATAGCAGTGCAATTGTCAACCCTACTTAGGCAGATAGTATATTGGTAGATAATGCCACTAATATATGGTTTGTCTCAATTTGAATTATCTCATAAACTGAATGCAGGGGGTAGAAAATTTGGATTGAGGGTAATTTCCTCTGCTGGAAATTGAGGCAGGTATTGAGGGTCTTAATAGGAGAAGCATAAACTTGGGGCATCAAGGCAAAAGGGTCAGAAGCAATAAACTCAGAAGTACACTCATTCCTTAGATAATAGTAGGTTACTCTGTGGCCCTCCAGTGCGAATGACTTGGGAATAAGAGGCGATTTGTACCAGATAGTTAGAACCTATCAGACTAAAAGGTCTTCAAAGACAGGAACCAAGTACCTAACAAGGTCTCCCACAGAGTAGGGGCTTAATGAATAATTTTGGAATAAAAATGAATGAATTGATTAATTTTACTGTTAGTGAATTCAATTGTCAGCGACTGTCAGTTGTAGATTTCCCAGACTCTCTAAACATAGGAGTGGGGTCAGAGTTTATGATTCATTATTTGTTTCTTTTTTAGTTCCTGATTCTTTTTCTTATCACTTTCATTGTATTATATAGTAAATGTATACCTCATGAAGCTCAAACTTTCTAGCCCCAACAGATGCAGGGAAACATTATGAATTCTGGGAGAGTATGGCTTCTCCAAAAAACAGTAAAATAATAAGAGAATGTAAAAAGTCTTGTAAGGAAGACTAGATTTACCTGGGGCATAGGGTGAGACAGGAGTCACTATAAGAATTCCTGACTACATTGATACAGATCAATGTAGATCAAAGGACTGAGAGAGTGAGTGTATATGTTTCTTGAGGAGACCCAGGTACCTTGAACCTGACTCCTCCACTCTACCCTCTTAGTGCAACTGATCCCACCTTTAACCAATGGACTCAATAAATAGTAACTCAGCCTAGAAAAGAGAAGGTTCCTGATATTCTATAGAAGAATCTATATAACCTGCTGGTGGATCAGTACTGGAATAAAATGACCAAAATCTTATTTCATTTTTTAACAATGTAGAGATTCATGATTGTCAGTGTCTAGAGAATCATCTGGTTTGGGGAAGAAAGCTTTATCCCAGAAGAAGAATACATCAAAAACCAGGGACCAGACTCTCCTATATTCAGTGGCACAAAATTTAACTGATGTTGGGTGCAGGTAAGATTGTCTAAGGACACAGTGGCAGGTCGTTTTCTGGTTCTTGGAATTACTACCACCTATGTCCCACAATGTAGTCCATCCATAAAACAAACCATGTATGTCAAACTTAGTTTTTAGCTATTCACCCTGTGTCTTGATCTGAACTCGACTTTTTCCAATTCATACCATCACACTAGTCCCAGATACTTATTTCTAAACTTAATTACTATATCTGCATCAGGATCCTTCTCTTGTTAGTTCTGACTCCTCCTGGCTTAACTATTATTTTTGAGTCTTTGGCTTTCTATTGCATCACTGATGCCTTCTTCCCCAATCATTGTATGGATCTTGTGAAACTTTTTCTAGAATTATCTTTTCCATCACACCACATATTGCAGACTAAGATTACACTTAGTTATAAAGCTTGAAAACATAAAACATGATTTCTCATCATTGTATTCCCAGCCCTTGACACAGTAGTTAGTAGTCAGTACATATTGGTTCAAAGAATGACAAGATTATATCTGCTTTCTATTTTAAACTGAGAGTTTATAAGAAGTGGTCTTTATAAAATGAAAGCTGGAATAGCTTTTCAAAGTTTTATGTCCACTTTGCATCATTATCCTACAGTTGTGGACATGTTTCTTGCCCTTCAATATCTTCCAGTCTAGTGGGGAAAATAGATATGTATACAGCACCTATGAGAGGCTGGTAAAGATTTATACAGATCTGTAGGAAGATGGGGGAACAACTATGCAATGTGTTAGGGTGAAGAAAAGGAAGGGGTATCTAATGTGATCTTTAAATATTGAGAAGTAAGCAAATGAAAAGGAATGGGAGAGGTAGGTATGGAAAGATGTAGAGCCTTTCGAACAGAGAGTTATAATAAAAGCCAAGAAGTCTGATGGAGGACAAATACTTGCAACTGAAGTGTTACTGGAACACAAATTTCCAGACAGAGGAAGACCTGAATGGGGCTGGAGAGGTAGAAGGGAACAGATCACACAGAGCTTTACCCTCTGATAAGGATCCTAAGTATTCTGTGGGCAGCATGGAAGGAAATAGGCAATTCACAATTTTAGAAAACTCTGGAAGACATGCAAATGATTAGTTGTGATAGGCAACTCTTCAGGCAGGGAAACCAGTTAGAAAAATATAGCAGTAATCTAGAGGAGAGAAATAGGAGAACCAGAACAAGGCAAAAATAGATGTGAAAATGAAGTGTCTAAACATGGTGTTTGAATGGCAAAGGGTCTGAAAGTCAATAATTCCCAGGTTTCTAATTAGGCTGAACAGTTGGATGGTGGTGACGCTAATTGAAAAAGAGACTCCAAGAGAGGGAAAGTGAGGAATTCTGCTCTGAGTAAGGTGTCCATAGAACATCCACATGAATACGTTTGCATGAATTTGCAGTTTGAGGAGAAAGAGCTGACAGTGTCAATTTGAAAATTATTAACATAGGGGTAGTTAAAACCATGAGAATGTATGAGCTTGCTCAGGGAGAATGGAGAACATAGAACTGAGCACTGAATCAGGGTGAATAACTATATTTAAGTAGTGTAAGAGAAAGAAAAGCCCATCAATTTTACCAATAACGATCAGACTTGTCCTAGGTGACAACGTAATATTTCCCCATATTCAAATCCCTACCAACTCTTAACTCTATAACCCACTGCAAACTGGCGTCTTCCTCCCAATACCCTTTCCATTTTTTAAATTATACTTTTCACTTAGAGATAATTATAGATTCACTTGCTAGTGAATGAAATAATACATGTGTGCTCTTTACCAAGTTACCCTTATTGGTAAAATCTTGCCAACTATATAATAGATGGGATATTGACATTGATACAGTCAAGATACGGAACATTTTCTTTACTACAAAGATTCTTCATGTTCTTTTGCAGCCAAATCCTCTTACCCTCAGCCTTCAGCCCCTCCTCAACTGCTGGCAAGCACCAACGTGTTCTCCTTACAATTTTATAATTTCAAGAATGCTATGTAAATAGAATTATACAATACATAACCTTTTGGTGTTGGCTTATTTCATGCAATGAAATTTTCTGGAGATTCAGGCAGGTTGCTGCGATATCAATACTTCATTTCTTTTTATTGCAGAGTAGTACTCCATGGTATGGGTGCATTTTGGCTGGTTTAACTAGTCACCTTTTGAGAAGCATTTTTCCCCTTTATTGTTAGAAGTAAAGCTCCTGTAAACATAGGTATACAGCTTTTTGTGTGAACATCAGTTTTAGTTTTGAGGGATAAATGATTAGGAGTGCATCTGCAGAGTCCTATAGTAGTTACATAATTAGTTTTTTTGACTGCTTCAGTGTTTTTGAGAGTGGACAATTTTACATTCCCCTTGGCAGTGCGTGTACGTTCCAGTGTGAATCTTTGCTGACATTTGGTGTTGTCACCATTTTCATTTTAGCCATTCTGATAGACATAAAGTAACAACACCTTGTTGAGGTTATCATTTGCATTTCCCTTACACCTAATGATGTCAAGTATATTTTCATGTGTTTAGTTGCCATCTATAGATCCTGTTGGGTAGAATTTATCTTCATGCCTTTTGCCCTCTTTTATAATCCCATGTTTTACTGATGAAATTTGAGTTGTATATTCATGATATTCCTTCTTTGCTAGCTATGTGGTTTGCAAATATTTTCTCCCACTTTAGTCATCTTTTTAATCCCTTAATAGAATCTTTCACAGAAAAGATTATTGATTTTAATGAAGTCCAATTTATCAATTTTTCCTCATGCTTATATGGTGTCAAGTCTATAAACTCTAACCCAATATCTCAAAGATTTTCTCCTGTTGTCCCTCTAAAAGCTTTATAGCTTTAACTTTTATATTGAAGTCCACAATAAGTTTTTAATTAAGTTTTATAGGTTTGGGTCATATTTTATTATTTTTTTAGCCTGTGATGTCCACTTGTTCTAGTACCATTTGTTGAGAAGACCATGACTAGATTTTGCACTTTTTTTTTAGGTTTTGCACTTTTGTCAAATGTCAGTGGACGTATTTGTATGGGTCTGTTTTCTGAATTCTCTATTCTTTTCCATTGATCCATGTGTCTCTCTGCCAATTCCATGTGTTCTTGATTAGAATAGCTGTAAAGCAAATTTTGAAGTTGAGTAGACTGTTCTTTTTCAAAATTATTTTAGCTGTAAGTTTTGTGGCCTTTCCACATAAATTTTAGGATAATGGGATAATGTACTCTATCTCTCCAAAAAAAAAAAAAAAAAAAGGGAAAAGGAAACTTTCTAGAATTGTGATAGACACCGTGTCAAATCAGTATTGGGGGAGAATTCACGTATTTACTAGGTTGATTTTCCCAATCTGTGAACATGGCATGTCTGCCCATTTTCTTTTACACTTTCTTTGATTTTTTTTCATCAGCTTTTAGTAACTTTCAGCACATAAATACTTTCGAAGTGTTTTTGTTTTGCTTTTAGATTTATGCCAACGAATTTCATTTTAGGGGCTACTATAAGTGGTATATTTTGAATTTTATTGTCCATGTTTTTTGCCTAGTACGTAGACATATGATTTTTTTTTATCTGTTCCATTTATCTTTTTATTTTATCCAGCAACCTGCTAAACGAACTTATTAGCTCCAGAAATACTGTCATAGATCGCTTGGGATTTTCTATGAGGACAAGTATGCCAGCTGCATAGGAGGACAGCTTTATTTCTTCCTTTCTGACCTGGATGTCTTTTATTTCCTTTTCTTGCTCATTGTATTAAAACTCTTAGCACTATGTTGAATAAGAGTGGTGAGAGTAGATATCTTTATCTCGTTCACTATCTTAGGGAAAAGCATTCAGTCATTCAAAATTAATAACGTTAGCTGTAGGTTATTTGTAGATGAGCTTTATCAAGTTAAATTTCCCTCTATTTCTATTTTTTTTCCAGTCTTTATAATGAATGGGTAGTGAATACTAGTAAGTTATTATTTTGCAGCAATTTGTGTGAATATGTGAGATCACTCTTAACCTCATTAATATAGTAGTTTGTACAGATTGACTTTTGAACATTTAGCCAGGCTTGCACTCTGCAACAGATACAACTTGATCATAGTTTAAAATTATTTTTATATATTGCCGGATTCTACTTGCTAGTATATTTTTTAAATGTTTGCCTCATTTACGAGTGATATTGTTATTTACTTACTCAGGGTTTGTTTTGTTGTGGTACTGTCTTTTGTGTTTTGGTATCAAGGCTATATCAAATGAATTGGGAAGTATTTCTTCTATTTTCTGAAAAGTGTTTAAAATTGGTGTTTAAATACTTCTTTAAATATTTAGTAGTTTTCTCCAGTGATTCTAACTGGGCCTGGAAATATCTTTTTTGAAGGTTTCTAAATTATTAATTTGATTGCCTAAATAGTTATGTAACTATGCAAATGATTTACTGCACATTGAATGACTTGTGTTATATTTTGGTTTTCTAGTTAGTTGCCTTAAGTTGTCAAATATATCTGTGGGGAGTCTTTTGTTGGATTTTCTTATCATCCATTTGATGTATGCAGTGTCTATGGTAATATTTCATTGATAACATTGGCAGTTTTCATATTTATTTTGTCATCCTAAAAGATTTTGAAATTATTGATCTTCTCAAAGCAGCATTTGTGTCATTGATGTTCTCTACTCCCTACTTCTTTGCCAAGTGTTTATCCATGTAACAAATTTGTTCTAAATATTGTAAGATAGGATGGCAATTTGAAAAATGGGGACAGACAACTGAGGCACAAACACACTAAATCACATTCCACAATCATATTGCTAAAATACTGTGAAGGAGTAGCTCTAAAATCAGAGCTGCCATTGCTATGATGTACAATTTACAAGACAGGGTGTGCCAGAATGAGAGGTTCCCATAGTGACCAAGGAAAAGCCTTTGTGAGAAGATTACTTCAGGGTATTCCCCAGCAGACGAGCAAACCCTTGCTCTTGTATGGACTGCCAAACCAAGGTTGATGTAAAATCATCAGGGGAAAAAATTTTCTCTTCCACCACAGTCAGCAGCATCTGAGTTTCTTTATCAAATGCACATTTGTCCAGCCTGAATTTCTGCAGGGCACAGACGTCTCAAGGCTTAATATAATCCCACCCAGTCATAATAGTCTAATATAATCCAGTCAAGGTTCAGGCTCCTCAGTGATTTGCAGATGGTGAGATCTGATTCTTTTTTTTTTTTTTTTTCCTCATTTCATTAATTTCTCTTTTTATCTTTATTATTTACTCTGTTTGCCTTGGAGTTATTTTGATTTTGTCTACGTTTTTGATACAGGGTCCTAGATCACTGGTTTAAAATCTTTACACTTTTCTAATGTGTGCACTTAATGCTGTAAATGTCCCTCTCAACACAGCTTTTAGTTTTGCCACACATATTAATTTTTTAATTTCCCTTGAGAGTTTTTGTTTTTGATCTATGGATTTAGTGTCTCGTTTATTTTGTTATCTTATTTCTAGTTTGCTTTCATTGTGATTACAGAACATCCTGTACAATTTCAACTATTATATACTTGAATTTTATGACTAAAATATGGTCTAAGTTAGTATATGTCCTGTGGTCACTTGAAAACAATGTATATTCATGTTTCAGTGTGAAGGTAGAATGTTCTATAAATGTCTATTCTATCCTGTTGGTTGATGATATTATTGAGCTCTATAGATTTCCTATTTCTATTTTTAGCTCTTCTGTCAACTGTTCAGAGTGATATTACAATCTCAAGCCATGGTTGTGAATTTGTATCTGCTGTCAGTTCAGCCAGTCACTGCTTCCCACATTTTGCAGACCTATTGTTAGGTACATACTAATTTAGGTTTGTTGTGTCTTCTTGGGGGATTGACCTTTTATCATTGTAGAATATTCTTCTCTGTCTCTCATAATTTTCTTTGCTCTGAGGTCTACTTTATCTGATAATATAGCTATCCCTGCATAATTTTTTTTCATCCTTTGATTTTCAAATTACCTATATTTATGAGTTTTTCAGACAGAATATAGTTGGTTTATGGTTTTAGATCCACTCTGGCTTTTAATTTTATATTTAAACCATTTATTTTTAATTTTTTTAAATGTTTATTTTTGAGAGACAGAGCATGAGTGGGGGAGGGGCAGAGAGAGAGAGGGAGACACAGAATCCAAAGCGGGCTCCAGGCTCTGAACTGTCAGCACAGAACCCGACAGAGGGCTTAAACTCATGAGCAGTGAGATCCTGACCTAAGCTGAAGTCAGACACTCAACTGACTGAGCCACCCATGTGCCCCTAAACCATTTATTTTTATTGTAATTATTCATTAAGGCATGCACCTGTTATTTAGCTTCATGCTTGTTTTGTTTTTCTATTCCTACTTCCCCATTACTTGAGTACTTCACAGTACTTCACAGTACTTACCTGTAACATTTTACAATCTATTGCTTTGAATACTGTTTTAATGTTTGATATCAGTATTACATTATATATTAGTTTTCAGACTACTGGTAGCATCATTTACCAGTTGAGTAAACTGGAAATACCTTGCCTCTTTTTACAATCTCTTATCCTCTTATATTTATAATGGTCTAAAATGTTTCTTTTACATATTTAGAATCCCAACAGACATTTTTTTCAACAATTTAGAAAAATCAGTGGGAAAATGTGTTTTTGTTGTTGTTGTTGGTTGGTTGTTTACTTTTACTGTGTTATTTTTCTGACTTTCCAAGTTTCATTCTTTTGTTTTCTTTCCATATGGAGAAATTTCTTTGTCTTTTTTTTTTTTTTTTTTTTTTTTTTGAGTAGGTCTGCTGATGTGAAATTTTCTTAGTTTCCTTCACATGAGAATGTGTTGATTTCCCTTTCATTCTTGAAGGATGTTTTGACTAGATACAGGATTCTAGGTTGATAGTTCATTTGTTTTCAACATTTGGCCAACATTAATTTACTTTCTTCAGGACTCCAAGGTTTCTGATCCATTGTCATGAATAGTTTTCCCCTGAACTTAAGGTATAATTTTTTCTCTCACTGCTTTTTAGGATTTTCCATTGTCTTAATTTTTGTAAGTTTGATTATGAGGTATCTTGACACTATACATTTGCTTTTATCTTATTTGGTAATAAGTAAGCAAGTGCTTAGGTCCTTGAATCTCTAGGTTTTTAGGTCTTCTTTCCAAGTTAGGAAAATTTTGGCAATTATTTCTTTCTTTATATATTTTAGTCTCCCATTTTCCTCCTCACCTTTCAGTACTCTAATGACATAAATATTAGATATTATGTTATAGTTCCAGAGATACCTGATGTTAATTTTAATTCATCCCTTTTTTCCTGTTCTTCAGTGTGTCGTTTCTATCATTCTTTCTTATCTCTCACTGATTCTGTCCTTCCCCTTTGTCCTGCTGTTGAGCCCATTTTCTGAACTTTTAATTTTGATTATATTTTTTAGCTCTAAAATTTCAATTTGGTATGTCCTGTTTTCTGAGACTTTGTTTCTTTGAGATTTTCTACTTTTCTATTTGTTAAGCCCATTTTTAACTACTCATTGAAGTATTTATCATGGCAACTTTAAAACTGTTGTCACATAGTTCTGCTATGTTTTCCTTTGGATGCTGTCTTATATTATTTATGCTTTCCTCCCTTTTCACCCTTAAGTTTGAGATCTGTGGTAATTGGCATGGCAAATGATTTTTTATTAAAAATTGGACATTTTTATATTATATATAACTCTAGATGTTATTTTTTAAGCCATCTTTCTCTATCATCCTGGCAGAATAAAGAATGCAGGGCATTGCTCTGTTGCTCTGTTATGGCCATTTGTAGATTTAAGTCTAGGTTTCACAATTGGCCTTTGTTGACATTTGAAGAAGGGGGCTCCTCATTAATGCTAAGAGGGATGGGACTTAGGTCTCTGCACTTAGTCTCTAATGGCACTACTATGAGGATAGCTTCATTACCACCCAGTGATGGTCAAAGTCCCATCTGTCTAGTAGACCTCTTCTTATACCACTGTTGTAGTAAAAAAAGAGATTCTCTACTATTAAGTGGAGTTGGAAGTCCAGGCTTCTCACATGATTCCACTGACACTGCCGGTAGAAAAGTGGTGCTTGTAAGTAGCTATGTTGAATGAAGGTCTTGGTTCCCTCCTCATACTTCTCTTATACCACTCCAGTAGGGATGTTGGGGTACACTGTTATAGTCTCTCCAGGTTAGAAAACTAGGCTTCCTTCTTGACCTTTGTTGATGTGCAATAGCTTTGACATATTTTGTGTGGTGTTTGGCTGGAATACAGTGGCAATCATCTATTGATTTTCTGTCTTTCTAGGCTGCCCTTTCCTGGTCCTTTGTCTAAAGGGAATAAAGCTTTTGTTGGTTTTATTTTGTCGGCACTTATTGGCATTTATAGTTTGCCAGTTACTTCAGCTCCAAATGTGAGATATAGAAGGCAAAAGGAAAACCCAGGGAATTTGTCTCCTCATCCTTCTGGTCCCAGGTCTTAGTCTGCCTTCTTCTCTTGTAGTGTCGTTTTATAAATTTTACATTTAATGACCAGAGTTTTCATTTGTACTTAGTGGGAAGAAAAGAGAATAGATCCACTCCATATTCTCAGAAGTAGACAACCCAATAGGTTTATGAAACAGCTTCCATTATGACCTCAATAACTTCAAAAGTTAATGGAATTCATTCCCAATTTAAATTGAGAATGTTTTTAGTTTTAATAATGTGACACATAATTATTAATTATCCTCTGGTTTTCAAAGCTAGTAATCACTTTAGAAATTGTACCACCTTGGAACTAGGTTTTGTATAGTTCTTAGACTTCTATTCTTTTCATCATACTAACAGTCCAGTAGCATTATATGTTAGATTGGTGAACATGAAAGTCAGGCAACAGAGGGTTGAAGCATGAATAGGATGGGAGTAAATAGAGAAATAAGTATGGACAACTTTTCTGAGTCTTCAGAGTCAGAGAGGAAGAAATACAAAATTGGTCAACAGAAGGAAGGCTTTTATGAAGGAAAAACTTGGACATAATTTATAGTTAGTAGATAAGAAGTCTAAGGATTATGACTGAGGTAAAGAAAGGATGTATGATAATCCTAAAGGAAATATAAGGTTTTAGAATTTTCCATGCCAGAATATCGACTTTGAATAGTTAGAACCACGGTCAACTTCCAATGTAAATGAGAGATAAGAGTCAGTATGAAATTGTGTATAAATTAGTAAATGGAGATGCAGGGAATGGAGGAAGATCATCACAGGTAGTTACCACTTCTGAATCAAATTTCATGTAAGGTATTTTCTGGAGATGATGAGAATTATGGATATGTAGGAGGTTAAAGTGAGTAGTGACATTTTAGGGAAGTCAGTGATGGAAATGGAGATGAAGCTTAAGTGAGCTCCATCAAGTGCAGTGACTGGGAGGTTGGAGACAATTTGTTTGGTCTATTATGTATTATTTTGTGTATCCCATGGCACTTAGTTAAGATAGGTCTTGTTTTTAATCCAAACTTTATATAGTTCACTGGGGAATGAGGACAGATGTGCAAGGATAATCATGCTTGTGAGAGAAGTTTAAATGGTTAAACACTGTATCCAAGCTAGATAGGAAAAGTCCAGAGAGGTTACAAGAAAATGAAATTATAGGAATTGGGGAGTTTTAGGATATTAACAAATGTCTTTGAGAAGAATCAAGAGATGGAATGGCAATAAACTGGACAAATTGGGCATGACAAAGAGGTCTACCTATCCACACAAGAGTAGTGTCCTCTTTTTGCAATGGAAATACAGATGACCTGGTCCCTGAAAAAAAAAAAAAAAATCCATGGAACATAGTACTGTTTCCCCTCATCTGCCTAGCCAATCACAATCACTTATTTTGGAATTTTCATATGTCACAAACTAAGATTGTGTTAAGTAACTGAGATGTGCAGTCTTTCTGTTAAAACAGCTAGCAAAATATACTAAATGAGACACTGGAGGTCAAGATTTCTGAGGGACGTGGATCAGAGTGATAGCTAGTTCCATAGGTTGGATAAATTTGAAAATATATTATAATTCTCTAAAGCCTTGTTTCTTACAACTGGAAAGTTGTACACTTAGCTCTTGAATTTCCTACATACTCGTCCTACTTTTAGACCATGGATTTTCATGTAAAAGTTATCTCCTAGTCTTCTCAAAGTAACTTGAAGTACAGGTATATCTTATTTTATTGTGCTTGACAGATATTGTCTTTCTTACAAATCGAAGGTTTAGAGCAACCCTATGTATATCTAGCCATTTTTCCAACAGCATTTGCTCACTTCACATCTATGTATCATCTTCTGCTAATTCACACAATATTTTCACCTTTTTCATTACGATTGGGTTTTATTTACTTATTTATTTTAAAGAGAGAGCACACAAGTGAGAGAGGGGCAAAGGGAGGTGCAATCTTAAGCACTTCCACACTCAGCGCAGAGCCAGATGTGGGGTTTGATCCTAGGACCTCAGGATCATGATCTGAGCCACAATCAAGAGTCAGCTGTTCAACTGACTGAGCCACCCAGGTACCCCAGGTTGTTATATTATGATGATTGGTGATCAGTGATCATCACTTGCTGAAAACTCAGATGGTTAGCCGTATTTAGCAATGTTTAATTATGGTATGTTTAGACATAATGACATTGCACACGTTATAGACTACAGTATAATGTCAACATAGCTTTTGTAAGCACTCGGAAACCAAAAACAGTTTATTTGACTTGCTCTATTACATAGTCACTTTATTGCGGTGGTCTGGAATGTAACCTGCAGTATCTATAAAGGATACCTATAGTTGAAGAAAATTATAATGCATTTTCTGATAAGACTATTTTTCAACTAAAAGCTTTTTTTTCCCCAAACTATTCTCCATAAGGAATGGGCTTAACTGAGTAACATACTGGACACCAACTCATGGCCCTAATATATAGAAAATACTGAAAAGACTAGCATACAATGAGCAAAGGAAACTTATTTGCCAGACACCCTCTCATGGATAGTGCTCTATCTGGTTGAATAGAGTGCTTTGGTAGGCTTCTTAGGATGAAGTAATGATATGGTGTGAGGGTGTGAGGGTGTGAGACATTCTCCGAAGAAAAACCCCTTGAGCAAAGTAAAAGTAAGTTATTCCTATATTGTCTTCTAAGGGATTTGGGTCTGTAAGGTTAGTCATATTACTTTGAGTGGTGTATACAAACTTGGGGCCAGTGCTTAGTTGCTTGAGAAAATGTTATCTGGGTAGAAAACTGTCACTAGATGTCCTGATTCTTAACTTTTCTACCCTGTAATACTCATATTATGTTGTGAGTTAAAAATATTATTTAATACAATTCCCTTCAATGGACCAGAAAATTATTACCTAGTATAGTTAATCCTCATGAACCAATGTAGCCTAGATAAGATATGGTATCTACATTCCTCACCACTTGACCTCTCACCTGAAATAAATCCCCAATTTCAATATATCTCTATTAATTAAAATGCAAACACCAAAAATAGAATTCACTGGGTCTTGACAAGTCAAAAACAGAACAAAAATCTCTCCCCTATGGGAGCTATTTTTATAGATTCAGTCATAGTTGTTTTTTTTTTTTTTTTTTTTAATGGTGACATCCATACACAACCCATCTTTTTTTCCATCTAGTTCACTGTGAAATCTATTCTTAAAACAACTCTTTTTAATGTTTATTTATTTATTTAGAGATAGAGAAGAGAGAGAGCATGCAAGCAAGCAGAGGGAGGGGCAGAGAGAAGAGAAAGAGCATCCTGAACAGGCTGTGCACAGTCAGTACACTCATAGCCCAGTGTGGGGCTCGATCTCCCAGACCAGGAGACCATGCCCTGAGCCAAAATCAGTAGTCAGACACTTAACACATTGTCCCACCCAGGTGCCTCTTAAACAACTCTTAAATATGTATCTCTATTAAACTTCATTTTCTCCCAACTTCTACCTAGGCAGTTAGTTTTGCAACTTTACGAGGGGATATTTTAAATAATTGTAATAGGCAGATATGTTGAAAATCCTACAACATAGTTGAACTTTATATAGGAGCACACAACCTCTGCATACACTGGAGCAACTATAAGATAATTGAGAGAGTAGGTTTCTAGTGTAATGTGTCTACTTTGGCACAAGTTCTGCAGCCCTGGGTCTTCACAAAAATAGATAACACAATGATACATAGTTTTCTTGGCTGTTTTGTTATGCCTCTTAAGTACTGGCCAAATAAATCAACAAGCACAGAATACATTAAATATTCTATAAGGGATAAGAATTTTGTAGCTGTAGGTATAAAGTCATTCTGACCTCACCTACTCTTCTTTCTCATTTAATCTCATTCCTGTCATTTAATCCCATCACATCTAAGACTGTACAGATCTTTTCACTAAGAAATATACTGGAGTTTTTAAAAAAAATCTGAGTTTTCAGAAATACTTATTCAAAGTTCGGTTCTACAAATAGATGCAAAAAATAATTCTCTCACAAAGATTATTAAATATTAACACTGAAACATAAGGATAAGATGACATTTGGAAATGAATACTGAAAGTGATCTATAGAAATTTCCATTTCTGGCTGTGGTAGAGTTACTTGTACAGAACTTCCCCACCTATGGAAAACAAGTATAAAACTGGAAGAAAAAAAAAAAAATCAAACAAAGCAGACAATGGACAACAGGCAGCTCAGTCCCCCCTCCCCCCCAAGGAAGCTTCACGCCCAGCATGGAGCCCAACACAGAGCCTAAACCCACAACCCTGAGATTAAGACCTAAATTGAGATAAAGAGTCAGATGCTCAACCCACTGAGCCACCCTGGCAGTCCTCAGTATCTTAATCCTTGAGTAAAGGAAAACAAACAAGATTAGCTCTGGCTTTATGCCTGTAGGGACTTCCTCCATTTTAGTGCAGGGAGGGGTGAGCCAATTAGAGCATAGTGATTTTGTTGAACTAAAGAGAAAAAGATCCTAGTTTGGAGAGACTGAAGTAACTAGACTTCACAGGGTATAGGATTGGAAAATAGGACAGCATAGATAAAGAATTCTGGAAATAGCTGTATAGTTTGCATTGCATCTTTGTGAATAATATACAAAAAAATCTGAGAGAATCTTCCCAGTAATTCTGGACTATAAACAATGCTAAAAATAGATGTTTACCCACATTGAAGGCAATGTTAGACAGAAGAAACTCAGATCCTCGCAGAGGAAGGAAGAATACCTTAAAAGGATAGAAGTGTGAGTAATTATAGAAGAATTTTTTTCTATTATTTAAATAAGTAATAAAATATAACTGACTGTAAAGGAAAAATGCATTGAGTTTATAATATATATAGAAATATGTGTAACAACAGGACTAAGTAGTGAAAAGTAGAAGCATACTTATTATGTTTCTCAGAGTATGTGCAAAGTGGAGTAATAGTCATAGAAGACTAACAAATTAAAGGTTTATTTTGTAAACCCAGAACAATCACTGAAAGTTTTTAAAAATGAGACAAAGTGGAATATAAAAATGCTCAATTAAAGACAAGGTAAGACAGAATACAACAAAAAAGAGGTAAGACAGAATACAAATATAAAGATGGTAGGCCCAAGCAAAAGCTTCAATTACATTGAATGTAGTCTACATATTCTAAGTTAGTGATCAAAATAGACTGGAAAAAAAAAAATCAATTTTTAGATATAAATTTTCTCATTGGTGAAAAGTAAAAGGATGAAGATACGTATTTTTAAGTATTTTTTTTTATATTTCAGGCATGCATTTCATGTATTTGTTATTTTAACCCTAGTAAAAAGGAAGCTAGACTGGCTATATTAACATGAGAAAACAGTAGACTTCAGTATAAAGAATGTTACTAGAGATTAGAAAAGAACATTTAGTAATGACAAAAGGATTAATTCAGCAAGGAGAGAAAAAAAAAAAAAAACTAAATGTATAATGTCTTAGTTACAGAGGTTTCAAGTACATGAAACAAAAAATTGATAGAACTAAAAGAAGAAATTGAGAAACCCACCATTATAGGTAGATAATTCAACACTTTAGTAATTGGTAGAAAAAAAAAATAAATGGAACAATCAGTAAGGATATAGAAATACTGAACAATACTACCAATCAATTTGACTTAATTGACAGTTATGGAATATTCCTCTAAAAATCTATCGAATTTTCATTCAGGTGCACATGGAGTATTCACCAAATTAGAACATATTTTGAGTTATTAAAAAAACTCCGTAAAGTTAAAGGAAGTCACACAAAGTGTGATTACTTATCACATGAAAATTAAACTAAAAATGAGTAACAGGAAGCTATCTGGAAAACTAACAAATATTTGGAAATTAAACACACTTCCAAATAATTTATGGGCTATAGAATAAATTACAAGGAAATACTGAGTGTTAGATAAATATACGATTTTGTGTGATGCTATTCAAACTGTGCGAATTTATATATAGAAATACTTACCTTTGAAAAGAAGTTTTGAAAAGAAGGCTTAAAACAATTTATCTAAATTTCCATTTTAAGAAATTAGAAAAAGAGGAGATTAAATTCAAAGCAAGCAGGAGAAAAGGAACATAAAATCAGGAATCAATGAAACACACACACACACACACACACACACACACACACACACACACACACACACAAACAGTAAAAAAGAAACCCCAAAATGGGTTATCTTGAAAACAAAACCAAACATTATACTGTAGCTAGACATCTAAATCTAATAGAAAAACTACTAATGACTGTAACAAGAGAAGGGCATTATTACAGTTCCCACAAGTATTAAAATGATAAGGATGAAGTATTACCAATCCTATGCAAATTCTTTAATAGAAGAGAATGTTTTCTAAATCATTTTAGGAGGCCAATATCTCATTGGTAATGAAAACTATAAATGACATAAAAAAAAAAACAAACCTGCAGATCAATATCCTCTTCAACATGGACCCAAAAATCTTTAGGAAAATAACCATCAAATCTAGCAATATCTAAGAAAGGAAGATACATCATAAGCCAGGGTTTATCTTGGGAATTCAAAGTTTGGTTAATAGTTGGAAACTCCATTAATGCAATTCGCTATAAAACACAACAAATGAGGAAAAAACCCATGTGACTGAGACACATTTGACAAAAATGAGTATCCATTCATGACACAATCTTTCTGAAAACCAGGAACAGAAGATATTCCTCTGATAAAGCTTATTCACAAGAATTTACAGCTAACTGTCATATAGTTGATGGCAAAAACTAAATGCTTTCTCTAAAATTGGGGGAAAATGCAAGGATTCCCATTTCATCACTTTTATTTAACATATACTAGATGTCCTGGTCAGTGCCAAAAAAAAAAAAAAAAAAAAAAATTACAGACACACAATCATTTTTGAATGGAAGTAATAAAATGCTCTCTATTTACAGTTAACATGATTATGTTTATAGCAAATTCTAAACAACCTCCAAAAAGGTACTAGATACAATAAGTAAATTTAATAAATTAAAAGGATATTTGGCTTACAGACAAAAACAAGTCTATGTGCTATAAATGATTGTTTGGAAAACTAGATTAAAAAGTCCAAAAATATACTTTTAAGGATGAATTAGAATATGTGCAATACCTGTGCAAAAAAATCCTTCAAAATATTGAAAATTAAAGTTCTACATAAACAGACACATCCATGGATTAGATTCAAGGTTGTAAAAAGACTAAACCTTCCTCCCAATTAATGTAGAGATTCAGCACAATCCCCATCAAAATCCCAGCAGGTTTTCTGTACAAATTGGAAATACGAGTATAAAATGCATATGGAAAAAGGAATCTAAAGCAGACAAAGTAAACTTGCAAAAGTGAAAAAAAAGTAGAACTTACTATAATGCTATGGTAATCAAAGGAGTGTTATATTGTTGTAAGCATAGACATGTAAATCAATGGAACAGAGAATCCAGTAGTATAATCACACTTATATGATTTTTAACAAATTGGCCAAGTTACTTAAATGGGGAAAAGATAGTCTTTTCAACAAGAGGTGAAGGAACAAGTGGTCCCACAGTGGCGGGGGGGGGGGGGGGGGTCGTCGCAATGAACCTTGACATTTATCTCACCCCAATCACAAACTTAAGATGGAAATAGATCATAGAGTTAAATGTAAAACCTAAAGCTATCCAATGTCTATAAATGTAGTCAAAAATCTTGGCAACATAGGCACTTCTAGGACAAACATTTCTTACAACACAAAAAGAATTAGCAATAAAGAAACAAACAAGTGGCACCCATATTTTCTAAGAAGTCTGCTCAGCAAGAACATCCTTCAAAATATTGCAACAGATATAACCAGCAAAAAATTCTGTTCTGAATATACCAGCAACTCCTAACCTCAATGAGACAAACCATTGCCAAGTGGCAAAAGATTTGAACAGACATTTTACAAAGGAACATATAACAGAGGCCAATGTGCGCAAAAGAGCTACTTAACATTATTAATCATCAGGAAAATGTAAATTAAAATCATTTATATTTTTATAATTCCCACCAGACAGCTAAAACTAAAAATAAGATCAAATATACCAGGTGTTGGCAAGGATATAGAACAAATGCCACTCTCAATACATTGCTGGTGGGAGTGTAAAATGAAACAACCCTGTGGAAATCAGTTTGGCACTTAAAAGTTAAGTGTATGACATAGCACTTCTACCCGAGTAATTTCACCCAAGAAATAGATACCTTATGTCCACAGGAAGACTTATAATGTGAATGCTTTTTGTAACTTTGTTCAAAAGAATCAAAAACTGAAAACAACCCAGATACTCATCAGCAGGTGCAACAGGTATACAAATTGTGATAATACCATAAAATACTCAGCCATAAAAGAAATTATTTACTGCCATGTGATAAATGGATGGGTTTTGTAAAATGCTGAGCGATAGACTATAAACACTAAAGGATACATACTGTTTAACTTCACTGATATAAAATTCTGTTAAAGTGAAAACTAACCTATAGTGACAAAAAGCAAAACAGTGGTTGCCTCGGGGAGGGGTTAATTGTAATCCTCAACACCTGGCAAGAAGGAGCGAGCACCTCTCTATGTTGTATTAGTTTGTCCCAATTGCTGACAACACACTACCACAAGATGTGGCAGGATAAAGCAACACTTACTTGTGATCTTGCCATTCTGTAGGTCTTAGGTCCAGGTACAAAATGGCTTGCTGTTTTTCCACTCCAGGTTTCACAAGGTTGAAATCAAGTTTTCAGCAGTGATGTATTCTTTTCTGAAGACTCTGAGGATGAATTAATTCACTTCCAAGCTCATTTAAACTTTCGGAAAAATCCACTCCCATGCATCTATAGAAATGAAGTCCCATTTCCTTTCTGGCTGTAAGGAAAAGTCATTCTTAGCTTCTAAATGTGTTCTTTGCCTCAAAACCCCTTTCCTCAACAACCCCTAAACTCAACCTCAAAACAAAGGCAAGTTGAGTCCTGCTACTCACACAGAGCCCCTCTGACCTTCCGGCATTCCCCTCCTCTCATCTCTTCTGCCTTCCTCTTCTGCTTTTAAGGGTTTGTGTGACTTGTAATTGGAGCCACCTGATAATCTGGGATAATCTCCCTCAACTGACTAGTAACCTTAACATCTGTAAAGTACCATCACTGAAGTATCTCCTTGGCATTTGGCTGAATAACCAGGAGGTGGAATCTTGAGGCAGAGGGACTCTTTAGAATTCTGCCTGACACACATCTTGATTGGGGTTGTGGTTACACAGGTGTATTCATTTTCCAATGTGCCTCAGGTTGTTCACTTAAAAGGATTAATTTCATTTTATATAACAGACTTTAGTAAATTTGATTTAAAATGTAAAAAAAAAATCTACAGAATATTTATTGTGGTGAGTGGAAATACAAAGAAAGGCATGTGCTACGCTTTAGAAGAAATGGAAGACCATATTAATATAATGTCCTTAATAAAGTGTAGTACATTTAGCATTTGATAGACACACATGGGCACACACATATTTACATTCAATTAACTGATGAACACACTAATTCAGTTGTTTCTCAGATGACTTTGCTCAGAAAATTTTTACCTGATTTGAGAGGAAAACAAACAAAAAAACCAGCCCAAAACACAGAAGCAACAAGAATAGCCAAATTAGAGATAAACTGTATCTCACATCCTGCTTGAGTAACTTATGCCAGTTCTCCATAAGTTTATATAAATAAATATAGATGCCATTCAAACTGGCTAGATGAGTGCTCTACAAAATAGGTGAGAGGGGAACAAGAATTTTCACAGGCTGAGAATCGTTTCTAGAGCCGTGCTGTTCAGTATAAATGTAAGTTATATAAATGATTTTGAACACTGGAGTAGCCAGATTATAAAGTTAAGAAAAACAGATGGAAATTAATTTTAATATATTTTATTTAACCAATATATCCAAAATATTATAATTTCAACATGTAATCAATGTTTTGTACATTAAAAAAAAATAAGTCTTTGCAATTCTATGTCTTTAAAATAGTAAGCATGATGATTAACTTTATGTGTTGATTTGGAAGGTGTTTTGAATGAGATTAACATTTAAACTCATAGACTTTGGGTAAAGTAGTTGCCTTCCCTAATGTGGGTGGGCCTCATTCCATTAGTGAAAGGCTTATGTAGAAGATAAAAGTAAGCTTATCAAGAGGGAATTCTCTAGCAGACTGCCTTCTAACTTCACCTACACCATAAGTTATCCTGTATATTCAGGTTACCAGCCTTCACACTGGTACTACCTTAGCTCTCCTGGTGTTTAGCTTGCCAGCCGCATGGTAGATTTGGACTTGCCAGCCTTAATAACCATGTGAGCTAATTCCTTATAATAAATCTTTTTTTTCAATCTCTCTCTCTGTCTCTCTAGATAGATAGATAGGTAGCAGATATATATGCATATATACTTATAGGTATATACACATACATACATCTATAGATAGATCCATCTATAGCTATATAAATTCAATATAAAATGAACCTTAAATATAAAGATTCTCCAGAGAAACAGAATCAATAGTATATAGATAGATAATTGATTCTGTTTTCTGGAGAACCTTTATATTTTATACCTTCGAAACATCTCAATTCAATAAACTATTTTTTTGAAAGGGAAAGAGTATGCGCATGCACACACACAAGAGATAGTTGGGGAGGGACAGACGGAGAGGGAGAGGGAGAGAAAGAATCCCAAGTAGGCTCCATGCCCAGCGCTGAGCCTAACTCAGGGCTTGATCTCATGCACCAGACCATGGAATCATGACCTAAGTCAAAACCAAGAGTTGGAGGCTTAAGCAACTGAGCCACCCAGGTGTCTTGTCAATAGATTAACTCTTTAGTTTCTTAGTTGCACCAGATACATTTTAAGTGCTCAGTAGTCACAGGTGGTTAGTATTTACCATAATGGTCTCAAACAAGTGTTGGCAAACTTTTTCCATAAAGGGTCAGATAGTAAATGTTTTGGGCTTTCTAGTTCATATGATTTCTGCTGCAGCTGCTCAACTCTGTTGTAGCCAAGAAGCAGCCATAGACAATCTGTAAACAAAGGGGTGTGGCTATCTTCCAATAAAACTTATTTATTTATTTATTTATTTATTTATCTATCAGGCAGCAAAACAGATTTGTCTGGTCAGCTGTCATTTGCCAACCCATGAGCTAAAAGAATTGAAGCAATTTTTGGCACTGTAATGCTATGATGAAAGACAGGTTTTGCATTTCATTAAATTTGTCCTAAAGAGTAGCCTTTCAATTGTCAATGCAATTCTGTCAGCTGTACCTCTTTTTGTTGAATATCAAATAGATTAAAAGTTTACAAAAACTAAAGAAATTCACTGATACATAGATAATTTAGGGTACTTAAAATATTAATGAAGTCATGATATTAAGGAAAAAATAGAACATTTTAGTATATTTTACTTCATTTAAAGAAGAGTTTTCTATAAAGAATATTTACACCATAGCACATCTTCTTATAACTTTAGTTCTAGCAGTCCAAAGATGTGACAAAAGCAGGGCTTCCTAGATTCACAAATGGTTCTAAATAGAAGAGTGGCAGGAGAGCAGACCCAAAGTACAGTGGACTTTGAAATCAGTATATAATCTGTAAGCATGTACTTCTTCATGTCCTGCCTTGAAGGCAGACTTTGACATTTTTGTCATGCCCCCAGCAAAGGTGTGGATGCATGGGCACATGTGCATATTAGAGTCAGTTCCAGATGCATTAGCAAATCATTAATTGGAAAGTTCCTTCCCAATGTTATAAGTTCAGCCTGACTTTGGAAATTGGCCAAGAATTGAGCCCAGTATCAACCAGGAAAGAATGCCAACTGAGAAGAGTCCAACTAGTTCTTTTGTCTTCAGGGTCACTGTGAACTCTGTGACGTGCACTGGGAATTTGTTCTGAGATGACTTCTGGACAATGACCTTGACAAAATCAGGCAGTTTAGGCAGAACTGTTGCCATGATTATTTTGTCCGAATGGATGGTTAGGTCAAGTAATTAATTAATTACACATTCAATCACTCTTTTATTTATTTAATTAACTTGGCACTTAAATATGTGAAGTGTAGATGCTCCTAAGGATGGCATCGTCGTAAAATATGCTCACTGTTACTGGGTGTTGTATGGAAACCAATTTGACAGTAAATTTCATATATTAAAAAATAAATAAATAAATAAACATTAAAAAAAATAAAAATAAAAATAAAAAAAATATGCTCACTGCTTTCTCTTATTACCTATTTGGCTCTCTTCCTTCCTTCCTTCCTTCCCTCCTTCCTTCCTTCCTTCCTTCTTCCTTCCTTTCTTACAAGGGTCCTGTATAATTTATAATCTGGGATATAATTAAGGCTCACACCTTGACTTGGTTATTACGTAAAGGAGTCCACATTTTGATGAGCTACTTTAGACTTGGGTCCTATGACTTTGTGAAAGAATTCTTCTGATTTTTCCTCTAGATTTGAAGCACTTTTGATTTTCATTCCCTTGGAAATGTAAATACTTTCCAGTTCTTTGAAAAACATATGCGAAGTATTTGGCAACCATTCTGGCTCCCCCCTCCCCCTTATCTTGTTGCTAATCATCTATAAGGAGTCCGTTTAAGGTTTTAATACAATTTGGAATATGCATAAATCTCTTACTGTGTGAGATTATAAATTTTAGCTGATAGGAACTGCTAAAGTGTAATTTTCAGAGTTAGTCTGTTATGTTTTTGCCAGAGACTTAAACTTTAGACATTAAAACGTTCTTTATCCTGTCCTTGTTCCCAGCAGGACCCTGAACAAGCTGAAGTCAGTATGTCAGCATTTCCCAGGTTCCATAGCCAAAATATTATTTCTTAATCTCACCATCCATTCCCATCATTTGAGAGAAGCTTCCTTTAACTAACTTGAGAATTAATTTAATTAACTTTTTTTTTTGTTTTCTATGATAATGTTGCCTCCTATGTTTAAACAAAACATAATTCCTGTAGCAGAAGCTATTGATGGCTCATGTTCCCTCATCCCATCTCTGAATTTCACCTACACCTGAGCTAACAGTGTCTATACATGCGGACAGCCTCCCCTACAAGGCCTGTGCCTTTTTGAGGGCTTTGCTCTAGAGCTGTGAATGAGAGGTCAGTAATCTTGGCTGCCCAGGATGACTGGAGATTCAACACCCCCAAGAGTAATTGTCAACAGATGAGGGACTACAGTTGGTAAATAAATGCCCTAGGTACTCATCCATCGTAGGATAATACCAAAACACATTTACAGACACCTTGGGAAGGGCCCAGGAGGAAAGTCTTAATTGTCCACAATGGAGACTTGCTCATTAGCATAGCTTTATATTGATTTTCTTTCTCTCTTGATTCACTTTCCCCACTCTCTTACATGTGCTTCCTAGGATATCACAAATAAACCACACTGCACAGCAGTCATTTCATCAGGATAACCATGGGGGAAGAGGAACACTCTCTGCTCACCAGATTCTGTGAACTCTCTAACACTCTAGTGTTGAATGTCATCCAGGAGAGCACTGGACTGTGATTCAGCTGCTGTTTACTTGTCTTCTTGCATTTCTCACTGTACAAGACATAGATGTGCATAGAGGGGGAGACCTCTTTGGTTTTCTAAAGCAAGGTTAGAAATTACTTAATGGTATGATCTTTTGCTTTAGGCAGAATATGTTCATATACTTATTGATTCTTCACAATGCTTTGAAAAGTCAGCCTATTTAATCCGGTTTACAGATTGAAATATTGAGACCTGGATTAAAAGACTATAAAAAGCCATGTCAGTAAGAGTTCTTCTGACTTTAAAGTGAAGAAGTGTGTGTGCTCACTCAGTGTGAAGTGTCATATGCTTACTCAGAAACTGAAAATCCTAGGGGACACCTTATTTTCATTAGAATAATCACTATTATATCATCCTGTCTTAAGAAATAAATTATCAATTTTTTTTTCCTGATGTTCAATAGAGTGGTGATCACAATGAGTGGTGATCTCTTAATTTTTAAAAAGTTTTTAATTTATCTTTTTTTTCTCCTCCATTTTAAAAAGCAAGGGTTGTGGAAAAGGTGGAGAGGAGGACCTTAATGTGGATCTAATTGGCCATGTTTCAAGTATCAAAAGTAGGCCCATTTCCAACTGTAAACAACTATTCTCTCATAACATTACCTCTGTCTAGGGGTGCCAGGGTGGCTCAGTCAGTTAAGCGTACGACTTTGGCTGTGGTCATGATTTCACGGTTTGTGGGTTCGAGCCCCGCATCAGGCTCTGTGCTGACAGCTCAGAGCCTGGAGCCTGTTTCTGATTCTGTGTCTCCCTCTCTCTCTCTGCCCCTCCCCCACTAGCGCTCTGTCTCCCTCTATCTCAAAAATAAATAAACATTAAAAATAAGTAAATAAAAACATTACTGTTGTCTTCAGGGTATTTTATCACATCCCGTCTACTGCATCAGATCTTAACTGCTTTGCCTGGCCTTTCAAATTATCCTAGACATATTCCCTTCTACCTCTTAGAACTTACTTTATTGCCACTGGGTCTCAACACACACCCCTCCTAGAGTCAGACAAGTTTTCTTACTATCAAAATGAACTCCCTTCTTTTTGCTCAACCAATGCCTACCTCCCTCATTCAAATCCTGTCCACACTTGATGGTCTAGCTGACATTCCCTTTGCTCTGCACCACGCTTCCCACTGCTCCCACCCTCAGAACCATCTTATTTTCCTAAAATGTCTCCCATCTGTATTGGTTTTCAATAAATGTAGGGAAGACAACACGTTTCCTATGTCCTTAGCAGCACCCTACACACTATGGGATTGCACAAAACACATCTCCGTTATTTGTAGGCAAAGCAAAGAGGAGAAGCTCCAGAGTGGAGGAACAACCTGCTATAATTCTGAGACTTTATTTCTTTACCTGGCAGGTTAACCAACTCTGTTCCTTGCTCTGGGTCTTAAGTGAAGGAAAGTGCTAAACTAATTCCTTCGGGGACCCCAATTTAAAATGTATTCTGTATTTTCAATAACAGAAAAATTTATGAGAGCTCACCTCCATTCTTCACCTATAGTGTAAGAGAGTCACCTATACATTTGTGGGATTGAGTTTCAGATTTTCCATGGAGATGGATTCTACAGAAGACATTTGTGGCTTTATGGAAAAAGGATATTGCAAATTGAGTCGCAAGCATTTGAGGCCAAAGGGGAGAGTGAGTCTTTTTGTGTGGTTGAAGTGTAAATAAGGGAAATTTCCCTGGAGCTGTTTGGATGGAACTCTGGCCCATTTTTAAGAGAGCTTCTGCTCTGCTGTGAAGCATCTCCAAGGAGCTGATCTAGAGAGCGATCTCAAAATGACTGGGAAGCACTCAGAGTTTGGGTCAGCTCTGTAGGGAGGGCAGTAGAAAGAGAAACAGCCATTGTGCAGAAAGGATTATTGAAGAAGAATTCAGAAAGAGATGGGGACAAGACAGGAAGAGTTGCTTCTTAAAAGAGGGAACAGGACATCTTGCAGCAGGCTAAAGATACTTCTGCCAGGGCTGCTGTGTGCCTGCAGGCTCCTTTGCTGTGCTGTTTTTGCTTCCGGAAGGACTGCGGTCATTGAGATTGTCTCAGGCATTCCACATAAAACCTTAAGAATTGTGTTCCTCACAGCTCTGGAAAGGCTTAGCTGAGGGCCAGCTAGAATGATGGTAAAGTAATTAAACAGATGAAAGCCAAGAACTGTCAAATGAAGAAACAGCCTAAAAATAATAAGGCAAGACTTCATTCTGTAAAGGTAAAGAGAATGGTCAGCCATTCAACAGCAAACTGCAACCTTGAGACCACTGTGTCCCAGGCACTTGGTCAGGTGATGGGATGAAAATGGTGATTTGGTCAGACCATGATATCCTGCTCCCCCAGGAACTCAAGTTCAAGGAATACCTTGGTGGGAAAGGATTAAAAAATTATTTAGTCTAGAGGCAAAAACTGGAGGTCTGAGATATGCACTGTTTGTTTCTAAAACTTTGAATTTGAATGCTGAAACTTGAATTTGAATACTAAAGCCTCTAGACCAGGTATGCATGCCCCACTTGCCCTTGTTCTAAGCACTGCTTGTATTCTTGAGCCACTGAGTTTCCAGAAATTCTCTCCTGTCTCTGAAAGCATTCAAGTTTCCAACTCCTGCACATCTCCTAGTTTTATAGATGGGGAAACTGAGGATGAGAGGTTAAGGGATTTACCTCTGTTTCACTGCTAAACAGGAACAAAGGCAGGACCAATCCAGAAATTCCTTTCCTTTAGTGCAGCACATTCACATCAGGGCTGTAAGCATCTGTCAGTGTAATCATGCAGAGTGAGTCAAGTCCCAAACAACTCTCTTGGGTTATTCAGAATGTTATTTCCAGAAGAGTGCATGAGTCTAGTCTATTGCTCTAGTCACTGGACACCTCTCCCACCGCTCCTGCTGCCTTTTCCTTTTCCCAGGTGAATGAGACAACGAAGCAATCTCAGACAGGCTTTAGAATGTTTGCAGCAAACTTAGAAAGACTGCTCCAAAAATCAATGACTGTTTCAACTCCATTGAAGAGAAGTGGCATGGATGGTGATGGCCATTCAGATCTGTTACTTCTCCCCCACCCCTGTACCAAATTCCTTACGCTGGCCTCTTCTCTTCTATAGCTACTCTGCCTCCCAACATCATCACCCACAAGCTGTCAGCTTCTAATGATTTCCAGCTGCAACTGACCAGGATGAGAGTATTTTTTTAAATTGTTATTGAAAAACTGTAAATTAAGTAGGGCAACAGAGAAGGCAGGCGACAGTGAGGATGGGAATTGTACTTATGCTCAGAGGCATAAATTTAGGACTCCTGCATTTGTACTGTGATCTGAAAACTGAGAATTTATGATTTTTTAAATATATATACTAGGAAAACTTCTACAATAGATTGCATTTTCTTTCTAATAGTAGGCTTAGTTTGCTCTGTATAGAAAAATGACAGGGCAATAAAAGAGGTCCTTGCTTTGTGACACCAGAATATTTTAGATAAGACTCAGTACTGAGACTTAATTGATTTTCTGCTGGTGGAGAGCAATAGCAAAGCAGACAGGAGAAATGGAGTGATGGTATTACAGCCACCAACCAACTTAGTTACAGTCTGAAAACAAAAGAGGAAGGAAACTAGCATTTTATTTGTTGGAAAAATCAACAGGAGTTTTACCCACTCAGAGTCTGCCATGTGCCCATCCCTGGGTTAGGTGTTTTGGGACACTAAATAAAAAAGACAATAAAACAGAACAAAAGGCTCATTCTGCATTATATGTTATTTAGTTTGGAAAATAGGAAGGATGTTTAGAATCAAGGACTTGATTATGTGGCTCAACTGGATTATAGGACTGTGAAGAAGGGAAAGGCCAACATGGGTTAGAGGAATCTGGGAAAGTTTCTTGCACAAGATAGATATGCAGAGAAGATCTCAGAGTATGGAGAGAAGTAGAGAAGGGGTGGGGTCTCAGGAAATGAGGCTGGGATGATGTAGATGGGCAGGAACGATGGAAGGGGCACTCAGGAGACCTACCAGCTGACAGCAGAAGGTCTCTGTTAAAATGTTGGTGGCAGATAGTCACAAATGCCAGTCATGCAAAGACACAGCTGCTACAGGCTTTCTGAAGGTCTTCATCCTGACTTACCACCATGGGTAACATCCCTTTATTGGCTCTAGGAAATAGGGCTTACTGCCTGACTGAAGTAGGAAACCAGCTGAGTAGAACACTTGGCCCAGATCTATCCCCTGATCTGCCTGATGACCTCTGAGGTCATTTGGCTAGAAACAAAGTCTTCCCCTCTGATGTGAGGAATGAAATTTCAAATGTCAAGGACCTTGAAAGACGGTACATATAGACAGACAGTCATGGAATGGTAAGTGACTGATGGCCAAGGCTTTTCTGAGAAGACAGTTTGGTGAGTAGAGATAGAGTATGAATGCCTGAAAATGACAGAAGATGTGACACATTTTTAAGGTGAAGGCAGTGTCCTGTAAGAAATGGTACACACACAGAGGGCTCACAATATGGTACAAAGAGCAAGGTTATGAGGTTCAGATACACCTGAGTTTAAATATTGACTTTAAACTGCCAACTATTGGGGGCACCTGGGTGGCTCAGTTGGTTAAGCAACTGACTCTTGATTTTGACTCAGTGATATCACAGTTCATGATTTCAAGCCCCACGTCAGGATCTACGCTCACAGTGCAGAGCCTGCTTGGGATTCTCTTTTCTCTCTCTCTCTCTCTCTCTCTCTCTTTCTCTCTCTCTCTCTCTGCCTCTCTCTTGCTCGTGCCCTCTCTCTCTCTCAAAAATAAACATTGAAATTGCCAACTTTTGGAGATGGGCAAGTGCTCAGCTTTCAAATAAAGATGGCAAAATTTACGTTAGAGAATCAGAGCATGTAAATAAAACTTCTGGCTCAATGCCTGGCTCCAGCAGGCACTGAATAAATGGTAATAGTTATTAATTTAGAGAAAAATATGGGAACATCACGGAGGAACTGTAGCAGCTTGACAATTCTGACAACTTTTGTGCTGATAAAAGAGGAACTGTGGCTTAGTTGAGAAATTATTAAAATCTCTTCCTGTTCTTCACCCAGTGCTTCCCAACCAGTGTGGAATCATGTCAGGATGTCCTCTAAGCGAGAGTATACATCTGTTATTTTTCATCCACCAAAAGTCCATCTCCTCTTTTTCTAGCAACTGCACTTCAGTTATCCTTAGAGGAAGCATCCTACTCTACTGCGAATGCAGAGTTTGTGTGGAGTTGAAACTAACTCTTGGCAGCAGGGATGGCAGTTGATCTGGACATAACAAGTGAGAACTGCCCATCCTCCTGACCATTCTCCCATGCTACTCCCTACCCCTGAGACTGGAATGTAACTTGACAATCAGTGCAATCAGAGAAGTCAAATGTCTTATAACTATTGGGAAAAAGCAGCTGTCTTTTCTCCTAGTTGTGCCAGGAACTGTTCTAAGTGCTCTGGATATCAACTTTACTTAATCCTTTCAAAAATTCTAGGAGAAAGTTACTAATATCTCCACTTTAGAGGAAAGGAAGTGGAATCATTCACTGAAAGGGGTAGTAACTTTCTCCAAGTTACATGATCAGGGGGCACCTATCAGTACTGGGATTTAATCCCAGAGTGTCTGGCTTTAAACCCCTTGTGGTAACCAGTATACTATGCTATATTTTTCAAGAGATGTTTCAGATTCTGGATCCCCTATTTTAGTTACATGAGCCAATATATTTCTCTTTTGAACTGGGATTTTGCCGCTGGCACTCAAAGGAATCCTAAGTAATTCAATTTGATAAATTTGATAATTCATTTGATAAATGTAATAACCCCTCTCCTTGCAAATGGAAGAGGCTAAAGCCTTCTCCCCATACCCTAATGATCCCTGTTAGCTTTCCAGCAGTAGTTGAAATATTTTAAACAAGGTTTCCTTGCAACCATTTCTTCCTCCCTTGTGTATTCTCCTCTTTTCAAAGTGCATTTGGTTGTGCTCCCAGCTGTGTGGGATTGTTTGGGTGCTGGTCTGTAGCGAAAGGATGAGAAGAATAATTGGCTAACACAAGGCTTGAGGGAAGGATTCCAATAGGAGAAAAAGCTAATCTTTGATGGGAGAAAGATGTTGTTCCTGTCTGTGGTTAGAAAAGGCAGCATTTTCAAATTGAAATCTCCAGGACTGAGACAGATTTCTTGAGAATGTTCGTGTTCCTCTGCCTGACAATATGGATTTGTTTGGAACTTTGCCCTGACTCAAAGGCATTGAGAGTAATCTGTTAGCAACGGACACCTGAATTGCCTTCCCAACCCTGTGTACTCTAAGTTGACCCCAAGATTGCCGAAGCAGGCTAAGCTTTCCCCCTAGAGTTCTGGTGATACACTGCTAAGTTCTTAAGCTTCATTCACAGCTTCCCCATTTTCCACTGACCCTGTTCCATGATTTTTCCAGTCAAACTGATCTGCAAACATGAAAACTTCAACCCCAAACCACTTACAACTCCAAAGGAAGGAACAATGGGCTGAGGAAGAAACAAACCAACATTCACAACACAACAATAGGAGTTTGCAGCACTCTTAAGTTCTGCTCCCACCTAGGGAAGCCCTGACTGTCTACATACCCCATCTCTAGAGAGGAACAGTTGTTTCAACTGAGTGAGGAGGATTGCCTTGTATTTTATAATGCTGAAATGGGATATCTGTACAAGGCAAGGTAAAAATCCTTCTTAAATATAGTCTGCCTTCCAGATAAGGATTTATGGCAAGACCCTTGCATCTTAATAGCAGTGGTGAGAGTTTCTTTGGGAAATTCAATGATGGTGAAGAACCCAATGGACAAACCTGTGAACCTGCCCTTTAGCAGTGCCCACAAGGCCACAGAGGCTCATTAAACAGCAACTGGAAATGACAGCCTCTAAGGACTAGGAGCTACTCAACTCCTACTCTAGAGCCCATAAAGTGCTTGAAATTCTTGGGGGAAAATATGTAGAGTAAGGAATAAACTTTATTCTAACCCCTAGAATACCCTGAACACAGATAACTAATTTCTCCAATGGTTTTCCTGTAGCTGAGTGAATATATCTCTAGGGATTGTCTGATTAACCCTGATACACTGATGAGACTTTGTCTTGAACTCATATCACAGGAATCAAAAGAGACCTTATGTATTTTGACTGTTTCAGTTCTATTCTGAGTCATGAGTCTTAAAAAGATGTGTTTCTTTTTACTTCCAATGATTTCTGTTGAATTGGCCAACTGCACTCTGTTGATTATGAACTATTTAATCAGATTTTCTCATGCCCTGGTTCCATCACCATAAGAAGAATAATTTTTGTTCTTTTCAGTTCACTGGATGAGTAAATGTCCAGTCACTTTCTGGGGACATCACTGCTTACTGCCATTTGGAGTTTTTGCCTCCAGGCTCCACTCCAGTTTCCTCTAGTTACTTTATCCTATTTCCCAGTTGCTTGGCCAAGTGAGGTTTCCAGGACACAATCTGTGCCAATCTTAAGGCACAGAGTTACAGGTTAAAAAAACGATACATGGGGTTACTGTTTCAGTTCACAATATGGAAGTCCTATATACCCCACTCCTCTTGAGTATAACTTCTTTGATTCCAATATCCTACTGGAATCCTTTACCTATCAATTTATCTTATATCCAAAATCCCAGTAATTAATACCAGGGCAGCTTTTTCTCCAATGAAAGAATATTACCTATCTCTACTTCGGAATTAGGTAATTAAGTAATTTAATGTTTCTTTTCATGAACACCTTACCAAATCTCTTGGTCTTGTCTCTCCTCACTTCTAAATGACACTCTACAATCCAACTCTATACAATAATTTTAACTGCTTGTAAAGAAAGAGAGTATGATTCCTAGACTGTTTTAAACAGTAGTTTTCCAGGGATATGAGAACTATACTAAGTCATATTATTTACTCACTTTGCCCCATTAGAAGATAGGGTGAAGAGGATGAGAAACTTAGGTGGAGACATAGAGGAGGGTATATATAATGCCATTGAGTTTATAATATTTCAACTGTAGGAGGAAAGTTAACAATTGGGAATAATTCCTCCTGACTTCAAGGGGGATATTATAACAGAGGTTCATTTACTTAAGTCAAGGATAACTTTGAAAAAGCAAGAGTGTAAATCTTATTTTCTTCATGCCTAGAATGAAATAAAGAACATTAAGAAATACAATACATAAGTTATCCTTACTTCCCAGTAATCGTTTTCTAGTGTTAAGCAGTGTTGATACAGCATATCTACAACTAGTTGTGAGCCATCTTTGAACATGTTTCTCTTATCTTCTTATTATAATGGGTGACTAGGCAATTTTCAGTGCTTTGGGAAGGGGCTCCTTTTTCAACTCCAAACTACTTGCAATTCCAAAAGAAGGAACAATAATAGGTGAAGGTAGAAACAAACACACATGTGTAACAACAATATGACACAATGAGGTGCACTCTGGAAAGTAAATGCTCCCAAGCTGCATTGAAAGACTTGTAGCATAACCCATCTTCTATATCATTCTGTTCAATCAGGCCCAAGGATTTGAGTTTCTCTTTTGGGTAAATCTTACCTCACGGGACTCTATCTTTCTCAGTGTTTCAGAGGAATATTTTCTTTTTTTTTTTTTTTGTTTTTATTTTTATTTTTTAATATATGAAATTTACTGTCAAATTGGTTTCCATACAACACCCAGTGCTCATCCCAAAAGGTGCCCTCCTCAATACCCATCACCCACCCTGCCCTCCCTCCCACCCCCCATCAACCCTCAGTTTGCTCTCAGTTTTTAACAGTCTCTTATGCTTTGGCTCTCTCCCACTCTAACCTCTTTTTTTTTTTTTTTTTCCTTCCCCTCCCCCATGGGTTTCTGTTATGTTTCTCAGGATCCACATAAGAGTGAAACCATATGGTATCTGTCTTTCTCTGTATGGCTTATTTCACTTAGCATCACACTCTCCAGTTCCATCCATGTTGCTACAAAAGGCCATATTTCATTTTTTCTCATTGCCACGTAGTATTCCATTGTGTATATAAACCACAATTTCTTTATCCATTCATCAGTTGATGGACATTTAGGCTCTTTCCATAATTTGGCTATTGTTGAGAGTGCCGCTATAAACATTGGGGTACAGGTGCCCCTATGCATCAGTACTCCTGTATCCCTTGGATAAATTCCTAGCAGTGCTATTGCTGGGTCATAGGGTAGGTCTATTTTTAATTTTCTGAGGAACCTCCACACTGCTTTCCAGAGCGGCTGCACCAATTTGCATTCCCACCAACAGTGCAAGAGGGTTCCTGTTTCTCCACATCCTTGCCAGCATCTATAGTCTCCTGATTTCTTCATTTTGGCCACTCTGACTGGCGTGAGGTGGTATCTGAGTGTGGTTTTGATTTGTATTTCCCTGATAAGGAGCGACGTTGAACATCTTTTCATGTGCCTGTTGGCCATCCGGATGTCTTCTTTAGAGAAGTGTCTATTCATGTTTTCTGCCCATTTCTTCACTGGGTTATTTGTTTTTCGGGTGTGGAGTTTGATGAGCTCTTTATAGATTTTGGATACTAGCCCTTTGTCCGATGTGTCATTTGCAAATATCTTTTCCCATTCCGTTGGTTGCCTTTTAGTTTTGTTGGTTGTTTCCTTTGCTGTGCAGAAGCTTTTTATCTTCATAAGGTCCCAGTAATTCACTTTTGCTTTTAATTCCCTTGCCTTTGGGGATGTGCCGAGTAAGAGATTGCTACGGCTGAGGTCAGAGAGGTCTTTTCCTGCTTTCTCCTCTAAGGTTTTGATGGTTTCCTGTCTCACATTCAGGTCCTTTATCCATTTTGAGTTTATTTTTGTGAATGGTGTGAGAAAGTGGTCTAGTTTCAACCTTCTGCATGTTGCTGTCCAGTTCTCCCAGCACCATTTGTTAAAGAGACTGTCTTTTTTCCATTGGATGTTCTTTCCTGCTTTGTCAAAGATGAGTTGGCCATACGTTTGTGGGTCTAGTTCTGGGGTTTCTATTCTATTCCATTGGTCTATGTGTCTGTTTTTATGCCAATACCATGCTGTCTTGATGATGACAGCTTTGTAGTAGAGGCTAAAGTCTGGGATTGTGATGCCTCCTGCTTTGGTCTTCTTCTTCAAAATTACTTTGGCTATTCGGGGCCTTTTGTGGTTCCATATGAATTTTGGGATTGCTTGTTCTAGTTTCGAGAAGAATGCTGGTGCAATTTTGATTGGGATTGCATTGAATGTGTAGATAGCTTTGGGTAGTATTGACATTTTGACAATATTTATTCTTCCAATCCATGAGCAAGGAATGTCTTTCCATTTCTTTATATCTTCTTCAATTACCTGCATAAGCTTTCTATAGTTTTCAGCATACAGATCTTTTACATCTTTGGTTAGATTTATTCCTAGGTATTTTATGCTTCTTGGTGCAATTGTGAATGGGATCAGTTTCTTCATTTGTCTTTCTGTTGCTTCATTGTTAGTGTATAAGAATGCAACTGATTTCTGCACATTGATTTTGTATCCTGTAACTTTGCTGAATTCATGTATCAGTTCTAGCAGACTTTTGGTGGAGTCTATCGGATTTTCCATGTATAATATCACGTCATCTGCAAAAAGCGAAAGCTTGACTTCATCTTTGCCAATTTTGATGCCTTTGATTTCCTTTTGTTGTCTGATTGCTGATGCTAGAACTTCCAGCACTATATTAAACAGCAGCGGTGACAGTGGGCATCCCTGTCGTGTTCCTGATCTCAGGGAAAAAGCTCTCAGTTTTTCCCCGTTGAGGATGATGTTAGCTGTGGGCTTTTCATAAATGGCCTTTATGATCTTTAAGTATGTTCCTTCTATCCCGACTTTCTCAAGGGTTTTTATTAAGAAAGGGTGCTGGATTTTGTCAAAGGCCTTTTCTGCATCGATTGACAGGATCATATGGTTCTTCTCTTTTTTTTTCAGAGGAATATTTTCAACAGGCTTATCTTCTGGCTCACTAATGCTCTCTTGAGCTGTATCCAACTGTTATTAGGCCCATCTATTGAGTTCTTTTTAAAAAATTTTTTTCAATATTTATTTATTTTTGAGCGAGAGAGAGAGAGAGAGAGAGACAGAGCATGAGTGGGGGAGGGGCAGGGAGAGAGGGGGACACAGAATCTGAAGCAGCTCCAGGCTCTGATCTGTCAGCACAGAGCCAGATGTGGGGCTCCAACTCACGAACCGTGAGATCATGACCTGAGCTGAAGTTGGTCACTTAACTGACCGAGCCACCCAGGCGCCCCTGATCCCATCTATTGAGTTCTTAAAATTATTGTGGTTTTCAATTATGAAATCAATTTCTATCCCATTATTTTTTATAGATTATAGTTCTTAGAAGAAAGCCTCCATTCTGGCCATCTATTATTTTCAACACATTAATCACAATTTAAAGTCCATGTCTAATAACATTAACATCTGGGTCATCTATGATTCTTTTTCTAATGTTTATTTTGTTTTCCTATTTTGGTCCTATTTTTGGTAATGAATTTTACGGAATGTTGAATTATGTATATGAAAAGTTGAAGCACTTCAAAATGATATGTTTCTCCACAAGGAATTCATCCCATTCTCTGGCAGACAGCTGAAGGACAGACTACCTCAGTGTAGTCAGGAACTTGAGGCAGCTTTTCAGTATTTGTAGACTTGGTTCAATGACATTCCTCAGGGACAGAACTGCAAAGATGCCAACTAAAAGCCTACATTGTTATCTAGGGTATTCCTTCTCTGTGGGTCCTGAATTTCATTTTTTATCTACCTAAGGCTTAAAAAAATAAAATAAAATAAAATCTCTGCTCTGATATTCAGCCACTTTCTTCTTAGATTCATATCCTCTTACTCTGCACAATTCCACAAGCAGAGGGGTTACCTTAAGGGGAAAACCTGTGCCTAGTGTCAGTCTCATTTCTTTGTGTCTCCCTCCTTCTGGGACCTGAGTCCCTCAGTCCTGCCTCCCTTAGTAAGCTTCAACTCCAGTATATGCTCCTCAGCCTTGTGACTTTTCCTAAAGCTCCGAGGGCTTCTTTGTATATCAATAGATGCTTTCTGCCTGGCTCTTCAGTCTTTTCCCTCATGTAAAACGGAAAAGGCCCTTTCAGTTTATAAAACTTTGGGAAGTAGGAGTATTTATCATTGAGTGAATGTTTGTAGGCCATATTACTGTTTTTAATTGCATAACATTTATGAATAAGTATCGGAACTGCTTCCCAAATGGTATGTGTTCAAGAGATGTTAGTTCCTTTAATTCATAATTTCCTCGGAATCATACAACATCCCCTGTGTAATAAAAAACTGTATTTTACATAGGAGCAAGTTGAGGATACAAAAAGTTAAGTTACTTTTCAAGGTGTTATGAGTACTAAATGGTAGGGTAGTGATTTGGCCAAATATTATCTAATACTAAAATAAATACATGAACAATCTCATTCCCACTATACCTAGACTAAGAAGTACTGGAAAAGGACAAAAAGAAAACGGTAAGATGAGTTTTAGAAAGCAAAGACTGAGTATATAAATATTGTATATCTTAATATGTTAGAGGTAAAATGTGATAGTGATTGGATCTTTTCCAAACTATCTTTTTGTAACCAATGAGGTGGAAAATTCCAGGAAAAAGGAATGTACATCTTGATGGTAATAATATGTAATGATATAGTTAATACTTTAATAGTATTTATTTTATGTACAAGACACTGTTCTAAGTGATTCACACAGATATATTAACTCCTTTAATCTTCAAAGTTATTCAGATAGTATTAGTAACATTTGCATCTGTAGAAATTAATATCAATTATTAGATATTTATTTTCTGATAGGCTAGGCTTTCTATAGACAGTGCTTCTTTTAATCCTAATAATAAATGAATGAAATAAACTATTTTTGCCATGATGATACTGAGGCATAAAAGTTAAATGGGTGTCTCAGGGGTGCCTGGGTGGCTCAGTTGGTTGAGCGTCCAACTTCAGCTCAGGTCATGATCTCACAGTCTGTGAGTTCGAGCCCCGCCTCGGGCTCTGTGCTGACAGCTCAGAGCCTGGAGCCTGCTTCAGATCCTGTGTCTCCCTCTCTCTCTGCCCCTCCCCCACTCTCATTTTGTCTCACTCTGTCTCTCAAAAATAAATAAATGTAAAAAAAAAAGTTAAATGGGTGTCTCGATTTCACCTGATTGGTGATCCCAGTCCAGACAGTGTAAAACAAGTCTTTTAAATCACCATACTAGAGCTAAACTTAAAAGTTGTGTTAATGGGGAAAAAGTGGTGTGAAACACCACTTAAATTCTGTGCCTTTTTATGTTTTCTCATTTAAATTTCCATAAAAGATTGATGACCATCACCTAAGCGATTATATTGTTTTCTATGATTGTTATGGTTAAATAATAAATGTTATGGGATCCACATAGAATTAATCATAAGAAAATAGTAAAAACATTTCCCAAGAGTAGATTTTGCAATCTTGTACTCTGGCAAAATTGCAACTAAACTCCCCAAAGATAATAAATGTAATTAATTTCTAACATCGGTAAGCATAGGATTCAATTGAGAATGGCAAGTTTGGGAGTGGAAAAATAAGTTTATAGCCATAGAAATGACAGCATAGTATTCTTTGTGGTTATATCTGGGAATAATAAGCTGCTGTACCCTCAACATACTCTGCCATCTCCAGCCAGGTTAGGGTAAAGGATAGTAATTTGACTCAGAATTTAAGTAATCCTTAAGCCTGCTGAGGTCAGTGTTTCAGCTGGATTTTTATGTAGCTAAAAGCAGACATTAAGAGACTCCATAAATGCACAAACACAAGTCAAGGTTGCCCCTCAAAATTATTTCTCAGAAAAGCTTGTGTTAGATTTTTTATCCCAGTTACCTGGTTCCCTTGCAGGGAGAGCATTCTGTATGCCCACCAGCTGCTGTGTGATTTGCAGTGGTTCAGTATGTGATGAGTACACATCCCACCCCAGTGAAGTTGAGCATGGCAGTGTTTCCTTTGATCTATGGAATATAAATAATGTGATTATGCAACATCTAAGCAAAAGTTCTAAGGCTATGAACAAATCATCCATGGGAATGTGTGTCATTGGTAGGGACTATTCCTCCTACCTAAATCTCAGAATAAAGAAAAGATACAGGGAACAGAATGTCATAAACTGACATGTAACTTGAATAAGATATAAACCCTGTTGTGATAAACCATTAGGATTATAATGTTGTTTGTCACTGCAACAAAACCTAGCAAAAATTGACTGATACAAATTACTTTATGTACAAGTGCTTATCAATGTTCTCATTTACAGAGTGCTGTTTGAAATACTTGTTTTTTTTTAATATAATTTATTGTCAAATTGGCTTCCATACAATACCCAGTGCTCATCCTAACAAGTGCCCTTCTCAATGCCCATCACCCATTTTCCCCTCTCCCCCAGTCCCCATCAACCCTCAATTTGTTCTCTATATTTAAGAGTCTCTTATGGTTTGCTTCCCTCCCTGTTTGCAACTTTTTCCCCCTTCCCCTCCCCCATGGTCTTCTGTTAAGTTTCTCAAGATTTGAAAGAACAGCTACTACTTAGTAAAATTTTATATTTATATTTAATTATAAATTAAATTATATTAAATTATAAATTAAATTATAAATAAAATAAACTAAAATTATAAATATATATTTATATATAATTATAATACATATAATATACCATATAATAATATATTAATATAACATATTAATATATAATATAATATATAATATAATATATAATTATATAATTATATATGTGTGTGTACATATATATATATATATACATTTAATCAAACAAAGCTAATTTTGGATCTCCTTTGGGTTCTCTTCAAGGAATTGATTTAAAAGATGCCACATAAAGTTAACATAAACTTAGTAATTGTTCCTAGGGATGTGAAGTCACTATTTCAAATGTTACTTATCATTGTAAACTTGTATTTTGGAAGATTTTAAAGACTACCACAAACAGCAATATATTATTGATGGTTTTGCAAAAATTAAGGAGAAATACCCACAAAATCAAGGAGATTAGGAGCATTAATTTTATTTCATTAAATAAACAGTTACTTCTCACTTCGAGTATTTTTTAATTGAAAATAAACCCAGCTCAGATTATAAAAGAAATCTATATCTCAGACAACTTAGCAGAGAACATGTTATACCCTAAAAATCTGAGTTAGATGACTCAAAAATTGACTGTATAATTATACTAATATTGAAGATACATGTGTAAGAAATAGAATATTTTTCATGAAATGTGAAAAAACTTTCTAAATTAGTGTATTATTGTATGTAATGTGTGTTTTTAAATAGTAAACATAACTATATTAATAAATTAATCATTATAGACATTGGCATGTAGATATTTTCATAGACAGTAGATATTTTCATCCATGTCTATAATAGTTTTTAAACACACTTTATCACCCTGAGTATATAAACTAAAGGTGACATGGATGAGGGGTGCCTGGGTGGCTTAGTTGGTTAAGTGTCCAACTTTGGCTCAGGTCATGATGTTACAGTTCTCAGGTTCGAGCCCTGTGTCAGGCTCTGTGCTGACAGCTCACATTCTGTAGTCTCTCTCTCTCTCTCTCTCTCTGCCCCTCTTCAACTCACATTCTGTCTCTCTCTCAAAAATAAATAAACATTAAAAAATTAAAAAAAAGAGAGACATGGATGAAAATAATGGAAAAAAATGTTTACTTGGGAAAATAAGCTAATACTGGGGCCTATATTTTATGTAAGAGAAATAGTACATGCTTCCGTTAAAGACAATCTTGTATTCTTAGCAACATGGAATCTTTGATGATGCTAGTCCTGTATTTCTCCATGCCACAATTGATCTTATCAAAGATCTGCTTTCAGAAGAAAAATGAAGTGTCTTATTTTCTACAACATACATTTTCTGTTTCTTAGATTGGGCTATCATAATCCTTTATATTTAGTTCCCGACACTTTAATGTCACTAAATTTATCAATCAAAGCTTTGATTTTACTACTTTTGAAAACTAGTGTTTTCTCTTGGGTTATGGGAAGTATATATGGGGGTGGGGTGGGGTATGGGGAACTGAGCTAAAAGAATCTTTCTTGAATAACCAGCAGGTCATGACGGTAAGGACATTCTGAAATGATCTTCTTCTATAGAACATGGAGTTCCAACTTCCACTCTGGATTGTCTTGCTGGAGCTTTTAAAGAGTTATTTCAGATTGGTGGCTTAAACTAGAGGAAATGTACTTTTAGAAATAAATGCTGGGTCATAGAACAAAATCAACAATTTTGGTTAAGGGTTAGAATTTTCTGAAAAATTGTTAGAGATTTATGTATGGATATTTGCATGCCTAAGGACAATAGAAAATTTAAAATACTAAGGGCAATAGAAAATTTAAAATATATAAATTTAAAATTTATATACTTTATAAATGGTTTGTCTTGTAGGAAACAGGTAAAATCAAGATGGCCACAAATTTTTTAACTCTCTTCCCACTGAGATATGGGATCCATAGCTTCTCCTCTTGAATCTGGTGATCTCTGTGATGATCAGACCTATAGAATATTATAGACATGGTCCTGTGTCAAGTGCTAGGTCTAGAACTTAGATGACTAGCAGTTTTCACTTTGTCTTTTGGAATGCTTGATACGGAAGAAGTCAGTTTCCCAGTAAGGAAACTGAATTCCTTGAGATTTTCATGTGAAGAAGCTCAACCAAGCCCATGTATAGAAATGCCACATGTGACTCCAGCTGTTGCAGCCATACTAGCCCAGATGCCACACATATAATTCAAGAATATTTCAGGTGACTCCAGTCTCAGCCACCATCTGGCTACAAACATATGAGGGACACCAAGTGAGAATCCTCCTGATAAGCTCATCAACCCTAGACTTTGAGACATATTAAAAACTAATTCAATAAGCAATGAAAATTATCTCCATGTTGCTTAATCAGGAACTTGGGAATTGTACTTAACCCCTTCCTCATCCTTACTGCCCACAATGTATTCAAATCTCAATGCCTGAGCAAAGTAACATATATATTTATATATACATTTTTGTACACATACATACATACCTATATATGTGTGTATATATATGAGTATATATATAAAATGAATAAATGGAACCGTGAACTGTTTGTCAACGGAGCAGATGATGTGGTTTCACAAATTTGGAAATCATTTATGTTGCTGTGTTTAAGCAAATGGCTCAGCATCATAGAAAAAACAATTCACCTATTCAGCCATTGCTCTTTACAAATATATTAGAACATAATTTAAGGGTTAAACAAATTGACCTGGGCACATTTGTGCAGCCTATACTCATATAGAAAAGAGTCTACATCCTCATGTTGGCTAATCTGGTTTTATCTAAACATGAAAGATTACTGAACTTCTGAAACTGTATCTACTATCTCTTGAGATAATCGAAGTTTCATTTATTCACTGTGTGTGTGTGTGTGTACAATATATTCAGGCAATGCAAGTTGAGGAACTACATAGAGGGTAGGAAGAATAAGGAAGAGAAATCAGGTATGAGTTTCAAGTTTCTAGCTTAAGCAACCTGAGAGTTGTTTGCACTATTTACCAAATTATAAATCACTAGAGGAAATACATTTTGGGAGTGGGGAGATGATAAGTTCAGAATGAACATATTTAAGATGCCTGCTATGTATGCATCTGAGATGTCACATAGATAGTTGGCATTATGTGGGTTTGGTTCACAGGACAGATGTCTGGAATATGTCCATCTGAAAGTTTCCAGTCCCCAGCAAATAGATGGTAATTGAGGCCAGGAGAGAGATGAGATGAGTGGAATATTATAGAATTCCTAAGATAGGGCCTCAGTGAGATAGAGTGGAAGAGGGAAACTAGCTAACTGGATTAAATATGTATTTATATGGGTAGGAAGAAAATCAGGAGTAGTGGGTGTCAGAACGGGAGGGAGGAGAATTTTTCTAGAAAGATGACATGGTTTACAATGTCAAATATTGGTAAGCAAATATAAAAATGAAAATTACCTGTTGGATTTAATCATTTAAAGGTCATTAATGATCAGGATGGCAACAGCTGTTTTAGAATGATAGTACAGAATTCAGGTAAAAGTTAGTTGAAGAGTATATAGAATATAAAGAAATTAAAACAGAAACTGTATCTAACTCTCCAGAATGTTGACTATGAAAGGAAAGAAATAAAGGGGAGGTACCTGGTTGGGTATATTAGGTTGAAAAAGCATTCTATTATTTTGTATTGGTTGGCATGTTAATTTTGAACTCTGTCTTGAGTCTTCAGAATAATTTGTTGGCTTTATATGATGTGTAAAACACCAAGTGCTATATTGTGGGCATAAGGTATAAAATAAATCATTAAAAATTATGTGTTCCTTGATTTCCTTATTCCAATGAGAATGAAATATTCTTAGGAATTGAAGCGTAAGTTCACTCTCTTTGGTATTTCCTCCAAAGTTCCTTACATAGTACTGGTCACGCTCTGTTCTCCCACACTACCTTCCTGGAATTGCATCCAGACCAACTTTAGCCCTGTAATATCTAATATTTTCCACTGGAGATAATTATGCCCCCAATGTTAACAAATGACCAGGGAATTCATTCACGTGACCTTCCTCATTCTCCTGCATGGTTTTATATGACTTCAACTCTCCAACAGTCTATCATATAGAATGACAGTGTTTTAACTTGGGTGATCTGGAAAACCATTTTAAGATAATAGTCACAGGATCTTTTCCATCCCTTTCCATCCCTTTGCAAAACCCCTCAGGAACTGTGGAAGTTAAAAAAAAAAATTGATCCCTAAAAGGTTTTTGCCTACTTTAACTTACAATTCTGATATGCAGGACTGAGGAGTGAGTGAAAGTTCATATAAACCTGGCACTGGCTCTTATTGTATTAGGAAACCTTAAACTTAAAATGGACACTACAAATATTTATGTACAGTTATCTCAACAAAAACAGATACATCCAAAGTTCAGCTGACTGGAAGAACAAATGTGCTTCAAATATTAATGTGTGATCTTGATCTAGCATTTCCTTCTTCAGATTGATATTCTTGGTTTCTTCAAGTTTTTATTTCATGTAGTGACCCCAAATCATCAAGATTCTTAAGGGAATTGTAGTGGCTTTAATTGTGTCCATGAAAATGATAAATCCAAATCTTAACTCACTGTACTAGTAAATGTGACCTTATTTGGAAATATGGTCTTTTCAGATGTAATTAAGTTAAAGATCTTGAGATGAAATCATCCTGGATTTAGGGTAGGCCCCAAATCCTGTGTTTGGTGTCCTTATAAGAGAAAGGAGAGGAGATTTGAGACAGAGATACACAGAGAAGAAACCCATCTCCATCAAAGTTTGGAGTCATGAGTCTACAAGGCAAAGAATACCTAGGACTGCTGACAACTACCAAAAGCTAAAAGAAAGTCATGGAATAGATACTCCCCCAGAGACCCCAAAAGGAAGAACCCTGCCAATCCTTTGACTGCAGACTGTGGGTGTCAGAACTGAGAAAGAATAACTTTATGTTATTTTAAGCTGCCAAGTTTGTGGTAATTTATTAAGGGGTTCTAGGAATATAATACAGATGTGTGTGTGTGTGTGTGTGTGTGTGTGTGTACTTAATTGATATTTTTGATATTATCAATTTCTTTCTTCAAAAATGGCAATTCATAATTTTGCTGTTAATTAATGTCAAGTTCACTGAATTGTGGTGTCCAGAAACTAAATTTACTATATTCCAAAATCTGGATACAGGGGTGCCTGGGTGGCTCAGCTAGTTAAGTATCTGACTTCAGTTTAAGTCATAATCTCATGGTTTTTGGGTTTAAGCCCCATGTCAGGCTCTGTGCTGACAGCTCAGAGCCTGGAGCCTGCTTCAGATTCTGTGTCTCCTCTTTCTACCCTTCCCCCCTGCTTTCTCTCTCTTTCTCTCTCTCTCTGTCTCTCAAAAATAAATAAACATCAAAAAGAATTTTAATTGGGATACAACTTCTTCACATTAAAATAATTTTTATTTTACCTTTCCCAATATCTATGATATCTTAAAGATTATAGTGATTTTAGGCTTGGCAATTACTTCAGTAATCAAACATAACTTTTCTGCCTTGGAAATGTAAATTAAATGAAAATGGTAACACTTCCTTTCTATTTCATTGCTTATCATGTACCTTGAATCCCTCTTGCCCACCAAAAGCAATGTTTATTTTAAATTTACTCTTTTCGATATAGCTTTAAAATAAAAGCTATATAATTTAATTCTTAGTGTTAGTAATCTCATAAAAAAACAGAAAAGGGCTCAATTTACAAAAGCTTGTATTTTAATGGCATAGTTACAAAAAATTTCATTCAGTATACTGCTTCCCACTTTAGAGCTTTTATAACCATGGAGTTTCACAGTCCTACAATAAATTATGCTTATTATGTGTCTCCTTTCTTTTGCAAATCTACTGGTAACAAATTTTATTTCTCGGCTGCAATCATTTGATATAAAATTATTTTCTGGTATGTTTATAGCATGCTTACCAAATTAGCATTTAAATATTTGTTATAGTTTTATGATGCAAAATTGGACTTATAATGATTTATTACACCATAATCCTACATGAAAGTTTCAATCCTTTCTGGTTGTGTGATGGAAAGTTCCCAGGAGTATAAGCCAGAAAAATAATATTCATCAAGCTTGTATAGAGAAGGGAACTTCTAGAAAAGCTTCATGGACACAAATATTATTCATAATAATTTCACTTAAATATGTAATTCCATAAAAGCCTTAAGCATGCATCTCCATGATCATAAAGTCAAAGCAAATGAAAAAATTCAAAATAAAATCACAAATGCATTAACATTTAAATAAACTTTATTAGTATGATGGATGAAATTATTTTCCTAAAACTAAACTGGCAATCTTAAATTTACTAACAGAAATGTATTTGCATATCCTATGTTTCACTTGAGACTCATCTGACCATTTTGATTTAGAGCATAGTGGACCAGTAATTATCTTCATTATTATTTTTGTTAACTTTTCAATTTATCAGTTGTTTTATTTTTAACCACTAATCCATCATTTTCATTAAATCAACGTGCCAGTGTGTAACAAAATATATCATTGTAATAAAAACAATTTTAACAGAATGATATGTTGTCTAATTACTACTAAACTTTTTGCAAAAATTATTTTAATGGAAATAGTCTGTGTTGTCATGTTAAGTAAGATTTATTATTGTTTTTCACTATTGGATAGTGCGAATAGAGTTAGGTACTTTCTTTACATTATACTTGTTCAATGTTTCTTAGGAATTACTTTTGAATTTATCAGATGCCCTTTAGTGTCTATCAGTTGAATGTGTGTGTGTGTGTGTGTGTGTGTGTGTGTTTTACATAATTTTATCACATATGTTGACTCAGATTCATGAAATCTTCATCACAATCAAGATACAGAACTGTTCTATCTCTCTCGTGCTACTCCTTTTTGTTGCACCCATCCCTACTCCTGTATCCTTAGTGATTACTAACCTGTTCTCCATCTCTATAATTCTGTCATTTCAAGAATATTATATACATGGAATCATATAGTATGTAAACTTTTGAGACTGGCTCTTCCTCGTGCAAAATAATGCCCTTGAGCTCCATCTAAGTAATTATATCAGTAGTTTATTTTGTTGAGTAGCATTCTCTTATATAGATTTGCAATGGTTTGTTTAAATAGTTCCCTACTAAGGGCATTTGTATTATTTCCAAGTTTGGACAATTTTACACATAAGGCTTTAAAAATAACTTGCTATGTTTACAAGACTTTGTGTGGGCATAAATTTTCATTACCCTGTAATAAATGCCCCCGGAGTGTGATTGCTGAGGTATATGAGAAATATATGTTTTGTTTTATAAGAAATTTCCAAATAATTTTCCAGAGTAGCAGTGCCATTTTGCATTCCCATAAAGAATATATTAAAAACCAACTCTCTCTACATCTTCACAAGCACTTAATACTATCAATATTTTCTATTTTACCTGTTTTACTAGGTGTATGGTGATACATCATTATGATTTTAAATCTGAATCCCCTGAATGGCAAAAGATGTTATATTTTCACGTATATTGTTGTGACTTATAATATTTGTTTACATTGTTTAAGTTGCCAAAGTATCACAAACAACCTGTTAGTAAAGCAAAACTATTTATTTAAGCTCACTACAGTAAGGGAGAAAACCACTTAATAGAGGTTTAGCAATGCCTCAGAAGGAGGAAGTCACAAGTGGGATAATTATAAGGTGTTGGTGTCTGGGCCTAAGTAATTTAAGGTAGATCTTTCAAGGTAGAGTGCTGACTGGGATCAGGCACATTTTAAGATATAATCATTTTGGATTAATAGAAAAATAAGGGCCTTGAGGCAAGTTTGATAAGTAAAATATTTAATAAGTAAACTGCCCAGGTCAGCAGACCCCATCTTTACTAAATACTTTTGAGAAAATTTTCTGAGGCAAGCAATGAAATAATTTATTGGTTTATAGTTTTCTTTTTACTGGGAAAACTTTCTTCCTGGATCAAATAGCCAAGTGACATTGGCATAGTTGGTCTGGTTTAATCTAAGTCATTCTGACATGAATGGTCTCAATTCCCAATAATAATAATAATTTCCTGATATTTTAACTCTTCTTGAATCTGTGAAATAAGCTACATTTGTCTAAAATGTATTTTACTCTTTATGAATTATTAGATTATATTTTTGAAAATATAATTTGGCTCAATTACATATATATTTATCAACGCAACTTATGTATAGTTTTCTTTTTTGTACTGTTGCTTTGTCAGGTTTTGGTATAAAATTATTCTGGCTTCAAAATATGAACTAAGCTCTTAAACTTTTCAACATTCTGGTAGATTTTAAATAATTTTGAAATTATCTTATCTTTAAAGGTTATGTAAACTTCATCTAAAAACCCATCTGGTCATTGTGCTTTTTTCTGTAAGAAATCTTTAGTCCCTTTCCAATTTTACTCAGTGGCAATAGTCTATTTAATTTTTCTACTTCGTCTAGGGTAAAATTTCTTGTTCTGTTCCGTTTTTCCTTCTTTTTTCATGTCCTATACCCCTTTATTATATGGGTCTTCATGCTTTCTCATTCTTCTTCCATCATTACTAGATTTTAGGATGGGCATAATTATCTGTCTCCAATCTGGTCTGTGTAAAAATGGAAAGTATAATCTATCTCAAGTTTTGTCATGATTGTCATTAGTGGGTTAGCATCCAGACCAGGCTTTCTGGACTTAGGCATTCCTTTCCTCCATTTGATGATGACTGAGCTGAGTCCCTTGACGGAATTGCTTTCAACTCGGGGAATTCCCTGACCTAGAGTAATCAGGGTACGGATACAAAGTCCAGGCATCTTTAACTTAAGTCAGGACAAATCTGAAGAGTAACTCCAGCTCAGGAGCATCCTCCAGGATCAACTGAGGCTTATGTTGCAAATGCCTTTAAATTCAGCCTCTCCCTCTGACCAGTCTTGTGACCTTCACTATCTCACAGGCATTGTTCCTAAGAGCACACCCCAGCAAACTTCTTGCGGCCAAATCCTCTTCTCAGAATATGTTTCCTGGCTTACTCCCCTGGCCTGCCCCCACCAAAAGAAACAGTAAAATTGGCATACTAACACCTCTTAATGCTGTTGTAAATATACAGTGAAGTTTTAGATATAGTGTTTATAACATAAATGCTTAATAAATGTTAGTCATTATTTTATAAGATGTTTAAAAGGGATCATCTCAATACTCAGAACTTTGGCTAAATCCACAAAACTCAGGATTAGTTTTATGAGCCAAACATTTTCTATGTATTTTAAAAATAAGTGCTAGATACATCTATGAAGAATGTGAAAAGGTACCAGAAATTTTCTGCTTTGCTCCATCATGACCTTAAACCTCCAAACTATGTAAAACACTAAAAAACTTAGATTGTTTGAAAGGAATTTGTGCAAGTATAGATATATTTGGCTTCCCTCCTGTCCCCTACTCCAACCATATACAAGAGGGTGAGTGAAGCATGGTGAAAAAGATCTGGAAAATGCATATATGTCCCTTGAGTTTTGAGGGTATACCTGAACAAAGAAATGAGCACCCACTTCACATACAGAGAATAATAAAGGCAAGAATTTTCTGGGATGGCAGGCCAAGGAAAGAGCAGATAGTGTTGGGCAAGCATCACTTCTATCATTTGCCAGACAGAGAGGCATTTGTTACCAATGGGGAAGTAACTACTACAGAGCACTAGTATGCCTACCAACATAGTGGTTTGCCTATATGGGTAGAGATTTATAGTAAGAGCCTGTAGGCGGTGGTACAAATATAGTCAGAACTTGGAAAGGAAGCTTACAAGAGTTTAGCCAAAAACTGCAATACTTCTTCAGGGAACTAGGGCAATATGGAATGTGGCCTCAAAAGAAATTTACAGAAGAATTTTCCAAGATAAACAAATGCACTCATGATAAATGGGTGCCTCATGAAAGATGGATGCCTGCTATGGCAGAAATTATCAATAGCCAGGTTATAATGACTCTCTATTTATTCTAATTCATCTCCTTTGTGATATAATCCTGGAAGAAACAACACTAGGAACATGAGAAAGTTGTTCCAGTTTTAAAACATACCTGCAAATTGTTTCACCTTCCTCCTACCAAAAAAATGGCATCCAATTTACCTAGCCTTGAAACAGGTCAGCCTTATTAATATAATTAAACTTTCTGGATCTATGTTTTGGTTGTGATTATATTTACCACTATATATATGAAATATTCTTTTCTTTAATTAGGAAAGTTAATCACATTAAACTTAGTATCACGGTAGGCTTATTACTCTTATTGTAGTGATATGATTTTATTTTCTATTTTTTATTTCCACTTCCTTCCTATGCATTGTATAAACCAGGGAATACTGTTCCTCTGGTAAAGTGATATATTATAGATGGGTTTTCATTCTACTTATGGTTATATTCAATTCTTTACAAAACATTTAAATCTGTATTTATCAACTTATCAACCTTCAGAATGAAATTATCATCTGATTACATGGAAATGATGAACATATTATGTATGCTAATATTACCTTTTGATTGTCATTAATAAGATTGTCCTCTACTTGTTATATTTTTTACAAAGTTGATTTCCTTTTTATTACTAATAATATTGAAATTTTGCTCTGGCATTTTTTTCTGTCCTTAAAGTCTTTAACTAGGTCATTTTTATTTGTTATTGTAGTATGCTCTCTTATCTCCCATTTTTCTTGCTTAACACTAGCTGTATTTTAATTTCCTTAAGATCACAAATAAATGTATGTCTAAAATGTACTTCTGATACATGGACTAAATCTTTTTCAAACATATGCAATTCCCATATCTCTTTCATGCCTTGTTTAAATCTTTCTTTCCTTTCATAGAATCTTAAGTTTTGATTCTTCTTCTTTTTTTTTTTTTTAACAGAGTGTTGGCTGAAAAGTTTCCTTTTGCTTTGAATTATAGCTATAACTTCAAGCTGCCTTAAATAGATAAGCACTAGCACATTCTAAATGGGGTTTCTAGATACATATCTACAGGGTTGGTTTAACTATCTTGGCAGACATACCTTAAGGTTATCCTCAATGTGTTACATCTGTATATTTCCCTGCCTTTAAGTGACCTGTGACTTGCTTCTTATCTGTACAATATGGCAAAGGTGATGAGATGTAACTCCATTGATTAGTTTATGCCATATGTCAAAGTGACTGAATGTCACTTATATATAAGTCCATAAGACTCTATTTCTAAGGCTCCATCTTAGCTGACTGCAGAGATAGTCTTCTGTTGGTACTAAAGAGGTAAAATGCTATATTGAGGACCACATGGCAGGGGACTATGTGTAGTCACTAATGCCTTATAACAGACTCTAATCTACAGCCAGTAAGAAGCTGGGGCCCTGGATCCTAAAGCTGCAAGGAAATGAATTATGCCAACTGTCTGCATCAACATGGAGGAAGGATCTTTTCTAATTGAACTTCAAGATTAGAACACAACCTGACCCAATAGCCTTGTAAAACCATAAGCCAAGGACCTTATTAAGCCATAACTGGACACCTGATCCATAGGAAATTGTGAAATAACAAAAATGTATTTTTAAATGTTGCTACAATTGAGGTGATTTGTTGTTAAGTAATAGAAAAATGATATAGCTATCAATAGTTCTATGTCAGTTACCAATCATTCATTTAAAGAAGACACCAGAAACTAGAGAGAAGTATTGAGATAGTATGATATAACCCTAGTTAGTGGGAGTAAATTTTGGGTTTTATCTTCCCCCCTTTTTATGGTGGAAGAGAGAAGAATTGTCCCAACCCCAACCAAATCAAGTGATAAGAGCTCCAAGAAAATTACTTATAGATATTGAGGATTTCTGGAAGAATGGAATACGGGCATCTCTTATCTACACACCTGCCGAAGAGCTGAAACTCATTGACACACACTGAGTTTAGAGACTTTTTAGAATAGCCTTTCATGTGTTCCTGGAATTTGGAAAGGATAAGAATGAAGAGACTGTTCTTGACCTTGCTTATAAAGGTCTGGGTTTTGGCTATAATAGCTCAGGAAGAAGGGGTTTGAAAGAGGAATCCGTAGCACCAGACTGCTTTCCAACCAGTTGACAAGGCCAGAATCTCTAAGTTTTCCACAGAAGCTATCCGTTATTAGTCATCTTAAAGATTACCCATCCCAAGATGTTGGTGGACCAGGATGAAAGATACTGAATGGCAAAAGGTTGCAGGTTATACTATTAGGAATGGACTAATATGAATATTGTGAAGGGTCACTCAGAAAACTTATCCCCTAAGTTTGGAAACTCTACAGCATAGAAATCCATATGGTGCTTCCAAATAAACCCACAAATGCATGACCAAAGAACCTCAGCCACTCAGGAATTGAGTGGCTGCCATAGAGGACACTGACAACATTACATCAATATTTCTTTTGGGTTCTTGGACCCAATTACGATGTGGGGAGGGGTCCCCCCTCCCCAAACACCAAGAAGCAATTCTCTGGCTATCAGCTAGGTGTCCTACAATTCAACTCAATTCTGACACTATTTATCTGGAGATAGCATCACATTTCACAGATTAAAGGTTCAATCCTATAAGGCTGACCCCTCTGCCTACTATAAATGCCAGTCATAAGCCTAGATTATCTGTGCTTCTGATAGACTGGTTATGTATTGAGGATTTCAATATCTTCTTCCTTGGGTTTCAGACACCAGTGGCAAGTCCACTTTGTTACCTGTACTTCTGACTAGATGGCTATAAATAAGAGATTCCAACAACCTCCTCCTTGGGTTCAATTAATTTTTTAGAGTGACTCACAGAACTCAGGAAATCCATTCACACATAAGATGACTGGTTTATTATGAAAGGATAGAACTCAAGAACATCCAGGTGGAAGAGAGCATAGGACCAGGTATGGGGGAAGGATGCAGAGCTGTCATGCCTTCGCCAGGAGTGCCACTCTCCCAGCACTTGCACGTGTTATTATATAACCCAGAAGCTCTCCAAACCCTGTCCTCTTGGGTTTTTATGGAGGGTCAAAGCATAGGTAGAGTTGGTTCATTAAATCATTAGCCACTGGCAACTGATCTCAGTCTCCAGCTACTCTGTCCTCTTCCCTCCCAAGAGGTTGGTTCTTCTGTCAACCAACTCCCATCCTTAGGTGCTTCCAAAACTTACCCATTAATGTAGCAAAAGACACGTTTATTGCTTTCATCATTTAGGAAATTCTAAGGATTTAAGGAGCTCTGTGTCAGAAGTGGGGCCAAGACCAATATATATTTCTAATTATAAATCACAGTATTACAGGACCAGTAATACAGGACTTCTCTCTTTTCTTATGAAAAGTCTTTCTACCAATTTGACACTGGAAGATCCAGCAGCAGGACAAGATGAAGGAAAGGCAAATAGACAGATCATGACTTTCTTCTCCGCAGTAACACCCTTAGCCCTGAGTCAGTTATGTACCTGGGATTGAAAAGAAATTTTTATCTTTATAAGAGTTAGCTGTTTAAACCTTATTGTACTTTAATTTGTTTTAACACTGAGAGTGATCCGTCAGAAATGAGATTTGCATATGGTATTACCAAGGGACAGAGAAAGGTAAGGTAATAGGAAAAATCAAGGATCCCAGTTGAAAAAAATAGAAATCGTTTTTTCTGATTTGTTTGCCATCTAGTATAGCTATTAGTATAACCTTTTAAGTTGGTCCTTTGTGACTTCTCCCTCAATACATTCACTTGTTCTGTGGCTTGTATAAATTCCTATTTTACAATAAGTAGTTAATTATTATCTAACTTGATGACTCACAAAGGTTTGGTTTTTTTGTTTGTTTGTTTTGTTTTTTTGTTTGTTTTCCCCTATGTTTTTTTCCCTTGACCATTTCAAGCAATTTCTAAGATGTGGGTTTGGAAGGGTGTTCTACAAGACATCTGTGAATGAAATTGACATTGTTTGTGTATGAGATTAAAAATTTACAATTGTGCTGTATATATTATCTCAGATAAACCATGGAAGACTTTCCTTGCCTGGTACAAAGGGGGAAAAGCAATAACATATTTTCCCCATATGGTGTGACAACCCTTCCCCAAATATCTCATCTACTGAGGCCTAAAATGTATCAGTTGAGACTCTTCCTTTGGGTTAAGCATTTTACACACTGGATTGTTTTTTCAATAGAAGTTACTTCAGGAATTTGGCTAAGACTTTAACTCTATAATGCTTTAGTCTCTCAAGAGAACCTAAAAGTAGTGGGGCTTCATGGGTGGGAGAGGATGCAGGCAGAAGTGAAGTGGGTATGAGGAAGAATAGAAATATCCAAATATGCAGGTGCCAGAGTATAAGACACAAACACATGAACAAAAACAACAAACACTCCCAAGACCAATTATTGTACTGTAGTAGGGCTGCTGTCTTCCTTCCAGCTTTGCTTACTCTCTGCCATAGTTGTGAGTAGAAACATGGAAAGTATTCTTTCACAGCATTTCCCCAAGCAGATATCTTAGCTACAAAGAGCAGTAGCCATAGAAATAGCAATAGCACTGATCTTTTGAAGGTTTGTCAGGGCAATGGGATATGGGAAAATGACATTGAAGTAAGAGGTGTATTTGGAAGCAGAAAATTTCTAATCCATGTTCTCTTACATCTTAAGAAACTTAGTTTTGTAGACTTGCTTCAAGGCAAGGCAGTCCTTCCATGGGAAGGAATATGGACCTAGAAGATCTTGGATTCACAATTTGCTGATAGTGCTTTTTGAGTATAAACCATATTATGAAAAGACAGTAAAATAATACAATAATAAATACTGAATTTTACAAATACACTGTGACTCTTAATTACTACCTTTCTTCCAGAGTAAATGTAGGGTATAAAAGAAGAAGGTGTTGAAATTTTTTTCCCTCTGACTTTACCCCATAGATTTTATAAAATTTTGGTTTTCTGTGGAGGATAATAGGCTCTGTGTAGACAATGAATATAACTTATAGGCCTTGGGAACACTAAGGGAATCAAAATCTTTTAGTCTAATGTTTTACTTGCCTACGAATTAAAATACCTAGGGTAGAGACCATGAATCTGTGTTTTTCAAAAAGCTCTTTGGTGCTTTTGATGAATAGAAGGTTTTGGAAAGCACTGAGTTTGGTCTTACATTTCAGGTACTTGAATGGCCTCATCGACGAGAGGACAGTATTCAGTTATGCTTCAACCCACAGCAGAGTAGAATAAACAAAATTTGGGCTTGGGTTTGATTCTGTGTCTTCAAAGATTCCATTCCTTTCTGCAAACTTTCTTTGAAACTTCATATTAGTACAATAAATGATGGCTATAGGTTTGTTTTAATTTCTACTCCATCCTCATCTCTGGGCTGCAGTCTAGATGGCTTAGAGTCAATTTGTTTTTCTTCTCTTAGGTGTCACTGAGTTTAAATTGTTTTCTGCCCATCTAGAAGATTTCTCTCCCTTAATGCTATGGAGGAAGATGAACTACTCATTGAGCTGACAGGTGAAGAGTAGTAGGATTAGTTTAGTTTCAGAAATGATATATGGCTGCAGGGTATAAAATCAACAGAGATTCATATCCTGGAAGACTAGTTAGTCTATCATGGCTGCCGCCATTATTTTTCAGTCTACAAATCTACAGGAAAAGTGTCAAGGTCAGCTACAACTATTTTTGAATTCTCTGGGTTTTTTATCAGCAAAATTGATTAGTACTGCCTTCCACCTTGTGTGGTATATTTAAGGGAAGCAGAGATAATTGAATGGTTATGCAGAGGTATTTGAGGAGTCAAACTAAGTTAGTGAAGCCAATGACTAGTGAAAATATAACACTGATTATCTTCACACAATTAACATCTGAGATACTCTGATGCTTGGTTACAACATATAATTGGTAAGAACAGAAAAAGTTTTTTCTTCCACCCATCTTTACCTTCTTGTTTCCACTTCACGACCAAGCACTGGGGGATTGGTCCTTTTTTTTTAATATCTAGTACTTTGAACAAATTCTTTTTACTTCAGTTGTAAGAAAAAAATCTGCATTATCAGTCAGTTGATAAATGGATGAACCTATACCTTAAAATCAATCAGTTAGTGGAATATAATTTTTAGATATGAGTGTTTAATAACTGTCTATTAATTTTATCCCTGAGCCTATGGCATATAGAGAACAGAGGACTGTCCTTGTGCTGCGAAACTGTCAAAATTGTGTCAGTTGGATTGTGCCTTATCAAAATTCAGGCTAATTTTGTTTAATTATTACTAAAATTCAGACAAATAATTTGTTTCTTCAGACTGTAAGTTCCCTCCAGAATCATAATTGAAATGGTGTTATTCTCATTCTAATGAATCAGCATAAACATCACACCCCAAAGGTTAATGGTAATTGCAAAATGGGTAAACCTTTAAACAACTCAATGCTTCTAAACCAGATTCTAAAATTTCAGGATAATTATTTACTAACACATCTATGGCTCTTTATAATACAAAGGGCTTTAAAGTCATGATCCTATTTAAAGTTTATCACAGTCCTTGGAGATGAGTGCTAGCATCTTTAATTTATAGATGAAGTAACTGTGCTTGAAGCTAAGGACAGTAACTTTGACCCTTAACCCAACCCAGGGCTTTTGACTCCTAGCTTATTGATTTTTCATTTCACAAATCACTCGATCATCCTGCTCTTATGGTCTGTATGCTACAAAATACTATACATATTTCTAACATTGCAGTTGTTTAGGAACATGGAGAATATATTTGATTGGCCACAAACTGCGTGTGATATTAAAGACAAAGTTCTACTAGGAAAATTTTTTTTAACATACAATACTATCTGTGTTCTATCTTCTACTAACTACATTACCCTGGGAAGATTGTCTAAACCTCTCTAAAATGTGCTTTTCTTTTCTTCAAAGAGATGCTGAAGATTCCTGGTAGACCACAGTTTTACTTTTCTATTGTGGCATAATAGCATTTTAATTTAAAAGAACAATTTGTTATTTCTTATGATTCTGCTGTTAGGGATTCAAGTAGAGTTCAGCAGGAGGTTTTTCTGTCACACTTAACATTGGCTGTGGACATTATCTTGACTGCATTGAGTTAGCAGCCGGGTTGGACTAGAAGGTCTAAGACAGCTTCCTAAACATGTCTGGCACCTCAGTACTCCTTCATGTGGTCTCTGTTTCTGTCTCTTTCTGTCTCTTTGTCTTTTTTCTGCATAGTGTCTCATAATCCAATAGCCTTTCCTGATGTCCCTTTCATTGTGTGGCTAATTTTCAGGGGAGGGGAAGAGAAAGATATCAGACTTTTAAAAGCCAGGCCAGAAACTGGCACACATAACTTCCTATACATTGCATTGGCCAAGCCAAGTCTCCAGGTGAGCCCAGATGTAAAGGAAGGGAAAACTGAATCCATCTCTTGATGGGTAGAGTAGGAGGCACATACAGGAAGGGAAGATATTAATGGTACTCACCTTTGGAAATTATACCACAGTCAGCCTTTAGTGGCTATTGTGAATACTTATTAAGAAACTGAAAGTTTCATGTTTTTCAACACAAATAATTATTAGGCAGCTGTTATAGATGAACTGTTCTATGCTGTGGTTATACAGTTGTGAACAAAATAGATGTTGTTTTATGACTTGTGGTGGTGTAAAAGCCAGATATCAACTAAATAAATATGCAGGTAAGCATTTGATTATAAACTTGGGAAAGAACTATGAAGGAAAACTACAGTGTGCTAAGTAAGGCACAATGGTTTAACTTAGTATGATGGGTCAAGAAAAGCATCTAAGCAAGTGATATTTGTGTTGGGAGCTGAAGTCTGGGTTGGAGGTAGCCATGTAAAAAGAAAAGGAAAGAACATTCCAGACAGAGGCAATAGCACATGGTATAACCCTGAAATGTGTTCCAAGTGCTGAAAGTTCAGTGTGGCTGGAGCATATGGGTCCAGCGAGTATGGCCTACAGGTGATCCTGGAGAGTCAGGCTGGGCAGTGTTGCCATTATTGTGTTAATATTCCCTGTTTCATCCAAATATTGAAAGTTCACTCAAAGGTTGTATCTGTGCAACAATATTATGGTGTGGCTTAATGTTGTTGGCAATATATAAATGCTCAAAGAGCTTCTGCAGTTTCTTCCTTTTTGTTAAGTATGTTCCCACAGCTACCGACAGGTGTGTGTGGGCAGGAAGGGAAGAAAAAAATTTCAAAGATAGAGATTCAGGAACTTATTTTTCTAAAACAAGTTCCTTTTCCCTTCCTGAGCATCTATAATTCCTAATGTTATTACTCTTATAGTTTCTACATCAATGGAATCTATGATGTTAGCTGCAAATTCAATCTGTATTAAGCCTACAAAAACAGAATCACCCAAATTAATATTTTAATTGAGATGACAAAGTCCAAATGAAAATGACTACTACTTAAATTTTAATTATGCATGCAGGACAAAGAATGTGTTCCAAGTGTGATTCTTTTCCCTTAAAAAAGCAAAATCCAAAACTAAATGATAAATTCAAAGTCAAGTAGTTGGAACAGGCCCTAAATCATCACAGATCTTGGATATCTCTGCTTAGTACAGGAAGAAAAATCTGAAAAAGATACACTGCCTCCTGATAGAGGAAAATAATCTGCTGGATAGTAATTTATACCAATTCACCATCTTTTTACCACCTATTTACTGGATCCCTGGCCCCTTACAGTGCATTTAAGGAGAATACAAAGAAACATATTCTGCTATGGAACTCAAAATCTTGCTGAATGAATGGGGGCAACTTAACCAGAAAGGCAAAATGGCAAAATAATGCAGCATTATGAATATAAAAACCAGCTATATTGTCAAAAAAAAAAGCCCTTGAAATTTAGAGGAGAGTCCCTTATGTGTAAATACAAGAATGACTGGATCCATTGAGGCCTCATAAGTAGCACTACAATCAGGCACTTTGTGGCTCTGTATTTTTGTTGTCTTAGCAGCTTCCTTTCCCCTATTAATTTTCCCATCTGTAGTTATGGGTATATAATATTGAAAAACCCAGTCTGTTTCTCCATGGCTCAGAGATCAGGTGAGCTAGAACATTTGACTGGAGTGAATTTCAGGAAACATTCTTGGAATTCAGGGCTATATCCTCAATTTTATAACTGCCTGAGAATGGACTCTGTACTGAGCAAATGTTGAGCCAAGATTTGAAAGATGGAAAAAAGTTGTCTGAAGCTACATCTGCCTTTGCATTGTTTTATTTTTTAAATTTTATTTACTTTCTTAGAAATCTAACTGATAAGAAGGCTACTGCCTCTTGGATGAGTCAGGTTGTTCAATCAATACCTGCTTTAAATTACACTGTGTGAGAAGGATGGTCAAATAAATCTTATGAATACCTCTTATCCTGAGAGTTCATGACACTCATTTCTTACAAGAATCACTTCTAGCATCAGACCTGACCAATTGTTCCACGCTGGAACTGGTGATCATTTAGTGAGTGCAGTAAACTGATTACATTAGCTGAAGTGGAAAGTCTGGAGAAAGAAAAAGAGAGACAGGAGGAGGGAGGAACGGAGGGAGGGGTGACCAAAAGAAAGTAGGAAGGAAGGAAGGGAGAAAGGCAGGCAAGGCAAGCCCAGTTCTTGGTTACATAATAAAGAATAATTATGGATTTTCCCCCTCAGATATTTATATAGACCTAACATTATTACTATTCCTTAAAAAAATCTTGTAATTTCATACTAGACTGTATACTGACTAAAAACAGACTTCATGTCATATTCAACAGTATGTTGGCATAACCTAGTTCAGTACCAGGGTTTCTGGTTAGAGAAATTTCAAGTTTTCTCAACACATCAGAAAGGAGGAAGAGTTGAATTCCAGCACTCAAGTCCAGTGTGAGCAAAATAGGACATGTATACGTCTAAAGCTATCTCTATCTCTATCTCTATCTCTATCTCTATCTCTATCTCTATCTCTATAGCATCTATGCAACAAGAGATAAAATGCTAGAACCTAATATACAGAAGCAAGTTTGGCTCTTTCCAGGGGGAGAATTGGAAACTATTAAGATTCCATTATTTTTGATGTTTCAACAATGTCCAGAAGTAATAATGTTGTTGCTCTTCACATTTCTCTATATTCTTCCTTAATTAGTTATTTTTTCACATCTTCCCTGGAAGGCAAGACAATTGTATTAACAGTTGTCCATAATATACCAATGAGATGATCCGTGTAAACAAAGAGGGACACATGCAGCCCAGAAGGCATGCAACCTTATCCTGAAGAGTGTCACACTAATGTACATTTTTAGATGGCCTTTTTAAATAATTCAAGTGACATATGTATCATTTGGAATGATAATATTGATTTTTGTCTTGATGTAGTACATAATTTTAAAAGCACTATAGATGCTACTAATGGTCATCATAAGGAAATACTTCTGTGTCTTTGTCAGTACAGGTATCTAGTCTACCAGGCAGGGACTGGGGGAACTTAGTTTGGTAGAGATAAATAAGAGTTATCAGCTGTGTCCCTCAACTGTGAACTGAGTTGGCCTCTGGTGACAAATGATTGTAATAGGATGTTTGATTCACTGAGGATTCCCACTTCACAAAGTTAAGCTATCAACATGCTCAGCTCCCTGTCAGCCCCACTGACAAGCTAAGTCTTAGTGGATACAAATATATGCCCTCAAAGAAAATGATAAAGTTACTCTCTAAGAGTCAAACAACCAAGTATAAGCTCAAAATGGGGAAGAAATCAATCAGATGGAAGTACCCCTGTGGCTAGGAGACAAAGAACATATCCAAGTCCAATTAATGTTACCAGGATATATATTCAAGCTGAATACCACTGAAGCAAGTGCTAACCTAATCAATACCATTCAAGCCTTTCATTCCTTCATTTATTCAAATTTTTTATTGATCACATTTTAAGCAACAGACATTTCAATATTAGGGGTTGGAGATACACAGACAATTCAGAAATGGTCTAGGCTTTAAGGATTCACAACACAGTGAGAGATACAAATATATCAATATATAGTGACAGTGCCATGTGAGAAGTGTTAAAATACAGGCATTTTAAAAGTGTGTGTAACACAGAGAAGGAAACAAACACTGTCTAGAACCCAAGGTGGTCAAGAAGGGACTCAACAGAGGAGGTTCAGTATGAGCCAGTCCTTCAAGACTTAATGTTGTCAGGATCTCTAGCTGTAGTCCCATCATAATGGTCAGGGATACTGAACATAACTTATAACACTAAATTTCTAGACATCACTCACTTTTAACAAGATAATGGTAATTAAGAGCAGGTAGTGTTGCCCAAGCAGGCAAGAGGCCCCAGAGGTGTTGATTAAGTAGGAAAAGTACACATAATCAAAAGTGACCATAGAAAAGTGAATTCTGATTAGGGTCTGAGGAATACTTGGGTAAACTGTGGCATAATATTAAGGTTAAAGAACTACACAAAGAAGGTGCCATGGCAAAACAGGTTTATTTTGAATATAAAGGTGTTATTTTTGGATAACGTAAATGAAATGTAGCAGGTGTACTAGAAGTACCATTGATGGAGGGGTACATTCAATGTTTGGAAAGGGGTAAGAGATATCCATGGTACTGTGCTGAGAGCTTTATAATTTACTGTTGAATTTTATGAATTCTAGGGGTTCCTGTGGTCCACAGAGGTATACAAGATATTAATATTCCTCCTCTCCAAATTTACTGCATTATAGACCATGACGGTCTTTGAAAATCAGGGTTTGGCAGATTGATATGAAACTATGCTTAGTCTTTTTTATAGGTGGGAAAAAGAGGGAAAGGGGTATTTAAGGAACACAGAAGAAATGTGCAAGAAAGAATATGGAATGTTTTTGGAAATACCTATTTCAATTAAGTACGTGATTTGAAATACTGCTTAGTACTTTGGGATGGCAGGAGACAATGCATGCGGCAAAAATAGAATTAAGGTGGGTTGTAAATGTTATAAAAGGAGAACTAATATAACTATATGGTGAATGAAGAACTGATTCTGGCATCTCTGTGATAGGCTGGTTAAGGGGAAGAGATGGTTCAAATAAAGAGACTTTAATCCAGAAAAATTTTACATACTGTTTAGAACCATTCCCACATTAAAGGAATGGACAGGAGATATTAAGGCACCTAAAGATTATCCTTTACTGAACACAGGAAGAGGAAAGAGAAAAAATAATACTTATAGGACCCTAATAAGAGATAAAGACAAAGGGGGGAGGACTCATGGTAGCTGTGGTGGTGGTGGTGAGATATGGCACCGAAGCGATGAGGGAACAGGGGGGAAAATGCCCCAATCTTTCTCTCCTCCCATACTCCAGTCTTCTGTTGGTAACTCTCATCGGCTGAATGTAACTTGAAAATAATTGGAAGGGCTGATCTCCCATAGGGATCAGACTCTGGGGCACAGAACAAATCAGAGAAGGGATAGGGTCAATGGCAAATGGAGACTAGAAAGCACAACAGACTGAGAAGAAAAAAATATCAGCTGACTTTTCCAAAGGGGGGAAAAAAAGATATTTCATTCAAGATCTCTCAATTCCTACTGTTATTGATTTTTTTTCTCTCCAAGCAATATTTGAATAAATTAGCATGGCTTTCTGGGTTTTTTGGTAGCCAGAGGTAAGGAGTCTATTGAGCCAATCCAAGTCTTTTGGTCACAAATACAATCTCTCTCCTGTTGTCAATAAATATATTGGTCAATAAATAGATTGGTTATCATGAATCACTCCTCAAGAGCTTGGTCACTTCTGGGTACTGTTTTCAAACTAACGACATAATCCCTGAGCAAAGTGGTTTCACCAAATTAATAAATGTCTATAAGTACTTTGTTAAAATATAACTTTCAAAAATGTAAAATTATGACCCTCATGTAAATATAAAATAAACACATGAAAGGAGGGAGATAATCAGTAGGCTATTGGGACCAGTTAAATGAGAATTTGAGGAATTTGATATTCATAAGCAGTTTAATAAAGAAATGTGAGGAAAGACAATTGGACTTGATACAACATAGTTTAACATCCGTGAAAATAATAAACTGCAACATTGGAGGTTTTGTTTTCCACAAGACAGAAATTTTCTGCCGCTTTACTGAGATAAAAATTGCAATTTCATCTTGGCCTTACAGAGTTGTATAAAAGTGCAGTCAAGAGAGGGTCAACCAAATGCAAGCCAACCACCACTGCACCGAAAGAACATCTAATATTATTTTTTGCCTATTTCCAAGTTTTATATACTTTTTCTTAAAATCTATTTAAGAATCCACCAGCTTTCCTTCTCAGAATTCTCTATTTTTAGAAATATTTTTATGAGAAAAACATTATTACAGTCACAGAGGATTTCTAGTTTGCCCAAATGCAGTGAATTCCACATTGCTTTCTGGAGAAAACAACTAGACAAGAGAGGGGGATTGGGGTGGGAGGGAGAAGGAGAGTTCAAGATTGTGTTCAAGATACAAACTTTATTCTCTAGTTTATGCTAAAATGTTTTCTTTTGCTTGTATAATATTGCAAATTTTAACTTAGGCAGTGTTTCCTCATTAAATTTGTCTGACCTTTCTTGAAACATCTGAGTTGTCATTCCTTCAAGCTGGGAAGCAATTTCAGGGACTCAAAATATTTTGTTGACAATAGACATGGATACTATGTTTAGTGTTTCTTTAGTCTTTAATTTTTAATAAAGATTATTTTTTGCTTCCCTGGAAGCCAGGATAGCTTGTTACTTAGAACTTTCTCTAACTCATCTGATTCTTTTGAGCCCTTAGGTGAACCAAAGAAGCACCAATGTTGATCTCCCAACATCTGACAGATTAATCAGGACTTCTGTTTTGGAGTTATGCTACCTGTGATTTCTTGTTGCTTTGTACCACGCATTCAGAACAATCCAGTTCATCTGATCTAGAGTTCTTGGAAGGAAGTGCTAATTTGTATTTTCTGTTTATGTAGAAAAATGTGCCCCAGTAATGATGAAGTGCCTTCTGCAATCAGAGTAGATCTTGTTTTTATTTGTTTATCTAAAAAGGAGAATTTTCTGGCTATAAAAGTGGACTCTAAGAAGGTGACTCTGGGGAAGAGAGGATAATGGGAAGATCTTAAAGGAAGCCTGAATTTACCTATGACTGCAGATTTGTCTATTAGCAATAGGTGGTTCTTAGGCCAAAACTGAATCCTTTAAGGTCCGTCTTAAAACCAAACTTTTTGTTTTTCTAGGAAATAACTCCCATGACAACTCTATAATAATTCTGTGCAAGATCTGGTCTTCAGTTTCAAAGCACTATACCTGTATCTCTTACTAGGCCTTAAAGCATATCATGGGTCATCTTATAATTTTTATGTGTCTTCATCACAATTTTAAAATCCTAAAATGCAGAGATGCAGGGTTTCCTTTAGGCACTGAATAGAGAATAATTGCTAAAGGTGAACCATCTGGGAAACTAGGAACTAAGGCATGTGCTGGTACCATTTCCTATAATTTAGTCCTAAAGAATATTATGAAGTAAGGGAAAATAAAATTTCTTGAATTTGTCAAAATATTGCCAAAGTATTTTCATGTCGCATTTTTGGCTACTAAAGCTTCAACCAGGTGGTTGACTATCACCAAATATTATCTTCTTGGTTGCATTAATTGATATGCACTCACATTATATTCCAACAACATAATATTATACTTTCTGTTACATAAAATTAAGACTGAATAAGTTAGTTAAATAAACTTATACTACTTCTTGCTAAGGAATTACCCCTCCTAGGAAGTACAAGGTTTAAACCATTAAAAATATCTTCCAAATGCCCCACAGGAGGCCTGTAACTACATACTTGATAATTCATGGGAGATTATGTCTGCCTGTGGATGGCAGATGGAATGATCCTGCCACCTTTGGTTTGGGTAATTGGGCCACTAGAAATGTTTGTTGAAAGTCATTGATAATTACAATTCACTACTAGGTTACTTTTGTTCATTTGAAATGCTGACTAAAAATGTACATTTGAGTCCTTAAATTTGTTTTATTGACAATATGCATATTTATCACTTTATTGTCTCCCTTTGAATTTTAACATTATTTTCATGTCCATATTTTTAAAAATTTATTTATTTATTTATTGTTGAGAGAAAGAGACAGCATGAGCAGGGAGGGGAAGAGAGAGACAGAGAGAGAAAGAGAGGGGGGAGGGGGAGAGAGAGAGAGACAGAGAGACAGAGAGAGAGAGAGAGAGAGAGAGAGAGAATCCCAAGTAGGCTCCACACTGCGCAGAGCCCAATGCAAGGCACAAATTCACCAACTGTGAGATTATGACCTGAACCAAAATTAAGAGTCAGTTACTTAACTGACTGAGCCACCCTCATGTTCATATTAATTTAGATATTTTTCTAGTATGAATCACATTATCACATCATATCTGATCTCTGTCCTATAGAATTCTCCCTTTTCTTCTCCCTGGTCTCCTTCTTCCTATAAGCCATAACACTATTTAGTGTTATGCAAAACATTTTTCTTTTGTTCCAGACTTTCATCTTATCAGTTCAGCAAACAGTTACTAAAATCCTGGAGCTAAAGTTTTAGCAGCCCCTATATCCAAGTACATCTGACCAAATTCAGAATTGGGTCTCTCCTTCTGATAGACTTTAGCCCTTAATCTCCTCCCCAAATGTGAAGACTAACACATTACTTAATTTGAACCCATATGTCTATTTGTGAACTGGCCTACTCACTAAAATTTATTCATAATCTCAAAATGAATATGACCAGCACTTTCTTGGTCACTTGCAAACATGCACAAAATAGCAAAAATAAATTGCCTGACACACACATTCATTCCCAACTGAGGCTGAACAAGACAACACTGACTTTCATTTCAGTCCTTATATAGAGATGACCAATTGTGGAGACGGTAAGGAGCAGTGCAATGTAGTGATTCTAGCTCAGGGCCAGTTGGATGGGGTTTGAATCCCAATTATAGTTCCTGTTGGAGGGTGGCCTCAGGCCACATAATGCTTCAGAATCTTCTTTTCTCTTTTGTAGAATAAAGAAAATGGAATCTAGCAGAATAAGTTATTGTTATGATTTGATATTATAATTTATGCTAGGTAGGTAGATAGGTAGGTGGGTGGGTAGATAGATAGATGACAGAGATTCCCTTTGTGAATAATGGTATAATATTCACTAATTCATTGTTCACAGTGACTTTAGAGAATGTGACTACTGCAAATGATGAGAATCAACTGTATAGAGGTTGATTCATCCAATCAAAACTAGTTAAACACAATTTTTAGCAGGGAGTCCATTGTCATCTCAGAGCAAGAGAGACTAGAAAACCCAAGAGAAAATCTTAAATCTATTATTAATGTTAAGATAATTCAGTAAAAAGGCTGGATAAAAAATTAATGTATAAGAATAATACTCTTCATATATATAAATATTATTATCTAAAACTATTTTATCAATTCAACATTGTTAGATTATTTCAGGAAATAGCAGCAGCCTCCAATCATTAAAGGTGTTTGGAGGTTAGACCTTTATACCCCTGAAAGCTGTCCAACAAATCTAACATATTTGGATGGTAAGGAAACAATAAGTCCTTTTCAGATTCAGATATTGTATTACTTACTTGGAGAATCAAAACAAGAATAACACAGGTCACAGCTCACTACATCTCTTCTTCCACAGGACAGCACCAAAACAGAAGGGAACAGATGACAATGAGACATGAGTGGTAGGGCAACTTGTTGCTGAAGAACCGGTTGCATGCGATAGCTAACACATTGTACAGTTTGCAGCTGTAATGTAAGGGTGAAAGCAAGGCCAAAATCCTCATGCCTTGTCAGAACCTGGGAGAGGATGAGAAACTATCTCAAAGATTGTTTCTGTAAGATAAGTAAGAAATTGCCTTGTAGCAACAACTCAGAAGATTCATATGCTCTTGTTTTCCAGGAGGATCACAGGGCATTCTGCGAAGATTTGTTGTGGTTAAACCTTCCTCATGTGGCCTCTGTTGATTTATGCAAAATCATCAGGGCACCAGCCTGGATCAGTTTCTGTTGCCTCATGGTATATAACAATGAAATTATGTCTCAGAAGAAGCTCTGACAAAGGTAAAAGCAATTACCAACAATCCCTCAAAGAATTGTCATGTAACTGGTTTTGTATCTCAAAGCAAGATACATTCTGAACAATGTCTAACAATATTTGAACAAAAGGCCCACTCTGAAGTACACAATGGCATTTTGGTGGAAGGGCCAGTCATTGGGTCATTCCACAGAGATCTCCATCAAATAAAGGAATACAAGGTGAACAAGGCTCTACATCTCATGTGCTGCTGGCAAAGCTGGGCTTGCTTTTCTTGGGATTCTCTTACCTCATTCATGCTAAGGCACTAGGGTTCCTGAAAGCTTTTCTGCCTTATCACATATCCTAAACACCATTTATTTAACTAGGTAATATATGTTTCTGATATCTCTTTTATGAATCAATAAACTTTTTGGCCATTTCCATAACAATATTTGAAGTGATCAAGAAATAACTTTGAGTATATATTTGCGATGAGTGTATTACAAAAGGTATAAACCTCTCATAGGGTAGAGATGAAAATTAACATACACCAAATACACACACCACGAGTGCATCACTACTTGCACATACTAAAGGAAAATTATCAATTAACCATACGAGAGATAGAAATACCCAGACAATGTGTAGTAGAAGAAAAGACCCCATTTACCAAAGTAATTTTGAAAAAATGAACAGACTACCAAAGAATTTACTTGTTAAGAAGTGGACAGGTTCTAGATGAAGAAAAACTTCAAAAGGAGACTTAAAAGTATATCTTGTTGTCAATTAGGAATATTAGATATCATGACATAAACCTATAAAATTATTATGATTTCAATAAACATACCAGTGGCATTTAGACAAGATAATTTTAAACATTATATTTTAAAAAGCAAAATAAAGTCTAGGAAAATTTTCAAAAAGAAGTATAATGGGGGATAGTCCTATTAGATGCTTAACTATATCTTCTAAATGAAACAGTGATTTATTAGCACATTAATAGGCAGATCAATGGAATAGTCCCAAAAGTTTAGAAATAGAAAAAAATATATATAGAATATGGTAAAATTTGTATAGGGTAAAGTTAATATTTTAAATCATAGGTAAAAAAATAGATTATTAATAAATTTAATTGGAACAACTGGTTAACTAAGTAGAAGTATCCTTTCTTACCAATTTATACAAAAATAAATTCCGTGTGCAATAAGAATTTAAATGTGAAAAATGAAACTTAAAATAAAAGAAGAAATTTTGGAAAAACTTTGTTTTATGTTGGAATGGGAAAGTTCCTTTTAATTATGGAATAAAAGAGGTCATAAAAGAAAAAAAAATGATGTTGACTATATAATTCTAAAAATCCTATATATCAAAAAACATTAAAAAAAGTAAGAAATAAAATAAAAATTTTCAATTCGTACAAAAGCAAATTGATTGCCTTTCTTGGTAAAAATTTTCTATAAATCTCTGAGAAAAAATAACAGCAACTCAAGTTAAAATGGGCAAAAGATTTAAACAGGTCAGAGAAAAGCAAACATAAATGGGCAAATGAAAATATGCTCAAACTCAAACTTATTCATAATAAGATAAATAAATGTTAAAAATTATAAGATAATTTTTTCAATTAGGAAAGATTAAAATGTTTGCAAACACACTGTTGAGGGGTGGTATGGAAAATAGGCACTTTTGTGTATTTTTCAGGGAATGTAAAATGGTGCTCTATTTATGGAAATTATTTGACGATATCTATGGAAATTTGATGCAGAAGCAGCAATTCCACTTCCAGGAATCCGTTCCATAGGCATGCTTGTATAAGCATGTGCATATATTTACTGCAACCTTGTCTATAAGAGCTCAATATAAAAAACATTCTAAGTACTACATCTGATTAACTCAATCATTATATATCTTCATAACAGAAGAATTTGCTTTAAAAAATGAAGATCATTGTATATGGATATAGAATAATCCCCAGAATATATGCTGAGGAGTATGTTGTTTATTTGTTAAAAGGAAAAAAATAAAACACACATGTCCACTTGTCATGCAGAGAATGACTCTGAACATGGAGAGATTCCACTTGTCATGCAAAGAATGACTGAACATGGACAGAAGAATCTACTGGCTCCGGGAGAACAAAACTCATTTACTGGAAGTTCCATCTGAGGAAAGATTTACTTTTTATTTTATACCTTCTTGTATCTTTTTCTATAATATATCTATTCAAAGAAAAAATAGGACTTATTTTTATTTTAAGTGTTTCAAAAAAATAGGAGGGGCCTCATCAGTCAGTCAATCTCTCATGGAAGTAAGATGCCAAGGGAAAGAACCAGATTTGAAGTCTAGAGAAACCGGGTATCTAGCTTAGGTAACTACCAATCAGGAGTAGAGCCAGAAAACTGATCAAAAAGGAAGTTGAAGAGCTAAATCAAAAAATACCAACTGTCTGCTCCAGCATCAGCCAGCCTTATTTTAGGCAACATATATGGCTGTCTCCAGGGTGTGACTCAGCCTTCCTTGGCAATTTGAAAATCATTTTAATAATCCCCTTAAACTTGAAAGCACTAAAATCAATCACATTTACTGTATCTGATTAATCCGTTCCCACTCACCATCTACTAGCACAGATGTTTTCAAACTAATTTTAGCCTACCTTTTCTTTAAAATAAAATATTGTACAGCATCTTAATATCTATGTAAATAAACTAAAGCTGTTTTGCTTAAGTGACAGAAGCATGGCAGAGGACCATCAGTCCATCTGCTCAAACTCCCCTATTCAAACACCACTCTCAGCAGCCCACCAACCTTTATCTCACTGAATACAGTTTGAAAGTTTTGTTTCAAGGAGGAAAAAGAAGTAAAGATAAAGATCAATAGGCATTTGGTGTTGGTGACATAGGGATTCTCCTATGGGTAGCAAGATAGGCCATGGTAGTTTGGGGTTATATAGTTTTTTGGCTGAGCAGTAGTCAATAGGGACAAGTTTCTAGAACTCTGGAGGCTTTTCATGAGACTGTTCCTATCTTGGGGTGCCTAACTTTAAAAAAAATTTTAATGTTTATTTATTTTTGAGAGAGAGAGAGACATAGAGTGAGAGTGGGGGAGGGTCAGACAGAGAGGAAGACACAGAGTCTGAAGCAGGCTCCAGGCTCTGAGCTGTGATCACAGAGTGTGACATGGGCCTCAAACTCACAAATGGTGAGATCAGACCTGATACAAAGTCAGATGCTCAACTGACCAAGCCACCCAGGTGCCATATGGGGTGCCTAACTTTTATATCCACTTAATATGTGGCCATGACTTAGGCTAGAAAAAACAGAGGATTGGACCACCCTTACCACCCATCAGAACCTCTGCTAAGGTGGTAAGCATTACTTCTTTACCTTATTTGCATCATGGATTCACTTCTCTTAGATTCTCTGCACCTTGCCTGTCAATATTAACACAACATTTTATTTAGTAGTACAAATAAGATTTCTAAGATCTCTAAATGCCTGCTCAGACTCCCAACCTCCTGTGTATATGCATGTATGTGTTTATATGTGTGTATACACTTGCACACACACAAATGACTTCCTGATTTTCAGTCTTCACATACTTGTGTTCATAGCCAATTGTATTTATTGTTCATAAACAATATTCCCATTGTACTCCTGAGCCAGAGATCCAATCACTATAAAATTGCCATGGTTAGCTGGGGTGGAGGAGACTCAAGAATTTGACATTTTCCCCAAACTGTTTTCTGTTCCACTGTGTAGTTAAGCAAGTCATTTGAATTCTGTGAATCGGTTTCGAAAACAGGAGGGCACATATATTCACATAGTAGGGTTTCTGTGAGTGCTAATGCTAATCCATGTATACAAAAGGCATGATATGTGGCAATTGTTCAATAAACTGCTAGGCTGTATTGTTGATTAAAGAAATGGCTGCTATAATAGGGAACATCAAGAAAACTATGTGTTTTTGGCAGAATGCATATCCACATATTTTGTCCTAGAATTTAGGTAACACATACAATGAAAGAGGAAAAAAAAAACAATCAAATATATAAAGGTGATCAACATAAAATCTATGATTTGTTTGTATTTCATGAGAATCATAGATATTTGCCAGTTTACTAGCAGATTTTTTATAGCATTGGCGTCAACAAATAATACTGTGCACATTATTTACAATATATGATTTTATGCCTTTTCCTTATCAAAACTGAAATGGATCTCATTTACCACACACACAAGGAAACATTATAGGTAAGGCAAAACATTTTTTAACATCTATACTATATGAGTTCTGTTTGGGTTAGACAAGAAATAGCAGTTAAATTTCATCTGTAACATATTTCTGAATAGGATCCCTCAATTATTACAAAATGTGTGGATATTCTGGAATGAAAAGTAACATGAAAGTTACTTCCATAATACTTAGTTGAGCCCACGCTATCTCAGAATAGCTTCCTTCTCTCTGAGTCGGTCTTGCTTTTGTTATTGTCTATCTTGTCATCCCCTGCTTAAGAAATTATATTTATTATTTAAGGATAAAGATTGAACAATTTAGCCAACTGTTCAAGGTTATTACAAGTCAAGAAGTATATATCTCCTCTTCTGTGCATAATAAAGTTAGTTAAGGCAGGAGGACCTGAGCTCACACCAACTCATCCCATACCCATATACCATATGGGGTGTCACCATACCGCTCTATTAGCCAGGTTGATTGGTTCAATTCAGCCTAGATTTTCTATGTCTCTTCTCATCTCTGGGATTTTGATTACACTTTTGCCCTTGCCTAGAATCCTATCACCCCTTCTCTACTTCCACATATTCAACTTCTCTCAACTTCTTAGATTTAGTTCAAGTTCACTTTTTCTCATGAAGCTTGAGGGTGGGGTAGGGAAGATATGGAGAGGACTAGGGAGGTTAATTATTTGCCAGCAACTACATCTAGTTTTGCATTTAGAGTCATGATTGCTCATTAACTCATTTGATATATGATTATTAGCGTATTTAGGTCTAATGGTTTTATGATTATTACTCTTAGCTTGCAGGGAATTATGATTGGCACTTTTTTTGAACCTCCTTAGCACAGAGGAGGTTCTATGCATCTAGTCTACACACTCTTGCTAAATTGGGTTGAATATATCTAAGTGACCACTTGCTTTTCATTTAGCCTTACTATAACATTTATAAATGTTTTATAGGTGTTTTTTTTTATCTTTTTGCTTAGATTCTTGCTACTCAACATACAGGCATTTAAAACAAACTTTATGAGGTTTAGTACAGTGGTTTTTAAATTTTATTATACATATAGACTTTCCTGGGATTGTTTGCAAAATGTACAAGCTGGTTTTTATTTTCCACAATATAACATAATGTATACTCTGAATGTTACTCTTGGTTAAAACAAACTGTGTAAGTTGATAAAGTATTAAAATGAGAATTTTATATTTTAAATTCATCACTGATCAGAGAAAAATAGTAAATCATTTGTGGATGCCATGATGAAGTTAAAGGAAGGACTTGGAGAAGTGAGTTCCAAAGCTAGTGTTTACCTTGTACCCTGAACTTCCATTTGATAGCTATGAGGTACAAGAACCAAGAGGTAACTAATAATGACAGAAATCTAGTAGAAAATCATTGCAAAAGCTCATTATAAGGAGAAAGATTAATAAAATACTAAATATTAAGTGGAGTACAAGGAAATTATCTTTTCTTGAACTTGAAGAGTTGTAGGGCAGGGGGTAATAGGAATTTCCCTTATTATAAATTTACATTTTACAATATGATATTAATGAATGTGGTCCCAAAAAAGCCCAAGAAAATAATTTATTTGAAAGCGATATGGGCTGGAAGTGACAGATAACCAATAGAAGCAAATTAAATTCCTCTCAGAAGGAACACCATCCAAAAGAGGTATCAAAAAATTTCCACAATTTTCAAGGAACATGAAGTCAGAGTTAAAAAAAAAAAATTACAATACAGAGGGAACCTGGGTGGCTCAGTTGATTAAGCATCATCTTCTGCTCAAGTCATTTCAATGCTCGTGAGTTCAAGCCCCACATCAGGCTCTGTGCTGACAGCTCAGAGCCTGCATAGAGCCTGGGTTGAATTCTCTGTCTGTCTCTCTCTCTGCCCCTCCCCTGCTTGCTCTCTCTTCTCTCTCTCTCTCTCTCTCTCTGTTTTTCTCTTTCAAAAATAAATAAACATTAAAAAATTTTAATTACAATACAGAAACAGAACCATGAGTAAAATCAGAGGGGAAATAAAAAACATTACAATTAGCCACACAAATATATCATTTATTTATTGTATCTGATGGAGACTCTCAAATAAGAATACATAATATGTATCAAGAAATCAAAGAGTTGCTTGATGGAAATATTCTTTTTCTCAATTTGGTGAAGATACATGACTGAATATGTTTGTCAAAAACTTGTGTGGAATTATACATCTGAGAGTGAATACTAGCTTGTAGATTGGAACTAAAACCTGACTTTATAAAAGAAATACCATCTACAAAGATGATTAAAAAAAAGAGTACTGTGGAGCACAAAGTAATTATTAGACATTTATGCTTTAAGGTTTCTAGTTTAAAAAAAAAAATAAAGGCTGAAGAGATCTAAAACATCAACTTTAAACAATAACAAATAAAATGAAGCAAAAAGTCTAAAGAGAATAGAAAAGAGAAATAATACAGTAAGTGCTTAAATTAATACAACGGAAAACAATTATCCAGTAACAAGTGCCAACAAGGAGATAAAAGTTGACTTTTTGGAAAGACTAATTATTCAGTAGCCTCAGTAACATGTTACTACCAGAACTCTCTTGAAAACCATTCAGTCAACAAATGACAGCTGTTTCACTAGCCATGCTTCTGAAAGCCAGGCCACCAGCAACAGACACTCTGACAACCACAGCTCCACAGCTAAATGACTAAACAATCATGAAACACTTGCATCTCTGTGATTGGTACAATCCCTGAACTCAGTACTTGAAAAATCCTAGAGAAATATTCTCTGGTTTGCTCAAAGAGACTGTAATAAATACAGCCTTTTTAGACACTCAGCTAGTTTTTCTCATGTGTTACAATATACCTCTGGAACATTTTCAACAAGCTAAGGCTATTCCTGCTTTTCTGAACAACATAGTGCCCTATTCAGAGAGGGCCTTTTCCGCTATTCTGTAAACTTGTACCCTGGACTCTTTGCTGTTCTGCCATACCACCAACTGCTGGCTGGACAGCACCTGTATTCCTACTTCAGCGATATCATGTGTCAGCTGATTTCACTGTAGTCCCACAGAACTGTTCTCTTTTTTCTGTATTCTCTCTCTAGTACCAGCATCTACCCAGTTTCTCAAGCTAGAAATCGGGACTTTATATTTAATGCCTATCTCTCTCTACCTTCCTATATCAACTCATCACCAAGACCTGCTAATCATACCTCCTAAAAATGTCTCTAGTCCAGGAGTTCACAACCTTGGGTGCACATTGGGATCACATAGACAAGTTTTAAAAAATACTGATGCTTCAGTTTAAATTTTGATTTAAATGGTGTGGGGGGGGGGCAGAGGGGGTATGAGTCATCAGGATTTTTAAAATATCCTTAGGTATTCTAATGTGAAGCCAAAGTGGAGGAACAAACACTGCCCCATATGTCTCCTCACTTTCATTATCGCCTTACTTGAGGCCACCACAATTTCTCACATGGATTATTAAAACCATTAAAACCAGTTAGCATCTGGTTTCCAATATTATTCATTTCAAATTCATCCTTTCCACAGATGCACAGTAGATATAGATACACAACCTTTCTCTACTTAAAAAATAAATCACTCCGTGACTGCCCATCAAAAAAGAATAGTCTAAGCTCTTTTAACAACTTCTACAGCAACTCCTATCTGATATGCTTCCTATTTGATGATGTTTGGCTTTATTTCTTGTCATTTAGTCTTCAGTATAATCTAGAATTATTGAAATTTTATAATATATTCACATTATGGTGATTTCCCTTCTGCCCAGAAGAATTTTCTCCACCTCTTCATCTCACTAACTAGTAATCTAGTTAGACTTATCTACTCTTTTAAAAAACAGTCAAATAATTCTCTTCTCCAGGAAACCTTTGACTCTCTAAAACAAGGTGATGCTGCTCTTCCCATAATACCCAGTTATCTTTCTCATTTCCTTTAGCATGTATTTTTATATTCCTTATGTTTCTCTTTCAATAGGCTATAAGTTCCTTGAGGCCACTCAGAGTTTGGTTCAACCTTTGACATCATTTAGGCTAATGGGAAATACAATAATTAATAAAACTAATATTTGTAGTTCATTTGCTCATAAAAAAAGTTAGAGAGGGAGAGAGCCAAACCATAAGAGACTCTTAAAAACTGAGAATAAACTGAGGGTTGATGGGGGGTGGGAGGGAGGGGAGGTGGGTGATGGGCATTGAGGAGGGCACCTGTTGGGATGAGCACTGGGTGTTGTATGGAAACCAATTTGACAATAAATTTCATATTAAAAAAAACACTTGGGTACACATACATAAAATAATAATAGAATTGGACAAATGCAATAGTAGCCATATCAATATATATAAATACAGTAAAATAGGAAGATGAAGGAAGCAATTCAGCACATAGAGTGTGAAAGGGGTGGGGGTGGGGGATATGGGAATGCTTACAATCAGAGGTGATTAGGAGATCAACATCTATCTAAAACTAAACTCATGGCAGCAATTGCAGTTAAAATATATTTGTTTCACCAGTCCCATAAGAGTCTTAATGACAGCTCCCTTTAATCTGCATTAGGATGCTTTTGCTTTTTAGAATATCAGTTATAGCCACTATGCTTTCATTTTATAGGCAGATTCTGTTAGACAATTTTCAAATGGCAATATATAGTAATGATATCTGGTTACAATGCCTTGCATATGGTGAAGTCCCCATAATGTAAGTACTTTCTCTGGTCCTTGCCTATGTAATAGTCATAGCACTATAAATGATATTGTTTAACTGTGTGGACTGCAATGTGAGAAGGGAGGAGAGGAGTTCCTTTGCCGTTTTTTCCTGGCGCCAGGTTGCACTTAGTATTAAACCTCTTTCTCTGTTATATCTTCCAGCAGCATAGTCATCAAACTGAATAAAACTTTGAATAAAGTAACTAAGTCAAAGAACCTGAGAAATATAGACAATTGATGGATGACAGTGGCTTGTGCATACTGCATTTCTGTTTCTCTTTAAACATTTCCTTTTGCTTGAATATTCACTACAGAAGTACTTGCATTTGCTGGGTTTTATCTATAGTTCTAGCACAATAAAAATGTAATGTCTAGTAGCAAATACATTATCACAAAATTATGATGCAACCAAACAATTTGATCGTCCTCTGGAATTCATTATAAAATAATTCTACATAAACTGTGTGAGACATGAAGGTGGAGAGTATATGGCATTGCATTTTCAGAGAATATCTACTTAAAATAATTTCCTTGGGAATAATTTAAGATTGTAAAATTAGTATTAACTCTTTCAGGTCAGCAGGGCAACATTTAGTGCACTAAACAGTTACTTTCTCACTAATTGTCTCCCTTAAGTATTTCCTTAGTGACCTAAGGAAGCACTGTTCTAAGGCTTTTATTAACATATATGTGAAAATTCTATAATTTTTCTTCAGCATGAAAGTGTTCCACTTTTTAGAGATTGTTTCTTTTCCTTCATATTCACTGTTTCTTTGACTTCACATTAGAAGCTTCCTTTCCTTCCTCTACATCTTTATCCATTGATGTAATAGAGTGCCAAAGAAAAAAATTCAAGCCCCTTATTTTGGTCCAATAGAGTCTATGAACAATAAGATTGCCTTGTGAGCAAATTCAGGAACATAATGTTAATCAAAAGTGGGCATTTCTCCTTCCCAAGATGAAGGGCAATGCCAGGAAAAATACATATGTTTGGTTCTTGTTTATGGATGACCTGGGTTAGCACTGAATAAAATTAGAATTAATGAAGGAAATTACCTAGAATAAGAGTTTCTAGAGAGGTAATACTTGAATATAAAACCATAAACCATAAACTACTAGAAGAAAACATAGGCAGTAAGTTCCTTGACATTGCTTTTGGCAATATTTTTGGATCCGACCCCAAAGACAAGGCAAAAAGAAAAAATAAACAGATGTGACTACATCAAATTAAAATGGCTCTGTACAACAAAGGAAATGGTCAACAAAATGAAAACACAACCTACTGAATGGGAAAATATATTTGCAAACTGTATATTCAATAAGGTGAATATTAGCAACTTAAGAACAAAAAAACAAGCAATCCAATTTAAAAATGGCCAGATTATCTGAACATACATTTTTAAAAAAATGTTTGTTTATTTTTGAGAGAAAGAGAGAGCATGAGCAGGAGAATGACAGAGAGAGAGGGAGACGCTGAATCCCAAGCAGTGCCCATGCTGTCAGCGCAGAGTCCAATGCAGAGCTCGAACACATGAATCATGAGATCATGTCCTGAACCAAAATCAAGAGTCTGAGGCTTAACCAACTGAGCCACCCAGACACCCCTGAACAGCCATTTTTTTGAAGAAGACATACAGATGGGCAACAGGCAAATAAAAAGTGCTCAACATCACCAGTCATTAGGGAAATAAAAATCAAAACCACAACGAGATATCATCTGTCAGAATGGCTATTATAAAAAGGACAAAATAGCAAATGTCTGTGAGGACGTAGAGAAAATGGAAGGATTAGGTACTGCTAGCGGGAATGTAAATTGGTATGATCACTATGGAAAAGAGTATGGAGGTTTGTCAAAAAACTAAAAATAGAACTACCCATATGATCCAGCAATTCCACTTGGTAACACAAGAAAATGAAAACACTAATTCAAAAAGATACATGCACCCTCATGTTAATTGCAGCATTATTTACAATAGCCTAGATATAGAAACAACCTAAGAACCATTGATAAATGAATAAAGGAAATGTGATTTAAAAATGCCCTTTCAAAAACATAGATAAACCTTGAAGGTAAAATAAATCCAACAGAAAAAATACAAATACCACATGATTTCATTTACAACTGCAAAAAACATAACAAACAAAACAAAACTCATAGACACAGAGAACAGATTGGTTGTTCTCAGAAGGGAGGGACATTTAGGGGTTGGTGAAATGGGAGAAGGGAGCCAAGAAGTACAAACTTCCAGTTAAAAAACAAATAGGTCATGGGGATATAATAGTATTGGTGACTATAGTCAATGATAGTGTATTGCAAATTGCATAACTTTGTATGGGAACACTAGACTTATTGCAGTGATCATTTTGCAGTATATACAAATATCAAATCACTGTGTTGTACATCTGAAACCAATAAAATACTATGTGTCAATTATATCTCAATTGAAAACAAGAACAGAAAAATTATTTTCAAGACCCGTCAGTAGACTTGACACAGATGAAGGCATTAACGAACTTGAAAATATGTAAATAGAAATTATGCAAAACTAAAACTTGAAGAGAACAAAAAAATGGGGAAAGATCAAAGCATTCAAGAACCATGAAACAATATAAAACCACCTAATATATATGCAATTTGACTCCCTTAAGAGATAGAAAAAAGGAGAGGGGCAGAATAAACATGTAAAAAATAATGGCAATGGATTTTCCAAAACTAAACAAAGACTCTAAACCATAGATCCAAGAAGATCTAAGGATACAAAACTGAATAAAACCCAGAAAAGCTCACATCAGGCACATAATATTCAAATTGATGAAAATAAAAGAAGAAGTCAGAGAAAATAAGGATGAACTATGAATGCATTCCGTAATTTGGATGAGTTTCAAATGCATTATTCCAAGTGAAAGGAGCCAGACTCAAATGGCTACATACTGTGTAATTCTATTTATATGGCATTTTCAAATCTACACAACTACTATAAGTACAGAAAACATATCAGTGGTTTCCAGATGTAATGGTGTTAACTAGAGAAGGGTACTGGGGAATTTTTGTGGGTGATGGAACTGGTGTGGGTTTTGATTATGGTGATGACTGCATGACTGTTTCACTTGTCAAACTTGTAGAATTGTGCACTAAAAAGGGTGAATATTACTACATTAAATTATACCTGTTAAAAACAACAACTATGGATGTGTATGGAAAAACTCTGAAGAAAAAAATGCCTCCATGGAAGTGGTAGAATTTGAATTCAAACTTAACAAATTTATGTGATTAATTTGAGAGCTTGATATTATTTAATAGGGAATATGTGCAGGTGATGTAGAGAGTTCTCAGGGATAATCTTAATGTAATTAAACTCCTTTCTTTGCCCTTAACCATAACTATGGACAACCTAGCCACAACTAAGGAACTATTACTAGGGATTATACAATCTAAATCATTTATTTTACAAGTGAGGAAGGTGAGTCATGGAGAGGTGAAATAACTTCCCTAGTATACAATATGAGTGGGGAGCTAGAGCTGAGATTTTGCCTTGACATTCCGGACTCTATGTCTGTAAGCAGTTAAATTTAAAATCAAAGGCCTCTAAATCATGGTGGAGTCAAATCACTCCAGCATTTCGTTCTGGTCTTGTATTCGCCACCTACACTTTTAGGAATGCTACATTTTAATTCTAATGCTGATGTGCCTAAGAAACCCTCTTAGGAAGGAGCAATGCTCTTCATTTTTGATAGTTATGCTTCTAACATGCTTTAGTATAATTAGCATTACAAATGCAGATTTTAATAGATTTCTTAGCTAATATCCCTGCAGCTTACACACTGTCAGTAGAAAGTACAGATTTTACCTTATAAAGTGTGGAACACTCTAGCAACCTGAAGCCCAAGTTATTTTTATCAGGCATAGAAAAGATAGTTGGCCATCCTCACATATGGGGATTTGGAAGAACAGGGAAATATCCTATTGCCATAACAATGTCTTCTAAATAGTGGTACAACCTCTCTACTCCTGAGAATGAGAACTCTTGTGAATAAGGTTTCGTTTCAATGTTGCTGGTTGTTTTCCTACAGGAGGATGATGCTCTATAATTTCTGTTGTCTAATCTACTTTTGTTTTTCATCCTCTATAATTTCTGTTGTCTAATCTACTTTTGTTTTTCATCCAGAGTCTGTGTGTCCTATGCGTCTAAGCCGTTCTGTGGATATCTGTTTTCCAGTCCTGTCTTAACCGCCAGTTTCTTGGCTCTCTGTGAGCCTGGCTAACTTCCTTCAATTTGAAAGACAGGGTGACTTCAAAGTTTGATAAACCTTGGTTCAAATTGTGGCATGGCCATTATAAACTTGGATAAATTTATTTCAATAACATATAATAGCTATTGAACTTACATATATAAGTTACTGAAATAGTATAAAATAGGACAGTAATATCTCATAAAGCTTTTTTGAAGGTTTATTTAAATAAAGATGCCATCTGCTGACACAGAGTAGCCCCTCTAGGTGCTACTTCTCTCTGGTTCCTTGTCTTGGATCTCTTTGTATATTACATATACCACCTTTGTGTTTCTGCTGGTGGGCTTCTTTGCCTTCTCCTAATTGTCTTCCATTTGCTTCTCCAGACCAATGGCTAAAATCTCCAATCTACTTTGTGTGCCCTGGGGTATTCATTAATGAGTCATTTTGCCCTATCACTATATGTTGAGTTTGTCCAATGGGAGTCTCTGGTAGGAGACTGAAGGTTAGGATGAATATGAAGTCAGGGTATTTTTCCTCAGCTCCTTTCTTGACAGGTTGTAATGACTTGACTGTGTGTTTCTACCAAAACCCTCAGTTGGAATACTATGCTATGTCTTCTTGATTTTATTGTCATTTTAAATCTTACCGATACTTTTCTAAAGAGTACCTTTTAAAACTTTCCTCTAAATATCTATCTTTGTCTGATCTAGATCTTACCTGACATATAGGCATCACTGATCCTGAATAACTCAAATATGGTATTCTTTAAATTCTCAAATCATCTTTCATCCCCACTATAAGAGTCAGGTTCAGAAATACTCCAGAAAGCTATAAAGGGGAATAAAAAAAAAACTAGAGAGGAGGCAGAGCTCTGTTGACCAACTTTGTCACTGTTCCATTAGGGATCAACCCTAATGATAGAAGAGACAGGAAAATAGATCAGAATAATTAGAGATACATTTTGATTTCTAAAATATAAATTCAAGCTAATTTTTTCAAGTGAAACAGATTTAAAAATAAAAAGAAGAGACTACTCCACCTCAGCAAATTTGAAAGGTATAAAGAAAAGGCGATATCACTTATTGTAATGTAAGCTGAAATGGTAGGAAATTAGAATAGTTATTTCTGAGGTGATTCTCAGATAGATTCATTAATGAAAATCTTATACCTGCTGGGAGGGAGGGTGATGATTGTATATTTCAAGGAAAAAAAAAAAAAAAACCTTCTCCTTAAATATACCTAAGAACATTTCTTAAAATGATGTCTCTAAAAGCATGTGATGTAGCTTTTCAGAAGACAATTCACCAAGAGACCAGGGAAACATGTTATATAAATAATTTTTAATGATTAGTCTTTGGTGATCACTGAAGAACTATCTCATTCTCTCCAGGGGACAGTAAACAGTAGCTGAAATTTTTTTCAGCCAGGACTACTTAAAGAGATGATGCCAAATTAAATGCATGATAAGATTAAAACAACTTTAAAGCCCCTTTGAATAGTCTCAATCTGTTTCTATAAAATTATTGTATGTCATTTTATCTTTACTGAAGGTCTCACTTTGTAGGTAAGAAAATGTCAATATCCCAGATTAAAGTAGGAAGAAATTGAAACCTAAAGGTGGATAATTTATATCTACGCAGCACTCAACCTAGAAATAATGTAGATATGACTATACAGGGAAGCATCACAATTTGCCACTTTATTGCTCCTTGGCTAGTCCAAAATGGATTTAGAAAAAAAAACATTTTGCCCCCAAATAGGCAAACATTACTTCAATTATCATTACTTGGGCTAGAACTTATCCCCATAAAGTCAGGGAAAACTTCAAGGGGGCAAAAAAATGAAGTTCATTTGTGAGCCAAGAAAAAATTGAGGATGAATTTTTGTGGATAACTATCTTTTTAGTAATGATCACTGCAAACATTTTAAGAGGTTGTTGGTCAGTATTCCATTCCAATCCTTTTTTCCCAGAAGGAAATTAAACCTTTGTAGAATGGGTTTGGGGTTATTGAGACTAGTGTTAACCAGCAGAGTACATGGGCCAGAAAAGATCCTCCCAATTCCATGATGAGAAGCTTTAAAGATTCAGGATACACAAAATAATGTGTAAAATGGACATTTATCAAAATTTTAGTTGACCAGATTTTTAAAAAGTTCTTACTTTTTATAATATATACATTGTTTATTCATTGTAAGCATTAGTATTCTAATCACAAGAATATGTAAAATATGTTACTAATACCTACCACTCAGGTCTGTTTTAAGAAATAACCGAATTCTATATGTGTAGAGCTTGGCACATAAAGTCATGAAAGTAATGGTTTTATTTCTCACTTTTAGACTAAAATATTTTGAGTTTTCCTTGCCTCTGTGTTTTGTACTTACTGTTTTCTTCTCATAGAGTGATTTACCTCACATTCCAATGTTCACCACAAATCTATTCTACCTATCATTCTAGGAAAGCACCTCAAAGACACATTACTTTTCAAGCCTTCTCAGATTCTCTCATCTGAACTCACCATCCACTGTTTACCATTTTATTTGTACCACTGGGGATGTTCTCATTTCCTAGCTTGAATTAGAATTGCTTTTAAATTGCATTTTGGGGTGCCTGAGTGGCTTAATCATTTAAGTGGCTGACTCTTGATTTTGGCTCAGGTCATCATCTCATGGTTTGTGAGTTCAAGCCCCATGCTGGGCTCTGCACTCACTGCTCAGAGCCTGCTTCGATCCTCTGTCTCCCTCTTTCTGGCTTTCTCCCGAGAAGATGCTCTCTCTCTCTCTCAAAAATAAATAAACATTGAACTATTAAAAATAAAAATAAAAATAAAAATAATAAAAATAATAAACCTTATTTTCCAAAGTACTAAATAAGTTTGAGTTCTCACCAAGATACTTCCTTGAGGTTGTGGAATTTGAGTTGATCCTTAAAGGATAAGAATTATTTAGGTGAGAGGGAAATAACACAAACAGAAGTCTCCAAGAGGTGGTATTAAAAATAATCTGACTTTTTAAAATGGGAAATGAGGGAATAATGCTGATAATCCATTGCCAGTAAGTGTTCATTACTACCAATCATTGAATAAATGTTATCTGCTATGAATGAGCAAGGCACTTAGGAAGTCAGTATATAAAGTAGCAAAAGACGTATGGCCTGCTTTGAAGAGGCTTATGTGATATGACTTTTTATTTCTTGTAGTAGAAGAGGATGTGTAGTAATCCATTCATATCCTCTCACCTTCTCTCCCTAAACATTAATGCAGCCTGTTTGTACATCAACTGTTTAGGGTTTACCAGCTTGATGACTCTACTTACTTATACTGAACAATGGTAACATATAAAGAGTAGATTTCAGGTACACTTATCACACAAAAAGCATTATCTATATAAGGTGATATGTTAATAAGCTTGACTATAGTAATTATTTCACTATGTATTTGATTATATTTGTGTATCAAATCATCATTTTGTACAAGTTAAGAATATACTAGTTTTATTAAAATATATATAAATAAATGAAAAAAAAAAGTTTTAAAAAACCCTGAAATTGAGATCATTGCTGTGATGGGAACTGATACCAGATCTTCCTCCTTTCCCATAGTTCAACTGACCAATACCTTATGCAAATGCATAGCAGGATATAAAAATGATAGGATTATAATTAAGGCATAGGTTTTTAGATTGTTACAACCAGGTTTCCATAGTCACATTCATTTTTCAAAATAAAATATTATTCACAGAACCTGAGATTCAATGTGAACTCAAGAAATAGCCATCATATGCACAAAAGATTAAAATTTGCATAGCTCATAGTACTTCCTGCAACACTAAAATTGCATTTCTTAATTTTTTTCCATAGTATAAATGTTCAGAGTAAAATACCGGATAGAGAGTATGTTGGATTAACATCCTGAAAATGACTGTGATACGGAAGTCAGGGTTCATTTCAAAGACGTTCTGCATAGATTTGTTTTCACACATAGTGTTATATTGAATTTCTTTGCCTTTGTAGTATAAGCTGCCTTAGAGGAGTAGAGATCAAGTGACTTTTTAGGCTTTTATCCAGCCCAGTAATTGTTTTTTATACCTATGGCATACCAGAAATTCTCCCAAGTAATTCCTTCCCCTGGTTACTTCAAGTCATTATCAAATCCTTGAAAGACACATTTCATTATTTTGTTTGTTTCTGAATCAAGAGGACAGAACAATATCTAAAAGTGAAAGATAGTCAGTCAATTTTGTTAAGTGATGTGCAAATGAATGCGTGAATGGATGGGTGGATGGATAGAAGGATGAAGGGGATGAAAGAATGAATAAGTATAAAGTACTTTTCATGATTCTTCGTGAAATATATGAGAACTGTTTTTCACTCATAAATTAAAAAATTAGGCAATAGTTAATCTTATGTATCAGCTCGACTGGGCCACATATAGGGTGCCCAGATATTTAATTAAACATTACTCTGATACTTTCTGTGAAGGTGTTTTTGGATGAGATTAAGATTGAAATCACTAGAATGCGTAAAGCAGATTGTCTTTCCTAATGTGGATGGGCCTCATCCAATCAGTTGAAGACCTGAATAGAACAAAATGCCAAAACTTCCCCAAATAAGAAAGAATTCCTTCTGCCTGACTGCTTTTGAACTGGGACATTGGCTTTTTCCATCGTTGGGACTTGAACTGAAATATTAGCTTTCCTGTGTGTCAAGGCGGCTGGCCTTCAGACGGTAACTACACTACTGGTTGACTGTTTCTCAGGCTTTCACACTCAGACTGGAACTACACCATTGACTCTCCTGGGTCTCCATCTTGCCAATTCACTCTGCAGACCTTTGGATTTATTAGCTTCCATAATCTCGTAAGACAATTCCTTATAATCTATGTCTCTCTCACTCTCTGTCTCTTTCTCTGCCTCGGTCTCTCTCTGTCTCTCTCCATATATATGCCTGTATATATATATATATATATATACATGTACACATATATATATATACACGTGTATATATATATATGTGTACATGTATATATATGTCTCTCTCCATATATATGCCTGTATATATATATATACATGTACATATATATATATATATATATATATATATATATACATGTACACATTTTACATTACACATATCTATCAGCTCTGTTTCTCTGCAGAACTCTAATACATACAGTGACTCAAATGAAGCAAGGACACAAAATAGAGATAGAGAACCTCCTGGTTTTTCAAGTTGAATTTGCAATTTGTATGCTTCCTTTCTTCTTTGACACCACTGTTATAATAATTACCACTACTACATGCTGTCATTTATTGTTCACTATCTGCAAACAGTGTACTATCCATTTTACCCATTTTATCTCATTCATTGTTTTTGAAAAATTTTTGAGGAAAAAAACTGAAGCTGGGTAAATAATAACTTGCCTAAGCTTATATGGCTAATAAAAGGCAAAACTTATATTTGAATCTATAGTCTTCTGATTTCAAACTTTGCATTCTTAACCAGTTTGGCTCCAATATTAACTCACTGGGTACCCTTGGACAAATGTGTCCTTATTTTCCCTTTTTGGTTTCCCTGCTTTTATAAAAATGAGGCAGTGAATTTGATGATCTTTATTGCTCCTTCCAGCCCTGAAAGTCTGTAATTATGTGATCCTTTAGAAGCAGATAAAAGGAATGCAGTGCTCCAACCACAACTGGGGTCAAGGCCAGGTAAGCACTGCATGCAGCACAAACTCAGCATTGGGTTAGCACCTCCACAGTGGTAAGAGAGAGTCCAAGGGTCTTCCTAAAGATCAGTCTGGAGACCCTTTGACTACCTTAAAGAATGTTGCCTACTGTTCCTGTGTGGCTCTTGTCCCCATCTGTTTACAGGTATTAAACTAGCTATGTAGATAAAATGTGAAGGTAGAAAAAAACAATTTTTGTTCCTTTTTCTTTGCACTTTCTCTCTCTCCTTTCTGAATATCCCATGGTTGTATGCTATCCTTTTCATGCTGTGGGTCTTCCTTTTGCCACCCTATCCTCTCTCCAAGGTCACTGACTCCTATGTTTTACCTCAGATGCTTCCCTCTCCTGCTTTTGGATGGTCCAAATACAAATGCCTCTGCATCTACAGATTTATTTCATTTATTATTCCCTTAGGACCCAGAAAACAAATCTGATAGATTAATCAGGTTTTCCAAAGAGTATGTCATACAGATTGTTAAATTTGTTTTTCCCAAGAACACAGGGTTCTGTCACCAGGTAACTTTAGCCAGAACTAAATAAAACAGGATTGCAGTAGTTTCTTTATTATAGAAGTACTGAGACTTTTACGTGTAAATGTGTTCAATTGAACTTCAAGAGGAGGTTTATGCAGTAGAATTCACATTTTATTTTACTCTGAAACCTCTTTTCTCATAGTATCCTATAGTACTAAAGCTCCATAGAATATACTTTGAACAATGGTAACCTAAAGGGTTACTAGAATGTAAATAGCTCAGTGTATTCAACTTTCAAAAACACATAATTAAACAGAAGCTAACTTTCTTTAGAAAGTTACTGTACTTTAGGTACTGATGACTTCTCATGTGAAAGAGCAGTCTGTAAGGTAAATATTAGTTTGAGAAGGGTCAGGAAGTTCTGAGTATATTAACAATAACAAGACATTAAGAAATAGTATGTTTCGGAACCAAGGTAAAAGTTTAAAATATTAAAGCATACTATTCCTTTGCTAATTCGCGAAAACGTATTTATTCTTAGGCAAACCGGGTTTATAGAACTTAGTCATACCACAAAAGTACCACAGAGCCCAACCTTTAGCATATGTTGTCTTTTGATATTACAAACAAGATCATAATAAATGATCTGATTCAAATGTTGTTAATTATATTTTCTATCTGCAGGATGTAGCATAGAATAATTATAGACCAAAGAAGGTGTGTATTTTAAATATCAATATATTGCTGAATTGTTCTCCAGTAAAATGATGGACTAGCATGGGCCAGGTTATATTCTCATATCTCCATCTTCATTTTATGAGTGTTTTTACTTCTTCACCATGATAATCATTTTGAATTTTGTCAATGTAATAGGGATAAAAAAGTCTCATGATAGTTTCTTATTGCTTTTATTAAGAGATTGAACATCTTTCATTTATACCTTATTTGCCATAGACTACATATACATCTTCTTTGTTTCCTTTACTATTGTGTTTTGGGTTGTTTTGTTATTGTTGCTTTTATTCATTAAACTCAAAATTTTACCTAGAATTTATTTTGGTTTTTGATGGGAGGTAATAATTCATCTTTTCCAGATGGTTATCAAATTATCTCAATAGGAAATAGTAAATTATCCACATCTTCTTCACTAAAATCTAAGACATTTGGAGGCACTACTTCTATATTTTCCAGTTGAATTGATTAGCAGGTCTATTTTTGCACCAATATTTCATTTTCTTAATTATTTTATATCTGAGTTATATTTTCACATATTAATTTTCTAAGTTATGTTTGCATATTTTCATATGAACATCAGGATTACTTCCCAGTTACAAAAAAAATGTATTAGTATTTTTATTTGGATTACATCGATTTCTAGAACTTAGTGATGTTGGACATCTTTGGAGTGTTGAGTCTTTGTATCCAAGAACATAGTATGTCAAGTAATGAAATTTATATGATCTACTAAACAGCAAAATTTTAATAATATAAGCATCATTTAGATTTTGCATAAATGTTTTATCAATTATAAATTAATTATAAGCCTGCCTGTAAAAGGATTGTGTAAATATTTGTACTAACAATTATCATAGTAGGAGTTATTGTTTCTATCACTATTTCTTAGATTACTTGGAGTTTATTTTTAACCCAGATCTTGTTTTCATGGTTTCTTTTTTAACCTTATTGGCCAGCCACTTAACCAATAGATTATTTTCTATGGGTAGGAACTCACTTATATAGAAAGATTTGTCTATAATAAAAAGGCCATTTCTGAAAAATTCATGTATAAAGTCAAATTAAGATCATTAAAAAGAAAACAATCAAGAGACGGTTGATCATAATGGACATTGGACTTGTAAAACTGTGAATCCTTAAAAACAGAACATGTTTGAGGATTTCTGTTGGTTTTTTAAGCTTTCATTAACACTAGTTGATCATGAACGGCATACAAAGTAGAAACAATTCTAAATAAAATGATGATTTATATAATCTTCTTATCTCAAATTAGAGCTAAGTTCTAATATTTGGCAATGGTTCTAAACAGTTTCCTGACATTCTCAAGCACTGATCTGGTCATTAGCTGATAAATAAACTGGTTAGAAAATAATTAGTCTAAAGTCTTTATTCTCCCTTGATGTAATGCTGCATGGAGGGTGACAAAGAAAATTCCTAACTGCTGAGATGTTGAGAAATGAGACTAAACAACCACCAGGGGAAATTATGGTGTTTGTGGATTTAGCTCTTGGCAATACTTATTTCATATGCTCAGTATATGCGTGCTCACTTGCTCAGGGGCACAAGAATTAATGCCCTCTTCATAGTAATCCTTGATATTAGCTTTTTAAATGACTGGTATAGCACATCCAGTCTTGAGTTAAAAATAACCTGAGTTCCTGGGGATGCCTGGGTGGCTCACTTGGTTAACCATCCGACTTTAGCTCAGGTCATGATCTTGCAGTTTGCAAGTTTGAGCCCTGTGTCAGGCTCTGTGCTGTCATCTTGGAGCCTGGAGCTCACTTCAGATTCTGTGTGTGTCTCTCTCTGTGCCCCTTCCCTGCTCGTTCTCTGTCTGTCTGTCTCTCTCAAAAATAAATGCACATTAAAAAAAAAATTTTTTTTTAAGTAACCGGAGTTCCTTTTACCTCTTTCCTTCCTGGGTCTGAACATGTTGAGGAGTAAAACAGTTAAGAGATTAAAATCGGTTTTGGGGCGCCTCGGTGGCTCAGTCAGTTAAACCTCTAACTTCAGCTCAGGTCATGATCTCACAGTTCGTGGGTTTGAGCCCCGTGTCAGGTTCTGTGCAGACAGCTCAGAGCCTGGAGCCTGCTTCGGATTCTGTGTCTCCCTCTCTCTCTCTGACCCTCCCCTGCTCACACTGTCTCTGTCTCTCCTGAAAGTAAATAAACATTATTTTTTTTTTATTTTTAAATGTTTTATTCTTGTATAAATGCTAAGAAAGAAAACTCTTGGTGTGGAAGCCAAATGGGCCATTTACTTGAGCCTGAACCCCAGGGTAGGCCGATTTATCAAAGGAGACGTAGGCACCCAAAGCCTACAGAAGAGCTTGCTCCTGGAGAAGCATCCAAAATATTCCCTTTCTGAGGATAACTCTTCCCAATGTGAAGGGTTGAACTGACTCAAGAATGTCTAATTATATTCACCAAATTTACCAATCAGAAATATTTTCCACCTCTTCAGTGGCAATGCAAGTGAACAGAGATATACTTGGGAGATCACTTATGGAAACTGGAAGGCAAAAAAAAAAAAAGGCTTTCTCCTTACTTCCACCCTGCTTTTGCAATTAGAAAAATGTCTTGGTTGGTCTCTAGTTTAAAGATATGTAAGTCAAATGGCTTAGCAAGAATAAACTAGATCCATTTTTATCCTAAAATTTCCACATTGTTTGATGATCTTAACTTGTAGACTGAGATGCTCACTTTGGATGCCCATCATTGTTGAAAAGACAACAGCCAATTCTAGAATTTTCCTGAAGCTTGAAATGCAACCAATAGACTTGACCTCATCTTGTTTTCAAGTAATTAGAGGAGGAATTCCACTACTTAGTTGGAAAAACAGAAACCAAAAAACAAACAAACAAAAAACATCTAGCCAGATTTCTTTTCAAGTGGCATTCTTCTAGTTTCAATTATTGCTGACCTAGACAAAGACACTGTTAGTCATCTGAGTCGGTGACCATAGATTCAAGTATTTTTGTCCTTATCACAGCATGAGTTAAGAAATAACACGCTCTTGAGTACATTCTCAGCCAGATGCAAGATTTATCTACAAATATTGGTCAAGTGGCAAGAAGAGGGTGCTATAAGGGTGGATAGTCAAAAGCTGTCACACTTTGGGAATAGCAAACTTTTTTTGGTTATGAATAATACAATTCTTATTTAGTTATGTATGTGGGCTTTGGATTATTTTTCCTTTCAAAAACATATACTAGGAAGAATAAAAATAGGATTTGAAGAAAAAGAATTGATAAAACACTTAATTTGGACTGTTTCCCTAGTAGTCAGTCAGGCTCTCACAAGGACAGATGTAGACTGACCATGCTATTGTGATGAAAGCCTGGGTATGGGATTGTGACAATAAAAGGAAATCTCTTTTAGAATGGAGTTGAGAGGCCAGCAGGGGGAGCTCTCACCCCCTACCACTCCTTATCAAATGCACTCCCAAGAGGAAGAGAGATCTTGTATGTGGATAATACCCCAGCAGGAGGAAAGAAGCTTCCTACCCTGGCAACAGCCTAGCCAAGACAGTCACAATTTGGCCAATGAAAATCCACTATACTTCAAACTCCTAGTTTACTCCAATAACCTTTTTATTTTTAACTGCCTTCTCAATGTCCCCCTTCCCTCTATAAAAGAGCGTTCCTCTCCTTTGTTCTGTGGAGTTGCCTATGGCTTTGGTGCAGCTTGCTTGTCCAAGACTGCCATTCTTTGCTACTCCTGAATAAACCCATTTTTGCTGGTAAAATAACTGGAAGTTTTATTTTTATAGTCAACAGGATTTACATTCCCATGTCCCAAAGCACACATGTTCACAATTTTTCATTATCTTATTGATAACTTTTGATGTTGCTTCTGCCTTCTTTTACTACTGACCTTCTAATTGTTTACCTTCCAATAGATGCATTGGTAAACACTACAGACTGAAAAACCAGAAGATACGGAGTCTCCCATCACGTTTGTGGTGATAGGAGTTTTGGGTCACCTAAAGCTAGCATGTATCTTTAATGAATGACTTGGTGCTTCTTAATCAATGTGGTGGCAAAAAAAAAAAAAAAAAAAAAAAGAGCTGAGTATTAAGTGGAATATTATCATGGCCCATGTTATGTGGGTGGCAGCAAGTCCAACATGGACAATTTTTCTGTTGGTCTGTCTGTCAGAATATGCCAACCAGGGTGCGTTCCTGGTCATTACATGACAGGTTTGCTTAGAAGCACAGTTTTACATATGTATAAAATATGTATGAATATTTATGAGTATATAGAGTTTTGTACCTATATGAATTAGTATAAATCAAGTGTATGAATAAATCAGTGTATGAATGGCATCCAAAATACATGACATCTTTGCTTTTTTTCCAAGAAAAACATTAGAATGTGGACAAACAAAAAGCTACATCTTTTGTTTCCATAAAACATTCCCTCAAGGAATGTGCCGTATTATAAAACTTCATTTATTCTTCAAATTAATTTATAAATTAAGCACAATTCTCAACTACATCCTAATATTGTTATTTTGTAACTTGGAAAAATTATTACAAACTTGCCTGAAAAATTAAACAAATAAGAATAATTAGGAATTTTTGAAGAATAGAAACAATGTGCAAGGATTTGCCTTGATTTTCTAATTGATTTCCCCTGGGGCCTTCAGATATAATATACATTTACAACTAAAAAAAAAAAATAGTTTGGTACCAAAAGAGAACAGAACCTAGAAAGGAGATGTAACAAAATGGTAACAATGGTTATTTCTGGATAGTAGGTTTATGAGTCATTTCTTTTTCTTTTATTTAGTTTTTTTTTTTTGCAGTATTTCTGCAATTAAAATATTTTATTTAGTACAAACTATAAATTTTTAAAAAAATAGACCAATGAAATAAAATTATTTCAATAGCAATGAAAAGTTCTAATAAATTACTGTAAGATTATAAACTGTTTTGTAAATTAAGTCAACATAATTTTTGAGTGTCTGCTATGTTCTAGACACGTAGTTAACTCTCTAGCTTCTTATTCTTAAATATGAGATCAATATTCCTCCAGTTTCTACATGCTTGAGTCAGGTTTTGAAAATACCCGCTGAGAATGGTTTACAGTGTTCTGGCAGCAGAGGGACCATTCGTTCCTTTCAGCTCCAGTTGTATGGCTCCATGTTAAATCAATCAACAAGGGTAATATTCTCTGCTCAAGTTTCCTTAACACTATTCTGTTCGATATTGTGATGCTTGTGGGTAATTGCCCAAGTGTGAAGTTAAGTTGGAGGACTCATTACTGTGACTAGAAGAAATGAAGTTTAATCGTCACAAATTCACAGGTAACTTGGTTTTCTTTTGGGCCTCTCAATCCCATCTAGGTTGTTTATTTTATCTGGGACTGCTACAACAAAATTTTTCTACTCTTCGTGTATGAAAGTTGAAATTTGTACATAGGATTGTAGAGTGAAGCCTTGTATAGTGAAGGGGCTACAGCAAGAGGACTCAGTTGAGTGCAGCATGAGTCCTAGCTCTCTCAAAACTCTGCAGTATGTATTAGGTAACCTTGACCCATTCAGAGCACCTTGCTGCGTTCAGATTTCAACGGGCCTTTCTTTTCCCCTACAAAATAATCCCAGTGTCCTTTACAACTGAAGCAGAGCTGGGAAAGCAGATGGACCCATTCAGATCTTAAGGATATGAACAAGGAAACCAGTACCTTCCATATGGCCACCAGACTCAATGCTCTCATTTAAACACTGTCAAACCAGCTTATTCAGGGCCACCTTTCAGAATTCAGAGACTGTGGAATAAAAGATCAAAATATAGCATGTTCATTTCATGGGCTGTTCATAAGCATCACTGTAGAGATATGAAAGGAAGAATCAAATATAAATGCAATGGAGTGTGAGTCTTGCCATATGCTGCTTTTATGCACAGCAGGGTGCTGTTTCCCAGCTTGGAGTGCAGAGGCTCCATGATCCCCCGTTCTCAGGGCTGATTACTCTCTCAGTAAATTCACCAATTTAGCCTCTCCATGGGGTGGCATATAAGTCAGGGTTTGGTTAGTAATACAGAAACCAGTCTAGGTCTTTTAGAGAGAGGGAATTTAACTCAAGGTTACTATAAATACAACAGACCTAATAAACCATACTGAAGATGGGATAAAACTGTAGACTATCAATTGTCAAGAAGTTGCCACTTACCCTAGAGCGAGGGACAATAAGGTTATCTGATAATCGAAGTCTGAAGGTAATCTGACTATAGGTAGGGGAGATGGAGATGTAGTCAATACCAAAACAAATCACACGAAACAGAGGGTGAGGAGAAATACCCTGGCTTCTCCCTTTCCCAAGCCCTTTAATCTCACACCACTGCCTTCCATTACATAATTAAATCTACTGAGAAATTAGAAGTGTAAGGGGGCTTGGAAACATAGTTTCTTGTAACACAGACCTGAGCAGGTGAAGGGAGGGATAAAAAGAAGAGCATATTGGCACAATGTATAAAATAAGTGAGCAATTTCTTGGTGGAAATTTAGAGAATGCCACTGTGGAAAACAAAATAATGGTCCCCCAAAGATGTCTGTGTCCTCTTCCCCAGAACCTGTAAACTTGTCACCTTAAATGGCAAAAGATACTTTGCAGATGTGATTAAGTTAAGGATCTTGAGATGGAGAGATTATCCTGGATCATTCAGGTGGGCTCAATGGAATCACAAGTACCCTTGTAAGAGGAAGGCAGGAGATTTGAGTCAGAGAGGAGATTTCAGGATGCAAAGATTGGAGTGATAGGGTTTAAAGACCGAGGAAGGAGCCAGTCAAAGGGATGTAGAAACTAGAAAAAGACAAGAAAGCATATTTTTCCCTAGAATCTCTTGAAGGAATGTAGCTCTGCTGACACCTTGGTTTTAGCTCATAAGACCCATTTAAGAATTTGTGTTGTTTTAAAGCCACACACTGTGTGGTAGCAACAACAGGAAAACAGTAGCTTTAGTAATAATATAAAAGTTATTTTAAAAATCTTAGAAATCAAAGGCAAAGAAAAAGTATGTTTGAAATCTAAGGGAAAGATACACATTAACCAAATGAGAGTTTGCCCATTCTATCCATGATAGATACACTCTTTCCAAGATCATTGATTTCCCATTCTAGCCCCCAGTTGTGCATCCTTAACAGAGTTTGATCACAAACTCCCCTTTCACCTATTTCCATTCCCCAGTAGGTATCGATGAGGGATGAAGGGCCACTCAGCCCTGGCTATTTCATAAGTGAGTAGTGAAGTCAAGTATTAATTGACCTGACCTTTGTCCTTCTTTCACCCTGTAATTGAAGTGCATTTATCCTTTCTCCTCCATCAATATAAAATAAAATAATTGCCCAATTAGCAAGAAATTATTTCAGGAATGACTAATTGCGTATCTATTAAGTCTGTACCTAACACTTTGCTCTGTCAACTGGAATAAAAAAATTAAATGTCAAAAAAAGATGTGAGAAGGACTTGCTTTAACAAGGTCAGCATTTCTGAAACAGGTTAAAGCAAGAGGAAAACAACATTCAGCTTTGTCAAGACTGGTGTGATAAATGGGAAGGGACAGGGGTTCAAATTGGACAACACAGGACTGGAGATGAACCAGAGGAGCATGACTGCCTTTCACTCCCTGGCACTGCTTGGCAACCATGTCCACGTGGTAAAGATGTGAGGCAGCTGCTGTCTCAAGTTTGGGGAGTGTCAGGGGTCTCAGCTCCCTCCTCCAGTTCTGATGACTGTGATCACAACTGACAGAACCTGGCGTTTATGCCCTCAGCTTCAGCACTGTGATTAGGTGTGGAAAGTGGAAACGCTGAGCTCTCATTTCCTGCTTGCTGCCTTTGGGAGGAGGGCAGTGCCTAGACTTCCCTGTCGTAAAAAAAAAAAAAAAAAAAAAAAAAAAAAAGGGAAATTGAGTTCTTCGGTTTTCTTACTGATGTTAAAGAGAGCAGGGCTTTTTATTCTTTTTTTTTTTTTAATTTTATTACTTTATTTAAGGGTTAAGGGGACTTTATCTTCTTTAAAATTTTAAAGGGCAAAGTTCCTCTCTGACCCCTTCTCTCCATCCTTACATCTTTGTATTGTGTGTCCGCCACCAGACCTCTCCACAATAAGAAAACCCTTCGTCTTGTGTTTCTGTGGATTGATTTTGCCTTCTCATTCTGTCATGGTTTTAAGGTTCTGACCTCCAATCTCATGTCATTGTTGATCCTGTAAGCTTCAATGTGAATGAGATTTAGCTTGCTTTTCTGGAGGTTTGATAGGAAAAACATATGTGGAGATGGGAACATGTGTGGGAACAAGAATATTAGATGTAAGGAAAAGGCTTAGTTTTTAAATCTTGGGCCCACAGCTGGAAATTTACTTCAACCTCAGGTTCCTCATCTACATAATAGAGATAACAATGTTTACATTTAATTCATAAAGTTGTTCTGTGGAATAAATGCTTATTTGCATGGAAAGTGCTTTAAATTTTCCTGGCATATAATAAATTCTTCATAATTTCAGTTATGTTCAATATTCTTATTGTTAAAGAGCAAAAAACAATCAGAATGGAGATGTGTTGGATTCTTTTTTAGATTTTTAAAATGTTTATTTATTTATTTTTCAGAGAGTGAGTGAGGAAGGGGCAGAAAGAGAAAGAGAGATAATCTCAAGCAGGCTCCACACTGTTGATGCAGAGCTCCATTCAGGGCTTGAACCCTTGAACCATGAGATCAAGATCTGAATTGAAATCAAGAGTTGGACACTTACCTGACCAAGCCACCCAGGCACCCCCCCCCCCACTATTTTTAGATGAAAAAAATGTTTATTTATTTTTGGGATGGGGTGGGTGGGCATGTTTTTATTTTACAAATTGATGACAGGTGTCTTATGTTCCTTTGCCACAATCTCTGTTCTTTATCTTTTTTTTTATAAAATTTTTTTTAATGTTTTATTTTTGACAGAGAGAGACAGAACATGAGCAGGGGAGGGGCAGAGAGAGAGGAAGACACAGAATCCGAAGCAGGCTCCAGGCTCTGAGCTGCCAGCACAGTGCTCGAACTCACAGACCGTGAGATCATGACCTGAGCCAAAGTCGGAAGCTCAACTGACTGAGCTACCTAGGCGCCCCTCTGTTCATTATCTTTAATCAGCCACTGGTCAGGGCTCAGGGCTGTTTGATTAGTCTGGATGTAACTCAGGAAAAAACAAACAAACAAACAAACAAACAAACAAATAAAAACCTCTTGATTAAGTTAGTCATGCTACTTTTGTACACTATTTTCTAGATTTGTTGGAATACTAGTCTACTGCTACTACTACTTATTTATTAATTAGTACTTATTATGATCTTTGTAGAAGAAAACTTGTATTAAATGTACACTAGGAAAGAAATTAAGGACAAATACGATTGCATAAGGAAGAGAGCGTAGCACAAAACATTTTCCCGTATGTATTCAAGAATGTTGGATGCTCTATTCATTCAATAGAGCACTTAGGAAATGTTTCATAGTATTTCTTGACTTAGAAATATACAGCCACAGGAACATAACAAAGACTTTGAGATCCCCCCCCCCCAAAAAAAAAAAAAACATTAACCTTTTTGGTGCAGTGTTTTCTCAGGAAGCAGAGATGGCTTGGAATGGGTGTATGAGACTATAAGTCTAGCCAGTACCTACTATCCCACCATCCAGGTATATGACTGCACAAATTATTTCCACATGGGGCTTCAGTTTTCTTTTTTATAAAATATTCTAGCATTTTTTGACTTCAGAAAAACATTAAGTCTGGGCGATATAAACCTAAACATTATATTTTAAAGTCTTTACTTAAAAACTCCAGGGAAATGGTTAAGGATTTCATTTTATTAACAAACATAGCAAGCCAAGTTGCGCTAAATATTTTTTTTTCCTTTTCAGTTGTCCAATGGTGTTATTGAATTGCAACGTTAACTGCTTATTTTTGAATCACTTAGATGCTCAATGACAGTGATTTCCCTTCAGCTCTTCCATAACTCTTTCCCCAGGAAGAAGTCTCTTAATATCAACTCTAATCTAGATGACCTTGGGTATGATGATACATACATTTGTAGAAATAACATCAAAGATACAATCCATGAAAGAAATAATTTCTAAGCTAGACTCCATTAAAATGAAAAACTTCTGCTCTGTGAAAGACAAAGTCAAGAGAATTAGAAGATAAGCCACAGACTTGGAGAAAACATTCACAAAAGAAATAGCTGATACAAGACTGCTATCCAAAAAAAAAAAAAAAAAAAAAAAAAGAGAGAGAGAGAGAGAGAGACTTAAAATTCAACAGTAAGAAAATAACCCAATTTAACAATGAGCCAAAGACCTTAGCAGACACATCACCATAGTTAGAAGATATATAGAAGATAAATAGCATATGGGAAGATGTTCCATATCATAGGTCATCAGAAAAATGGAAATTAAAACAATAATGAGATACCACTACACTTGTTAGAATGGCCCAAATTTGGAACACCAAGTGCTGGAAAGGATGTGGAGAAACAGGAACTCTCACACATTGCTGTTGGAAATGCAAAATTGGTATAGCCATTTTGGAAGACAATTGGGAAGTTTCTTACAAAATTAAACATATTCTTATCGCAGGATCCAGCAATCATACTCCTGGGCATTTACCTAATGGAGTTGAAAACTTATGTCCACACAAAAACCTGTTTGGATGTTTATGGTGAGTGGATAAAAAAAAAAATGTAGTATATCCAGATAATGGGATGCTATGCAGCACTAAAACAAAATGAACAAGTCATGAGAAGACACAGAGGAATCCTAAATGCATTTTAAACAAAATATTCTAATCTTAAAATGCTACATAATATATGATTACAACTATATAACATTCTGGAAAAGGCAAAAGTATGGAGACAATAAAAGATCAATGGCTGTTGGGGTTGGGCAGGGAGAGACAAATAGGCAGTGCACAGAGGATTTTTAGGAGGTGAAAATACTCTGTATGTTATTAAAATGATGGATATATATCATTGTACGTTTTTTTCAAACCCACAGAATCTATAATACCAAGAGTGAATCATACAGGGTTTGGGTAATTTTGACATGTCAATGTAGATTCATCCTTGGTAAAAAAATGTACCACTCTGGTGAGTGATACATTGATAATGGGGGAGGCTATGCAAATGTAGGGGTATGGAGTATGTGAGAAATTTCTGTACCTCCTCAGTTTTGCTGTAAACCCAAAGGTGCTCTAAAAAAAGTAGTCTTAAAGACTAAAAATGAAAAGAAAAAAATCAGCCCTGTATATTAGAGAGAATACCAATTGAGTTAGAATTGACTGTACTGAATATGGGTGTTTTTCTTGGGGGGGGGGTGTTATTTCCTTGTTATATCTTTCCATTTCTTAGTTACATTATACAAGTTCCCCCATCAGTCCATACTCTCAGTCACTTTGGGGCTTTAAAAACCTTGCTTCTGGGCGCCTGGGTGGCTCAGTCAGTTAAGCAATTGATCTTGGCTCAAGTCATGATTTGTGAGAAAGTTTGTGAGAAGAGCAGGCATCAAGCTCTGTGCTGACAGCTCAGAGCCTGGAACCTGCTTCAGATTCTGTCTCCCTCTCTCTCTGCCCTTCCTCCTTTCACGCTCTGTCTATCAAAAATAAACAAACATTAAAAAAAATATTTAAAAAAACACTTGCTTCCATCTCCCTAGAGCCTACTCACCTTCCTAAATTCCCACCTATCTACTCATCTTTCTAGTCCCAGGTTAAAAATCACGTCCTCATAAATTTATCATGGTTGCCCTTCTCTTCATCTCCTGCCTCTCCATATGTTGCCTTATTTCTCCATTTCTGATGGACTCTATCATCCACTATACTTCTTTCTGTTCTTTTACTATCAGAACAATTCCCTGAAAGACTGTGAATTTGTTTTTACCTAAACAGAGAGGGCTTATTAAGTAATTGCAAACTGTTAACAATTCTTGTCTTGACATTACAAATGCTACAAGAGACCTAGGTCTATGGATGGAGAATTGAAATCAAAGCTTTTCAGAGAAGGTTCCAGCATTATAAATATAGCTGCCATTAAAAATCATCAAAGCTGCATAGAGAAAAAATCATGCTTCAGAGGAAACTATGCATTGTTAAAAACATACCCTTCCAGGCTCTCTGAATTTAGTCTTTCATTGTCATTGAGTTATTTTATGACTCTGTGTATTGCAGCTGATAACAATACAAAATAATTCTGTCTACAGATACATAGATTCAGTCAATTGACTTCTTTCCCTCACTGTGGAAGAAGCCAGTTTGCCTCCATTTGTACTCATTTTAATGTTGTGGATCTTATATAAATATGTCTGTTGAACTGGTTTTAAGATCTTGCAATATTAACAATAAGTTATATAAAATCTTTTATAATTGGAGGGATAAAAAGTATCTGAATTGCCTCTAGCTGACATTCTCACATTACTAGTTCCTTTGGTGTAAAGCTATCTATGATGGTCATATAAACTCGATAGTGCATTGTAGGGTCAGCAGCCCTTCTATAAACACAGCTTCCTTCCTCTCCAGACTCCTCCCTAGACTCTGTTACTTCCCTTGGATCTTCTGTATGAGTTTTAATTTTCCTCGAGAGCACCCCAAAGTCTTGGTTCCTATGTTTGCCCTCTCATGAATTCCTGGCTACTTCCTCTCCACAAAGACAAGTGCTATTGACCGCCTCAAATCTCAGCCCATGCTCCATCTCACCCATGAAAACTTTTACAAAAAAATTTTAATGTTTGTTTTTGAGAGATAGAGACAAGCATGAGCAGGGGAGAGGCAGAGAGAAAGGGAGACACAGAATCCAAAGCAGGCTCCAGGCTCTGAGCTGTCGGCACAGAGCCTGATGCGGGGCTCAAACTCATGGACCTCGAAATCATGACCTGAGCTGAAGTCAGATGCTCAGTGGACTGAGCCACCCAAGCATCCCACCCATGAAAACTTTTGACATAATACACGTTTCCTCTACTATCCAAAGGTAGAGCTTTTGGAAGCTTTTGGAAGCCAAAATAGCATAAAGTGAAGAAGCAATTACCATTAATTTATATAGAAAAATTTTTCAGCATTTCCAGACCCCCAGAATAACCTCTCTTAGGCTTTTCTGATAGTAACTTAGGATACATCTTTTTTTTTTTTTTTTGAAAAATTTACACTCTTTTCTTGTTTAAGTTTGTTCATTTATTTTGAGACACCGAGAGTGTGAGCTGGGGAGGGGCACAGAGAGAGAGTGAGAGAAGAATCTCAAGCAGGTTCTGCACTGTCAGCGCAGAGCCCCACATGGGGTTCAAACTCAGGAACCATGAGATCATGATTTGACCCAAAAGTGAGTCGACGTTCAACTGACTAAGCCACCCAGGTGCCCCAGGACACATCTTGCTAACATATGCACAAAATAAATTGAAATAAAGCACAGATGCTCACAGACTCAGTTCAAAGCTATGGCAGTTTGATGCTAAGATGCTGAGTATAGAACCAGCCCAAGGGACTTGGTGGTATGAGTCTTGCTGCTTAGGGTGTGCATTACCTCTATACAGAAAACAGGTAATAACTCAAGTCTTCTGTAAAAATGAAGTGGCATCATGTGAACTTTTTAAAAGCCAGGGATACTTGTACTTAAATAGGATGGCTCCCTTTCCCCCACTCATACAGCATGGAGGATCCATATCAACCATTTCAGGCTCATAATGCCTTGCAAGGAGGCCTAGTGTAGTAGAGCTAAATGGAAAATTAGAAATGTTCTAGTTCAAACCCCTCATTGTACAGTGGAGGACACTGCTATTTATTACTTTCACCTGCAGTTCCATATTTGGGGAGAACTTGACTTATGAATGACTTGTTCTTAGGAACTGAATCCCTGCTCCCTCAAAGGGACAATCCTTTTTTTCTTTTTTCTCTAGTTCTGAGCACCAGGGGAGTGATTGACCTTAGAGGTGTCATTCTTTATGCAAATGGAAAAAAGCTTCCTCTTATTCTTATGCAGATAGGAAGTGAATATGTCCCTGGATTCCAGCAGTTTATAACACACTCTCCCTACTCTGAGGAGAAGCCCTCTTTCCTCCTATTTTCCAGGGAAGTGCTAACACACTATAAACCTTTAATAAAGCTTATAGTTGTGAGAAATTTCAATTTAACATTCCTAATATATTTTCCTTAGCAACAATTTCTTTATGACAATTAGGTGTGGTTAAAATAATACAGAGGTGTTATATTATAGACATTTCATATTTGAATAGTTTTTTGGACTGAATTGATAATTGTCATTAATAACATAAATTGTTTGGTTTTTATTGGGAGAAGCCTCCTAGACACCAAATAAATGTCTCATAAGAATGTTGGAGACACAACGGTTTAACATGTTTCTGTTCTTTTAAAAAATTCCCTCTTTTTCAATTCTGTTCTATTTAATTCTCTAAATTGTTTAACTTGTGTCTTACTTCCTCAGCTAAATTTTAAGGTCCTCAAACACAGGGTTGGAAAGTCATCCTGTTGTAGGATTTTTTACCACAATACCCGTGATTCCTTGTCTCATCTCACTGCTTTGAAGAATGAAGAGGTGGGCACAAAATGAGCAGCAGGCAAAAGTTTATTAGAGGATAAGATCAGAAAGGAAGAATAGTATGAGAGCTCTCTTTATAGAGAGGGGGCATTTGGAAGTGAATTCCCCAGATTATTGGCAAGGGTCCTTGTTTTTATATGGTTCTGGCCACCTCCCCTTACATTCCCCCTTGCTCCTTTTCAGGTTCTACCCTTATTGGATGGATAACTAGGTGCTGGGTTGTCCATTCCTGGTTGGCTCATTTTCATTGTATGAAGGGTGGTCTATGGCCATATCATTCCTTGTGGGTCATACATTTTACTGGCTACTTATTTTTAGTCAGGTCTCTTGACAAATTCCTGAGGGAAGCCTGAGGGGGAGTAAGTGGGATCTGTTACATTCCTAAGGGGAACCCTAAGCCTGAGGGTGTTTGCTGCAGTCAGACACTGCCAGCATTGTTCCAAAACACTTATTTTTGAAGTAAAAAGTCAAAGGCTCCTCCTCCTACCCCATCTCTCAACCCTTTACCCAGAGGGATTTGTTGTTAAGTTCGATGTATATCCTTGTATACATTGTTTGTATATATAATCGGTTGAAAGAATTAAAGGACAAATTCCCAGAAATGGAAAAAACAAAAACAAAAACAAAATACTTGTTTTTCCCCACCTAGGTAAGTCAGGTCCTAACCTTTCCCTCTCTTCCTATTTTATCCTATCTTTTCCTATCATAATCTCAGTATCAGTCCATCCTGCTAGTGCTTCGAGCAGATCTTTATGGACAGTAGACACTGTGTAAGTAGTGTGAAAATCAAATCTATCTTTGACATCTAGGTGGGAGACCTGTTCAGGTTAATTAGTAGATCATAGAGACAAGGAGAAATTGCATTCAAGTAAAGCAGACTGGAAAAATGTTCTGAATTTAAGTATGAAAGGACCCAGGCAGGGCCAGAGGTTGGGGAAGGCAGGTGTAATTGGAAGTGATGTGTAGAGACTGGTTCCCAGGTAATCAGAAGGCCCTAGAGTTGACCATAGTAGATAGAAAAGCAGAAGTAAGGTCTGAGATGCAAAATATTTGGAAGGCAGAGATGGCAGGCTGGCAGGCTTTTACCTGCTTCAAAATTTACGTAAGAACTTATTTATGAACTTCTTGAGGGTTTGAATACATTTATTTTTCCTGTCAAACATGGTGGATCTAAAGAGACTAAATTTGATTAACATTTTATGACCATCAAAACACTTAGAGGGTTAATTTCTCTTTAGGAGATTAGTATTTAAATCCTCTGAATTGTTCATTACTTCCAGTTTTAAAGAGGTTCACTGGAGCCTGTGGTGGTAAAACTGTGGTAACAGTACTTCCTTATCTTTGACAGTGGATGTTCCATTGGAAAAGGAACTGATCCATTTCTGCATTAAATTTTTATGGGAGTTTATCTCCTTGCATATAGTTTTTACATTTTTTTAAATGTTCTTTTGACATAGTCACAACTGTATCTTACTGCTGTCAGAATGAATTGCTTCTGCAGATGTCCTTCAGGAGCACTTCACACACATACACACACACACACACGGACACAAGCACACACGGCTGCCCATGTCAGCTTGTGAAATAGGCATGTCTGGGTGTTTGCTAGATTATATTCTCCACTAGAGAAGGGGGTATTTTTCTTCACACTGTTGGTATCTACCACAGTTAAAACCATATTGTATGCTAAATCAATGGCAATAGGGAACTCAGGGCTTACTATCACCTACCTATGTACAAAGCAATATTTACTAAGGAGTGAATTGTCGCAGATCAAAAAACTAATTGGTGGCTGACCTAGAAGTAGTCTTCTTTTTCTTAGACCGAGGCTATTAATAATAATAAAATAATTACTTTTTTTGGGAATGTCAACATTATTACCACCAAACAATAGCTACTTGTATTGAGCCTCTACAGTATGATCAATTCATTTGAGTTATTTCTGTATATGATACATATATTTTATACATATATGGGGAATATATATATCAAATTAGTATATGCACATATATAAATATAGAAGTAAAATTTATGTAAATATATGTGTAAGTGTATACTAATTTAGTTTTTACAATAACTTTGTCAGCTTGACATTAATATTATCCTCATTTTATAAGTGCAGAAACTGGTCACAGAGAACTAACTTGCTCAAGGTTTTAATCAGAGCTGGGCTTAGTTCATATCTTATCTCTTTTGATTATCACAACAGGCTTCAGAAAAGGATGTTAAACTCCCTTTTGTAAATGAGGAACCATGGATGAGTGCAATTAAGTAAATCACTTAATGTCACCAATTAGCATGAGGTCAGGACTTGTTTGTTCTGGCTCTAAAACCAGTGTACTTAACCACATCTCAACAGACCCAAAAAAGCTGCTGGGAAATGCATCAGCCATCCTTAATATTGACTTATTGTGGACACAGGTACTCGGATAACGTATATTCTGGAATAAAAATCAGGACAAATGACCTGAAATAATTCACATAAACCTGTGAAAAACTGAGGATCCTGTTGGCATATTCAGGACCTCTTTTGGTCATGTTTGCTAAGCATTTCTTCACTGGGCTGGTTTTGTAGAAATGGGGTGCAGAGTTCGCTAGAAGGCCAAATGTCACTTCTAATTAATAACTTAAAATAGATTTCACAGCTATTTCCTGCCGACAGACAGTTCCTCCCTTGTGAACTCCTACACTCCTGGCCTGGGAAAAAAGAGACTCATGATGAGTGTGAGCTTCTAACAGGTGAACCTTGTTGCAAGTAAACATTCCATCACTTATAACACAGCAGAAATGCTGATTGCAAATAGTAAAGATACATAATTTCTACAATGATTATGTCTATGGCCTCTGGTTTAATACAAAAGTTAGGTACATTTGTCTTGCAGCTAAATTAAAAAAAATAAATAAAATATGTCTATTCTCATCAAAACAAAGGCTTAAGTCAGCTAAATATGACCAAATATTATGTTGACTTAAAATAACTAGATAATTGAGAGCCAAAAAAGTATTTGAAAGGTACTTGAATGATCTAGTTAACAACTTCAATTTTCCATTTCTCTTTTCTCATGTAGACATGATTCCACTATATAAGTTTACTGACCATAATAAATGGAATCCTATTTAACTTTTTTCTCTTTTAATAAAAAGCATCAGACTAGGAATTTCAATTTTTATCTGCCACTTTAGTTTGCCTGCTTTTATAGCAAACAGAAGAGCATTAACTCCTAGGGATTTAGTAGTAAGATTAAAATAAGGAGAAATGAATACAAAGATCATTCAGACCAAAGCCCTGTCTGCAGGCAGCTCCACATATAAACCATCCCAGGAAATGAGTATTTCTGTATTATCTTTAATAACCTCTAGAGAAGGAGACTTTGTCACCTTTTTAAAATAGCTTTGCACAGCATTTGGCTAAAATGATACATTAAAAGCCCCAAGTTTTAATGCTGCAGAATTTGAAAACATGTCTGTAAAGCCAGAGCTGAAATTAATGTGAGGCATCTTGAGCCCTATTGTGTAGAACCCCCTCCTACCACTGAAGCCATCACTTGCTGATAGCTTGCCTAAAAGGGGTTCAGAGATAGCTTCAGAACTGCTATGCAACTGACAGGGATTTAACTTTGTTGGCAAATTTTCATTTCTTAAATTGGATGGTGGATACAGATATTCCTTGTATTATTCCTAAAGAATTTTTGCATGTTTTAAATATTGAAAATTTTATAAAGCCTTCTCCCCTTTCCCCCAATGATGATTCTGGCTCCCTGTGATGTTCTGGAGTTTTCCTAAAGTCTGACCACTCCTGTTCTCCATGAGGCATATTTCCAGCACTCTTCAAAGTTCAATTCAATATTCTTCAACAAAAAAATCAAGGTCTTTCAGAGCCTAATCTACTTAGGTGAGCTAACAGATACAAAGCTCTTGATAGAGCACTTGGCACATAGTAGGACATTAGGACATGTTGGTTTCTTTATTTCCTCCTTTCCCTTTTCATGCCCCACTCCCCCCCCCCCCAATACTCTTTGTTCCCAGATATATTTACTGTATCAATGCTTCATTGACAGTAGGTTATGGTGGATGCGTCTGTTTGGCTTTCTTCCCCCATCCTCTCCTACCCCCAACTGCAAATAATGAACTTTTTTTAATGTTTATTTATTTTTGAGAGAAAGAGAGAGAGAGAGAGAGAGAGAGAGAGAGAGAGAATGTGAGTAGGGGAAGAGCAGAGAGAGAGAGAGAGAGAGAGAGAGAGAATCCCAAGCAGGCTCCATGCTCAGCACAGAGCCCGACATGGGACTCAATCTCCTGAGTCTGGAGAATGACCTGAGCCGAATCAAGAATCAGATGCTTAACCCACTGAGCCACCCAGACATCCGGCAAACAGTGAACTTTTGAGAGTAGGGATGGTGCTTTCCATCTGTGTAATTCCAGCACCTGGCATAGTGCATGATTTACACTTGCCCGAATAGAAAAATGAAAACATGAATGAGGACCAGACCTGAAGCAAACTGTGAAAGTTCTTCATTAGGGGCAAGGACTTGATGTGGGTTGGGGGGGAGGGAGGAAGGAGTGATAGATAATTTTAACACATTAACTACTTGTTTAGGGGATAGAAGTTAGCTAGGTAGTTTATATAGGTCATATCATTAATCTCCCCACAAGTCTAGTGAAGTAGATAGTACTACTATTTCCATCTTTCAGATTGGATAATGGAGGTCAGAAAGGGTAATTACCTTGTACACAATCATACAATAATTTGTAGAACTGGAATGTTCACCCAGATCCAGCATCATGTTTTCCTCTATATTACATTATTTCTTGGTGTATCATGAGAACCTTTGATAGAATGTAGAGAAGCCTCTTTTGGCTCCTTACTCAAGACAACCTAAATAACTTTGGCAATAATTAGGAACAGTTGAGACAACATGTCACCCCAGCAACTACAATACCCATCTATTGAGCACAATACTATGAAATGGTGCATCTCCCTGCCTCTCAGTCCAGTAGTGAATCCCAAAGATGGAGAAGATGAGGCAATGTGAATCTGACTTATTTTCATTGCAGTATCCCCGAGAATAGGAGAAATGATAGATATGCTCAGAACATAGACATACTCAAGCATGCAGTCTTGAAAATATGCATTTATAGAATAAAACACCTTCCTTTTGTTCTCTTTCTTTATAGCATTCACATTCATGCCTGGCATCATTTTAATTTTTCAGATTGGCCTACTCAATGGCTATATTTAATCTAGTTTATCTACTTCTTTTTTAGGTCTAAATCAGGAACCTACTAATAATAGCCTGCAAGCTTAGAATGATTTTTTGCCTTTTAAATGGTTGGGGAAAAAAATCTAAAGAAAAATATTTTATGGCACAACCAAATTACATGAAATTAAAATTTCAGTGTCCATGATTAGTTTTATAGGAACACAGCCATGCCCATTTATTTGTGTATTGCATGTAGCTGTCTCTGTGCTTCAGTGGCAGAGATTAGGAGTTGCAACAGAGACCTTATGGTGGGTCAGAGGCAAAGGACAAAGGATTTTATTAGTCACAGCAAAAGCAGTAGCTAGAGATTAATGTAGGTTTGTACACGTTTGGGCAGCTTCACTACACCTTCTATGGGGGTCACACAAAGATCTTAAGCATGCATGCACCTGCCGTGAGCTGTGTTGCAGGAAAGCTTGAGGGATTCACCACGTTTATAGTACATGAAAGTAAGCCCGCTATTTGTCCAAGGGGAGACATTACCTCATCCTTCAAGTTTCCTCACTCTAAACACAACCCTGAGAAATGGTCCAGATAAAGAGTTGCCAAGGTTTGCATTCTTACTGTACCCAGTGTGAACATGCAAAGATGATCAGGGCTCCTGGAAGATTGCTTCTCCCCACAAGAGACTGCACAATTTCTGGGCATTTCAGATTTTCATGTGCAATGGCTCATCTTAAACACTCTTTTAATTGATAATGCTCATTAACCCATGTGTCACCCATGTCCTCATTATGGTGGTTTATTCTTAGTCTCATGTTCTGTGAGTGTGTCAAATCAGCAGACAATTCATATTTTTCTAATGTGTTCCTATGATTAAAAATTCTTCATCAATTAGAAAACAAAAATCCAACAGTGTATTATTATTTCTATTCAAAATAGAATACCTCTTAAAGAAATACTGCTCCAGTATGCTCTGAAGAATATGTTTGTTACAATTCATTTTTTGTCAGAATGATTTATATTGACTTTATCAATCTTATTTACAACTTCTGTTTCATACATATTCCATTATTTTTACCTGATTTTTTTCTCAGTTAAAAAAATTGATGGAAACATGACAAAAGAGAGTACTCATCTTAGTTTGGTGTGTCCTAGAAGCAGATCTGAAATAAGGATTTCAGTGTAAGTAGTTTAATTTGGGCACCAATTCCTGGAAGTATCAGTAAGAAGTGGAGAAAAGCCATAGGGAAGAAAAGAAAGAGAATGAAAGGCAATGCTATCAAGCAAGTAACCATTGTGGGTTACTGAGCTTAAACCAGTTTGAAAACCTGGGGACCCAGTATAAGTAGGTGCTTCAGATGTATCCAATCTGAGTGATTAAGTGTGTGGGAGCTGAAGGACTGATATGTCAGCATCCTCAGTCATTTTGAGATTAGTTACCCCAGACTAATATTGATATTCTTTGGCTACCAATAAAAGATCCCAGGGGAAAAAAAGCAAATAATGGCAGTTGGACATCAGCTTTAGGCACTACAATATGAAGACCCGGGGGTACATGGATGGGGTCCCACAGCATCTGCTACAATACCTTTAAAATGTTTCTAATTTATTGTTTTGTTAAAACATTTCATAATGTTTTTCATAATGCATTTTCATGATGCAGTAATATTCTGAAATTTCTCTTAACAATATCCTAAAGATTCCATCCTGCTCCCATTTTACTGTACAAGACAGTGAGTAGAATGGGGGTGTGAAATCAAAGTGGGAGGACAGGGGCCTTAGCCAAACCTAGTTAAAATCTCATACAAGTTTTACCCAAGTGTATGACCATGTGGATACATTGCTTGGAGCCCTTAAATCTACCCTTAAAGGACTGACAATCTTTAAAACACTCCTGTAATGAAGACTTTGAAGCACTTTTACATATGTAAACTGAGTTTCTCTAAATTGCCCCACCTGCTGAGAATACCCTTTGCCTTAACTCCATGCTGTGAATTCAGGATGTTCAGTTTCCTCTCTGGGTATAAGCCTCCCAGACTCAGCGAATGTGCACGCGTCTATGCTGGTGGAAACCCTACAAGGTTCTAGTCTCCTACAGACTCAAGTCCTCTCCATGCTGCTGAAGTCTCTCCATAAATATTTGCCACTAAGGTAGCACTACTGATACAAACTTCTAGTGTCTTATAAATTTTACTGAAGTCTTGGCAGCAACAGATGCATTTACTAATGGAGAAAGAATGAAAAAAAATTAACTCAAGCCACAGTACTGGGCTGAATTGCTACTAGAGTTCATTAGACAAAAAAATCTATCCTCACAGGGACTTCCTAAGGACTTGTTTTTCTGCTAAGGCCCTTGTAGCATATTATCCATCTAATTCTCTTTAGTCTCTGCTTTTATATCTTCTTTCACCTTTGGATATAAAGTGAGAAAAGAGAAAAAAATGATAAAAAAATAAATTTAAAAAAAAAGGAAAAAGAAAGTAGAAAAACAAAATCTCCTTTCTCTAGGTCCCACTGAAGAAAGGTAATTAATGGCTTACCCTCTCCCAAGTAAAGGCAACATGTTATGTTTTATGCAGCATTAATCAGGCCTCTCTCTTCTAGTCCAGGCTCTAGACCTTACCTCTGGGTAACCAAATAACCTGGATCCTCAAGTAAGAGAAGAATTACACCTCCCCACAAGTGAATTGTTTCTCTTGTTAGCAGAACTAGACAAAATTGGTATATTTTAAAATAGTCATTTTTCTTGTTTTGGATCCACCAAAAGTTTTGAAATCTTGGAGTAGAACTCTTCTGATCTCTCAGACTCACATGTGAATGTGACACAGAGACATGGCAGCCTGGTGAAAAAAAGGCAAGGATCATAATTTTACATTAGAGAATACAACTATGGGGATCAGAAAGTTTAGATGAGGTCAGCTACTTTACGAACCCTAGGGCCACTGGTACCATCTAATCAGCTGTGGGAAAGGGAGCACTATCTTGTGTGACAGAATATGAATAAGAAATCTAGCACTTCTGCAGTGGTGGACATGCTGAGTGTTTCTCTCAGATGGAAACTGGGGGTATATATGTGCAATATATCCATAATATGTCCAATGTATGGTTGGAAACCATATCAGAGAAAATGATATTACCCCAAGATTATTTCCAGTTTCTTAAGAAAACAAAAGGCAATTTTCTGAATGAGCCCTGGGCTACTTCATGTAAGGTGCCAAATGTTGATTTCTCAGGCCAGTGAAGAATAGGCTCAACTAAATAAATGCTTCATGTGGCAAGGGGAAGGAAGCAGACAAATCTGAATCTTGTAATTCCAAGTATCTTTAAAACAGCATTGAGGATGTCAACCATTAGTGCTTCCACTTTAATGGAAATAATAAGCTAAGGGCCATCACAGGAGCAGAAGGAAAAGTTTTAAAACATGTGAAGAAATCCATTCTCAGAAAAATAGCTTTAAGAATATATTTCCCATTTGTCTATAAAAATAGATCAAAGGAACAAAATTCTCTAGTGGTCTTTTGTCCTAGGGGGCATAAAAAAAAAGACCTATTTGTTACTCTGCTCCCTCATTAGGCATTGTGATGGGTCTCTGTTTTTGTTTTTCTTGAAATCGTATTAAAACTTTTGCTATCAAGTTTTCTGTATAGTTAATGCAAGTCTTCACAACTTAACTATAAGCAAACCAGGGGCATGGATCATTTCTAATGCTTCTAATAATTCATTTTTTGATCTAGGTATTTTGAGCAACTGAATACAAGGCAATATGAGAACTCAATGGTGAGACAGATTTTACAATATTCTAGACCCTAAAGATAAGGCAGTAAACAAATTGGACAATATCTCTGTTCAAATGATGTTTCCCTTCTAGTGTGATCAGAGAGAGACAGGCAATGGACAAAGAAATACTCAGAATAAAATTAGAGAATGATAAGTACTATGGGGAAGGTAAGAGAGGATAATAGTCTAAGAGAGTGCATGTGTGTGTAGGTGTTATTTTAGAAGAGTGGATCAGATAGGATCCTCTTAAAAGGGGAGATCAAAGTGCAGACTTGAACAATGGGGACAAGATAGTTACATGAAAATTTGGAAACAGAACATTCCAGGCTAAGTGTTCTGGCAAGAACAAAAATACTGCGTTTGGAAGGATCTTGACGATATCAAGGAACAGAAACAAGGCTGCTCTATCAATGGTAAGCCTGTTGGGGGTTGGTGGAGAAGGAGTAAGATGATAGAGGAAGTCATGTATGTGTAGTCTTCTGGGCTTGTAAGAGGTATAAGTCACCACTTAGGTCTGATGCCAGACTTCTTCTAAACCCTCTACCCTGCATCCTTAACTCTACCTGTCCATCATCTCAAACTCCTTTCTATTGAGAAATAAGGCAAGGAAACAAGGAGGGATACAATAAATGGGATGATCAAGTTGTTTGGTGTTGCTAACCCATATAAGGGCAATAGGAGCATTCTCCTGTTTGTATTATGTCCTTCCAGTTAAGAGCATACATAGATTAAGGAATCCTTTGGACTGGACTTGTGACTCAGGTCTTCCAATGCCGAATCCAATGATCTTTCTGCTGCACCTCTGGGAACAACATGGTATGTGTATTTAGATAAAATAGGAGAGCACAAAGGGACCTCTAAGGACCTTGGCATTGGTCCTAGAAGGATATCAATCTGAAATGGTAGTCTTTCTGAAAAATTTGGCTTGATAGGATCTAAAACCAGTTTAACTATATTCATGAGAGTGTATGAAGACAAAATCAGCCAGAGAACCAGTCTAAGTCCAAAAGAGATTAAGTAAAAAGTTAATAATCCATCATCCTCCTTTTCTGCCTCTCATGTGTTCACTTGGCACAAGCTGGTGTCCTCACATGGCCTTTGAAACAGAGAATGGAGGTATTCTTTTGAGTGTTTGGCTTCATTTGCATGTTTGAACTCTCAGCTAACACAATTTCAAGAGTGTGGGAAAATGAAGTTGCATTTCATTAAGAATAATGAAAAGGGCATTTGGAGTCAGAATCTCTATTGTGGTTTGAGGTAGTTGTGCAGCTTTTAATCATGGTAGCTGCCTTTCAGATCTGTGTATTCTCTGCAAAGTGAAAAAAAAAAAGAATCCATTCTTTCTAGGTATATTAGAATGTGAGATTTTTTTTGCCCTTTTCACAACTTTTTTTTAAAAAAAAAGTTTTTTTTTTATATTATTACTATAATAAAAAAGGAAGAAAAAAAGAAGAGCATTTCCTTTTCTTATCAGATTCACATTGTTACAATCCTCAAACCTTTTGCCAGTAGCCTTTCAAGGCACTTGCTTCTAATTCGATTTTTATTAATGTTTGGTAAAAATGAGAGTTGGAGGCTTATATCTTTTTATTACAAATATCCTTCAATTTAGGATATGCCCTGGGAACTTTGATGCTGCGGGTAGGAGATTGCTAAATAATCATCAAAATTGGATCCGACAAAACCATTTAGCAGTGTTCAGTCTACCAGGGCTCAGTGGTGCATTTTTTCCCCCTCAACAAGTTCTTTGTGTGTCTGGTCTGCTTTTCCTTGATGTGAGTAATTATGCTCCTGTAGCTAAGTTAGGGAGCTAATTTCAGCGAACAATTCATGACTGTATTTTTGCAGTACTGAAAGTTGCTTTTCGGAAGCAATTTGAAACACATGCTATGGGCGTCATGCAAACCACGTAAATGACTTAAAATTATATTTTGGACTCTAATTTCCATTGCTTTTAGAATCTGCTAAAGTCAGGAAGCATGAAGGAGAATCCATAGGCAAGTGAACTGTGGATTTACAGTTCCCCACAAAGTTTACCATATACTTGGGGTCTCTTACAATGTTTATTATTGCTACAACCACAGTGGCCCCCAAGATGTGTTCTTCTTTTTCCTGAAAACTATGCAAATATTTATACCAAGTCCATTTCTTGTTTTCTCTTAACAACTAGAGGAGGCTAAGATTTCACTAAAGGCTGAGGGAGATCACCAACAAGGAACAAAAGGAATAAAAAGGAAAATGCATGAAGCATAATGCTATCCAGCTCACCACATAAAGAACTCTGAATTTACCTGGAATTGTTAGGACCCCACTTTACCTGCTGTTTGCAGTAAAAGTATCCTCAAATGATAGCTTAGTCTTTCAATCCCTTTCTTTCAACCACACCCCTTTGAGGATCATTTTACATACACGCTCACTTTTTTTTTTTTTTTCACACTTCGGAAAATGCAGGTGTCAAAATGGATTTACCACTTTCTACTACCCACACTGTCTCCAACCCAAAACAATCCTTATTCTAGTACTCATCAAAATAGGAGGATACTTTCTAACCATAGGTGTGACCTATGTCTACTTACAGAGGAAAGGTAAGATATTATCTTCTTACATTTGGGGAAATGGGCTTTTCTTGGAAGACTGTTGGATGAGGTTGAGGTCCAGACTGTGGGGATAATTGATGCGAGCCTGTAAACTTTTTATGAAGATAGATGGATTATATATATGGAAAATTAAAAGTCAATTGTGTGGTCCCTGAGTGAATGTGTGTGTGTAGTTAATGTTGATGAGAGTGTGGTGGAATGAGGTAAATGGGAGTGTAGGGTATGTCTAACTTGAAGGGAAAAGGGAAAAGATAAGCCAAGGTCCAAGTAACAGTAACACAGGCAGAGAGGTCAGATTATGAAGGTTACTGTGAAAATATGATTTAGGCCAGTTGTTCCCAAGCTTGGGGACAGAGTTGTATCAGAATTCTCTGGAAGGCTTGTTCAAACACAGGTTGTTGCCCCCCATCTCAGAATCTCTGATTCAGGATTTCTGGAGTAGGGCCCAAGACTTTGCACATCTAACAAGATAATGCTGTTGCTGCTGGTCAGAGTACCATGCTTCAAGAACCACTGGTTTAAGCCACACTTCTATATATACTCTGTATGTAGTAGTGGCTCTCAGCAAAAATGTGATGAACTGTATTTGTGTCCATTTCTTCTAGCTGCCATATCTTATTCTTCCACCTAGATCTCTCCACTAACAGGAACCTACTTTTTCAGCTGTAGGTTTTGTTATTATCCATGATCCTCCTTATGGCTTAGAGAATAGTAATTTGCTGTTTACAGACAGTTTCACTAGAGTGCTCTGGGTTCTTAATATGTGTGGTATACTGCTTCCAGTCATACATTTTCTCAAATACTTTGGGAGAATACTTTTGATTATAAGCACATCAATAGATATATTCAAAATGAAAGATGTTCTTGAATGGAATTGGGCTGCTGGCCTCACATAACCCAGTAAATAAAAGGTAGAATGCTATAAGGTAGAAGCGAAGATATACTTGGAGGAGTTAGTTTGGGACAGCGCCCCCCGCCCCCACCCCCGCCACCTTCTTGGTCTTTCCCCATCCTCCCTGGTATCTGGCTTCATCTTCCACCTTCAAGTAATGTTGGTCTTGCTTGCATAGATTGACAGAGAGGGCTGTTTTGGCATTTAGTTCTGTTTGCACAAGGGTGGCCATTAAGAGCTTCCCTTATGGTCATTTTCTATTTATTTATACAAAGAGAACACACTTTATGTCTCCACAGTAATGCCCACCCATTTCCTTTCTACCTTATTCCTTCCTCTGAGGACCCTCTCTCTGAAGCATGATGGAGGCAGCCATGAAGTGCCTGCTCTGATCCCCTTCCAGAGAGAATCTGCTGTGAGCAGTATGGTTTGCTGAGAGCCCCTGGGGTTCAACCTCTAGATTTGCTTCAGCATTCATGCCTAGGCTGCCTCCAGCAATGTCTGAGTAAAGTTATTTCTGCCTCACAGGAAACTCTGACAGGCAACTGTCTAGGCCCATCTCTTGCCTGACTGAGACTTTCTCAAAACTGCTCTGTAGTCAAGCCTCTTCTTATTCAATCCTCTTGATTCCATCTCTCCCTTCACATGAGTTGAGATCTGGAACCACGTCTGAAGACTTTCCCTGCCTGTCCTTTCTGCTCTACCTTCATAGGCATTTCCCTAACAAATCCCTTGCATTCTATTTCTGTCTTGGTATCTTGGACCCAAACTGACACCATAAATGAACCCTGCCCTGCTGCCCAGAACCACACTCGAACTCCTTACCCAGGACAATGACCCTGTGCAGAACTTTCTTTCTCTTCCTACTCCACTCATTTCCTACAACGGCCAACCCCTAAATGGTGTTGCTCATTCATACCCACACAATGCAAGTTCTGACTCTAGACTAGGTCCCAACTCTTTCAGCGTGACAAAGCCAGCAATCCTGTCTATGCCAATGCAAGAAAGTCAAGAAAACTTCTCAGCAGATATGGGCAAAGAGAGCTCTGTGTCAGCAAATGCAGTCTGCAGTCCCAATCCTCAGACAGAGGTGGTGTGTACGCCCCTCTTCCCATACCTATGCTAATGGATGGCATGTGAAAACATGTGGAGACTTCTAGTTGTCAGGTTGATTGGGGAGTACAATGCTGCTTTGCATGCAGGGCCGTCAGACACCCAACATGTACAGCAATGTTCAGGGCAGTCCCATACATCAAAGACCTATCCTGTCCACAAAACCCAAAAATGTCCACCTTAAGAGCTCCTGTAGCTGGCCATTTAGCTTTACTAGATCTTGACTTTCTCATCTATAAAAATGGGAATATAAAAATACTTGCCCCTAACACAGAGCCTGATACATATCTCAATTAACACTACTTCCTTTCTTTTCCCTTCATTTCTCCTATTTCCCAGGTTGTTGTGAGGAGTACCTGTGAAACCACTGGGTAAATAAGAAGAGCTTCACCCATGTGTATCATAGATAAAATATGGATAGAGGCTATTTAGTATAATCTTATTTTAGTGAAAATTTCTTCAGATAAGCACAGAGTTCTGGCACTTTTCTTCCAACTAGAAACTTAACTTTTAAATACTCTTTTTAAAATAAGTCTTTTCATTTATGCACCATACTGTAGGTTCTTCCAGCCTTATCTGGACAAATTTTTGCATTTGCTGGATATCATAGTAGCTTCCTTTAGAGCCTAGCTTTGGAATTCAAAGGCATGCCAAGGCTGTTCTGATGGATGTATTGTAAACAAGAAAGGTTAATGTATTCATGTTCCTGTTTAATTGAAAATCCCCAAGGAACACATAATCTTTTGTAGGAGAAAGGGAGGGAAACAGAGGAAGCAGGAAGAGAAGCAGCAGGGTGAGGTGACTTAGTCCTTCTATTCTCCCCTGCACTCACCTTCTTCTATATGCTTAGCAATCTGCTCTTCATTATTTTCTTTCTCAGAATCACCTGGTGTGTCTTATGCCTCATATGGACACACACATACGTCGTGACCATCATCTTTTTTCAAACCTGATTAACTTCTACAGTATTAGGGTTATAGTGCCCTGAGTGGTGAAAATAAGGCTGTGTTTGAGCTAGGGTATCAAGAGAACACTCCTTGGAGTATACTGAATGCTCAGTAAATTTTGGAAGACCATAACTGAAATTCAGTGCACTTTTGGGGGATAATTTGTCTTTGCAAATTTCTTTATTCCCTTTGTTACTACCCTGTCAGTTATCAAGAAGTGTGTGTGTGTGTGTGTGTGTGTGTGTGAGAGAGAGAGAGAGAGAGAGACAGAGAGAGAGAGAGAGAGAGAGAGAGAGAGAAGAAATATGTTTACACAGTAAGGCAAGAATAAGTCTTTTTTAAGATATCACTATGTATGAATTACAGATTATAAATTTTTCCCACTACAGACAACAATATAATACTTTATGGTCAAAATTTATCTGCTCATTTGTTACAATCCCAGATAAAGTCTCATTTATAGGAGCTTTATACTGTCAATGAAAAAATTACTTGAGAGTAACTGAACTCACCCCATAGAATAAGAATAATAAACTATATATTTAAATTGGTTATAACTACATAACACCAACAAACGACTCACCTGAACAGTGTTCATCTTCATGGGCAATTGGTGAAACTATAACCAAGGACAGCTAAAGAAAATGCCTCTGCTTTGGCTTATTTGAATGTTCTTTTGTGTTCAAGGCCATTGATTTTACCTTTGCCCTGTGCTGTTCTTATTGCATGAACAAAGGATGGAATGGTCACTGGTACAACCACATTTTAAGTAGAGAATCTTCACCAATGGTTTGGGGTGCTGGATCTGGAGCCTGATGTCTCTGCTCAAATACTAGCTTTGCCATTAACAATCCTCACTTTGCCTAGGACCTTAGGCAAGTTGTTTTATCTATTTATGCCTCAGTCTCCTCATCTGCAAAAAGAGAAAAATAATAGGACCTACCCAGGAATGTTGTAAATATGAAAAGGAGTTACAAATTACAAAGTGGGAATAGTGTCTCCCAAGCTGTGCTCTCTGTTATGTACCCCCTCAGTTCTGATTCTCTCCCTCCCCTCCTTCCCTCCTTCTCTCTTGTTTGATCTATGATATAATAGTAGGAAGAATATTATATTATCCTCTTCTCAAAGATTCTAGAGATTGGGAAAATAAAGCATTTCTAAGTTTAGTCCAACCTTGAAATACACCTTTTCCCTACCCTCTTCAAAATATAAAAAACAAAAATATACAATAGACATTTCATATTCACCATCCTTTCTAACTAGAGCAACTGAAGGATTGCTGCCTGGTCACTTCATGACCAACTAAGTCAAGTTATATAAGTATACACAGAATATCAAACCTCCTATGGTAGCAGTCTATGAGCCAATTATGTTTCATATAAGGTTGTGTTAGGCAGTTTCTCATATGGTCCCCAGTGATACACCGCCCCCCCCCCCCCACCATTCTCACACGATTTAATCTCCTCACCTTGAGGGAGGGCTAGACTGAATGACTTACTTCAGAGGAATAGAATTTGACCACAGTGAAGGGATATCAACTCTGAGATTAGGCTATGACAGATTCAGGCTTCTAGAGCTCATCCTCACTTGCTCTCTGTTTGCTCAGATGGAAGCCAGCTGCCATGTTATGAGGGGTCTAATGGAGAGGCCCGTGATCTTCAGCCAACAACCAGTGAAGAGCTAAGGCTCACAGTCCTACAGCCTTCAGAGAACTGAATCCTACTAACAACCACTGAGTGAGCTTTGAAGCAAATCCTGTGCCAATTGAACCTTGAAATGTCTGTGAACCTGGGTAACAACGTGATTGCAGTGTTTTGGGACACTCTGAGCAGGACATACTTAAGCCATACCCAAATTCCTGACCTATAGAAATTATGAAATAATAAATGTATTTTTATAAGATGCTAAATTTTGCTTTTAAACGTTTTTAATATTTATTTATTATTAGAGAGAGAGAGAGAGAACAAGCCGGGGAGGGGCAGAGAGAGAGGGAGACACAGAATCCAAAGCAGGCTCCAAGCTCTGAGCTGTCAGCACAGAGCCTGATGTAAGGCTTGAACTCAGGAACTGTGAGATCATGATCCAAGTGGAAATCAAGAGACTGATGCTTAATCGACTGAGTCACCCAGATGCCCCTAAGATGCTAAGATTTGGGTTAATCTTTTACATAGCAATAGATATCTAATATACTTTCATTAGCTGACTTTTTGGGGCTGTGAGGAGGTAGAAGAGCTTTTAGTAACTTATTTTTAACTAAAGGCTCACTGAGATATATTTGTTTTTGTGGTTCTTATTTTAATCTTGCCATAAATATCTAAGTCTATTATTTTGTCTCAGTAATCTCAGCCTAGTAAGTGTAATTACATTTGTATTTATTATGGGACATCTTTCAGGTAACCATCTCAAAGGTAATTCTCACTTTACCATCATCATTGTGATTGTCATAATCATCAGCATCATCCCATCTGGAACATATGAGGTGTCAAGACCTATTTTAAGGATTTTACCTCATTAATGCTCACAATAACTCTATAAGGTAGACACATTATTAGAAACACCACTTTACAACATAGAAAACTGAGGCACAGAGAAAGAATGTAACTTGCCCCAGGTCACACTGCTAGTCAATGACAGAACCAGGATTCAAACTTAGGTCATTAGGCTCCAGAATATAAAATCCTAACCACTCTGTGATTCTGCCTTTCTCGAGGACTAAGGACTACTCAAGATCAGAGAGAGAGGTAAGGTGGGGAGGCTACACTGACATTAGCCTCAGAACATTAAACAAAGTAGAGCTTGTTTGTTTGTTTTTTGTTGTTGTTACCATTAATATCAATGGTTTTCTTGTGACTCATGTCCTGTCTTAAAGGTAAAGAGTAGCAAAACATTAAAATTATCTAAAATAAATGTATTAATATTACAATTCTTTTATTCAGAATGAATAGATTAATATTCTCTCTCTCCAGTGCCCAGAATTGTGTGTACTTTATGGAAAGAGATCAATAAAAACTGTGAAATGACAGAACACCTGAGGAAGAAAATAATGAAGATGATGATGATGATAGCTGCTTCTCAATAACTATGTCCTTTCCTTATGTTATATTGTTTAATCTTTCTACAATGGGGGGATAGATAGATGCCTCTTTTTATCCAAGTTTTTTATTGAGTCAGAATGGGCAATAGAGTACTTTCATTGAGGTCAGATCTTGGAGGATTTTGATTACCAGATATAAGAATTGAAATCATATTTTAAGGATGATAGAAAAATGGGAGTTACTGTTTTGGGAAATGCCATAGTAATCTATCACAATCTGAAGTTAAATTGGGGTAAAATTAGAAGACATTTAGTCCATCTATTCACCTACTCTGAGTCTCTTCTTAATTAAAACAAAATCAAAACTAAAACCAAACAAACCTGCTATTCACATACTTTCAACCTCCAAGGCTTTTACCATGGCTTTCTCCAGAGTAAAGCTGATCAATTCTTTTCCATTCATAGGAAGTTACCTTAGCTCAGTGATAGTCATCTCAATCTGTGTATTCATGTGTTTGCTGATCTGCTGCATGCATGGTTTACTTGTGTTCATGTTTAAAATTTTTGGAATATTTTATGAACATTATTAGCCCCATCCCATCTGACAACCTCAAAAGCAACAAGAAAGCAGAAACATGAAGAAGCATTTTAGATGGACACATGTTGGCTGAATCTGTACTGTGTACTGATAAACCAATGTATTTTCTTCAGCTCAATCTGAATCTAACGTACTTTATATGGAGGACTCCCTCCGGGGGCTTATGTGACAGAGTTGCCAAGATGACTTCAAAGCCTTTCAAGGCAAACTCTTCCCTCCTACCACTACTCTGGTGGAAGGAATGTATCACCAATAGTTAACAGATTTCTTATTATATGTTTTTTAGATTCAAACTTAATATTCTAAATATGGTCTAATCAGTACAGAGTATGGTGAAAGCACTACTTCTGATGTATACATTTGACTCTCATTTATACTAATTTTTAAGAGTTAGACATACTTGTATTCACACTAACTTACTATTAACACCTAGCTCTGTGATTTTTACATAGGAATGGTTGCTGATCTAAGTTATTCTAGTTCTCTTTTCTTAATTAATTTTCAATTGCATTCCACCGACTTCTAAAACATTGAGGACAATTATAACAAAACATGTGGAAGTATAAAATAAAGAAAAAAATTAAATTGTATTTTAAGTTAAATATAAAACTTAAAATGATACAAGACAAGACAAAAACATTCAGAGGGATAATTTAATAATGGTACCTGGGGAAGTGACTACACAAGTTATTCTGAGCTGCCCAGTAGTCAAGAGAGAGAGAAAAGGGGATTCTAGAAGTGTGACATCATCTCCTTTGATATTTGCTGTCTGAACTTAGAACTTTATATTTATTTCTGTTGAACATCAGTTTGCTGGTTCAGCTCAGAATTCAAAAATAATTGGATCTATGACAGTGTGTTCACTGTTCCTAGTCAGTTTTGTCAAAATATGAGAAATTTATTGCAATATTACTAAAAATTACTTCTTGACACTTTTAAAAAGAAGACAGATCCTGTCAGGTGACATAGAACAGGGGAGTTTAGTTTTGATATTGGACAATGGCAAGGCAGTCTGGAAGGCCAGGCCCTGAAAGGAAGAGGAGGTTGCTACATATCACTTGCTTGGACAGATAGCAGTTGAATAGAGATATCTAAAAAAGCAATGAGGAGTGATGGGTTATGAAGAAAAAAATTTAATATTCAGACAGCCATTGTTACATTCTGACTTTTCACTTGGTCTATACCACTGGTGGAGAAAACAAGAGATTGGTCGAATATGTTGATTTGGATGGTTCATGAATATTTCCCTCACTGTATCCACCTTAGGAGATGAATTACCTCATTCCATTAATGTTATGGAGAATTAGATCAAATACTATCTCATGTTTTATCTTTAAAGCTTCTGAGATATGTTCTTAACCCTGCTATGTCACCACTCACTCTCAATCACCAGACATTAGGAAGTTGATATAAATTTGATCTTATAATTCATTCATTACTCATGTGGCTGATGGTGACAGATGTCATTGGTTTAATGATCGTAGTTATCCATTGTCATAATTAAGGTGATCACTTAATGAGGCTGGATGTATCATTACTTAATACATCAAATTAGAAAAAGATGTCATGGCTGGGCACACAACATCACCCATCATTTTTGAAGATGAGTCAATACATTAAATGTTTCTCAATAAAGTGACAGTGTGGGCCTTCAGAACCTTTAATTTTCAGAGGGATCCTAAATGGCAGTATGAGCTAAGGCCCTCCCAAGCTCGAATGTTGGCTCTTATGGACAAATGAAAGCTCCCTTGTCATCCATCATGTCTTGGCATGGAGGCAGCTTCACAACTGTGGTGCTTTATGTATGTGACTACAGGATATGGAATCATTTCCAGGCCCAGCCCAACTGCTATCCATTTACTCTCTAGAATAAAGAGTATTTATTTCCACTGGCCTGTTGAAACTTTTCCCCTGTAACACTCTGAACATTTTTTTTTTTCAACTGATGGTGTTTTTAAATTTATAAAGCCCTTTTTTACATGTATTTTCTTTAATGTTTATTTATTTTTGAGACAGAGGGAGACAGAGCGCAAGTGGGGGAGAGGCAGAGAGAGAGGGAGACACAGAATCTGAAACAGGCTCCAGGCTCCGAGCTGTCCGCACAGAGCCCGATGAGGGGCCGAACCCACAAACCGTGAGATCATGACCTGAGCCGAAGTCGGATGCTCAACCGACTGAGCCAGCCGGGTGCGCCTATAAAACCCTTTTAACAATTCTACCTCATAAAAACATCAGAAGGTAGTTATTCCTATCTTCTTCTTTAGCTTTCTTGGGACATGTGTCAGGCATGTTCTGACTTGATTGTTGCTAACTGGATGCTTTCTGGTTGTTTTCTATGAGAATAATAGCTCTTGGATGCCACTATCCTTGTTATATGTATATTATATCCTTACTATACCTAGCACTAATTTTTCTCATTATCATTTAGTTTTTCAATTCTCAGGGTCAATCACAGGATGTTTCTACTCAACATGTGTTGATAAGAAGTTGAAATAAGATGGGCTATTTTGCTTGTTTATCAAAATACCCCAAGGATGATTGTAAAGCATGTATTGGTACCATCTTCATTATCCAAATAGATTCAATGCCCAAACTTGATAAAATTATGTTACTGTCTCAGAATTTTCACCGGAATTCAATGTCCCTTCTTTACATTCCATTTAACCAATCACTGACTTACTGAAGCACTTGTATATTAATTAATTAATCATTTAACAAGGATTTATTGAGTTTTTCTATATGCCAGATACTGTAGAGGAAGTATAGAGTTAAATAAAATTGGTTCATGTTTTAGAAAATTTGAGTTCCTCTGGGTTGATCACTGTCTGGCAGGGGAAGCAGCCATATGGACTGATAACCATAATATATTGTGATATGCACTGTGTAGAGATTAGTCAGTGACTGTAAATACATAGACCACCAAAAAAGATTAATTATTCATAGGAAGTTGAAGAAAGATTTCAAAGAAGCACTGTCATGTATTTTGAATGTTGGTGAATCAGTGAGAGTTTTCTAGAGAAAGGGGGTTGCCAAGAATTTACCATGCTCAGAAAAATAGGTGGAATGTGGGAAAAGTTTAGCTACATGGTGCATCTAGAAGAGAGGAAAGGCTCCCAAATGTGGCTTAGGAAGGAGGCTGTGACCAGACAAATGAGAGTTTACAAAGTTAATGGAGACATGTTGGATGTGGTCCTGTAGGCCCTTCACCTGCAAAGCACAGCACTTGGCTTAAAAAATCCTGGGGCGCCTGGGTGGCTCAGTCGGTTAAGCGGCTGACTTCGGCTCAGGTCACGATCTCGTGGTCCATGAGTTCGAGCCCCGCGTCAGGCTCTGTGCTGACAGCTCAGAGCCTGGAGCCTGCTTCAGATTCTGTGTCTCCCTCTCTCTCTGCCCCTCCCCTGTTCATGCTCTGTCTCTCTCTGTCTCATAAATAAATAAATGTTAAAAAAAAATTAAAAAAAAACAAAATCCTTTATTCCACACATGAGTTTACTAGTTATCTTGGGACAAAGTTCTATAGAGTTGCTGAGCTTAAAAGCTCAAAGAAATTAAAAAAAAAAAAAATAAGGAATGTACCAACTTTGCTGTATTTTTATGTGATAGGTATTTTTAACATCCATCTAGTTGTATTTTTTTAAAGAGAAGCCAAAATATACCCTTTGAAGGTAAAGAAGATGTAAAATTACAAGTAAAACTAACTTTTCAACATAGAAAACATAAAAGTGATTGGGAATATTCTCTGTTTTGTGATTTTTATCTCTGAAAATTACACACATACACACACACACACACACACACACACACACACACACACCCTAACTATAAATTTTTTTCAAACTTGCCCTCTCAAAGAACTTGGGAGTAGAATTTTCAACCTGTGTCAAAATAAAAAATGGGTCAGGGACTGGGGTGCAGAACCTGGGTGGCTCAGTTAGTTAAGCATCTGATTTTTGGTTTTGGCTCAGGTCATGATCTCATAATTCATGAGATTGAGCCCCACATTAAGCTCCATACTGACAGCATGAAGCCTGCTTGGGATCCTCTCTCGCTCTGTCTCTGTCCCTCCCCTTGCTTACATGCTCTTTCTCTCTCTCTTTCTCAAAAAATAAATAAATAAAACTTAAAAAAGAGTATATAAAAAATAAAAGATCAAAGCTTTTGGGGTACCTGGGTGGCTCAGTTGGTTGGGTGTCCAACTCTTGATTCTGGCTCAGGTCATAATCTATTGGTTTGTGAGACTGAGCCCCTCCTTGGTCTCTGCACTGACAGTGAAGAGCCTGCTTGGGACTCTCTCTCTCCCTCTCTCTTTCTCTGCTTCCTCTCCCTCTCTCATGTACATACGTGTGCATGTGTGTGCACTCTCTCAAAATACATAAATAAGCATTAAAAAATAAAAGATGGAAGCTTTTCATTTTTTTTCAAGAACAACTCAGTATAATAAAGTTTACATATTGAATTTCAAAAGCAATTACAAGCCTTTGTATAGTTGGTGGACAAGTTTGTAAAATGTGGTTCATAACATGAACCAATGAACAAATTTTTCTATTTGATTCTTCATTTTCATCATGAGGCATATTTTCAGGTACATAGCCATCAAGATCAAGTATCACAATACTTTGGGCTTAGAACCATATGTTCATTTTGAAGTAATTTAACAAGTTAGATGAATTTTTTCAAAACTTATTATTCAAAATAATAAACCATTTTTAATCATATAGTTTTACCTTCATATGTATTTATATAATTTATGCCTGGGTGCCTGTGTGGCTCAGTAGTTAAGCATCTCACACTTGATTTCGGCTCAGGTCATCATCTCACAGTTTCATGGGTTCAAGCCCCATGTCGGGCTCTGCATTGACCCTACAGAGCCTGCTTGGGACTCTCTCTCTCTCTCTCTCTTTCTCTGCCCCTCTTCGGCTCATGCTCTGTCTCTCTCAGAATAAATAAACTCAAAATTTGTATATAATTTATGCACTGTTTCTAACACATTTTTAGTATTAAGAATATTTAATATACTTATCTTTTAATTCTTTTAAAGTATCTATTTTGAAGTATATATAATATATAAAATACTAAAGTGAGATAATTTTATAGCACATAAATAATTCTAATATACAAATAATTTAAAATTTATAAATCGATAGGTATAAGAATATGTATATAAGTTTTAAGGTTATCATGTGTATGAATTTTGAGTGGGCATGGAAATAATATTTCATAAATAGGCCTATATAAATAAACATTTAGATTCTGCTGCTTTGGAGAACATGAGTCCTTTGTTTTCTACAAAGGACCTTGAACTGACTTGGATAAATCATAATCTTTGATCCATGACAACTTCTATCCATTGTTCCATGAGTAACCTCCTCCCTTTAAGTTTTTAAGATAGATAGTTATATATTAAAATATGTAATATTTACCCATGAACCCACTATCCCAAACAGAAAATCAAGGACCTAAACAGTTACCTGCATTGAATCACATCACTTCTACCAATATATCCTCTGGCTCTCCACAGTCACAGGGCTCACATCTTAAATCCTGTGTTCATCGTGCTTTTGTTTTTAAATGTGATTTTTTATTTATTTATTTTTATTTTTTTAAAGTTTATTTATTTTTGACAGAGAGAGAGAGAGAGAGAGAGAGAGAGAGAGAGAGAGAGAGAGAATGAGTGGGGGAGGGGCAGAGAGAGGGAGACACAGAATCTGAAGCAGGCTCCAGGCTCTGAGCTGTCAGCACAGAGCCCGATGCGGGGCTCAAACTCATGGGCTGCGAGATCATGACCTGGGCCGAAGTCGGACTCTCAACCGAATGAGCCACCCAGGCACCTCTAAATGTGATTTTTTAAATTATATTTTCACTTCAGTATTCAGAAGCTTACTTATCTGTTTATAACTTTAGAAGAAAAGTATCACACTTATGGGTTATTTTGGGATTTACTTTTCTCCCTTAACACTGTACTACTAAGTCTACATCATTGCATGCTGCTGTAGTTTATTGGTTTTGACTGCTAGAAAATATTATATTGTTTGACATGCCATATTTTTTCATCCACTCACACTAACAGGCATTTATGCAACTTCAGGTTTTTGCTATTGTGATCAGAGGCTCTAAAAACATTTGTGTACCTGCTTTCTGAATAAGTAAGCATTTCTCTAGAATATACAAGGCTGGATCACAGGATATATGAAAAATTCATTTTATGAGGTGTTTACCAAAATGTTTTCCATGGTAGTTTTCCCACAAGTGATTTCATACAGGATTTCTGTGTTTGGGGCAAAATACTCTGGTAGTGATGTTGGGGGTGATATGAAGTGAGGAGAGACAATTTGGGAGCTTCTGATGGGACCAAGCCTCATATCATTTCAGTTGTCTTATATGCTTCTTAGAAACTTGTGCTATTTTTATTAATTATAAAATATATTTCAAAAACCATATTGAGTTTCAAAAACATTTCAAGAAAAGTCCCTTTGTCATCACATCCAATAAGACCACAGACCCCCCCCCAAAAAAAAAAAAAAACAGTTTCTGGAGACACCACTCTACTGAAGTGAGGCAAAACAAAGGATGGCACAGCCTTATGATCTCTGGTCCCGTCTCCACACTTCCTCCTCAAGGCATATACAGCCACACCTATATGGGCATAGATGCCTTAATATTTAACATTTCTCCAATGATCCACTTCCATATGGATATCGCATGGCAACATGTAGAAGAATTTCCAAATGTTCTCTGTTCCCAAACTTTCCTTGCAATAATCCTGTAGAAAATGAGCTGTGACTTTTCCACCACCACTGCTTGGTTCTCTTTTGTACAGGCTTTAAATTCTGGAGATATCCTTGAGCTCAAATCCAATCTGTCTGCAAATCTGTTGGTTCTTCCTTCAAAATAGGTCTCACATCATGTCACTCCATAGCTCTCCATTGTGATCACACTGATCCAAATCAACTCCTGTCTTCTATACTCCTGCTTCTATTTTGTGTTCTAAAGACTCTTCTCAAACAGGCCATTAATCCTCCAAAAGCATGAGTCTGATCATACCACTTCTCACTTCCCTCAATGGGGTTTTATCTCATTCAGCATAAAATTTTAACCCCTTACTATAACTTATAGAGACCCTACCTGGTATAGCCTTTAGCTCTGATTGCATTTCATGTCACTTATCCCTGGCTTCCTTCTCTCCTGCCAGGTTAGTGTCCTTGCTTTTTCTCAAATAGGTCAACAATAATTCTGCCTTAGCACAGGTGAGTTGTCCTTTTATTTTGAATATTCTTTCTCCATATATTGACAGTGTTCTTCTTTCACATATGAACATAAATCCCTCAAGTTAAGAATGTTTCTGTTCAAATGTTACCTCCTTTCTGAGGTACTTTACCTTACCATCCTTTCAGAAATAAATCTCTTCATTCTCTAGCACATCACTTCATTTTTATTCCCATCAAAGAACCTACTATTCCCAGATAGGTATCATAAATACATTTATCTGTCAACTGCCATTTGCCCTACTAGAATGTAAAATCCCTGGGGGGGGGGGGGTGAATTTTTCTGCCCCATTTATCACTGTACCCCCAGCATACATTACAATGTCAAACAAAAGGTGTGGCATTCATCAGAAGTATCTTGAGTGAATAGAGTCTGGCTCATCTAGAAACTTCCACAACTTCCAAATAAACGTACCCTGTGTTCTCTTTCTTAAATATTTTAATAAATGATTCAACAACATTAAATTTTTGCTAAATACTTAATTTTTTAATATCTGTTTTTAATGTTAGGCTTCTACATGTAAGTTCTATGCATAATTTCATTTTTAGAGAGTATTCTGCTGAGAAGAAAAATTTTAAAACCACTCATATATAATCTTCTTAACACAAGTAGGATTGCACTATATTCCTATTTTATGGATGATATTAGACTTCAGAAGGTTTAAGTAATTTGTTCAAAGTCACATGGATCTTAAGTGCTATGATATGGCTCAGATGGGAGCCATTCCTGCTTCACTGTAAAGCTTGTGATCTTACCAATTATCCTGGTATCTTTAGGTCCTCAATGTATCGAAATGACTGCATTGAATATAAGATGTGATGACTCAGGACCAAAAAATAAATTAAGTATGTTAATAAACAGAGATGATATAATCACTATTTTCTGTGAATTCCTTGAAGAGCTGTGGTTAAGTTGTCTGTTGCGGTGGAGGGTCATGCGATGTGCATTGGTGAATGTCCTGTGATAGGCTGTTGTACATCAACCAGCATCATGTAGGATAGACTAGGAATGAGTGTAGAATGGTCAGTGGGTATGTGGAATCCTTTTCTGAAATGGCAGCACTATGGATACATTGTGCTGCATTCCAAATCAAGAACATTTCTCTATAAGTGCCTGGGAGAATGGGATATCCATGTCCATCTTCTGGAGACATTCTACCCGCACCCAGTGATGTTGGCTACTCATCACTCAAACCTACTGGCAGAAAAGATGGGGGAAGGGAAGAATGATACATGACAAGAAGAGCTCTGTCATATTAAACTAGGTGTTGCCATATGTTACCTTAAACAATAAATGTGGGGAGACTTGTAGTCAGTGAAAAACAGCAGCAAAAACAAATACCCATAAAACAAAATTCAAATCCCTTAATGTAAAAGTCATGTATAAAATTAAACTGTAGGCAACAGATAAAAGCCAACAATACTACTGTGTATTATTACAAACTACTTAACTGCAGGAAAATAAAATCAGGGAAAATAAATTTGAGAAAGTGCAATTAAGACTAACTTTGAACAAATGGAATTTTATTTCTTTGTTCTAATTAAAAACAAACAAATAAAAAATAAACAGCTGCTGAGATTACTTGGCTTCGATTAAAAACAATATTTGGGGCTCTTCTCACTCGTGTACACCTGACATATTTACCTTACAAGGGAACCTGACCAAATGTGGAGAGTTGGCTTCCTTCTGGAGAGGCTCAGCAAAGTGCACTAATAATTAAGACACCAACTGCAAATTAGTAAACCTCTTGAAACTCAGCCAAGACTTGAATAAGAGATAAAATGCAATTAAAAAATAAAACTATGAAACTTTATTGTGAAATATAAATGTTTTAACTCCCATTAAGAGTCTTAAGAATAAAAAGAAGTCTCCAAAGAAGCTGTTCTGAAATTCTTTTGAGATTCCTAAAGTATTATTTCTGTTTTTCATATATATATATATATATATATATATATATATATATATATATAATTGATATATTGATATATATATTGATATATATATATTTGTGTATATATATATATACATATAAATTCATATATATATATATATATATATATATATATATATATATAAATTTTCCTTCTGTGTGATAGGATATGAGAGCTTTACACAACTTAAATTATAGTAGTGAGTGTCCCAATATAATCTTGCAGGAATAGGTTGATAGTAAGGACTTGGTCCTCCCTGAATTGTGCCAGACTGGGAACTTAAGATTAGACCCACTTGCAGGTGAATGACTATGTTGGCAGAAACATCCAGCAACAGGCAGTTAAAGGAAATGAAGTAAAGCAGATTAAGTACAATATCTGAAGATATTGTAGCAATATGTTCTTAGCAATAGCTTTTGGTCTAATAGGCATACCAGTAAGACGGCACAAGTGGGCACTTAATATAAGTGGTCACTGTCAAGTATATATGGTGGTGGTAGTCTAATCCTTGACAGAATCATCCTAGAGATTCAATATAGCAGTCATCATATGGCATTAGAGAAATGGTTTAACCTATGAAGAGAAGAGATTTGGGCCAGGATAAGCCCTAGTATTAACTGGGAATCAGAAATAGAACGGGGAATAACCCTATTAAATATTTAGCAGTAGGTATGCTATAATGTTTCAATAATTAACTCTGGGAGGTTTTAGTCATGAAGAGATAAACATCAATAGAAAAAATAAAGTCCAGACAGGGGTCTCTCTATATATGGAAATTTAGCATCTAATATAGGAGGTATCACAAAGCAGTGCTACAATGAGAATACTCATGAAATGGGGTTGGGACTATCAAGCCATTAGGGAGGGTCACAGTTTCAGTGACTAGAAGAGCCTCGACTTCCAGTAAAGCCCAGAGTGTAGCCAGCTACAACTGCTAATGGCATACAGCATGGGGTTGAGGTGGAAAGACTCTTGTATCTGAAGCCTATGGTAAATGCATGGCCACCATGGGTCATCTAGAGATTCCAGGACATATGAAAATTGGTATGCCTTCTAAAGTGAAGGAGCTTATAGGAGACAACAGTGGGAATGCATACTGTATTGCAATTTGGACAGATTCTAGAGCCTTCTGTTGGAGGAGCCCCCTTCGAGGTAGTACAATTTGCAAATAACATACTAAACAGATTTGTAAAGTCCATTTAAAAATTTTTGAATTTTACTTACAACCCCCAAAAAGTTGAAAAGACGTTGATCTTGTTTTAACAATATGGAAGCTGAAAGAGTTGATAGCTGTACCTTAACATTACCAGGAATTGAGTGGCCCTGGTTTACCAAGTAATTTTCCAAAATTAAACTGATGTGGCAGAACCTTTCACTCTGTTATGGGGCAATAGCTTACCCACCCCTCCCCCCTTTTTTGTAAGATCCTTATTTGTATGTTCTGAATGAGTGTGTCAAATGGATATCCTCAGAGGAGGCTATCATTAGTGTGATGTCATACTTGTGCTCCTAAAGAAAGCTGCATGTGGTTCAGATCTTATCTGGAAAGACTGTATCTGATGGCAGAGCTGATGAGGTACCTCATAGGAAGGGGCACTGTATCACATTGAAAGGTAAATTGCTTGAGATGCTGTTGAAATTGGCATTGAACAGAACATTTTGGCCAAATCTACAGCCGCAAAATATTTACCCATTGCTGTTTGGATGAACTGAATCATTATAATAATATCGATGGGACCACAGCATTAAGGTTGCAATAATCCACCATTCGTTCTTTTCAAGTTTAAGAACAGACCAAATTGGCAGTTAAATGGAAAAATAGTGGAGATAAACATCCCTTCACCAAATCATTATTGTATAAATGGGTTTCAATCTAGAAAATCTGCTTTGATTTATATTGATCTATGTTAACTATTTTACTTGAGAAAGGGGGGTTGGTCTTCCAGTTATGTGGTCAAGCTAATGCCTAAATTCCAAAGCCTTCATTTAATTTTAAAATTTTTAATGTTTATTTATTTTTGAGACAGAAGCAGAGCATGAGTGGGGGAGGGGCAGAGAGAGAGGGAGACACAGAATCCGAAACAGGCTCCAGGCTCTGAGCTGTCAACACAGAGCCCGACGCGGGGTTTGAACTCACAAACTGTGAGATCATGACCTGAGCCGAAGTAGGTCGCTCAAACGACTGAGCCACCCAGGTGCCCCTTCATTTAATTTTAAATTAAAATATATATTATTACTCATTGGGTCAGAGCCACCGTGCTTACTCTGAGGTATTTTAGGGTACTGGGTTCTATGACCATGGGAAATTTAGGCAAGGCAATCGTTCTGATGGTTAATGTAAAGCATAACTATTTGTCCTTTATTTTATATTCAGTAACTCCCCTAAGATGTCTTGTTTAAATTTAGTGGGATACCCAGGTGTAACTCTAATTTGAGCTCCACTATTGATTAAGGCCATGAATGTTTGCCAATTGATGCATTTTTTAGGAAATGTTAAAGTTAATTCAAATTCTACAATGTGGAGGCATAAAAACCAATGATACTTTTTTATCTTTTTGGTGTATAAAATTTTTTGGGATTTCTAAATAGGTCAATTATGAACATTTGTTTCAGCTTTTTTTCTTAATCTGTATCCAGGTTTCCTTCCTTCCTTCTTTTTTGTGGTTACTAGATATATTTGGGGGGATCCTTTCTACCCTGATCATATTTATTGGATTATTCCTCCAGAGAGTCTCAAATCAGTTTCATCAGAGTTAAAGCCTCCCCCCAACACAACTGATGATTAACCCCTTGGCTCTGCCCGAGGCATATCATACATATTTCCCCAGAGTTCTGGGGATGGGGATTTTTTGTGTGTGTTAGAAGCATAGGCAACAGCAGCAACAACAGCAAACAATAGAGTCCTAGTGAATCATCTGCTTTGAGGAGTATAGACCTCAGCATGTTACATAGTAACAACTTTTTCTCTAAGCAAGTGGGTCTACATATGGTGCAGGTTATGAGACTTGCCTCTGAGTCCTGTATCTAACAGAGGCCAATGCTGGGTTGAGACATGCAACCAAGGGTCATCGGGTGAAAGTCATTCTAGTGAACCTAGCGTCTGTCACGGCTTATGCTGGAATCAAAATACACAGTCATTCAGCTGAGACACACAATTCAGGGGCACTTTAAGGAGGGCTTCATTCCCATAGTACTGTGTAACAGAGGCTTTGTAGAACTCAGTAAATGCAGCACAAAGCCACCCAGCTCAAAGCACACATTTACCAGCAGGCAGCAATACAGCTCAAAGAGCATGCTAGCTAGCAAGCAGCAGCTCAAAATTATTGCTCACCTGCAGGCAGCAGAGCTGATTAGTAAACCAAAGCAAAAGAAAGATCCCTGCATGTGGTGGTCATTGGCTAGACATCCTGCCCACAGCACCAAAGTTCTAAACATTCCACAAAAAGAAGATAGAGCCCCACCCCAAATTTGGTTTGTATGCCAGGACCAATGACACTACACACCAAGAGGTTATGAAAAGACTTTTTACTTACAGAAGGGACTCCTCGAGAGTGTAGGAAGGCATAAACAGGTTCTAGCTGACTTGAGCAAGGCAGAAGGAAAGGATTGGGCTTTTATAGTGGCTAGCACATGTGCATTGGCTGGGATTTAATCAGGTTTGAATTTTTCACAGGCACCAAAGGAGGGAAAATGAGCAAACTTTCTCCATATCCTATCCAGATATGGAAATGGGAAGAAGAGGATAAGGCTTAAAAGCCATAATCATACATCGAAAAGGGGGGGCGGGGGAAGGGAAGACCCTTAATTATACACCCTTTAATAAATTTTGAATTTACCTTGTGAAATATTATACATCCAAAACTAAATAAAACCTCACCCCATCCTCTTTCCAACTGCAAAGCAATAAAGAATCACTATAGATGCTTGAAGCCATTATTTTCTATTTATAATTCCCTTTATATCTCAATTATTTCCCTATGAATTATTTCCCTAGGAGTCTCTTCTCTTTTTAAAAATAGAATTCGGAGGAACATAAACAGAATCATTCATAGCAGGAGGAAATCTTAGAGATTGTTTCTTTCAATACGTTCTCTGAAACAGGTGTTGGAACTAAATCCAGAGATTTAGCTCAAATGCCCCAAACGGGAATTTGAATTAATCTTGTCATAAATAATTATTTTGTTTGTCAGTTCATTTGTTTTGGGAATATCTGGAATTAGTCTTTGACATATGCATCCCCATAAAGGCATAACCTTCTTTTAACCCCTCCTTGCTTTGCTAACATGGGCTTCTTTCTCTAATACTCTTTTCTTCTGGGAGAGAAGTACTTCTGTGAATTTCAGTTCATTTGGATAGAGCTTTGATTCCTTATCTAAATCTTGATAGCAAAATAAGAGCTTAACTTCTGTCTCTATCAAGTCGTGCGTGGCTGGGACCTGCTCCAAAGATACCACAGACACTACCTCACACCACACTTCAATGATCACTGTTGTTGGGAGATGTTTATTGTCTATAACCTGTGTTGGCTTAGACAACAAGACTCATTTTGCCACACCTCTTTGATGCTAGTTCTGTACCCCAGATTAAGTACTGCTTTTCTCATTGGTTTCATCTAGATTGTCAACATTCCTCAGAGTCAAAGCCTATCTGAATTATAACAAATCTTAGTAAGTGATTTTCTCCAATTTATCCTTCTTTGGCAAGAGAGGTAATTTAGATATAGAGAAGTACCTGAGAAAAAGGGAACACAAACTAGAGAATATATGACCTCTTATCTTCTCTGTCTCTAATGATATAACTGAATAATGCTCAACCCTAATTATTCTATATTTTTAGAAAAAGCTAGTTCAATGTAGTATAATTTTTGAGTACCTATGATACACACAAACTTCCATGTAAAGATGGTCTTTTAGCTCTCTTTCCCCATCGCTTTCTACAGTGCACGTAGCTGCACCACAGTGAATGGTGTGAAACAGCCAAAAAATTAGTATAGTGGGTTAAAAGGTGGTCCTGACCAGTAACAACTTGTTTATCCCCTAGTTTTATATGCTCAATGGTTCTCAGATCTAGTGTGTATAGGAACCAGTTGGGAAGCTTGAAAGAAAACAGGTTTCTATGCCTCTAAGAGATTCTCATTCAGTAGGTGGCAATGGGGACTCTGCATTTGCATTTCTAACAAGCTCAAGGTTAATCCTGTTGCTGTGGTTCCAAGGACTGCTTTTTGAATATCCCTTTGTTATATACTAGTATTTCTTCATTGTGTTCTTGGATCACTCACATCCAAATCACCTGTAATCCTCCACACCAGACTCAAATGCTCCCAAATCAGACTATTTGGGAGAGGAGGCCAGAAATTTAATTATAACATATGAGATGATTTCTACCTATCTGTACTCTATGATAATTCTAAAACAGTGGTTCTTAAACTTTACTGTACATTATATTCACCTAGGAATCTTTAACTATTTCTGATGATTTGCTCTCACTTACAGATTCTCTGATTTAATTGGTATGAGGTACAATCAGGGCATCAGGAGTTACAAAATCTCCCCAGGTGATACTAATGTAAGCACAATTGGGAACCACTGTTCTAAACAATATTTAAATCAATGTCTGAGAAAATTAGAACTTTGCTAAAGGGACTTGTTAGTTATAATAGCAAGTTAAGAAATATAGCAAGTTAAGAAATTCTTCTCAGGATTCAGGTTTGGAATGAGTTAAGTCTATTCCATGCCTAAAATTGCCTTGTTTATTCAGTTAAAAAAAAAAAAAAGTTCTCTTCATGGAGTCCAAAAGCCTTGTTCTTAAAAGAAATACATATTTAATGCTGGCATTTAATGAAGTCAGCCTTTTGTACAGAACTTTATTACACTTCGTTTTAATTGGAATTTTAGTTGATCTTGTGCCTTTCTGACACAAATCTAAAAGTCACCAGGGACGATTACAACATTGTCATGATAGCCCCAGGATTTTATATTAATTCCCTTAACTTACTGATAGGGACATTCAAATATTCCACTGATTCAGAGCATTGCCAAAAGGGTAAAATGCTGGGTGATATATTTTTTAAAGTGTGTGCGTGTGTGTGTGTGTGTGTGTGTGTGTGTGTGTGTGCGTGCGTGTGTGTGTGGTGAGAGAGTAATAGATTTTGGGAGGAATTTTCTGTCTCCAAACATTAAGAAACATTTAAACTAGTTACCAAAGTATATGCCAAATCTTTTTGTGTGGAATTCCTTTTAAATTATTATTTCATTTAATTATCTTTTAAAGAGAGATTTTCATGTTTTCTGTTTGGAAGTAGAATGGAACAAATAACTTTTGGATCCAGGTGATTCTAAAAATTCCATATTTCTGTAAATGCTACCTTCTCCCTTTTGGGTATACCAAAGTTCTTTTTACCTCTTTCTACATTCACCCAAGCAGTTGCATTGCTTTTAGAAATGCTGCTTATTTCTATGTTTCAGTAATTCCTTATACTTCAGAGTTCAGAAACTTTTGCTCATATAGATGTAGGATAATATTGATAGATAAGGAAACATACAGATACATTTTTATTTGTTTCTTTGTCTTTAGTTGCTTAATGATTTAAAGTGATATAATGGAATCCTAATGATTGTCACAAACTATATCTAGCATCTTAGAGAAAAACTAATTTCTGAACTAAAATCAGGAAAATCAAGAGACATAATGTGTAGCATTAAAATAGCTAAGGAAATATAGATTCTCATTATAAATTGCCTTTTGGTGGTAGGCTCATGCAAAATCTTCCACTTTTCTCATAAGATAGTTTTGAACACACAGGAAAAGGAACCAGCTCTTAAAATTGGAAAGAAAAAGACTGAAAGAGAAATGTAACAATGCGCTCTTCAAAATTTTTTTTACTAACTATAATGAGAATATATTTGCAGTAAGAGAAATCTACCTTGTTAAAAAACAAGGACTGGTCTTATATATGGCACAAACATAAGAGAAGGGCCTAGGAAATAGCTAATGATTGGTCTTATGTGGAATCTATGAGTCATTATATGTAGCAGAAGGGAGAAATATGAGAGTGGAAAAGTTTGAAGATGAAATACATAATATTTGAATGAAAACCCACTAAAAGGAGTAAATACAAGATTTAAAGTAAAAGGGAAAAAAAGTCATTATTTAGCTTGAGCAAATCTCCTAGAACTCAGAAAAAAAGGTTTAAAAAAGAGATTAATATGAAGAGCAAAAACTGATGTGTGAAAAATGACATCACCTAAAATAGGCAAATTAGATAACTCTAGGAGGCTTGTCCTCTCACAGAAACTTGGATTAATCAAGGAAAAATGATTATAGTCAACTCAGAACTCAGGAAAACAGTCACACAAAGGTTTAATGTAACCCACTGAATGCTGAATAAAGAAAAAACTGAAAATGGTAGGGAAACTTTGTGGCTTTTTTATTTGCCTGACCCTACCCCTTCCCTGGTTCAATGGGTTGTTTTGATGACTATTCCCACAATCCCTGTGTGGACCTCTGGTCCCTCCTTCCAGAGAGAGGAGAACAGACCTTATTTATAAAAAAAGAAATTGTGTTTGTGTGTTCTAACTGCCTGAAGGGGGCTACCTCAAGAGAGCTGAGACAAGTGCATGCTTCTTTGTTTTTCCTCAAACTACAGACATGACTCCTGGCAGAAAAGCAGAAGACACTCTTCCAAAATATTGTAAGTCAAACACCCAACCCACAACCACCTGGGGGAAAAGGATTATAATTGAGGCAAACAGTAGAGTGTCTAATACCTGGGAGAAAGTGTTGGGGTGGGGTCTTTGGTAAATTAGGACATTCAAAGGGTTCATGTACACGGGAGGATTTAGAAAGTCACATGCATGCCTGTGGCAGGATGTGTGCTTTAAAAAAGTCCTGAGAAGACCCCAAACCTTCACTCCTAGTGATCCTGATCCTTAGACTCAGTGAAAACAAGAAGGGAAGATTAAGAAAGAGTTACAAAATGCCTGGCCAAGTTGAAGAGTGCTCTAGTCCAGTGCCGATGTGTGAAGAATTGGGAAGCTCTTTCTCTTTCTCTCTCTCTAAACACTAGCTGAGCATAAGCTAAAGAAAAAGAGACTACAGAGACTATACATAGCAAAATATAGAGATTTAACAAAACAAGTTTAGAAAAATTATGAAACAACAAAGAGCTACAACCCACAGCAAGCAACAAAAACAAACCCTGAGTGGGGGAGGGGGGGAGCAAGAATCTGATTTTCAGAGTCACTACATTATAATACGCAAAATGTCCAATTTTCAACAATAATAAAATACAAAGCATATATAAAAATAAGAAAGCATGGACTAGTTACAGTAGAAATCAACAAAACTTGTTCCTGAGGAAGTCTAGACACTGCAATTTTTAGATACCTTAAATCTACTATCTTAAATATGCTCAAAGAACTAAAGAAAACCACACGAATGGTGTATGAACAAATAAAGAATATCAATAAAATGTCCATTTATAAAAAGGACCCAAAAAGAAATGATGGAGCTTAAAAGGATAACTGAAATGAAAAATTCATTTTAATAGCAGACTTGAGCAGACTAAAGGAGAATCAGTAAATTTGAATATAGAACTTATATTAAATTGGGGATATCTGAGGAGCAAAAAGAGAAAAGAATGGAGAAAATGAGACCGGTGGGACATCATAAACCTACCAAAATATGGGTTACAGGTATCCTGAATGAGTGGAGAGAGGAAGAGGGCAAAAAGAATATTTAAAGAAATAAAACTTCCTGATATTGACAAACAAAAAACAAAAAACAAAACATGAATCTTCACATTCAGGAAACTCAATGTATTCCAAGAAGGATAAACTCAGAGATCCACATGCAAACACATTATAATTAAATTGTTGAAGGCTAAAGACAAAGTAAATTTTGAAAGCAGCAAAAGAGAAGTGATAATTATGTAGAAATGATCCTCAATTAAATTAACAGCAATATTCTAGAAATCAAGGAGGCCAGAAAGGAGAAGGATAGTATTTTTTAAATGCTAAGTGAAAACACTGTCAACCAAAAAGTCCATGTCTGGCAAAACTCTGCTTATTTTAAAAGTGAGGGAGTGGCATCTGGGTAGCTCAGTTGGTTAAGTGACCTATTTTGGCTCAGACTCAGGTCATGACCTCCTGGCTTGTAAGTTCCACACCTCTGCTGAGGGCTTGGAGCCTGCTTCAGATTCTGTGTCTCCCTCTCTCTCTGCCCCTCCCCTGTTCATGCTCTGTCTCTCTCTCTCAAAAATAAATAATAAAAACATTTAAAAATTAAAAAAAAAGTAGGGGAGAAATTAAGACATTCTCAGATACACAAAAGTTGAAGGAGCTGGTCACTAGCAGACATACGTTATGAAACATGCTGAAGGGAATTTGCAAGCTGAGATGAAATGTCACAAGATAGCAACCTGAAGGCGTGCAAAACAAACCACTTATAAAATGAACTACATAGGTCAATTAAAAAACAGTGTTATTGTATTTTTTATTTCTAACTCCTTTTTATCCTATGTGATAAAAGACAAATACATAAAACAATTATATATCTATACTAATGGGCATATAATGTATAAATATGTAATTTGTGACAATAACAACATCAAGGGAGAAATAATAGAGCTGTATAAAAGCAGGGTGTTTGCATGTTATTAAAACTTAGTTAATATAAATTCAAACCAGATTTTTATAAATTTAAGATGTTATCTTTGATCATCATGATAATGACTATGAACATACCTAAAAATGTACATTAAAGAATTAGAAGCGAATCAAAATAGCACACTACAAACAATCAGTTAAACACAGAAGATTACAGTAGTGGAAGAAATGAGGAACAAAAAATCTATGAGACAGAAAATATATAGCAAAGGGCAGGAGTATGTCCTTCCTTAATCAAAAAAATACTTTAAAAGTAAATGGAATAAACTCTTCAAACAAAGGGCAAAAATAGAATGGATTTAAAAACATAATTCGGCTATACACTTTCTACAAGAAACTCATGTTAGATCAAAAGACAAAATGGGTTGAGAGTAAAAAAAGTGGAAAATGATATTTCATGCAAATAGTAACCAAAAAGGAACTGGAGTGGTTATGCTAATATTGCTCAAAACAGGTTTTAAGTCAAAAGCTATATTACTAGAGACAAAAGAGGATTCCTGTTTTCTGGTTCATCATGTAAGGTGCTTAGAAGTTACCACTCTGCCTTTAAACAAAAATAAAAAGCTGAACAAATTGAAAAATCAACAACTCTTCTAAGATCCATCAGAGAAGTGAGCTCCCAGGACAAACCTCTGCCTCCCAAGTTGGAGAGATAGGTGAATACAGAGTTTCAAAAGTTACTGGAACAGAAACCCTGAGCAGAAACCTCTGGAAGAACCAGTACTGGGGTAGTAAAACCTGAACTGTAACTGATTAATTGTTAGAGGCTCAGAGTGGACAAAACTAAGTTATTAAAATGCAAGGAGGACCCAGTCATAAAGAGACTCTTACACTTTTGTGAGTTTTATGTCCAGAAGCTCACTCAACCAGGTTTTCACAAAGAATATTAGAAAAAAATCCCCTTGGGCTTCCAGCAGGAGTGGGGGAGAAGGAGCCATTTTGAAATGTGCCTGAATATTCTAATCTTACAAAAGATTGCCTCAGAGAGCCTAAACTATTTTTTACCAGAGCCTAAACTATTTGGCCTTTAACAGAGCCTAGCTGACCCAGAAAAAGGGAAATGCTCAACTCCAATGACTCTAGCCATTCTGCCCTACCTACAGCGGGGGGAAAAAACTGAGAGGCACTTCTGAAGTTTATAGTATAGATGCATAGTTTCTCTAAATGACTAAGACCTAATCAGAGGACTACAGAACAATACCTCACCTTATGATCACATTACTAACATTACTAAATGCCTGTTTACTGCAGTTAATTTTACCTGGTGCCTGATGTCTGGCTATCAAGAAAAAATTTGTAAACCACACTCAGAAGTAAAAAGCACAGTTTGGAGACAGAACAAGCATCAGAACCAGTCTCAACCGTGGTAGGGATGTTAGAATTAGACTGGGGACTTGAAACAACCATCATTAATAAGTTAAGGACTCTAATAAAGGAGACAAAGTACACATGAAACATTATCCAGGATAGATCATATATCAACAAAAAAGTATCTATGGTTAAAAAGATTGAAATCATACAAAGTATCTTCTCTGAGCACAAAGGAATGAAGCTGGAAATCAATAACAGAAATAAAACTGTAAAATTCACCAATATGTGGAAATTAACATGTTTTAAAACTATCAACAGGTCAAAGAAAAAATCCTAAGTGAAATTGGAAATACTTTGAAACAAACAAACAAACAAAAACTCTCACAACATATCAAAACAATGGGATGCAGTGAAAGCAGTATGCATAGGGAAATTAATGCCTACATTAAAAAAGAAAAAAGTTCTTAAATCAATAACTAACTTAGCATTTAAAGAACTAGAAAAAAAGGAAACTAAACCAAAGCTAGCAAAAGGAAGGAAATAAAAATTAGACCAGACATTTATGAAATAGAAAAACAAGGATAATTAATGAAATCAGTTTGGTTCTTTTAAAATATCAAGAGAATTGAAAAACCTTTAGCTGATAGCTAAAGATTAAAAGCAAAATGCAGAAGACACAAATAACTACAATCAGAAATAGAAGTGGAGACATTGCTATTGATCTCATGGAAATAGAAATAGACATTACTATTGATCTTATAGGATTATAAGAGAATGTTATGAATGATTGCATAACAATAAATTAGATAATCTAGATGAAATAGATAAATTCTTAGGAGCACACAAATTACCTAAAATAGCCAAATTAAAAAAAAGAAAAGAAAATCTCAACAGACCTATTTCAAGTAAAGGGATTAAATCAGTAATCACAACAGAGAAAAGTCCAGGACCAGATGGCTTCACTGATGAATTCCACCCAACTTTTAAAGAAGGATTAATCCTTCTAAACCTTTTCCAAACAATCAAAGGGGAAACACTTTCTGATACATTCTGTTAGACCAGAAGTACCCTGATACCTAAGACTCCTCCACAAGAAAAAAAACCAAAAACCAAAAACCAAAAAACATTGTTAAAGACCAAAATCCTTTAAAAATATAGATGTGTCCTAGGAATGAAGGGGTCGTTCAACATAAACCAATCAGTGTAGTACCTCACCTAGATCATAGAATAAAGAAAAAAATCCACATAACCATCTCTCTTAACTCAAAAAGCATTTGACAAAATCTAACACCCTCTCATGATTAAACACTCAGAAAATTGTTAATAAATGGCAACTTCAACATTAAAAAAGGCTTTTATTAAAAACCCATAACTACCATCATTGTCAATGGTGAAATACTAAAACTTTCCTCCTAAGATCGGGAACAAGGCAAGGATGCACTTTTTTTTTTCTTTTCTCTTTCTTTTCTTTCTTTCTTTCTTTCTTTTTCTTTTTTTTTTTTTTACCACTGCTATTCAATATTTTATCAGAAATACTAGCAAGAGCAATTAGGTAAGAAAAATAAATAAAAAGCACACAGACTGGAAAGAATTAGCAAAACTTTCTCTATTTGAAGATGATATAATTCTATATACAAAAAATCCATAAGAATCCACAAGAAAGCTACTAGAGCTAATGAACAAATTCAGCAAATATTCAGTATACAACATCAACACACAAAAATCAGTTGTGTTTGTATACATCAGCAATATACAATCCTAAAGGGAAATTAAGAAAATTATTCCACTGAAAATAACATACAAAGAGAAAAAAATACTTAAGTGTAACTTAACTGAGAAGGTAAAAACATGTATATTAAAACTTAAAAATATTGCTAAAAAAATTAAAGAAGACCTAAATAAATGAAAAGATAGCCCATGCTCATGGATTGGAAGACTTTATATTGTCAAAATATCAATACTACTCCAAAGAAATCTACAGAATCAATGAAACTCCTATCAATATTCCAATGGCCCTTTTTATAGAAATGGAAAAATCAATCTTCAAATTCATATGGAATTGCCAAAACTATATTGAAACACACACACACACACACACACACACACACACACTTTACTTTCTAATTTCAAAATATACTAAAAAGATACATTAAAAAAGAGGGTGTCACTAGTATAAGGATAAACATATATAGACTAATGGAATGGAAATAAGAATCTATAAATAAAATGATACATCTATGGTCAATTGATATTCAACAAGGGTGCCAAGACAATTCAACAAGGAAAGCATAATCTCCTTAACAAATTGTGCTGGGATGACTACATATCCATCTACCAAAAAAAAAAAAAAAAAAAAAAAAAAAAGTTTTATCCCTACTTCACAAAATATAAAAATATGAAATCTAAATGGATCACTGACATAAATTTAAAGACTAAAACCACAATTGTCTAAAAGAAAACATAGGAGTATATCTTCATCACTTTGGATTTGGCAATGAATTTTTAAATGCAACATCAAAAATATTGGTAATGAGAAAAAATAGAGAAATTGGACTTCACCAAAATTGAAATATTTGTATATCAGGGATACCATTAAGAAAGTAAAAAAGAGTATGTATGGAATGGGAAAACAAATATTTACAAATCATGTACCTGATAATTGTGTACCATTAAGCATATATAAGGAACACTTGGAATTCAACAAAAAATACAAACAAGGTTATTTAAAAATGAGGAAAGGAATTCAATAGATATTTCTCTAAAGAAGATATACAAATGGCCAATATGTACATGAAAAGATGCTCAACATCATTATTCCCTAGGGAAAAGCAAATCAAAACCACAATGAGACACCATTTCACACTCACTGGGACTGCTACATTAATAATGATTTTTTTTTAAGTGGGAATTAAAATATTACCAAGAATGTGGCAAAACTGGAACACGTGTACATTGCTGGCAGGAATATAAAATCATGTAGCCATGGAGGAAAATATTTTGTCAGCTCCTCAAAAATTAAATATAGAATAATCATATGACCCAGCAATTCTACTGCTAGGTATTTACTCAAAAGATTTAGACAGGCACTCAAACAAATACCTCTATCTGAATGTTCATAGCAGCATTATTCACAATCAAAAGATGAAAACACTCAAAATTTCAAGTGATGAATGGAAGAGAAATTATCTTATATACATACAAATAAAAGTTAGCCTTAAAACAGAAATGAAATATTGATACATGTTACAACTTGGATGAACTTCAAGAAAATTATGCTAAGCGAAAGAAATCCGGCACAAAAGATCACATATTATATGATTCCATTTATATGAAATATTCAAACAGGTAAATCCATAAGGAAAACAGATTGGTGGTTGCTAGGGACTAGGGAAATGGAGTGGGAAATAGCTGCTTAATGTGTATGAGGTTTTCTTTGGGATGATTAAAATATTTTGGAACTAGATAGAGATGATGATTTCACAATATTGTGAATATACTAAATGCCATTGAATTGTTCACTTGAAAATTGTTAATTTTATGTTATGTGTATTTTACCTCAATAAAAAAATTAAAGAGTGATGTGGCAGATAAATCTAGTGGAAATAACATACTAATACAATAAAAATTTCAGAATGGAAGGAAAATGAAAAGAGGATACAATTATCAAATTAATAATATAAAATAATATTCCCTGTGCTAAATGCTCACTATGCACCAGCCAATATTAACTTACATGTATCTTGGTTAAATTCTATAATAGAAAGGATAAGGGTTAAATCATAAAAGCACTAAATGCCAGAAGCCATGCAGTAATGTAAAGAGGTTTTAAAAAGGGGTGGTAGATAAAGATAATGACTCAAGAATTTCAGGTTCATTTGAATTATCATTGCTATAGGAGGACAAACTCATTCATTCAACTACCTTCCCCTTCCACTTCCCTCGCCTCCCTTTCCCCTCCACTCTCCTCCCTTTCCTTTCCCCTCCTCTCAGCTTCCCACCCCTTATCCTCTCCTCCCTTCCCCTTACCTTCCTTTTATGCTGTAATACTTGCTTCCCCAAAAAACAACCCTTCCTCTCACTCCTCATTCCCTTCCTTGTTGTTCTCAAGTACAATGACCACTCCTATCTAAGGGCCTTTTGGGTTTTTCGGTTTTTGTTTTCTTTTTTGTCTGGAAAGTTCTCCCGTGTATTTGTATATGCTCATCCTCTGTTTCATTCATGTCTGTCAATTGACCCTTATCAAGGAAATTTGACCTTTCTACCTAAAATAGCACTCTCTTCCTTTTCCCCTTCTTCATCCTGTTAGAATTTTCTTTATAGCACTTATTGACATCCAACACATTATAAACTTGTTTTTAATTGTCTCTCTTCCCTGGATATATTTTTCTTGTGAGTAAGGACTTTGTTTGGTTAACTGCTGTATTCTTGTAACTAACACATAATGAATGTTAAATATATATTTCATTTAATTAACGAATACATTGGACATAGGTGTAAACCAACAAGTATTTCTTGAGTGACTAAATGGAGATATTCAGCTACCCATAGTAAAACATATTCAAGAAAAAGGAACAGTCCAAAGAAAGAAAGAAAATTATAATTTAGCCTTGGAGCTGATTCATTTAGCCTGGCTAGAGAAAAACTTCATCTTCATACATCTTGTGAAATAAGACTTTAAATAAGTTGTTGGGGCCAAATTATATGTTGAATGTCATACTAGAAATGCAGTGTATCATGTTGGCAGGAGGAAGTAAGGAGAAAATGAACTGAAAACATGGTAGAAATATGAAGGGCTTGGATTCCCCCCCAAACCTATGTTCATCACCAAAGTTTAACTCTAGAATTCACAAACCTAGTCAGTAACAAAAACTGGGGATATAATGGATAAGATCCTACACCCCGGGTTAGAAATGAGGCTGAAATTGATGATAGATTCCTACAGACACAGTTATAACTGGAACAAAAGCACTCTTGAGTTCACAAATTGTGGGACGTGGGTGAGTAGTTACATCAGAGAACTGAGCTGTTATGAACTAGGAAAAGTCAGGGCACAGAAAACAGGGCAGTAAGCAATAGAGAGGCAACTGTGTGTCAGCAAGACCAAGGTAACCTGAGATGAAACTCTATTTACTGTCTCAGAAAGCCAGATACCATTAGTGCAATCACTTCATAGCAATGAAAGAAAACATAGGTTAAAGAAGAAATAGGGAAACAAAAACCTAAAGAAATAATACTAGTTAGATTGAAAAGCACCTGATCCGGCAGATACTTGAAATGCCATTAGCTATGGCCTTTTAGAATCAGCTAGAGAGTATTTGATGTTAGAGTCTAGCTTAAATTCTGCTCAACACATTGTTAGCATGGATGTGAGAGTCACTTCTATTTAGTTTGTTATTATCTCAGGTCACAAAATTAAATCGACTGTAATCCTTAATTCATGACACACTCTGATCATGGGCTTTTATTTATGTTTTTTTTTTATTTGTTCAGTTAATCGGTTATTGGAACTCATTACTCAAAACAAAAGTTTAGAACTTTATAGTAATCTTTATTTATGTAACTATATGATACTCCTTCAGCAATTTATCCCCCCAATCCTTCTCCACTTACCCAAGAGAACAATCACTCTCAAACCCATGTTTATCTTTCCCTTACATTTCTTTGTATAAGTTTCTCACTGCATATATAGGTATCTCTAAATTTATTCACTTTTTTTAAACCTTATAAAAAGGATATTAGGGTATATGTAATATTTTCAAATTTATCTTTTTTGTATGATATTGTTAATATTTATCCATATTGTCATGTGCATCTATGGCTTATTTGTTCTTAATTCTGTATAATATTCCATTGTGTGAATATAGTGCAGTTCATGTATCCACTCTTCCATTAAGAGGTGTTCAGATTGTTTTTCTCACTTTTTAAATGTTTGCTCTTAGGAACAGTGCTGTTATAAACATTCTTGTACATGCCACTTATTAAACCTGCCATTTATTTATTCATAATATTCGTATTTGTGGGGTGTCTACTAAAATGCAGGCATCATTCAAGATGCTAGAGGCAAAAATGGAGAGGGAAAAAAAGTTTTTGGCCTGTCATGGGACCTATAATGGAGAGAGGATTCTCTCTGATCATAAATGTTAAGTGAACAAATAAGTTTATTTAACTTCACTCATATGTGAACCTGAAGAAACAAAACAGATGAACATAGGGAGAAAAAGAGAGAGAGGCAAACCAGGAAACAGACTCTTAACTCTAGAGAACAAACTGATGGTTACCAGAGGGGAAGTGGATGGGGAAATGGGTGAAATGTGTGATGGGGATTAAGTAGGGCCCTTGTGATGAGCGCTGGGTATTGTATGGAAGGGTTGAATATAGTGATATTGTACACCTGAAACTAATATTATGTTGTATGTTAACTAACTGGAATTTAAATAACTTTTGTTTTAAAAAATAACTGAAAATGAATTCTCATTGACAATTATTTCCTGTTTTCAAAATTTTAGACATAAAAATTTTTGTGGGTGGGTTCTCCTTAACTAATCTCCCAATACATTTGCATAAACATCCAGACTATGACCTTGTAAAGCTTATTGGTGTCTAAAGTTTATACTTTTAAAATGTATTCCTTTCAAGGCTGAAAAAGATAATGTAGACATTTTTTCTCTTTCAAGCCATGTGGTAGATTTAAAAATTTTTATTACAGGCTGTCAGCAAATCAATGGACAGTTAAGCACACTGATCACAACTGATAGACTGGAAGGAGTGATGCTGTCCCTGTGGGATTTCTTTTAAGTAATAGGAATAACTTGCTAAGAATACATACATCCTCAAGGACAGACTAGGTAGCTGATCTGGGACTTCTATTTTTTTTCCAACATACAAGTATTTCATTGTAAACTTACTATTCCAAATGCTACCATGCAAAATCTTGACTGGTCTTTGTTCTTTTCCTTTCCTGTCTGGAGAGAAAGAGTATGAGGGTATCTGGGGAAGCTGCAGTCAGCCTTTTAAGGTCATTAGGTGACCCAGAGCTGGTCCAAGGAATAACTATGACCGTTGGTGAACACTTATCTAACTTCAGCAGGGAGAACCAATCAGTTATCCTTTTCTGCTCCCATAATATTTGCCACATTTCTCTTACTGAATTACAGCATACAGATTTATACAAAAATATCATAGAATTGTACATCTTGTGTTTCCATGTGTTAGTTGTCCTGACTGTACTTAGACCTTCCCAATGACAGAATCCATGACTTGATCATCTTTTTATCTAGCTTACTGCTTAGTACTCTTCAAATGCCTATTTTATGTCTGACACTGGGCTAGATTTTGGTGGATTAAGCCTGTGGACTTGACTTTGATGTAGTTAGATTGCCATTTCTTATATTTTTATCATAAATCCCTTCTTCTTATAGATGGGCTCTCATTACCTTAACTGTTAAGAACTTGATGACAGTGCTTTCTAGACCAAAGTTAAAGGAAAACTACCCTTTGGAGGCATAAATGCCCTTCTTTGTCTGTATAAGATTGTTCAAACCTTAACAGAAATGGCCTTTTTAAAAAATGAGAACTGTAAATCTTCAATGACTAAAACATCTCAAACTACTCATGGTTGGAAAAATCTCTCTAAATGAAAAAAGAAAAAAAAATCCACCTCTGTTTATGGAACACTTCTATGCTTACAAAGCATTCATTAAGTCAAGAGCATAGGGAAATTCCCATTCCTGAGAAGAAAAACTCAGTTTCACAATTGGCAACATACCAACTCTTGGCTAGAAAACAGGTCTTCTCACTTGAAATTCAAGACAGCTTTTAGGATAGAATTTTACCCTGGTGAATTTTGACTAATTTGCTAATTATTAGTAGTAAATTATAATTAATATTAATTAGTATATTAGTCAAACTATTCTCTTCCCCAAGAAAATGCGTTCCTTTGTCCTTAAGCCTAAGTTCTGCATACTGAGGCAACAGAGAGAGAACTGTGCTGTCATGTGTTCAACATACTTGTTATCTATGTGGAAGACAGTTTAGACTTAAGAACCATATAAATTACTGAGCAGACAAAACATTCTGAGATCCAAGAACAGATCAAGTGACTTCACATTATTTTGTGAATTTTAGTAACAATTTATATAATAAAGTACTACCAAAATGGTATTTGATGGCAAGGGCTATATTGTAAAACAACTGAAGGTAGAATGAGCTGGACAAAGTCAAGGCACAGTTAGTCCAGGAGAGCTAAGAACCAGTTTACTTGTTATTTGCAACAGGAAGTGTGCTTGCAGCCCAGTTCTCCTGGAGTTTTTTCAACATCACTATCAGATACAATTAAAGGTAGCTGGGGAAACCATTAAAGTGAAATCTAGTAATTCAAAAAGTGACATGCTAGGACCACTTAGTATAGCTGACCAAAGGACTTTGTGCATATTTAGCTATATCGTACACGTACACACACACTCACAGAACAACACATAGAGATAGATCTCACATGTGGTATCCAAGTGTGTCAAAATGAATTTATGTGAGCTTCAAGGATTGATTCTTCTTCCTACTATCCTGATATGGCTGGTTCTAAAAGTTCTATTGTTAGGTCACTTTGATGCTTCCAGGTTCTGATCACATCTAATGACAGAATGTATTGTTACTTAAGATTGGAAAAGTCTTCATCCAAATTGGGAAGAATGGTAAATGGAGATTTTAAACAAAATGTTACAAAACCAAATAAGCAGACAACTGTGGAATAATAATTGTACTAAGACTCCTTATAGATGAACACCTTTCAGAAAAGCATTGGAATTTAATTGATACAGCCTTGCCCTTATCCATTTAACATGAAAATAAAATATGGCGTGTTATAATGCAGTTCTTTAACTTTTATATATTGTAATTGTGTTGTTATGTATTACATATTTTTTAATATGCAAAAACTTTTTTTTAATCAACTAGCTATATTTATGGAAACCCAATGTGTACAACAGGTAAAAATGGTGCTCCTTTGACTAAAGCTGGGGGCAGGCAAGAAACAAGACCCACCTACTTGGTCCCTTATCCAATCATGATAGTGTTGCATAACCCTTTACAAGCATATTTTCAAGGAGCTTATTTGCAGCCATGTTTGTAATTAGCAAAATTTTAGGGGGGAAAAAGTCCTTAGTTACTAAATTGTTAAAGAAGAATTATATATCACATAGAATGCTATATCGTCATCACAATAAGTTAGTATAAATCTAACATGGAAAGATATTCATTATACATCATTCAACCACAAAATCCAAGTCCAGCCCTAAACATTTACACATGGTATGAATATACTGATTACATTAAAATTTTTTTACACACATGTACAACATAAATTCATGTATGTCCAAAGAAATGAATATCATGATGTATGTGTGTGTGTTCTGGACAATGGGAGAATTAATTTTAATGCTGCCCATTCTTCTTTGAGAGAAAAGTAGAAGGAAGGATCCCTGCATAAAACTTTGATTATGTTTCATAAAATATGTCATATTAAATTAGCAAATTATTAAAGCTTCTTGGGCAGAGGTTTGATTTGGGTGGGGGTGGGGGTCCTCTGTTTGGTAAAGCACTGAATGAATGACATTATTTTCTCACCATATGCAAAAGCAGCTCTGGGCAGAGGCAGTGATCATTTCCCACTGGAGGAAATGGCAGATGGATTTTTTATAGTAATTATATTTATTAATCAATTCTAAGTGATTTCTTCCATAGTAGTCCTCCTTTGTTAAGCTAAATCTTTGAAAGTCTTATCATGCAACTGCTTTATGTCAGTGGCACTTAGAATAAAGAAATCAGGATAAAGCCTATAAAGGACAAAGCACTCCAGAAAAAGAACAATAGCCATTAAGGCTGCTACACTGCATAATTCCAAAGGTGCAATTTATTGCAACCTGCCATTTGCAGAGAAATAATACAATTCTAAGATTGAAAATTCATTGGAAGAAGGAAACTGGAGCAAAAGATAACTAGAAGAAATGAAGACCTCATAATTTTCAGATGTGTAAGGGGGGGAATCCTTGTATGTTTGAGCATATATTACCTTATATTGAGCATATATTACCTTAATAATTAAATATAAGGAGAAACAACTTACATTATAAATATAAGGGTTATGTTGTACTTAAAATTCAATGTAATTTTGCACTTTTGTGTCATGGTTGGTATGTAACCATTTAATGTTCCCAAATGAGGTAAACTAGTGGCCGTTGCTCTGTTGCTCAGCCCAGAGAAATGTATGATCTAGTTTCTCCCTCTTACTCCTTCACCTCAACACCTTCCTTAACGGTGGGGCTCTTCAGCAAAATTGCAACTCTACCCTAACACCTCAGCTAGTTCTCTATCCCCTCATATCTGAGTACTGCTGGGAGAAAGCATCAACCAAGCCCATCTGTGTGGCTACGAATTCATGCGACTTGAACTTTGACCATTCAAAGTCTCCTATCCAGCCTTCCACATCTCTCAGAGGGCCGTGATGCCTACCGGATGGGCAATAGGAGTTTACTAGAAATGATCTAACCACTTTTCTGTACTTCCACCTATTCTGTTTCTTTTTTCCTTTTGTCTTCAACTCAAGAAAAATACTTCCACACATGTGCCCACAACCCCATTTTATTCACTTCCAATTTTTTTAAGATTAGAAATTAAACATTTCAGGTATTTGAACTCCCCTGTACACTCCTCCCAATCCTATTTCCCCTTGCTATTCCCAAAGTTAACAATTATCTATTTGAACTCATAGAGTCCACATTAACTCGTGTTAAAATGAATGTCATCTTCTCGTGGCCACACAACAACTTCCCTGTGGTTTGCTCTAGTTTCTTTTGTATCTCTTGTTCCCCTGCCCCATCCCCAGGATTATTTCCTACATCATATAACTCTCATCTTTAAACAATACAAAACACATATTCCCTCTAGCTGCTTCCATAATTTATTTCTCTTTACCACAACACTCCTTGAGAAAACAAAACAAAGCAAAAAACTCACTATATTCTTGCCTTTCTTGATCTATTTTTTCCCACCATTCCACATGAATTAATCTTATCCAAGATACCAATCATGCGCACAATACCAAATCAAACGTTCGTTGTTTATACCTCATTCACTTGACTGACCAGCATTAGATTCTGTTGATCATTCTCTTTATGAAACACTTGGCCTGGATTTCTGAACATTGTAAATTCCTTCCTAGCTTGATGTATGTAGATTCTGCTAGATTTTCAATGTAGATGATTTTATTGCTTGAAAATATTGACAGTTTTATTTCTTCCCTCCTAAAGCTCATACCTCATATTTCCCCTTGAATTATTATAATCTAAAGGAAATTTGAACCATACAGTGATTTAAAAAAAAGCACCCCAAGTTTTGTTTCTGATATATGGCAAATGTACTGTTCTTCACTGAATAGATTTGGGGTTTTGTTACTTGGCATTTATTAAGTTAAAAGGATTTTTTATGTAACTCATGGTTTTTGAGAGTTTGAAAAAAAATGCTGGACTTCAGACAATACATTTTTTGCATCTGTTGAGACTACCACATATATATATATATATATTTTTTTTTTTTTTTCTAAAAACAACTTGTATAAAATTGAGATTATATGTATTGCTTGAGCATTTGCTAGATCCTACCCGTGAAATCACCTGGGCCTATTGGAAGGTCGATAATGTATTATGACATTATTTTCTTTACTGTTTATTGGTTTTGCTTGAGCCAAATCTCTGTTCTCTTTAGAGCAAAATTCCTTGATATAATTGTCCCATCCTGACTCAACGCAGAGACAAAGAAATTTTATTCGTCAGAATACTTCTGTTTTGTTTTGTTATTGTCCCTCTTATTCAGACTTTCACTGACACAGAGCTTTTGGAGAGTTCCAACTTGATGCAAGATTCTCGATTCCACCACACCTTCTTCTATCGGTTCAATGACTTCTCTCCTGTCCCTGTGGCAACCATTGTAATCTGCACTGCTGTTAGTAGTACTGTAGTTCTGGCTCTGTTGTGCTTACCACTCGAGATTTCAGAGTTGCAGCTTTGTTTTAGGCCTCCATGAATTCTTCTTGACTTCTTTTGCAAGCTCAGCTGTACGTGTAAAATAATGTTGTTGTATTTGCATTTCCAACTGTTTTATAGCAGGAGTGATTTCATTCCAAAATATCTGATTGCAAAATATAGAAGTCCCATTTACTGTGACTTCTCTAAAAATAATTTCTTTTAATAATAGCAAGATGTTGCAAAGCAATGACCTCCTTCTAACATCCTATTTATTTTCATTTGGAATTTTTCTTGAAATTAGGAAATATATATTTTAAAGAAAAATAACGCGAACACCTGTGTACCTAGACCAATGAACGTATGTCACTTGTTCACCCAGAAGCCTTCTATGCCTGTCGACCATCATAGCCTGATCCAAACCGCTCCTTCCATCAGGTGACCACTCTTTTAACTCTTGAGTGACTAATTCCCTGCCATTTCTTTATAGTTGTACCACCTGTGGATGTATCCCTAAATAATGCATTGTTTACTTTTGCCTAGCTTTTAACTTAATGTTTTGTCTAACTGTGCTTGTTCTTGATTTTTTTTAAATTATCAAGATGTTTAATTTCTTTCTTAAAAATGTTTATTTATTTTGAGAGAAAGAGCACACGTTCATTCAGGGGGAAGGGCAGAGAGAGAGGGATAGAATATCAAGCAGGCTCCCCACACTGTCAGCACAGAGCCCAATGTGGGTCTCGATCCCAGGAACTGAGATCATGACCTCAGCCGAAATCAAGAGTGGGAAGCTTAACTGACTGAGCCACCCAGGTCCCCCTAAGATGTTTAATTTCATGTTGACCTGTGCAGTTATGATTTTTATGTGAGGTGTCATATATCATTTTTATCAATTCATTAAGATGTTATGATTATTTATACAGTTTTACATTATTAAAAATGTTAATATAAGCTTTCTAAACATATCTTCTTGCACAAGATTTGTTCTAGATACTGACACACCTGTGAGCTGACATGCTGGATCACAGGACTTGTGCATATTCAGCTTTGCTAGAAAGCCCAAAATGTTTCTAAAAGGATTTTATCAATCTACACTCCTGTCAGCAGGGTATGAGAGTTATTAATTTGCTAAGTATCTCAGTCAACATTCAATTTTATCAGTCATTGAATTTTTTTTTGTTTTTTGTTTTGTATCTTAACTTGCATTGCCCTGACTACTAGTGAGTTTTACCATCTTTTCATGTTTATCCCTTATTCATGTTTTCTCTTCTATAGTTAAATGCTCACATTTTCTTTTCCATGAATCATGCTTTTTGTTGTTGGTGAAGATAGAAATTCTATATATATCAGATACTAAGTCTTTATTAGCTATAGATGTTGCAATTTTTTTTTCTTTTTGTCAGAGTGTGGTGTGTCTTCACTTTCTTTATGGCATCTTTTAGTGAACAAAAGTACTTTTTTAAAATTGAGGTGTAATCAACATATAACATTATATTAATTTTTGTATAATAATTTCATCATTATACAAAATAATGATTTGATATTTGTAATGCTGAGAAATGATCATCACAATAAATTCAGTTACCATCCATCTTAGGATGGATTTACTCTGTTAGCGACTTTCAAACATGCAATAGAGTATTATTAACTATAGTCACCATGCTGTATGTTATATCTCCATGACTTATTTGTTTTATCACTGGAAGTTTATACCTCTTGACTCTCTTCATACATTTCACCCATCCCACAACTCCCTCTCCTCTGGCAACCACCAATCTCTTCTCTGTTATCTATGAGCTAGCTTTTCTGTTTGTTTTGTTTTGTTTGAATCAATAAATAAGTGTTCTTAATTTTAATATAATTGAATTTATTATTCATTATAGTTTTCATTCTTTTGGAGTCTGGTCATGTCATCCTTAATCAGAGATTAAAAGTACTCTCAAATACCATTAGTGAGGTACTGATTATTACGTTCAATTAGTTTTTCAATACTTTTGTTGGTGACATTACTTTTGTTAATATAACTTTTGATATATTTGGTTATCCCTTTTTTCTTACAAATACTACTCCTTTTGCTTAAGTGAGTACCTTTTGGCTTTCCCTCTTCTGTAGATCTTTGTCTATTAAGGGGGTCATATGTTATCACATGTCATACAAATGTTGTTTTGTCCATTGTCTGTTCTTATTCATTGTTCCTCTCATAGCCTATAGTACTTCTGAGTAACTTCCCTCACTCTCATGATTTCACTTACCACCTCCCAACCAAATCACCTCCTATGGGTTCTTGGGCTCATATATCCAACCTCAACCAGATATTTCCACTTGGATATCATCACTATTTTTCTTCCCTACCTATGTTAGAACAAATTAGTTAGAGATCAAAACATTAGCTTTATTATAGAATAGCTGATTAATGAATGTGGCTTCATACCCAGAGTGAAGGGGCAGGCTGACACTCTCCTCTCAATTAGGCAGACAACTCTGCTGAGTCAGAGGCACAGTGGGGTGAATGGTTCTCCTCCACAGTGTCAAAACTTCTCCCTCTAAGCTAAACCACTCACCAGAGGAGCATATCATAAGACACTTTCTTAGAAGGCATGCATATCCAAAAGATAACCTCAGAACAGATGTTTTCCCTCAGAATCATCAATAGATAACTCCCACTTACATTCAGTGGAAAGTTGTGAGTAAAGGATGAAGAAAGAGGCAAGGGGAATTTATTTAGAGAAAGTCCTAGATCGAAGAAAAATATTTATCTCCTAACAAAACCTTTCAAATTTTTCAATGGGTACCTGTCACCTACAGAATTTTATTTAATTTTCCAGACATCACCTTCTTCTTCTACCCACATCCTCTGGCCTCCACCATCTCTAACATCAACTCTTGCTATATATTCTTTTGCATTTCAGTCTAGCAGCACTTACCTACCCACAGTTTCTAGCATTCTTTGTGCTATCTTGACTTTGTTCTCGGTATCCTAACTGTCCATGCTGGAGTATCCCCAAATTGATCATACAGATATCAGTTATTGATCTAACTCCCATATGTATTTTTTAAGTCTGAGCTTGAGTACCTGAAAGCTTTTGGTTTCCTCCACTCCAGCTGCCTTAAATGACCCTTGTGCAATACTATGTTCCATTTTCTAAGATTAAATTTCCTTGGTTGTGTTCTAATGACTTACTTACGTGTATGTCTCTCCCATGAGGCTGTAAATTCTTCGGAGTAGTTATCCCCAGATACCAAGAACACTGCAGACATTCAGAATGTTTGATAAAAGGAACTCACCTTCCCTTAAACTTTTGACCTGTTTCTCTAATCTGAGTTGCTTTCCACTTGGATTTGACAATAGGTTTGACTTTGTAGCTTTGATCCCTTTCATTTTTTCTTTTTTAGATATGAGTCTATACTTAATATTTCCTGGTCTAGGTCAACTCCCACCTGATTACCTGTAGGGCTGCATCCCAAATACACCTACACCTGGGCCTGCACTGGACCCATGAGATATGAAACCTCCCTTATGTCTCCTCCCTCCTCATCTGCTCCAGAGCTTTCAGAGTAGAACTCTACATAGGATTTTAAAAATGAAAACTGTCCCTGATGCCTATGTTAAGGAGTGGGAGGCACAGTTCTTTCAGCAAACATTTATAAAATGTTACATTCAGTATTCTTTTCTATTTTTTACAGTGTGATCAGGTGATCATGCCAGCCTAGCAACAGAAAACTGAACACAGGAGCAGTGTTCAGAATCATAATCAAATAAAAATTTTCAAATTAATCTGGCACATACTTATATTACACATAACCATTATTGTGCATATGCTAGTATGCACTAGCATATTACTATATGCTAGTAATAGTAAATAGTCCTCACAAATAACTCAGCAAATATTACTTCCTCATAGTGAAACTAAGTATTATTATTTGTTCATTCTCCAATACCTAGAAGCAGCAATAAATGTTGACAATCCCCTGATCTTATGTATGTGCACTTTAATCTTTGTCTTTTGCACATAACTATACTTATTTTTAGTGAAATCTAGGATCTAATTATTTTTCCTCTATATCCTAGAATTCTATGGCTTTTAAGGCTAATGATGTCCTTCTTACCTGATAATTCTGTAGTGGAAGAGACCTCTCCTCACTTTATACCCTTTGGAACAAGATCCTATAAATAGCTAATTTATCAAATGGCCACCTGGAAATCACCAAATGAGAATGCGAAAGTATCTTTTCAGCCAAAAGTGGTGCATAGAGTGACTATGTCAAATAAGGTTCATTGATTTTAAGCAACAAACACTAACTTCACTTAAGACATAGTGTCTGTGAACTTACATGGGCCCTTGGAATTACATTGAGTGTTATAGCTGAAGTTATTTTAGATGAGTAAATTAAGTAAAGCCTTTACAAGCTGTTGGTTTTCTTCCTCAGTCATTTATGATATGTTAACTTCAGCTAGGGATCTCTATGGATCAACCTATTTCCAAAAATATGTTTACATGATCATATCTGTACTTAAACAGTTACATTCCATCATCAGCTAGGTCTATAATGCTGATAAGGTCCATTTTGCTTCTAAGTTTAATTGCTTCCATTTCCATTCCACAGTCTTAAACTTCCCTCAGTTCTGCTGAGAAGAGGTATTCAATTTTAACTATAAACCTTCCTACCTATTTTGGTCAATAGAAAATAGCTATAAGTTGTGTTCTAAACATTTTGGTGTTTACCATATAAATTTATTCCTGATGATAAGAAAAATAAGAGTCTTGTGAAACACTATCAGATAACACAGTGAAGTAAAGTATAGGAAGGCAGGAGACACAATATTCCTATTTCACAAACATTTACAAATCTTTGCCTACATTATGCCAAATTTTCTCTGACCTCATAAGTCATTTTTGTAGGTTAGCTATAAACTGAAGTTTCATTGGCCAATCTAGCAAACTGTTAAAAAAATAATAAAGCAGCCAATGCATCAACACCTTATTTAATATGGAATGTGCTATAAGTGTAGATATCTCAACAAATTGACCCTGATTAAAAATAATGACCTTACTTCCTTAATTAAGCATCCACTAAATCAATCCATTATTTTTAATAATATAAATTAATAAACTACTGTATTTCTTCTTGGATATAAGTTTGATTCTGCTTTTCACTCTGTACACAATTTTGAATGCAAATTCCTGTTTCCAAGTGAACAGTAATGAAAAGAGGGTCATGACCTCCTCAAGCAAGGCAGCTCTTTTGGACAACATTTCAGAAGTCCTCTGGGCCCTCCAAGAAATTCTGATTACAATTATTAGGTTATAACTTAAAAAAAATCAGGATCTTGACTTTCATGTAAGAGATTTGACAATGTTGTGCATTCAACTAGAGTTGTAATTCATTAACCCACAGAATGACTCTGTGACCTTGGTTTTTGGGAGTGCCAGCCTGCAGTTATAAGGAATAAGAAATTATTTCAGTGTATCTCATACTTTCCCAGTTTCAGTTCCTGACCTGAGGCAAGGATTTTAAGGTTAAAGTTTGTTTTTTCTTGCCCAGTTATTTAATGCCATTTAGAAACAACCATTCTATCTTTTTTTTTTTTAACTCCTCATTTACTTTACATAGGTGGAATGGTAACACCTATCTTACTTCCTCAAAGTTTCAACGGTGACTTTATCTTAGGTTCATACAAATAAGAATCATTCAACATGCACCGTCAGTTTCCTAGCCTCACTATGTACATAGGATTTTCACTGTATTTCACCTATTTTTAAATTCCAAACTATGGAAAATAGGATCTTTGAGGATCGATTGACTATATCATTTGTTTAGTTACAGTTGTTAAGTTAGCCAGAATTCTTAGGTTAAAAAGCAATAGAAATGGGCTCTTACTAAATTAGAGAAAGTGGGGATATTATTTGACATATATTGGGGTATTGCCAATAAATGAAAGGAAAGTTGACTATGAGAACATTAGTGAGGATTTGGACCAGGACATTTCTGGGTTCAATTTTAGGAGCTCAGGGACACCTGGGTGGCTCAGTAGGTTGGGTGTCTGACTTCAGCTCAGGTCATGATCTCGAGGTTCGTGGGTTGAAGCCCCGTGTCAGGCTCTGTGCTGACAGCTCAGAGCCTGGAGCTTGGTTTGGATTCTGTATCTCCCTCTCTCTCTGTCCCTCCTCCGCTTGTGCTCTGCCTCTCTCTCTCAAAAGTAAATAAATATTAAAAAAATAATAATAATAAATTTTAGGAGTTCCTATATTGTTGTAAAGTAAGTCAGCTCCACTGGCTATCTATTACAATGCCCAAAGTAGACCCTTTGATCATTTATTAATAGGTGAAATTGTATATGAAAGAAGGAGAGAAAAAAATAATGTGAATAAAGTTTAAATTTCAGCATCTGGAAATTATGACTCAGAACAGAGTGGATAAAGTATATGGACATACGTTTTTGGACTTCCTCAATTTTAATTAACAAAATATTATATAAGCAGAAATGTCCATTAAGTACTTTAGAAAATTGGACATTAGAGTATATCTGGAATAGGATAAATATTTGGAAATTATTTTATAAATAATATATTTGAAACCCTATAGTAAATGAGGTCTTTTCAAGAAAATCTATGTAGGAAAAAGGCCAAGAAAGAAACCAAGTAGATACCAAAGTTTAGTGAAATATAAGGATGACTAAGATAAATTAAGTAGTTAGATCTAGAAACAGTAGTCATAGAAGGAAAAAGAGAACAGTAATAGAATTATAAAATATCAGGGAGATATTTTGAGAAACAATATTTTATCCTATAACCAATATCATACACACCAGTAAAAATTAAAATTATTATTATTAAAGTAAAAATGAAGAAAATGGTATTTGCTATCATTTTTTATTACTAAACATTTTATTATTTTATTACTGCTCTAAAAGTATGGCCTGTGGCCAAAACAAACAAACAAAAATGGCCACAAGTTGAACTCATCCCTGTATGCATGTCTCTTTGCCACATGACATTTTAGTGCCTTTCATTAAGAGATGGAGTGTAATCTACTTCACCATCACTTGAATTGGATATGAGCTTTTCTTTAGCAAATGGCTAAAAGTGTTCTTTAGCAAATGGCATAAGCTCGAAAGTGTTAGTGCAGTGAGGACTGTCCTCTTATCCTCTCTTGAGAACACTACAATCCACCATCATGGAAATGGTGGGCTATTTCCATGGGCTAGCCTGCTAAATAAAAAGAGACACATGGCCAAGTTACCCCACCATTGCCATAGCTAACATGGAGCCAACAGCCAGACATTTGAGTGATTTTATTCTCTATTGGTTCACTCTTGACTTTTGCAGTATTAACTCCCTTACATTTCTATATTTATAAATTGTGGTTGATTACAATGGAGAAAGATTTTATAGTGACAGAAAGAGCACTTAGGTAGAGAAGGGAGAGACAGGGGCATAAGGTGACATGCTGTCAGCCTCTTGAAGACACTACATAATTGTTGGTAAATTCAGTAGTTTAGAAGGCTACAAGTATATGAAGAAGGGAATCAACCTCTGCTAGAATATGTGCATTTTCTCTAACAAGTGTCTGATAAACTTTAAGTAGTCAGTTTGGTTTTCTACACCTTTATAGTTTTCTAAAAATTATGGAGAGATAGGATTTGCATCTTCCTTTTATATATGTAAAGATATTCACCCAGTAGGATATTATTAATGGTGACCATAATATAAGCAGTGAGAAGAAAAGAGTGACAAGCACTCGGTAGAAGGTGGTAGAAAACAGCCACCTCATATTTATTACTCTGTGCTCCTAATATATATCCTCCTAATATATCACCTCCTAAGGGTCTGAAATAATACAGAAAGGATCAGTAAAGTTCTGCCTCAAAAGATCATACATAATTTATTGACCATATGATGCTAATAACATCATGAGAACAGACCAGTGGCTCAAGCCTGGCTCAAAGGAACATCTTTTAACTGAAGTGAGGATAACTTTTCACCTTGGATAACCTTTAACAATAACTTCCCAGTTCAGTCTTTTCTCTCTCCCTAACAATACACATTTCATGATAAAATGGCAACAAAGTGTGGAAATATGAGTCTTTTAATTTGTTCTTCAGTGCCACTTCAGAGGAAAAAAAAATGTTTTCAGAGGTATCATCAAAAATGTTTAATTTTTTTTTATACATTCTTCACACATTGTGCTCTGTGGTATCAGGCAATGCATATGAAGACTTTACAGGTGGATTAAATTTCTATCATCACCAAGGTACCAAAACTTAACGTGAGTTAGAGCCCATGTTCAGAGCAAATAGGTAATATAAACCTGGAAAGGCAGAAAGCCTTCATATTAATCATGAGAAATATGGCCTAAAAATGTTGGAAGGCAAGAAAATATGCAGGCATTTACCAAACTGTTCCAGTTGGATCTGACAATACTATGAGCCTGTATTCATAACAGCTAATGTCCACCCTCCTTACTGTGGTCCTCTATGAGCTGGTCCAGCTTTCTCTCTAACCTTATGTTGTGTGATCTTCCTTTCACCACTGCTCATCATGCTCCCCTCTAATGTTCTCTACACAGCCTGGACCAAAGTATTATATTATCCTATTTTACTTTCATGTTCTTTCTCTATGTAAAATTGCATTAATTACTCCGTAACTTAATGCCTTTACTCCCATGGTATAAAACTGGGGAAAACTTGTCTGTTTCATTCAGTATCCCCAGTGCTCAAAATTTTGTCTGACTGTGGGTGAAGTAACTCTCTAATATCCTATATATAATAAGGGAATTCAGATCCTAACCATCACACTCGTTCTGGTGGAGCATTATGGTAAGAAGCAATAGAGCTATAATGATGCCAAATATTTCAAGTCAAAGACAGGAGGTGAAATGGTCTTCATGCAGATTCACCTTCTTAAACAGCAAACCCAGCAGTGTTTCCCCAAATTTCTTTTATATGTTCTTCTACACATAGGATAGCTACTCTTTTGATTACCATCAAGTGAAAGGGGAAAATTCCAGGTGGAAAAGAAAGTATGTGACATGAGCAATAATCATTCCTGAAGCAACTAAATCTGGATGGATTTTGATAGGAAAGAGATCATTTTGGCTAAATTTGATCTAAATACTTGTCTGTGCAAGTGTTCTGAAACTGTCCTCTTCCCCTGCTGAAAAAGCATCTAGAAATGTATCACCTCACTAATGACAGTTTCTTTCCTAGTGATATTATTTTCTCATGCTTATGTGACAAGTAAATGAATTGACAGGATTAACTTGAGATGCCACAAATGAGTAGGTGTGAGCAGTACCTGTGTGTGGATGTGTTAAGGGGGAGTGGGTAAGAAGGGGTAGTGTCCAAGTAGCACTAGGCCAACACCTTAGACTGCTCGGAGGTGTTTTTCTCAAACAGAGGTGTGAATCAGTACGTAGGCCACACAGCTTCTTGACATTTGTGCCTGCAAAATTGTGAGTGTAGGTGCTTACAAAAATTAAAAAAAAAAAATACCAAACAACAACAACAACAACAAAACAGCAGCTGCTTTCCTAAGAAAAATATACTTGGGGCTAAATTTAGCCTTGGAGATAAAGACCTAAGCAGAAAACATCCACTTCATCTCTTCACAGTGCAGAAAGAACTGACTTGGATCAAGGCTTTGTAGGGGTGGGGAGTGTAGGTGTTTTGAGATGGGTAATCTTGACCTTAAGTAACATTATTCAGAACTTTTAGACCGCATCTGCAATGTTTCACTACTTAGAAAGAAATCCTGACTCTCACATATGATTGCTGGGTGTATAAATGGATACAATCATTTGGAGTACCATTTGGCAATAGCTATCAAACTGAAAATGCATTATCTCTTTGCCCAAGGATTCATCTGCTGGGAATTTAGTCTGTGGATTACATTAACATAAATACATGTATGGGCATGGCCATTGCAGCATTGTTTGTATTCACAAAGAACTGAAAACAATTTAAATGACAATCAGGATTTTTAAAAGTAATTCATGATACTTTTGCACAATGTGAAGATTATGCAGCAATTGAGAATAAAGAAGTACGGATGTGCATGTGCTGATGTGAGAAGATATGGGAGGCATTTGAAGTGAGAAAAGAAACTTGTAATGATCTGAGGATAGTATGATCCCAAATTTGCTACACAAGCATGAACAGAACTTTTAACTTTTAACTGTTAAACCAGCTAAAATGTATGTCATTTGTTCAGAGAATTAGCAATAGGTCAGAATAAACAGATCCCTGTTGTCACTTACATTCTTGACAGATAGAGTTGCCCATTAAGAGAGAAGGTGAAATCTTATTTGTGTTAGTTAATTATGCAACCTTCACATGCCCTATTATCATGAACTCTAAGATTTACCTTTGGAATGCCTGTGATCCTCTCCACTGAAAACATGTGTTCATGTACTTCACCATTATCTTACTTTAAGTCTGGACGTGCATGATTCAACAGATGAAGCTTGCCTCTGACCACTGTGAGCACATGCCAATCTCTCTTCCACAACAGTGATAAGCCTGACTTCCCCAAGTTGAGTTATTATAATCTATCTTTTCTCTTAAGTTCACTGCAAGCCCCCCAACTATAAGGTGGATCTCAGAGGGCTGCACTGATATAGGTTCCAGAATTTGCCACCTCATAGACCTAGAAAACCCATCTGGTTCCACAGCTACTAAGGTAGTAGGACAGCTTCAAAGTATAGAAATTTATTATACCTCACTTCCTTAGACAATCAGTCAATTCACTGTACATCTACTCACTGTTTGTGATTATAAGGTGATTATCTGTTTATGTTAATATGGTGAAATAGCTGGTACATCTCTTGGCAAGTAAGAATAAAAAATACAAATTGAAATTCTGGCATGCATTTCTTCTGGTGAGGCATCCTACTATATATGTAAAGGAAAGGTTTATAAATATCAGTAGATATGTAAATATATGTGCTTGCTTTGCAAAGAAAGTTACAAGGAGGATATACAAGAAACACTTTACAGTGGTACTTCTGGGAGATGGGAACAGTGAATTTGGAATACTACTTTTCATTTTTAGATTCTGTAGTGGTTTACTTTTTAATGTCGTTATATTGTTTATGTCATCATAATTAAAAATGCAGTGTTCTGTTTGCTTTCTCATTTTAACTAAAAATAGGAGGACAAGAAAGAAATAATAGTACTTCCCTTAGAGAAATTTCCAGGCATTTACTCTTAATTCCTGGCAGGGTTGACTCTGAGCTTCCTGCCTGCAAATCAACTTGCTCAGAGCTCTAAGGAAGTTCCCTTAGATTTGATTTTATGTCAAAACCAATCATAGTAAACCTCGTATTTAAAAGGTACTTTTAGTTTATGAAAATATGTCTAAATATCTCTCTCTCTCTCTCTCTCTCTCTCTCTCTCTCACACACACACACACACACACACACACACACCTAAACAATAACACACACAGCTTTCATTTTTCCCCTATTTATCAGACAAGGCAATGGATCTAGAGGATTTAACACTGTATTATAGGTGGGCTTTAAACATCTATTGCTCATTATAATGAAGTAAGACATGAATATATCAGGTAATGAGAATAATAAGTTAACAAATACACTATTGATATCACCTGGGGCCATATACAATCCGGGAGGATTTGCTGAGTCTCACAACATTTGGAGAGCTATCTCTATGAGGAATCACATTCAGAGTCTAACACACTTTTTTTAATATGCTAAATTGAATTAAATCTCTATCTTTGAGTGGCAATAGTAAGTCATTCCAGCAATGTCTATTGCACAAATTGGGCAGACATAGTAAAACAAAAAATAATTTGACTATAAAGTATATGCGTGCATGAGTGACCTCTGCTCTTTTATAAATCAGCCACAATGATTCCAAAGTCCATGTAAGGAATTAAATGTTTCCAGTTTTAGGCTTCAGGTGTGATATGCCTCCAGGAGTATTACAAGTCAATCTGAAATGCTTCTATTTAAGGATAACTAGCTGAGTATCTTTTTCTTTACTCTAACACATACCGATGTGGGATTCTGGTGAAGGAGAGCCCTCTCTTTTGATGCATAAATCAGGAAACTGCAAGAAATTTGCATTGCCAGAAACTTTTCAACCTAAGTCAGAACTTTCATATCATTAAATTGATCCACTGATACTTGTTTTGATTAAAGCACCAGCTAACTCATAACAGCATCTGTACTCAGTGATATAACTCAAACAAGCATAATGAATGCCTATCTTTTAATTTTTTATGAAAAGACTTCATAATATATAATTAAGATGTTTTTTACATGTTCTACTGATGAACCATCTGCAGGTATGACATTTAGCATCTGTATTTAAAAGTAGCCACCTGTTACAGTCTGGTAATCCTGACTATGAATCATTTCAGATAAATGGAATGTGGTACCATTTGGATTCAGGGTTCTTCATGCATCCATCATCTTCTTGACATTTATTATTTTATTTCAGGCCATCTTTCAGGGTTTTTTAAGTTGCATCCATTGAAAAGTCTAACTGCATTTGTTTTTAAGCAAGGGAATTCTTGGTAAAGGTAAAGCAAGAGAAAAGAGTTTTTAGAGGTCTCAAATTTATTCTTTCTTTCTTTTTCCTCCTTTATCAAAGTCAATTCACACCTGCATCCAAGTACTCATATGTCTTCAACTCTTGTTTTTGTCCATCAATTGTCAGGTTCTTCCTTCACTCTGAGGTGTAAATAACTATGACCCTCAAGGTGATTTACATCAAATCAGTAAAAGGATCAAAGGTCTATAGTAAAAGGAAAAATCACTAATGTTAGAGGATTTTGAGAATGAATTGAGATCATATTTGTGGAGATATCTGGGGTCTTTTAGAGGATATAAATATCATTCTAGGTATAAGCTACATGTCATAGTCAGCTATTCTGCCTCTATCTATGCATAATGTCACTTCTAAATTGACAGGGCCAGAGGCGAGTTTTTGTAGAATCTAGCCATTCCACACGTACTGTGAGAATAAAAAAAAAATAGAGGATAATAATAATAATAATAACAAATAATAATAATAAAAATTTGCCTACTAATGTTTATTTGCTATCTACAAAGAAACTAGTACAACACATGATACATGGTAGCCTCTAAAACATTTTAAGTTCAGATTAAAACATAAAATAAATTAACATATAAGTTGCATATTAAACAGAAGAGATAAAGCAACACCTGTTTATATGCTAGATTCCTCTATAATGGCCTTTGCTGATTAGTACAGCAATAGCAACTCTATCATCTGAAATTCAGTAGGGCGCTCTGACCACATTTCCCATTATGGAGCATATTAACACTTCTGTTGTTATTTAAATATTTTATGTGCTGGTTTCTTGCAACTAGATAGGAAGTCCTTGGAATTTAGGGACCTTGTGAGACATGTGTGTTCACACACATGCATTGATGAATCTTCCTTTAGAGTTAAGTTTCTATGGTCATTATATAAGGAAACAATAGCATCAAGATAAAATCAACCCTGAAAGAATGCCTTTGATTAAGTACCTGTTAAAGTAGCTGGTTTATGATTAGGGGCCATGATTTAAATGAAAATTGTAAAATGATATTCAGCAGGGTGAGATGCTTACACTGTAAAAGGCTGATTCAGTACAGAGAACAAGTTGGAAAGAGCAGATTCATGTCTTCATCTCCCCTACCTACACTGTGTAAGGCAAATTTTCATTGAATACAAAGATGTGTGCAACCTCTACTGTTTAAATGTCTCTCTCCGATTGTTATGTACAATTCAGGGTACACAAAAATGAAATCCCATAGGGTACACATGCTACCTCTGGATAGAAAAGAGTTTACACCAAGCGGACATACATTCACCAGGCTGTAGAACGTAACAGAGCTCCTAATGTGACTTCCAACTGTGGAGCTTCCTGCCCTCATGTTCCTAGTTTAGTATGAATAATTTGACTTAATTCTTCGTTTGAGAACAACCCCCTCGAATGCACTCAATTGAAAATAGTTCTGATTGTTCATGACATCAGTTCAACTTTATGAGAAGGTGTGGATGAGACCCACAGCTGTTCTGCCTGGTGCTCTGTGCTGAAAATACAGGGGTTGAGGCCACACCCTGCTGCTTTATAGTCAGAGCTAGCAGGCATGAGAAGCTCTGCAGTCAGGTTAAACTCAAACCATCAAAACAGCTTGGAAAAGAAGAGGTGCCTGGGTGGCTCAGTCAGTTAAGCATCTGACTCTTGGTTTTGGTTCAGGTCATGATCTCACAGTTCATGGGTTCCAAGCTCCACATTGGATAAGCCTGCCTGGGGTTCTCTCTCTGCCCACCCCTGGCTCACATTGCCTCTGTCTCTCTCAAAATAAATAAATAAACTTAAAAAAGAAACAAAAAGAAACTTGGAAAACAGTTTTATACAACAGGACAGGGACTTTTTTTTTCACCAGGAGGGGAATGTTTTCCAGTAGTTCTATCTTAATCTTGACATAAAATATCATACTTGGTTAAAGACTTTGTATTAGTTTTTTATTGTTGTTGTAACAAATTGCCATGAACTTATTGTCTTGAATAATACAAAGTTATTATTTTAAAGTTCTGGATGTCAGAAGTCTGACATGGTTCTAAGTGGGCTAAAATCAAGGTGCTGGCCAGGTTGTATTCCTTTTTAGAGGATCTTGGCGAGATTTCGTTTCCCTGCCTTTTCCATCTTCTAGAGGTTGCCTACATTCCTTGACTCCTGGTCCCTACATTTATTTTCAAAGCCAGCAACCTTGCATTTCTCTGACCTTTATCCTAACCACCTCTCTCTAACTGTAGCAGGGAAAGGTCCTCTTCTGTTTTTAAGCACTCATGTGATTAGATTCAGCCCACCTGCATAATGAAGATCACATCTGCAAAATCCCTGTTGACATGAAAACTAGCATATCCGTAGGTTCTGGGATACACGTGTAGTTATCTCTGAGGCACCATTATTCCACCTACCATAGGCCCTGTTTAAATAATATGTTGATTTCAATGTGTTGCCTCTGCAACTTTACTGTCCCAGATTCTCCAGTCCTTACTGAGCCTCTTCCTCAAGTTTTACTCAAGGTCCCTGAAGCTATCTCATAACTGGTCCAGAACACTTCTACTATTGCCATAGATCTACTAGTCACCCCAATTCTGCTAAACAGAAAGAGTAATCATCAAAGTATCCATGCAAACCTATTGCTTATAAGCCCATAACACCAGATTCTCTGAAACAGAGAGTCATGTCTGAATCCCGGTAGGGATACAGTTCTGTCACTGAATCCTTGTAACAGAAGGTAGAGATCATTGACTATTAAGTTGGCTGCTAGGAAAGTGTCTATACTTACCTCTTGTAGGAGAACATAAAGAAAGAAATAAATTCATCTTGAGGGCAGAGAAAACATGGTAGGGGTTTGATAAAATGCTAACATGTTGAGGCTTTAGGGATACAACATTTCCTCAGCAAGGACTACATATGAATCCCATGAATTTTCCACTGGAGCCAGTCATATGTGCAGTAGAGGTAGTGACCTGATCTGTTGTATATTTGAAAGGTATTTGAAAGATCTATCAGACTTAAACCAAACTACTAGACCAAGGGACCAGGAATATATATTTTGAAAAAGCCCCTAGACTTTTATACACTTGTGGATAATATACACTTTTATACACTTGTGGATATACACTTGTGGATAATACTAAATGGATTTGATGCTAAATTTCATTCAGAAAGCCAGGCCCTGAGGAATTAGAACTCATGGTTGGATGAAGATAAAAAACATCACCCTTGGTCCATAATACAGGCTTTGTCAAAGAGGCAAGTTCCATGTGAGCACTAAAGAAGTGAAATCTGTGAGGTAAGGAGTTCTGTGCCCACAGAGAATATAATACTGAAAACAAATTTATCCTATGTTTCCGTGGAACAGATACTAGCCTGGAAACAGAAAACCTGCGTTCCAATCTCTTGTGTCATTGGCCAAGTTACATTATCTACCTTGACCTCATTAGTAAAACAAGGTTCTAAGCCATATGATTTCTATGATAGTTAATTTTGTGTATGAATGTGACCTGAGTCACAGGGTGCCCAGGTATTTGGCTAAACAATATGTCTGTGTGTGTCTATAATGGTGTTTCTAGATGAGATTAACATTCAAATCAGCAGACTAAGTAAAATAGATTGCCCCCCCCCCCAATATAAGTGGGCTTCATCCAATCCACTGAAAGCCTGAATACATAAAAGGCTGAATAAGAAAAATTCTTTCTCTCTGCCTGTCTTTGAACTGAAACGTTAGTGTTCTACTGCCTTTGGACTTGGATTAGAAGTTATACCACGGGTTCTCCTAGTTCTCAGGCCTATCGACTCAGGATAGAACTATACTATCAGCTCTCCAAGGTTTTCAGCTTGCCAATTGCAGATCTTGGCCTCCATAATTGTGTGAGGATATATGTGTGTGTGTGTGTGTGTGTGTGTGTGTGTGTGTGTGTGTGTATGCATATGTGTAAGGGAATATATACCTATTCTATTGGTTTTGTTTTTCTAGAGAATCCAGACTAATACAATAATTAAAATCCCTTCAATCCCAAATATTATTTTCTGCTTCTAAAGACTAGTATGATAGAATCTTAAATTTGGTGTCCCTCCTATGAGCTCTAAGACAGACACTATATTTTGCATATAAGCACACTTTCCACATCTTATTATAACTGCTTATCCAAAGCCTGTCTCCCACTAGACATTAGGGACATTAAGATCAGGAACCATGTTAATCATATTTCTTGTTGTATCTTTAGTATCTAGCACAAGCCAAGAAAACAGTAAACACAGATGGAGAATTTATTAAAAGAATAAATGTAACTGAAAGCTTAAAAAACAACAATACATTTCTCCTTCTAACTAAACAGAATGTCAACCCTAAGAAAAACTTATGCTCTCTCTTGTCACCTTATTTGCACCTGGCATTTCACCCTTCAAAGAAGCAGCCAAAGACATAATTGTAGATTTTGGGCTTTCTGGGGACTACATTCATGTCAAAGCATTTTATAGGTGAAGAAATTGGGAGGAAGTGGATATTTACTAAAAGCCACTTTTGCAAAATGTATTATTTCTACTTGGCAGGACATTTTTCTTCTTTCTTTCTATTATTACCAATGGTCCATGGGGTCATTCTAACTCCGAGCCATACATAGGGACACACAGTAAACAGCAATTTTATAAGTGTATCTTCCAGGGCACTCACTTTCCAAATCTTTGATTTACTTTTGAAATTCTAGAGGAAAGTAAGACACACAAATTTTGCTGTGCTGCAAACTGATGCAGGGTAGGTTATGATATCTATATTATAAAATAGTGAGAAAAGGAATAGAGATGGTCTCCAAAGAAGAAGATGTATTTAATTTTTTAAAATGTCTTTCTGAAAATATATCATTACTATCATCTTTGACATGATGCTCTTGGAGATGAAGGTATAAGGAGTAGGGTCCGGTAAAGAATGACAACTTTTTTCTGCCAAAACCAAGGAAATCCCATGCAAACTAGAACCAGTTGGTCACCGTCAGGTAATTAATTCATTTCAAGAGTCTCTTGCCCAGAATTATATATGGAGCTTGTATCGAGGAAAGGATCAAAAGTGGAAGAGTCACTATGAACATAACTTTCAAACAAGGGTGAGACACATAACACAAGCTGAAGTTTATGACCCAAGCAAAAGCAGTCTGAGCATCAGAGAACCAAGAGGAGAGAGCAGTGGGAGTGCTCAGAGATGCTGGGTTTATTTTGTTTCTTAATTACACAAAGGATATGTGAATAGATTTTTATTGTGTTGAAAGGTACAAAACATGGTATTAAACTGCCATTTCACCCCTTCTCCTTTGTTTACAGATAACTAGTGTTTATAGTTTGAGGCATACCATTCCTGATAGTTCTTTATGCACTACATACATGTTATGTATGAATACAAATAATTTTTCACATAAATATCCTTTGTATACTACACATTTTGTTTTGTGACTTGATGTTTTCACATAAAAACTCACTTTGGTATTTTATGAAACATTTCAGATATGTGGTCATTTATTTAGCTATTAACCTATTGATGGTCACATAGTTTGTTAACATTTTTCAAATAATCAGCAATGACTCAAAAAGCATCTTTACACATATATATTTATGTACAGAATGAATCATTACTGTAGGATATTAAGTATAATAATGATAAGTAACACGTATTTAGTGCTCATTATGTGTCAAGCTCTATGTTAAGTATTTTGTGTCTCATTTAATCTTTACAATAAAAGTAAGGTAGTATGATTATCTCCAATTATAGATAAAAACACTGCAATTGAGGCATGATAAGTGACAAAGCCAATCTGGTAAAAAGAGATGAGGATGTAAGCCCAGGTAGTAGTTTCCAGAGCTGGACCAGAAGTGCAAATGTTGGATACCGTTTGTATCTATAAATCATTCAGTAACTGAAATCCTGTATGCTCTACGTTTGATTTCTGATTATTTTTCCTCCTAACGAAACAAGATGTTGGTCATTCTTCATTTATAAGCTTCTTTATAGTTTGTGTCACCTCATTTGCACCTGGCATTTTCCCTCTGGACAAAGCATCCAGAGAACAAAGAATTCAATTTTTCTTTTGGCTTTATAATGCCAAATTTCCCTTAAAAGAGCCATAACAAACTATTTTCTAAACCACAATGAGTGAAGATAACCATTTCCCATATGTTTGATAATATTCTGTCTCTTTAAAAATTTGTTGATCTAATAATGAGGGAAAACTCATTTATTATTAGTTACTATTAGTTACTATTTTAGTTACTACTTTAATTTGCATTTTTTGATCACCATTATAAATTTACATCATTTACATTTTTCTATTGTAAAACTTCTGTTTTTATCCTTTGTTCAGTTTCTGTGGTTTTTTCAAACTTTTTTTTAATTTCTATAAATTCTTCACATATTCTGTATATTGGTCCTTTGAAATATCTTTCAAATATTTTATAGAATTGATTTAATTTATTTAGTGTTGTTGGGGCACTTGAGTGGCTCAGTCAGTTAAGTGTCTGACACTTGACTTTGGCTCAGGTCATGATCTCCTGGTTTGTGAGATTGAGCCTATGTCTGGCTCTGTGCTGACAGCGTGGAGCCTGCTTGGGATTCTCTCTCTCTCCCTCTCTCTCTGCCTTTCCCCCACTGACTCATGCACTCACTCTCCCTCTGTGTGTGTCAAAAATAAATAAATAAACTTAAAATAATTTATGTAGTGTTGGCATAGAAATAAATTTATTGCTATTAGCCTCAATTATTAACAGCCTTTCTACATTGGGTGACTCTACAGGAAGTAAACAAATCAAAGCCCCTAATGGTAATGGTAGCATATTCAAAGATTCCTGCCCTGAATGTCTTTTTGCACAGTAATTTAAAGGATATAGCTAAGAACTCACTGAATAGGATGCCACAAAATGTGTGTACTTGACACTGAGCGATGGCATTGTTAGGAATTCTCAACAGATCTATGTGCCCAACACAACTATTAAATGAAGCAGTCATTATTTTGCCTACTGAGAACTTCTGCCATTATCATCAGGCAGTGTTCAGTTTTACATAGTTCGAAACCAAAACTCTTCCTTCAGTTAGAAGTAAACAACAGTCAATAAACAGGATGTTTTTCCTACCTTTAAACACCTTTGCTCATTCCTTAATGTAGTTGAATGCTATGGCAGGTTAACAGAATTAAAATAGATGAGCTTCCTTTCTTTAGAAAATTTAGGAATCATCAACTAAAGTAGAACATATGCAAGGTGTATGTCTTTATATCGCTTTGGGGATATCAAGTTCATATCTCCAAATTCTCAGTGCCAGTACAACATGTGATTTCTAGAATAATGTGAAAATACAATGGTTACAGAAAACTAAAATCTCCACTACTTGGGAGATGCCCTCACTATCGTTTTAAACATGATATTTAATGGATCTTATTATATAAAACTTTCATATATCTGGAAATATATAAATGATAACTTCTTGAAATGAGAGCTTACAGATTCACTTGGTTTGGAGAGTATAAAGTAGTACTCTCTGAAACAATAGAATAATGGCTAAAACATTAAAAGAAATGATAGGGAACATTACAAAATTAATTTGTGCTTGTGAACAAGGACCCATAATAAAGAGAAAAACACCTGCTTCTTCCCATAAGGATGTAACTTCTATGAGACTTAGTTCTCCACTAACAAAAAAAAATAACTGGTTACTGACCGGGAGGAATGGAAGTATACTGTTATAAAGTTTTATGTATGTAACGTGGTATATTATTTAAAGGTAGACTTTCATAAGTTAAAGATGCATAATGTAAACCATAGGGTAACCACTAAATTAAAATAAATAGCAAATAAGCTAATAGTAATGCTTAAAATGATAGAGAGCAAACTGAGGGTTGCTGGAGGGAGGTGGGGGGAGGGATGACTAAATAGGTGATGGGCATTAAGGAGGACACTTGTTATGATGAGTACTGGGTATTATATGTAAGTGATAAATCACTAAATTCTCCTCAAACCAATGTTATACTCTATATTAACTAGCATTTAAATAAAAAATTGAAAAAGAAAAAAGTGTAATCTTGAAAAAGTGTACAATTACTCCAAAAGAAGTCAGGATAAGGTAGATAAAAGAACAAAGCCAGATGACATAAATAAAAAACAAAAAGCATTTTGGTGATTTAAAAACAATTAATATACTTTGACCTTTAAAAACCAACAACATTGATAACTTCCTTAAATATAAAATAGTCCAAATACAAGGAAGAAATTCTCACTGTGAATAAAAAACTAAAATAGAACTTTAGCCTGTCTACAAAAACTTGTAAATATGAAGATAAAAATAAGTTCAAGGTAAAAGAATGGAAAAAGAAAGAGATATAGAGGTTAAATTAATATCTGGCAAAATAGATTTCATAAAAAGAAATATTACCAGGGATACAAAGACAATTACACAATGATAAGAGTCGTAACAATTCTGAATGTGCAAGCATGCAATAATGGAGCTTCAAAGTACATAAAACAAAAACCAACAGAATTAAAAACAGAGATAGACAAGTCTCCAATTATAGCTGTGGTTTAATCTCTATTCCCTTAGTAAGTGATTAAAAAAAAAAAAAGAAAGAAAATCAGTAAGGATATACAAAAGTGGAACAAATCTATCAAATTACCTGACCTAATTGACATTTATAGAACACTTCACCCACCCAAAAGAATATACATTTTTTTCAGTAAATTTATAAAGATTGAAATCATAGAGAGTATGTCTCTGATAATACAGAAATCATACATAGTTTGTCTCTGAACAGACTTTGCTAGAACTCAACCGACAATAGGATATTTAGAATATCCCCAAATATTTGGAAATTAGATAACATGCTTTTTAATAATCTGTTGGCCAAAAAACTATCTAAAGAGAATTAGAAAATATTTCGGATTGATTAAAAATATGTGAGACGCTATAGCAGTGCTTACAGGGAAATACGTGGCTTTAAAGGTTAATATTAGAAAAGGAAAGATTTAAAATCAGTTATCTAAGCTTCCACCATAAAAGGTAGAGAAAGAAAGGCAAATTTAACTTCAAGTACAAGAAATAAAATGATAAAAACAAGAATGGAATTCAATGAAATAGAAAACAAACAACAATAAAATTCAATGAAACCAAAAGCTTGTACAATTGATGAATTTTGGCTAGATTGATAAAAATGCATAAAATTAACAAGCTAATCATATCAGGAATCAAAGAGGGAATATCACATCAGACCCCATTCTTAACTTTGGCTTTTGCTATTTTGGACCAGAAAATTATTTGTTGTGGCAATGCTGTTGTGCACATTTTAAGACGTTTAGCAGCATCTCTGGCCTCTACTTACTAGATGCCAGTAGCAACCCAAGTCCTGGCCATCAAAAACATTTCCAAACATTGCCAAATGTCTCCTGGAGGAGGGGGGCATAGTCACTCCCAGTTGAAAATCACTGCTATAAATATTAAATAGATAAAAGGGAAGTGTTTTCAGCAACACTTTAATAATAACTTTAGATAAAATGAAAAAAATCCCTGAAAAACCAGAAACTATCAAAAGTGAATTTTCGAGAAGAAAAAGGAAACCAATATAGCCTTATATGAATTAAAATCCTCAATCCTTGCAATTTAAAAATCCTCTCTATACATGGTATAAAAGTATGACATTTTAGTAAGCCAATATTCCCACAAATAATATTTTAAAATTCCAGAAGCAACTTCAGAGTCTGGCAACTGAAGAAAAAATAGCAGTTTTAAGGGGCAGTCAAAACTTGGAACAAGTGACAAGCGTGGAGTAAGTTTTCCCTTTTCTGCAACTTGATCACAAGGACAGAGATAATCCCAAAGGCTTCAGTGTCAGACAGCTAGAAATCTCATAGAAAGACCAGTTCTGCATGAAAGAACCAGAGGAAGTACACTGGGTACAGAAGTGTGTATGCATAGAAAACACCAGAAATAAGAAAGCAAGAGAATGGTTACTCCTATTTCTATATTTAAACCCAGCCCAAATTTCTAGTTCATCTACGAATCATAGTTACATAAGGCAAAACAAAACTCATTGGAAATAAGACTTAAGAAATTGAGATTTTAGCTGTCATACACCAGAGGCATGAGATTTTTAAATTTGTGTTTAGTCAAATTAATTGCCTACTAAAGCAACCATCCACACTTTTCAGAACAATATAACAGAACCCAGAGTGTACATAAATAATCACATCATGTCAAGGATAAAAGTGCCCAAATACATAAACATAAACATAAATTGACCATATGGCCCAGAAATTCTATTTCTAGATGGAGTATTCAAGAGAAAAGACAATGTGTTTCCACATAATGCCTTATACCCAGAGGTACATGGTGCCTTCATTCATAAAAGTCATTACCTCAGAACATCTTAAATGCCCACCAGCAGGTGAAGAGAGAAATTTGTGGAATACCTAAGTATATGAATTACCACTTAGTAATAAAAAAGAATGAACTACTAATAAAGCCAAATATGAATGTATCTCAAAGACATGCTGAGTGAACAAAGCTAGACACAAGAGTACACACTATATAGTTCTATTTTCATTTAACTCTAAAGAAGGTAAAACTAATCTATATGACAAAAAACAAAACAGTAGTTGCCCAAAGTATGGGTGCGTAGAGGGAGTCATTTGACCTGAAAGAGGCATTAGACAATTTTTTGTAAGTCAGAAATGTTCTGTAACTTGATTATGGTGGTGCATAGTTGTGCACATTTGTCAAAACTCAAATGGATACACATTATAATATGTCAACAATCTCAATTAAATTGTAAAATAAGGTGAGAGATTTGTAGCAAAGGGGTCAAATACGTATGAGAAAATCTGCTTACCACAACTTCCTCTTAGATATTCAAAATGAATGTTAACTAATTAAAATCCTGATGGGCATGCAAAACAAAAAACCAAAAACCAAAACAACAAGAACAACAATTTTAAAAACCCTGTCTTTAATCAATGCATCTTTAATTCATCTCTCTTTTATAGATTGCTACTTTCTAAATTTCCCTAATAATCTCATATTTGAGTTGAATGTATTGAATTTTAGCTTTGCTTCTCACACACCTGGAATCTGTGGAATTCACCTTTCTTTCTCTTTCTGCCTAACCTAGAGAGACAAATGAGAAACTCTTTGTGACTAGCTATTGTGGGAATATCAGCAGTGAACATGTGGTCCTCGACATGAACATATGTCAGCAAGAATTCTAATTAATTAGTTTAAAGAATAGATCAGAAAATTGAATTTACACAGCTGCCAATCCTATTGCGATACAATGCCATTAATAGATTTTTGGATATTTTGCATACTTCTCAAGGATGTTGCATTTTGTGCTTACATGAATATATTTTGTCTTTTTTGTTCAATTACACCTGCAGATGTATTTAAAGTATGTGCTAGCACTAACTGAGTACCTGTGAATGAAGAGTGAAAGTGATGTGTAAGTTTAGCAAATAAGGCTGCAGAAACAACAAAGAATTAGATTTCTGATGCCTTTTTCAAGCTCCATGCTGTGGGTAAGTTGTATTGTTTTAAAATAGTGGTACTTAGGGGCACCTGGGTGTCTCATCAGTTAAGCATCTGACTTCAGCCCAGGTCATGATCTCACGGTTTGTGAGTTTGAGCCCCGTGTCAGGCTCTATGCTTAAAGCTCAGAGCCTGGAGCCTGCTTCTGATTCTGTGTCTCTCTCTGTCCCTCCCCCAGTCATGCTCTGTCTCACTCTCAAAAATGAATAAATGTTAAAAAAAATTAAAATGATACTTTATGTATTTTTATGTTTTATTAATGCACATTCATTGAGTAACATAATTTGGAAAATAAAAATAGTATTTAAGAATAAAGAAATTGCTCACAAAGTTATAACCTGGATGGAATCACTATTAATGTTATTTTACTTTCTAGACTTTAAAAACATTGATATGGGTTAAAGAGTTTTGTACTCCATCTTTTGTCTTGGCTCCATATTTTGAGCTTTTGCCCATATTGTTATAAAGCCAGTAGATATGTGATTTTTAATGGCTGCATAATTATAGAAAAATAATAATATAATTTAATTATAATTATAATGTAAAAATTATATTACTACATTGAATGATTATACCATAATTAATAGAACAATTTCCCTATAGCTGAGCAGGTACATCTTTCTGATTAGTTTTGCTATTTTGAGAGATAATACAACCTAAAATACCATTCCACTTGGTGCCAAGCGATAAAATTATGGCAGTGATATCTATTCAAGGCACTGTACTCACAAAAGCTTTATACCAGTCACTTAACCCTCAAACAAGATAGTATACAGATAGATTAATATTATTACTATCAACTATCAATTCATACTATCAACCATCAATAATATTACTGTTAATATTATTACTATCAACATTTAGGAGAATGATAAAGTCATTTTTATTCATTTTTATGGTTGGTAAACATATTTTTCTGAGGCTCGGAAACATGAAGTTAATTGCGCAAGATAACTTATCTAGCAAGAAGTTGATTCAAGATTTTAATGCACATTGTCCAACTCCAGGGCTTAAACTCTTTATAACCCAAACATATTACTTTGGGAATACATGGACTGTAGGTGCCTATACTGACATTGTTAGCTTGGTAGGGGAAATAAGCTCCATAAACTGAGCAGTTAGGGAACATTTTAAGTTGAGGGCCAACAGAAATGGACTTGGGGTTTAATGCTATAGGAGCTTAAGGGAAATAGAGAGCTTAGGGGGCTGGAGTGATTCTTCTTTCTTACATCCTGGTACTCTTGCATCTTCCATTTTTCTGGTGAGTTATTTTTCCACTCTTCTTTCACCTATCATTTACCCTTTTTTTAATTCCTCTACCTGAAAGACTTTTCTTATACAAATCTCACATTAGGCTTGGATAAAATAATATCTTCTCATTCATGAAATCTGTACTAACAATTCCAGCCCATCAAGTATATTCCCCCAGCACCATTTATTCCTACCTCTCAGTTGGACCTAGTTGATACTGCTTTAAAATGCTTCTATCTCTGCATTATTTATGCCCCTCTTTGCTGGTCTTGATTTAAGCCCTTTGAAGTAGTTCTCTCTATCTTGCACATCATAAGCATCAATAATTCTTGAATAAAATTGATGAGGACACATTTGTATCCCAGAGCACACCTTGCCAAGTGCTAAAGATGCAGCTGTCATTCACTTACTAGTTCTTGATTGATTAATCTCATGTATATTTTTACCCCGTGTCTCTGCTTTAATCAGATATATATTTCTTTTTGCCATTTCCAAACTCTGTAACTATTTTTGGTTTTGTAATTCCAAATAATTATTTGTGAGTTCTAACTTCTATTTCCTGAATACCCTTCCTGATGCTCTCTGTCAAAATCTTCTCTTTTAATTAACCCTATACCAAATCAGCTTCCCACTGAAGCTCAAATGGATTAAGCTTATAAAACTCCAGCCATTATATTTGAGATAAAACCCTTCATTTTATATACGTGCCTACGACGATGCATTTATTTATACATTTATTTGCACAATTTCTATTCCAAAATATTTGATATAATATTACACCAATTTCTGACCCCAAATAACCCAAATTCCTTCTCTGATACTTTTTTGCTTATGGCTTCTTATCTACCCACGTCTTCTATTATTTACCTATTTTCTTGGTCAATTCAACTATAATAGCATTTCTTTTCTTTGAAAGCTAGCATTTTGCTTCCTCCTCACCTAAAAAATCTTTTATATAGCTATTATCTATTTCAACTAAGTTTCTAGAGAACAGTGACCTTATTTATCCTCTTTATGTTACTCAAAAGCACTTCACTGAAAGGTATTTGATTCATATTTGTTAAATAAATCAGAAAATAGGTCATACCATTTTGGCTACTCTCTGCATCTTCTCCATAATATTAGAAGTTCTGTACTGATATGGATTTCATAGCTTCTTTTTCTATGCATACACTGTGTCTCAATCTTTTAAAAATTAAGTATGTATATTAATATAGAATGTACATGGTAAAATTTAAGTCAACAAATGTTGATTTCTTTATATGGTATGAGGTATGAGTAAGATTAACTAATATAATATTATTTATTTAAAAGACTGACATTTCCCCAATCCTTTATACTGCTGTACTGATATTGCTGAAAGGACTTTCATTGCTTTCCAAGATGGAGCAGCATGGATAAGATTTATCCTATTGCATATAACAATAACAACAACAACAACAACAACAACAACAACTTTTTGTACGAAAAATAATTTTCAAGACACTAGAAACCAGGTCATTAAAAAGAATGATTCCTGAGGTATGGGGACAAATAGGCAAGCTCTTCAATTGCCACAGACTACTATCTTGAGAGAGTTTACAGACTATGGAACTTCTTTCAGTGGACTTCTTGAATTTAGGAGTTTAACTGAGACTCTGGGTAGCACAAAGCTCATTTAAGACTGATCACTGCACACATATAAGGAAATAACAGTGGAAAATATTAGGAAAATATAAGGAAAGAACCATGCCAAATGATTAGAGAGAACATTAATCAGCAGGCAGATGGATAGGAATATTTCCTATTCCTACAAACCAGGCTGGAAAACATTACAATCAATGGATCACTGAATGGAATACTCAGAAGATACTTGCCTCAGTAATGGGGAATGACTAATGGTATATTAAATACTGTTCTGTTCTCACTTACAAATCTAAAAAAGAAATCTGAGAAGATCAAATGGATTCCAAATAACTTAATTGTATCCTAAATCAAAACTTAAACGTATCTATAGAAATACAAATTTATCCACACCTACAAGGTAAAATTCAAGTCTAGCATCCAATAAAAAAAAGTTACAAGGTACACAAAGAGGTAGAAAAATATGACCTAACATAGTAGAAAAATAAATCAATTGAAACCACATCAGAACTAAAAAAATATTATAATTAGCAGAAAAGGAAATTAGAACAATAGTTATAACTATATTCTGTATGTTCAAAAATTAAATAGAGACATGGAAAATATAAAAAAATATAGTCAATTTGACTCTATGGATATGAAAATTATAACATTAAAGGTGAAAATACACTGGTTGCAATTAATGGCACATTAGATATTGCAGACAAAAGATTGGTATACTTGAACTCCTAGTGATTAAAAACTACCTAAATGAAACTCAAAATGCAAAAGTTTTTTAAAATAAAAATAACATCATTTAGCTGTAGAAAAATTCAAGCAGACTAATGTGTGTGTAATTCAAAGTCCTGAAAGATAAGGGTGTTACAAAATTATCCAAAGAAATAAAGACTAAAAGCATTCCAAATTATATTTAAAAAGCAACACAGCTCCAGGAATCTCAATGAAACTTAAGCACAAGAAATAGGAAGAAAACTACATCATAATCAAATTTCTCACAATGCATGATAAAGAAAAATATCTTAAAAACATCAAGAGAAACAGACATAACGTGTACAAGAATAATGATGAAGTTTAGAGCACATATCTCCTCAGAAGCAATGCAGATGGAAAGGAAGTGGAGCACTATCTTTGAAGTATTGAATTTAAAAAAGAGTCAACCTAGAATTCTACATCCAGCAATAATGTTGAAAGAATTTATCACCAAAAGGCCTGAACTCAAGAAATGTTAAGGAACGTCTTCAGGCAGAAGGAAAATGATATCATAAATAAAATAAATATGGACCCACACAAAGAAATGATGACCATGACAAATGCCAACTACATGAGTAAACAGTGAGATATTTTTCTTATATTTAAAGTCTCTTTTAAAATAGTAATAATTTGCTGTGTAGTTTATAAGATATATATAAACAAAATATATGAAAACAATAGCACAAAGACCAGAAAGAAAGAAATAAAAGTATAATATTGTAGGAAACTATACGTATAAGTTAAAGATACATAATCTGAACCTTAGAGCAACTGCTAAAATGATATACCTATTAAACCATAAAGAAAAATAGAAATACAGAAAGCATTCAATCAAAAGAAGGAAAGAAAATAGAGAAAAGGAAGGGAAAGACAGATGGGATAAATGGAAAACAAATAGCACGATGACAAACTTAAACCTATGCATATCGATAATCATATTAAATATAAATTATCTAAACACCCTCAATAAAGGGCAGAGATTGTCAGATTAAGTAAAAATAGAAAGATCTACCAGAAATCTCCAACATCTGGAGTTACACTTTTAAATAATCCATTGATGAAAGTAGAAGTCTAGAGCAACATTAAAAATTATACTGAACCAAATATAGATGGCAATAGGATATATAAAAATTTGCAGAATATAGTTAAGGCAGTACTGAGAGGCAAGTCTTTAACACCAAATGTCTACACTAGAAAAAAAGAAGTTTTAATTTAGTTATCTAAGCTCTAACTGTAAGAAACTAGGAATAAAGGGGTAATATAAACCCAAATCAGGCAAAAAATATAAAAAGAAATATAAGCAGGAGCACCTGGATGCCTCAGTCAGTTAAGTGTCCAACTCTTGATTTCAGCTCAGGTCATGATCTCACAGTTCATGGGATTGAGGCCAACATTGGGCTCCATGCTGACAGTGCAGGGCCTGCTTGGGATTCTTTCTCTCCCTCTCTTTCTGCCTCTCTTTCCCTCTTTTTCTTTCTCTCTCTCTCTCTCAACACAAATAACTATTTTTACAAAATGAAATATAAGCAGAATTTAATGAAATTGACAGCTCAATAATGGAGAAAGTCAATGAAAGAAAAAGCTGTTTATTTGGAAACCTTAATAAAATTGACATGAGTAACAAACATGAGTAACAAAACATGAGTAACATGAGTAACATGCCTCTAACATGAGTAACATGCCTCTAACATGAGTAACAAAACAAAACAAAAAAAAAGAACAAGAAGATACAAATAACCAGTATCAAAAATGAAGTACCAGATATCACTATTAACCTTGTAGACCTCAAAAAGATAATAAGGGAACACTATGAACAACTCTCGACAGATAAATTAGACAACATAGATGAAATGAACCAATTCCTGTAAATGCATAAACCAGCTCAGTCAATATGTAATATACAATTTAAATGCCCCTATAACTATTAAAACTTTTAATTCACTAGTAAAACAAAAGAAAAAAAACTCCTGAAAAAGAACTCCAGGCCGAGATGATTTCAAAGAATTCTACTAAATGTTTAAAGAAGAATTAACACCAATTCTAAATAATCTCTTGCAGAAATTAGCAGAAGAGGAACATTTATCACACTTCTCAAATCATTTTATGAGACCAGTAATACATCAGTCACAAAACCAGACTGTACAACAAACAAACAAAAGCGATTATAGAACAAGATCACTTGTGAATATAGTTAAAAAATCTTCAACAGGGACACCTGGGTGACTCAGTCAGTTAAACACCCAACTCTTGATCTCAGCTCAGGTCATGATCTCACAGTTTGTGGGATCAAGCCCTACCTCAGGCTCTGCGCTGACAGCACAGAGCCTGCTTGGGATTCTCTCTCTTGTTCTCTCTCTCTCTCTCTCTCTCTCTCTCTCTCTTTCTGCCCTTACCCCACATTCTCTCTCTCTCTAGCTCTCTCTCAAAAATAAACAAACAAACTTAAAAAAAATCTTCAACAAAATATTAACAAATAGAAGACAGAAATATATAGGGGACCCTAGGTCACTCAGTTAGTTAAGCATCCAACTCTTGATTTTGGCTCAGGTCATGATCTTGAGATCAAGTCATGAGATCAAGTCCCATGTCAGACTCCATGTTGGGTCTAACTGAAAGCTTAAGATTCTCTCTCCCTCTCCCTGTCCTCCCCTCCCCAACTCATGCACGCATGTGCACTCTTTCTAAAAAAGAAGGAGAAGGAGAAGAAGAAGAAGAAGATGACGACGACAAATACATAAAAAAATTATACACCATAAACAAGTGGAGTTCATTATAGGGATTAAAGATTAGATCATTAGTCAAAAATCAATCAATTGCAAAGCATCACATTAACACAATAAAGACAAAAAATCACATGGTCCTGTTAATTAATACAGAAGAAAGCATTTGGCTAAATTCAAGTCATGATAAAATTGTCAGAAACTAGAAATAGAACTTCCCCAACATGATATGTAGCATCTATAAAATATCTACATCTATGGCCATTGTTAATTGTGAAAAACTAAGTTCTATAACCCTAAGATCAAGAAGAAGGTCAGGATATCTTTTCTCATCATTTTTAGTCTGGAAAAGTGGAAAATACTGGAAATCCTAGCCACCATAATAAGGTATTTTGTAGTTTTCAGCATACATCTTGTTAGATTTCTTAGATTTTATTTTATTTATTTATTATTTATTTATTTTAATATTAGGGGGTCGGGGGGGAGGGAGAGAGAATCTTAAGCAGGTTCTGTGCTCACCTACATTGCAGGGCTGTATCTCATGACTGTGAGATAATGACCTGAGCCAAAATCGAGTCAGACGCTTAACCAATTGAGCCACTCAGGCACCCTGGATTTTATTTTTAGAATGTTTGCAAATCATACTTTATTTTTAATTTTGGTTTCCAGCGTTCATTGATAGTACGTAGAAACACGAGTGATTTTTTTATGATGATTTGGTATACTACAAACTTGCTGAACTTATTTTTTCTAGGAGTTTTTGTAGTTTCCTTGGGATTTTTCTATATATGCCACCATGCCACTGAAATAACGGTTTGATTTTTTTCTCTCTAATTATGCTTTAATATCTTTTTCTTGCTTTATTATGGTAGCTAGGACTTCCAATACTATATAGACTAAAAGCAGTGAGAATAGATATCCTGATGATCTAGTCATTCCATTCCTATTTATCCAAGTGAATGAAAGCTTATACCTTATGAATATTTGTCCATAAATATTCATAGCAGCTTTATTTATAATAGCCAAACTCTGGACACAACCAAATGCCTCTCATCAGTTTAATACATAAACAAGTATGGTACGTAAATACATGTACAAATCTATAAACAAATGTGGAACATTAAACCGATCAACAAAAGAGATGGACTTACACTTAGTGGTATCGATAAGTCTCAAAATAATGATACTGAATAAAAGCAGTCAAATGAAAAAGAGTATATACTACATAATTCCATTGACATAAAACTCTAGAAAATGAGATTCACCTATAGCAGTGGAATGATCGAGTTCTAGGTATACTTTTAACTTTTTAAGAGTATTCCACACCCTGGTCTGCTTATTTTGTATTGTTTCTTTTACATTTGGTTATTTCTTTTCTTTTGTTAGGCCTGGTTGTCGTTGATTAAATTTTGGACTTTTTTTTAATTGTAAACAAAATGTATATGAGTTTATTCTTCACTGAGAATTAAATGTGTCTTCTAGGACAGATCACCTCTACTTTCCAAGAGTTAAAATTATACAGAGAGGTGCTCATTCTTGCCAGGTTGTTTATGTTGTTTCACCCTAAGTCCTTGAAGACAGCACGTCTGGGTCTAACTGAAAGCTTAAGGTGTTTACTAGGATCTCTCCTTAAGTACAATTTAGCTTCTCTAGTCCTGGGATTACTGAAAGTTAATTCAGCACTTTAGCTTCTCAACCACCACTTTTGCTTACCTAATAACCAGTTACCCAGAACAAAAAGAGCCCATATTCCAAGATAAGTTACTTGACTTCTCTATTTGGGATCTTTATCTTAGTAACTCTCCAGTGACTTTAAATATTTTATTTTTCTTATTAAGCTTTTTTGATTGTTCTTGGAATGTGAGTTTTTCTTGGTCCACTTGCCTAAAGTGGAACTTGATGGATTTTTTTTTAGCTCTTTTGGATTTAGAATATGTAGATTAATAAGGAAAAATATACAGTTATCAATATTTGCATTCTTCTCCCTCCACTCTCATTTCCTTCCATGTATTTTCACAACTAGAATTTCCTTTTATCCTTTTATTTTATTTTGTTTCTTTTCCTCTTCCCACTCCTCTTTTCTCTACTTTATCTGTTTGCACATTCCTTCCCTATCCAGAATCCTCACAGTTTTTTTTTTCCTTTCCTCTCTTAATAAAACCTGTACTTAGGTGAGGATATGATAAGCTCATTCTCATTGAGCTCCAACTATCAATTACAGCCTTTTCTCTTGATATAGAACAGTCCATGAAATGGAGCTACTTTTAAACTATCTTGTACATGAATTTATTATGAGACAGGGGTTATGGGCATGCCTCTACTTCTTTCTGAAACTTCTTTTGTTATAGTAGCAAAACTTAAAGTGATTTTCTGGGATTCTTTCATAAGTAAGTTTAGTTCCTTGTAGGCAGAATGAAACACAGTGAAGCAAAATGTAACAACAAATATGCATTTATGTATGGTAATATCTCCATACATATTAAAAATATTTTTCCACGAGGTGCCTAATGTGCAATTCTTCCTTACTTTTCCTTGGCTTGTTGTTTAAAATGACCAGCCAAAATTACTGGAAAAACACTAGTAGGAAAAAAAAAAAGAAGAAGAAGTAGAAGGTATGTCATTTGTTTGTGGTGCTAGGCAGCTAATGTACTCTAATTCTGTGTCCTTGACCTTCTTCTGGGGGGTGGGAAATAATAAATTCTGGCAAAAGAAGTTCAATATAACCTATTTCTGGAGACAAACACTGGGTGATATGCCTGCTACTTTTTCTTTTTTAATATACAAAGAGTGAATAAATTGGGAGAGTAACAGATTGATGTGTAAATTCTAGGAAAGCCATAGGAAGAAGGATGGATTGCATTTGATCTTTAAAAAATTAATAGGAACTGATAGAAATGGGAGGAAGTAGTATAAAATAAATTCAATGAATAGGTATTACAGTGAGAAAAGATTTAGAAGTTTAGGAATTGAGTACACAAAGGGACTAGTTAGAATCTGGTATAACTGAAGAAGAATAACACAAAGGGTGTGACAGGCAAGAAACACTGGCTGGCCTTATCTAAAGTAAATGTTGGCTGACAAAAGACTGCTTTTTTTCTGTATGTGTACAATAGGAGCCACAGAAAATTTCTGACCAATAAACTGGATATTGAATAGACACTTAACACACCAGGCAGTTCAGACCCTACAGGCATGGTCACCAAGTGAGAAGCCTTCAATCTCTCCTCTGTATTCCAAACCACACAAAATTTGACATTTTCTTTAAGGGAATGATTTTTATTGCATGGGTCCACTTGCCAGTTTTAAAACATGGCTCCATGAAACCCTGAAAATACATATCAATTTTAATTTTTATGTATGGTTTTCTAATATAGATGGCCTATAGCTTTCATAAAACTCTCTGTGAGGACTATTGTCCAAAAAAGCTTAGGGATAAGCAATCCCAGAGCTGGCTTATTGAAAAATACTACATAGCAGACCTTGAAATAATTTATGAAGGAAGAACTAATGGCACCAGACATAAGGCACAGACACTTTTTAAAATAGTTTGTGTGTCTTAGTTGGGCCTATTATAAAACACGTGTTGAGATGAAGCTGAGAGTGGAGAGGTTTATTGGAGATTAATGCCTGTGAAAGATAACAAAAGGGAGGAAGAAGGGTTGGGCAGGAGTAATACAGTACTGACAAAGTCTTGGCCAACTCAACTGGGGGCCTCCAGAGAAGAGATTGCCCATTAGAAGAATCTCAATGTATAGAGAAATATCCAAGATATACTAGCCTACTATCTAACTCCTTGTCTGGGAGCTGCCCCAGAAATATATGGCCATCACCCAAAAGCTGAGGTGGATCCTAAATGCACTCACAGCTCCGAGCTGTTGGCTAACTACACTTCTTGCAGTTGAATAATAAATTGTTTCTTGAAAGGAGAGCCAGGGATGGCAACCCTTCCAGGGATGCCACAGTTGACCCAGTGTATATATACCATCATGTCTGCTATTAAGGAACTTAAGATAATATTCGTCTTCCACATTCAACTGTATTTACAGCATAGAGCCATAGGAGTAAAGTAACTTTTCAGTATGTGAAAAGGACTTTTTGATCATTTGAATGTAAAAAAATGATTTCATGTGGACTCAGTTCTGAGAAATAATATGAATGATGTAATTCAGACCAAAGCTTCAATTTATGAGCAGCTACAGTGTTCTTTATGTTCTTTGTTTTACTGTAGTACATGAATAGTCAGTTATAAACTTTGGCTGCTTATTTATAGTCAAGGAAAGGATTAAATGTTCACATGATGAGCAAAAAATATTATTCATAGAGGAAAGATTTTGTGTGACCCCTGAGTCCTATTACTGACTTAAGTGAGTTAATATTTAAGTTGATAGAAAACATATGAAGGTAAGCTTAAAAAGACATAAGTATAAAAGAATATTGTAAAGTCTGGTGGAATTCAGGTGACAGATATGTTGGTGGGTTGAAATTTTCACAAAAGATGCTTTTTATTAAAGCTGGTGACTTAATTCTCTTAGACTTAGATCTAAGTCTCCAGTGACTTAGACCACACTGGATCTCCCAATTGTGGATAAGTTTAGGTCAGTCTGAAGACTTCTTACCCCTATTCTTTGAGAATAAAAATAGTAAGTAAATAAATTTTAACCCTATTGAAATTGCTGGTAGGCTGTTTTTTGGTGTCTCACCACTGAATATATATCTAATAAAATGATAGAATAAGAATAAAATATCTAATCACTCATGTGCTGTCCTTTCATTCTCTCATAGAGTCAGTCACATGTATTGGGTGCTTCATGAAAGTGATATTAACAATTCAGACGAGTTTAACTTCTCTCCATACTTTCAGGAGGATACTAGTTAAGCACCAACACTATGCCTGACCTTCTTCTGTTTCTGTTTAGGGTGAATCTGCCAAACCTGAGAGATGTGGATACAGAGCAGAGCAGAGTGCATATGACATTTTATAGAAAAAGATACATTCCAGGGAATTTGGTTTCAGATAGATGATTAAATATCCTAGATTGTCTGGTCAGTCCCAGTGAATGCCCTTTGATTCAGAATAACAATTAATGGCTCATCTTTTCATTCTCAAAAGTGTCTTGGTCTAAATAATATGTTGTCACTTTGGTAGGCAATCACATATCTCCTTTGTCTGTAGTTGTAGAACTATTTGCTTTTTAACAGGGAACTATACTCCATGATGTATTTAAAATAATCATACTAGATCTCAGAGTTCAGAAACTATATCTTGTTCATTTTGTTGCTGTTGATATTCACAAGGCTTCATACCTGGCTGGTGCTTAATAAAGTGAACTAAAGAATACAGTAACAAAATTGAAAATAAACTTGAAGGAAAAAAATGTATTCCTGATGAAGCATTAAGAATAGCAGTAATAATGGGTCTAAAGGTAATTGGAGTCTACTGAAACATGACATTAGTTATCTGATATGTTTTAATACTAGGGTATGTTCATAGTGCATTGCCTGGTATTTTCTCTTGGTTCTAAGATGCCATCTCAATTCCAAATAAACCCTCCTTAAAATAAGCTGTTTTTCTCCCCCAAATCGTTAGATAAGCATCTGGTCTCACCCTAGTTACTATAATATACATTAATCATCACAATTAATGCTGTTAATATGTTTGTTCATTTACTGTGTAAACTCTTTTTTATAGTGTTTGACTTATTGTTTACTGAAGTATCAAGAAATATTATAATGTTTACTGCTAGGATTTATTATTTGTAGTTTCAGACTTTGGGGTTCAACATACTTTTTTTTTTTTTTTTTTTTTTTTTTTTTTCTTAATTTTTTTTAACGTTTATTTATTTTTGAGACAGAGACAGAGCATGAACAGGGGAGGGTCAGAGAGAGAAGGAGACACAGAATCTGAAACAGGCTCCAGGCTCTGAGCTGTCAGCACAGAGCCCGACGCGGGGCTCGAACTCACGGACCGTGAGATCATGACCTGAGCTGAAGTCGGACGCTTAACCAACAAGCCACCCAGGCGCCCCACACATACTTTTAATTACATGTAGGAAATAGAGTACCTTTCCTTGCCAGTTATCCCAGCACAGTATTTAAGTGAATTTTAACCACTAAAAAGAACAAAAGGAATTGGCCTTACAAAAAAGCAATTAATAAGAAGATGTTCTTGAAAATATCTACAACAATCACTAACTCACTTGTACAAAATAAAGAAAAAAATAATATTCTAATGCCTATGTTTAAGTAGATATGAAGGAAAAACAGGTTGAAAATACAATCAATCATCATTGACTTGTTCCAAATTAATTTGTTTCACATTTCAGAATCCCTCTGTAGATAATCCAGGCTATTACAAGGAAAATGGCTATATCCACTTATATGGATGTGAGCTATAGTGTCTCCTTTCTTCTAAGAAAGACCAAGGAAGTTTTTGAAGACCTCTCTGGATCAATGTGGTTACTGTGGATTGCTTTGCCCGCCTCTTTGTAGTGGTGTCATGACCTCTAGAAGATTTTGGATATGGAGTAGAGATGTATCCATTAGTTAAACACAGTTCCTCAGATATGTTTTCACTATTTTGATAAATGAGTTAATGTGTCAGTTTGGGTCTCCCAAAAGGTAAGACGTCAAGACAGATTTAAAAGTTCAGAAGATTTACTGGGGGAAACATTTCTGACAGTAATGAAAGAAGGAGCAGGAGCAGTCAAGCAGAGCCTTTGGATGATAATGCAGTCTGACCTTGGAAAAGAAGGGAAGGAAAGAGGGAGGATGATGGATGGAGACAAAGTCTTATCCAGGCTTATTGAGAGCCCCCAAAGCAAAGCTTTTCATCAGGGGAGACCTGCTCCAGGCAGCGATTGCCCATCTCTAGCCTTATCCTTGTGTGCAGTCATTGGTTGGGAGCAGTAAAGGGTACGGTAGCTTCATCAAAAATGCTCGGTTGGATCCTGAAATTGTGGCAGCTGCAGTCTGTCAGCAACAATTCTCCTCACAGCAGATTCTCTCTTGATGGAACATCTTAATGATCTACAGCCATTGCTGTCACAGGGAAGTTTCAAACCTCAAAATTATTTCAACTCTAGTTCTTGGTTAAAATTCTAAGGAAATCCTGATCTAGGTATCCTTAACTCTTGCCCTATCCATATACTCTCAGAAACAAGAGGAGAAGAACAGAAAGAAAACCTGTCTCCAGATTTAAAACTATTCTCAAGCTATCAAAATTTGAAAAATATTCCTTGTGTATTGTGAATGATCCTTAAGGACCATAAGCTCTTCACTGTGAACCTGTAAAACCTAAGCCTCCATCCTTATTCCTCAAATTCCCTCTTCATTAATCCCAACTGTCGATCCAAATGCTGTGACCCTAGCTTTGCTGCCTCTATATCCTTATGATTATTGTCATACAGCATTGGAGAATTCGAACAGTGAATAATTCATGGGACAAAACTGAACTTTGACTTACCTTCCTCAATCTACTCTATAAAATCTTTAGTCTTTTTACTCCTCAAATGATCATATGAAAGTTATTTTCACATTACAACATTTGAATACATTTGGCTTTGGCCATTGGTTTTCAGTTATTTTTCTCTCCTTCCACAATCCATTATTATGCTCTCTATGTCTGTGTCTTAGTTCATTTCTTTTTGTGTCCAATCTCAAAATACTCCCTATTGCCCTAGTTGCAATGCTGGTGGATAAAATGTTCCTTCTTGAAAACTTCCTGGGATCTTACTATTTAAAAACTTAGTCTCCACAACATAAAGATTATATTCCTACATTGTGAAGTTCCCTTAATTTGTATAGATCATAATTTGGGATTTGGCTATAGTTTGAGAAGACCCAGCATATATTGAAAAGACTTTTTGTTGTTATAATGTTATTATAATGCCACCTTATTATTCTCTTAGCATTACCAGCCCATAATACTTTGTTTCCTGCTATGTATGATTTATGTTTTTTTTCTTATTTTTGGCATAGTTTTTTAATTGAAGTATAATTAACAAGCAAAAGAATGAAAGTAGACTATTTTTTTAACACAACACACAACAATAAACTCTAAATGGATTAAAAACATAAATGTGAGGCATGAAATCATAAATCTATTAAAAGAAAACATAGGCAGTAGTCTTTTGGACATCACTCCTAGCAACATATTTATGGATAGGTCTCACACAAGGGAAACAAAAGCAAAAAGTAAACTACTGGGACTATATATAACAAAAGAAAAAAGCTTTTGCACAGAAAAAAAAAGTTCATCAAAAAACAAAGAAACAACCTACTGAATGGGAGATTTTTGCAAATGATATATCTGATAAGCAATTAATACCCAAAATATATAAAGAACTTATACTACTCAACACCAAAAAAGAAAGAAAGAAAGAAAGAGAGAGAGAGAGAGGGAAAGAGAGAAAAGAAAGAAAGAAAAGAGAAAAGAAGGAAAGAAAGAGAACAATCTGATTAAAAAATAGGCAGAGGACCTAAATAGACATTTTTCCAAAAAGGCATAGAAATGGCCAACAGACACAGGAAGATATGATCAACATCACTGATCATTAGGGAAATTCAAATTTAAACCACAATGACATGTTACCTCATAACAATTAGAATGGCTAGAATCAAAAAGACAAGAAATAACAACTTTTGGCAAGGATGTGGAGAAAAGGATACCTTTGTGCACTGTTGGTGAGAATATAAATGCAAAAATGCAACCACTGTGGAAAACACTATGGTGGTTCCTCAAAAAATTAAAAACAGAAATGCCATATGATCCAGTAATACCACTATTGGGTATTTATCCCTCAAAAGGAAAACATTAATGAAAAAAGATGTATGCATTTCTATGTTTATCACAGCAATATTTACAATAACCAGGATATGGAAGCAACCTGAGGAGTCTTTTGTGACAACTCACTCCTCATGCTCACTTAAAGCCAACAGAACTGAGAAATCACGTGCTGATTTCATAGCTGGGTGATTAAATGGAGAAAGTGTTTTTGCTGTTTTTCTTTTTTCTAGAGATGCCTAGATAGTTTTGTTTTTTAATAATTTTTCAATTTAGTTTGGTATGAGAAAAATCAAGTACAAAATATATAATGGCATAGTTGAGATGATAGAATAATTTAAAGAATCTTATCTAATAAATGTGTATGTTCCTGTTGTCTAATATTCTGTTGAGGGATAGTCTAAAACCCACAGAATTCTAATATACTTGTTTGGATATATAAGCATGTGTGTAGGAAAATTAGATTTGGTATTTTAGATTATTTTAACCACTGACTCAGACAGCAGCTTGGAGGTAGAACCCCTGGGTTTTTGCCGTAGCTTCATTAATAGCATCTTGAGCTTGCATATTTTATTACAGAACAGAGCTTGGACCAGTTTCAGAACTCTATTTACCAAGTGGAACACAAAGTCCCAGGGGCAGGGCTCCAGAAATTGGGAAGGGCCTGGCAAGATTAATTCATGGATGCAGGTGTTGCTGGGGGTATTAGACAGGTTGTTGGATGACGAATTTAGAAAGCAGACCAAAATGAAATAGAAATCCAGTTATAGGAGCTAGAAGCAGATGGAGAGAGACTCAGGTTCCACAATTGGCTCAGGAAATGCCAATGAAGGAGTCTTGAATTTTAACAAGAGCATTGTTTTGGGGATGTTGTAAATGGGGCAAAGGAGACTATACCGAAAAACAAAAAAAGAAAAGGAAACTAAAAAAGAAACCCACTGGGACTTCAAAGTTCTAAGTTACATAATAACTCGACTATATTGACAACTTACCTGTCAGGAGCTATGCTAAGAACTTTACATAAGGGATGTAAGGACTATCTGGCTGTGACATCTGTCACCCCACTGACAGCCAGGTTGATATGGCTGAATCGTCTATCTAGGCAAATGTTCCCTTCTCTCTCACTATTGATAAAGGAAATTTTCAACTTTTACTGGTTGTGGGCCCTGTTCCTAGGCTCCTAGGGAAGCTATACTTTAACATTTTTACCAAGGTCAAAATGACTCTGCGAAACCCCAAAGCATGGACTCTATTTCTGCCCCAAGCACACATTGTACACCTGCTTCATTAAAGAAAATGACCAAAAGGGTACATTCTGAACACAAAAGATAGGAAAAAGTAAGAAACTTCTCTGACTTCCATAAGATTCAAGTCATATATCCCTGCATACACTAGAACTTAAGGTCTGCAACTTTCTGAAATGTCCTTTGTTTAATAATTTGTAACTTTCAATGTAAAAAAAAAATGTACATAACCCCACACCTCCAAACCTTCCCTTATGGAGCATTCTCTTCTTTGTGAAGACTACATATCTCAGGCAGGGAAGCTGTCCTAACTTGGGCTTGAATTAAACTCTCTTCCTTTTTACAGGAGTTCTAAAAGGTTTGTTCATTTCATGTTGACACCACTCCACGTGCTTCCCTTCTGAAGCTGAGCACTGGGTCAAACAGGAGGAGACCTTCTCCATAGAGGAAGACCATTCTTCCCTCAGGGTATAAGAGTAGCTGCACTTCTCTGCCACAACCTCCAAACTCTCAAAGTTCATTTGTAGAAGAATAAAGGGTAATCAGGTTTGTAAAATAATCTTTTTTAATTTAAAAAGAACTTTACATACATTAGTGGGTTTTATGAAGACAATGCTCTGGCATGTGGTGGCAAAATGTTCTCTAATGCTGGAATATCTGGGTTTAAATCCTGGTTCACATTTCCTAGCTTTAGGTCTTGACCTAGTTAATTAACTGCTTATTGGGTCATTGCAAAGGTAAAATAAGTTAATATGTATAAAGTATCTAGAATCATGTATATTGAGTTCTCAATAAGCAACAGTGATTATTTCACAGATGTGGCATCTGAGACAGAGTTTTACTTGACCAAATTGAGAAGTCTGAAATTTCCCTTACTGCCTATTTTGTCATTTTAACCGGCTCCATGTCCTCTTCTTTCACTTCTCTATACAAGTCACTGGACTAATCATAGCTAAAGACTGTAGGTTACCATTTCAAGAACGGTATGTTAACTCTATTCAGGGTTGAGAGTTTGGGTGTGTAAACTTGAAAGAAGGGCTCAATGAGGGAAGAATGCGATGGCACAGATGTGTTGCAGAAGTGTTGATAGTGTCTGACAGATTCCACTCGCGTGATCACTGCCAAACAAGCCCGGTCCCCCAACTCTCTGCTTTAGTGTTGTTTTGTGAGTTGTGTATTAAAGGTGTGTTGGTGACCATTAATAACTCTAGTTGTGATGATTCACCTTTTCAGTGATTAGTCATTAATTCCTCTAAGTGGTTAGACAAAGCACTCAGCAGTTCAGTTAGCAAACTTTGAAACTTTAAATGCTTTCAGTAGCCAAGCAAATGACATAACTAGAAGCGGCCAGATTAAAGAAACCGTAAGAGGTCTGCAGGTTGTGATGGTCAACAGAGCATACAACTGATGTATGTGAATGAGCCACTGTTTGGCTCCAACTATAGAGAGTGGGATTCAGATATTCAAAGTAATCCAGAAATCCTTATTTTTATGTGAACTTTATTTTCCTAAATGTTTGATAAAAGTAAGGAAATATGCTTTTTAAATACATCATAAGGTATCAGAAGGATTTGGCTTCTAATTTAAAGTCTGGGGATCTGGTGGAGAGTCTTATAACAGATCTAAATTACTAAATATTCTTCTTCAGTTCTGATTGATTTCTTTAAAAATACAACTTTAATTTGACTTGATAATTGATGATCTAGTTGACTTCTTCAACAAATATGTAGTAAGTGCCTATGATGTGTCAGTCCCTCTTCCAGGTACCATTAATACAACAGAAAACAAAACAAAGCCCTTGCTCTCATGGCACCTACATTCTATTAGAAGACACAAGAAAACAAGCAAATAATACAATGTATTTTTTTGAGAAAAATAAAACAGAATAAAGAGATAGGAAATGCCAGAAATGGCATGATGTTATATTACATGCAGTAGACAGAGAAGGCTTCAGGGATATAATGAAGTTTGAACAGAAAATAAAGGAGCCATCAATGCAGATTCTAGGGAAAGAGAATCCCAAGCAAAGAAAGCAGCAAGAACAAAGGCTGAATTCTTATTCAAGGAATAGCAGAAGACCAGTTGACTGGATTTATAGTATCCATTTATATAGAATATTAGGAATGACTTGTATTGTAATAATGTCCTTTGGCTCATAAAGGAAATTAGGAAAGATTTTGAATGATTAAAAGACATTAATCAAACAGTCAAAATTCTACACTGTGATTGTCATCAATCTTTTTACCAAATTTAGGTGAAATTTACATTAAATTTTTGAAAACAAACAGTATATTGCTGGAGAGATGGTTTATGGGTCATTTTCCTGCATTAAATACTCCTTGACTATAAAAAATGATTGCATTAGATAGCCCACAAGTTATATTTCAATAATACTATGTTTTCATGCTTCAAACCATTAACACAACCCAAATAACATTGATGAGGATGATTCTCTAAGTAGGAACACTCAGTTGAGGTATTCACTGTAAACAAGGTCTTCAACAGTGCAGAGGCAGTCATCTCAAAGGTAATCTTTCCCCCAGTGACTTTGCACCATAACATAGGAGGCAAAGGTCCTGGCCAAGCAAGTCTAGCCTATGCAGTAATTGTTTTTCTCATATGCATCTAAGCATTGATCTCATTTTCCTTAGCATTATTCTCAGTCAAGTTGAGTTCATCTTCCTGCCCCTAGGAAGAGAGCCCATTCATTTTGTTTGTTATCTATGGCTTTTTACATAATTGAGAAGCACCAATTGTTTATTCATGGGTACCTAAGTATCCAAATTCTAAGACCTTCAGAGTAGGATATAACCATTCAACTTTGAAACTTATTGGAGCTTGAAATGATAAAACCATAGGATCTTAAGCCAACTTCAAGGCATACAGTTTAAACCTATATTTGATGCTTGTAAAGGAAAGGTTTACATATTTTTAAAATTTTTTTTTGTTCATTTGTTTTTGAGAGACAGAGACAGAGACAGAGAGAGAGAGAAAGCAGGGAAGGGGCAGAGAGAGACACAGAATCTAAAGTAGGCTCCAGGCTCTCAGCTGTCAGCACAGAGCCCAACATGGAGCTCCAACTCAGGAACAGTGAGAACATGACCTAAGCCAAATTCAGACACTTAATTGACTGAACCACCCGCGTACCCCAAGGAAAGGTTTGTTTGTTTGTTTGTTTGTTTGTTTGTTTGTTTGTTTTTAATGTTTATTCATTTTTGAGAGACACAGCATGAGTCAGGGAAGGGCAGAGAGGGAGGGAGACATAATCCGAAGCAGGTTCAGAGCCTGATGCGGTGCTTGAACCCACAGTCTGGGATATCATGACCTGAACTGAAGTCAGATGCTTAATCGACTGAGCCACCCAGGCACCCTGGAAAAATTTATTTATTAAACTATGGATTCACTAAAAATGTGTGATTTTTTTTAGCTTAAAAAAAAAGCTGTGGTTATATTTACATAAAAGCTCAGGAAGTTGTACAGGCAGGACAGGCAATTTTGGCCATCGGAAATGATGCTTTCCTCTAGAGATAAAAACCCCAATGGAAATAATTGCTTCTTTATAACTTCTTCAGAAATGTATTTTGTTGGGAAAGATTTAACCCAGGGGACAGGGGAAGGAGAAGAATCAAGATATATAAGGCTGGATAGGGGTAATAATTTAATGAATTAGAAGTGGCATTTTCTTTTTTTTTCTCTTAATGTTTATTTATTTTTGAGAAAGTGCAAGTGGGGGAGGGACAGAGAGAGAGGGAAAGACAGAATCCTAGATAGCTTCCAGGTTCTGAGCTGTCAGCACAGATGTAGGGCTCAAACCCACCATAAGATTATGACCTAAAGTCCAGCACTTAACTGACTGAGCCACTCAGGCGCCCCAGAAGTGGAACTTTCTAAATAACCCTTCCAGTGTTTTCACTAGTAAGTTTTTAACAAGATTTTTTTTTTTCCTTTTTGTTATTATTTGGTCCAGCTTCCTTATTATATAATCCAGGGGTAGTAACCTGGGGAAGCAGAGGCCATATACAACGGAGATTGAAAGTGAGATGAGAGTTGTTTGGTTAGCAATAAGGTTGCCTTGATATTTGGACAAAATAATGTAGGAAAAACTGATGTGATGACTTAAAAATCTTTTCATTCAGTCAATCTCTAGACATAAGCAGAAGAAACTGAGGAAAAATTGCTTTTAGAAGGTGTGCAGTACTTTTGTCATGTGAAGGTAACTCAAGCCATTAAAATTATTAATACATTCTTTCATTGATTCAGCAATTAATTCAACATTTCATAATTTCATTCATTCATTTATTATCCAAAACTCAGTGTCTCTGGAATACATATTACTGAAATGTTGAGTGAAGCTGGCAGAACTATGTTAGTGAAAAAAGCAGATTTAACTTTGGCTACAATGCAGGTAGAGTGTGTAAAGTATATACATATATAATGTAGAGGTGTTAAAGGAAATATGAACTGGGCCCACTGGTAAGCTTAAGCCCTGAGCAGGAGAATGGGTTTAAAGAATGAAGAGGGATGCCGTGTAGAAAATTCTGCAACTACTAAAGTGTTAAAACTGTTGCCCATAGAGGTGGAGTCACATGGCCATGATTATACAGCTGATTACGGCAGAGTTGGAAGAATTATATCCAGGGTTAGATTAGTAATTATCAACCAGGAGAGATTTAACCCCCAGGGGAAATTTGGCAACATCTGGAAACATAGTTTGGTTGGTTGTCACAACTTTGGGGAGTGCAGCTAGCTCCTGGTGCTAGCTCCTGGGATGTTGCTAAACACCTTATATTGAACAGGATAGTCCCCTATAGTGAAGAATTATTTGGTTCTGTCAATAGTCCCAAGGTTGAGAAACTCTGACATGGAGAAAGAACATAAAATGAGGATGAGAATGCCTGGGTGCCTCAGTCGGTTAAGCATCTGACTCTTGATTTCGGCTCAGGTCATGATCTCACTGCGAGTTTGAGGTTCACACAGGGCTTTGTGCTGACAGCGTGGAGCCTGCTTGGGATTCTCTCTCTCCCTCTCTCTCAGACTCTCCCCTGCTTGTTCTCTCTCTCTCTTTCTCTCTCTCTCTCTCTCTCTCTCTCTCTCTCTGTCTCAAAAAAAATTTTTAAAAAGAAGGATGAATACAGAATGACAGTAAACAGAAGGAGGAGACAGAATAGAGAGATGTGGGGCATGATGGCATGTTCTTTACTCACTTGTTTTGGAGGACTTAAACGAGATACACCAATTATGCATGTTTCACTTTGGGGCAGCATTTCCATGGAAAATGATCTTGTGAAAAAAATGGCTTAATTCTATTACCCTAGTTTCAAACATGAAACCTAAAGCAAATTTTTTTTTCTTAAAATTGAGTGTCTCCTTCCACTGAGAACACAGAATTGCCAGGAATGAATAATATCAAAGTAAACCTTCTCCCTTCCTAGGTCTAATCGCTAGCCCAGAGATGAAGCATAACTGTCTCACTCCAGTAAAAATCAGCTGAGGCCCATGACAGGAGACAAGCATGATGGAGAAGGGAGGGTGGGCATCATTTGAGAAGATTGAGTTCTCCAGCGACCACCAGATCTATCTTGTCTGGACAAAAGGGGGACTCTAGTTGTGCCAGCAGTTTCCAGCATCAGCATGAACTGAATTTACCTTGTTATACGAGGAACCCCCGGAGGAGGAGCCACAGAGCCTGCTGTTTTTTTGAAATAATTGGAAATTCTCATCAAGAATCGGTAGGCTTTCATAAGCATGACTGCCAGCACACAAGTAATCCAATGATCCTTTCTAATTATAGTACTATAAGCCACACACTCTTATAATTCAAAGATAGGATTTTCATAGAAGATGCAAAATTCCACCCTTTTTCAAAGCCACACCATCCTGCTTAGGTACAAAAGTCTGTCTATGAAGTGTCATTTCTTGGAAAGTTAAGATCTTACGTAAAGGAATTCTTTGTCGAGAATATCTGCCATCACACAGATTTTGTTATTCTTCACATTACGGGTCAAATTATCACCAAACCTGAGAGTCTGAAGGCACTTGGAAGTTTTTAAAAAACACCAAGATAGCCTTAGTGAATATAAATTTTGAAACTAAAAAAATGGACATCTTCACGTTCAGGTATTTAAACAAAAATGAGAAATCAAGCCTACAGGACAGAATGTATTCCTTTCTGAACATTGAGGAAGAGGGAAGAGAAAGTCTGCTTTTTCCTGGCTCTTTCCTCTCTTTCCTTTGGCATCTAGGGTTCTTCCCCACTGCGATGTGGCAGACTTGGATAGAGAGAACTTTTACTGCTCTAAATTGTATTTACTTCTCTGAATTCCTGAGCCCTGATACTAGGTTCTCTGTGGGAGCTCGATAAATATTCATTGATGGGGATGGTAATGAATACTAGATTTTTTTGGCTCCCTGCTTTCTGACTTTAATCCAGCCATTTCCTTCTCTCTTCCCTGGGGGAACTGGCAATCTGTTTAAAGCATGTTTGCACTTTGGAATCAGGAGGGGAAGCCAGCATAATTATTAGCTCCCAGTGATTCCCAGACTGTCAGTTAATTCTCAGGTCTTGCCATTTACTCTACTATACACGCAGAGCTAAGTTTACATATAAGTGAATTAGGTATCATCTTGAAAGATTTATTTCAGACATGAAAAGATGTCCAAAAAGGTTCCTTTCTCTCTCAAAATCCTGTACTCCCAAACACACCAGTGTACAGTTGCCTGAAATTTTATTATGATCCATCCATTCTCTGGGCTATATGCCTCTCTCTCTTTAAAAAGCTAACTAAAAAGTGAATTCAAGAAGCCAATATGAAAAGGCTGCATACTGTGTGATTGCAACTATACAACATTCTAGAGAAGGCAAAACTGGAGACAGTTAAAAGATCAGTGGTTGCCAGGGGTTGTGTGTATGTGAGTAGGGATGACTAGGCAGGGCACAGAAATTTTTTTAGGATAATGAAAATACCCTATCATGATACCTTCATGATAGTTACATGTCATTATATATTTGACCAAACCCACAAAATGTACAACACCAAGAGTGAACCCAAATGATTGTATGTCAATACAGGCTCATCAATTTTAACAAATGTACCATCTGGTGGGGGATGGTGATAATGGAGGAGGCTATTCACATGTGGAGTCAGGGAGTATATGGGACATCTCTCTGCCTTTCCTTCAGTTTTGCTGTGAACCTAAAACTGCTTTAAAATGCAAAGGCTTTGGGGGGGTGGTTACTGTGTGGCTCAGTCGGTTAAGCGTCCGACTTCAGCTCAGGTCATGATCTCACGATTCACTGAGTTCAAGCCCCATGTGGGACGCTGTGCTGACAGCTCAGAGCCTGGAGCTTGCCTCGGATTCTGTGCCTCCCTCTCTCTATGCCCCTCCCCCACTTGTACTCGGTCTCTCAAAAATGAATAAACGTTAATTTTTTTTTTTTTTTTTTTTTTAATGCAAAGGCTTGGGGTTCCTGGGTGGCTCAGTAGGCTGAGCATATGACTCTCGATTTTAGCTCTGGTCATGGTGCCGGGGTCATGAGATCAAGACCCGTGTGGAGCTCCACGCTGACTACGGAACCTGCTTGAGATTCTCTCTCCCTCTCTGCTGCTCTCCCCCACTTGCACTCTCTCTAAAATTAAAAAAAAAAAAAATCAAAAATTATATTTAAAAAGTAAAGTCTTAATAATAAATAAAAAGGCTAATTCATGCGGCTTTGGGTGTGGTTGGGAAAGGATTAGGTTCTAGTGTTAGCTCTGCCAGTAAGTGGGCAACTTCACAAAAGTCATTTTATCACATTGGGACTCAGTTTGTTTACCTATAGGATGATGGGATTGAAAAAGAGTATGTGTAAATTTCCTTTCATCTCAGTCTAATTCTCAAAAAAAAAAAAAAAAAAAAGGACTCCCAAGTACATAAAACATAAGTATGTGTTAAATATATTATTTAACTCATCATTTCAATGAGGAAATAGGTGAGATGTTACAACCAGTTTATAGGAGAATACAAAGAAGAGAAATATTTATAAACCTAGAATCATGAACATACGAACAGAGGTCCAACTAGCTATTTCCACCTTAGGGAAGTCAGTTGAACCTCTGGTACAAAAAATTTACATGTTTGTAGGCATGTTTTTCATTGCTATTAGTTATCTACAATTTAGAGAGTTGTAAAATGGCCCCCCATAAAACCAGAACCAGAAAACTCTAAAGGGTATGTTCTAGACAATGCATAGATTTTCATCCAAGTACAAATTGTTTTCTCTACATCACAAATCAAGTGCCAAGGACCATGTATGGTCACAGTGGGTACTCAAGATTTTTTAACCATTAATAATTCTCCAAAAATGATGATTTCTCCATGGTCTCAGTATTCAGCTCTATTGCTCAATATTTGAGATACCTGGAGAGCAATTTGCTCTTTGTGTTCTGGCCTGATGTCAACTGATTGATGCCCAAGAGTTAATATGTGAACTTTCTGTCAGATTGCATTTCTCTGATCCTGTGAGGAATAGTATATTTGCCTATTTTTTCCCCCTCTCCTCATTTGAAGAGGCTTGTCAAGCTATTGCAAGATAACAGGGGTACTATTTATGGGAGTCCTTATCTTTGTCTGGCATCAGTGATAAATCAAAACTTGGATCCATTCCTGCTTGTGACTATCTTTTTATGAGGGATATGCCTAGGTACTGCCAGTTAAATTGACATGTCCCTGTCCTTTACTAACACTTACCTTCTGCCATTTGACAATTCATTTTGGCCTATTTTCTTTTCTATGTTACCATCTACTCTAATGACTGTTCTTTCCTCTTCCTTCCTTTCTTCTCTCCTGCTTGATTTTCAGAGTCCAACAGTCAACACTTGGAAACAGATCAAACGCTAAATCTGAGCTATTCTTTCCATTATTTGTTAATAAAAATTGTAAAGCAAACAGATAAGATTTTATGATAAAAATATTGTAGGACTTTGGCAAAATCAGGGGTACATGTGGGGATTGTTAGTGCTCTCTTGGAAAGCATCCCTATAATTGAATGCTATCATTGCTTCCAATGATAATTTTCAAGACATCAAGGATGAAATTGGCCTTTAGGTTGAAAGTGTTAGCATTACCTTTTAAACTCAGATGAATGAATAGTTTTAATAGTACTTGCTTTAATGAATACAAGGCCCTTATCAATGTTTGATTTCTAGGTTTAATTCATTTTTAAGATCTTATTTTTCTCTAGAAGTGAGGGATTTTTTTCTTCAAAGTTCATTTCTAATTTAGTTTTCAGACCAGAGTTGGCTGGTATACTCATTTTTCATCATATGAGAGAACATTGGCAACACAGTTATGCTTCAAGCAGAATTTTACTGGAGTGGAACCCAAAATCATTTAACCTGAATGGATAACACATTGGCAAATCCTCATCTCTTGGGTGTGTTTGTGTGTTAAGTCACAATATAACTTCAATAATTGGGGTTTCTTTCTGCAGTCAAGAGTCTATCAAATTATAGAAAAGTGTCAAACAAGGCTAATTTGAGTAAATTCGGACTAACGCAGATTTTGAATTCTTTTGAAGCTTGAATAATGAAATATTTTAAAATAAAACAGGTTTTATTACATTTGTATTGTGATAAAATTAGAATGCTAATATATTCATTGCCATCAATAGTTTTTCAAAAGATGCCAGCTTATTAATGAGGTTTTTTTCAAGGTATCAAAAGTACTTTAAAGCAGCCTATACTCATAAGAAATTTGTACATTATCTTCAAAATCATTTTGACATGACTAATTAGTTAAGTAAATTCTGCCTTTTCCATATTGCCCCAAATCTCAGGGTAGGTCTTTACATATTGTGAATGTTTAACAATAACAACAACACATAATTTATTGGCTAATTAATCAGTGTCAGGTACTTTTGAAAGTTTTCTAAATGTATACATTGATTTAATTGTCATAACAATTATATGAAGTAGATACTTTTCCATCCCTGTTCTGCAGGTAAAGAAACTAAGGCACAGGGAAGTTAAATAATTTGACCACAGTCCAATGGCAAGCATATATTGGAGCCATATTTGAACCAAAGCAGGCTGCCCATATGCCCACTTCTCCTGAGCACTGTTCTACTCTGCCTTTGAATAAATGGTCTGATATATTTATTATTTGATAAATTCAAAGGTAAACTTCAAGAGGAGGGATTTGGTATTTGTGAGTTGTCTACTGTGTTCAAGGAACCCTGCTGGATGATCTGTGTAATTCATATATGTGATAGGGTTTTATTCTCCTCACTTTTTAGATGAAGAAAATGATTCTGAAAAATCTTAATTAACAATTCAGATGGCCACTCAGATCTGTTCATTCTAAAGCCCTGGTTCTTTCTATTTAATTACATTGCCTCTGAATGTTTTCTGAAATTTGGTCATAGGTCAGAAGAAAAAGAATAATTAAGCTTTCTTTTACTTGAAACTACAAGGATGAAGTAGAGTACTTATTAAAAAAAGAAAGCTCTTTTATCTAACAATCGTGGTTGTAAATAGCCTGGTTTTGATGTATCCGTGGAAGGTGAAAAGAGAAAATAAAATAAAAAGCAAAATGGGTTTGCTGTCTGTTATTGAATTAAATATTATTTGGATAATACTAAACAGTGTTTAAGAAAATTAAGTTTAAGTCTAAGTTATAAAATTTACTCTGTTTAAGCAGTGCTTCACTTTTTTAAGCTTTTTAAACCAGTAAATAAGAGGGTTGACCTATCAAGAATTTTCATTGTGTTGTCACAATGTGTCACATTGTATTGTCAGATTATATTTTAAGCAGATGATATATATGTGAACACAAATGAAAATGTTTTGTGTGAAGTAGAAAAGGTGGGTTTGACATTTGCCCAATAAGAACTTAATTTTGCCTGCTCTATGGCCTTCACATGACTACAAAAAACAATATAAAATCAGTAAGTAGATTGTACAAGGTCTGTTCCACCTCTGGTATTCTACAACCAGCGACAGAGAACTACAACACTTGTTTTCATCATGAAACTCACAAGACGGCAGTCCTGAATGCAGTGTGGTCCAATGGGTATAGCCAGGTTTGCTCTATGAACTAACTTTATTTTTACACCTTTCACCTCAATTCAATATTAGAATGCAAGAAGTAAAATTTCCATTATATAATAAATTTGAACCCACTTTAATTTGGAAAATGTTATTCCACTCATGAACTTATGTATTTAATAATAATTAGTAAATAGATCACTTGAGACATACCTCAAAATAATTGCAACACACTTTCATTAAGACACCATTGACAAGAATTGATCTATGCCTTAGATAATGCTAATGGCTTGATGTTTGAGGAGCGGGAGGATTAAGCACATGTAGTGATGCTCCCTGCAAATAAAAATAATTCTCAAACAAGTTTTACAAATGCTGAGGAAAGAAGTCTGTTAAAGCCTAAGATAGGATAAGTGTATCATACAACTACTTTGTGACATCTCTAAAAACAATGTGAATGCAGGTGATAGCATTAATTAGGATTTGTTTGGTAACAATCTCAAAATATTAGTGGTTTTAAACAACCAAGATTGATTTCTTGCTTACATAAAGTATGTTGAGAGTCCACGCATTTTTCCAGGTTACCTGTCCTTCATCTGAAGAACCAAGATTGCGCTTTTATAAAAATATTTACTTTCTGGATCATGGAAACAGGTAAGGAAAGCAACCGGAAATATTGGTGAACAGCACTAATATCTACCACAGTGGTAAATGAGTAAAGGTCTGAGCATGTCCCAACTTCATGCTGCTTTTTTTGCCCAGCAAATTTCTAATTTGACCCATTTTATCCCTATATTTGTTACCTGTTTTCTCACTTTTCATTTAAATACCAAATATTTTAAAAGACATTTTAATTTGCCACAATGCTTAGAATCTAGCTATTAATGACTCGTTCCATTCTTACTGGCCTTGACTGTTGGAAGAAAACTGATATGCTTTATGATTCTGAGCATAAGCATCAGCAATTCATTCAATAGTCTTTTCCTGTTAGTCAAGGAAGAAAACCAGAGGCTAAAGCAGAAGCCTTTAAGCCTGCCTGTTTACTTAGTTCCTGCATCTAGTGACTCACCATTGTGCTGTATTCTTCTATTGTATGGTCTCTCTTTGCTTCATCCACCCATCTCTAGCATCAAATATTACAACAAATAATATTGTATGGCAGGTAGTCATTGAAGGTTTGGGGTAGCAGGGGTTGGGAAATTGTATACTAGTGCATGATGAAGAAAAACTCTAAATTTAATACTAGATCTCTCTCTTCATTACAGTACCTCAGACATCTTCATGTATTTACTCTCCAGGCCCAGTCTCTCACCATATTATTAGATTTCCTCTATCCCTTTCCCACAGGTGTTAGTCAAAAACCTAAACATTTTCATTAACCTGTTAAGAAGAGTTCTCTATCTCCGGACAAGGCCATTATTTACATATCTTGAAACTAACTGAGGTGTTTTACTAAATTAAAAAAAAAATCTCTTAAAGTGCAGAATATTTAGCCACATAAAGAACCACTCAGAAAAGACAAGTAAATAAGAGATATATTTTTCTTTAATACATGCTGGACTGTGGACAGAGTAACCTATAGGAACCATGAATGTCAGATGGGGTCCTTCCTGTTACATTTGTGAGATATGCTGCATACAATGGGCTTTACAAGATCTCACAATTGTCCTAGTATTTTCATCTGATACTGGCCACAAACCTTGTTCTTTTCTTACTGGGTAAATTTCAAAAGCCGAAAAGTTGCATGTGAATCAAGAAAGCTCCATGGAGTTCAGACAAACTTTGAACTCCAACTGGCAGGGAACAGAATTGAAAACTTTACAAAAACACCTTTATTCTCAGGGTCAGCTCAGCAGGGACCAGGTAGTATAGAACAGGTGAGAATGAAAGCTAATCAAGAAAGGAAACCCTTTCAAACAACAACATCAGTCACAAAAGCTGTGTTTCACAATCAGGGTACTAGTAGGGTCGGTTCTTATTGTAACCAAAGCGTCCCTTATGGTTTTCTCCTTGATGCTCAAATCCAGTTCAGAGGAAATGTTCCACTACCGACTTCTTTCTTATGTCTCATAAATAAATCAGCAAGATAAAAATAGCTGCTTCTCTCAAAGCTAAAGCAAAATGAAAGTCAAGGTTTCAGCAATCTTCCTTCACCCTTTTGCTTGTCTGGTTTGGTTTTTGTTGTTGTTGTTGTTGTTGTTGTTGTTGTTGTTGTTGTTTTGTAATAATTTCTAGAATACTCTGAGGGCAAGAATTTTTCAAGGATAAGTACAGGTTGATTTTGAAAGAAAATATTTATAATATTGATTGTTACTTAAAATTTAGGATTGACTAGTTTTATTGGAAAAGTAATCCATGTTATCCTCCTTCAAAAAAATCCACTTGTTTATAGAAATATTTGAGGGTGTAATTGTATTATACCTCTTGCAAGAATCGAAACAGTACTTCCTTTAGAAGTCCTAAAACACATGGGGCTATGAAAATAAACCAAAGGTGGGTTTTCTACTTGTGTCTATGGATAAAATTATCCCGGAAGTTTAGGGAAGCATGTTGTGAGAGAGATTTGTAAATTGAAGTCCCCAAGTAGAGAAGGTTCTGGGAAGTAAGTTTCATCATTTATCGTTGTATGTAAAAAAAAAAAAAAAAAAAAAAATATATATATATATATATATATATATATATATATACACACACACACACACACATATATATATATATATATATATATATATATAATTTCAGGAATTTAGCTAGCACTTAGAGTCAGCTTATTTTTCTAATGGCTACAAACACCTCCTTGATCCCTCTTTCTCTGTTCTTCAGAAAGACATGGGAGAGCTTTAGATACCATGAGTAGTATAAGTTTCCTTCTTGGAGACTGTTCTTAGAGCTTTGATATATGGAGCCTCATTTAATACAGAAAGAGTAATGTGGTCACTCTGGATAAACTAAAACATAATGTTTCATATTCATTAACTTCATATAACATTTCAGAAACTAAGGGCTGTATTATCTTTATCCTCATATTTAGTTACTTAGTCATTTCCAAATTTTGGCAAAAGTGTATCTTTTATCTCAGAGTTACAAATCCCATTGCACAATTTACTTTAAAATGTCACCGTAACTTTCAACTTTGTCTTGGGATATGGAAAGTTGAAAAGACCATCACTCCCACCCACACTTACAATAACAACAAAAAACAGTAATCTACAAAATTACAACCTTCTTGAATGTATCAGGGCTGAACTCACAAGAAAATCAACTAGCCCAAAATATAAGATACTCTTCCAAGGAGAGAGTAAAGGAGTTGCTTGCTTATCTATGGAAGACACAAATCATCATATAACTCATTGTGAATTTTTAATAAATATAAATCAATATCTGAATGCTGATTGTAGACTAGTATGAAAGTATAGAAATTTTGGAAACTGCAAACCCAAGAGTTCCAGTTCATTGGCTCTTCTCCACTGGCATCACTAAGTTATCATGAGAAATACTGGGAGCAGGGCAAGAGACTAGAAAGAGTATCTCTTATTATAAAGACCTGGGTAAGGGGAACAGCAGCTGCCATGGGAACAAAACTTGAAACCTTGCCCGGATACTTCTTCTCTACTCCCCAAGGAAGAAAATTCAACATCAGCTGGGGAAAGAACAATAAACTCTGTCATATTCTCAGTACAGATAAATACCTGTCAAAACTGGCAAAAGGAGGGGTGCCTGGGTGACTCAGTAGGTTAAGCATTAAACATCCGACTTCGGCTCAGGTCATGATCTCTTGGTTGTGAGTTCAAGCCTGCAAAGGGCTCTGTGCTGACAGGTCAGCCTGGAGCCTGTTTCAGATTCTGTGTCTCCCTCTGTCTTGGCCCCTCCTCCGACCCACCCCATCCCTCCACTCTCACTCTGTCTCTCTCTCAAAAATAATAAACATTAAAATAATAATAATAATAATAATAATAATAATAACAACTGTTTAAGGGAAACAAAAGAAATCCCTCTTTCCTTGGGGAAGGGACAGGAAAACATCCAGATCATCAAGGATCCCTTTCCACTGGGGACAGGGCCAGATATCTGAGAAAGACTACCCCTGAGACTCAGGGATGTACCATCTGCATAAGACTAAGGCTGAACCAGAAAAACAGAGAAGACTTTCTTCTTCATGTGACCCCTCTCCTCCACCTCCCCTGGCTCTGCCACAGAGCTAGCAAGTGTAAAAGAACAAGTAAGAGCAGTCCAAAATACTGCAGGGGAAGGAGCAAAAGCAAGAAGCAAAATGCTCTTTGTGATACAGGAACAGAGAGGAAATTTAAATGCAGAATTCAGCAAATATTATAAACAATTCTCTAGCTCCACTCTAAACAGAAGGCAATGCTAGAAAAATTTAAAGACTAGTGATGTACTGAGTAAAACCTTAGTAGCAAAAACTCTAATCTCAGCTCAATTCACTCAATCCTCCATGCAAAGGACTAGAAAAAGAAGAGGAAAGCCCATTTCCAAGAATAAATAAGATTTAACTCAATCTCTACTACCTTACAAAAGGTATATCTCTTTCGACCAAAAATGATGAAACCTACAAATGAATAGGGAAAAATAAAAATATTGTCAAGGGACAAAACTGTCAACAGAATAAGATTCAAATATTACAGTGATATTAGGACAGGAGATATAAATAATTATGATTAAAATATTTAATGATCTACTGGAAAAGGTCTATTATATGAATGAACAGGTGATGAATTTTAGCAGAAACTATAATAAAGGATCAAATATAAATGGTAGACATAAAAATACAGTAACATGAAAACTAGTTTCAATAGCTCATCAATAGACTGACAGCTGAGAAAAGAATCAGTGAATATGATTCTAGATCAATAGCTACAATGTAAATTGGAGTACAAAGAGAAAAGCAAATGAAAACAATTGAAGTTTCCAAGATAGACGAGGCAGTTTCATTTGGTCTAACACATATGTAATTGTAATCCCAGAAGGAAGAGCAAGACAGAGAAAAGAAGAAAGATGTTTGAGCAGATAAGAGCAGATAATTTTGGAAAATTAATGAAAGATACCAAACAACAGATCCAAGGAACTTCTGTAAGACTAAACAACATAAATCTCCCCTCCCATCCACATCCCTCCCCCCCCCCACATGATATATCCTAATAAAACTCTTGAAAACTAAAAATAAAGAAAAAATCTGGAAGATAATGAGGAATAAAAGACACATTATATATAGAGGAACAAAGATAAGTATTACAACACGCTTTTTGTTAGAAGTTATTATGCAAATCAGAAGAAAATGGAATGATGTCTTTAAAGTGCTAAAAAGAAAAAAAAAATCCTAACAGCAAATATATCTTCAAAATATAAAGGAGGAATAATGATTTTTTTCCAGATAAAGACTAACAAAAAATTCATTGCCAGCATCCCTTCTAAGAAATGTCAAGAGGAATTTCTCCAGGCAGAAAGACTATGACACCAAAAAGCAAATTTCACCTACACAAAGAAATGGAAGAGTGCTCTGAGTGACATACTTGAAGGTAAATACAATATTATTTTGGTATTTTAATTACTTCAAAAAATGCCTGCCTAAACAAAAAGATTATCAATGGTCAGTATATTTATAGCATATGTAAAAGGTAAAATATATTAAAATAATGATGGCAAAAAAGGATAGAGGAAACTGGGAGTCCATTTTTAATAAAGTTTTAATTCTATACATGAAGTAGTATAATATTATTTGAAGGTAGACTGTTATTATTAAAGATGTATACTGCAACTCCATGGTAAACTACAAAATTATTTTAAAAGAGCTATAAATAATAATCCAGTATTGGAAATACAATATAATTATATACAACATTCAATCTGGAACTTATGCTTTCAGGAAAATGGAGTAGGTATGTTCCCCTATTTTCCTAGATACAACTAAATACTCTCAATATTACACATGAAACCCAAAAAGGAGACTCTAGAAAGTGTGGAGAAGAAGGCAGAAGTCCTACTGAACTTGGAACTTCAGGAATGACATGGTGGTGAGTTCTCTGAAATTTCCTTTTATGGGGGCATCTAGGTGGCTCAGTTGGTTAAGTAAGCATCCAACTTTGGCTCAGGTCATGATGTCACAGTTTGTGAGTTTGAGCCCCACATCCAGCTCTGTGCTGATAGCTCAGAGCCTGGAGCCTGCTTCAGATTCTGTGTCTCCCTCTCTCTCTGCCTTCCACTGTTTGTACTCCGTCTCTGTCTCTGTCTCTCTCTCTCTATCTCTCTCAAAAAAATAATATTAAAAAAAATAATTTCCTTTTATGTCACATATTCCAGTCTTGGAGGCAAAGAAGCTAGGACACTGAAACACTAAGGGGCACAGACCCAAGAGGAAAAACAATAATGACAATAAACACAACAACAAAAACCTGAATTCCCTAGTCAAAGACCAGGAAGTGGTAGCCAGGCAAGGAAGAAAACCCTTTGACAGTATTCTCTACTCCAGCCAAGCACCACAGGAAAAAAACTGTGGTTCCACCTGTACTCATGACAACAAAGATCAAGTGGGAATCCTAGACATCTTTTCTTGGAAGACTGTAATGATATATGCCCTAACTGTGCTGGGTGGTGTCAGAAGGATGAACAGGAAGCCAGGACCTTCATTTCTACTGGACACTAACATTGGACACTTATTCCAGTGGCAATAGAAACCATGTGCAAAGCCAAGATTTCTAGCCACAGCAGTAACAAGAACCATAGTCCTCCCCAAAAAAGTGGTATCAGAAGAGGTCTAGTGGACAGTCAGCATTTTCCTCATTTCCCAGCAATTATGAGATCAATGCAACTACAGTGTCAGTGGAGACCACATAGGGAGCCAGAATTCTCACCCCTACTCAACAGTAATGAGGAGCCCCCTTCCCTCAGGTATACACAGTATCCAAGTAGAGAATCTAGGCTTCTATCTCCTACTATCAGTAACTATGTAGCAATCCCCTTCTTCTGCCAGAGTGGTGTCAGAAAAAGTCAGCTAGAATATATGGTATAATTAAGATCCTTTGACATAATACAAAAATGATCAGGATACAATTGAAAAAGCACTCATGCTAAGGACCAGAAAGATCTCAAATTGACTAGACAAATTAATAAACATCAAGATGTTAGATTTTAGAATCATCTGACAAAAAAAGATAACTAATCAGTATGATATAAGTGAAAAACTACAAACAGGCTTGAAACAAAATTTAAAAGAATAAAAAGTTCCATCCAAGAAATTTAAAAATCAACAAAGAAATAGAAGATAAAAAGAAGAACTATATGGAAATTATAAAACAGGAAAATACAGTAACTCAAATAAAAATCTTAGTAGATGAACACAGCAGCAGAGAGGAGAGACAGAGGAAAAAAATCAGCTAACAGGAGATAGAGTAATAGAAATTAGCAAATGTAGATAGTGAGAGAAAGTAGCCAGATAAAACTGATAGCCTAAGGGAACTGGGGGACTATAACAAAAACTCTAGCATGAATGTATTGTTGAAATCAAAGAAAAAAAGGAGAAAGATGTTGGGCTGTAAATATACTCAAAGAGACCATCACTGAAACTCCAAATTTGGTAAGATATATAAGTCTACAGATTTTAAAAAATGAGTAAACCCCAAACAGTATATATACAAAGAAATCCACACTACGAGCCACCTGAAAGCTAGAGACAAAAGTTCTTTAAAGCAATAAGAGAGAAATGACAATTTGCCTGTAAAGGAAAAACATTTGTAGGACAGTAGATTTCTCATTAGAAACCATGGAAACCAAAAGGAAATTGCAGAATATTTTTCAGGTGCTAAATGTAAATATTGTCAACCTGGAAACCTATACACCCAGAAAAAATATCCTTCAAGAATGAAGAGGTAATTAAGAACTTCTCAGTTGAAGGTGTGCCTGGGTGGCTCAGTTGGCTAAGCATCTGACTTCGGCTCAGGTCATGATCTCACGGTCTTTGGGTTCAAGCTCCACATTGGTCTCTGTGCTGACAGCTCAGAGCCTTGAAACTGCTTCAGATTCTGTGTCTCCCTCTTTCTCTGTCCCTCCCTTGCTTGCGCTCTGTCTCTCTCTCTCTCTCAAAAAATTCTGATATGAAGAAAAATGAAGATTTGTCACCATCAGACTCACTCTAAATGAATGGCTAAAGGATGTTCTCTAAACAGAAAGTAAATAACAAGGAAGGACCTTTAGCATATCTAGAATGAAGAAAGAACACAGTAAGCAAAAATATGGGTTAAATGTAGTAGGCTTACCTTCTCTTGTGTGTTATAAATTGTGTTTGATGTTTGAAGCAAAAAATTATAACACCATCTGATTTTGCTTAAATATATGTAAACAAAATATTGAAGAAGCTATATTGTAAATGCAGGAGGGTATGGAGACATGAAGAAGGCAGGGTTTCTGTACTTCACTCAAACTGTAAGATTATGACACCAGTGGTCTGGAATATGTTATGTATATATAATATAAAACCTATATCAACCCCTATAAAAGTTGGAAAAAGATACATCCAAAAACACTATATGGAAATAAAAATGAAATTCAAAAAAAATGTTTAAGTTATTGAAAGGAAGGCATAAAAAAAAAAACACTGAAACAAAAATGGAGAATAGAAAATAAAAATGTCAGGCTTGTGTCCTAAACTATCAATAATTAAACATAATTACTCTACTTAATAGCACATTCAAGTGATGACAATACATACACCAAGATAGACAATGTTCTGGGCCATTAAAAAAAAAAACTGAATAATTAAAAAGAAAAAGAAGTCATATAGAGTGTGTTCCTAGCAACAATGAATTAAACTAGAAACCAATAAAGATAACAGAAAAATGTGCATATATTTCCAAACTAAAAACAAACAAACAAACAAATAACACCTCCCCCTCTTCTAAGTAATCATGATGCCAGGTGGAAGTCTAAATAGATATTCTAAAGTACATGGAACTGAATGAAAATAAAAACACAACATATCACAACGTATGGTATGCAGGTCAGCAGTGCTGAGAAGAAAGTTCATACTGCTAAATGCATATCTTTGAAAAGAGAAAACGTTCAAATCCATACTGTAAACTTCCATCTCAAGAACTTAGAAGAGAAAGGGTAAACAAACCAGAAGAAAGTAAATAAGAAAAATCAGGAGAAATTAATAAAAATAGATAAAATACAGAAAGTCAATGAAACATAGATTGGTTCTCTGAAAATATCAATGAAAATTGACAAACATTTAGCGTGATTGAGGAAAAAAAAGAAAAAGCCATAAATAATATAAAACTAGTATTAGAGACCTCACTATAGACTACAGACATAAAAAGGATAATAAAGAAATTCAATTAATTATTCTATAAACATAAATTTAACAATGTAGATGAACTAGATCAATTCCTCTAAAGGTGCAAACTAGCACAACTCAGCCAATATGATACAGGTAATTTAAATAGTCATATAACATTTAAGGACAGAAAATAGGTAAGGATATAGAACAACACAGCCAACAAACTTAATCTAATTGACATTTTACAGATAATTCCACCTAACAACAGTGATTTTTTTTTTCCAGGTGCATATTTAGGTGAGACATTCATCAAGAGAGACTATATTCATGGCAAACAAGTGAAAAAATATTTTGAGAGTAAAACCACTTTGATATGTCAAAAATAACATATGGTGGAGTTGTATTAACATGATTAAACACTGTTAAAAGAGCAGGAACACTAATACAATGAAAAATTTTCATATTCAATTTTTTTTTCTTTTGCAGGCTATGTAGGTGTTATCTTTGTTTTGACTAAATAGACATTAATATACAGTATTTCATATATTTTTATAAGAAGAATGAATCCTATTTTTAAGTAGAAGTCAAAATCTTCAATTTTATAAAATAAAGCTAATTCTAGGGACAGAGATGAAAATATTACCAAGCTGAATTTGAGATTGTTAAAATAGTACTATTCGTGAAAAATCCCATTGTAAATTAAACAAAAGCAAAACTAAAAGAAATAAGCAACAGCAGCAACCACTCCCCATAATCATCTCCCCGTTTATATGGGAGACATTTTATCGTTAATAATCTTAAGTGCACTGAAAGATGCGGTTAGAATTGGGCTGAGCAATTTGGGGTTGGTAGTATGCCATTAGAGCAGCCAGAGCACTTAAACTGCCATGAACTCTCATCACTTAGCAGGAGGCTAAGAAAAGGAAAGCTCATCATAAGTGGTGGAGGCAGGAGGTTAAACGAAAGCATTCAGTGGATAGGTTGGCCATCAAAATGAACACATTCAGAGAATAAATGAGTAAGTCAGTGGATCAATGTAAAGAACTTTACCCAGCACTTAGAAGGAAAGGATAAAGCAATGAAATGAGGGAGGCAGAAGTTAAAGTGTCAACATCAGTGTAATAAGAGCACCAGGAACACTAATAATTACACAGTGGGGAGGAAATATCTGAACCTGAGCATTTCCTGAAATTGAAGAAAAATAATTAATCCTTTAATTTGTAACAGTTTATTTAATGCCAAATAAGATTAAATGTTGTGTATCATGAATTGCCATATATACAAACTACTGAAATCATCAAAGACAAAAAGAAGCAGATCTGCTTTACTGAGGAACAAGATTCATGAACATCGGAGAACGATCTCAGCAGAAGGGGGGATACGGTGTTAGAAAATCACATTTGTAAATACTTCACGTGCATAGCCCTCCTTTGTTTGATTTCATTTAAAAACATTTTTTTTAAGTTTATTTATTTAAAGAGACAGCAAGTGAATGGGGTAGGGACAGAGAGAGAGGAGAGAGCGAGAAAATCTCAAGCAGGTTCTGGAGCCCAACGTGGGGCTTGAACTCACAAACTGTGAGACCATGACCTGAGCCGAAATCAAGAGTCAGTCACTTAACCGACTAAGACACTCAGGCATCCCTGTTTGTCTTCACTTTTAATTAAGGCCCCCAATTTTAGATTTGAGGAAACCACCAGCACTGTAGTCAGTTAATAAACAACAATTTTTATTTGATACTAATCCTAATATCAGCTCTGTGTAGTGTCAGGTCACATGGCAGAGTGAAATCCATTTGATGTTATAACTGCCAAGGTACTTAGACTGGGAAGAGTGATTAACAAAGGATGGATATGGTGGGGGCCAGTAAAGAGAGGGGAAGATACCAGGTTCAGAATAAATATATACAATATATAATATGTATTTCATATATGCACACACACAAAATATAGATAATTATACAACAGAGTAGTAATTTTAGGTGACAGAAATTCTATGTACAATAGAATCACACCAACTCTTTTTACTTCTGTTTCAGGCAGGATGAAATAATAGGAAACTGTATGACACTCATGTTCTAAACATTTGAAAAAAATCGCTTTAAAATAATTTCTTGAAATGTATCAATGACCTGATGGTCTAATAATAAATATTTCAAGGTCAAAGATGGCTTAAGGAAGTAGGAATTCCGACAGGTAAATTGGGCATTAAAGCAATTTTTCCTTTGAGAACATTTGCTGAAACTGAAGACCACAGAGTTTTGATTTTAGCAGCCCCTCAGTGTGTAGAGAAGAGGAAGGAAGTCTAGGACTTATCCAAGTGGAGAGTCCAAGAGAAACAAGCCTACCCTTGACACAACATTGACCCTGAAATACAGCACCTCTCATGTAAAGATGAATTAGAAATAAACCTGATATTCCTTTGTTACTAACAGTGTATAATTCAAGTCAAAACAGGCCCTACAGTGAAAAATCTATGTTAGAAATAATTCATGATCACTAAACTGTGTGTGATCACCTGTATGTGAAGTCCCAGTTTGCATGTTCCTAGTGTTCTAAGGGGATTTTGAGTTAAAAAGTGGCTTTTCAGTGTTCTCATGTTCTTGATTAAAGGAAACATTTCTCTTTTGGAGGAACTTATCTTCAATCAGGCAGTAAAGCTTCCTGATAGACTAATTTTAAAAACTACAATATTTCCATTCAAAAATCTCTCTCTCTCTCTCTCTCTCTCTCTCTCTCTCGATCACACACACACGAACCACTAAAAAAACACTAGCAGAAAATATAAAATCAAATCCCTAAATCTTCAGATACTGTGATTTATCAAGTGAAGAACATAACAATTTGTTAAATATACTTAAATAAAAAAGAAGGAATTGCAAACTTAACATCTGAAACTTAAAAACAAGTTAATTATACTCACAAAATAATCAAACATAACCGCTAAAACTGAAAACTAACACGAAATTTCTTAAAAGAACACATTGAACAGGATTAGAGAGACTAAAGAATTACTTGTAAGATAGATTTGGGGGAAAAATGTCTAGAAAGTAGGAAAGTGAAACAGATGAAAAGTGTTAAACAAAAAGAGTAGAGAAAAAATTAGGCAAAGAAATATTTGAAGTAATAATGATTTAGAACTGTCTTGGTCAGTTTGGGCTGCCATAACAAAATACCATAGACTAGATAGTGTAAACCACTAAAATTTATTTTTCACAGTTTTAAAGCTGGGAAGTCCAAGTTTCAAGGTGCCAGCAAATTTGATTTCTGGTGAAAACTCCTTCCTGGCTTGCAGGCAGCTATTTTCTTTCTGTGTCCTCACATGACAAAGAGATTAAAAAAAACAACCTGAGGTCTTTTCTTAGAGGGGCACTAATCCCAATATTAGGGCCCAAACCTCATGACCTGATGTAGTCTGTTACCTCTCAAAGGCATCTCCAAATACTATTGCACTGGAGATTAGGACTTCAACATATTAATTTGGTTAGACACAATTCAGTCCATAACAAACATTTTCAAGAATTTATAAAAGACATGAACATCACGGATTCAAGATGCCAAAAATCCCAATCATGATAAATAAAAATGAATCTCCATCAAGATACATCAGAATGAGTCTAACACTGCAAAGGAAAAATATTTCAACCAGGGAGAAAAGACAGATATTCTAAAAAGGAGTAAACATTGGACTGACAGCTGCCTTCTAACAAAAATAATAGAAACCAGATGACCAAAAATGACACTGTCAATATATTAATATTCTTGTTCAATCTAGGATTGTATAGCTTACAAAACATTCTTTTGGCAACAGGGGAAAAATAAAGATTTGTTCAAACAAAAAGATAATTTTCTACCAACCAACACTTACTCATGAAAAGTTTAAGGTTATAGTTCAGACAGAAGGAAAGTATCCAAGGTAGAATATCTGAGAAACGTAAACTAATGATGAACAATGAAAATGGTGAATATATGGGTAAATGTGAACAAGTAATTTTGAATTACTTGTAGTTGGAACACCTGGGTGGCCTAGTTGGTTAAGCATCTGACTCTTGATTTCAGCTAACAGTTCATGAGTTCAAGCCCTGCATCTGGCTCTGCGCTGACAGTGCTGAGCCTTCTTGAGATTCTCTCTCTCCCTCTCTCTCTGCCCCTCCCCCACTTACACTCACTCACTCTCAAAGTAAATAAATAAATTTTAAAAATATATCAATGCAGGTCTAAAAGAACAAAAACAATACCATGGACTTTTACCAATTATAGTTGAAGTGCTTTATAATCTTTGTTAATATTTTAAGGTAAGAAAAGTAAGAAGACTGTTGCGATTATACCCTAAATGTGCACATCAAAATATCTAAAATAATAAAATAGAAATAAAGTGTATAACCTCCAAACTACTGGATAGTTAACTAAGAAAAATTACTCAAATTAAGGTAGGAAAGAAGAGACATTTTTAAAAGGGGTACAAGTAGCACAAAATAAGGTAACAGAGGGAACTGTAAATGGGGTAATACAGCTACAATAAAAGTAAATGGACCAAATGTTACATTTTGAAAGACTGTCAGAATAGAAATTTTTAATTCAGATACTTGTTATAAGAAAAAGATATGACTTAACTATGCATAAAATTTAGAAATTGGAAGAATATATGCTAGGGAAGTTATAATCAAATTAAAGCTGGTATAACTATACTATACATAATCAAAATCCTCATCAAATCAAATCAAGTCCCCAAGATAGTCTCAAAACATATAAAACAAAAATTGACAGAACTAAAAAAAAAAATCTATCATCAAATTGAGATTTAACAAATTTCTATGATTAACTGATAGATACAATAGATGAAAAATCAGCAAACATAGAAGAGATTAATGATGCATTTAAAAATAATGTTTAATCAGTTCTAGAACAGTGAAATGAGGAATAGGTGAACTTGCTCTCTGTATAAATAATAAAAATAAAAGCAAAACAACTAAAATCAACCAGTGCAGACATTTGGCAATTAAATGAAGTCACGAATCAACGGAAAATTCTCTATCCCAGGGAATCTACAGACACTTTAATATCAGCAGTCTGGGGCATTTTCATGTATGGCTTTTCCCATATCTCCTCCCATCCCAGTGCTACTGTTACCAGGATCTGGCAGCATTGTGGACAACAGTAATATATGACCACTTGGAGATCTGTTAAAAGCACCATCTCTAGGGTATAGTCAGTATTTGTGTGAACTTGCAGTTACCCGGTAAACTTCTATTGTCAAACATATGGTGGCTATTTCATTTGATTTAAGCTCAACTCACAAAGGAGTTGCAGCCTACCTCCAAGGCATTTCCAAAACAACAGCTAACTGCTGGCAATGTCTCATCACCTAAGGTTGTGATTTCAGCTGGGGAAACAAGAACTTGTCTGGGAATTAAAAAGGAAATCCTGGAAAACATATGTGGTCCTTTTGCCTGACTTCTTTCACTTCGAATAATGTTTTTATGGTTCTTTAAACCATTTTGGTACTTTTTTGGCATGTTTGTCAAATTACTGAAGCATTTGCTTCTTTGGCCTTTACCCCTGAATGTGGTTGGGGAAGGGAGAAAAAGAGAAGGAGAAGATGGTGAGAATGCTGATACATAAACTTTGCTGTGAATCTATCTTTTAAGTGAAAGATGAGAATAGAGAGCCAGTAAAAGGGAAAGGAGAGACTCAGTGGGACAAGAATAATCCCAAAGTTAATTATAACAGTAAACAGTAGCTACTATATTATGTTACTGAATATCAGGCACTCTACCAAGCAAAGGCATATACTAACACATTTTATTCACTTCATGCTCACAGCAACCTGGTAAGGCAACTTTATTAATTTCATAGATGAGGAAATACATGTTTAGCGATATTAGAGTTTCACAGAAATAGGTTGAACATCACTCTGAAGCCTATATTCTTAATTCTGTCTCACCAATAAATAAAAATGTTACAACACGACAGAGTTGCAGCAGAATTGCTAATGAGGGGGAAGGGAAGAAAGTGCCATCAAGTACCCCAATAAACCTATGGCCTCCTTTTCAGGACAGTTAAGTAAATTGTGAGGGTTGGAACATATGACAGTCATTGTATAACCTTGGTGTAACCTCATGTATTAGTTTTCTATCCCTGTGTTCTACCCACATTAGTTCAGGTGAGGTATAATGAGACCAGATACAGCTGAAGAAAGAGATACTGGCAAGAGTTTTATGTTTACTCACAGTTGCCTGAGAAGAAGACCGCCATGACACTCTGGGGGAAGCGCTGGGGTCAGTCAGGAGGCAAAGAGAAGGAAACCACTGGCAGGCGCATTTGTTGTGGTTTCCATGGAAAGAAATGGGTGAGGTGAGCAGGTTCTAGAGCACAGGGGCTGTCCCTGAGAGTCTGGTAACTGAACCTGGGAGTATTAGGGTGGGTGTGTGGTGGCCCAGAGGGTAAGAGCCAGATAGGGGAATTGATTGGGATCTGGATTCAGCTGCTTAAGAAAGAGAACTGACCTGCCTCTACTGAGGGCATCAAAACTGGGTCAAAATAGCATTAAGAAACAAAACAAAAGAAACAAACAAAAAATATTGGGGCACCTGGGTGGCTCAGTTGGTTAAGCATCCAACTTTGGCTCAGGTCGTGATCTCCCGGTTTGTGGGTTCGAGCCCCACGTGGGGCTTTGTGCTGACAGCTCAGAGCCTGGAGCCTGCTTCAGATTCTGTCTCCCCCTCTTTCTGCCCCTCCCATGCTCATGCTTTGTCTCTGTCTCTGTCTCTCAATAATAAATAAACGTTAAAAAAATTAAAAGAAAAAAACACAAACAACAAAAACCTATATGCATACTGTTGTGATGAAATTATAAAGCTAGTATCTAAAAATGAGTCAAATTTGTATCTTGCATTTCTTCAAATCAGAAGCCGAGTGGGTCCAGCTGATTTGTCTGCTTAGAAATCAGAGTGTCAGCTCAAGGGAAAATCCTGCTTCCACGTTCATACAACTTGTTGATACAATTCAGTTCCGTGTTATTATAGGACTGCAAGCCCTATTCCCTTGCTGGCTGTTGGCCCAGGGGGACTTTCTCAGCTTCTAGAGGATGTCTGCCTTCTTTGGCTAGTGGATCCCTTCCTCCATCTTGAAAGGCAACAATGGCACAAATACTTCTTATGCTTGAAATCTCTTTGACCTCTTTCTGCTTCATCTCTCCTTGTGGCCAGAGAAAATTCTCCACTGCTAATGACTCATATACTTAGACTGGGCACACCTGGATAATCCAGGATCCTCTCCCATCTCAACTTGAAGCATATCTGCAAAATCCCTTTACCATATAAAGTAATGTATTCGGAGATACCATGGATCAGGGTGTATTCATCTTTGACAGGTCATTATTCTGCGTAATATACTTAGATAAGGTAAATTATCAACATCCAGGTCCATAGCTAGAATAAAATCTCAGGCTGCCACACCTTCACTGATTCACCACAGATCCAGCACCACAAGTGCTTGGCAACCTGCAGGACTCCAGAAAATATCAGAGGACACCTGGGAGCAGTTGAGGCAGAAAAATTGACCAATGGAAGGATTTTAATTATAAGTTCTTTTACGTCTTTTAAGAGAATAAATAAGTATGTAAAGGCATAAATAAGAGGTCATTTGTGGTTTCTGAATTCTACTTCTGCCTTATTTCAAAGAACCCATCTTTCAATTTGCTTTGGTTTTTTCAATTTATTTCTTTAATTTTTTTTTAATGTTTATTCATTTTTGAGATACAGAGAGACCAAGGGCAAGCAGGGGAGGGGCAGAGAGAGAGGGAGCAGACTCCAGGCTCTGAGCTGTTAGCACAGGGCCCGATATGAAGTCCAAACTCATGCACTGCAAGATCTAAAGTTGGACTCTTAACTGACCGAGCCACCCAGGCACCCTCTGTTTTTCTTTTCTTTTTCTTTTTTTTTTTGCTTCAATTTTAATAAAATTGAATTTGAAAGTAATATTACAAATTCAAATGCAACAGTTTGAATGAAGATGGGCATCTCATGTACAAAATACTTGGAGAAGTTAAAGCTAAACTGGCAAATTGAGTGCAGCATTAGCTAACTGGACTTTGTTATTTTTCCTTGATGAAATCCTGACTTGCTACTGCTGCTTGCCTCTATATATTTGTGTCATTTTTTTTTTATTAGACTATAAGGGAAGTTCATGGTTGAAGAGGCCAGATAGGTCCTGATCATATTGGAACATGAAATCATCAAAGCTCAGAGATGAGCTTTTTTAGGGGATGTGATGTAGTAGAAAAATCCCTGGAAGGGAGATTGGAGATCTAATTTGAAACTCAATTCTGCCACCAACCATTGACCTTACAAATCATCAGTTCTCTGGGCCTCAGTTCATATATTCTGCTACTTCTAGTACTACCACTGAAAATATTTTTTGAGTACTCAAAAATGTTACAGCACTTTGACGTTAACATACATAATCCTTTATGTGGAATAACTCATTTAATACTCACAATTCCATGAAGGCAGGAAATGTTATTCCTGGGTTAAAAAAAAAAGTGAGTAAACTAAGAACCAAAGAAGTTAGATGGTATTATCAAGATCACACAACTGGGGGGCACCTGGGTGGCTCAGTTGGTTAAGCTTCTGACTCTTAATTTTGGCTCAGGTCAGGATCTCATGGTCATGAGATCAAGCCCCAGGTCAGGCTCTCAGCATGAAGCCTGTTTAAGATTCTCTCCCTCTCCCCCTGTCCCTACCCCATTCACAGGTACACACACACTCTCTCTCTATTAAAAAAAAAAAAAAAAAAAAAAAAAAAAAAGAGATGAAATGACACAACTGGAGTCAAATCCTGCTCTGTTTAATTCCGAAGAAGTGAATATTGTCTCTATGATTACTTTTTTATGTTTTCATTAAGTTATTTTGACTGTATGCATCTGGAAAATGATACCAGAATGCAAAACAATTAATGGCTTATTATGTCATGTAGTTTCCTTGTCTACATAGAACATGACAACAATTATTTCCTGATTCAGATCAAACTTCTTTCCAACCAGATTGAAGTGGATCTTGCTTGAGGTAGTTCTCTTCATGTAAGAATGAGCATCTGGCTCTCACAGGATCCTTTGCTCACTTTCTTTTTGTGCTACATTCTCCAAAGATTTTATGTGGGTGGGTCCATATAGCTTTTTCCCCATTGCCATAGCCTATTTGTAATTTTTCAAATGCCTTAGTTCCCTTTAGTATCTCACCTTCAGGTTCCCTAAGTGAAACTTTGTTTTCCAAGAAAGCTGCACATAGTGTCTTACCACATTTATTTATCCAAAGATCATAAATTTAGGGGATGGAAATCCTGAGCTCTAAATCATAAATACTTTTTAACCTGAATTTTTTTCTCATTTGAAATGAGGTCTTTGTACCATGATAAACATTCTCCCCAAACAAGGTACACACCTAGTTTATCGCACCAAGCAGCGCTGAGTGATTTCCACTCCAGATACATTCTTCATGTCAAGCAATACTCACAGAACAATAGCAATTTGGTCTTCCCTAATCGGACTCTCAGACAACCAAAGTGAGAGCATGCTTAACACAACTTGAATGATCATTCTTTTATTGGCAGATATTGTGATGCTTGAAAGTTATTGCCAAGAGATTTGGAATTTTTATTGAGAATTCCAGGAAGCCAGAGAGTTCTGGGTAATATGTTAATCACTGAAAAGAAATCTTCTCCTTTGGGGCCAAAATCTGACTTCTGATCCCATAAAAATGTCAGTAAGTCATAAGGGTTCCATTTTATTATTTATATGATCTCTTTCCTTCATAAACCATAAGAAAATGAAGGGAATTCAAGAACTGCTGAAGGATGAGTGTGTTTCTTCTTGTTGTTTGTATACTTTTTGGCAAATCACACAATATTCCTCATTTTCTGGGGAGAAAGTCAGTTTCCTCAAAAAGTCCCTTGACCTTCTATATACACTACTTGGGACTTTTGGGAGTATATTCTATATCTTGTGAAGCAAAATCATAAATTTAGGGGATTTACATACACAACACAAACATAAGATGTGTTGTCATGTGCATTGTAAACAGTGTTGGATCTTCTGTAAAGTAATGTTTTCTCAGAAATAAATATAAAGTACTATGAATTTTAGAATATTTATTAGATAATAATTTTCTCTTTCTGTCTTCTTGATAGATTTAAAGACTGGGATCCTGATCTTGGCACTCAGGGTATTGCACAATCTTGAAGAAAGGTAACTTTATCCTATTTGCCATTATGGTACAGACACATGCCTGTGGTCCTTCCCATGGCTCTGATTAGCCACAGCAATGGAATCAGATTTGGGGATCAGCTTTGATAGGAAGTTTTGTAGGCCACTGAGGCCTAATTTGTAAGATTCCATCTCCTTATTAATCAGTGTTCCTGACTTTCTGCCTTTATATTTGCCTGTCTAGCCACTCCCAGAAATTTGTCTATTGATATTGCATTGGCTCTCTGTGTATGAAAACATCAAGGAAAGCAATTATTCTACTCATAAGGGGAATTATTATCTTAACTGTGCTCTTTTTTAAAATAGATCACCTAAGGGGCACCTGGATGGCTCAGTCAGTTGAGCATCCGACTTCAGCTCAGGTCATGATCTCACAACTAATGAGTTTGAGTCCTGTGTTGGGCTCTGTGCTGATGGCTTGGAGCCTGGAGCCTGCTTTGGATTCTGTGTCTCCCTCTCTCTCTGTCCCTTCCCCACTCACTCATGTGCTATCTCTCTTTCTCTCTCTCAAAAAAAAATAAACATTAAAAAATTAAAATAGATCACCTGAGGTTTTATTACACATACACACTAAAATATTTGGGTTCTCTGTATGTGAGAAGTATATAGAATGAAGTTACTCCTAGACTACATTAGGATACATAACACCATATGTGCTTAAGAAGGAGCATCAAAAAGGCCTCAAGCTATCAGAACAGTTATTTTAATCGGGCAGAGTCATTGAAAGTCCCATAACCAAGAATGGGGTTACTTTAGAGTATATTTTCATGAGCTTACAAAAAACTCAGAATGTAAATTCCAGAGGAATGCCCTTGGGGCCTTAAAGTACTGTTTTGCTCAAGATTTTCATTAGGTCTTTTGGAGAGGGGAGAGTATTACAAATGCAGATTTACATTTTAAATAACACTAGGAATGCTAGCCTTATGAACATGTATCTGTCCCTCTTCCTCTTAAACCCTCCTCCAACTACCTTAGCTAGTTATGGAGACTGAAACATGACTAAAACTTAATTTTATTGTAATTGAGTACATGTATGTTATCATTAATTCTCAACTTTTTGTGATCACCCACCTGAAGGAAATTGCAATTCTTTCCTATTAACAGACATGGCTAGCTGTGGTAGTCTATCTTGACTTTGTCCCAATGGAATCAGCTCCCACAGGATGGGTTGATGAGCAATGGCGTTAGAGTGAAGCAAAAGATCCAAGAAGTTTCCTGTGTATTTATGAGGATTCTCCACTCTCTTTCCAAACCCTTTGAAAAATCACTATATTGTTTCAAATGAATTCATCAAATATTTGTCATGCTGTAAACAACTGGATGCTAAGAAGATGATGTCTTTTTTACCTAGAATATCACAGCTGACATGGAGAACTGAGAGTTTCAAATTGGTGCATATGTCTCTTTTTCAACTAAAGATCTTTCTCTTTGTCTTCTTCTTCCTTCCTTCCTTCCCTTTTCTTTTCTTTTCCTTTGTACCATATTAATAACAACTATTTTCCTATTCAATGCTATGAGTATTTCCCATGTATTAATTCATTTCATCCTCATTTAATCAGCAAAAGGACCTTGCACATACTGTCCCCATGTATACATAAGAAAAGTGATGTTGATCCTTTAGAGATTATAGAATTTACCTAAGATCATATATCTGGTAAATGGTAGAATTGGGATTTGAACACTGGTAGTTTCCTTTCCTTTCCTTTCTTTTATTTTCCTCTCCTCGCCTCTCCTCTCCTCTCCTTTCCTTTCCTTCTTTCCTTGTATTGGCTTCTTTTCCTTGGTTTTACAATAGCACTATGCCATTAGATAGCAAATTATTATTTACTCTTTTTCCCTCCCATTAGTTTGTGTTCCCCTGCAAATTTATATAATTTTAGTCTCTCAATCTCCAGTATTAATTAAAGATGAATCATATAATATGTGATTAATCAATGTTTCAAGAAGGAAAAGACAAGAAAGTTTGATGATGGAGACAACACAGGGAAAATCTCTACAAGGGCACTGTTGGCTGAGTTCAGGCTCCTGAAGAAAACCACAGAAGGGATATTGGGCAAGGTGGAAACGAGAATCTTCAGGGAGTCAGATGTTAATGTAGTAAAAGGAAACTTTTTCCATCTTGACAATTTTCCTCAGAGCTTGTCTGCAAGTAGGAAGGGTTTCACGGGTGCACAACTATGTAGTCACACAAGTCCATGTGTTTAGGAGGGCCCTGAACTCAGTTTAATGTTTTGCTGTTTGTGTGAAATTCTTAATAATTTTTAAAGAAGAGGTCTCTCATTTTAATTTTACACCAGGCCCTGCAAAGTGTACAATTATTACCTCTTTTAGCTCCATACGGCCCCTCAGAGACTCATGTAATCATAAGGGTAATGATCACATAGTCATCATTACATAACCTCAAGGGTTAATACCTTAATCATGCCTTCCATTAGAGTGTGTGCAAAGCCATATGTCTCTAGTCCACCGGCACTACCCATCAGTGCTACCACCAGCTTCCCCCATACATTTATGCAATATCTGAAGCTAAAATGGGGGAGGGGTTGTGGAGAGTGGTTTGAATTTTTACTCCCTATGGAAAGGGTCTAAGAAAAACATTTATTTCTTTTGCATTTGACATAAAATGCATTCTGGTAGGCTTTTTGCAAAGAGTGAAAGGAGTTAAACTTGGTTAAAGAAAAGTTACATATTCTAGATGGGCTTTTAGATGTCCTGCTCTGTAGTGGGCAGAATTGTTGCTTTTGATCATACTGCACTGAGAAACAATCAATTAAGCAGGTGCAAACTACCAGTGTTCAAATCCCAATTCTATCACTTACCAGATATATGATCTTAGGTAAATTCTATAAGCTTTAAAGAATTAACATCACTTTTCTTATGTGTACACGGGGACAACCTGTCATTTTGTTGATTAAATGAGGATGAAATGAATTAATGCATGGGAAGTACTCATTGCAGTGCATTGTATAGAAAATAGTTGTTATTAATATGGTACAAGAGGTGGTTGAATTCTTCAAAGCTCATGGGGAAGTGTTTAGAATGTATTTGTAATAGGTAAGGAGGAGAAAGAGGAAGGCAAGATAGATATCTTAGCATGTAGAGGTCTGGTCTTAAGTACATTCCTAACTTTATATATATCCTTAAGTACGTCTCTGATGCTCCTGCAATATGTCAAGGGCTTTAGTGCTACACGTGAAAAGTTCTGGGAGACATGTGACTGGAGCAATGCTAGGCTAAAACAATTTTTTTCTAAATTTCTATTCCTTTTGATATTTCCCCTTGACTCAGAGCTGGGAATAAGGTGAGATTTTAAAGGCTCAGAGGGAACAAATGGAAGCTTAGCAGCCATCTGTTGTTCCCAAGGGCATCTGGGAAGCTTTTCTCTGAAGGATGCATCATCTGAGCTCTCTCTATAGCTCTCTCCTTTACCCACACACTGGCTCAATACACAGAAGCAATACACACAGAATCAGACTTCAGCAAAACTGTGAGTTTTGTGGACTTTGTCTTCTTAATTCTCCACCTCCCAGTTTTATTCCCCATTTGCTTTTCAGAAGCTATTCTTTTCCTTATTTTTCATCCATTAATTATTTTATTCAACAAGTGTATGAAATATATATTTGAAATGAGTACTCTGCTAGTTTCTGAGGATACATTAAGCAGGTCAGATAAAGTCTCTACCCTTCTATCTGGGGGAAGTATACAGTAATAAACAATTTATAAAAATATACTAGATCACTGATGATTGTGAAAAATCTATGAAGGACATTAACAAGGTTATAAGAAAGTAAACAGCAAGGGGAAATCAGTTTATATATGAACATTGGAGATACTCCTCTGAGGAGGTAGAATTTGAACCAATCTACAGGATGAAATGAGCCCACTGTGCAAAGAATTGGAAAAAGAGCAAGCCAGAAAGAAGGAACAGCAAGTTCAATGATCCACAACCAGGAAAGGGTATTGGTGTTTTAAAGAAGAGAAGTGAATTCTCTTGATATAGAAAGACACGGGGAAAACAGAGAGCAGGGGGAATGAGATCATGATGAACATTATGGATTAGAGTAAAAGTGTTAGAATTAAATTCAAGAGAAAATGTAAGCCATTGAGGACCTTTGATGAGAGGAGTGAAATACACTGACTTACGTTCTAAAAAAATCATCCATTGTTGTAAAAGTGGCAAAAAATGGAAGCCAAGAGATCAACAGCCATCCTTGAAACAGATGATAAGAATTTGAAAGGGTGGTGACAAGGAGATGAAGATAAACAGGTGGATTCAGAAATATTTGGGAAGTGGAATTCACCCAGCTGGTGATAGATTGTATGTGGGCAGGAGAGAGAGGGACAAAACCAAGGATAAGATCGATACGGTTAGCTTGAGCTAGTGAAAGGATAATGGTGTTATCAATATCCTGTCAAAATCTGTTCTCAGAAAACTATCAGATTAAAATTGCTTTCCATTAATGACATTTTTTGAACTTCCTGCCTCTAGACATTTTGTAAGTGCTGGATGTGTTTTGTGAATATGACCAAGAGAGTACAGTTCATTCAAAGCATTCTGTTTCCCAGAGAGCTCTGTGTTTTAACAGGCAGTGGGGACCTAAGCTATAAGAGTAATATTCTACAAGCAGGAACTTTGACTTACTTGCTCTATATTCACATAAGGTGGGCTCCCACCTATCCTGCTCCCACTTTTAGTAAAGTTCCATTCACCACTCCTTTTCTTGTCTCTGTTGATTAGTAGTGCACACCAACTGACCCCAAACTCCAGAGCACGTTTGAAATAGATGTCAGAGAATGAAAGATGAAAACCAGTTGGAGGGGAGGTGGAGGGTAGCTGTGGTATTGAACTTCCTCTTCTACAAAGGAAGGATTTGGCTTGTTTTTATTGGACAGCATTTTTCCACAGGATAGTCAGCATACATAATGAAATTTCAAGATTCCAGCTATGATCAAAACTCAATTCTGTAGAAAATGTAGAGATTTAAGTTGATTAAATTGATTTTTGATCCTATTTTTCTGATTTACTATAGCTGTCATTTTCTTTTAGAGTATACCTTGTTAGATTCCTTACCTCTTATTTCTACTTAAATTGTGTTATTCTCTCATGTGCCATCTACAGCCACTTCACTTTTTAGTCTAGATTTTTCTCCCAGGAGAATTCCATCCACTTATTGTATTTTAATGATGAGTTATATGCTGACTAATCACAAACCCCTATTTCAAAAGCTCACCCCTATTTCAAAAGCTCACAAACCCCTATTTCAAGCACACACCTAACCACTGGACATTTTATCTAAAAGTATCTCATGAAATACATTTAGAGTAAGCTTTTTATAATTTTTTCTTGCCCAATCTTTTGAATTAATCATAATTTTTGAAACATTAAATCAACTTTATTTCTCTTAGATTACTTATACTCATTGTCATTTTATTTTTTGTAAAAAAATTTTTTAACGTTTATTTATTTTTGAGACAGAGAGAGACAGAGCATGAATGGGGGAGGGTCAGAGAGAGGGAGACACAGAATCTGAAACAGGCTCCAGGCTCTGAGCTGTCAGCACAGAGCCCGACGCGGGGCTCGAACTCACGGACCGCGAAATCATGACCTGAGCCGAAGTCAGCCGCTTAACCGACTGAGCCACCCAGGCGCCCCCTCATTGTCATTTTAAAAAGTAGATATTCTTTTAAATGATTCTAAATCATATTTTAATTCATGATACCACTCCATTAATAATAAGATGCAATTATTTCAATAAATTGTACTGTTGTTCAAGATATTTACTGTTCCTCTCTTCAGGATATTAACCTAACTAAAAGATTATTATTCTCATCCTCTTAATGTCAGACTTGGCCATCAAATTTGATATATGCCATTTTTAAGCCAAAGTTTTGACAGTTATTCTGTAGATGGCCATCTTCTGTCTTCCCCCTGACATGAGGACGGTGTACTACAACTAGAGTGCACACATGTGGAATGAAGAGAGTAGGTAGCTAAGTCCTAAATGAACTATGATGGTCAAAAATGAGCAAAAGCAAAACTTGGATTTTGTAAGATACTGAGATTTTGTTGTACTTGTTGCACATGGCATTTAAGAGTTCATTCTTGGGGCGCCTGGGTGGCTCAGTCGGTTAAGCGTCCGACTTCGGCTCAGGTCATGATCTCACAGTCCGTGAGTTCTAGCCCCGCCTCGGGCTCTGTGCTGACAGCTCAGAGCCTGGAACCTGCTTCCGATTCTGTGTCTCCCTCTCTCTCTGACCCTCCCCCGTTCGTGCTCTGTCTCTCTCTGTTTCAAAAATAAATAAACTTAAAAAAAAAATTTAAAAAAAAAAGAGTTCATTCTTAAAGTTAAGAAGAAAGAATTTAGAAAGTTGTGGGAACTTGGTCAAAGTATGACTGTACCCTGATTTGTATGAAATAAAAAATGAAAATAATCACAGTACCCACACAAAAGGTAACTGCGACAACTGAATGAAATTAATTATATAAAGTACTTATCAGAATTCCTGACACACAGTAAATGCTAAGTACATTTTAGCTAAGGAAAGAAATCCTGCATAGCTGTAAGGTGTGAGGTCAATAATACATTCCTCATTCTCAGAATCATCAAGGCCTGAGACTTAGATCCACTATCCACTCTTTGTCATAACTCTAAAAATCAGATGTCATTCTTTTATTTAAAACTTGAGCCATCAGAATTAGAATCTGAATCCTAGTTGGAGTAAGTGTCTCACAGTGGCTTCAAAGATAACTGTACCTCTCTTGGGTCCTCAGATGTTACCAGGGAGAATGATGGCACTGGAGGGATTCAGGATCACAACTTTCCACTTGCATTAATGATACATTTTACCAAAAATAAAGTTTTTTTTTTAATTCACACGTTTGAAACTTGCCTCAGTGAGGGCTCAGCCTTTCTAAGTCCTTATAAATATGAACAGATTTTGAATAACATTGCTATTCGCTTAAGAATAATGTTTAGGTTAGGAAGTAACATTATTGGTTTCATACTTTGGAATTTGGAACATTATTGTACTAAGTAATTGATGGAATTTCAGAAGGTAGAAAAGAGAATTCCTCTTCACTTATTGCTACTGACCTCTGTTTTGAATTTTCTGGTCCAATGCTAATTCTTCATTTGATTCATAGTATATTCTGGAGATGTTTCAGAGAGAGGCAGCAGGGGCCATTAATATCTTGTCTTGCCACAGTGAGGACGACTCAGCAACACCACAGTTTCTCATGAAGAATGGGTTTTAAATATGTATAGAGTGAGCTACTATTTGATGGATCACAGCAATGGTTCTTTCAATGAGAAAACAAGCCTATCCCAGAGTTAGACATTCCCCTACAGATGACACTCCAGAACTCTGCTGCCAATACACTTCTACTTAAAATAAAAATTGACTGATGACCAGAACACTCTAGTGTGAAAAATGGAGTTATGCCCTCTGCTAAATTGTGATGCTGGTGGAGTTGGCTTAAGAAAATATTCTTTTCGTTCTGCTCAATCCTGCCTGATGCAAGAAGCCAAATTTGTACTACATGGTAAATGACTAAGGCTAGTGAAATTTATTCCTCCATATAATCACACACACACACACACACACACACACACACACACGTTAAACTTGACTAAGGATAGATAGGAGTATCTTAACAAAAAAGAATATATCAATCTCCATCTCTGGTGTAGTTGGGAATGTTTATTTTCCTCATTTCAGCAGCAATCGGGGACACTGTTTCTTGCCTTTCTTCACAGATTAAAGCTTTCTAACATAGAGAAAATAGGAGAGAAGGATGTGGGTGGAGTTCTGCCACCTCCCAAGGGGCTGAGGTTCTACTTCCCTAGGTCTTAGGGAAAATTTTTTGGGCCCTGTGATGGATTGAATTGTATCCCTTCAAAAGACATGTTGAAGCCTTAACCCCCAGTACCTCAGACTGAACTTATTTGGAAACAGGGTCATTGCAGATGTAAGCAGTTAAGATAATGTCACTCTGGAGTACAATGGGTACTTGATCCAATAGCATAGGTGCCCATAAAGAAGGAGAGAGACAAGCGAGAAGATGGCTGCGTGAAGACAGAAACAGTGGCTGGAGTTCTTATGTTGCCACAAGCCACAAAATGCTGGGACTAACAGAAGCTGAAGCAGTAAGGATCATCCCTTAGAGGCTTCAGAGAGAGCATGGCTCAGCAGGCACTTTGATTTTAGAATTTCAGCCTCCAGAACTTTGAGAGAAAATTTTCTATTGTTTTAAGCCACCTAATTTGTGGTACTTTGTTATGGCCACCCTGGGACACTAAGAAAAGCCCCAGTGTACAGACTGAGGCTCCATCAGTCTGCCAACCACTCCTAGCTTAATTCTGCCAGCTTAATTCTTACTCTTCTTTCTCATGCTTGCTTGTATCTGTATAAGCCGATGTTCATGTCACATCCTTCCCTGTAATTGCTTGTCTCTTCCTTAGATTTTGGACTGGTTGCTTGCATTGTGACCAAAGTGCTCTTACAGGTTCAAGAAAACTAATGACTCTGCCGTTTGTTTGGTGTGCTGTTATTTTCAGTGTAGAAGCTTTACTCTTCCAGATCTCTAAATCCTGAAGCAGAAGCCAGAAGCAATGCATTTGATCTGTTTTATTTTGTTTTCATTTTTGTTCAGTTCAAAATATTTCAATATATTTTCTAATTTCCTTTGCAGTTTTCCGATGGCTATTTAGAAATATACTTTAAAATTTCCATATATTTGGGGATTTAGAAAATATATATATTTATTTTATTGGTAACCAGTTTAATTCTGAAATATTTTACATGATTTAATTTATGTAAATGTATTGAGATTTGCTTTACAATTCAGAATATGTTCTATATTAGCAAGGGTTCTATGTATACCTGAAACAAATGGTTATTCTGCTGTTACTTATTGAAATGTTCTTAGAACTGTGATTTTATAGTTTTTATCAAGTGTGGTGTTTTTTTCTGTTGTCGTTCTTAGCTAGTAGTTCTTCAAATATGTGTTTCTAAAATTTTTAGTATAGTAGTTGCTATTTGGCCACAGTCACTGAGGTTCTCTTTATTTAATTTTTACCTTACCTTGCAAATTTTCTTTTTTTTTCTATGTTTCAGCTATGTTGTCAGGATCATTGATCATTTCTGAAGTATCTAATTGCTATTAATATAAAATCTAGTAAATTTTTAAAATTAAAGTCCCATTTGGTTCTTTTAATTCCTTGATGACTAACCTAATTATGTTAATCTTTTTCTTTAAATTCTTAAGTATATTTTAAAAAGCTGTTTAAAGTTCTTATTAAAGTCTGCTTAAAGTCTTTATTAAAGTCATTCCATCATCTCTGTCATTTCTGGTTTGTTTCTTCCACCTGATCTTTCTCCTGGGAATAGATCGCATTTCTTGCTCCCTGGAATCTTGCTCCCTGGAATTTTTTTTTTTTTAATTGCCTTCTGGATATTGTGAATCCTATGTTGTTTGAATGCTGGATTTTGATGCCTTCATTTAAGAGTGTTTTGGAAAGCAAGGCTATTAAGTTTCTTGCCAATCAGCTTGATCCCTTTAAGACTTTTAAGTGTTGTTAGGGAAAATCTAGAGTAGGCTTTAGCATAGGACAATGTTTCTCATCCTCAACACCACTAATATTTAGCTCCAGATAATTCTTTGTTTCAGTGGCCTGTCCAGGGAATTGTAGGACATTTAGTACCATCTCAGGTCCCTACTCACCAGATAAGAGTAGTACCCCTGGCCCCATGGTTGAAACACCAAAAATATCTCTAGACATTTCTAAATGTCCACTTGTAGACAATATTGCCCTTTGTTGAAACCCATTGATTTAGGGGAACTTCAGCCCTACTACCATGATTTGATGATTCTAGGTTCTTACTGAATGTCCTGGTTGTTCAAATAGAGTCTTTATTATGTCAATTGAGACCTCAATGTCTTCCATCCTTATATGAGCTATGGGAATATTCGGCATCTAGATCCTGGTTACTCTCTACCTTCATGAAGTGTTAACATTTCTCTAGACAATGATACTTTAAGAACAGGAGGAATTGTGTGAAAATTACATTGAATAGTTTTTCTATTTCGTTGCAGAAAAGAAAATAGAATATTTCAATGAAGTCATTATTTTCTGAAGAATACTAAAACACTGGAACAACATGGAAGAAACCACAGTTTTTAGTTGCATTCATTGGTTCAGTTAACAAGTATTTACTAAAAAAATATACACACACATACACAGCACACAGATATATTTTGAATTCATTATATGTTTTAGGAAAATAATGATAAATAAGACATATTCCTCAAGGTATTTGTATCTCTTATAGTAGGCAGGAAAAAAATCAATTATTACAACACAGTGGTAATGGTGCTATAACAAAATTCACTTTTTTTTCAATGGGATGTTATAGAAGGAGCACAGAAAAGCAATATTTAACTAGTGCTGGCACTATTAATAAACATTTAGAAGATAAAAAGACCATTAGACAGAGTCTTAAAATGGACAAATATGGAAAATAATCAATTCATAAAGAATAATAGGAGCAAAATAAAAAAGGGTGAGAGAAAATGATTAGTCTAGGGAAATGCAAGTAGACTTGTACAGCTAAAAATTAAGGAATTATAAGAGGGAGGTGGTGAGGCTGAAAATGCAGTAGGGATCAAGTGTGTAGGTCCTTCTAGATCATTTTTAAGTTTTCTTCTGAAGGTAATGAGCAACCCCTGAATACCAGTACCTTGGATTAGGGAGAACAACGTGATTAGATTTGAATTTTAGTAACAAATGTTTCAGACCAATTGCCTAGGATAGATAAGAAGGAAGCCTTTGTGGTATATTCATGTTCTTACCCAAAAGACCCACGACTTTTTATTTTCATCAGCTCTAAATGATCTCTAGGCCTGCTGTACAGCTGTCATTCTGGGCCTCACTATTGCTTTTATGGATGGGGCTTATTATTTTGTGAATCACACAATCTGCTCTTGCTCAAGATTGAATCCATTAGCTTCTGGTATTTAGGGAGGCTAAGGAAAAATCTAAACTGGTCTGATTTTTGTTTCTTTTCAAAAGATAACCATTTTTCCGCTTTTAACTCTGAATTCTTGTCAGATAGAATTTTTATAGTATAGCAATTCATTTTATTATCTTTTCTCATTATTCTGTTATTCTATTAAATTGCTTGATCTGAATTTAAACCTTTCTTTGGCCAATAAGTGATTTCTTCCCATTTAAGTTTAGGTATTACTTCCATTTCTTTTACTTTCTTCTCACTTTCCAAGCTCCACTCTTTGCTTTCTGAGTACATTATATTCTCCTCAGCATTATTTTTTTTATTGTGGTAAAAAAAAATACATAACATGAAATCGATCAATTGTTTAAGAGTACAGTACAATATTGCTAACTATGTGTACTTTATTTTACAGCAGTCCTATGCAAATTTTTTATGACTGAAATTATAAACCCATTAAACAGCAGCTCCCCATTTCCTTCTCCCCTAACCTTTGATAACCACCATTCTGTATTCTGCTTCTATGAGTTTGTACTTTAGATACTTCATATAAATTAAATTATACAGTATTTGTCCTTCTGTGATAGGTTTATTTCAATTAGCATAATATCATTAAGATTAATTCATAGCGTAGCATATAATGTTATTTCCTTTTTTTTTCAGGCTGCATAACATGTCATTGTATATATATACCACATTTCCGTTACCCATTCACTGTTGTTGAACACTGGGTTGTGTTCACCTCGTGGCTGTTGTGAATAATGCTATAATGAACATACTTGTTTTTGTGTTCTTCTAGATAAATGCCCAGAAGTGGGATTGCTGATTACTTTGTTTTTATTTTTTATTTTTTGAGAAACATCTATACTGTTTGCGAGTGGCAGCACCAATTTATATTCCCATCAACAGTGCACAAAGGTTCTCATTTCTCCACATCCTTGCCAACACATTTATTTTCTGTTTTTTGACAATAGCCATCTTAACAATGTGAGGTGATGTATTTTTGTGGTTTATATTTGCATTTCCGTGGTGCCTTAGTCCACTTGGGATGGTATAACAAAATGCCATAGACTGACTGGGCTTATAAACAACATCTTCTATAGGTATTTTTTGTGGTTACTATGGGCTACCTAAAGCATAATTATAACAATCTACTTTAAGCTGATAACTTCAATTAAGTATAAAAACTCTATTATTTTACTTACCTTCCCACACACTTTGTTTTTGATGTCACAAACTGTATCTTTTTATATTGTTTATCCATTAATATATTTTATAGTTATAGTTAAAAAAAAACTTGTTTTAAAATTAATTACCACTGTTACAGTATTACAGCATTCTGTATTTGTCTATATGTTTTCCTTTACCAGTGAGCAACATACTTTTATGTTTCCATGTCAATATCTAGAATTCTTTTGCTCCAAATTGAAGGAGTCTCTGTATCATTTCTTGTAAGGCAGTTCTGTTGGTGATGAACTCTCCTAGCTTTTATTTAAGACTTTGTTTCTCTTTCATTTTTTGAGGGACAATTTTGCTGGTTATATTATTGTTGGTTGGCAGTTTTTTTTTTCATTTCTCACTTTGCTTTTTATCATCCCATGCCCTCTGGCCTGCAAGGTTTCTTCTGAGAAATCCACTGATGGTCTTTTGGTAGCCATCTTGTATGTCATTTTTTCTCTTGCTGCTTTCAAATATCTTTGTTTTGAATTTTGACAATTTAAATATATTGTATCTCAGTTTGAACTTCCTTCATTCCATCATAGTTATTCCGCTAGTCTTCTTGAATCTGAATGTACATTTTCTTCCTCCAGATTTGGGAAGTTTTTGATAATTATTTTTTCAAATAAGTTTTCTGCCCCATCCTGTCTCTGTTCTTCCTGGATTTGGATAATATAAGTAATGTGGGAATGTTTAATGTTCTATATGTCCCTTAGTCTCTCTTAACTCTTTTCTTTTTACTGCTCTGACAGGATAATTTCAAAGGATCTGTAGTCAAGTTTGCTGATTCTTTCTTCTGCTTGATCAACTTTATTGTTGAACCCTTCTAGTGAATTTTTCAGTTCAGTTATCGCATTGTCCAACTTCAAAATTTCTGTTTCATTATTGTTTTTATCATTTCCATTTATGTTGCTATTCTCATTTTGTTCATTGTTTTCTTTGTTAATGTTCTCTATTTGTTCAATGGTTTTACTGAACGTTTCATCATCTTTATGACGCTTATTTTGAATTATCTTCAGGGAATTCATATTCCTCCATTTCTTTAGGGTTAGTTTCTGAAGAATTATTTTGTTCCTTTGTGCCATGGTTTTCTTTTCTTTCATGTACCTGGTAACTTTGTGTTAGGATCTGCCCACTCGAAAAAAAACAAACAAACAAACAAAACAAAACAAAACCCCAGCTATCTCTACCAGTCTTTACAGACTGGCATCAAATAGGGAAAGAACTTCCCCAATAAGCCCAGCTAGAGACTCTGGGAGCTTTTCAGACATTTCCAGTGTATGAATCTCCACTGGACTTGGGCTTATAAATTCACAATTAGAAAGGTTTGAGTTTCTTTTTTCAGGATCTTATGATCTCTTGCTCCCTCTGGTGTCTATAGGCAGTACTGCAGGTTCTCTGGACTTCCACAAACCTCACAACCCTTTTGTTCTAAGCAGCCCTTTTAGCATATGCTGGGTTCTGTCTGTGCCCTGACTCAGATGAGACAGAAACCAGACCTTCAGGCAGGCCACTTAAAAACCCTGAATATTGGACACATTCATTCAATCTTTCTTCCCAAGGAGAATGCAGGTGGTTTTCCTCCCACGTGTTCCATACTGAGCTGGAAGGAAGGATGATAGCATGTGTGTACCAGTCCAAACCATGCTTTTGTCCTCAGCAAGCCTCCATCCTAGAGCCTTTTCCTGTGAACATGAGATTCAGGGTAGACAGAAACCAGTCCCTAGAGCAGTCCCTCAAAACATCTGAACATTGAACATTGGTTTTTGATCAAGATTGTCTTAACGTTTAGCACTTTACTAAACTCTACTTTTAGTACTTTAGAGTTTCAAGTACTTTATAGATTTTACTTTTGATTCCACCTTTGACTCATTATTTAGAATCGTGTTATTTTGTTTCCAAGTATTTGGAGATTCTCGGTATTTTTATTTTCTGTTATTGATTTCTACTTTAATTCTATTGTGATAAAAGAACATATCTTGTATGGCTTGAATCCTTTTAAATTTATTTATTGAAAACATTTTACAATACAGAATACGGTCTGTTTTGTGAATGTTCCACGTGCACTTGGAAAAGATGTATATTCTGCTGCTGTTCTTGTTTGGACTACTCTATAAACATGAATTAGGCAACATTGGTTGATAGTGTTGTTCAGGTCTTCTATATTTCTATATACTTCTTTATATTTGATATTTTCTCCTTACTTGTACTATTCATTATGAGATGGAAGTACTGAAATCTCTAACTATATTTGAGGATTTCTCTACAATAAGATTTCTCCTTTAAGTTCCATCAGTTCTGCTTTAGACACTTAAAAACTAATGTTATGTGTTAGGTGCATACACAGAATTGTTATATTATCTTTATGAATTGACCCCTTTACCACTATGAAATGATCTTTTTCATCCCTGGTTAGAAAGTTATGCCATGAAGTCTCCTTCATCTGATATTAATATTTTTACTCCAGCTTTCTTTGATCAGTGTTAGTGTTCTATTTTTTTCTAACCTTTTACCTTTATTTGTGTTTTTGTACTTAAATGACTTTTTTAAGGCAGTGTATACAGTTCTTGGGTTTTTTAATTCATTCTGATGATCTCACAGAGAATTCTATTGTCATTCAGTAATGGCCACTACCTGCATCTGAGGAAATACCCAAGAGTAAAGAACCACCCAAAAGGATTAGCAGGAACAATACCCAGAAATCAGACAACAGCAAGAGTAGCAGCTATAATCACTACCCAGACTCAAACCACCACATTGGAGGGAGCATCATGTTGAAATAAACCTCACCAGCAGGAAAAAAATTAAACCTAGATCAATATAGTTCTTGTCTCATCTAGCAAACCTAAAAGCAAGACCTGAAAAGATCAAAAGGGTTTCTACAAAGTTTACTGTATAAAAAAACAAAGTTCAACAATTTTTATGGAATATAAGAATATCCAGCATCCAACAAGGTAAAAATCATGTCTGACATAAAAATCAGAAATTACCAGAAAGATTCAGAAAAAGACAACTCATAATAATAAGAAAAAAAATAAACAAATTAAAACTAACCTATAAGTGGTAACAGCAGAACCAATAAACAAGAACATTAAAAGTTATTACTATATTCCATATATTCAGGAAGCTATAAGAGCTATGCAGATATATGAAATTCCCTCTTTGTGGAGCTTTTTCCTCCTATTTTGCCCTGTGTACTCTAGCCTCCTTAGCTTCTCCAGACTCCAAACTTCTGTCTCCTCAACTGATGAAGACTGTGTTTCCCATCCTGAACTCAACTGGAAATTGCTCCAGACAAGAAGCTAAAATCAATGCAGGATTCAATTCATTTTCCCTATCTCTTAGGGATCACAGTTCTCCATTGCTTGATGTCCAGTGTCTTGGGTTTCATTGTTTCATATATCTCGTTTAGATTTTTAGTTATTTGTCTTCTTTTTTAAAATATCTTTTACCTCATAAGTCTATTTGAATTATGTGGAATTGTGATTCCTAAAGTATTCTTTTATGTATATAGTAAATCATCTTGAAACCATTCTTTTTCTTTGCACTTTGAATTAATGTTTTTGTCTTTCCATTAATAAGTATTTTCATGAGCCATTTTTTTCCTGATGCACTGTCCCTTAAAAAGAAAAAATGATGTCTAACATGATTGGTACCTGTACATATATGTGGTCAGTTTATTTCCTTTTGGTTTTCTCCTGGTGTAAATGATTGCTGTTAGAATCCTAATCCTGGACGAAAAATGATGTACAAAGTCGGAAGTACAGGCCACCTCAGTCAGGTTTTGCTCTGCACCATGTTTTGCTCTGTTAGGTGAGGTCCCTTCACCAAAGCAAACTGTACGTATTTGTCTTTGTACTTAAACCACCTATGTGCCAACAGTTTCCTATAAATAAACACAGCGCTATTGTCCACTGCTTCAAGGAAAAGCCTATGCTTCCCTGGTGGGTTTAGATGCTATTAAGGCACAGCACCCAAATATATAGTTTGATTAGGTTCTTTATATATCTCCATGAGTTTTTTTTTATCCCACTTATTTTAGGAGGCACTATGTCTTTCATTGAACGATATTGTGTGATGATATGGGAGAGTATAGTCTCTTCATTTTTATATCTAGAAGAGATTTGCACGCACCTATCACAGTCTTCACAGCTGATACAGACATTTCTAAGTTATTGGGACTTAAATCTGAATTTCAATTGAAGATTGACTGAGTACACATCCCCCCATTTCCTAGTAACTGTTTAACAAGAATTTAAATGGTTAATTATATTAACACTTCATTAGGAAACAGGCACAGATTTTTTTTTTTTTTTTTATTCTTTAAGCCAAGATGGTAAAGCAAAAGGCATCTGGAAAATAAAAGAGAGTAGCATAATTAAACATCTAGCTTCAATAACAAAATAGTAAAATTATTATTGGAAAAAACAATATTTTGAGCAATATGATAAGAAAATAAAGAATATTAACCTCCAGGCAAATCAGAACTAAGAAATTCTATTTTCATCTGCACACAACAAGAACGGTTCTAAGCAGAGGTGGGAAAATTGAGGAGACATGTGAACTAAGAGCATGTTTGCTTGGCCAAGAGATGGTAGGTAAAGCATACTGAGCAAAACATTACTTTTTTGGCCAATGTCTGTTTCAAGGGCATTACACACAATGAACACTTTGCCCATTAATCTAAACTATCTCAGTTCATCAACTTCATAAAATACAGAGTGATAATAATTTTTTCTCCAAACGGGAATTTCTTGAGAGTGAAAGGTAGCACTATTAAAAGTTACACCAGATATATGTAAAAACCAGATCTTTTCTAAGAAAATCAGTGTATGATCACTATACTAAAACTCTACTTTCACTTGGATTTCTCCTACTCAAGAAACAACTTATCAGGTATATTGCAAACTCTTATTCCTGGTATTCAGAGCTCTCCATAATATGTCTCCACATCAACTATTACTCTATTGCTGTCAGGCTCTCCTGGAAGAGAATTAACATGAGATTTGCAGTGTGACTATCCTAGTAATGCATCATGGAAGTCTTCTCTTCAGCCAATGTCTCAGTGACTATGAATGTTAGGTCATTATCTTCTGTGAAAGGATAATGATAGATGACTTTCTGAATACCCATCAGCATGTAATTTAAGACACTTTTTTTTTTTCCTACTAAGTCAGAGGAGTAGAAAGGTGGGATCTTCTTTTCCTAGGTTGAGACAGCTGATATAATGTAGGTATGATCTTGAGCAATGACTGAGAGAGGAATGTGTTACTTATAGGAAATAAGTTTCAGGTCACTTCATTAGCAAAAGCTCAGCAAAATTTTAGGGGAACTCCCATTGGTTTAGGGGCTCAGGCTGATTGAAAATATGTGAGTTACAGGTAGTGAGATCCAAATCTAAACACAATCAGTTAGTATAGAGTGTTTGTGTAATGGAGTAGGTGACAGCAGATTACATGGGAAAGCTTTAGCTAGGATACTACAGGTGCCTTGGGAGCACTCCCTGTGGCAGAACAGGTTTACAATCAGTGGACTAATTCTAGTGATGAGCACACCTGAGGCTATTGACAACCACACTGCTCTGGCTTTGACATTCAAACTAGAATAGATTTGAAACATGTACATTGCTGGGGATAAGGGTGAATGTATAGATCTGAGCAATTAGTGAAGAGGAAACAGAACAGAAGCTAACAGCAGCACAATTTTGAACAGATGGTAGATAGTCAAAACCTAGTTACTCATGCACTAATAGAAATAATTTAGAAAGCTATTTGGACTTTTATTTGAGTACTTGCAAATTCTATTGACAATAGACATTTTAAACCTAGCTGCTGATTCACTGACCTGTTATTATTAGCGCTGGTAGCACTTACCTATGATGAAAGACACATAGATTTAGTCAGACTCTTCTTGTCAGAAATCTTAATGTTGGAATCTCCTAACTCACAACTGGACTGTGAACATTGATTACTCTCACATCCTGCACAGATACGGGAAATCAGCTTGAATTTTTATTGACTGTGTGAAATGGAGAGTTACGCTAATTAACACGACACAAACTTGTACTTTGTGGTTTCCCATTCTTGTGTGTTATAGATCACCTAAACTGATATATCTGCAGTTTTCCAGTATTGCAATTGTGTTTTAGTACAATTACTTACAGACCCATTAATGTAAGAGGAAATGTGTCTACAATTATGAGGATGAGTCTGCTATTCTCGATGTATAGCCTTACACATTTCCTAGTATAATTCTCACATTGACTGTGGTTTACACTTTTGTTCTATTCTTCTTTGTCCTCTACACTGAATATTTTCTAGACATTGCTTTAAAATCGAAGGATCCTGGGGTGCCTGGGTGGCTCAGTTGGTTAAGCGTCCACCTTTGGCTCAGGTCATGATCTCATGGTTTTAGAGTTCAAGCCCTGCGTCGGGCTCTGTGCTGACAGCTCAGAGCCTGGAGCCTGCTTCAGAGTCTCTCTCCCTGTTTCTCTGCTTCTCTCCCACTCACACTCTGTCTCTTTCTCTCTCTCTCTCTCTCAAAAATAAACATAAAAATAAATAAAATAAATAAAATAAAATTGGAGGATCGTGTCCATCATGGCCTTAGGCTACCCAAATTTCTACTTACACATCAATTAGAAAGTTGTCATTATTTTTACAATCCAGGAAACTGAGGTGGAGTTGGTGGAGTACACTCACTGCACTAATGAAAACAGAATACTTAGCTATTTTCTTCAAAGTATTAACAGTAACGCATTGGGCACCTAACAATGAAATTAGTTGGGACTTGGAGATGGTTAATTTTTTTTTTTCCTTCTCTGGCCATTTGAAGTTGAATTTGTCTTTGAAATGCTTTTTGTCTCACACTAATATTTTGCCTTATTATAATCCAACATTATCAGATAAGTTTCCAAATGCTTCTCTTTTGGAGGCTTTATACGTGCTTGGTTGTTCCAGAATTACCTTACGAACACTGCTTTTATAGGCTAATCCTTACCTTTTTAATATTTCATTGTCTCCTTGTGGAATGTCAAACATCTTCTGGTAAAATTTATTAAGTGTCCTCTATACAGTAGCTAGTTTGCTAGCCAAAATAATTGGCAAGGCAACTATTGAATCTCCATTTTATCTCCATTATATAGATGAGGAAATAGAGACCCAGAAAAAATTAATGACCTGTTCATGTTAAAATGGCTATTATAAGATGAAGTCAGAACACAAACTTAGGGCACAATGGAGCCTCTAATTCACTCATGAATGATGAAATTTGAGTATATGAAAATGTGCCATATTTGCAAATTAATACCAAATAAGTTGAAAACAGCAAATAAAGAACAGTGGAGTGGTTAGGAGCATGCAGTTGGAGTAAGAAATATCTAAACATGAGTTCTTTCTTTGACACTCACCAGTTCAGTCACTAAGCTACCTTAAACATCACACATCTTTAAAATGAACTTAAATTTCCTTCTGACCTCATAAAATAATTATGAGAATTAAAGAAAACTGCACATTAAGTGTATAAGAAACCAACATCGGTAAACAATGTGTTTTAACTGTTATTAAAGCTTAGATCTAATGTAAATAGATCTGTTGTTATAACTTGTTATTGGTTGTGGGTAGACTAAGATTTGAGTTTTTTTCTTTTCTCTACTGAAATCTCCCTAACTTGGAGGGCTAGCTATGTTGCTCAGCAAATTTTCCAGCATTCTATATTGATAATAATTTTTTTGATACTTGCTGTGAATTCTGTGTTATCTTTTCATATATTACTGTCTTGCCTCCTCTGTTAACTTCTACTTTTGGGGCTATGTTTTATTTCCTCCCATTGATTTTAGTATAAGAGAGGAAAGTTGGCTTCCTGCTACTATATCATCTTATGGTACATCTTATGAGAACCACCTTATAGACAATGAATAAACAACCAGACCTTAGGAACCAAGCGGTAAATGACACATATCCCTGATTATCTTTCTCTGCAGATGGTAAAAATGCTAATTTGGCTCAGTTTAAATCTATATTGACTAAGAATGACTAAGAAAACCTGGAAGTGACTGAATTTTCCTGCAATTAATAGGTTATTTTTTTTTTTTTTGCCAGTACGCAAAATGAGAACTTGAGAGAGATAATGTACTTCTGTAAGAGAAAGTTGCGTTTCCCATACCCAGAATTTTTGGCAACATGTTCTCAACAGATCTAACGCATGTGTATTCAGTGCTAACTGGTAGTTCCTAAATATTTGTGGCTCTGTCTTCTGGAATCAGGGCAACATTGTACTTCCTTGTCATTTAGTAGCTGAGTGGAACTAAAAGTCACACTTGGAAGTGATATGGGTATCTTCTGAGATACCCATGGTATCTTGGTTCCTTGTATAAGCGTCACCCGAATTCGTTTTCAAAACTGAGTAATGATTTCTCCATTAGCCTGAATCTCTGAGTGTCCCAATCCAGTATAATCTGGTCAACTCTGACTAATCTAAAAACATAGAGCAGTTAAAATTAAATTTTACTTCAGAGCAAAGCATTTATGTTTACAGTGAAGTGCATTCTGCCTACACTTCCTGACAAAGGGCACAAAGACACTGAAAATGAGTTCTAAGATATGCATGACTGACACATTCTTCCCTGAGGAAAAGTGAAAGCAGAAGTTCTCTGCCTGAATTAAGAGCAGGAAGGTGCACTACTGAGATTTGAAATTAATCTTTTTCCTTCAACAATTACAAGTGTTATCCCTGGTAAAATACATACATACATACATACATACATACATACATAGACCACACCTAGTACTTGAAGATTACCTTGTTTGGCTATTCATGTTATTCTGTCATTTTATTTTTACCACAAACTTAGAAAGTATGTGTTATTATTGTCATTTTACAAATCACTTTCTTCCCCTTTAATGATGCTAAAAAATTTGCTGTCAATCAAATGCCTAGCAAAATGTTAAGCAACAATTCAACCTAAAACCGACTAAACTCAATAGATGAACACTTTACATCATTCTGTGTGGTCTCTCAAAGAATTGAGAAACCTTTGGAAACAAGGTCTCCAAAATGAGATCAGATCATTCCTTAAAATATGAATCACCATTGGAAAAAAATATTTCAAAGATTATTTATAGTCACCTCTAAACAATATCCACATCTGAAGGCAAATTAACATAATGGAAAAGGGGTGTGGTTAAAAATCTAATAGAGTGGTTTATCTCTGACTTCTATAAGTCCCAGGTCTTATGATATTTTCTTAATTTATTGCCTCAGATTTTTCATTTACTGAACCTTGTTCATTAAATTTTCCACTGCACTATGATAATGATAGAGATAATATAAAGTTCTCTGTTTTAACTTAGGAGTTATCTCTGATCAATCTGTTTCTGTTTAGACAAAACATTGATATTGCTGTTATTTTTGTTTCCAGATGCTAACTAAACTTATTCTATTGCTGGCATGTGATTTCTACTTTGCATAAGGGTGTATTTCATCTTTTTTGGGGAAAAATATACATTCTTTAACAGACCTCTTCTATGTCTTTTCTGAAAATCTAGTGCTCAAAAATGTCTTGACTTTCCTGGATTTATAAATAAACTATGTTATAAAAATTGAGCAATCATGTTTTGTTACTTCAAATTATTCACATCTGTTACTCAAGTTCTCCGTGTTTATCCTAATTTATAAAATCCAAAACTCCTACGTTCTCCAAAGAATGATTCAAGGAAAATAAATTAACTTTGGAAAATAATTAATAGGAAGTCATTAAAAGGTTTTAAAGACTTAAATGACTGAAACTCAAATCTCAATACTCATCTCTTAAAAATGAATATTTCCACTTGGATGTTCCACAGGCCTCTCAGATTTACTGTCTTCAAACAGAACTTCATAATCTTTCCATCCTAACTAAGGGCTACTCCTGTGTTCTCTATGTCAGAGAGTGACATCACCATATCCTAATCTATTCCCTCTGTTTAACTTCCTTCATATCCAATCCATCACTAAGCTCTGTTTTTATTTTTTTATTATATTTGTTAAATTTCTCCTTTTATTTCTATAGTTATGTTCAGGGATGGATCTTAAGTCTTGCCATGAATACTGGAGCTGCCTTCTAACTGGTCCTCCTGTCTCCTTTAGTATCCATAATGTCAAACAAGATGCATTCACAGGCTGGATAACAGTGGACAGGATACTGAAACTTGGGCTTGTTATTCATTTTTAGTGTTTCTCTAAACTTAAATGTGATAACCTTTCAGGTGTTTTATTGAGCAAGGGTCTTTCTTCTCCCTTGGAAGAACAGAAGTAACCTGTTTCAAAAGTCCTGTCAATATCATTAGAAGTCCACTTTTGCCAATCCAATAAACTACTCTTATATAAGTATAAGAGTGATAATAAGTTCAATTCCTCAACACAATTATAAATGTCTCTTTGGCTTGTTCCCGGAAGATTTCAATATGGACCCCCAGAAGCTAAACTTACATTAACTTGATACTGTGTTTACATTATATGCATGTAAAGGATACATTATTCTATTCATGACCTCAAATTATCTTCAACTTAATACACTCACCAGACAATAATATGCAATGAGTATGAATTGACAGTATTGACTAGAAAAACAATCATGACTTCAATGGCATTTCAAATATTCCATTATGTCATTTCTTTTTATGCAGCAGAAAGCCTGGCAATATTTTTATCTAATGACCTATTATCATTTCTCTGAGTGACTATCTTACACTTCCATGAAGATTTAGCTAGTTGTTTTTAAACTCTAACCTATTTCTTCAGTCGATTTTGCTTCCTTTCTTTCCTTGTATAGTTAGATGGGTGCCCTCATCTCCTCACCCTACCCACCTCCCCTTTTTTCCCACTTTTCCCATGCTTTCTATCTTAAGAGTCTAAACTGGTATCTGTTTGTGAGCATATATTTTATTAGAAGTAGATCTCATTCCAGTTTGGGGAACTTCTCTCTCCTTTCTAATGCATGAGCAACATGTTATTCATCACATACAAAATTCTAAGGGCCACCTTGCTCTTTCTCTGACTCTACAATTTTCAGTGTTAGAGAACATTTCAGACACAGGAAAATTATTTCTGTCATGATCCTGAAATTTGTAAGCCTGTGATTTTTTTCTTTACACACCAAGGAAAGGACACTACATATACACTGTAAGATTTCAATATTTACTCAAAATATGACAATGGGTCAATTATTTAATTATTCTATAATTCACTTTCCTTATCTGAAAAACAGGACTAATATTGTCTACTTATACATTTTGTGTGTGTGTGTGTGTGTAATGTGATCATTTTTTCCTTCTTGGAGGCAAGAGAGGAGTATGAGAAGGGAGAGACAAGGGAGGGGAAGAAGTACTTAAATGTACATTCCAAGAGAGAGCTGTGTTTCTCATTTCCAAAATATATTATTAGGCTATCATACTGATAATTTACCCATACCGGGTAATTTTTTTTATTTCAACATCACTTCTCTTTCTATGCATGTTTCCATATACTATTTATAAATATTTTCAAAATATATATTTCTGTATATTAACTTCTGGGTCAAGTAGTTAAATGCCACCTTGGCAGAAATGTGCTTTATTTTTAATAATAACAACTTTTTATATCTTATATAACTACCTTTGATTTTTAGATTAAGCTAAATTAACTTCATTATGTTCAATAGATACTAACACTGCATTGACATTTAATAGGCTTTGTTTTGTCAGATTTTCTCCCCTAAACATGACATTCATGCCACAGATAATGCTGCAATCTTAAGGAAGTTATCCTATTGATTCCAAAGCAATCTTTCACATCATCCATCACTGACACTTTTGCAGTATCTCTTTTTTGTTCTTCATTTAGTATCTGTGATGGCAAAATCATAACATTCAAGAAATTGCCCTGTATTGAACCCAGTAATCCAGTCAACTTTGGCTTCAAAAACATGCTTATACCTGAAAGAAGTAAATACTTGGAAACAATTGTGTGCTCATAAAAACATAGTATTCAGAGGAAGATAGGGGTGTCAAGATCACAAAAGTAATTTGGGAGACCACTCAGAACAACATCATATTTCAAATAAGCTAGGAAACCAGTCTGAAATATATCTGGCAATAATTATGTTGAGAGCAACCCTAAGCTTTATTGTGTTAAAAACTGTGCTTCGTTTTTGTTTTTCTATTTCTTTAATATAAAGTTTAATCCATAAACATAGTATAAAAACAGATTATAAATGAGGGGGCACCTGGGTGACTCAGTCGGTTGAGTGTCTTAATTCGGCTCAGGTCATGACCTCACAGTTCATGGGTTTCAGCCCCACATTGTGTTCTGTGCTGACAGCTGGGAGCCTGGAGCCTGCATCGGATTCTGTGCCTCTTTCTCTCTCTGTCCCTCCCCCACTTATGTGCTCTCTCTCTCTCAAAAATTAATAAACTTAAAAAAAAATTAGATTATAAATGAATTTATTTAATTGCCACTTATATAAGTGGAAAAGCAAGTGGCTGTTATTCAAAATTAAGTTCCAGTTCAAGTTCTATATATAATTAGTTGAATCCTTGGGAAACAATTCAGTTAAAGATTCCTCTATATAGAGGATTACAGCCCCTCTCACAGGTCTGTAGGGAGATTGAAACAACAGAAGTGAAAATGGTGTGTAAATTACTGAATTTAACTCTTTCTTTTAAAGAAATGGTATGAGCCTCTTTTACTCCTAAATTCAATTTTGATTATATGGCTAGGCCAAATCCCTGTATGTAGGGTTTAGATGCTAAGCTAAGGGGTAACAAAGACAAAGCTTACCAAATCTTTTCTTTTTTATTTTTTTTAATGTTTATTCATTTTTGAGAGAGAGAGAGAGAGAGAGAGAGAGAGAGAAGGAGGGGCACAGAGTGAGGGAGAGAGAATCTGAAGCAGGCTTAGCACACTGTCAGAGCAAAGCCCTGACTGGACCTGGAAGTCACAAACCAAACCCTGCGATCATGAGCTGAGCTGGAGACTGATGCTCAACCCATTGAACCACCCAGGTGACCCTTACCAAACCTTTCTGATCAATTCTACATCCTTGATTCCATGTATATGTCAGGGGGTGGGGAAAAGGGGGTGGAATGTTGGATCTTTTGCTTATTGAAGAGTAAACTGAATCAGGTTCTAGCTTACACCCGTCCACAGAAGGACTTAGTGTAGACATTAATTCAAAGGTTATCTTTACTATTTACAAGTCATATGACATTGAGAAAGTAACATAACTTAAAAAAATTTTTTAATGTTTATTCATTTTTGAGAGACAGAGAGTGACAGCATGAGTGGGGGATGGACAGAGAGAGAGGGAGACACAGAATCTGAAACAAGGTCCAGGTTCTGAGCTGTCAGCACAGAGCCCAATGTAGGGCTTGAACCCACGGACTGTAAGATCATGACCTGGGTCGGAGTCAGATGCTTAACTGACTGAGCCAACCAGGAACCCCGAGAAAGTAACATAACTTTTTAAATTTTCTTTCAGTTTCTTAATCAGAAAAAATGGAATAATTTTGAGGTATAAATAACCAAAGTGCATATTAAAACACTTAAAAAACCTGCACTATAGTAGTTATTCATCAGCTATTAGATGTCTTCTTTATTCTTTTTGTCTTACTTATCAATACAAGAAATCAGCTCTTCTCCTATATAATACTTCTAGTAATATCCATTCACATCTTTAAAAACACCTCAAATCATTTCCAGATATTTGCCTCATTTTTCAAGTGTGCTTTTGACTAACAGAAAGTATTTGTGCAATTTATATGATGAGCTTCACCAAATTTATATTTTTTAAATATTTGTCTTCTTAATTTCAGTTTGATGACCAAATATAAGAGGAATAGATTTGGTCCTGAAACACATTTACAATGCATTCCTCATACTCAGACACTTATTTATCCTTTCTTCTTTCAATTACATCATGTTTTATTTTGTCCATTTCTGAAATCTGTTGATGCTCATCTGTGTGTTGTCCTCATTTCATTAATTTGAAATATGTTGATAGGAAGTAAAACACATATCTTTCATAAAGGGCTTCTACTTTATAAATGTCTTCTATTTTTACTCAAACAGCTTACTCCTCTATTCTCTTACCAGGGAGATATTTTCCACCCATCTATGACTTTTTGTTAGAAAAATAATTACTACTTTGTACCCTTCCCTCTATTTTTAGCATGTGCATTATGGGATATCATTATTCAGTTGAATGGTATGGTCATGTTATATGATTTTGTGTTCTAGCACCATTCCAAATATACTACTCAAAACATGTACCGATTTAAATATTAAATTTGCTATATGTTATCCATAAATTGGACAAACATGACATCTCTATTGCTAACAACATGTTATAAAAGTAGATTAGGCAGAATAATCTCTATGTAAGATCCTGAGGTAACCACAAGAAATCACCCAGCCAGTTGATCAAAATCCAACTCACATTTATGTAAGATTGTCAACTGATTTCTTATCCAATAAATTACTGCTGCATATCATCTTTACTTTCCTTTGCAGTTTCAAATGTCTTATAAGAAATACTACCAAATGCCTTACTGATCTCTACGTCTACTTGATTTTTCTACTATCTACTCATCTCATATTTCCCAAGGAAGTGAGTGGGTTTAATGTGATCCTAAGTGAACTGAAACTTATGTTAATGGTCCTTGATTACAGCACCTTACCTGGGTTCAACATTAAGTGAGCCAGCCCACAGTTTGTTTACTCCATTTTGATAAAAGTCAAATGTTTATAAAAGTCAATATGATATTTGCCCATTTACAAACATTAATCTTCTATCTACAATAATGACTCCATGATGATCATCAATGGCCATTCAGAGATCTTGCTTACTAGTTCTTCACTTCAGTGCCAAATTTGTCTCCTGGGGAAATAGCTAGTTGTTCACATAAAATATCCTGATCCATCATGAACATCACCTTGGGAAACTGCCTCCAGTATTTGCGTTTGTGCTCCTATTTGAGTCTAATGGTCATTTTACTTGACAGAGAAGACAAAAGTCAAATATTGATTAAATGTTCTGGTTTTATACCTAATTCATCATTCAGCAGTTTCAATACCTCCTTGGAAAAAGCTCAGATATTAATAAAATAAGAAAATAATAGCTACACGCTTGGCCCCAGAATGAAGAACTATCTTACCTTGATCTTTTGTGCTAAAAATAAGAAAAAGCAGCATTTATGCTTAACTTAGCAATTTTCCTGCCTCAGCTCATTTGGGGGCATTTTTATTAATATTATATTTATTTACCTTTGCTTTTCTTTTTATCTGTTTATATACCCTTTTGAAATATAAACACATTAGTATGCAAAAGCTCCTTGAAGATTCTACATCCCATTAGATCTGAAGAATACATTCAAATTTCATTGATACATTTTCATTTTTTGATCTTGGAAAAATCATTAATTCTCTCAGAGCCTTAGTTTTATCATCTGTGAAATGAGTGTAATAAAAACACCTACCTTATCTTTTGATTTTAAGTGGCATTTAGGTCTCCCTTTCAAAGGTGGACAGAGACCATTTAGAAAGACCCTTTCTCTATTCTGAATAAAAAAGGATAATTTTTTACATATATGGCTAAACATGAAATCTAGAATGGCAAGTCTTCAAATACCAGAAATTAAGATTTCAAAAGCATAAAAAGAGAGTTTATTGAAGCCCATAAAATTCACAATGCTATTGAAACTGAATATATAACTTAGGGAATTTGGTTTTATACCAGTGAGGGAAGGGGAAGGGAGTGGAAATAAAATAATCATCCTTGCCTTTTCTTTATTAAACATGGAGAAGAGAGTAGGGAGAGTATTTTATTAGGTTAAATATAAGAGTTTAGACTTATGTATTGGGTAATATTTTTTCCCATATACTACTTTGAAACTGACCCTTATCTTATACCATATATAAAAATCAACTCAAACTGAATTAAAGACTTAAATGTAAGCCTTGAAACCATTAAATTCCTAGAGAAAAGCATAGGGGAAAAGTGTCCTTGACTTGGGTCTTGGAAATTTTTTTATACAACACCAAAAGCAAGGCAACAAAAGCAGAAATAAACAAGTGGAACTACATCAAAGTAAAAGCTTCTCCACAGTGAAGAAAAAAAAATCAATAAAATGAAAAGTCAATCTATAAATAGGAGAATATATTTCCAAACCATACATCTGATAAAGGATTAACATACAAACACAGAAGGAAGTCATACAACTCAGCAGCAAAAACCCAAGTAACCCAATTAGAAAATGGGCAAATTATAAAGCTACAGTAATCAAGATAGTGTGGTACTGATGAAAATGTATACAAATAGGACAATGGTGCAGAATAGAAAGCCCAGAACTGGATCCATGTAAATACATTCAACTGATCTTTGACAGGGGAGCAAAGGTAATACAATAGAGCAAACAAAGTCTTTCCAACAAATGGTGCTGGAACAACTGGATATCTATATGAAAAAAAAAAAAAAGGAATCTAGACAAAAACCTTATAGCCTTCACAGAAATTTGCTCAAAATAGACCATAGACCTAAATGTAAAACACAAAACTACAACATTCCTAGAAAACAGCATAAGAGAAAACCTAGATTAAGTTGGGTCTGGCAATGACTTCTTATACACAACAGAAAAGAAACAATCTATGAAAGAAATAATTGACAAGTTGGACTTTATTACCCTTAAAACCTCTACTCCCTGAAATATCGTGTCAATAGAATGATAAGACAAGCCACAGACTGGGAGAAAATGTTTGCAAAAGATAACTGATAAGAGATTGTCACTCAAAATATACAAACTCTTAAAACTCTACAATAAGAAAATAAACAACATAATTAAAAAAATGGGCCAAAGACGTTGAGAGATACCTCACCAAATATGACATACAGATGGTAAGTAATCATATGAAAAGATGAGCAAATCATATGTCATCAGGAAAATGCAAATTAAAACAACAAAGAGATACTACTATATACCTACTAGAATGTCCAAAATCCGGAATACGGACAACACCAAACACTGGCAAAGATGTGAAACAACAGGAACTCTCATTCATTGCTGTTGGGAATACAAAATGGTTCAGTCACTTTGGAAGACAGTTTCGCAGTTTCTTACAAAATGTTTTACCATATCATTCAGCAATGATACCCCTTGGTATATTATCAAGGAGTTGAAAACCTATGTCCACACAAAATCCTGCATACAGAAAGAAGTTTATAAGACCTTTATTCATAGTTGTCAAATCTTAGAAGCAAATGAGATGCCTTTCAGTAGGTGAATAAATGAACTACGATATGAAATATTATTCAGTGCTAGAAAGAAATGAGCTAACAAACCATGAAAAGGCACAGAGAAATCTTAAATGCATATTACTAATAAAAGAAACCAATCTGAAAAGGCTACATACTATATGATTCCAAGTATATGACATTCTAGAAAAGACAAAACTATGGATACAATGAAAAGATCAGTGGTTTCCAGGATGGAAGGTGGGGGAGAGATGAATAGACATAGCACAGTCAATTTTTAGGGCAATAACAATAGACTATGTGATATTCTAATGATGGATATGTCATTATGCATTTGTCTAAATCCATAGAAGGGGCAACGTTAACAATGAACCTTAATGTAAATAATAGAGTTTGGGTGATTATGATTGTCAATGTTGGTTCATCAATTGTAACAAATAAACCTCTCTGAAGGGAGATGTTGATAATGGAGGAAGCTATGCATGCATGGGTGAAGGACTGTATGAAAATTCTTTGTACCTTCCTCTCAATTTTGCTTTGAATGAAAACTGCTTTAAAAATTAAGTTTTATTCCATTTTATATATAAACCACATCTTCTTTATCCATTCATCAGTTGATGGACATTTAGGCTCTTTCCATAATTTGGCTATTATTGAAAGTGCTGCTATAAACATAGGGGTACAAGTGTCCCTATGCACCAGCACTCCTGTATCCCTTGGGTAAATTCCTAGCAGTGCTATTGCTGGGTCATAGGGTAGATCTATTTTCAAATTTTTGAGGAACCTCCACACTGTTGTACAGAGTGGCTACTTTTGGCTCAGGTCACGATCTCATGGTTCATGAGTTTGAGCCCCACATTGGACTCTGTGCTGACAGCATCAAGCCTGCCTGGGATTCTCTCTCTCCCTCTCTCTCCCTCTCCCCCACTCATTCTCTCTCTCTGTCTCAAAGATAAATACATAAACTTAAATTTTTTAATTAAGTTTTAATTTGAAAATCCAAAGCAAAATATGTGTTTAAAAAAACTTGTATTTCTAATGGGAAATATTAAAAAGCCTATTAAGTGGGCATTTCATACACAATGAAGAGCAATAGAGCATTATGCTTTTATTTTTGAAAAATTAATCTTTTGGGAGGAAGGAGAGATGAATAGGCAAACAATGCTACCTCTCTGTCCACATTTGCCTACTTTGCTCAGGCATAACCATGACCCCTGGCTGGGGAATACACTGTCAATGAAACCATGAAGACAGTTGCCTGGAACTTCTTTTAAAAAGTAATCACAACTTGCCACCTTTGCCTAGGAGCTGGAAATGGGAGAGGAATGAGAAATCTTCCCACTTATAATTAATCACTCCTTTTAGAATAGATTCAAGAATAGAAAACTTCAGAAGCAAGCCTAGGGCACTTTAGATCATGGCCTGTGTGGAATAGGTATTTGGAAACTACATGAAATCTTTGACCTTGGTCCCCCTACATTTTGCCTATTTGCAAATCTAATAGAATATTATTTCCTCAGACCCACAACAATCCAAATTCTGATGCATTCACATAACAAAATGTGGTTGAGTTCACCCAATGGGTAGTCATCGTATTTTACTGAGCAATATTCTATCTCAGTAATAGCCCTTCCCACCCCCCCTCACCCCCCCCCCCCCCCCCCCCCCCCGTCCATGACAGAAACCGCTGGCAACTTCAGCAGCACTGAAAACTAAAGTGTTTCATTGGGAAATTCCATTGAATTGAGGAAGTGTGGCAATGACAAGCACTGTGGCAAAATGCAGTCAGAGTTAAGTGAAGGTGCAGTTGATTTCTCAGTTTTTTCAGAAAACTGTATGAGTTTTCAATTCAACTCTATTGGTGTGGGCAGAACCAATATATTTAATGCAATTATTGGTGATACACTGATCACCATCACTTAAACTATACAGTTGATGAATGAAATCTGTATAAACATTCCAATCACTGAATTAAATATATACATATTTATTGGTTACTACTTATGTGCTAACAACGGTGATGGGTGATTTCACATCCTATATCTTAATTACTCAAGATAGTATTTCCCATTTGTATCGCTGAGCATTCTAAGACAGTTAAGTCATTTTTTCCATAGGTGTTATGTGCCAGAGCCAGATGAAGCATTATTTAACACTACCAAATCACAGTTGCATGAAAATATAATTCTACAGGTGGAAGATTCCTGAGAGATGACAGAGTCACACCTTCTGTAAGAATAGCAATGTTACTGCATAAACTTCTGAATCTTCCTAAGATTAGTATTCACTGCTTCACAATGTAGTCATTTCTATTGCTGCGTAGCTTTGTTAGCCTGTCTTCTTTACACTACGCTGAAATGGCTCCCTGAAATTTTTACCAAATCAGTCTCAGTTTTGTCTTCCAGAATTACACCAACTTCAAAATCTTCTTCCACAGGGTCTCCATGCTTCTTGTAACTGAAGATGAAATCATAATCTCTCTAAGACTCATCTCCCCTATGGCCTCAGCTGTATTAATTGTTCCTCATTTAAAGAATTTTACTATCTTGTAAAGATATTATTGCTCGTATTTGAATACACTTACCTTGCAACATCCAATACTAATTATATAATTGATTATATATAAAATATACATATAGAAACATATAACATACAGAAACATACATATACATAATTGTGCTGTGATTTGAATTTAGTAGTAGTCTATCACTCCCTTATTCTGGATTACATAACCTAATATAGCAGGTTACATTTGTTTTTCTTCCCCAAGTCTTTCGACATGATCTTTTGACTAGTTTATGTCATCCAGAAACTAGTTCTCAGCCTTATTGTTTGAACACACTAGTGTGTCATAATCCATGAAGTACATACTGTCTCAGGCATTTTTTTTTGCAACTCATAACTTCTATAAAATGTGGGTTATTTACTTCGACATTATTTCAGTGACTCAAGGTTTTCCTTAAGGTAACTAATTTACATTCCAGTGTTCTTTATTAAATAACAAAGAAAATATTAAATGGTCTAAATTTTTGAACAGTGAAGGATGGCTATATTGTGACTATCAAATGTCATGTGTAACTTGATTAAAAATATAGACAAATAGATATAAAACCACAAATAACATGTGGCATTAGTTTGTAAGTTCTTTTTTATTTTCCCCTAAAACGTTAGAAATTGTTTTATGTGCTTATTTTTGCAAATATGTGTGAGAATTCCTAAATTATGTAACCAGGATAAAAACTCCTGAGTCATAGTGTGTGGCTTTTTTTTTTTCAAATTTACTGAATATTGACAAAATGTTTTCCATATTGGTTATAGAAATATGCACATTTTTTAGCAGTATATTAAAATTCTTATAGGTCCATATTCTTTTTTGTCTTGTTCCTTACCTATTTTTCCCAGTCTTATTGAAACATAAAATTGATACATAACATTGCATTCATTAGTTTAAGGTATACAACATAATGATTTGATATAGGTATATATTGTGAAATTACTAACACAGTAAATTCAGTTAACATCTACACTTAATGTAGTTACATTTCTTCCCCTTGTGGTGACAACTTTTAAGATCTACTATCTTAACAGCTTTCAAATATATGAAAAAGTACTGTTGCCTACAGTCACCATGCTGTACCTTATATTACTAAGACTTACTTATAACTGGAAATTTGTACATTTTGACTCTTTCCTTCCAACTCCCCAATTCCCAATTCTGGCAACCGTCAAACTGTTCTCTGCTTCTATGTGTTAGATTTTTTGAGATTCCAAACCTAAGTGAGATCATGTATCTTTCACTGTCTGACTTATTCACTTACATAATTCCCTCATTCCATACATGTCACAAATAGCAGGATCTCCCTTTTTCTGGCAGAATAATATTCCATAGTATATTTATACCACATTTTCTTTATCCATTAATCCATTGATGGGCATGTAAGTTGTTTCCATTCTTTGTGTGCTTTAAATAATGCTTCAATGAACATGAGGAAGCAGATACTTCTTTAAGATAATGATTTCAGGGGCGCCTGGGTGGCTCAGTCGGTTAAGTGTCCGACTTCGGCTCAGGTCATGATCTCACGGTCCGTGAGTTCGAGCCCCGCGTCAGGCTCTGTGCTGACCGCTCAGAGCCTGGAGCCTGTTTCGGATTCTGTGTCTCCCTCTCTCTCTGCCCCTCTCCTGTTCATGCTCTGTCTCTCTCTGCCTCAAAAATAAACAAACGTTAAAAAAATTTTAAAAAAAGATAATGATTTCATTTCCTTCAAATATATACACAGAAGTGGGACTGCTGGATCATATAGGTAGTTTTTATATTTTCTAACATAAAAACTTCTTAATTTTTTGAGAAACCTCTGAACTGTTTTTCATAGTGACTGAACCAATTTACATTCCCACCACCAGTGTACAATTATAGTTCCCTTTTCTCCACATCTTTGCCAATACCTGTTATTTGGTTTAGCCCAACTAATTAGGAGCTCACAAGAGATGAAGAATCAAATGCTTCTTTCCTATGGGTTATTTTCTCAGTAGATCTTCTTCACATTTATCCCCCCTGTTACCATTATATGCATCATGTTTCTTTTGGTCTGCTTGTCTATTCCTATTCCACCATGTTATTTTTTCTTGACTTAAATGAAGACTGTGATAGAGAACTCTCATCTGACATGACTCTCTTTCCTTTCATGTTTCTCTACCAATTTCTAACAGATCACATCAAATCTTTTTTTGTATTGTATTGCAATAGACTTGTAGAATATAGTTGTAGAACAAATAAATAAATATTTTCCCTTTGAAAATTAAGAAGGGAATGGGACTCAGCAACATCAGAGTATTTCCCATAGTATCTAGCAAAGTGTTTACACATTGTCAGTACTTAATTAAAGCTTTATTGTTACAGAAAGAGATAATGCCAGTGAATGCATTAACAAATACATAACATAAAAGCCTTTTAAATAGAAGCTTCTTAAACAGAAACTTCTTGTGGGTGAGGGCTTTCTACTGTTGTTTTTTCTCCCTGTGCATGTAATAGTACAACTAATCTGGAAGATATTTGATTAAAGCTAATGATTTCATTTGGGGTTCACAAGATATGTTTTTGCTGCAGGTAGCAGAATACTGGTCTAAAAGTGTTTTTTTAAAAATAAGAGTTAATAATCTTGCATAATGACATTTCTGGAAGTAGATGGTTTTAGATTTGCTTGATTGAACAGATCAGCAAATGCTAAGGTGCATAAGGATCACCTGTCATTTTTATTTTTATGTTGGTTCTTTTCTTATAGACACATCACACCTATAAGATCTCCAAGTTTGTATCCTCATAACAGCAATGCCCAAAAGTAATAAGAAAAAGAAGGGTTTCTCCTCATGTCATCTCTTTGATCATGCAGTAAATCATGCCTATAAGCTCCCATCTACCTCCTTTCCATGTTTAATGGCTACATGAAGACTCCTATCATTCATTAGCCATGACTAGTTATGATTTATCATCAGGCAGAATCCACTGTACCTGAGCATAATGCTGAAGGGATAGTGGAATAAAACCAAGTTCCTTTTACCAGTGAAAGAGGATGAAATTTCTTCCTGATAGAAAGTCAACAATTTCTGTCACATGAAGTTTCATGTTTTCAAGTCAATAATAGGGGCGACACAGCACACATACTGAAAAGAGTGGTTATTTAATTTTTTTCTTAAAACAGTTTGTCTATAGAACTTTTTAAAAGAAATGGTTGATAATTACATACGAATATCTTTAAATCTTGATAAAATAAAGTGATTTTTTAAAGGCATTTGCTCCTGATTAGTACTAACAGTTTGTTTTTATCCCCCAGTTATCTTGTCAGCATAAGATTGTGCTATTTCTTAATCACTTGATATAAATTTTAGAGAAAAAAACCCACTACCACAGAAAAGTGATGGATTCCCCTAGAACAACCTACAATTCAGGAATCCCAATAAGTAAATACACACACACACACACATTCACACAAAACATTAGTGAGATTTAATTTTCCACAGATAAAGCAGAATTTATATTTCCAAAATATTATTTTTCCACCAAAACTAATACATAATTTATAGTTTATTATAATGATGTTATGCAAATATCTCCTAGGATTTCTATTGAGAGATTGTCTTTCGATTCTATGTCACCTTTTTTTTTTCTCTCTTGATTTTTCTTTTCTTTTTTTCTTTTCTTTTTTTGTGGGAGGAGAGGAAAGAGAGTCCTTGGAACTATGGTTTAATTGATTATCATTATCAAAAATAATTTCTATACCCAGGAGGTTTTTACGGACTAATCTTGTTACAAAGATTTGGGAGTCAAAAATATGGTTTGATTAAAAAAACAGGACCTCTGTCTTTGTTTTCTAAACTACTCCAAATACAGTCTTATAAGTAATTCCAGTAAACTTTCAAGCAATAGTATCATTGCTATAACAGATACATAAGTTTAAATAGTATAAATTAAAAATATTTATTAAGATCTATTTGTTTTGTTCTCATTGTTATTTTTTAATCTGTCTAGTTTCTTTTATTCATCTAGCAATGTATATGTATTTTAAATATCTTATTTCCTGGAATCAATATTCAATAATTTGAATTAGACGTTGATAAGTGATCCTCAAGTGTCTACTCGTCTTTTACATGACTATCATTTTCCCTGATAATTGGAATCAATCCAGTATTGTCTTTCTGATGAGCTTGGCAATCCTAGGATATGAAATATGTGATGGAAAATTTCTCTGAATATCCTTGCTGGCTTCATAAAATAGGCATCTTGGGAAATGCTGAGCTTGTGAAACAGGTAACTAAAGTAGGAAATGGATAAGATTTCTAACTTAAATTGGCCATTATATGAAATGAACAAACTTGCTTCCATTTCCTGAATAAGGAATGATTTCTTCCCTTCTGTGAATTGGATGGCGATCGATATGGCGGGTGGTAGGGAGAAACTAATAGTAATCCTTTGCCTATGAAAAGCAGCACTTCTAAGAATTGGCATGAGATGTTGCAGCTGTGGAGTTGGGGAAAGATCTAAGTTACTTTGTCACAGTATTGAAAATTCACCTCCACAGGATTAAGCTTACATGCCCTTATTTCTAGGAGGTAACTTGTATATGTGAGGTGAGGTCTACATTGTATAAACCAAAATGGAAAAAAACAGTTAAATAGAGAATTAGGACACAGTAATCAGTTATATGGATTTTCTGTTTCCTACCTGCATAGTGCATGGTGGCAAAGTACTTAACACACATGCAGACACACACATGTAAACACACACACACACACACACACACACACACAGACAAATGCATACTTGTTTTCTAGTTTGGAGTTCCCCACATGATTTCCCTGGCTGAGGTGAATTCATTTCCTTTCTTTTTCTTTGGGTCATACCATTCCTTTTGTTGTTTTAATAATGTTTCCTATGAACCCTGTATTTGTCTCCTTGTACTTCTGCCATTAACTACTATTGAAATTTTAATTGCATCTTGTTTTATGTAATTTGCTACTTTGCTTATAAAGATTATGCTTCTCATCTGTTTCATACTAGAAGCTCACTGGGGACATGGAATACATTTTTAATTTCTCTGAATTTTCCACACTTTGGCACACAGGGGGCATTCGAGAATAATTGTGTGTTGAGTGTGTTGTGTGTGCTCAGGGCTGAGCACATTGAAAATGTGTAAATGATTATATACTGACTGATCTATTATCATCATAGACTAACCATTTTTCCCGAGAATGACCAAAAATGTATATTAAAAAGTATATACAGTTATGTACACAGTGGAAATGAAGGCACGATTTAAGAGTCTGGTTATTAAAGTTGGTTTAAAGCTTTATGTCATATATATTCAATATTTCCCTCGTAAAGTCTTCAAATTACTTCAAAAGTACAAAGAAAAGTGAGTTTTATTATATCTCACTAAACAAAAAGTTCTTCGTTCTCTCTCTCTTTTTCAACATGTGTACCACACAGACAACTCATTCACGTTTCTTGGCATTTTTAACCATTTTGCATTTAAAATAGTTAACACATGCCTAGGAGAATAGAAATAGAATTATCATTGGCCATTTTAAACCATTTAGAAATGTTTGTGCTTATCTACAATGTTTAGTAATTCTGTGTTCATATTAAGCCTCAAACTCTGAATATGAATAATAATGGATTTTTTCTTCATAAGGAACAAATGAGATCATATGGTTGTATCTAGTCTGTGAATTTTATGTATTCACTTACAGATTCATTCACATGTTCAACAGATATTGACAGTGCCTACTACGTGTGGGTGGTATTCTAGACAATGGAAACAAGAAAGTTAACACTGATCAAGCAGACAATGTCCCTCCTCCCTTAAAGCTTCAATGTACTAGAGAGACAAAAAATAAATAAGTAAATATACAAAGCAAAAAATGTCAAATAGTGTAAATGCTAAGAATTACATTCAATTGGGGGTTGTTCGGACTATAAGTACTACAATGAGTCAGTATTATAAGGATCCTAAGGCAGGAAACAGCCAGGGATGTTATCTGAGGAGGAAGAAAACTATATGCTGGCACTTGGGAAGTGGAGAGTGGTTCTTGATGGAATCAAAGTGGTAGGCAGGAATCAGGTCATGTGAGGCCCTACAGGCTGAAATAAAGAGTTTGCATGTTATTTAAAATAAAAAAGAAAGCACTACAGTTTCCAATAGGGAAGGAACATGATCAGATTTACATTTTCCCAAAGATGACTCGGGCTGCTATGTGGAAAATACATTGCAAAAGAATAAGAGGAGAGTCAGGGCAACTGGTTAGAAGTTCCTGCAGAACTTCAGTCAAGAGATGATCTGGAATAGTCTAGCAAGTTGGAAGCAGAATTGGTGAGAAGCAGACAGATTCAGAATATATTTCAGGTACCAATTCTAAAGTGAGCAAGAGGGTTGAATGTAAATATGGCATGAATATACAGTTTGTATCATGCGTTTTGTTAATTACCTCATCACCATTGGAGGATAACACCAGAATGACTATGGCTTATCATACAGCAGCTTAGCAGAGCAGTAGAAACAGATGGTCTGAATATTAGAGAAGTTGTTTAACCTTCTGTGTTTCAGTGTTCTTATCTATGAAATGGGAAATAATAATATTATATAACACAAAGAGTTGGTGACAGAATTAATACATGCAAAGTACAAACAACAGCGTCCGGTATTAGTAATGCTACATAATATAATAAAAATAATGGTTATTTTTGAATGTCCACTATGCAACATCAGTATGACTTAATGGAAAGAAGATGGCTTGGGAACCTATCCTTAAACTCCTGCTCCATAATGCATCATTTCTTCTTGGCCTTCAACATGTCACTAAACCTATCTGAACCTCAGTTTCCCCACCTATAAAGTGGAGATATTCAATGCCACATCATAAGACTGATAAAGGATTAAATGGGATATTTGTAAATCATTCAAATCTGTGATCGCCAAGAAACTTAAATATTAGTTACTGTGGAAAGTCAACTGTTTCCAATTCTTTATTCCTTCTCCTCTATAAAATTTAAGACGTTGATCTTAGCCATATGAATTTCTTAGCCAAATAGATGTTGCCAACAAGATTCAAGGACAGTATTTATATGTGCAGATTTTGGCTTGTCTTCTTGTGCTTTTGCAACGTGTTGTGAGAATATGGCCCAGGTAGTTGCTGGCCCAAGGAGAATAAGAAAACAAATGGAACAGATCTGAAGCCAGTATGACACCTGGAGCCAAGCTCAGGGAATCCACAGCTAACCCAAAGAACTATGAGTAAGCAAAAAGAAACATTTATTGTTGTAAGATACTTGGATTTTGAAGATAATTGTTATGCAGTTTCACTGCAGTAAAAGTTGACTAATACATTACCTTTTCCCTTTCTTTGTTTTAAATCATGATAATTCCCAATACTTTAAATTATATCCCAAACTTAATTGTTTGACGTAAAGAATTCTCAAGTATAGTTCTCTAAGACTTTGAACTGTAGTTCATATTTATTATCAATAAACTAGGATTGTTCACAGTAATCATGTGATTGGCATTGTAGATTCTCTTGGAAGAAAAAAGGTAAATATGTGAAACTTGATAAAACCAGGATCTCTCACTGAGAACATACTATGAGTCTTCCTGAAGTCCTATGTCCCAGGCATGCTTATGAGCTCTGAGATGGAGGGACTGGAGTAGGCAGGCAAGATTTCCTAAATGATGTTGGTATTGAGTTGGACATGAAGGACAGGTGTATTTCAACAGTGCCACCTGAATTCTGAAGCATTTTGGCCCTACAAATACTGGCTATGAAAAACATAGGAGTCATTAGTCAGTCCCTGACTTTTGTTTTTTCTGAGGCATAAGGAAAGGCAGTCCTCTCTCCCAGCTCCAGGGTCAGAGCCTCCTGACTGTGTATTTATCTACCTGCCTAATGGTACCTGATTTCCTCAGAGGCTATTGGCAAGACAACATTTTGGTTTGATCAAATTCATCTTCTGACTATTGTTTTTGTCTTTAATAAGCCAAAGTGACACTTTACATTGAAAGTTAAAAGGAGAAGAGATAGGGGAAGTCCATTGATTTACTGTTTTATTAGAGGAAACAAAGATGTGCTGTGGCCTCACATGTAAAATCACCCATCTTTCACCTCTGAAGGTTTCAGATTTGAACTAGGTGTATTATTTATCCTAACTCTGTCAGGTGCTGTAATCACAGATACAGAGCATCCAGGGGGAGAGGGAGGCAATTGCTGGAAGAGGAATTTTGAGTAGATGCTATCAAGGTATCATCTTTCCCAATGTGTTAACTATACACCTCAACAGTGAAGGAAAAAGGAAGGAATAGAGAACGAAGAAAGGAAGAGTGGGGGAAAGGAGGAAAGAAGAAAGTGGAATAGGTATCTGTTAAGCAAGTAGTATAAACCAAGCACAGATTAGATACTTCATGATATATGAGGTATATATAGTTATATACTTGGTTAATTGTTCATGTTGTCCCCCAAAGCTATACATTAATAGATCCATTTTACAGATGATGAGTTTAAATAAATTGCTTAATATCCTGCAGCTAATAAGAACCTGTATTTAAATGTGAATGGAATAATTTAATTATATAATGATATCAAGAATAATCATCTCATTTAAACTTTATAACAACTGTCTGAACATATTTTATTATTGTTCAGTTTTAGAGAAAACAGGCTAATGAATGTTTAACAACATGCGAAAAGTCATACAGCTTTGGCAGAGCTCAGCTCACACTTGAAGTTACCTAACTACAAAGCTCCTGCTTTTCTTCTTCTAATTAATGAGTATAGTTATTCATTAATGAGATTTAATGAGATGATAAGAACAAAATTCACTTGTTTTCCAAATATGTTTGAAAGAGAAGGGCAGTTGGTGATTACGACAGACCTTGAGTAGTGCAGTTTCTGTGCTGCTTCATGCATTTTGCCTAATTTAAATAATTTCCAAGTCCTTTTTCTTCCAGTTGTTACAAAGTAAAATCTCTCTTTCCCACCTCTCAACTCACCACTAATTGCATTTCTCCTATTTAGCAGATATGCACTTCTGTCAACTAAACCGGTTTCCCCCTTCTGCTAAAGAAGCCAAGGATTCAGCAGCAATTAGGAATAATTGTTGTGATTTCTCCACCTACCTAACTCTGGCTTCCAACAGAGCAGCACATCCCATTAGCCTTTGAAGACAAGAATGTTGAAAGAAAAATGTATCTTTTGAAAACCAAACACCATTGAATTTAGCATCCAGTAATCTTTATTAAGTCCTTCTCTGGGCAAAACAAAATAGATGATGTGTGAAAACACAGAAAAAGTGGAATACAAGGTTGTTTTCTTTAGACAAGTGTCAAACATTAGAAGAATTAGGTGGAGGAGGGCAAGGTAGCAACTATAAATTATAAACTGAGACGTGAGCCCATAGTATTCTTCAGGTTTTACCCAACTTAAAATTCCAAGATTGGGTCATTCCTTTGAGTTATCAATTCATGAAGAATCCCTGTTAAAATGAAAATTCTCTTTGAAGTGATGAAATGTACAGCTGTGTATGTGTGTATAAGTATGTGACGGCGGGGGGGGGGATGGGTAGCTGTATGTATTTGTGGTAGAGAAAGTGTTGACATCTCCCCAACACTAATCCTATTGAGACATTTAATGCCTTTACAACCTTAATGCCTGGCTATTTGGAATGCAGAGAGTAGGCCTTGGGGAGATAACTTAAACTGAGATGTTTTTAAGTTCCAGGCAACCTGTGTGTCTGGACGGCTTTCACCTAAGTTTTTTTCTTACCTGTGCTCCCCACTTGTAGAGAATTTCACTAGTTGGCTTGGGATGTGTCTAAATTTGTTTGTATCTATTTGCGGTGGACTTATAATGTAGTACAAAGTAGAAAAAATTTTTAAAAAGTCACTCAAAAACCCAGATTTGCAAGAACTGGTCTGGAACATATGAAAAAAAAATCGTTTGGAAATAAAAACAAACACTTCACTTACTCTATCAAAACATTATTCTGATGCTGTTTAAGTAGTCATCCATAAACAAACACATGTACAATTTGCTTACCAAGCTTTTATTTCAGCCCATTTTTAGCTATACATATAGACCTTGGCATTTAATCATAAGGCAAAATGAACAGTTATCCCAGTGGCTAGCAAGAGGTCTTCTCATTCTAAAATATTCCCTACCCTCCCTTCTTACAGCCCCACTATTCAAGACACCAGATCATTAGAAAATATAAGGATCTTGTCTCCTGGTAAAATATGTCATTGTTACAGCCCTGTCCAGTTGGAATGTGATCATAGATTAGTTTAACCTGATCATGAAATTAGGGAGCTCAATTCATCGCCCTGACCAAATAAAAATAGGATGGGAGGTAAGAGTCATGGTCAGAGAGCTGCTAGGACTTTGAACCTTGGCTTATTGAGAAAAACAACAACAACAAAAGAAACACACTTAGAGGTGGTAGTGGGTATGGCTCAAAACCACAACCCTTATGAAGAGTCAGATCCAAGGGGTCTGCATTGTCAACGTTTATGCAGATACCAAACAAGTGGGTTGCTGCCTTTTTGATATCAATTTCAAGTATCAGAAATTCCACTCTCTCCCCACTCCTTGTATCTTTCCTTAATAACATACATAATATGAATTTTTGAAATATTGGCACAATTCCCCTGTAGGAGTAAAGTTACTCCATATTAAATCCTCTCAAACTTCAGCTGTGAATTTCAAGTTCAGCATTCAGGGAGTTGGTTTCTCATCTCACCGTCTTTGCTGTTTTTTCACTTCAATCATAACTTCAAGTTCGACTTCATTTTCTCTTCTCCCTAGCACTAACCTTATCAGTTATCTTCATGTAAAGCCTTCCACTACCTCATGCTAATCATGTGGACATTTTATTTGGAAGTATGTGGACCTGCTTGAATCTCTTCTGCACATCCAGATACTAGACATGAGGACAGGTGGTTCTAGGAGCAGTCTCCTGCAGCCAGAGGTGGGGGCAGGGTACTGCTCATGTGAGATCAGGAAGACCTTGCTGTGTTCACTCTGCCTTGGGCTGTTCTGTTGGATTATTCTCCAGCAGTGAAATTTATTAAATACTGTTGTTTGCAACCTGATATTTGGGGGTGCTGTACTGAGAGAGAGAGAGAGAGAGAGAGAGAGAGAGAGAGAGAGGAATAGAATCAAACTGAGTTTTCATTGACGTACGCTTCATTTTTCCCTTGCAATTACTTCAAAAACAAGTCTTACCAATGGATCCCCAAGTACTTCCTAGGAGAACATTGCAACACAGAAAATAAGTGCAGATATTCTGTGTACAGGTGAAGAATCAACTTCCCAAGGCAGTCTCTCTTGCCCTAATTAAGAGAAAATGTTAGAACCAAGCAGAAAAACATACACTTTCACAGCTGGATCTGACTTCAGTGATCAAAGATTTCCTCTTGGGGAGGAACCCTAATCATTTCTAAGCCAATGGCTATCGGCTGGTAAAACTAAAGCATAGTGAATTTTCAGGCAGAATATCTTGAATGGGGTAAACAGAAGCTGATACCAAGATAAAAGAGGAAAAGAGGCAGTGTGCTCAAGGAGTGTACTGTGGTACAGCATGCAATAATAAAAGGACAACTGGAAGATGACTTCAGAGACCAGAGGGCCAACCCTGGTTCCCTTCTGTATCATTAGGGAATCACAATTAGAGGGACTAGTGTTTACCTGGTGTGTCTGATAAATATCTAGTGTATATGATACCTAAGGTATTATATACTATTTGTCAAACCTTCCCCATGGGGTGGTTCTAAATCTCATAAATTTGCTTTCAAAGGCAGCAGATTTTTATTAAATTCCTGATTATTAATGTTCTTACTAGATAGGGCTTAAACCAAGGTTTAACACTGCTCTTGGAAAATATTCTAAACATACTATGGTGGCTATTCTCCACGTGGCTCACTGCTTCAATACAGGCTCACCCTGCTGTATTCCTTGGGAGGCTTGGATTGCCTCACCCTTATCTTCTGGGTTGAATTCAAGACTGCATCAATGGGAGGTACTCTCAGTAGATTGTAAGCCAGGGTGAAAGAGTCTGAAGTACTTATTTTCCTCACTCATTTCCTGCCTCAGCACTGTGGTTCTGCCAATAGCTGGTTCTGATGCCTGACAGAAGACCTTTCCCTGGATTTGAACTCTCATCAGACAGGGACGAGGTTTCCCACACCTCTGTCACATCCCTTTCATTAAGCTACCCTTGTTTCACCCTTTTGAGTGTGAATTTTGTTCCTTCTAGAACTATGACATTTTTTGTTCCCATTGGGATTGTAAGAGCTGGTGGTTACATGGGGATCCCAGAGAAGCCAAGGCAGAAAAAAACTGTTGGCCTTTGTATAGGCTATGTACACATTAATCCTCATTGTGTGCCCCCTACATTCCTCCTTCAGCTTTACATGAAATCCTCAACATAGATATGTTGTCTTTGCCTTAACTTTCAGGGCATCTGCCAAACTACAACTTGGAAAAATGCAGCAAATTAAGCATTTGGCTTGGCTTAATGTGTCAAAGTAGCTTCTGTAAATCATGAGGAAGCAGGGATTATTCATTAATTTATTCATCCATTTGACTGTTCATAAATTCATTCAATGAGTATATGTCTTTGTGCCAGTCTCATGACCGGTGGTAAACAAAAGGTACACTCCACTGGTACAGCAAAGAGAGTCTAATGGAAGTTATCATTACCTCTAAGCCTAAAGGTGCAAGGAAAGGGTGCCCAGGGAGTATTGGTGCTATGGAATCAGTCTATCAGGAAGGAGTTATTGTTGTAAAAGAATATAGACATTGCCATATGAACAGTACCCAGGTAGAGACAGCAAGGCAAGCTGCTTCTTCCTTTGTCTTTCCTCTCTCAAATTTCCAGAGAGTGACTGCTGTGAATCCAGCCCAATATAAATCCACAAGGCAAGGTAGTCTAGGTGAGTCAGTTTATAGGGGGTAGTCCCTTGAAGGACAAAACTGGGGAAGGAGGATAGCTCTGTTTGTGTGACAAATGGAAAATCACTTATATAGACTATAAATGATGTAGAAGGTGAATATATAAGTCCTGACGAAGAAGATAGTGATTCTTGCTCACAAGAAGCTCAAAATATAAAGGTACAGATTCCAGAGCAAGACCAATAGTAGTATTTAATGATGTTGACTCCGCCAGTCAAAATCATCTCCTTGGGAAAGTGTGATTCTTTTATGTACCAATAAATTATTGCTTAGACTCAATAAAAAGTCTAAACTATTTTGCAACTAGTTGCTACTGATAGCCAAACAGTTTCTTCCACTTTAGTCTGGAGAGGTAAGAAGTTATGTTGGAATATTAAATAGGCCATTTCAGTTACATCAGCATATGTATCCCTTGTCAGCGGAGATAGGCTTCCTGTCACTTCCTTGAAATTATATTGTATGAGGAATTTAGAAACTGGAGGTCTCCCCATTGGACGCTCTACCACTGGTCAGACTGGCTAACAGTTGCATTTATAAAAGACATTTTCACTGGAGGTATTCATGACCACCCTCAGGCCAATGATTCACTCAGAGGACTCCGAAGTTATTCTCACCACTATGGCTTATTATAGCAAAAAAATACAGAGTAAACTCAACAAAGGGAAAAAACCACATGGGGTAAAGTCTGGAAGAAAACAGTATCAAGTCTCCAATAGTCCCTTCTCACTAGTGTCAAAAAAATGTACTTAATTTTTTTACATGAGACAACACATGGGAAGGGTTGCCAACATGGGACACTTTTCTGAGCCTGGTTGTCCAGGATTTTTATTGGGTATTGGTCACATAAGCATACCGCCACCTATGTGACTGACCTCAGTCATTCAAGCTCCAGACCCTTAGTGGGAAAGCAGCTGTTCAGCATACATCACAGTTAGAATCAACTATCTGGACAAACTGGGCACTATGGTTCAAGGTCTCAGGCATGCAAAAGGCACTCTTATCAGATAGAACATTTTAAGAGCTCAGTTCTCAGGATCCCACTAAAGGCCAGTCATGAAAACAAGCCTTTCTTTGAAAAGGTTTGAGCAACCCAAACCTGCTGAGTTAATCCTTTTTTTCACCCACTTGTAAAAGTGCTATATTAAATTTTCTTGTTCCTCTCTCAATGTGAGCAGCATTTCTGGAAAAATAAAATAAAGAGCCCATGTCCATACTTTCTCTGATTTGAAGCTAGCCACCAGCAAAATTGTCAGACTAATCATACTGACTCTTATGTCCCCATTTGCTTCTTTGTATCTATTTTCTCCACCTTTAGGGTTTACTCAGTCTCTTTTTGCAAGCTCTCACCATCCCCGTGCTTTCTCTTCTTCCCTCATCAAACCCCATTTTTAGAAAGGCTTGGAGATTGCCACTTACTGCTTACAGTGAGCCTCAGTTTCTGCTTCTCTCAGAGAGAGTTTACAACTCAATGTCCAGCTTTTTCCGTCAAATGAAAAGATGTGGCCCCTGAGGAATGGAGAAGGAACCCTCCAGGAAATGATTACATTGTGATGTCATTAAACCCAGCCCTAGGCATTAGCTCTTTGACATTTCACTTTTAGAACCTTATTTTACACTATCCAGACATTGTAATTTTGACTCCTAAATACCTGATCATTAGTTATCAGTTCACTGCTATTCACATGATAATTATACCTCACTAAACAGTCCACAATGATATCCCTCATCTATTTATTGGAGGCCACATATTCAGCTGTCATTCTCTGTTAGAAAATACCGTTTCTCAAGTAATAACTTGAACAAAATATGGTGAGGCCCTTTATGTATTCATAAGTAACACAGGACATTTCCCCACTTTAAGAATCAGTATTTCTCAGATATTCACCTTTAATTGACAAATTGTCATTTTAAAATGAAAACATCATCAAGAGAACAGATTTCATGTATTTCACATTTTGTTCTTTCTTCTATCCCTGGCTGAATTTCAACCAAGAACAAGTATTGAGACCACAAAGTGACATGATTGGAAGCAGGATGGAAAACCATCCATGAAATTTCAATAGTCAGCTTCATATTATGTCTTCCCTTTCTCCCAACAAAGTCTGAGAAAACACAAAACCATTTGTTATTTGGAGATAAGCAGCTGTGTTTGGGACAATGCAATTACTAAAACACTCTATACTCTAGGAAAAGAAATGTGCATGTGAACGTTTGTATCAACGCATATGCTTATTGGAATGGCTGTTTGTTGCAGGATGTTTGTCGGTCTGTATATGCACGTAAGGCTATTTACCACACAGTGTTTCTGTCTATACCAATGGTCTCTTGTTTCTAAAAAGAATTTCTAGAAAACACATAAGAATGAGGAAAATAAATCTAAGCTTAGTTGTGCAGGAATTCATCTAACAGCCCAGAAGTTTGTAATAGTAGAGCCCTGTTCGGAGCATATATTTTTCTATGATGACATGAGAAAGGAAAACAAGACTCCTCAAGACTTGCTAGCCTTGAATATTCGTAGACCTAGAGAAACATACACAGCAGAAGGGACAGGATCTGCATAAACCAGGTGTGTATTCACCTCATTGTGGTGACAGCCCAGGGCTTTTTTTTTTTTCTCCCACTTCCTAAACAAAACCAACAGCATATCAGTAAGTTACAGATTCAAGACTATTGCTTCTGGCATATTTCTAACATAAAAAATTAAAAGTAGAGATGTTTAACACTGTCATTTTTTTCCTTTGTAGCAAAATAAACACGGCAGAAGTTTAGAAGGAATAAAACATAGGTTGAACAATTTCCCTGACCTTGGGGTACCATAGTACTAATTTAGTAAGATAAAGGAAAGCTTCAACTTGTCTTTCTAATTTTCAGTCACTGTATTGCAGCCTGTACCCAGGATTTTTCTCCTCCAGTGCACTCTACACAGTAGCCAGAGTGACCTTTATAAAACACAAATTGAATCATGCCATCCCTGCTTAACATTTTTCAGTGGCTTCCCATTGTGTTTAAAATCCAAAAATCATACCATAGCCTTCAAAACTCTAGGTGATCTCACCCTTAGGCTTAATTCCTAACTTTCCCTGCCACTGTCCCTTTTACTCAACATGTTTCAGGCTATAAGAACACCTTCTTGTCGTTTCTAACACACCAATCACTTGCCTGCCTTTAGGCCTTTTGGAATCACTGCTCCCTCTGCCTGGAATGCTATTTGCTTCTCTTGGCATGGCTGCTTTCTTCTTCTTCTTCTTCTTCTTCTTCTTCTTCTTCTTCTTCTTCTCCTTCTTCTTTTTCAGGTAGGGACTAAGATGTTAATGTCTAAAAGAAGCATTCTCTAAGAACCCTTTTATTTTCCAACTGAGCACCTGGATTGCTTTCCTAATTTTATTTACTTTTAATTACACACACACACACACACACACACACACACACACACACACACACATCCTGTGCTCACTGGGGCTTCCTCTCTCCTCTTCTAATGCATCTATTGTCAGAACACTACTTGTTTATTCACCGACTGACTAAACCCCACCATGTCACAGTCACTGTTCTTGTCCCTGGAACACTATGATGAAAAAGCACCATGTCTGTCCTCTAACAACTACTGAATTACATATTCTAGGTTTTAAAAAATTCCATTAATTTATTCACACTATTCATTGAATCTAAGATGCATTAAACTCTGTGCTGGGTTCTTGGGCTACACATTTAAGCTAAACAAATTCTGGCTTCCGTGAAAAGTTTATTCTGTAATAAAAAACACAAATAATTACCTAAATTGCTAAGCAATTCCAATTATGATAAGTGCTTCAAAAGTTCAGAGTTCTAGGATTGCATATAAACCCGTCCTAGTCCTGAAGGATGGGAAGGACATAGTTAAGCAAGGGAGAGAGTGTTCTAGAACAGATGGTGGGAAAGCTCTGAAATAGGCAGAAGCTTAGTGTAGTAAGGGTAAGGAAGAGGGTAGTGGGACTAAAACACAAAGAGCAGAGGATGAACTCTGCAAAGTGAGCTGAAAATAAAGCAAGTATTAGATACTGCAATCCTGAGGCGGCTACTCCAAAGAATTGGAATACATTAAAAAAGCAAGAGTAGATCACAAAAGTGAGTGACTAGACTTTTTATTTCTAAAAGATTAAAAATTCTTTTAGTATTAGAGTTGGTCAAGTGAAAAATATCTTAAGTATCTCTGTACCTTTGCTCAGTGCCTGAAACATGGCAGACACACAAAACATATTTACTTAATAAATGGCTAAACAATAAAAGGAGAAAATACACTTCCTATTAAGACTGTAAGTTTCTTGAGGATAGGAAATACGATTTTTTTTGGCATATTTAACATTCTTCCTCTTGACTTCCAACAAGACATATGAGACAAAGCAGATGCTTACTAATATTGTGACTTCTACTCTCTTTCCTTCTCCTATCTGTGCCAATATATCTCCAAGCAATTAGGTCACAAAAGTAGCTACCAGTCTATGTGTTTCCTCCTGTTCTTGCTGCTCCTGGAACTTGAAAATTAATTCATAAGGGGACGTGCCAAAAAGAAGATAAAATATTCCCTCACTCCCAACAGCCACACAGATGCGCAGGTATACACTCATCGATTCCTATGCAAAGCAGAAAACGGAAGAAAGAGAATGTTTTAGGAAATCTGTCCTATGCATTTTGCCTGGTTTTGATGATCCTTATCTTCATTTGCTGTAATCATTGGAATTGCACATTTGCTTAAATGTGTGTGCGATGGCATATGACAAGCAGATGAAAATTGGCAGTCTGGTCATTTCCACTCCAATCAATATTTCCTTCCACTCAATTAGCATGTGCTCTATGGTTTTAAGGCCTCCTTATTGGTTCTGCCATTTTGCTATAAAACTTAAGTGTTGCACTTCCAGGCTGCATCATAATCACTTTATTAGTAGTTGAAACAATTTGTAAAATGTTGAGGGAATATTCTTGCCAAAAGCCCTGGTGTGAGACTGATGTAATGAAACATTCTCACCCTCATAGACTTAAAGACCGTGATGCCTTTTGTTTCTCATACTTAAAATCTTTTTTTTTAACCAGAAGACAACAACTATTATAAAAAGTTGTATTATTTTTGTCTCCTTACATACTTTTGCCTTTTATATTGCTGTGACTATCATTTGGTTTATCTTTTCCTCCCTGTCCTCCTTTGCTACTGCATTTTTTGCATTTTACGAAAACCTCATGATGTATGTTTTTATTGAGTAAAGTGCAACCTACTGTTTTCAAAGAGCCTCCACTAACTGGGTTTGTGATGGGAGTACAATCACTGAGTATAGGGGAGAAAAAGGAAATTAATTTAGTCTTTGAAGTCTTAGCAGAAAAACCTTCTTTTTCTTTCTTTCTTTCTTTCTTTCTTTCTTTCTTTCTTTCTTTCTTTCTTTCTTTTTGTTGAAAGAGAGAGAGTGTGTGCATGTGGGGGAAAGGGGCAGAGAAAGAGACTCTTAAGCCCGCTTCACACTCAGTGGAGTCCAACACATTGCTTGATCCCACAACTTTGGGATCATGACCTCAGCCAAAATCAAGAGCCAGATGCTCAACCAACCAAGCTACTCAGGGACCTCTGAAGTCTTACAAGAAAAACTTAACTACAAGTTTTCACTTTTCTAAGATTACCTTGGTCTGGCACAAAATCTTCCTCTCTATCTTCTGATGTTAATGTCTACTCAGTGGTCAGATGCTTTAGTTTTGTGTTCTATATAGTTTCTTGATCTAGACTGGCTTTCCTGTAATCTGGAGTTTTGAATTAGTCATCCTTCTTCTACCTTGTGGACCTCCTCATTCTCAAAGCCACCAATGCTGATAGGGAGAGGGGTTTTCATCCTAATTGTATTACAAACTCTTAGTAGTCTACTAAAGGGAAGGCCTCTCTTACAATTTTTCTTACAGTTCTCTTTTTCAAGAAATTTCAAGGAAATTGGTGTCATCTCCTCCCTAGATTGGGATAGAACAAGTGACACCACATATTTATGCACCCAACTTATATTTTTTTTTCTGCCAAGAATCAACTTGATTCTAAGATAAAGGGTGAATGAATTCTCCTCTCCCACCTCAAGTAATCTCTGCTTAGTTGGGGCTGATGTTTTTTGAGAGGTCTCCTCTGAGTACTTTTATAGGCCCCATTTGGAGTTCTATTATTTATGCAATAGGACCCACCACTCAACTTGAAAACTGAACCTCTAAAGAGCCCTTCTGGTATGCTAGAGGTTACTGGACCACATATAGATAATAAATTCATACTTCTATGAGATTCTTATAGAAGTCTCATATGTCTTTCTACTAAACTAAAATAAATAAATAGGTGTGTATGTTTAGCTGATTATATCTGCAATTCCAAAAGAAAATCACACAAAATACTTTTTACTAAAGTTATTTTCTTTGACAATAAATTAATATTTGCATCATTGTACTGAAAACCCTTAAGAGAACACCCACAGGGGGAAAAAACATTCCTAAGATTGTTTTAAAGAATCCAGTTCTCGGGGCGCCTGGGTGGCGCAGTCGGTTAAGCGTCCGACTTCAGCCAGGTCACGATCTCGCGGTCCGTGAGTTCGAGCCCCGCGTCAGGCTCTGGGCTGATGGCTCGGAGCCTGGAGCCTGTTTCCGATTCTGTGTCTCCCTCTCTCTCTGCCCCTCCCCCGTTCATGCTCTGTCTCTCTCTGTCCCAAAAATAAATAAATAAAAAAAAAAAAAAAAAAAAAAAAAGAATCCAGTTCTCTTGCAGTTCAAGTGCTTGGTGAATATCAACCATATGAAAACCTAAACCAGAAAAGGACAGTGTCTATATTCGAAATAAAATTGTACATATATATAAACAGAATGAATTTACTAGATTTTCATATAACACTTTGTTCCCTATTTTGAAAGGAGAAAATGATACCAAAGTGTACATGGTTCTGTCTGTAAGTTAGTGTTTTCCTCCATATATTCATTTTTATTCAGATTTTTTTATAATAGCCTTATAATTTAAAATTTTTAATTGTAGATAGCATGACCAAACACAAGGGAGGCCCCAAGGATTACTTTGGAAAACCTGCTGAATAGACATATTAAAATAAGACAATATATGTAAGTAGAAGTATTTACAGTAAAACAATTTTGTTTCAATTTATGGACTTCTTTACATCCACTCTGTCTCTTTCCACAAAGTAATAACACAGGACATAAACTAGAGGAAAAAAAAAAAGAAAAAGCAAACAAAGTATGGGAAATATATCTTGGTTTCATTTGTGTCAAAACAGCAATAAACTGGAAAAATATATTCAGCTAAGGTGCTATTTGGATTTTATTTATAAAGGCTACCATCTCCAGCCTAATGTTCATTAGCTTTGTTCTTGTTGCCTAGTTACAGATTTATAATTTTTGTCTCTCTTGTTATTGATGACTCTAATGGAGAGAGCAGTAACTGAGGGCCTGATGAAAACACTTTTCATCTCAATTCAGAGATGTTAACATTTTTTGTATGTCCAGTGCTGCTGATTACAATGATCTGGGAAAAGAATGGTCCTAAAAAAATCAGTGAGAAGGACCTCAGGGGTGGTCTGAGATGGCCTGTCTTTGTTTGGTTAGGTAAGTGTACTATTAAAAAGTTTTATAAACAGGATTTCCTTGTGAAAAAGGTATTGAACAAGGTTAGCGATTCTGCCCTAATGTGCCACAGATAGTTAGGTGTGGTGGTTACATTATTAAATGTACTTCTTACCAGAATAATGTCAGGAATCACCTGTAGATCAAATAAATACAATTATAAATGTTACATTGAGGTTAGTGAAATATTTGAAATCAAAATTGTGGCCCTATAGTTGAATACCAATACTGACAATGAAGACGGATAACTTATCAGGTTCTGAAAAAGCCTAATTTTACAAGTTTAGGGTGCTCTGGTCTATGAATGTTTTCAAGCTCCCAGTAGTATCCCGTATTATATTTAAATTTCCATATCTTGATGAACTTTATTTCTAGTAAAGCAGAGACAGAAGCATTAGATGACAAATGAGACGCAACCTCTAGATCAATGCTTCTGAAAATGTAGTTTGGGCATCAGCTGTATCAAGATCACCAGAACTTGTTAGAAATGCATATTCTTTGGCTGTTTCCTAGACCTACTAGGTAAGCTCTGGGGTGAGGCCCAGCAATCTACATTTTACAATCCAGGTGATCATGTTACCCTTTAAGCTTTGAGAACCACTACTCTAGAATAAGGTGTCCCAACCTCTGCACTCTGGACATTTTGGACTGGATAATTATTTTGAAGGGCTGTTGCCCACATTGGCATATTAGGAGGTATATAAGCATTCCTGGATTCTACCTACTAGATATCAGCAACATGCACCCCAGTTGTGACAACTAAAAATTTCTCCAGACATTATCAAATGAATCCTGAGGGGAAAAATCATCCTTGAGTTCAGAACTACTGCTCTAGATCAGTAACTTTAAACTTTATTTGGATCTTGTTAAAATGAGTATTTCTGTGTCCAAACTCTGCAGCTGATTTAGGAAATGTATAGAAGGACTCTATGATCTGTATCTTCAAGAGGGATCACCAGTGGCCCATGAGCTATACTGTAAAAAACAAAGCCTCTGAATCAATGGTTCTCAAATTTTGCTATGTTAAAAAAAAAAAAAAACCTCTATCTATCTTTCTAAATATCTATTTATCTATTATCTGTCATCTATCCATCCATCCATCCATCCATCCACCCACCCATATCTTTGTGTGGGTGATTCCAATAGGCTACCATATTTAAACAACTTCTCTAACTCAGTTGTTTTCTGTGTTGAATGGATATTGGAATCCATGTATTGGATTCTGGACCTTATAAAATTTTTCATGCCCATGCCTTGCCTCAGACAATTACATCACAAACTCTGGGATGGGTCTCTGACATTAGAAAAGTGATTTTCAAATTTTGCCACACACTGGAATCATCTGAGGATCTTTTAAAAGCAATGAGACCTGGCTCTCAGCCCCATTCTGATATAATCAGTATCAGGTTTGATCTTCTGGTTTCAGGATATTTTAATGTGCCATAAAATTAGGGCACCATTACATTAGAATATCTCAGAAGCTTTTCATAAGTTCCTAATGGGAAAAAGGGGTTGAAAAACTGCCATGAGCTGTTCCCAAGTCTAAAGCTTAAGTGGCTAGTTTAACTTGTTCTTTCTTTAAAAAAAATTAACATTTATTTATTTTTGAGACAGAGAGAGACAGAGCATGAACGGGGAGGGTCAGAGAGAGAGAGGGAGACACAGAATCTGAAACAGGCTCCAGGCTCTGAGCTGTCAGCACAGAACCCGATGCGGGGCTTGAACTCATGAACCACGAGATCATGACCTGAGCCAAAGTCAAACGCCTAACCAACTGAGCCACCCAGGTGCCCCAACTTGTTCTTTCTAATAGTGAAAGAAAAGTAAATGATCCCATTGAACACTATGAATTGCTCATAGCTGATGATGCCTGAATGAAATTTAGAGCAACAAATATGAAGAAGTCTTCATGTTTCAGCCTTGGCAGAGACTTAATAATAACAGAGAATTTGGTATTCTTTAGAAAAGGGTGTCTTATGGTCTATGAAGAACCAGTAATGCTCAAGTTGTACTCCATATATCTACACATAATTGGGGATGATTACTAGGCATCATTATTTTCTAAAGAATCCCAAGTGATTCCAATAGTACAGCAGCGTTTGGGAAACACTGTTGCTTTTTTAGTACTATCAGCAGTCAACCATTTGTCAACAATTGCCTGCGAATCCAAATTCTTTGAGAGCAAGAATCAGGCCTGTGACTTCTTCATATATTCTCTGGTTTTTTAAAGAGTGTCTCTTGCCCTTTGAACAGGTATTTAATGGGTTGATTAATTCAATTAGGCAGTTGAGGCTATTCAATACTCCACAATTATGTCATTTGCCTGCATATAACTCAGGATGTTTAGATAGATTCCTGATAGACTCCTTCAGGAGCAAAGGATCAAGAAATAGATTTATTTATCTACTCAGCATTTTACACTTGAATACATGTTATGTGTGTTTACACATTCATATATAAAAATACATATACATGCACACACACAAGCAAGCAACATATATTTGATTGGAGTTATAAGAAGGAAAAATAGAACTCTCTGCTTTAAACAAGTTTTCAATAGGGAAAAAAAGATGGAAATCAGTTTTTCCAAAGAGCTCCTCCTGTAAATCCATTATGTCCTCCCAATAAACTAATACAAAGTACCAACCTTTCTTTTAAAGTTCAAAGAAGTCTTTGCCTGAATGATACACTTTTGAGATCTTCTCTTTCCTCTTAGCCACTAATCAAATGAAGACTAAAAGGTTATCTATATACCAGGCAAGGAGCAACATATGGAGTGCAAGAACTTGCAGCAACATAACAAGTGAAATAGACCTCACTCTTACTTCACTTCAGTCAAGTTTTCTAGCAAAAGTCCTCTATTTTATAGTCATGATGGGATTTTCTGGTTTTGTTGTTTCCTGTCTTGTTTCCTTGGACTTGGTTTAACACTAGCAATTTAACTCAATTTCTGTTTAGGTCTCTTTTACATAAAGTCCCCCACTTGTGAAATAAATAACTTGAACTCAGTAGTCCTGTACTGTTACTTATTTTAAATAAATGAATCTTAATTTTTCACAGAATTTCACTGAAAGATTTAACATATGTAACATTCCCAAGCATAGCTTGTCTGCTTGAGCAAAGAAGGCTACCCACAGCATTCCTCATATAGCTTCCTCTGCCCCTGAGGTGATATCCCGAATGCCTGGTCTCTGGAGAACACAATTTGAAGAGCATCAAGTTAGATCTTTCTCTAATTACTTTCAACTCTAGGAACTTTGGTTAATTTTTGTTGGCTAATATGAGCAATTCTAGACCTGTACCAAATAGAGAATTTACGTAGATCCAGTTGAGGTACCATGCAGAGGGTGTAAACACTGAGACACATCCATCACACACAGAGATTTCAATGCAGATCACATGTAGAGATATGAATTTTTCTCTATCTGCCAGAAACATAACAGAAACTCCTCTGTGCACCAAAAGAAATTGTGCCCTTTCAAATATTAAATGTCATCTATAGAAATGCCAGGCACCATTAAATATGGAGAGAAAAAATTGGAAAAGATTGCAGAGTTTTATTGCCCTCTTTTTCGCAAGTCACTTGTACACACATCTTACTTTAAAAGAAAACCCTAAACCTCTATACAAGAGTTATTCCCTCTGCAGCTGTTGTAGAGATATGACAGGCTGGAATACAGTGTTGATTGAAGAGTGGGATTTTAGTACAGTGAGATTTGTTTGTGCTTTGGACTGCATGCTTTGCAGTTTTATGGAAGGATGTACTATTTCTCTGAACATTGTCCAGCAAGCTGCAGCACAATGCATCTTAACAAACTCTATTTCGTGGGGAATAAATAGCATGCTGGGACTTCCATTAGGACCCAATGCAAAAACATTTTGTGATGAGGTTCCCAAAGCATCTCAGAACATACATATAAATAAGCAGATGAAGTTCAGAAAACACCTTATGGAATGAGCTAACCGCCTTCAGTGGAAGAGGCAGGAGAGCTGAGGCTAGTCTCCCATTGTTTACTGCTGGTGGTGAGAATTAATAATGGATATTCTAAGCATATATTATTTATCAGACCTGATCTTGGACCACACAAATCTATTGAGGTCACCAAAGCTATCTTTTATTTAAAATCCAGGGCCCAGAAACTAGAAAACAAAGAGGAACAAAGTAAGTTAACTGATACTAGATAGGAAAGATATCATTATAAATGTCTCTTTTCTACGACAGAATTTTTCTCAGCCCGAAGTATTATTGAGTTTTCTTGCAGGGGGCAGGAGTGGGGGATAAAAAGTACCCCTTGGTTTAGAAATGACCATCTGAGATCTTTTAAATAATGAAATGCTAGGCGTGTGATACCATCAGAAGATGATATAAATTTCTAAATAGATTATAACCTAACTTTTGGGGCTTCTCTACATGAAATATCAGTAAGCAATTTCACTTACCTTGCACTAAAATGCCTGGTTCATTTGCTCCCTGATGTGGAGACCTTTTAGCATGAGAAAGCACGGTTCAAATTGATTCCTTTCTCTACTCCCTTATCTGTCTTCACAAACATAAAAAAAATTGCTCTTTCTTCAGGACTCTCTTTGCATTTCATTTACATCCCTTTACTTACCCCTAGATTGATGCCAACTTCAGGGCAGGGCCATACCTTTCATTTCTCTGCAAATCCAACAAACGTTCATCAGTTTTCCATGTAATAAACCCTGTTGGATAAATGAAAAAAATGATTAATAAATAAAAATATGAAAAAAGTGCCAAGTATGAGTAAAAATAGAATATTCTTATAAAACAAATGTGATTCTCTAATAAAATCTATTTTGAAAAGAGTTCTCATTTCTGTGCAAAATTCCATCTTAGAATTTTAAAGGCTCTGGGAGAAACAACTTATTATGTATATAAATATTTTTTTAGGTCACTGGGTATGGCCTGGGATGGGTTCTGACAGACTCTCATTCGCTTTCCTGAGGGTGGTGCTGAATGCTCAAGTCTGTGCAGTTTCTCCCAATCTGCCCAACTTTCTCCCAGTCTGTCCAACTTTCTGCATTTGCTCACCTGCTGTCTACAAAGTCTCACTCTCACTGCTCTCAGAAGCAAGCACAGAGTAATGCCCATGGAGCTGGGGCAAAGTATGTCAGTGAGGTGCAGGGAGTTTAGGGGTACCCATCAGCCACGTGGCAGGGGTCTGCAGGTGATGCATCTCCAGCAGCTCTCAGACATGCATCCTGATGGAATCTGCAAAGTGATTAATAGGATCTGGGTCTCTTTGCTGCTTTCTGAGAGCCCTGACTATGGCTTTCCTAGCCTTCCTCTGTCTCCAATTCATGTAGCACACCTCAGTATTTTGGATGGGGCAAGGAGTGGATCTCTGACAGTGTTTGCATTGCTGGGGAAGGCTGGTTCTCACAGACGTGTTCCCACTTTCCCCTGTGGGAGAAATTATGGGTTGAGAAGATTACTCTTGGAACTGAGCTGTGTCACCTTGAAGGTGGAGTGACACAGGTAAAGTAAAGGTGGTCCTCTTACATTCTTCAATGCTTCCAATCTGGGATTTTTTTTCTCTAATGGAGTGCTGTAAGTTATTTGCTTGACTCCCGACTTCCATAAAGGGACTCTTGTCCATGGGTGATTGTCAATATCAGTGTTCTTTGAAAAGAAAATGGTAGAAAGCTATTTCAACTTTTTGATGACATCACGATACCACATTTTCTTTATCCATTCATCTGTTGATGGACATTTAGGTTGCAGTGAACATGGGAGTGTAGATACCTTGTCAAGATAGTGATTTAATTTCCTTTGGATATATATAGGTCAATAAAACTGATTCCTTCTGATATATATCATGATATATATATATATATATATATATATATACACATATATATATACATAACTATATATATACATATATATATACATATATATAACTATATATATATAGTTAACAAATTGTAATACATTTAAAGTGTTTAACATGATGATCTGATATATGTATACATCATGAAATGATTCCCACAATCCAGTTAATCAACACATCCATCACCTCACACATTTACTTTTTTTGATGAGAACACTTCAGATATACCCTCTTAGTAAATTTCAATTATAAAATACTAATTATAGTCATCATTAGATTCTCAGACCTTGTTCATCTTATCACTGAAAGTTTGTACCCTTTTACCAACCTCTCCCCATTCCCACCACCCACCAGCCCCTGACAACCATGATTCTACTCTCTGTTCCTATGAGATTGACTTTTGTTTGTTTGTTTGTTTGTTTGTTTGTTTCCACATATAAGTAATATTATGCAGTGTTTGTCCTTCTCTGTCTGGCTTGTTTTACTTAGCATTATTCCCATGAACTTCATCTATTTGTTGCAAATGGCAAGACTTCCTTCTTTGGTAAGGCCAAATAATATTCCATTGTGTATGTCACACTCTCTTTGTCCATTCCTTTATTGATATCACTTTAAATTGTTTCCATACCTTGGATATTGTGCATATGCTGCAATGAACATGGGGGTACACATATCTCTTCAAAAGAATGATTTTATTTCCTTGAGATATATACCCAGAAATGGGATTGTTGGATCATATGGTAGTTCTAGTTTTATTTTTGAGGAATCTCCATAATTTTTTCCATGGTTGCTGGACCGACTTATATTTCTACCAACATCATACAAAGTTCCCTTTTCTCCACATCCCCCTCAGCATTTGCTGTCTCTTGCCTTTTTTGATAACACTCATTCTAATAGCTATAAGGTGATACCTCATTATGATTTTAGCTTGCATTTACTTGATGAGTAGTGATGTTGAGCACCTGTTCATGTACCTGTTGGCCATGTCCATGTTTTCTATGGGAAAATGCTTATTGAGATCCTCTGCCCATTTTTTAATTGAATAGCTTGACTTATTTTTTCTGTCGAGTTGTGTGAGTTTCTTCTATATTTTAGATATTCCTATCAACCGTTAGGTTAGCAAATACTTTCTCTCATTTCATAGATTGACTTTTTATTTTGTTGATTGTTTCTTTTGCTGTGCAGAAACTAAAAAAAAGCCATTTTTCTTATTTCATGTTCCATCTTCAGACCTAAGACGTTGTCTACAATTGAATAAATGCCCAGAAATCTTTAATTTTAATAAATACATACCTAACATGAGTAAATATCAAATAGGTCATTATATATTGAAATGCTTATGAAAAAGATTCAAGTGGAGTTTAATTTTAATCTCGGTCTCAAAAGACGTGTATGAGCTGATTAGAAAGGACAAGGGAAGACTTTCTAAATTTGGGGAAAGGATACAGAAACATGTGTTGGATTATGAGACACATGTGGGAGATGTTGAGAGCCTAGATTGTTATATTTGTGGTGGATCAATTTAATAGAGTAACACTTAACAGCAATCAATTTCTTACTTTCTATGTATCTGGCATAGTTACTCATTTCACAAATATTTACCAAATGCTTAATTTATGTTGGGAAATGTTCTAAACACTAAGGAAATATAGTGGAAAAAAGATCTGAAGTTTCTGTCCCTGGAGACAAAAAGAAAAAGGACACAAATACAATAATTTGTGTATACTAAATGCCATGAAGGAAATAAATAGGGACATGTGATAGGCATTGAGGTGAAAAGGCTGAAGAAGACATCCTGCTCAAACAGGGTAGTTCATGATTTATTGATTTAAGTGGTGAAGCAAAACAAACAAAACTGAAAAAAAAGCAAAAGATAATGAAGTAAGTGCTATGATAGAAGTCTACATAAAGTGCAGTCTCATTAGGGGGCATTATGGTCAGGAATTTGACTCTGAGGTCAGAGCAATAGTTGTGATATCTGGGCAAGATATTTCAACTCTCTGAATCTCAGAATCTTTATTTGTGAAAGGTGCATTATTGTAGTTGAATTTTCAGGACAATCCAATAAAGTAAGTCATGTGAAGCTTCTTCTAGTATATACATAGTACTCAAAAAATTATCTCTTATCATTATTATAGATTTACTTTATTTAATTGTTATTAGAGCCATGGCCTATATCAATTAACTCTTATGGTTCCCAATTCACTTATGCCTTCTCGCCACAATATGGAGCTGAAGCCCCAAGAGATTATATACTTTTTACAAAGTCATATGGCTGGGAGTAGGTTGCAGTTCAGGTCCCTGTGTACTTAATGACTATGTTACTCAGCTTTCTAAGCTTAGAAGTGGAGGCAAAGTGTGAACTTGACCCTGAATGATGACCAAGATTTTATTAGGCAAAGATAGGAAGGGCATGATTGATTCAACATTGGCAAGGACACAGAAACTTGAAAACACTTGGCATATTAGGAAAATAGAGACACTTCTTCATGGCTAGAGTTTGTTTATGCTGCAAAGGTAAGAAAATGTTGGAAAGTGAAATTAAAAGTTAGGATGGAGCAGTGGTTCTCAACATTTTTAGTCTAAGGACCCCTTAACACAGTTAAAACAGTGAAAATTCCCAGAGAGCTTTTGTCTATGTTGGATTTACTGATACTTTTTGCATTAGAAATTAAAATCAGGGGCACCTGGACAGCTCAGTCTGTTAAGCGTCTGACTCTTGATTTTGGCTCAGGTCATGATCTCACAGTTTGTGCATTCAAGGCCAGCATTTAACTCTGTGCTGACAGCACAGAGCCTGCTTGGGATTCTCACTCTCCCTTCTCCACTCATGCTCTCTCTCTCTCTCAAAATAAATAAGTAAAATTAAAAAAAATAAGTTAAAAATTTAAAAATGTCTTAAAAGTTTATTCACTTGTGTGTAAGAATAATGGGCTCATTACATGTTCAGAAGAAAACTATATTTTTTACAGATCTCTTTAATGTGTGGTACATTAGTTTCCTATGCAGCCTAAAAAATTACCACTAACTCTGAGGATTAAAACAACAAGTATTCATTACCTCACAGTTGCTGTGGGCGAGAAGTCCAGGGCTCACCGCACTGTGTCCTCTGCTTAGGATCTCACAGCATTGCACTGAGGGTGTTGCCAAGCTATGTTCCCACCTGGAGGCCCAAGCAGGGAAGACCACTAGAGTTGCTGGCAGAACTCATTTCCTTGCCATTGTAGGGCAGAAGTTCCTATTTTCTTGTAGACTGTTGGCTAGGGGCCACTCAGCTTTTAGAGCTCGACAGCAATTCTTTGCCATGTCATTCTCTTAAAACCTGGCAGCTTCCTTCTTCAAAATTAGCAAAGGGGTCTCTCTCTCCAGTCTAAGATGAAGTCTTGCATCATGAAATATAATCGTGGCCATGATATCCCATCACCATTTCCATGGTCTATTTGGTAGGAGAAAGTTACAGATTCCAAAGGGTACAGGATGATACAAGGGCATGGATACACAGTATGGTGTGTCTGACACATGGCTGAATAAAAAGCAGCTAAATTTTTACATAGGTTTTTGTATTCAACTTGTGACTGAATATTTTGATAATCATTCAGGTAATTGCAGACATTCTTTAACATTACATAAAAAGTCAACAAATGGTAGTTTCTTGGAGATTAGTTGCAAAACAGAAAGTGAAACGCTGTCAATGAGCTTTTCAAAGTGTTACATTAAAATTCATTGGTTTTTCCTGCTTGCATTATTTTGACCTCATAGACCCTCTGAAAGGTCTCAGGGATTCCTGAATCCCCAGAGCAATAGTCTAAGAACCACTGGGAAAGAGAATTCTAAATAAGTGTAAAAAGTTAGGAAAACCTTCTCTTTTTGTATATAGACAGAACAACATAGAGATTAAGGGCATGGCCTTTGGAGTCAGCCTTCTTGCAGCTAAATCCCTGTGCCACCACTTATGAACTGTGTGAGTTTCAGCAAATGAAAACACCTTGAACTTTAAATTACTAATATGTGAACACTACTAGAAATTATTTGATGAGATCATTGTGAGACTTAAAGAGAACGCACATAGAGTGGTAGGTTCAGTGCCCAATAAACAGTGAGTGTTAAGTAGGTAAATGTATCAGCATGCACTAGTAGATATTTTCAAGTATGGGAGGTAGAGGAACTGTCCCACAGGACTGAAGTAATCACATGACTGATCTACTATAGGAGTCACACATTCAAGCCAAGCTGATGCTCTTTTAGGAGCTCAGAAATAATGTTTTCCACAAAATCTTGGACCTTCTGCTAGCTGTGTTTTATTACTTGCTTTTCCTCCTCCAAGGAGACTTCTGTTTAGTTACCACCTAAGAGGACTCATTATCTTTTTCATGCTCATCTCTAACCTTTAAGACAAGCTCAGTAGCATGGAGAGACACTAGAGGGGTGGGTATTTTGGCACCTGCAACCTTGTCTATATCTGGAACAGAAATGTGTGGCTTTTCCCATATAATTTTTCTTGTTTTCACATCATCATGAAATTTGATGTATTCATCAACAAAGATTATATGTTGTTGTATGATCTCTTGGGCTTACATTAATGAATAATTAGACCCCATCCTCAGAAGGGTTACCAGTTGTGGTGATAACAAAGCTAGACAATTTATCTCGCCCTTTAACATGGCTACACTCTTCCGGAAATTCACATTCTGTTTATCCTACCCCTGTCTTTACCAATAGTAAACCAACTCAGTTAGGCCAGAATTGTAGGAGGCCATGGCTTGGGAGAATACTTGCTTAAGTGACCTCCATCTCCACGTCAGAAAACTGACTGCAGAAAAAGGTAACTACTTTGGAAACAGAATCAGCTGATTATTAGTTATGCCTTTGTGGCATACTAATAAGGGCAAAACTACCCATCTGGAACACCTCAGGCTGATGCAAGACTACACCCCCTGCCGCATAAACTGTGGGGCATTCTTAGAGTTGAGTGTATCATAACTTAAGAGTGAAAAGTGGAGGCAGGATATTTTTAGAGAATCCAGTCCTTAGCTTAATCAGATAAAGTATCTGGATTAGGCAGCAGGGAGGGTTGATATGCTTCTGCATTTTGAAGAAGCCAAGATTTAGGTTTATCAAAGGCACCCCAGGTAACAATGAAGGCTAAGGTCATCTAGTCTAAAGGATGGACAATTGAACTGTATTTAGGTTGGGTATGTCCTCGCCCATGGTCATGATGCCAAACTGGCCTTCACCATGTTTTAGGTGAAAGCCTTGAAAAAGGGCTCATGATGGTCCCATGGCATAGTTCAGTATGTTGGCATCTGACAACTTTGTCCAAGGAAAGGGACACCTTAGAAATCCAGGAGATAGTAATGCACATAAGGTTTCTATTTTGATTATCACTTTCCCACAATAATGATACCAACCTTGTGGTGATGGAAGCCTTAAGATTAGCACGATCCTTTTGTGTCAGCCCCGACTTGCTTTAGCCATCACTATGTTCTACATCACGGTTTTTCAACAACACCACTATTGACATTTTGGGCCAAATGATCTTTTGAGATTTGTGTGGGTGCGGGTGGTGTACATTAGAGAATGTTTAGCAGCTTCCCTGACTTATAGTCATAAGATGCCAATAGCACGCTTCCCTCCCCAAAGCTGTGGCAACCAGAAATGTCTCCAGACATTGCTAAATTGCCAAAAGTCTCCTGGGGTCAAAATCATCCCTAACTGAATTCCAGTGATAATGCTATATTAATAGCATTATCTGCTCCAAGCATATGCATCTGTAACCCAAAGTTTGTATCACAGTTTTGGATGGGGCTGTTCAAGTTTTATTATAAAAAATCAACATATTTAGTGTCCCAAACCCAAAAATAAATACTCAAAAAGACATATCATTAAGATATTAGCTTAAAAAAAACCCTCAACTTTCATACATTTATACAAACTTTTATACTAACTACTAATAACATGATTTGTGTACCTGATTCACCTTGGTTGATTTTGCCTAAAGCAACTGACTACTTCCCTTTTCTCTGTAACAACCTATTTCAGAGCAATTTTGTCTTCCAACCCTGATATTTTCTTACAATCCTCAGCACTACAAATAACCTCCAAGTAGGCTAGTATCTGGAGTAAGGATAAATAACTCAGAGATTCCCTCAAAGATATCTTTTGTCAAACCAATGAGCAGGATATGGAATATATCAGACCACCGGAACAAGCAGCTGAATGAAAGCTATGTTCTGGTTCTCTTGTAGACACATTCTTACTACTTATTTTTACTTAAATGAAGAGAACCTGTTCTTGGGACTCTCATTATGATGTTGGTTATTAGTGTTATGACTTCTGACCTTAATTTCCCACCATTCATAGGCATTATTACTATGTTCCAATGCCTTCTGTTATAATAAAACAAGCTTTTCAATCTCTCCTTTACAGTAGGTTATGATATCAGACAGAAAAAAAAGATTTTATGTTACAGAAATTGATGGACTCCTGATGGTGCGACTGCCTTTCCAGGTCCAAGGTTGCAAAAACCATTTTCCACATACCAAATGTACCAGAGCACTTAGACCCCCTTTGCTTCAGGGAAGAGGGACTGGAGAGATGGTATAGGATGGGATTACATCTGTACAATCAGCTTACTGATTTGTTCCCAGGACAAACACCCCAGAGGGTGAAGCTATTATATAAGGCATTGCAACAAAGTCAACCAACTCTCAGATAATATTTCTGGGTTCACATTCTTTTGGTTATTATGTATTTCCTTATTCATTTCCTTCCCTTGCCTTCTTAAAAATATTTTTATGATGTATTTTAAACATACTGGAGAGAACAGGGAATAATAAGACAACTCCTATACAGATAAATCTCAAAAACACACAGTGAGTTAATATAGTAAGTTGAAGAATAATATATTGAGCATGATATATAAAGCTTGAGAACCTGCAAAAGTATAATGCAATGTTTATCAATATTGAATATTAATATTTTGACATGCTAAATCAATATATTTTTTTAAAAAAAAGAGTTAAAAAGGTTGCAGTACAGTTGAAATCCTCATGCTTCCCCCCCTTCAGAAAATAACCCTATAATTATATTGGAGTTTATGTTTCTCTCATGTTTTTATGATATTTTTGCATATGTAGATACCCATATAAAATATGTTGCACAGTTCTCTATGTCTTCAGATTATAAATAATTGGCATTTTAAAAGATGTATCATGCATATCATCATCGAGATTTTCCATGTTGTTGTATATAATCAATCCTAGTGTATCAATTTCACTGAATAACCTTTGATAATTGTATTAAAATTTATCTGCTTATCTTTGTCTTTTTGATAGTCTTTAAGATTTTTCCCTCTAATATTTTGAAATTAGAAACACTGTTATAATTGGCATTCTTATTCATACCTCTTGCGAACACCCTCTAAGAGTTTTTGACATTAGCCACAGAATGGACTTACCAATTCTGTAGGATCATATAACCTCAGGTTTTAGCATACAAACTTAGTACTGGCGGCGCTGTAGTCCTATTTTCTGATCAGGACCAAGGACACTACTGCAGGGGGTTTCAATATCCCCAACCATATCTTCACATCTGGTAAGGGAGGTCTGATATCCCTTTTCTCACTTCCTCAACAATAGTCATTTTCAGGACTTCAAATACTATCCCTATGCTGACATCACCCAATTTGGTAGTCCCAGCTCTGAAAAAGGGCAGAAACCTGAACCTAGCCCTAAATAGCTACTTCATTCATTCATTCATCCATTCATTCAAACAAAACACATTTATTAAACCTCTACCAGAAATATCAAAATCAAGATTTCACTGAATCCATCTTTTATATTTCTTTTTGACCTCCATTCTGAGTCTACTTTGTCCAATTCTTACTTCTCACTGCAGATAGAACAGTCTTTTTAATTTGAAAATTTGATTATGTAACTACCCTATTAAATGACCTTCAATAGCTCTCCATTGCTTTCATGACCTCAAGGTTAATGTAGCAGACGTATTTTTCTCTTCAGTCACCATTACTCTGTAAACTCCAATTTACAGATGAAACTTCTAGTCTTCAACTCCAGTTTACAGATGAAACTATATTAACAGCTACTTACAGTTTGTTGTGCATTCTCTCACTGCTTGTATTTTCACTGCCTAAAATTCCTCTCTCCCCTTCTTCACTAGGCTAACTCTTCTGGGTGAGGGTCCAGTGCTTTATTTGGACTTCCTGTAGCATACTCTGGGGATTTATTTCATATTACATATCATGCCACGCTTACATTGGCAGCCTGCTTACTCGTCTCTCACTTTACTCAGGATTCCTTGAAGGCAGGGTCAGTGCCTTACATCACTACCTTCCTGTCACCTAAAATTGAGGTGATACATAGCCAATTCTAATCAAATTATGGGACAAGCACATTGAAATGAATTCCTCAAGATCATGCAGTTAGACCTGGGTGTGGAATTCAAGCCTACTTATTTTCAGTACAGGCCTGGTTTCCATCACCAATTAGACAATGTGTCATTTTTTAAAAGTAATGTCAAAATATACTAGTGTCATACAACATTAAGGTTGCCAAGGGAACATTTCTGTGCCCAAAATGTCATTTTTCTTTACTGACTGAATCCTAAAATTCCATCAGCAAGAATATATAAAGAGTAAATATTTCAATGCAAATACTCTAAAGAGAGGGAATAATGATTTACATTTACTCTATAGTTTATCCATTTGTACTGAAGTAAAAATGATGATATAAGAATCTCTCTTGGTAGTAGATAAAGAAGCAGAATTGAGGACCTAAAATGCTACAAACATGGAAGAAGAGGCAAAATGCCAGAGATGCTGAAATTAAGTTCCATTCGCCTCATCTTGGGCTGATACTTTTTAAAACCACATTTACCAGTGTGGTACCTCAATTACTCTACTTGCTCCTGCTTGTTTTTTGACATTCACATTCAAAGTAACTTATTTAACACTCAATCTGTTCTTTTCAGAACAACTGTGACAGTCAAAACCATTAAAGATGTACATCCAATATAGTAACAAAGATAGACTATAAAAGCAATTACACAATTTATGGTAATTAGATCATCATTACAAAAGTTTGGGTGGTGGGTACTTTTGGGAGAAGATGATTGGTGTTGGGACGGAACACAGGAAATGCCATGGTGGCAGCAGTGGTTTCTTTTACTTTTCCTCTTTTCCATTTTAAACTGGGGATTATGTGTTCACATTAAGCTTCACATTTATGTTTTGTGTACTTTTCCATATGTGTGCTTTATTTCAAAATTTAAAAATTACGAAAAGGAAAAAAAAAAACAAAAGTGAAACGAAGATAGATATTTAAAATAAAAGAAATACGAGAGAAAATTTATGAGTCCAGTATAAATATTAGCAAACTAAGAGGTAAAATGAGAAGGATTTTTAAAGAATATAATCATGGGATGAGGCTGAAATGTATTGATTTCTAGCTAACTGAGAAAAAGAAAGAGATAGAAAGATTCTATTAGGCAAGTATTCTTATATCAATAATTCTTATTGATACCATTCTTATTCCCCTATTTTATATGAAGAAAACTAAAGACAAGGGAATTGAGCAACTACTTGTCTAAAGTGGGAACAAAGAAAGCAGTTTCTGACAGATGGGGTCTGGAACCATCAGCTGTGTTTTGGTGCTCACCTGTAGAACATAAATAATTCCACCACCATCAACATTAGACAAGGCCCAGCCACTCTGTAATCATGACGGATCATGAAAAAACCAGAATTCTTTGAAATGATACCTGAGCATGCTCACAAAAACAAGAACATTATCCAAATCACAAAGTGACCAAACATACTCGTTTCCTGGCTGATGAGTGATTGCTACTTCTTTACCAATTATAATTTTAGCTTTAGCCTATGCTTCCTTGCTTCTAGATAAGGGTTAGTGTGATAAACAGGCATAAAATTAACCATACTTCATAACAGTATCCAAGCCAGAGCAAAGCCTCACTTTGCTTAAACTCTTTTCAAAATAACTAACACAACACCAACTCCTAAAATAATTCTTGTCTAACACCTTCTTACTAGAAGTCCCATGGTATGTTTTGCCTCATTGCAAAAAGCAGGATACCCAACCCATTCAATTACAGGTATGTTACTGGTTTACTATTGATATAGGAGTTTTGTTTACAGGTAAAGAGGAGAAAATAATAGAGCAGGTTTTGAGATAGAAATGAAGAAATTTGTACACATGACAGTCTTCCTTCCCATACTGCCAAATATCTTGGTTCCTGAATCTTTGCTTCCTCATGCTGAAGCGGACATGTTACATTTAACACCTATGTTACACAATAGTTTGAATATCTCAAGAAAATCCTATAACTCCATTTTAATAGGCTTGTAATGAATTTAAAATTTATTTCTTAATGATACATTTTTTACTTTTGCTTAGGGCACACTGGCAATTTGCAGAAGTCAAATTTGCTCACAGTGAATGCAATGCTGTTTGTAGTTACACAGGAAGTAGTGTTCCTTTTTTTTTTTTTTTTTTCTTTCTTCATTTATGAGCTCTGAAAGCCTTCTGGATATGAATTTGTAAGCCCTTGTTTACAGACACATGCTGTGTGTTTAAGACTTCCCCCCAGTTCACTGACACATTAGATCTGTGAGATAAGGAGGAGTAATGAGGAGGAGCAAGATGAGATAAATGTAAGCCTGAAAATGATGAAAGAGAAGCATGGAAACTTAAAGGTATGATGGCCTCAGTTAATGGTCTGTCATGCTTTGAACTCTGCATTTCGCTGTGACTAGGCAATTCGGAAGCCAGCGCCAAGAAACAATTTGAGAAACATTTGCAAAACTGAAGGAAGGTGAAGAAAATATAAAGAACTCTTAAAAAGTATAGCTAAATTAGTGTAAAGGAGAGGAGTATGGAAAAGGAACCAAGGTGATACATGGGAAAGAGAATAGGGAGAGAGAAAAACAGGATTTGCTGACGTTTTCTTATATTTATAGTAATAACCTAATTGAGCATGGTGTGGTGGTTTTAAACCACAACACTATACAATATTCTTCCTTTGAAGAAGTGTTTTTTTATGTTCCCTGTCCTTGCACTTAGTAGAGCCTTTGTGACTGTCTCAATGTATAGATTTCAGTGAAAGTGATGCTGTGTGACTTCTTAAATCTGATTAGAAAAGGCCACAATAGCTTCTGTTGACTTATCTTAGAACATTCACTCTTGGAGCCTTCACCAACCATTCAAGGAGCCTGACTATCTCGAGTAAGCCATGCAGAAAGCCTACAAAGAGAGACAACTAAGATACAGAAAGATGTCCCTCCTGTTTGGGCTCCAGCTGTTTCAGACTGCCCAGCTCAGGCTCTAGAACAGAAGAATGACGACTCCATCTCTAGGTAACATTGGACTGCCAATGCTCAAGAGACTCAAAGCAAGAACTTCCTCATGAGCTTATTCAATTCCCAAATCTGTGAGGAAAATAAATACATGTCCTTATTGTATACCACAGTTGTAGAGTGGTTTGTTGCAGAACTATAGACAACTGGAACATAAGGTGTGCTGAGGACCAATCCACAAGCCCATCTTCAGGTAATATGGGGACCAACGGTTGTTTATATAGCACATTTTCCCTATTTCTTCCAACATTTTCCTTGGACACTTTTCCACTGAAACTCAGGATCAGATATCCAATTAATTTGTAATAATTAACATTTTCCACATTTATAAAATAGGCATAATAATATCTATTCCATACATCTAATATAGTTGAAGAGGATCAAATAAAGTAAAATTCCTGAATTTTTTATTTGTTCAATATGGAAGCAATGTGTGAACACAATTATTATTATTATTAGCAGTAATAACAGTAGCTAACATTTTTTTGAACACTGAATATATTCCAGATATTCATTGCTTTAACTTATTACAGTAGTCAGCTTTTTTTTTAATGTTTATTTATTTTTGAGAGACAGAGAGAGGAAGAGAGTGCATAAGCTGGACTTGCTAATTTGAGTTATAAAGAATAGCATATGGCAAAAGTGATGAGATATCACTTCCATTATTAGGTTATAAAATACCATGACTTCAGTGTTGCTTGCAGATTCTCTTTCTGGCTTTGATGAAGTAAGCTACTATGTGGGAGGGTCTCAAATGGCAAGGAATTGAGGTCAGCCTCCGAGTAACAGCTAGAAAGGTACTAAGAACATCAGTCCAAAAACCCACAAGGAACTGAATTCTGCAATAACCATATAAATAAATTTGGAAGCAAGATCCTGCTCCACTTGAATATTTATTATAGCCATGTGAGAGATCTTAGCTCTGAGGATCCAGTTAAGCCATGCTCAGATTCCTGACCTATAAGAACTGTGAGAAAATAAATGTGTGTTGTTTTAAGCCAGTAAGTTTGTGGGTAATTTTTAATGTAATAATATAAAATTAATACACCTGCATTAAGGAAACTGTGACACAGAGATAATTACTAACTTAGGGTCTCACAATTAATAAGCATCATATTTTTAGGGCTGGTAAAGTCATGTCACTAATCTAAATTATTCCTTTCTGCTTTGCCATTGGGAGAGACTGAGATTATAATGCAATTTAACATGAACTTTGGAAGAAAAAATGTTGCCTCGCATACTTCAATTGTCTGAAATAGAAAATGAATAGAAAATAAAAATTTATGTGGCTCCTGGGTGGCTCAGTCAGTTAAGCATCTGACTCTTGATTTGGGTTCAGGTCATGATCTCAGGGTCATGGGACTGGGTCCTGTGTTGGGCTCCACATTGGGCGTGGAGCCTGCCTAAGATTCTCTCTCTCTCCCTCTACCACTCATGCTCTCTCCCTCTCAATCTCTCAAAAAATATTAATAAAAATAAAAATTTTGAATTTAAAGTTAAGTTAGAGTCAAAAGGAACTAAAATATATTGGGCACTTACTCAATGCCAGGCACCAGGATTAACATTTATTCATTCAACTTCACTGAATCAATGTCCTTGTTACCTGAATGTTACCAGGTTATTCTTTTCATTGATTATGTCTGCATGGCACAGTCTTACCTTTGCATAATTCCTGGAAATATCTGCAGTACAGGCACTTGTACCACAAAACTAAATTAAAACATGTAATTAAAAGTAAAATTCATATACCATGGTCCCAATTTTAATTTTGTAGTTTGTTACAGACAATGAGATTTACTGAGCTACCTTGGACTGAAAAACCTGTACACATACATTGCCCTGTGTACCATCTAATACTTCCCTTCAGACTTTGGACTGTGCTTGCTTTGGGGTTCAACATGCTGGATCTGCTGGAGCGTCACAACTCTACAATGGATGATGTTTCCCTGGGGTAGGTAACAACAGCTTTATTACTTCACAAAGTCCCCCCACCCCTGCCCCTTGGTCAAAATATGCAACAAACAAAGGGCTGGAACAGAAACAGAAAATCCTCCCTGATTCATTCTAGCTAAATTTCTATCTTCCTGTGTCCTCCTGGCAATCCACATGTTGTTGTAGCCAACACTGCCTGACTTCCCGTTTCCAACTATGGACTGCTGGCCAATCCTACCAGGGAAATGGCTCTCAATGAAGTGTGTTGCACTTACTCAATACCATCCCCATTTTTAGCTCCAGACCTTTGTGGGGATCATTTTTAGAGAATGCCATTAGCCCTATATTATCAAAATCTTAGCATGATCAGTACTTATAAGAAACTGTAGTGTAGTTTTTTTTTTTTTTTTTTTTTACTATGAAATTGACATTACTATGTGGACTTGAATATATGAGCATCTTCACTTGGCTAGAATGAAAAACTGACAAATTATCTACTGCCCAACAGGAACAGAACCTCAGCAACTATGCTTAGAGAAATGATTTCTCCAGGCTGGAAAAAAAATGAAAGTAATTCAGGCAAGTGTTAGAAAAATTTGTTGTTCTTGGCAAAAAAATTGAGAACTGGAAAGGATATTAAGTTTATCATTTTATTCTACATGTGAGAAGGAGACAATTTAATCCAGTGGGTGGGATTCGAGGCAAGGTCGTTCTAGGTTTAACTTCTACCTCAGCTGCATGTTATCTGTGTGACCTAAAGCATACTTAAGATCTCCGAACCTCAGTTTCCTTTTATGAAATAGGAGATTAAAATGTATATGGCAAGGATAAGCCAACTTCAGGATCACTGTGAGGGTTAACTATGACAATGATGTAAAACATTTAGCACATTTTTATACATAAAGTGGTTAATAAATGGTATAATTTTTCCCAAAGTGAACTTCCTCCGTAAGGTTTTACCTCTGTACAGTGAAGATGCCAATGAAATATTCAATTCATTATAGTCAACTGACATGACTCTGGAAATAAACTGTTTCTAAAATAACTCGCAAATAGTGATAGTCATTTGTGATGACACATAAAAAAGCAGTAAGGAATGGAGTGATGAACTCAGGTTTACTCCCTTCCTCCTAAAAAAAACCCACCTGCACATTCACAAACATACAGTTGTCCCATAAATGTATAAGAAAAAGGCATATATCTTTTTTTTTTATTAGCTGTACTACATGCTGAAGAATACCTTAATATAGCCTCTGAAATTCTGAGAAAAGATCATTTTGAGCTTAGAAATCTGGATCTGGGCTAAAAAAAATCAATCAAATGTGATATAATACAGACATTTTCCAAGACAAGAACTGAAAATATTGATCTTTCTTGCAACCTTTTCTGGGAAGTTACTTGAAAATTTTATAGAAGTCTCTTCAATCGAGGTACTGAAGGGGACAGTGGGACAGATAGTGGGAAGCAAAGGAAATTAGACTAGTCTAAAGATCTGATATGATCTTTTAGGAATTGAAAAGTCTTAAGGACATGGTAAGAAAAATCTTAACAACAGTCCTAGTGCTCATTCCTTCTTCATTTGGCCAGGCAAAATGAATGATCAAGACCACATTTTCTTGTAAATCTGTTAAGGGGATTGAGTAGGCATTCTTCTGCAAATGTAAATAGAATTACTAGTGGAAAGACACCTGGCAGTCCCTTTCCTGTAAAATTTTTCTTTCAGGATATACCATGTTTGACTAAAGTATTTATTATAAGTATATCTGGGATTATAAATTTATGGGGCATAGGTAAATATTTGATAGGGCATAAAAAAGAGGAGTATTGAAAAGGAAATGGTTCTTTTACAAACAATGTTTCTGTCTATGTTGCTCAAGATTTATGTTTTACTATGAAAACATATTCAAATACAGGAGAAATGGATATGTTTTAAAGCTTGTCTATGATGGTTTAGGATTCTTCTGAGAAAATAAAGTTCTGATCATGCCTGGCACTCACCTACAACCTTTTTATCATTGCCAAAGTTTGGTGTTGGGTAAGGTCTATGATTACTACAAGTTCTTTATTTTTTCAATTTAACCCTTCAAATTAATACAGCATTAAATACAAACAAAAACAAGTGAAAGGGGCCATTTAAAACTCAAAAAAAGCAATGGATGTATAAGAAAGGAATCCTGACAATAATATATTAATTAGTTGCATAGAAAATCTTATATGCATAGTCATAACAAAGCAAGTATTGTATGGAATTTTAATCTTTAAAATCTACATATAGACAAAGCACAGAACACATAGTTACGGAGTACACTGTAAATGCTGTAAGACTTGGCAATAAAAATATAAATAAAGGAAGTTCAGAGGTAGAAGTAGAACGGAGTTGAAGGAGATGATTGCTAATTTGCTTATCTTATAGAGTAGCCTAGACATAGATCATTTGCTTGACCAAACTAGAGCTAAAGGACTAATGACATAATAACATTACAAAACTAACAGACTGCAGAAATATAAGATAGCACTTTTGCTATTTAGGAAGGGAAGGACATTCAGCAATAGTAAAAATAGTCCTTTTTTTATCTGTCACATCAGGAGGCAACTAGAAATAACTAAAATTAATAATAAAAAATAGAAAGACAAATATAGATGGAGATAGTTAATGGAAGAAATAGTTCTTCTTTATGACCCTGTATTCCATTTAACTATTTACATATATACATGTACATATATGCACATTTATGAATATAAATATGTGTATGTGTTTGTGTGCATATACATATATACATACACCTATACACATTTACACCTATGTATGTATATGTGTGTGATATATATATATATGTGAAGTGTTTATATATATATATATATATATATATGGTACATATATATATATATATATATCATATATATATATGAAGTTAGAAAAAGAAAAAAGATAGAGGGACTTGAAAGTGGACAGAAAACAAGACTCAAGTTTTTATCCAGCTCTAACAACAAAACAATAATTTGTAATAATACAGGGGAAGAATATTTACAATTATCTTAGTTGAATTAACCTGTATTCATACTCCATATCCAAAAAGGACATGATAACTATAACTGAATTCCCACATGGGTCAGAAAACAGAGAGAGAACATGTGAACTGTATGTAAAAATCACAATGAGATTAATAAATTGTTATTTGGATGTGTACCAGTCTCTTATGAATTTTATGGTATTCAAACATGTCCTGGTAAATGATTAATTTTATAAACACTGAGTAAAAAGTGTACCTGGATTTGGAAGCTATGTGCCAATGAACTACATAGCACCTATGTTTCTCATGGAGATGACGGCGATGAAGAACTAAGCCCAACAGAGTAAGCACTTTTCAGGCTTCTGCTTGTATGATATTTGCTAATGTTGCATTGGCCAAAGTAAGTCACATGATCAAATCTAAAGTCAAGTAGTGGTGAAGAACACTTGATCCTTGGAAGTGAAAGGCACTGAAAACTCACATGGCAAAGCTATGGACAAGGAGAAGGTGAAAAATTCAGTACAGGGGAACAATCTATTACATATATTAAGGCTAGGACTATTGCTTGTGTATAAGGAATACAAATGAATACTCGTTGTTGACCTTTCTTATAATAGATTTTCCTTGTAAGTTCTAAGAATTTCTCTTGCCCATGCCATCCTTCTTGAAGTAATATATTCTAACAGACACATTGGAAGGAACATTAAGCAGGAAAAAACAGGAAGACATATTTCAGGTCCAATCCACCAATAAACAGGCAGAAAAAGCTTACATTTGGGACCTGCAAGTCAGCACTTGGCTCATGCTGACTTTACAGTACTAACTCAAGTAATCTGTATTTACATTAAAAAATAACTAAAATTGTATCATTTTATTTATTTTTATTTTTTTTTTATTTTTGAGAGACAGAAAGAGACAAAGCACAAGGGGGGAGGGGTAGAGAGAGAATGAGACACAGAATCCAAAGCAGGCTCCAGGCTCTGAGCTGTCAGCAGAGAGCCTGATGCGGGGCTTGAACTCACAAACTGAGATCATGACCTGAGCTGAAGTTGGACGCTTAACTGACTGAGCCACCCAGGTGCCCCAAATTGTGTCATTTTAAATGGCATGTTCTAGCTTCATTAAGATGAGAGGCAACTGAGTCAGGTCTATTTCACTATAAGCAAAACAAGAACTATATGCATCTCTAATAAAAACTGAAGTAGAACTCTTGGGATATGTGTGTATGGTGCAGTGGGAGAGAGGTATACAATTCAGGTGCTATTATGAAAGTAGGGAGACAGGAATGGTTGAAATTGAAAATATAAATAAAGTTAAATATGTAAGGAGGGTAGAACCCCTTGTCTATTGAAAAGAAAATGGAATAAAATACTTTTGAGACACAGCAATGAAGATGAAAAAAACTCTGTCCTGACAGAACTGATTGCCCTAGTCAAGTCCAAGATTGAATAACATATGGAAAGAATACAGATTGGGGGTAGAATGAGTCCTGGAAGAAAACTGCTATTACTATAGTAGAACACAAAAATCTTGCAAACACTTAGCAATAGCAGGGATGAACAAAGAGAAGAATAACCTTGTTTGTGTAAAATAACAAGCATTCATTGTGAGACTAGAGTTAGCATTAGAGTGTTTGATCCAATGACCAAAATAACCAGATACAATTTGGTTTGCTAATTACATTAAAATAAAATTTGAAAATTGATTATTTAAATCTGTAAAAAGGGACTTACAGTCTCCTAAATAAAATGTCATGTATCTGGATCTGGAAGCACATACATTAAGGTTTTATCAAAAAATTTTATAGTGGAGGAATGATGATTGAGCCTACATTCTGTTACAAGTAACCTAAATTGTGGGTTAAAGCTGTGATTTAACTTGATTTGTTTTAAACTAAATCCACACTATACCCTGTGGCTTATGCCTGCAATTTTACATAAAGATTCTTATATAATAGGTAGAAAAACTAAGCATTAGCAGACGTAACCAGGAAACACAATGCTATAAATCAACCCACACTGAGAAACAATGTATGTTTTCTTAGTGACTGTGAAAATGGATGTTAGTTACAAATACAAAAACAATATGAATATTTGATATATCTTAACAATGCCTTCAACTTAACTTCAGAAAACACTTGACCCAGCATATTCTCATAAACCACAGCGTGATTTGCAGAATGAGAACTTGTACTGTCTACTCTACTTTTTTCTTATATTACTTCAACAAATTTCTATTGAACCATTACTTTAAAACATTACCCAAGTATATCTAGGTGAATAAATGAGGGTCCTGTCCTTAAGGAGAAGAGACACATGTGCTAATGATTATTGGTACAAAGATAGGAGTATGTCCTGCGTGTTAGAGAAACAGAGGAGTGGTACCTGTCTTGATCTTAGCTAGCCATGGGAAGATTTCTAGAGGAGTCAATACTTAAATTGAGACTTTAAGGATAAAGAGAATCAGGGAAGTGTGTTCTTGGCATAGGGAAGAGGATGAGCAAAGACACAAACATAGGAAACAACTTAATGTGTGGAAGCAATTATTTATTATTAGGTAACTAGAGCGTTGCATAGCTGCCAGAGAATAAGGTGGTGAAGGTCACATAATGGTCTTATAGGCCATACTAAGACTTTTTCTTTGGCAAATGGAATCTAAACTTTAAAAAGAAATATTTTACAATAGCTTTATTGAGGTATATGATTAACATACAGTAAGCTATACATATATGTGTAATTTCATAAGTCGTGACATACATACATGCCCACTAAATAGTAATCGCAGTGAAGATTATTGAACATATCTAATACCTACAAAATCTCCTGATGTCCTTTATCTGTCCCTCTCTCCCACCTGTCTCCACTCCCTATTTTCAAGCAACCGCTGATCTGCTTTCTTTTCACTATAAATTTCAATTTTCTAGTTTTATAGAAATGGAATCATACATCTTTTTACTCAGCGTAATTATTTTGAGATTCATCTGTGCTGTTGTGCGTATCAATAGCTCATTACTTTTTGTGGCTGGGAAATATTTAATTAAGTGGTTGTACACCACAATTCATTTATCCATTTGCCTGAGGATGGCAACTTCAGTTGTTCCCAGTTTGGGGCTATTACAGATAAAACTACTATAAACGTTCATGTAGGTCTTTGTATGGACATACATTTCCTTTTGTCTTGAGTAAATACCTAAGACAGGAATGACTGGCTCATATAGAAGATTTTTTAAAAAACTGCCAAGCTGTTTGCAAATTTTGTTGTACCATTTTTCATTCTCTCTAGCAATACATACGAAATCCAGCTTCTCAACATCCTGACCAACACTAGGTAAGGTAAGTTATTTATATTATTTTTTTAATGTTTATTTTTGAGGAGAGAGAGATAGAACACAAGCAGGAGAAGGACAGAGAGAGAGAGAGAGAGAGACAGAAAGAGAGAGAGAGGGAGACACAGAATCTGAAGCAGGCTCCAGGCTCTGAGCAGCCCAGAGCCGGATACCAGGGCTCAAACTCACAAAACTGCGAGGTCATGACCTGAGCTGAAGTCAGACGCTTAACCAACTCAGCCACCTGGGCATTCCAAGGTCAGTCATTTTAATTTTAGCCATTCTAATAGGTATATAGTGGTACCTTATTTTATCTTTATCATTACAAATATTTTAAGAAAACATCTTAATATAAATATATTTATTTATGAATAATATCCAAGTATTAGTGTACCAATACTGAAAACAGTACCAAATATTCAAATAAAAGGAACATGTTTGGGGTGCTTGAGTGTTTTAGTTAAGCGTCTGACTTCAACTTAGTTTATGATCTCACAGTCCATGTGTTTGAGACATGCTTCGAGCTCTGTGCTGACAGCTCAGAGCCCGAAGCCTGCTTCAGATTCCATGTCTCCCTCTCTTTCTCTGCCCCTTCCCTGCTCACACTTGTCTCTGTCTCTCAAAAATAAATAAACATTGAGATTGGCCGGAAGATGGCGGCGTAGGAGGACGCGGGGCTCACAGCGCGTCCTGCCGATCACTTAGATTCCACCTACACCTGCCTAAAGAACCCAGAAAACCGCCAGAGGATTAGCAGAAGGGAGTCTCCGGAGTCAAGCGCAGACTAGAGGCCCACGGAAGAGGGTAGGAAGGGCGGCGAGGGGGTGCGCGCTCCACGGACTGGCGGGAGGGAGCCGGGGCGGAGGGGCGGCTCGCCGGCCAAGCAGAGCCCCCGAGTCTGGCTGGCAAAAGCGGAGGGGCCGGACAGACTGTGTTCCGACAGCAAGCGCGACTTAGCGTCTGGGAGGTCATAAGTTAACAGCTCTGCTCGGAAAGAGGGAAGGCTGGAGGACAAAGGGAGGGAGAGCTGCTGAGCCCCCGGACGGCAGAGCTCAGCTTGGCGGGGAACAAAGGCGCCAGCGCCATCTCCCCCGCCCATCCCCCAGCCAAAATCCCAAAGGGAACCAGTTCCTGCCAGAGAACTTGCTCGCTCCGTGTAAACACCCAACTCTGTGCTTCTGCGGAGCCAAACCTCCGGCAGCGGATCTGACTCCCTCCCGCTGCCACAGGGCTCCTCCTGAAGTGGATCACCTAAGGAGAAGCGAGCTAAGCCTGCCCCTCCAGCCCCCGTGCACCTTGCCTACCCACCCCAGCTAATACGCCAGATCCCCAGCAACACAAGCCTGGCAGTGTGCAAGTAGCCCAGACGGGACACGCCACCCCACAGTGAATCCCGCCCCTAGGAGAGGGGAAGAGAAGGCACACACCAGTCTGACTGTGGCCCCAGCAGTGGGCTGGGGGCAGACATCGGGTCGGACTGCGGCCCCGCCCACTAACTCCAGTTATACACCACAGCACAGGGGAAGGGCCCTGCAGGCCCCCACCACTCCAGGGACTCTCCAAAATGACCAAACGGAAGAATTCCCCTCAGAAGAATCTCCAGGAAATAACAACAGCTAATGAACTGATCAAAAAGGATTTAAATAATATAACAGAAAGTGAATTTAGAATAATAGTCATAAAATTAATCGCTGGGCTTGAAAACAGTATACAGGACAGCAGAGAATCTCTTGCCACAAAGATCGAGGGACTAAGGAACAGTCACGAGGAGTTGAAAAACTCTTTAAACGAATTGCAAAACAAAATGGAATCCACGATGGCTCGGCTTGAAGAGGCAGAGGAGAGAATAGGTGAACTAGAAGATAAAGTTATGGAGAAAGAGGAAGCTGAAAGAAAGAGAGATAAAAAAATCCAGGAGTATGAGGGGAAAATTAGAGAACTAAGTGATACACTAAAAAAAAATAATATACGCATAATTGGTATCCCAGAGGAGGAAGAGAGAGGGAAGGGTGCTGAAGGGGTACTTGAACAAATTATAGCTGAGAACTTCCCTGAACTGGGGAAGGAAAAAGGCATTGAAATCCAAGAGGCACAGAGAACTCCCTTCAGACGTAACTTGAATCGATCTTCTGCACGACATATCATAGTGAAACTGGCAAAATACAAGGATAAAGAGAAAATTCTGAAAGCAGCAAGGGATAAACGTGCCCTCACATATAAAGGGAGACCTATAAGACTCGTGACTGATCTCTCCTTTGAAACTTGGCAGGCCAGAAAGGCTTGGCACGATATCTACAGTGTGCTAAACAGAAAAAATATGCAGCCGAGAATCCTTTATCCAGCAAGTCTGTCATTTAGAATAGAAGGAGAGATAAAGGTCTTCCCAAACAAACAAAAACTGAAGGAATTTGTCACCATGAAACCAGCCCTACAAGAGATCCTAAGGGGGATCCTGTGAGACAAAGTACCAGAGACATCACTACAAGCATAAAACATACAGACATCACAATGACTCTAAACCCATATCTTTCTATAATAACACTGAATGTAAATGGATTAAATGCGCCAACTAAAAGACATAGGGTATCAGAATGGATAAAAAAACAAGACCCATCTATTTGCTGTCTACAAGAGACTCATTTTAGATCTGAGGACACCTTTAGATTGAGAGTGAGGGGATGGAGAACTATTTATCATGCTCCTGGAAGCCAAAAGAAAGCTGGAGTAGCCATACTTATATCAGACAAACTAGACTTTAAATTAAAGGCTGTAACAAGAGATGAAGAAGGGCATTATATAATAATCACAGGGTCTATCCATCAGGATGAGCTAACTATTATAAATGTCTATGCGCCAAATACCGGAGCCCCCAGATATATAAAACAATTACTCATAAACATAAGCAACCTTATTGACAAGAATGTGGTCATTGCAGGGGACTTTAACACCCCACTTACAGAAATGGATAGATCATCTAGACACACGGTCAATAAAGAAACAAGGGCCCTGAATGATACATTGGATCAGATGGACTTGACAGATATATTTAGAACTCTGCATCCCAAAGCAACAGAATATACTTTCTTCTCGAGTGCACATGGAACATTCTCTAAGATAGATCATATACTGGGTCACAAAACAGCCCTTCATAAGTTTACAAGAATTGAAATTATACCATGCATACTTTCAGACCACAATGCTATGAAGCTTGAAATCAACCACAGGAAAAAGTCTGGAAAACCTCCAAAAGCATGGAGGTTAAAGAACACCCTACTAACGAATGAGTGGGTCAACCAGGCAATTAGAGAAGAAATTAAAACATATATGGAAACAAACGAAAATGAAAATACAACAATCCAAACGCTTTGGGATGCAGCGAAGGCAGTCCTGAGAGGAAAATACATTGCAATCCAGGCCTATCTCAAGAAACAAGAAAAATCCCAAATACAAAATCTAACAGCACACCTAAAGGAAATAGAAGCAGAACAGCAAAGGCAGCCTAAACCCAGCAGAAGAAGAGAAATAATAAAGATCAGAGCAGAAATAAACAATATAGAATCTAAAAAAACTGTAGAGCAGATCAACGAAACCAAGAGTTGGTTTTTTGAAAAAATAAACAAAATTGACAAACCTCTAGCCAGGCTTCTCAAAAAGAAAAGGGAGATGACCCAAATAGATAAAATCATGAATGAAAATGGAATGATTACAACCAATCCCTCAGAGATACAAACAATTATCAGGGAATACTATGAAAAATTATATGCCAGCAAATTGGACAACCTGGAAGAAATGGACAAATTCCTAAACACCCACACTCTTCCAAAACTCAATCAGGAGGAAATAGAAAGCTTGAACAGACCCATAACCAGCGAAGAAATTGAATCGGTTATCAAGAATCTCCCAACAAATAAGAGTCCAGGACCAGATGGCTTCCCAGGGGAGTTCTACCAGACATTTAAAGCAGAGATAATACCTATCCTTCTCAAGCTATTCCAAGAAATAGAAAGGGAAGGAAAACTTCCAGACTCATTCTATGAAGCCAGTATTACTTTGATTCCTAAACCAGACAGAGACCCAGTAAAAAAAGAGAACTACAGGCCAATATCCCTGATGAATATGGATGCAAAAATTCTTAATAAGATACTAGCAAATCGAATTCAACAGCATAGAAAAAGAATTATTCACCATGATCAAGTGGGATTCATTCCTGGGATGCAGGGCTGGTTCAACATTCGCAAATCGATCAACGTGATACATCACATTAACAAAAAAAAAGAGAAGAACCATATGATCCTGTCAATCGATGCAGAAAAGGCCTTTGACAAAATCCAGCACCCTTTCTTAATAAAAACCCTTGAGAAAGTCGGGATAGAAGGAACATACTTAAAGATCATAAAGGCCATTTATGAAAAGCCCACAGCTAACATCATCCTCAACGGGGAAAAACTGAGAGCTTTTTCCCTGAGATCAGGAACACGACAGGGATGCCCACTGTCACCGCTGCTGTTTAATATAGTGCTGGAAGTTCTAGCATCAGCAATCAGACAACAAAAGGAAATCAAAGGCATCAAAATTGGCAAAGATGAAGTCAAGCTTTCACTTTTTGCAGATGACATGATATTATACATGGAAAATCCGATAGACTCCACCAAAAGTCTGCTAGAACTGATACATGAATTCAGCAAAGTTGCAGGATACAAAATCAATGTGCAGAAATCAGTTGCATTCTTATACACTAACAATGAAGCAACAGAAAGACAAATGAAGAAACTGATCCCATTCACAATTGCACCAAGAAGCATAAAATACCTAGGAATAAATCTAACCAAAGATGTAAAAGATCTGTATGCTGAAAACTATAGAAAGCTTATGCAGGTAATTGAAGAAGATATAAAGAAATGGAAAGACATTCCCTGCTCATGGATTGGAAGAATAAATATTGTCAAAATGTCAATACTACCCAAAGCTATCTACACATTCAATGCAATCCCAATCAAAATTGCACCAGCATTCTTCTCGAAACTAGAACAAGCAATCCTAAAATTCATATGGAACCACAAAAGGCCCCGAATAGCCAAAGTAATTTTGAAGAAGAAGACCAAAGCAGGAGGCATCACAATCCCAGACTTTAGCCTCTACTACAAAGCTGTCATCATCAAGACAGCATGGTATTGGCATAAAAACAGACACATAGACCAATGGAATAGAATAGAAACCCCAGAACTAGACCCACAAACGTATGGCCAACTCATCTTTGACAAAGCAGGAAAGAACATCCAATGGAAAAAAGACAGTCTCTTTAACAAATGGTGCTGGGAGAACTGGACAGCAACATGCAGAAGGTTGAATCTAGACCACTTTCTCACACCATTCACAAAAATAAACTCAAAATGGATAAAGGACCTGAATGTGAGACAGGAAACCATCAAAACCTTAGAGGAGAAAGCAGGAAAAGACCTCTCTGACCTCAGCCGTAGCAATCTCTTACTCGGCACATCCCCAAAGGCAAGGGAATTAAAAGCAAAAGTGAATTACTGGGACCTTATGAAGATAAAAAGCTTCTGCACAGCAAAGGAAACAACCAACAAAACTAAAAGGCAACCAACGGAATGGGAAAAGATATTTGCAAATGACACATCGGACAAAGGGCTAGTATCCAAAATCTATAAAGAGCTCATCAAACTCCACACCCGAAAAACAAATAACCCAGTGAAGAAATGGGCAGAAAACATGAATAGACACTTCTCTAAAGAAGACATCCGGATGGCCAACAGGCACATGAAAAGATGTTCAACGTCGCTCCTTATCAGGGAAATACAAATCAAAACCACACTCAGATACCACCTCACGCCAGTCAGAGTGGCCAAAATGAAGAAATCAGGAGACTATAGATGCTGGAGAGGATGTGGAGAAACAGGAACCCTCTTGCACTGTTGGTGGGAATGCAAATTGGTGCAGCCGCTCTGGAAAGCAGTGTGGAGGTTCCTCAGAAAATTAAAAATAGACCTACCCTATGACCCAGCAATAGCACTGCTAGGAATTTATCCAAGGGATACAGGAGTACTGATGCATAGGGGCACCTGTACCCCAATGTTTATAGCGGCACTCTCAACAATAGCCAAATTATGGAAAGAGCCTAAATGTCCATCAACTGATGAATGGATAAAGAAATTGTGGTTTATATACACAATGGAATACTACGTGGCAATGAGAAAAAATGAAATATGGCCTTTTGTAGCAACATGGATGGAACTGGAGAGTGTGATGCTAAGTGAAATAAGCCATACAGAGAAAGACAGATACCATATGGTTTCACTCTTATGTGGATCCTGAGAAACATAACAGAAACCCATGGGGGAGGGGAAGAAAAAAAAAAAAAAAAAAAAAGAGGTTAGAGTGGGAGAGAGCCAAAGCATTAGAGACTGTTAAAAACTGAGAACAAACTGAGGGTTGATGGGGGGTGGGAGGGAGGGCAGGGTGGGTGATGGGTATTGAGGAGGGCACCTTTTGGGATGAGCACTGGGTGTTGTATGGAAACCAATTTGACAGTAAATTTCATATATTAAAAAATAAAAAAAAAATAAAAAAAAAAAGAAAACTATCATGATGCAAGCAAAAAAAAAAAAATAAAATAAAAAAAAATAAAAAAAAATAAATAAATAAATAAACATTAAACGAGTAAATAAAAAAAAATAAACAGAACATGTTCTAAAAGGATGTGATAAATCATAAATGGAAATTCTGGTGTTTTATTCGTACACAGCAGTAATGTATCAAGTACATTCCTGGGAGAGTGATACACCCACTTTGGTAATCACTGTTATAGTCACTGGGGGTAATGAAGGATTTTTCAAAAAGAATTGACTTGTTCATTGTAGCAGCAAAATAGAGGTTAGAGGCAAGAAAGGCAATCTGAGAGAGGTGCAAGAATAATGAGGCAAAGGATGATAAAAATAATAGTGGTAAAATGAAGAGTGAATAAATTCTGAGGAATCAAAATTAGCTGGATGTGTTAATTATTGTCTTCACATGACAACTCCTATGTTCATAACTTAGTGTTAATTAAATGATTAAGTCAGTTAAACAATTCAGGAACAAGGCCAACTTTGAGACGTCAGTGTCTCCTTTTTCCAGATACTTGCTTTTTATCTGAATAATCATGTATAAATGTTAGCAACCAAATGGTTTCATTATGTTGTGGTTATTTAATAATTTACTCTACCAAAGTAATATGCCCCATTTAAGAGCTTCTATTTATATCTTTAACTCACTAAGGAGGAATTAAGTGGCTACTAAAGGCAGAATGACACCATGGCTAAAAAATACCTTGGTGATTTTTCTTATGAAGTCTCTCAAAGTCACCACCTAGATGCCATACATATGCCAAAATATAGGGAGACTTACCGTGGAGATTTAACACAGATGGTTTGGGGACACTGCAACACTTAAAAAAATCTATTCCTTTCTGAATAGTTATCAAATTCTAGTGCTGAGACTGTAAGACAAATCCCAAAGGGTGGCAGACATCCTATCTTTATAATAATCTTCTGAAATTCTTATATTGTCTATGGCATTTAAAAAAGCCCAGACACCCAACCATGAAAGTGCTTTTCATCTAATAAACTTTTATAAGGCTTTTTGTTTTCAGAAGATCAAAGCCCTTAATAAATGTTTATTTCAATCTGACAACATTTCTGCAACAGGAAATACATGAAGGTAGGTCAACCTCATTGGCTGAGGAAGGTGGTAAAATGTAGAATATCAGAGTTGAAACTGAAAAGCATCTCAGTGATTAGTTGTGGGCTGGAGCAGCTTCTTTTTGTCAAGCTTCTTCGAGGATATGAAGAAGGTTCTTCTCATGATGACAAAAAATGTATTTTCTCACATTTTCATGAGAAAAGAGAAGTGGTAAATTATGGAGAAAAGACAGAAATAGGATAGAACTAAAAGAGGTAACGAGTACATAGTTGATCAGAATCTTAACTTTGAGTTGACACCATAGAATCACAGCAGAGGTGACTCGAGCTTCAGCTGACCCAGCCACCCTCTAGGTCACCAGATGGAGTTACTCCCATTTAAGATGACAAAGCTGTAATTGAGACAGGTTGGTACTGTGTCCACTAACAGTGAGCTACTGGTGATGAAACAAGAAATTAGACCTCCGGAGTTTCAAGTCACCCATGAGGGACCATATTTGTTATGGACAAATTAATTATGTTGTTCATACTATTTGTTTAAAATTTATTACAAGTTGGTTTAAAAAATATTTTAACTAAAAAACAGGCGTACATGTTTCTATGCATTTGTATGAACACCTATGCATCTACTGACAGCTTGAAAGGCCCTCTTTTGGTCAATAAACAAGCGGACTTAAATTTCATTTGGATGATAGATTACAACTATTTTTGTACAAAATAACAAATCTAATATTTTAGAATGTAGTTTTAAATATATTGACCTTTTCATTTCACTATACAAATATTGAGAATACAGATTAATATAGACTATCTCTTGTGTTTTTCTCACAGAAGACAACATTTTGAATTCTAGGTACGACAGCTGAGTGAGGTGAGGTGGATATCCTGCCCCTTTCAAGGTCTGAAACATCACCTGCAGAGATTAATGAGCATTTTACGAACACTTTGGGTAATGCACTGCCTTACTCTAGATCTCCAAGGCTTAAAAGAAAGGGTTGGCATTGGAAAAGATAAGTGGGCCTGACTGAAAATCCAGGACCAAGTGTATATCTGGAGATAATGATTTTTGAGAGCTATTTCTGAGGTTGACCACTTTCTTGGATGAGAAAAATCTATAGCTCTTTTGCTATATTCAGTAAATATTGATATTCTTTTGGACAGACTCTATAAAAAGTAAATAAGGGTAATTTTTAAATGACTCTTTTCTTGTGCCAAGAGCCACTAAGTACACTCTTAATATTTTTAATGGTGGAAATATATTGTCAGTGTCATTGGAAATGAAGACTTTTATGGGGGACATTAGAGAAAAAGAAAAAACAAAAACCAAAAAAAGCTCTGTCAACTTTTCTGTCACCTGTCATTCACTGTGACATACTCATCATTTGTTTTCTGCTTCAAACATTTTAAAAATGAAAATATATACATCTGACTTTCTTTTTTTAATTAAAAAAATTTTTTTACATCTGGCTTTTAAGAAGGTATCATAGAGGAAGATAAGAACTTCTTTTCTGGAGATTATCATATGGAAGAAGGGGAAAATAAAGATAAGAGAAAAATGAAGTATATTTTAGAATCTCTCTTAACATTTATAAATATATGAAGTTCTAGGACATGTATTTGAAAATAAGAGACAGTTACACCCAAAGAGAGTTCTAAATAATGTTATTAATGAAAAGCATTGCAACTACAGTTTTTTTCTTTTTTTCATTTTTTTAATATATGAAATTTATTGTCAAATTGGTTTCCATACAACACCCAGTGCTCATCCCAAAAGATGCCCTCTTCAATGCCCATCACCTACCCTACCCTCCCTCCCACCCCCCATCAACCCTCAGTTTGTTCTCAGTTTTTAAGAGTCTCTTATGCTGTGGCTCTCTCCCACTCTAACCTCATTTTTTTTTCCTTCCCCTCCTCCATGAGTTTCTGTTAAGTTTCTCAGGATCCACATAAGAGTGAAAACATATGGTATCTGTCTTTCTCTGTATGGCTTATTTCACTTAGCATCACACTCCAGTTCCATCCACGTTACTACAAAGGGCCATATTTCATTCTTTCTCATTGCCACGTAGTACTCCATTGTGTATATAAACCACAATTTCTTTATCCATTCATCAGTTGATGGACATTTAGGCTCTTTCCACAATTTGGCTCTTGTTGAGAGCGCTGCTATAAACATTGGGGTACAAGTGCCCCTATGCATTAGTACTCCTGTGTCCCTTGGGTAAATTCCTAGCAGTGCTACTGCTGGGTCATAGGGTAGTACAGCTTTTTTAATTTACTGCTCTTTCTCAGATTCATCTAAGTATCTCCTTTTGTATATGTGATAAATTTATTACTGATTCAAAACTATTTTAATATATCTTTCTATTAAAATGCCATCTTTAAAAATGTTCACAGGTGTTTATATTTTTATTAGCACTCAAAATTAAGTAAGCTTTTCATTTTCTAAGAATTAAAAAGAGACATGATATAATCTATGTTGTCTTCTTACCTCAGATACGAAATAAAACAGCTTATTTTCTAAATGAGAAAAAAAAAATCTGTCTTAAGGTTTAAAAAAACGGGTTTAGTTCCAAAGCCTGTTATTTTCTTCTCCATTAACCTGCCTGGATATCCAGTTGCTTATCTACAAACAGGGGTAATGGTGCCTTTTTTGCAAGGTCATTATAAATATTAAAATTTTTTGAGTCTTGTAAAAATACTTTGAAGATATCATTATGAGTATAGATAGTGAAATTATAATACAGGTCATAGGAATCTAATTTATCAGAGTAAAGAAATTTCTCAGAGAATCACAAAGTACATTTGGAATCTGGTAAACACAGGGCATACCCAAGAAATATACTTTTGTTCAATCTATTCCCTTCATCTAAAGTTCTATCCATGTTTGAAGCTTCATAATAAAGCACACTTCCTTCAAGAAGCCTTCCCACATTTCTCTCTCCCTCCACTACACTTTCATAACTCCAAAACTGCAGTGCATATAAAAGTAGTTTACTGAGTACCACTAATCATCAGGAAAATGCAAATTAAAACCACAATAATATATTGCTTCACACCTATGAAGATGGCTGTTATCAAAAGAAGAAATGCCAAGTGTTTGGCAAGGATGTGGGGAAATTGGAGCCCTTGTATGTTGCTGGTGGGAATGTAAAATGGTGAGGCGCTGTGGAAATAGTATGAAGGCTCCTCAAAAGATTAAAAAAGAACTACAATATGATCCAGCATTTCCAATTCCGGATATTTATGCAGAAGAATTTAAATCAGGATCTCAAAGAGATATCAGCACTCCTATGTTCATTGCTGTACTATTCACAATACTCAGGATGTAAAAATAACTTAAATGTCCATCTATGGATGAATGGTTTAAAAGAAAAGCGGCATATACATATAATGGAATATTATTAAACCTTAAAAACGAGGGGAATTCTGCCCTATGTAATACAACATGGGATGAGCCTAAAAGACATTATGCTAAGTGAAGTAAACCACAGAACACATACTGCATGGTCTCCTGTATATGAAGTAGCTAACATAGTCAAACTCAGAATCAGAGAGTGGAATGGTGGTTACCAGCGGGGGAAGGGAAATGGGAAGTTGCTAATCAAAAGGTTTAAAGTTTCAGTTATGCAAGATGAGTAAGTTCTAGAAATCTGTGGTACAACACTGCATCTATAAATAACAGCAGTTTATTGTACACTTAAAAATCTGTTAGGTGGGTAGATCTCATGTTAACTGTTCTTACCACAATAAAACAAAAAAAAATTGAAGTCAGTTTATCTTATCTTAGGTATGTTCTCTTCGATTGTGAGTCTTCAGTAACTTGGGCTATAATTCTTCAACGTTCCCACCCACAAGGTCTAGCACTGTGCTTTATATATTAAGTAGCCAATGACTATATATTTAAAGAATAAATTTATACTGACTTAATTCATTCTAATAGAGAAATGGAGGCACAAATTACATTATTTTTAACCTCATAAAAAGTGGTAGGGAATATATATATATATATATATATATATATATATATATATATATATGTTACATTTACATATATTTTTATGTTTTTATAAATATAAAATATAAAAATATATTTTTATAAATATATAAATACAGTTCCTTACAACTTGTGTATTCAGCATACAGATAACCCCTGAGGCCCAAGTTAGCCTAGAAAGACTGAGACAAAAACTAAGTCTGGAAGGATTACCAAGATAAAGAGGAAGAACACATTACAAACAAAGAGATGAACAGAGAAAATTTCTTGAACGAGGGAAAGAGCAAGAGAACTTGTTACATAAAATAAGCATCTCCTGCCTCCATCCACAGCCCCGTTGGTTTGGGGATTACTATCTGAACTGTGCCTCTGTGGCACTGTGTTACTCTGGAGGGTAGCGTCCTTTAGACGGGTGTGGGGTGGACACTACTAGCCCTGGGTTTTTTTCACCCAACAGCTTCTCCAAACTCAAGGAATCAATGCTTTGCCAATTCTTAATTTTTTATTCTTGGGTTTTGTATTTTGCCATCTCCTCCTTCACCAACACTTATTTTCAATATTTAAAATATTAACCACACACATTTCTCTCTACTTTGATCTGTATCTTTTAAAATATTTCTAGTTCTTTATGCCTATCCATGTATCTATTGGGAGATGAGAAAGAATGTGAAAAGGCCAGAACCAGCCATCAGGAGGGTCAATTACGAACAATGAACTTTTATGTAAATAGCCTTTAATCCCAAGATGTATGCACTTTCAGAAGAACTCTAACATCTGGTCTGTTTGGCAAAAGTAAAGCTGAGAATAGAAGCCATAACCCCGGGTAATTTTGGAAGTAGTTTTGTTTTGTGTATGTAATTTGGCTGTAGCATCTATCAGAAGAGAGTAGGGGAAATGTACTGCAGGAAGAACAGCAGTAGCCCTTCTGAGGAGCTCAGTGCCCAACTCCGCAATGGAAACCTCTCCTGCTTTGGGGAAGGATTTGGAGAGCTTTTTCAGAATCCTGCAACATGAAGTGAAGGGTTAAAGCTTGTTGAAAGAGGCCTCTTCAGATGAAAGAAAAGAGAGAGAATGATACCAAGGCAAGGAAGAGGATGCAAATGCAGATTGGGAATGCTGTCTTCAGAACCAGTCTTCCCAGCCTTGAAGCCCTCAGTTTTTACACTGTCAGGCAGTGAGTAAAGAAAGGGAAAGGATCTTCCTCTTGGCAGCTCAGGCTGCCATAACAGAATACTGTACATCGGGTGACTTAAATAACAGAAATGTGTATTCTCACAATTAGGAGGCTGGAAATCCAAGGGCCAGGTACAGACTAATTTGGTTTCTAGTGTGGGCTCTCTTTGGACTTGCAGAGGACCATCATCTGGTGTTTTCAAATGGCAGAGAGACAGGTCACAGCAAGCTCTCAGGTGTCTTTTTTCTATAAGGGAACTAAACCCATCACTAGGGTCCCACCCCCATAATGTCATTGAAACCTAATTACCTCTCAAAGGCCTGATCTCTAAATATCCTATCACTGTGGTTATTGCTGCAACAAAAAAACAGTGTGTGTATGTCTGTGTGTGATGATACACCACTGATTTCATAGTAACCCTGAACTAAATAAAAGATGTCTATTTAGTGATGCTGCCTCTAACTAATCATTTGACATCAAACAGATCAGTATAATTCTGTCGACTGCTCTGTGAAATGACAATTAAAATACATGATCGCCTATAAACTGCAGAATGTCAAAATAGCTTGACTTCCTCAATCTATCTGCAGGGAACAATCAAAGTGGGCACTTAAACAATAATTAGAAGCTATAGGAATTATAAATTTCCTCTCAGAGTCCTACAGATGATTGGCTTGTTTTGAGAGTTGTTTGGGATTGTTTTTCTCCTTTTCCTGTCACGATAGCTAATTTAATGGAAGCTGGGTGTGCATATATCTGAAATCTCTTATCTGACTCTTAGCATCTTTAGCATCTCATACTACAAGTTGATTTTCTTTTTTTTTTTTATAAAATTATTATTTTTTTATTTAAGTAGGCTCCACATGTAATGTGGGGCTTGGACCCACAACCCTGAGATTAAGAATTGCATGTTCCACCAATTGAGCCAGCCGGGTGCCCCTACAAGTTGATACTATACTTCTTCAGTGACACCAGCAGCACTTAGCTTTGTGGCCTCCACAGAAGGGGGTTTTATCAGTGATGGAAACAAGTCAGGTTTTTCCCAGCTGATTTCTGCCAGGGATGTTATTTACCATATACCCAAGCTGTACTGTTCCTCTGGGATTATGTCTAGGTGTTTCCCCTTTGGAGCTATCAACATATGTGGACAAAATCTCAAATATCTGTATGTAGGAAATAAGTTTGGAGGTATGTATGCTAGAACTTCAAATTCTTTATGGAAGAGACAATGTCCTCATTCTTAAACCATTTCTTAGATCTCATTCCTCTGACCCTAGAAGTCCAGCATTTCAAGATTGGGCCTAAATTTTCAAATTTCTGTGTTCAACAATGTTAACTTGTATTTATTACTATTACTATTATTATTATTATTATTATTATTACTATTATTATTATTATTTCATCATTGTCATAATGATCATCATCGCATCCTCTCTGGAAGATTCATAAGCTCACAAATTACAAGGCAGGTCTATAACATTGTGAGACATTATAATATAGGCACTTAATATTTGAATTTGTGTGAAAGTTAAAAGCATGTGATTGAAATAAATGAGACTAACATTTTTACCTCAGAGAAGTAATTTAATTTTGCAGGTGTAAACCTTACTATTTACAAGAAAAAAGGGTATCTAGACATGGAAACCCAATATCTTGCTTTTCGGGTGTTGTTTTTATTTTTGTACTGAGAGTTAAAAGTGAAGTTAAACTATTCCATACCCTCATTTATTAACAGTAGACCACAATACTGTCTCATGTAGATTTCATTAATTTATTTGCTAATATTAGGGCCAGAGGCTGAGATTCTATAGGATTTGCAAAAAAGCCACATTTGAATTAGCATAGGATTAGGAATTGCCTCCGGGATTGATATTAGAGAAATTTTCCTTAAGACCAGTTACTATTCAACAAATATGAAGCTATCAACCCTACTGTTTTGGAATATATTGGGGGTTCCCAAATTTTCTTGTTTATTTTCTTTACCCATAACTAATGTTTCTTAACACTTATCTGACAGTTTAGCCTTTATCCAATTTCTAAGGCCAGTACTGAGGGGGTTAAGGCCTCCTCAACCTGATTCTAAGGAATTCAATGTTGCCACCTTTTACAGGTTGCCCCTGACTTGTAAGTACCCAAGTACTGATTACCATGCTTTGCTTCCTTCCTAGAACTTAAGCTTCAGCTCAGGCTCTACTGGTTAAAACAGGGTTTGTTTGTTTTGTTTTATTTCCTCAAATGCTTGAGGTTCTGTCTTTATAAACTATACGTTACCCAAATTTCTCTTCAGTATCCAGTTTCTGATGGCTGCTGCCTATGAGCTGCTTAAAATTTCCTTAATGCTAACTGCTTATCTCCATCTTGAATGGTCAAGATTCTCAAATCTATTAGATGCCTAAACACACCTACTACCTCTTGTAGATATCTTTATCTGTGACCAAACAGATTGATTCTTATCCTGCTCCTTGTGCTGTGATTCTCACCACACCTTCAATCTTGTCTAGCTTCCCAGTGCCATGGTCTCCTCCATGTGTCTGTGTGATTCCAGTTTCCAACCACTGCCAAACCACCCCATTCTCTTGCACTTAATAAGAACTTGCCTTAAATAGCCATGTTCTGAGGTATAAGTGTACTTCATACTCCATATACATTTTCTGCTGAAATTATTCTGAATAGAAACTTAGGATATGTAGGCAAATTTGTGTTAGATTCGGGGTGGACTAAAGAAGAGGAAGTTAAACTGTATCTTGGCACATGGAACTCCAGCATAGAATTACTCTTTTATTTTTGTTTTTTAAGTTTATTTATTTATGTTGAGAGAAAGAGAGAGAGTACAAGAGGGGAGGACAAAGGGAGAGAGACAGAGAGAGAGGGAGACAGAGAAAGAGGGAGAGAGAGAGAATCTCAAGCAGGCTCCACATTGTCAGTGCAGAGCCCAAAAACCATGAGATCATGACATGAGACGGAATCAAGAGTCCGATGCTTAAAGAGTGAGCCACCAAGGCGCTCCAGAATTAATTTTTTTTTAAATTTTTTTCTTTAATGTTTATTTATTTTTGAGAGACAGAGAGAGACAGAGTATGAGCGGGGGAGGGGCAGAGAGAGAGACACACACACAGAAGCAGAAGCAGGCTCCAGGCTCTGAGTTGTCAGCACAGAGCCTGATGCAGGGCTCGAACTCACAAGCCATGAGATCATGACCTGAGCTGAATTCGGACGTTTAACCGACTGAGCCACCCTGGCGCCCCAAATTTTTTTAACTTCACATACCCAAATCACTGCCATTCCCTACTTTAATTCTTTTTTTTTTTTTTTTTTAATTTTTTTTTTTTCAACGTTTATTTTATTTTTTTTGGGACAGAGAGAGACAGAGCATGAACGGGGGAGGGACAGAGAGAGAGGGAGACACAGAATCGGAAACAGGCTCCAGGCTCCGAGCCATCAGCCCAGAGCCCGACGCGGGGCTCGAACTCACGGACCGTGAGATCGTGACCTGGCTGAAGTCGGACGCTTAACCGACTGCGCCACCCAGGCGCCCCCCTACTTTAATTCTTTGCATGATGCATTGCTGAGAACATGATCCTGTGTCCCTTTATGGCAGCCCATGATTACATTAATCCCAAAGAGTGTGCCTCAGTACTGTTTGGGACTTCAAATTCACATTCCTATCTTGGTGAATTGGGGGGGTCATTAATAAGCCAAGATGACTCATTACTTGTTAATTAAACCAAGGGGTAGTAAAGAACAGAGTGACTTACTGAGCAATTTTTTTTTTTTTTTTTTTTTTTAGATTCACTCTTAATCTCGTCCTTTTGATCCTCATTCTTTTTTTTTTTTATTTTATTTTTTTAAATTTTTTTTTTAACGTTTATTTATTTTTGAGACAGAGAGAGACAGAGCATGAACAGGGGAGGGGCAGAGAGAGAGGGAGACACAGAATCTGAAATGGGCTCCAGGCTCTGAGCTGTCAGCACAGAGCCCGACGCGGGGCTCGAACTCACGGACCGTAAGATCATGACCTGAGCCGAAGTCGGACGCTTAACCGACTGAGCCACCCAGGCGCCCCTCATTCTTCACTTTAAGACAAGAAAGCGATTGACAAGACGTCTTCTTCCTGATGCTGCCAAGTTGAATTTAGCCTTTTCTTGGACCTCTCCTCCAGGAAACTTTCAGACCCAACAATTAAATGTTTGTCAAGGGAATGAAAACACATGTGAAGTAAATCATTTAAAGATAAATGGAAGGTTGTTTTTTCACTTACAAATCCTTTTTAATTCTAAAAGTTTTATTCAGTATGGTGTTGTCATCTCATAGTCCTGATAACTCTATTCTAGCATTGACCATATCACAACTTCTATGTTTGGGTGTGTTTGTATGATCACCATGTTAGCGATTTAATGTCATGTGACAGCTTTGTACAGAGTTACTGGGAGGAGAAAATACATATTAAAGAATTTCTAACATCAAGTAGTTTCCTTCCAGGGATGTACTTTACTTTAGTGTCTACTGGACAGATTTTTCTGGAGGTTCCCACAGCACACAAAACTGACATTCAGGGACCTTCTCATTTTTCTATTTCAGTGATACACAGAAAAATGGTAAAAACAAAAACAGTGTCTGAGATAACTTTTTTTCACTCTAAACATCCTTCTTCCTAATTATGGCTACTTATCACCTCCTTACTTCCCATGAATGCCTAGCCTGAGTACAATTACAATGTAACCTTGATATAAGCCAGTACCTATTCTATGCCTTCCTTACAAATAGTAGGTTTTCATATACCACCTTAGACCAGTGTGGAAATGATCTCACATGTTTTATTTATATTACTGTATTTTAATCACCTTCTAACTTTGTCTCCCTAAAGTGTCTATAAACTGCATGATGGCAGGACTAACTACAAGCTGGCTTCGTATGTCTGCTCCCTTATGATAAATGAATTATTGTTCTCAATTTACCAGTCCACTGTAGGAGTTATGTACATGCTCACGCTCACTCTTTACCATGGTCTCCCCATGACTTGGTCCTCAGTCATATCGCTTGTTTTGACCAACATAATGTTAAGGGACAAAAACATGAGTAGCCTCTGGAAATGTGAATGTAGGATTGACCTTGTGCTCTTCTCTTCTTTTTGCCATCATCCAAGGATGATGAGTGATAATTGAAGTAGGCCTAGGAAATAATCAGAGCTAGGTGTCAAATCTAGTTAAACCTAGCCAAGATCAGCTAAACCTGAGATGGTTTGTAGACATATGTGATAGAGAAATAAATACTTTTTATTGAAATCACTGAGATTTTCTGGTGGTTTATTTTGTAGCATTATATTTACAATGTAAGTTTACAATTTATAATAATTATAATGTTTAAGATATAGTAGGCACTTAAATGTTTGCTGAATATGAACTATAACTATTAAACATTTTAATGACCAAGTAACTATTAACTGTCATTTAAAAAGAACCTATCAAATAAACACATGCAAGCACATACGCATACACATAGTTTGGCTGCTACACTCAATTACCATGACCACAGGTGGGAGTTTTTAAGAAAACTAATAAATGCATCATAATATATCTCCATCAGCTGGCCAAGTACTAACCGAACCCATTAAATAAAGAAGATGACATATATTTCCTATTATTGTGGAGAAATAAATACAGTTAAAATGACAGAAGTGAAATGGTGAAATAGCATTTTTAAAACTCGTGGGATTTAGGTAGGAGAAGGAGAAGAGCAGTCATTCTAGACAGAGTGAGGAACATAAAAGAAAGGTGTCAAGCAGTAGAGAGTGACTTAATGTGGGAGGAGAAAAGGTTTATACTGGTGTATACTTATATACAATAAGACACTGGGGGACACTGAAAGTCAACTAGGATTCTGAAAATGGTATGTACGAAAACAGGAAATCTTGGGCCACAGAGTGATGTAGTGAAAGAAAACTTGTTCTAGCAGGAGTACTAGAGTTGTTTGAAAAGGAGAAAATTACAGTCACAGAGCCAAGGTGATAAGTGGTGACCTTCCATAAAGCCTGGCTTCATAACCTGGGATTTCATTTTACACTGCTGAAGAAAATGTGTATGTTCTCCAAAGTTATCACTTTCTCCATAATGCAAATACTGAAGTGAGTTTAGAAAGTCAAGCAGCAGGATACCGCATTATTAGGAAGAACAATCCTTCAGTATACCCTTTCAGCCAGATTCTTTTCTCTGAAATATATTCATTATTTGAGTCACTGGTATTAAAGACCACATTTACCCAGTGGATGAAGAATTCATTTAAACTATTCTTCAAGGAAATTGAAAAAAAAGTTTTTTTTTAAATTTTTATTTTTTATTGCCATGTATTAGGAGCTGTGGGTTGCTACTTCAGTGCTTTACTCATTTTTTTTTAATGTTTATTTATTTTTGAGACAGAGAGAGACAGAGTGTGAGCAGGGGAGGGTCAGAGAGAGAGGGAGACACAGAATCTGAAGCAGGCTCCAGGCTCTGAGCTGCCAGCACAGAGCCCGACGCGGGGCTCGAACTCACAAGCTATGAGATCATGACCTGAGCCGAAGTCGGACGCTTAAGCGACTGAGCCACCCAGGCGCCCCTTTACTCATTTTTTAAGGATGACTGTAGGCTGAGATTGTGGAGGTTGTAACTCAACTATAAACATTAAAATTTACACACAGTTATCCATGTTTGTAACATGAAAGTGATATAGCTGTTGCCAGCAAATTAGGGGTTATTAATTGCTGGGGGAAAAAAAGAAAGAAAGAAAACTATAAGAACCTGAGTTGATTCAATTACCTCATATTTAGCATTATTTTCTGCATGTACATGCTTAAAAATGCTACATGAAAATGTTAGAACTTGATAGAGGTACATTTTTCAACCTGTTACCAATGCCTATGTCTATGCATTCATTATAGTTCTGCTAAGTCGCCTCGGTTAGTTAATTTCAAATCTACTTTTACAATGATACAGAATTTTAGAGCTGGAAGGGACCTCAGAGAAACCTCATCTCATTGTGTCATTTTCTGAAATGGAAATGGTTGTCTAAGTAGGGACTGCCATGAGGGGGGTGCTCTGGAAAGCTTATTTTGGGGTTTCTTATGGTACTACTGCCCACCTATCAGTCAAAGGCTCACAATCATCTAGGTCTCTCTCTCTCTCTCTCTCCCTCTCACCTGCTATTCATTCTAAAAGTGAAATGCCCATTGTTTCTGACTCCCCTTCAAAGTTCCTTTTGAAATACTCTAATTTAAACCTCCACTGCCTCTCACCTGGACAATTTTAATAATCTCACAATACACCTGGACAATTTTAATAATCTCACAATACATTTCTGTGCCTATTTTCTCCTTTTCCATCCATCTTAAACATTGTACTTCCTGAAAAATCATCCCTTATTATATAACTCCTGATTAAAAATATAAACTCTTAATCTCATTACATGTCAAATAAAATTCAAAGTTAGTAATATTCATAGCACTATTTGATATGACCCCAGTCCATTTCTCCAATCTTATGTCTAATAAATACAGAGAAATAACTATGAGCAAGATACTGCTTATTGGACAAATATGCCTCATAGTTTCCAATTTTTGCAATATCTTACAGCACTAGAACTTATAATTTTAAGTAAAAGAATATACTTATAAATGTAAGAACACTTACAATTCTAACTCTGAACAATAAAAAATAGCTTCATTTATATTTAATACCATCTGGGATAGAAAAGCTACATTTTTGTATGTAAAAATGTATATATTTATATGTATGTGTGTGTGTGTGTGTGTGTGTAACCTAATATAAAAATTACCATCATAAATGGTTCCAATTTTTGGAACATTTTTATATTTTGAAAATTAATTTGAATAGAATTCTTCCAAACTAAAAAAAAAAATAGTTATAGTAATTACACCATCCCAAATGTTGCTATCTTTACATTAAAAATTTATCTCCTTTTAGTACTAATTTTGATGGAGAATTTCAAAACTTTCTCAAATTTCATTTGATATTCCATTGCTTACATTATATCACAATGATGTCTTTCCTTTGAGAAGTCAATTTCTTTTATAAGCTAGTTAATATTTATCAAATGATATCACAGCATTGTGCCTTTTAATCATGACCTCTTGCTCAGACATGGCAAGAAGACCATTGTCATGGTTAAGAGCTTAGACTCCACAAGCTGATTGTTTAAATTAATAAACATTGCTCTCCCTTAGTAGTTTCATGAATTTAGCAAACTCTGTAACTTCTAGATTCCTCAGTTTCTCATATAAAAATGGGAATGATACCCCATAAGTTTTTTGCAAAGATGAACTAAGATTATACATACATGGACCTCCAAAGAAAATCTGATTTAGAAAAATCATTCAGTAAGTACTAGCTATTATTATTATTCACTACTACCTGACCTCTAACTTTATATTAACTGTCAAATATCCCCTTAAGCTGTTTTATTCTCAAGCTCTATTTGAAAACCATAACATTTATTAGAAACTTTCTAAAGATCTTTGGCACTAAATTTTAGTTAAATGGAATGGGATTTACATACTATTTTAATAATAGTAGGTCAAGTAAGTAACTGTTGTAAGAATATGACAATTATTTTGGATTATTGAAAGTGGGAGTTAATGCCTCTAGGAGCAGATTTCCTAAAATTAGAGTCTGTTGAAGAATTTTGACCTCCTAATCTTCAAGATTAATCTCCTACCTAGCTGGGACTTTGAATGATTTCAAGAAGAAATCAGAGGCTTCATAAAATTTTTTGTCTGGGTATTGTCTTTGTATCTGTCAGGTTTGTACTTGATATTGGAGATTAACCCTTTGTAGTGCAGACACAGTCTACTCAAGCTGTCCTTGTTGATAAAAAAGGAAAGGTGCCTTTAACTCTACTTCAGTGGTTATTAAATGTTACTATACATCAGAATCACCGAGGGCTTATTAAAATAATAAATTATTTTGGTTCTGTAATTTTTGAGTGAAGCTGGAAAATCTGCATTTCTAAGAAATTCCTATGTGATGTTGATACTGTTATCTGGGAACCACATTTTCAGGAAAACTGCTCTACTTCACTCAAAATTGTCCACTTACCTTCACGTCACTATCTCCTCTTTATTATTCTTCCTCTTCATTATTCTCTTTTCATTATTGTTGCTCTCTCTGCTTAGGAAAGAGCTTGGGCTTCTGGTGCACACATTCAACAACAGGTACTAGAATTTATTGAAATATACCATGCTTCAGACATGGTAGAATCAGATGCAATTTAGAATAATACTTTTCCCAGGCAGGCTTATTTTCCAAGACTCATCCTCTCCACTCCCTTGATTATGTATTCTCTGGCTAATCGATGCTGTTTTGATTTTCCTCCCTTCTTAACTCACAAACTAGTACTTACTAGCTCATTGTGTATCATTATTCATTGTTACTTCCCCTGGGATATTTCTGTCTGCAAGACCTGATTACTAACTTTTAGAGAGTAGAAGACTTTGTCTTATATATCTTCTGTTTCAGCATGATCTTCAGCAAGTAGATTTTACTTTTAAATATGTGCTGATTTGTTTATCAAAATTCTTCTGATAGAGCTTTTCATGATATCAACTAATGCAAAGGCAAAATCTATAGCATTAATTGGTAGGACTGCCAGATTCAGCAAATAAAAATGCAAGACTCAAGTTTAAATTTTAGATAAACAAAAATAATTTTTAGTATAATTATGTCTCATGGAATATTTGGTACATACTTATAGTAAAAGATCATTTTGTTTTCTGACATTTAAACTTAATTGAGCATGCTATATTTTATCTGGCAACCCTTTTCGTAGATCTTCAGAACTTCTTTTTCAAAACTTCATTAATACGGTCATTTGAACATATTTTGCTCTTAGAAATAGCTCTTCTATCGTACTTCACCATACCTTAGCATTGTAATTTTGTGTAATACACCTTATCTCTCTGAGCTTTACTTGACTCATCTAATCAATGAAGATAATAGTTGTAATTGTTCAAGCAAGTAGATCATAATTTCTCCAGTATTTTAACATAAATACTTAGTAGGATTATACACATATGGTGACCATTAATATATTTGTGAAATGGTCATCTAGCAAAGATCTAAGCTAATGTAATTCAAATAGTACATGCCATATATTACATTTCAGGCCAATGGTAGATACTTTTAAGGTATATTTATTCCCTCAGGAAGCTTAATGAAGTGGCAAGCTTTTAAATGTATAAGATCTAGTTTAAGAAATAGGTCATTAATAATTTTAGAGCTCCTGGGTCCACTAGCCACAGAGTCTGGAGCCAAGTCAGCTGGTGAAGAGGGATAGTGAAAAGCCAGACCTTGGGTATTCCCCTGGATTAGGCTCCTTCTGACTAGACAGGTCCCACCACTATGTTTTTCATGCCCCCATCACCATGACCACAGAGCTGCAGTTAATGAAATTAGACTCTGGTGATAATAGTTTAAGCTGGCCCCACTGGCAGAGAACAAGGAATCTGACCACAGGTGTGGTCTGAGAGCTTTAATTTCTCTAAATCATATTAAAATAAGTAATTAATGTTCTGATGCTAAAAACTTATTCGTTAGTTAACAGGTGTCTGGAGTGAATCCTCAGGAAATTGGAATTTAGAAAACAGGTTCCTGAAAGGATTCTAGGGACACCAATAAATATATATATGAGCACCAAAGACAGAATTTACTACCCATCACTATTTTTTCAAGTCTCTTTCTCTCCCAGAAATATGGGCAATCATTTGTTTAAATCCTAAGGAGAAAAAGCAGAAAGTTCATCAACTCTGACCTGTTGTATTTGCTTGATGCCCAGATACTGACCTAAATTTCTTTCAGTTTCTGAATCTCACACCTGTGTCTGCAAATATGAACTCTGTGGTCCTGGTATATTTTACCCCTCTTTAAAGGAATGTGAATGGTCCTACTTTGTGCTTTACTTGCCTTGCAAGGAGACCTGTAAATGTTTAAAGGTCTGAAAAGTATCCTGTGTTCAAACTGTGATGCTTTAGTAAATAATAAATGAGGATTTCTTAACTATTTGCAATTATTATGCAGCCTAGAGAAAGTTTTTGGCTGGTTTATTAGGGTTTGCAAGTTTCTTCGTATTGCTTCAAATCATGTATTTATTCTCTGTTGGTGAACTAACCATTATTTTCTTCCTTTTTTTGTTCCTGATGTCAAATATGCTTCTCAGTTGGGCTGTATTTGCCAACTCTCTTTCATGTTATCTTTCTAGATGTGTTTGTTAATGTAAAATTATTTGCTCTCCAAGTGTGTTCTGCTTTGTCTTTTCTCTCATCATATTTTTAAGATTTTTTGTGTTATAAAATTATACTAAGTCAGGCAATGGATATGCCCATGCCTTCTCATTTAAGAAATGGCTACATGCAAGCACTTATCCTGTATAATTTTATTTTGTGACATGCATATTTGTTCACAGCAAAAACTTGGTCAAAAAAATTTTAATCATTTTCCCACCCATTCCTTAAATTGAACACAGCTCCAAAGTTGGTGTTTTGAAAATAAAATGAAACAAAAACAAAAACAAAAGGCTCTTAGCTCTCAGCAATAAATGTAGCATGAAATAAAAGAATGTAAAAGGGTAAAGTGTGTGTTGCCGAGAGAGGAGAGAGATTTTTAATTTGACACTTACCAATAGCCCTAAATGACAAAGGTCAAATAAACATCAATAGAATTTAAAAAATTAATTTTAAAAAGGTTTCATTTACATGCAATAAAATCCACCCATTTTAACAAGTGCTGGCAAGGATGTGGAGAAAAGAGAACCCTTGTGTACTACTGGTATGTATGTAAATTGGTACAACCACTGTGGAAAACAGTATGGAGGTTCCTCAAAAAATTAAAAGGGGAAAGATCATACAATACAGTAATTCAACTACTGGGTATTTATCCAAGGAAAATGAAAATACCAATTTGAAAAGACATATACACTCCTATGTTTATTGCAGCATTATTTGAATAGCCAAGATATGGAAGCAACCTAAGTGGTTGTTAGCAGGTGAATGGATAAAGAAGATGCGACATACACACACACACACACACACACACACACACACACACACACACACACACTGGAATATTACTTAGCCATAAAAAAGAAAGGTATTACCATTTGCAACAACATGGATGGACCTTGAGGGCATTATGTTAAGTGAAATAAATCAGACAGAAAACAGGAAATACCATATGATTTCACTTACATGTGGAACAAAAAAACAAAACAAACATACAAATAAAACAGAAAAGAATCATCAATACAGAGAACAAACTGGTGACTGTCAGATGAGTAGGGTTTGGAGGGATGGGCAAAATAGCTGATGGAGATTAAAAGGTACTAACTTTCAGTTATGAAAGAAATAAGTCATGGGGATTAAAAGTACAGCAAATATAATGCAGTTAATATTGTAATAATGTTGTATGATGACAGCTACACTATTATGGTGAGCATAGCATAATGTAAAGAATTACTGAATCACTATATTGTATACCTGAAACAAATATAACATTGTATGTCAGCTATACTTCAATAAATTCAGCCAGTTTAAATATAAAGTTAGATAATTTTTTTTAAATGTACACTCAGGTAACCATCATCAATATATTACTATCACCCCCAAAATATCCCTATTGACCCTTTGTGGTCATTCCTATCCTTGCCACTGTGATCCCAAGCAACAATTAATTTGCTTTCTTTCATTGTAGTTTTTGGCACTTGTCTGATGACAAAGTATATTAAGCTTCTTTTCATGTATGCATTTGCATCTGGTATTTTTATTGGTAAATATATTCTCAAACTGTTTGCCCATTTTATAAAAATCAGTTGTTTGTATAGTTACTATTGTTGCAAGAACCTTTTTCTAAAAATAGATTTTGGATATGAATTCCCTGAGTAACACATATTTTGCAAATATTTTCTTGGATGTCTTGACTTTACATTTTTGTAACAGTGTCTTTCAGAGTGAAGTGTTTTAATTTTAAGGAAAAGTCTAAGATTTTTCTTGCATATTTGTGTTTCTCCTCATTTTTAAGTAAAAATTTTTATATCATGTGAAGTAACACTTGAGGTCCATTCTCTTCCAATGTACATATCTACTGTTCCAGCAACATTTGTTGAAAAAATATCTTTTCTCTCTTGAGTTTGGTTAAAATCAATTGTTCACACAGTGTGCATGTATCTCTGTTTCATTGATTTATCCTCATGCCAATGCAATGCTGTCTTGATTATTGTAGTTTTATAGCAAATCTTGAAATCAGGGAGACATATTCTGTTCTTCTTTTTCAAAACTGATATGGCTGTTTTAGGTATTTGTATTTTCATATACATTTGATATTCAGCCTCTCATTTTCTTCAAAATGTTGTTGGAGTTTTGGATTTCATCATAATTTATACATCAATTTGAGAATTTCCATCTTATATAAGTTGGTTTTTAATTTTTCTCAGCAAAGTTTCTTTTTTGTATGTTTTATATTTAAGTCTATGTACTTCACGCTTTTGGTGAAAACATAAAAGATATTTGGAAAATTTAATTTACAATTTCCTTGTTAGTATATAGAAACACTACTATTAGATATTGATTTTAAGTCTTGTAAGTATACTAGGCTCCTACTAGTTCTGGTAGCATTGTTATAAACACTAGGATTTTCTATTTATTTTTGCGAATAAAGAAGGTTATCAGGTAGCCCACTCTTTTTTCAAAGTTTCCCTCACCTCTTCTTGCAGCCTTCTGGGGATACCTACCTTAATCTTGAGTCCCTTGTTCTTGTCATTAAACAAGTATGCTGTTTGGAGCCCATCATTACTTTTGCAGACCTCAAGAGAAGAATCACTTCTTATTTGCTGGTTTTTATTGCTTGATGTTGGCCCCTCAAGTTTTACCCATCAGTGGAGCTCTGATAATGCAGAAAGGTGTGTCAGATCCTAGTTTTTCCACTGCATCAGTCCTTTGGGTTTGTTGTTGTTGTTGTTGTTGTTAGTTTTATTTTTATTTAGTAAGCATTTTTTAATTTGGGAAATAATTAACACAGTACAAAATTGACCATTGTAAGTGTACAACTCAGTTGTTTTTAGTGTATTTAAAATGTTGTGCATTGATTACCACCGGCAAATTCTTGTACATTTTGATTACTCCTCTCCCCCTATAAAATCCCATGCACCCATTAGCGGTAACTACGTTTACCCACCTCCACTAAGGCCTTGACAACCACTGATCTACCTTCTGTCTCTATGGATTTGCCTATTCTGTACAGCTCATATAAAGGAAATAATATCATATGTGGCATTTTTTTACTGGCTTATTTCATGGAGTATGATGTTTTCAAGGTTCATCCATGTTGTAGCACTTATGAGTACTTCATTCCTTTTTATGGATGAAAAATATTCCATTGTATAAATTGTAATCAGAGGGTGGATTGTGCAAGAATCCAGGTCATCTATTTTTTGGTGAATATTTTTGACTCTCACAATCTGTACAATACAGAAGAAGTGAGGCTACATGAATTCTGCAGCTAAATTATAAATATGCCATAATTTTTTGCCTTTGCTTTAGGATGCTTGCTCTTAAAAACCAGCCACCATCCTATAAAGAAGCTTGAAGAGTCCATGGGAGAAATGTTCATCCCCAGTGTGGCAACACCGAGAGAACACATACAGGCGTTCTGGCCAAAAACTCAGCTAAGACTTCAGCTGACATCTAGCATCAACTGCCAGACAAGACAGCAATGATATTTCCAGATGATCACAATAAAGGCTGAGACATCACCAGTGTTTGAGTTTTCCCAATGATGTTATGGAATACAAGCAGCCCATCTATAGTGTTCTCTCTCTGAATTTCTGGTTTGGAAATGCGATAAAATGTATTGTATACAATAAAATACAAAAATATGATTGTTTTATATTTCTAAGTTTGCTGTTTATTGGTATACAGCAATAATATCTTGAGCATCTTGCCTTACCTTTTTTTTTCAGTAATCGTCAGTGTATACAAATGAAAAGAGATTTTATGTTTACAAAAATATCCCTTCACAGCCAGCAACTTAAGAGTAAAAATCAGTGGTAGCAATTTTAAAAGACAAGGAGGAAAGGTTAAAGCAAGAAATAACAGGGTAACAAGAAACGAGGAAGGTGCAAATTCAACTTCCAAGGGATTCTAGCTTCCTCAGCAATTTTTAAAACATTGTCAAACTCCTCAGTGTTTATTGGAATGGTATAGATAATAATCCATTGTTTAACTTTATCTATTTATGTCATGGTACAATTTCTGTCCAGCTGAACTTTTGTATTTCATATATATGTGTATGTATGTGTGTGTGTGTATATATATGTATATCTATATATGTGTGTGTGTATATATGTATATATGTGTAAATATATGTGTATGTATATATGTGTATCTATATGTATATATAGATACACACACACACACACATCCTCTCTGCTTTTTTACCCTACTATTTTGACCACTACCTCTATTACATACACAATATTCCACTCAAAAAAAGGGCAAAGACAGGCTAAAAACTTCAGGTATTACTGAGTATGCCCCAAAAGGCTAGCAATCTGGTTGAGAAACTATGGATGGAAAGATAACTTCATATTAAAAATGAGGTGGGAAGAAAAGGGGAGGAGACTGGATGGGTGGAATTTAGGAATATTTTTATAACAGAGCTTTAAAACATTTATCAATAGAAGTTCAGACTATAAAACAAAAATTCTGAGATACCTTGATCTAAGTGTAGATGGACATGTTTGAAATTATGGGTCAGTTTCCCCGCACATATCCTGGTAGTCCCAGAGACTCACAGATCTAGGAGTAATCTGTTTGAAAACAAAAACCACTGAATTAATCTATGCAGTCTTGTTTGGCTCCAACACTCACCTTATGGCTAATAAGCAATTACTAATACACAGGAGAATGCGCTGAAGTGCACATGAACTTGGGTGAAGTCTTGCAGACAAGCGGAATAGTTACCAGTATGCTTAATATGCTTTAAGTAAGAGAAGAATTCAAAGTTCCAAAATACGTGCCCATCTGCCCCATGCCCCATGACATCTGTCAGTAATGTTTACTGCCCAACAGAAATGGCACAATTGAAATTAAGTCTAGCAGGGATCACAAAGAACAAGTCAGTTTTAACCAAGCTCCATGTCTTGTCTAACAGACTGGTCTGCTGTGACAAGGATTCAGTAGACAGTGCTGAATTCCAGTGAGGCAGTGTAGTAGTCCCTTGTGACAGTCTTATCTGTAACTGGAAGGTGGTTAGGTAGAATAGAATCCAGTCCAATAACCATTCAAATGGTACTGGTTAACAGAGCACTGTCAATCTGAGTGATATTTCTGAAGTTTTGTCTCAGGGTTGCAACCTCCACCCTATCATATCCACATCAATGATTTAGATGACCATATGTAAATGTGTCAAAAGGAGAGACAAATATGCTAGATGACAGCATGAGGATTTCAAAAATCTCTGGCAAGCAGGAACAAGACATAATTCCAATAATATATGATTTAACAAATATTTACTTGAGCTGGTGAATCCAATACTATAAAGACTAGAAAAAAATATATTTTAGCAGATAAAAATCACTACAGATTTTGAGACACAGTAAATTCAGTGTAAATTGGGACAGTGTAAACTAGAACACCATTTTTGGTGTTCACGTCCAATTTGGAACAATTCTTAAGGATGCAGCAAAGGATAAAGGAGTAAACTGAGCTTTGTAATAAAAGTTGTGTAATAGTATTTACGTAACAGATAAATAGTATCTATAAAATGGAATTCCATGCGGCATTGAAAATTTACTAAATAAAGCTACATGTAACAGTATTAATGAATCTCAAGAAATATATAATATTTAGTGAAAAAATTTCAAATTATAGAAAGATAGAATATAATTTCACTTATACAATTTTCCAAAACTGTCAAAACTGTAATATATTGCTTCAGGATAAAAGTGTAGGTACTTATTTTTTAGAAAGAACGACAATCACATCCTAAAGGCCAGTAGATGCTTCTGATGAGCACGGAGTGAAGAGCATCAAAGAAGCATACACTAAATGTAAAAATATATTTTTTAAAACTGTGTGCTTGGTGAATGCATTTCACTGAAATGTTACCTTTTATTTCTCATGAATATTTAATAAATACACTTTTGCCACTTTCACTATTTGGTAATGGTAATTGTAAAAAACAATTGCTAAAATCTTAGGATGTCTAGAAACCTTGTTACATGACTTAATGATCAAACACCCTTTCGGGGTGAGGTTTTGTTAGGATAATTTCACCTCAGTTATTGGGAACTTATCTTAAGAAACCTACTTTGGTAACACAAGAGTTACCAAAAGGCATCTGAATAGCCACCGAAATCTTAGGAAAATGCAATATGACTCAGGATGTTGTGCAGGTCTGGGAACCTAGTGAACTCAGTATCCTTGCAGCATTTAGGACACACTGTCCCCACTCTAGATTTCCTCCACTGCAGGCCCCAGCTGATTTCTGCCTCTGCTTACTTTATACTACCACATACCTGGCTCTGCATGCCTTCCCACCTCCATCTAGATACCCTCAGAGAAAGCTTCTGATTGGCTGGGAGACAGGGTCCAATACAGACTGTCTCTGAAAAAAGGCCACTTCCTACACTTTGGGGAATCAGAACTTCTTTCAAGTCAAGCCCTCTCCTTTACCCACTTAGTAAAGCAGAGTCATCTTTTGTTTTCCACAAACAGGGATTGCAAATACAGCTGTCATTCAAAGAGTCATTTTCTGCCATAGGGATACATATATTAGTTATTAGGAAAAAATGGTCTATAAGGCCATTCTTTTTTTTTTTTTAATTTTTAATGTTTATTTTTGAGAGAGAGAGAGAGAGAGAGAGAGAGAGGGAGAGAGAATACAAGCAGGGGAGAGGCAGAGAGAGAGGGAGACACAGAATATCAAGCAGACTCCAGGCTCTGAGCTGCCAGATCAGAGCCCGACGTTGAGTTTGAACTCACAAACAGCAAGATCATGACCTGAGCCTAAGTCAGATGCTTAAGCAACTGAGGCACCCAGGTGTCCCTATACAGTCAATCTTTTAATCTTGAAATTTAATAAATATCACTTTTCCAAAGCTAAAGCCATACATTATCCATCAATTTTTTATGACCCATATCATTGTATATAGTGTTCTACAAATATATCAACTTAATGCTTGGTAAACGTAATAATTAATAAATGTACATTTAACCAAATGAATTCATGTAGTTATCGAAGATTATTATGCTTGGAAGATACTAGTAATTAACATATAAGTCCCTTCTTTGTTTTTTGAACAATGGTTGATCTCATGAACACAAAAAAATACTCACCAAAAAAGCCTAAATGTGAGACCTACAAACAACAAAATCCTAGAAAAGAACACAGGCAATGACTTCTTTGACATCAGCTGTAGCAACTTTTTTTTCTAGATAGGCCCCTTGAGGCAAGGGAAACAAAGGTAAAAAACAACTATCAGCACTACCAACTATCAAAATAAAAGTCTTCTGTACAGCAAAGGGAACAATCAACAAAACCAAAAGACAACCTATAGAATGGAGAAGATATTTGCAAATTACATATCTGATAAAAGGTTGGTGTCCAAAATATATAAAGAATGTATAAAACTCAACACCCAAAAGTGATTAGTCCATTTAAAAAACGAGTGGAAGGGGCGCCTGGGTGGCTCAGTCAGTTAAGCGGCCAACTTCGGCTCAGGTCATGATCTCGTGGTCAGTGAATTCAAGCCCCGCATCGGGCTCTGTGCTGACAGCTCAGAGCCTAGAGCCTGTTTCAGATTCTGTGTCTCCCTCTCTCTGACCCTCCCCCATTCATGCTCTGTCTCTCTCTGTCTCAAAAATAAATAAACGTTAAAAAAATTTTTAAAAATGAGTGGAAGACATAAATGGACATTTTTCCAAAGAATACAAACAGATAGCCAACAGGGATAAGAAGAGATGCCCAACATCATTCATCATCAGGAAAATGAAAATCAAAAGTACAATGAGATGTCAGAATGACTAAAAATCAACAATGCAAGAAACAACAGGTGTTGGTGAGAATGTGGAAAAACAGGAACCCTCTTGCACTGTTGGTGGGAATGCAAACTGGTGCAGGCACTCTGGACAACAGTATTGATGTTCCTCAAAAAGTTAAAAGTTGAACAATCCTATGACATAGCAATTTTACTACTAGGTATTTACACAAAGAATAAAAAAAATACTAATTCCAAGAGATAAATGCACCACAGTATTTATAGCAGCATTGACTACAATAGCTAAATTATGGAAATACCATGTGTCCATCGATTGATGAATGGATAAAGAAGTGATATGTATACACAATGGAATATTATTCAGCCATAAAAAGAATGAAATCTTGCCATTTTCAATGACATAGATGGCGCTAGAGAGAATTATGCTAAGCGAAATAAGTCAGAGAAAGACAACTACCATATGATCTCATGCACATGTGGAATTTAAGAAACAAAACAAGTGAGCAGAGGGAAAGGAGAGGAGGGTCAGAGAAAGTGGCAAACCAAGAAACAGATTCTTAAATATAGAGAACAGACTGATGGTTACCAGAAGGAAGGTGGTTGTGGGGAATGGATGAAATAGGTGATGGGGATTAAGGAGTGCACTTGTTGTGATCAGCATTAGGTGATGTATGGAAGTAGTGAATCACTGTATTGTACACCTGAAACTAATATTACACTGTACGTTAACTAATTGGAATTTTAAAAAAACTTTATTTTTTAAAGTTTATTTATTTATTTTGAGAGAAACAGAGAGGAAAGAGAGAGAAGGGGAGAGAATCTGAACCAGATTCCATGCTGACAACAGAGAGCCTGATGCCGGGCTCAAACATGAGCCATGAGATCATGACATGAGCTGAAGTCAGACGCTTAACTGACTGAACCACCCAGGTGCCCCTAAAAAAACTTAAAAAAAATCAGTCATTAAATACAAAAATGGACTCAAGAACTGTTCCATATTAAAACAGTCTAAGGAGACATGACTATAAAAATGTCATTAGGATAAATGATGAAATGAGAATAGGATCTGCAGGTGTATTGATGTTTATTTCTTGATTTTGATAACCATTCTGTGATTAATTCAGGTAATTTTCTTGTTTAAGGGAATACACACTGGATTATTCAGGAATAAGCTGGAATCTTGCATCATTCTACAACTTAATCTTTTTTTTTTTTTTTAATACATGTTTGTTTATTGTTGAGAAAGAGAGCACGAGCTGGGGGAGAGGCAGAGAAAGGCAGGGACAGAGGATCCGAAGTGGGCTGGGTGCTGACAGTAGAGATCCCAGGGCAGGGCTAGAACTCAACAACTGTGAGATCAGGACGTGAGCTGAAGTTGGACGCTCAACCAATTGAGCCACCCCAGTGCCCCTCTACAGTTTAATCTTAAATGGTTCAGAGAAGAAATGATAACAGAAAGAAAGTGGATGGGGTGGAGAGAGGGGACAAATATAGTGAAATGCAAACATGTGGAAGAATCTGGATGAAAGGATTCCACAGATTTTTATACTACTGTTTTTTTTTAAGTCTGAAATAACATGAAGATATTTTTTAAATGAAAAATATTATTCAGATTTACTGGTAATTATGAGACTGGGTTCCTGTACTCTTGATTCTACTTCTGCTAGTTTTTTGGGGTGCAGTCCCTTCCTAAAGCCCTGTTGCTGACTATACATCTTCTGTTCAGACTCTAGTTAGAATCTCCCCTCAGTGTTTCTTATTTGATGCTTTAAAAGTCTCTGTTCTGCAAAAGCTTATATCCATACTTGCTAGAACTATGCATAAAATGAAAACAAATAGACATATCATGGTTCAATTGCATTTTATAAACATTTTTTGGAGTTCTTCAAGCACATATTTACAAACTATTTGGTCTACATGAAATAGTTGAGGATGCTAGATATAAGATATTAGTTTCAAGAAAGTCAAAAAAATTTTGATATATTTGTATAATACACAATTATATGCTGTTAATGTGTGTGTCTTTTGGACTCATTTCAAAAGTGTTTGCCCTGATTTCACAGTATATCACAACAACCTAGCTTAAAATAATATGTGAAGGTTGTGGAGCTCTTCCATTTTGTTTGCAGAGAAATCCATATAGTAATTCTCTATGGGGTGAGGAAGAAATTCAAGTGTAATAATTTAATCTAGAAATATCATGTCTAAGGGTGCCTGGGTGGCTTGGTTGGTTGTGTCTGATTCTTGATCTCAGCAGAGGTCATGATCTCATGGTTTGGTTCGAGCACCATGTAGGGCTCTGTGCGGCAGCATTGAACCTGCTTGGGATTTAATCTCTCCCTCTCTGCTTTTCCCCCACTCATGCACATGATCTCTCTCTCTCTTTGCTCTCTCTCTCTGTCTCTCAAAATAAACAAATCAACTTAAAAGAAAAAAGAAATACCATGTTCAGTACTGGCTAAGCAGTAATTAAGTACTCTAATCCTCATTTTCTTCATCTATGTACTTACTTTAACCATCAAATGAACATTCCATAAAGAAACAAAAAGGAGGGGTTTGAACCTGTAATGTTGTGGGAGTTAGAAGCCTAGTGTATTTGAGAGGAAATAAACATGCCAAGTGTTATTCATTATCCTTTTGATCACTCAACAAATAATTACTAAGTTGAACTTGTATGAGACAATGTGATAGACTCTGGTGTTAGGTAAAACAGAGATAATCATTGCTGTCATTGAGCTTACTGTCTTCTGGGCCACTGAAAGAAAATAATAACAATAATAATAAATAAAATCTAAGAGAAATGGATATGTTGTCAAAAATAATGAATGTGATAGATGTCACGAAAGTAACTTTTTGGGAATAAAGATGATATTGTCAGGGAGATATGGTAGAACTATGTTTTGCATGCCAGACTGAGAACTTTAGATTTGATGGGCATGTCATCAGGGTCCTTTTAGATTCCTAAGTAGGACAGCAAGTTTTATGGGCTTCAATGTCATCTGTAAAATAAGGGGTTTGAGGTAATTTTCAAAAGTACTTCTGGCCTGGCATTCTCTGGCTTTACCACAAATAATCATGCATGAAAGACTTTGGAGGCAGAGGCGGATCAGATGTGTATTCTGATGATAAGTGGTAATGGCAGTGACACTACAACATATGCCAGAATGCTGGGGAATTAGTTGTCTGTGAGAAGGATTTTGGGAAAATGAATGAGGAAATATATGAGGATCAAATGAGATCATGTATGTAGAAGTTGTTTGAAAAAGAAAACACAATGGTCTATACAAGTGTGTCATTATTTGCAAAGCTGACTCTTTAGTACATATATACATACAAGAGCATCTTAGAGCTTTTTGACTATAAGGAACTTTATAAATCTAAGAAGTTATTTTTAAAGAGAACAAAAATAGTACATGATAGTGGTTTGAAGTCTGCAAGCTAAGTGGCCTATAAGTAGGCTTAGTCCTCCAGAATGAAATTCTTAAGGGACAGGGATGGATCACAATCTCCAGCACAGTTTGAAAAAGCATTATTTTATTCATTCATTCATTCATTCAATTAATTTATGTTATTTATAGTGTCTATTTTATTAAGCATTGTTTCAGAATAATTGAAAAAAATTAATGTTTTTTTTGAAAGAGAGAAAGAGAAAGAGAGAGAGTGTGAATGGGGGAAGGGAAAAGAGAGGGAGACAGAATCCAAAGCAGGCTCCAGGCTCTGAGCTGTCAGCATAGAGCCCAATGTGGGCCTTGAACTCACGAACCATGAGATCATGACCTGAGCCTAAGTCAGACGCTTAACTGACTGAGCCATGCAGGCACCTCGATAATTCCAATTTCAGTAAATATAATTATCTTTTTTTAAGAGTTTGATGAGCTTTTAAAAAAATAGCATCAAGGTAAAATTGCACATATTTAAGGGATAAAGTTTTATGTTTTATTAAGTTTTGACACATTATGTACCTATAAAACTATCACCACAACAAAGTAATGAACACATTAATTACTTCCTAAAGTTTCTTGGTGCCTCCTTATAATCTCTTCCTTGATTTCCCTCTCTCCACCCCCAGACAACCACTGGCATGATTTCTGTCAATATATATTAGTTTGGATTTTTCAGATGTTTCTATGGATGAAGTCATACAGTATGACTTCTTTTATTATCTGGCTTATTTCTCTCAGCATAACTATTTTGAGATTTCTCTGTATCTTATATATTAATAGTTTATTCCTTTTATATTGCTGAGTAGTATTCTAGTGTATGGATATATTATAATTTGTTTATCCATTTATCTATTTATGGGGAAATTGAGTTGTTCTACAGTTTAGCTATTACAAATAATGTTGCTCTATGTGTAGAAGTTTTTCTAGGAATATATGCTTTCTTTTCTCTTAGGCAACTATGCAGGCATGGAAAGGGGAGATCATACGGTAGGTGTATATTTAATTTTTTAAGACACTGACAAATCATTTAACAAAATATCTGTACCATTTTACATTTTCCTCTAGAAGTGTGTAAGAGTCCTCCCTGCTCAGAAGCATGTGGTATGGTCAGTTTTTAAAATTTTAGTCATTCTAATAGATAAGTTGTTATATGTCATTGCAGTTTTAGTTTTTGAATTTTATTTCCCTAATAACCAATGATGTTGATCACCTTTTCATATACTTATTTACTATCCAAATATCTTATTTGTTGAAATGTTTATTCAAATATGTTGTCCATTTTCTTAATGGGTATCTATTAACACTGCATTTTGAGACTTCTTTATATACTCAGGATATGACTTACCTTATGTATGATTTTCAAGTCATTTCTCCCAGTCTATGTGTTATATTTTTATTGTCTTAGCAGTGTCTTTCAGAGAATAAATTGTTTTAAATTTGGATTAAGTCCAATTTATCAATGTATTCTTTTAGGGTTCATGTGCTTTGTATCTGTTTAAAAAACCTTTGTCTAACCCAAGTTTATAGAGTTTTTCTCCATATTTTCTTTTAGAAATGTATACTTCTAAGTGTTACACTTTGAGCTTATTTTTGTACAAGGGGAAAAGTGAGAGTCAACATTATTTTTTTAATATAGACATCTAATTCTCCCCAGTTCCATTTGTTGATAATAATATAATTTCAAATTTTAAGTAACATTAAAGGAGGTCATATATTATTCTGTTGATCAAAGTAAAGATCGGGTAGAAAGTGTTGAAATACACTAGTCTATTTTATGGAAGAAATGCTTAGTGGCATGTAACTATTTACTAACATTTACAACTAAATGAAAAAATATTTTATTTTAATTATTTTTAATATCCTTCTTTCTCAGCCTCTAGTCTAGACGGTCTGTTTAAAAATGTGCTTTCTAGAACTGCCCAGATCTAATGTACTGTTAATTGTATAAATCTTACCTTTATTTTGATTTGATAAACCTTCATAGCAAAACTAATCATTCCATTTTGCTAGTTCCTTTAACTAATTCATTCATTCAACCAAGAAACAAAAACATCATCATATGACTAGCAGGCACTGGGTAAAGAAAAAAAAGAGAGAGACAGAGACAGAGAGAGAGAGAGACAGAGACAGAGAGAGACAGAGACAGAGAGATTGTTTCAAAACAGACAACTGCCAGAAGTATAGGCAGTGGGAAGAGAAACTGTGTCTCAAAGCACTCAACCTTTGTAGAAAGTGGAGATGATACTGACCTTATTGTGCAGATACAAGATTTAAACAATATAGTTTGTACAGGGCTTAATGAATTACCTGACACAGTCAGGACTCAATCAGGAGGAGCTAATTTATTTCAACTAATGATATTAGAAAAGCTTCTTATAATTTTTAAAAGATTTCAAAGATATTGGATATTTTAGAAGAGTCCCTGGAATAAACATATTACAAGGGAAAAAAAGACTAAAATATCATAGTAAAAACAATGTTTATCGCTAACTATTAGACCTTTAATGTGCCCAGATGGCCAGCAGTTCTCCATTCATATATCATCAATGTTCTAGAACTAGTCTGTTAGATACATGATGTGTTGACATTTGAATATGAAAAACCAAATAGAATATTATAGAAGATTCAATACTGGAAAGCAAAGAATGGATCTTTAATAATTCCATTCTCAAAATGGCATTTAAGGAATGGGAGTAGAGGACCTTCTTAGTCCCCTTTAACCCAGAGACACTTTGGAGATTTCAAAACTAAGTAGTGTGTTCCATTCAAAGAATTTCTACATTTTCCTAAGTTTCATTGGAAATAATTTATATGTCCATTGGCTGATGAATGGATAAAGAAGAATTGGCATATATATATATATATATATATATATATATATATATGGCATATATATATATATATATGCCATATATATATATATATATATATATATATATATATATATAAACTCAACCATCAAAAAGAATGAAATCTTGCCATTTGCAACAATGTGGATGGAGCTAGAGTGTGTTTGCTAATGAAAGAAGCCAGTCAGAGAAAGACAAATCCATATGATTTCGTTCATGTGTGGAATTTGGGAAATAAAACAGAGGAACATAGGGGAAAGGGGAAAAAATTAAAAGAAAGAGAAGCAAACCATAAGAGACTCTTAATTACAGAGAACAAACTGAGGGTTGATGGAGGTAGGTGGGTGGGGGATGAGCTAAATGGGTAATGAATATTAAGGAGGGCACTCATGATGAGTACTGGGTGTGATATGTAAGCAATAAATCACTAAATTCTACACGTGAAGCCAATTTTATTATACATGTTAACTAACTAGAATTTAAATAAAACTTGAAATAAGAAAGAAATAATTTATATGTGGATTATAATAATATCTCATCTTTGAACTAGTATATATATCAGACCTCCCATTGTAAAGAACAGAAGAAACGTCCACCCCTTATACTTTTTAGTCTATTTTTAACATTTCTAGTGTCACAAGCAATAATTTGGGATCAAAAATGCTACTAGTACTCACAATTCCCTTCATAAAGTATTCCTTGAGTCACTGGATTAATAATTAATAATAATAATAATAATAAAACTTTAAATGCATTGTATTTTAACATCATGAGAACACTGGTACTATTTTTATCTTTTTCCATGAGAAGAAACCCCAAAATCAGACAGTTTCATTAACTTACTAAAGATCACAATGTACCAGAACCAGTAATTGGAACTAGGAAGTAAGATTACAGAATATTTATGTTCAACTACCCTGCTAGCCAATAGATATCAGTTAAGAACAACTTCAAGTTTGAGTGAAGGCTAAACAGAGAAAAATCAAAGCAGAACTGAGAAGACATTTATATTAAACATAAATGGTATGGTATGGCATGGCATGGCATGGCATGGCATGGCATGGTATGGTATGGTATAGCATGATGTGGCCTAGTCTCTGTTTGAAAATACCTAACTTTTAATACCCCTACAATAAGCATAGTTGATTTCCATGACATAAACTGAATACTATTTTACATTATTATCATTATGACTCCTTGGAGTTAGAAAAGTTACTAAGAGTCACAACAGTAACTTGCAACTATTGTTCTTTTCTAAGCCTTGGCATTTTAAAACATTGATGGGCAGGAATGGGAGTAAGTACCAATCCCAGTAAGTCCCCAAAAGATTTGTCTTTTCCCCAAAACACAACATCTGACATCGTGGAGGCAACTGCCAGCACACTCATGGGTTAGCCCAAAAAACACTTCCACTAAGAGGCTGCTAATTCTGGAGGTTCTAGAAGGAAATCTAGTGTTCCAGCCTGAAAGTCAGTAGAGGCTCTTAAGTACATTTCAGATCAATTCTTTGCATGGTCTTCTGTTAGTCCTGGCTCTACAGCATTCTGCAGCATTTACCTTTCAAGCTTCATTCTTGGCAATTTTTATGGCTCTATTCCAAAGGTAATATCCTCTACAACTTACATGATTCCATGGCCTCAAACTGACATCCATGTGGATTCTGTAACTTTGGACTGTAGTGATACATGGGAAGAAGACTCACTTCTAAGCTTCATGAATCACATTATATACGAGCCTGATGATGCCAACAGCAATACACAGCACCTTAGTATGATGGGGCAGTGGGGACTACTTCTTCCCAAAGCTAGATAATAAACAAAAATTCAACCTCAGTGTTTGCAATTCAAATAGCCCATTCACCACCATCTGGACAACACTGTATAATGTTCTCTGAGGCAAAATATTCTTACAAAATTATTTGTGCAAAACAGCACAACCCACCTTTTCTATTAAGAAAAAAACCGTCTTAGTACTAATGTGCTTCTCCAAATAAAAAAGTAAGTATAACTAGGTAAAAGTATTTTTCATCCCTTCCTTTCTCAATTCATCTGCCCCTACCCCTTTCTGTTTTTTTTTTTAATTTTTTTAACATTTATTTATTTTTGAGAAACAGAGTGAGACAAAGCATGAGCGGGGGAGGGGCAGAGAAAGAAGGAGACACAGAATCCGAAGCAGGTTCCAGGCTCTGAGCAAGCAGTCAACACAGAGCCTGATGCGGGGCTTGAACTCACGGACCGTGAGATCATGACCTGAGTCGAAGTCAGACGCCTAAACCCTTTCTGTTTTTTTTATCCTCAGAATGCATGCATACAGCCTGAAGTTACTATTATGTATACGACTGCCACCTTATAACCTTACAGTGATAAGTAACATTCCTGTTACTCCCAATATCCAAATCCCCCTGTGTCATGGCTACATACAAAGGGCATATACCCATTGCCCGATATGACAGAATATGGATAGACATGTCATGTGTTGCTTTCAGGCTGAGGCAGTGAAAAAACCACAGTGTTACTCTTTTTTTTCATTTGCATTAGGGGATATGGAAACATCGTGATGAGATGGCTGAACCAACAGATCAAAGTGGCTTGGAATGTTTTGTTATAACATGGAGGAGGGCTGCCACAGAGATTTGTTTGGATGCACATTGGACTCTGAGTGAGCAAAATACACTTGGGTTGTGTTGAGCTTCTGAGGCATAGGTATATGTAAATACCACAGAATCTTCCTACCTATCTTAAGTGATAAAAGGGGTAAGTGTAAGGATGAAGGCTTATGCACTAAAGATGGTATAACACAACTATTAAAATAGCCCGCTTCCAAAAGCATTACCAAGCTTTAGTGGCAGCCCTGAATGCCTGCAAGCAGGCATGCTTGCAGACTTCTGAGTGAAAACAGAACAGAACAAAACAAAAAAAGAAACAAAAAAACCATACACCTATTAGTTAAATGACTTAGTTGTTTTTGTTTCAATTTTTTTTGCTTTCTATTTTGTAAGTGAAAGCATCTACTTCTTCATTTTACTAGATACCATGATACAACACATAAATGTTTATCTCATTCATCACTTGTTTCTTGACTCCTGGCAGCTGTGTTCACCCCAACAATGATCCAGACAAATAACTCCAGTCTGTATTACCATTAGGGGATACACTGGCCTACATGATGGGGACACATCACTGAAATTCAGTCCTTCACAGTGTAATTTTTCCTGCTTTAAACAGCCTTGCTTTATTATTTTTTTTCACTACGCTGAAAGCATGGAGAACAATTGCTCAATATCTGAAAACTACGCACTACATGAATAATAATATTCTGCAATGTGGGAGAAAAATCCACATCTACTTTCTTTTATGCCAGACTGATGTGTGCTTTGTTATTTTCACTGGATAAATGTAAGAACTATCAAAGGACAAACTTACAAAACAAAATAAACTGTTTGTACTTTCTTTCTTGTCTCAGATCCAACAGCTTTTCAGATTTAGTTTCCATTTATTAGAACAGATTGAAATTACTTATTGGAATTTCTTAGCACTCTTTTATAAGCCCAGTGAACAGGTGTAATTGTGTTTGGTAGATCAATTCATCCATCGCACTATGCCCTGAAAATATGCTAGTTACCAAATAACAGCAAATAGCCGGGTTGTTTAATTATATCAAGTAAATCTATGCCTTTTGATAGAAGTAATCAATTCAAAATGAAATAATAAATCTTACAAGTTGGACAATCTATCCAATTAGTTATTTTTTTTTCTCAAACTCACATTTCAAATTAATGGGCATAAATTCACCACCTATACAACCGACTGATAGAATCTTATCAACATAATGCATGTTAGTGTCTACATTATTAAAATTCTACCAAAGCCTAAAATGGAGAGAACAGCCATGCATAATCATTTAACATTAATTCTAAAGACAAATTTTTCCATTGCAATAGGGAAGTTTTATTTTATTTTCACTTCTACAAACAAGAAGTACTTTGAAGTATTCTAATCAATCACATGTACATCAGTGCAATACTTCAAAATGTCTTCATTATTGAGATGCAAGAGTGTACATTTATCTTTCCCTTGACTAATATTTTTTATGGTAAAAAAAAGCACTGCACAAAACGCAAAACACATCATTCAATTCAACAAGTATATGTTAAGAACTGATTGGTGACCAGTACTGGAGTTTTTAATGCTCCCAGGTAATCTTGATACTGTCTTCACATATCTAGGTTCTACTGAACTCTTCAATTTAATTTATTGATTTAGTTGAATCAATCAAATCACTTTTATGAGAATATATTCTACTTCCTTAGTAATGATAGTCTGTGAACTTTTCACCAACAGTTATGTTTGCTTTACAGACATGGCGTCTTATCCATTTCCCTTTAGATAGTAGCATCTCAGAAGTGTTTGGTGAAAAAATAATGAATTGATGTCTTTTTATGTTAATATCTAAATGATAAATACATTTTTAACATTTTTGATGTATTTATTTATTTTAGAGAGAGAGAGAGAGGGAGCATGAGCAGTAAAGGAAAGAGAGAGAATCTTAAGCAGGCTCCATGCCTGGCACAGAGCTTGATGCAGGGCTGGATCTCACAACACTGAGATCATGATCTGAGCCAAAATCAAGAGATGCTCAATTGACTGAGACATCCAGGTGCCCCAAAGAAGAAAGAATTTTTAAAATAGGAATGGGAGTATGACTAGTGATCCCAATTTCCAGGGATAGCTGTTTATATTGAGAAAGTAAATATCAAAAGATAGAAAAAACTATTTTTAACACAATTCTTTAAGAATGCTATGGGCTTGGCATTAATATCCACCATGGCTTTATGTGTTGAACAAACTCTCCAGTCAAGAATTGTTTACATTCTTCCTCTCACACAACAATCTCTAAAACCTGTGTTAATGTTCATTAATTTACATTAAGTACAATGAGAGAATCATAAGATATAAAGAGATTATATGTTCATTTTGTTTATAAGGGTTAGCTTTTGGTGGAATGAATAAAATTAAAGAAGAAACCTAAACGTCCATAGATGGATGCATGGATAAAGAAAATGTGGGGTGTGTGTGTGTGTGTGTGTGTCCTGATGTCAAAGTCAGGACAACAGAGTATAGAATAGAATGGTGGTTGCCAGGGGTTGAGATATGGGAGAACTGGGGAAATGTTGGTCAAAGGATAAAAATTTCCAATTATAAGAGGAATAAATGGGGGGCATTTTATGTACAGCATGGTGAGTATAGTTAACAATACTGTATCAAATACTTGAAAGTTGCTATGAGAGTAGATGTTAAATGTTCTCACCATAAAAAACCCAAAATGGTAATTATGGGAGGTAATGGACATATAACCTTATTGTGGTAATCATTTCACAATACATATGTATATCAAATCAACATATTGCACATTTTATAATTATACAATGTTATATGTCAGTTCTATTTCAATAAAACTGGAGAAAAGGAAGACCAAACAGGTTAAAAAAGAAAAAGCCAAAAATTATGATAATGGTTACCTTTAGAGAAAAAACGGGCATGAAAAGGTTTCTATTATCCTCACAAAGCTTTATTTCCTGTCCTACATGGCACTTAATGGGTGTGCATAATTTATTATAATTTCTCTGCACAATCAACTATTTGCATATTTTTCTCTATGAATGATCAATTTAATATTAAAATTTTATTTTTAAAAAGGATATAGAGAAATAAACATTTTTCAGATGAAAGATAATGAGTCCACCTTAGATATGTTTAAATTGAAATGTCAGTGATGGAGGTGTCCAGTATATAATTAGATAAATCACACTGGGCTAGAGATTGATATTAGAGTTAGCACAATGTAGTTCCATTATAACTGATAAAAGTTTAAGAATTTATGATTAGGAAACACGACCAGAACACAACCTCGGAATGCAGTCACACATGCCATTAATATAAAGGGCTTTTTCGTTTGGCACTCCTCCCTGCACATCTCTCCTATAATCACCGGAAGATAAGATGAACAGTCAGGCCCAAAATTCAGCTAGTTGAGAACTATTCACAATCAATTTTTAATGTTTAACTCCTCTTCACAAGTCTTGTAGGTATGGTTGTAAACTATATGGCAAGACAAATTTATTAGGAAGCCAGGACTCGTGAACACTGCTGGGTTGGATGCTGTGATGCACTACTTAGATCCCCTTCAGAAGAGAGGAACATATTTCTCTAATAGCTGCCAGTGCTGTGGGCAGACAGCCTTGAGCTTTTAAACCCTTTGAAAGGATTTTCCTAGTTGAAGAGAACTGTCTCACCCATGTCCAAATTTCCTTCTCAATGTCTGCATACAACAACTACTTGGTGTAAAGCCGCACTCTTCATGTTCTAACTCAGGAAAACTCCAGAGAGTCATCTCAACTTCTGAACGGCCCATAGGGTTAGCTTAGGCCTCCGATGAGATTGCATCGCACTTCAACTTTTCTTTCTTCCCAATCCTCCTTCCTTCTCTCCAATAGGTGTTGACCCCAAAGAACCTTTTGCAGGTTAATCTACATCTCAGAGACATCTTCTCAAGAAACCTAAATTGTGGCAATTACCCAATGCTGCTGAAATAGGGAATACAGATATATATTTTAATTAATTAAACTACAATGTGGTCTTTAAAGATGATTTTGATATAGTTTCAGTGGTGTGATGATAGGTAAAGAAACTTTATTATACCAAACAGTGAGTGGGATTTGAAGAAACTCATTCTTCAAGTAGAGGTAGTTTTTAGAATATTTTTCCATAAATACAATGAAATAATAATAATGTTCCATTAGATGTAAGATCAATGTTGGCTTGTTTGTTCGTTTGAGGATGGTTTGAATGTATTTATGTTTGAGGTATGGAAGCTGAGAAAACCTAAGTGGAAAAAGTTAAGAAACAGGATAAATAAAAGCATAATGCAATTTTATCCTTAAAAATGCACAATGCTATGGAATCCAGAGAACAGTGTACGGTTGTAAATTAAGATAGAATGAAGTAACTGTTATATTTCATAAATAAGAAAGGGAGATAAAGATAGATACAGCCACAGTTAAGTTTATATAAGAGGTAGATAGTTTAGAAAGTCTTATCAAATTGTTCTCTCTGTGGTGGCGGCAAAAGCTCCCTGAAGGCAGTTGGAAGTTGGGGAGGAGGGTGTGGTGGGGTAATTTTTTTAGGTACCCCAGTAAAGAATGGAATAAGGCAAACATTTATATTGATCCAAGTGTCCAGTTTAGTGTGGGGATAGCAATGGAATTGCAAGTGAGCAAGGGAGTTGAGTTTGCTTGTAAATCTGAGTTTAAAATTATGGAAAAAGAATCATATACTGAATAAACAAAGATATCAAGAAAGGAGAGGTCACTAGACTGAAAACAAAGGGAAGGAGCTAGGCACTCAAAGTATTAATAAGGCAGAATAAAGGAAGTGAGAGTCCTTAGAAATAGGACACAGTCAGAAAATGTGTTATTGTAGGAAGAAAGAACAAAAGAGCTTGGGCTTAAAAAGCTGTAGTCAGAATGTGATGTAGTAATTAGGTATTACAGGAGCACCATGATTCCCAGTAATAACAAGACCCACGGTCTTGCATGTTTATAGAATTAAGGTCACAAAAATTGTATATTAAATAACTTAAAGACTAGAACTTGGATAGGTTACCCCCAAAAATATTGAAACTACTGCAGGATCAGGATGGGATAAGTTATTTTTAAAAGTTTCTCAGTTTATTATCAATATATTTAACAAATATATGGGAGAGATCAGAAGGTGGATAGTAATGATGAAATGAAGAGTAGTCATAGTCAGTGAGACAGCTGAATGGAAACATTAACTTCCAGGATATATTAATTTCTACCATGAAGTAGAAACATGCTTATCTGTGTTGTGATCCAGTGGTAGTGCAGGAATGGGAAGAATTCTATTAAAATGACTGCTGTCAAAGCAAAATGACAAAGGACAATCAAAAAACCATTTAAATATATGGAAATTTGTGTGTTGTGGAACAGAGGTCCAGAGATCAAGGAGAACAGCAGACAGTTGGGACATGGGGGATGGAAGCTCTGAACAATCTGGGAATGAGAATCCAGAGAAGATATAACCATAATAATTTGAATTTGAACTATAACAAGGAAGATGGATCTGTGTCACACAATTAAGTTAACTGGCTTCTCAAGTTCTGAATAGACACTGGTATGTATCTATTCAATGCTGGCATAAATGAAGGGCCCTGCAGTATCAAGTTTATGGTGACACCAGCAGCCATGAAATATCTACATATTCATTAAATTAAATTTCTTGTATTTGTATAATGATGGTACCATCCAATTTAATCATCACAGGTCTTTACATGAGGTAAAAAGAGGTAACACACATCAATCACTTTTCTCTATGATTTATTTATGTATCTCTCTAGCTGTCTAACTACTTACAGTGGTTCTGTTTTAAGGCGACCCTCTTTATAGTGTACATCAGTAAATTGGCCCTTAATATAACTGCTGATATATTCAGGGTTAAATCTACTATCTTACTACCTTTTTGTATTTGTCTCATGTTCTATATCCACAAATATCTCTTTTTGTAACTTGTGTTGGGTAAATTAATTATTAATGTATTGTTCCATTTTATCTATCAATGATTTTATTATTTACACATTCTCATTTTTCTTTTAGTATTTACCCTAACTATAACAAATATACACTTTATTCAAGGTTAATATGAATTGGTCCTTTATCCACTTTCCAAAAATGAGTGCTGAGAATATTTTAAGTTGTTTATTCACTTTCTGCCCTATGTTCCATTATCACTATGCATCTTAATTCTCTTTACGTTTAGGACCCTATGCCAAGTAATAATTATTTCATTCTATAAATGTTATATCAGATGTACCCACATGCATACCCTTCTCCAACCTTGATTGTACCCTGAATCTCTAGGATTATTATCAGGAGTCATCTTTCTGCCATGAAGTACCTTTTAGGTAGGGGTATGAGTGTGTGTATGAGATAGAGATAGAGATGATAGAGGAGATAGAGATAGAGATAGAGATAGAGATAGAGATAGAGATAGAGATAGAGATAGAGATAGAGATAGAGATACTGGGTCACTAAAATTTCATAGTTATTTTCTATCTAAAAGTTCTTTATGTAAACTTCATTTTTAATTTTTCAAGAATTAAATTATTTTGGCTTCCATATTTGTGATGAAAATTCAACAGTGCATCCTTGTATTGTTCTTTTAAAGATTGACTTGTCCTTCCTTTGGCTGCCTTTAAGACTTTATGGTTTTCTATATATTTCTCTTGAATATGTTGCAGTTCTTGGATCTGTGGCATTTTTCTCAGTTTTGGAAAATTTTTTCTGTTTTCATTCTTTTTACCTTGTGTTCACTGTCCTATTCCTCTGGGATTCCATAGATAAATATAGAAATAAATTTAAATTATATAAATATATAGTTACATAAATACCTTTCACTTTCCCTATATTATTACATACTTTTCTATTGGCATTCTTCAGCTAGCATACTTTTCTCTGTCATATCATTCAATCCACTAATTCTCTTCAACACTTTTTAATCTGCCATGTGAAATACATATATTGAGTTAATTTCATTTTACTTTTTTTAGTACTAGAATTTTTCAATTGATTTATATTGTATCCCATTCTTTGAATAATTTTGCATTATTTCCTTCATTTAATTAATATTTCATTCAGCTGTTTTAAAGATTCATGTCAGTGAAGTTTAAAAAGTAGATGACAGCGTCACCTAAGTGGTTCAGTCAATTAAGCATCCTACTTTTGATTTCGGCTCATCATGATCGGTCATGAGATAGAGCCCTATTGAATATGGGATTTTCTGTGTCCTTCTCTCTCTGCCTCTCCCTCATTCCCTCTGTGTCTTGCTCTAAATAATAAACATTTGAAAAAAATAAAAATAAAAGTTCATGTCAGATACGTGGCAAGTATTTTCATTCTCACTTTGTTCAGTTCTTACATAGTCTTAATCTTAGTTCTTATTAAAGAATTTCTGAATATTATAGAAAAAGTTGTAGAGATTTTTTAAGGCTCTCGATGACCTAGTAGAGGATATACTGTTATTGTTTGTCTCTCAGATTAAGGATAAATCTCCTTTATATAACGAGGATTACAACAATTCAAAACTGGGGGGCACCCAGGTGGCTCAGAGTCGGTTAAGTGTCCAACACTTGATTTCGACTCACGTCATGATTTCACAGTTCGTGAGATCCAACCCCATATTGGGCTCAGGCTCTTTCCCTCTTTCTCTGCCCTTCCCCTGCTCGTTCTCACTCTCTCTCTTTTCTCCCTCTCTCAAAAATAAATAAATAAACATTAAAAATTCAAAAAAAGAAAAACCAATTCAAAACTGGGATTTAATCCTTGTGTGGCTTATTTTCCATTCACATTTATTCTTAGGATGCAGCCCTTTTAGCTGCTTAGTGAATGAATGACCAAGGTTTCCATCAGAGAACTTCTTTAGTAGGTCCTGAACTCATTTTTTTATTCCTAAGATCCATAGGTCCACGGAGAATTCAGTTTCACCTCTGTGGTTCTCAGCTCTAGATTCTCTGCCCCCATCTTCTTCATATTTCAACCACGCTTTCTAGTAGATCAAGAACAAATCAACATCAACAATTAGCCTCTTTTCTCTATCCTGTTTCAGGTCTTGACTGCAAATCCTAGCTTCCTTGAAGACTGTGATGCCTTCAAATATTAGATTTTCCAGTTGTTCTCAGCATGTGGGTTGGTTCAAAATTGCTAGCCATTTTTGCAGAAGCAGAGTTTTCTTATTTCTCTCAATAAATGGCACTGCGTTGAACTTATTTCCTCAAGCCAGAGATATAAGGAATCATGTACACAGTGATTTGTCCTGTCCTTTATTTATCCAAGAAATAAGTTAATTCTGTCAAGTTCATTTCTTTGATACCTTTCAATTCCATTCCTCCCTCCATTTTCCAGTACCCCCATGACTACTGGCTAGCACATTTAATTTACAACTGGATTAAGAATTCAGCCTTCTAAATGATCTCCCCATCTTGGTTTTTATTGCTTGATTTTTTATTCTATTATCATACTGCCATTCAGAATGTTTGTCCTAATATTCAATTCTTATTGAGTAGCTTCCATACTTAAATTCCTTCTATCCTAAAATTCAAAATAAAAATTCTTTAACATTATATTATAATATTTTCATGAATACATATGTGTTTATCTCAGCTATGTCAGCTCTCATGCTTCCATGCTTACCGTATGTTTCCACCACATTTGACTAGCTTAAGTTCTTGAAAACACCATGAACTTGACTTTGTGCATACTCTCTCCCATTGTTTTTGGAGGACAAATTTTGGTACTGGTTTCTCAAGAATGATTTTTCTGATCAATAGCCACACTTATTCTGACTCCCAGGTATATATGAGTATCCTGTCCTGGCTCTTCCTCAAGCTACTTAAAGATCAGGAAGTATAGTAAGTGCAAAAATCTATTTTTTTTTGTAAATAGATATACAGCACATGTAGCTGAGGCATATGAGTGAGGGGAAGAGACATATAACAAGGTCAAAGACAGTAGAAATAAAAAAAATATGGGTGAAAGATGTTTGAAGCATTTTTTAAAGTGCCATGGGAATCTTTGGAAGGTTTATGCATGGCATATTCATGCACCCCAAAATTAGGCCTGTGTCTAACATATAGTATAATTCAACATATTTGAATTAAATTATTCAACCAATTTATTCATGAATTGAATACATGTTATACACAAATACTCTATCTGACGCTGAAAAATACATAAAAATGCATAAAGTACTTAGTCCTTAAGGTCCCTGCATTCTTCCAGTGAACTTACAACATGAATACAAATATATTTTATGTAAGTTCAAATGTGAAGGTGAAATACATTAAAAAGGCTATGGCTTTTTTTTTTTTTAGGTTCTTATTTTAATTCCAGTTAGTTAAGTAGAGTGTTCTATTAGTTTCAGGTATACAATTTAGTGATTCAACACTTCTATACAACACCTAATGCTCATCACAAGTGCTCTCCTTAATTCCCATCACTTATTTCACTCATCCCCTACTCACCTCCCCTGTGGTAACCACCAGTTTGTTCTCTATAGTTAAAAGTCTGTTCTTTGGTTTGCCTCTCTCCCTCTCTCTGCTTTCCCCCTTTGTTCATTTGTTTTGTTTCTTAAATTCCATAGGAGTAGAATCTTATGGTATTTGTCTTTCTCTGACTTATTTCACTTAGCATTATATTCTCTAGCGCCATTCATGTTGCAAATGGCAAGATTTTATTCTTTTTTATGGCTGAATAATACTCCTCTGTGTATATGTGTGTGTATCTGTGTGTGTGTGTGTGTGTGTGTGTGTGTGTGTGTGTGTGTGTTTGTGTCACACCATATCCATTCATCAGGCAATATTGGGCTCTTCCCATAATTTGGGTATTGTAAATAATGCCACTATAAACATAAGGATGCATATATCCTTTTGATTTAGTGTTTCTGTATTCTTTGCATAAATACCCTGTAGTATGGTTAATGGATCATAGAGTAATTCCATTTTTAACCTTCTGAGGAACTTCCATACTGTTTTCCACAGTGCCTGCACTAGTCTGCATTCCCACCAACAGTAGAGGATGGTTCCTTTTTCTCTGCATCTCCAAAAAAGCCATGGCTTAAAACAAACAAACGACAACAACAAAAAGACATTCTAATGAGAGAGACCTTCAAAGTGGTGAAACAGATTATCTTTCTAAAACATTTTATAGGAAAAAAAATCTGTAAAGATTTTTTGAAAACGGTATAATGATCTTCTGAAAAAAATTCACCTAGGTTCACCAATTGTTAATATTTTGGCATATTCTTTTTCTTCTTTTATTATTATTTTGCTGATCTGTTGAGAGTAAACTGCAGTCATTGCACCCCTTCAACCTAAATACTTGAGCAAGTAGCTACTAAAAACAGGACAGATTCCTACAGGAACACACCACAAGCATTCAATATAGAAAGTTTAGCATTACTATCATACTATTATCTAATATATAGTCCATTTCAACCTTCACAAATTATTCCAGCTCTGTTTTTAATAGGATTTTTTTCTATCCAGGAATCAGCCAAGAACCAGGCATTTCATTTAGTTTTCACATTTTTATAGTCTCTTTTAATTTGGAACAGTTGTCAGCTTTTTTTTTTTTCTGTCTCTAATAGATCATCATTTTTTAAGACTACCATTTTTTAAGAATACAGGCTAGTGGGGCGTCTGGGTGGCTCAGTCGGTTAAGCATCCGACTTCGGCTCAGGTCATGATCTCGTGGTCCGTGAGTTCGAGCCCCGCGTCAGGCTCTGTGCTGACCGCTCAGAGCTTGGAGCCTGTTTCAGATTCTGTGTCTCCCTCTCTCTGACCCTCCCCCGTTCGTGCTCTGTCTCTGTCTCAAAAATAAATAAACGTTAAAAAAAATAAAAAAATTTAAAAAAAGAATACAGGCTAGTGTATGTGCATTACCAGGTGTGTGTGTATGTGAGTAGGATTGTTTGATCATGATCATACTCAAGTTATACATTTTTGGAAAAATTATCACATTCTGACAGGTGATATTTTATACAAGTTTTGAGAAGTAGAAAACAATTACACAGAGAAATGTCACAGAAGACAGAACTAGGAATTGAATTTAAGATTCTTAATCCTAACACAAGGCTTTTACCATTCACTATAGATACTATGGATGACTGATTGACAGCCTGAGACTTATATTTTTGATCAATGTGGAATTATTAAAAATTAGGTGTGTCCAATAGAAGGCTTGAATGATTTTTTTTCAAAAGACAGACTGTGGAGCACTTGGTGGCTCAGTCAGTTGAATGCCTGACTCTTGATTTTGGCTCAGGTCATGATTCCAGATCTTATCTGCTTAAGATTCTCTCTCTGTCTCTGCCCCCTCCCCCACTTGAGTGCTTCCTCTCTCTCTAATAAAAAAAAATTTAAAAATTAAAAACAAACAAACAAAAGATAGAGTGTGGTATAATATAACTAAAACTGGTTGCCTAAAGAAAACATTCAACGCTAGTCTGTAGTTAGCGGAAGATATAAGCAATCTCTAATTAGAAATTGTTTTATTTTTTTATTTAAATTTAATATTTTTTAATGTTCATTTGAGAGAGAGAGAGAGAGAGAGAGAGAGAGAGAGAGAGAGATTGTGCATGGGTGGGGGAGGGGCAGAGAGTGAGGAAGACACAGAAATGAAGCAGGCTTCAGGCTCCCAGCTGTCAGCACAGAACCCAATGTGGGGCTTAAACTCATGAACCATGAGATCATGACTTGAGCCAAAGCGAGATATTTAACCAACTGAGCCACCCAGGTGCCTCCAAATTCAGTTTAGATCTTTAAGGTGTTTATCCTTTTTGATAGGAAAAGATGAAGAACTTTTGCTTTAGGGTCAAAAAGGTATACCCAGTATTAAAGCAGGCCTCAATAAACTATTAACATCTGCAGATGTTAATAAATTCATGATAGTAATGATAGTGATAGTAAATTCAGAAGATGTTAAAATTAGGTGAACATGGTATGGGATATTGTAGAATCACAGAGACATAAAACAATCACATTCTTACAGACCATCCCCTTATTTGGTAGATATAGTAAACCCAGAGAGACTTACCCAAATTTACAAAGCTGGAAAGTAGTGTAGACGAATCTCTTTCCTAGGATTCTCAATCCATTGTCCAACTGACTGATTCCTAGAATACGCTTACAGAAATGACAGAAATTCTACTTCATGGATAAACAGCCTCTTGCCATGACTGCCTCCTTCACAGATTAGGCCTTTTATAGTTGGGACCTCATCTCTCAATGGGGATATGCCAGAAAAAAATTCACAACTGCTTAATAAGACCCACTTTTAGCCTCATTTATTTTGACCTTCAAGCATTTACTTACTGAAGTGCATGAAGTTTCTATTCAGATTAATGCCAAGTTTCAATTGCCATAGACCACAAGAAAAATCATTTTTTTCATGTGATTCCCCAAAAATGAATTCAACAACACTTTTATCAGCCATGTTTTTAATCCATTAGCAATATTGACTTTGCCATGAAATGAGAGTAATTCAATTTTAGATTATATTATAAAGCTGAAATTATTATAGCTTTGCCTGCTAGTTTTACAGTAGTTACGGCTATGTCAGGGTTTTCATGCTGAAGCTTTATATTTCAAAGTTTTACAATCAGACATTAAAGAAAAAAAAAAAAAAAGTCAAATGGCTTTTGAGACCGCATTGGCGCCTGTGAGAAATCCATGTCAGGCTTTTTATTCAAAGAGATCCACTTCGATGGGCAAGTCCCTCTGCTTAACAACTTTCATTATTAGATTGGCTATGGGTGCTACTGACACATTTTCCTAATGATACAGAGTGGGGCCCACTTTGGGGTTGTTCCTCCTCAGTATCAGGCATGGAGCTCTAGGTGGCACTATAAGTAGAAGACAGAAGATACAATACAAGCCACCCAGACTTTTAATACCTGACTATGGGCAGATTACTTAATATTGTTGAGACTCGGGGCACCTGGGTGGCTCAGTCGGTTGAGCGTCCGACTTCGACTTCAGCTTGGGTCATGATCTCGGGGTCTGTGAGTTAGAGCCCCGCATCCGGCTCTGTGTTGACAGCTCAGAGCCTGGAGCCTACTTCGGATTCTGTATCTCCCTCTCTCTCTGCCCCTCCCCCACTCATGCTCTGTCTCTCTCTCTCTGTCAAAAATAAACATTAAAAGAAATTAATATTGTTGAGACTCAAGTTATTTAAAATGAAGAATGAGGAAAAATCTATCCTATCTTTCTGAAAGCAAGTGACTGGACCTTTTGTAATCCTTTCCAACACTCATATCTATGAGTTTAAAATCAGGAGGCATCTGGGGCACCTGGGTGGCTCACTCGATTAAGCATCTAATTTCAGCTCAGCTCAGGATCTCATGGTTCGTGAGTTTGAGCCCACATCGGGCTCTGTGCTGACAGCTCAGAGCCTGGAGCCTGCTTCGGTTTCTGTGTCTCCCTCTCTCTCTCTGCTCCTCCCCTGTTCATGTGATCTCTCTCTCTCTCAAAAATAAATAATAAAACATTTAAAAAATAATAAATTGAATAAATATAAATAAGTATGTAAATAAATAATAAAATGAGGCACCTACTATAAGAAATCCTTAGTAATAGAAAAGAGATTTTTATCTCCATCTCAAATTTGAGACATTAAAAAAACATCATTCCCAAAATAACCAATATAAGGCAAGTACTGGCCTTAAAACATATTTATTTAAATTATATCCCCCAATAAATTGCAAATGAACATTGTAGCTATTGATCACTTGGCATGAATATTCTGAAGACAGATCTATATTAAACATTCTTTATGGGCCATGTACAGGAAATGGACATAAATTACTATTCTTTGATGGAAAGCTCCCTGAAGTCAGAAAGAATAGTGAACTAAGAAGAGAATGGACAACAGTGTTGAGTAAATTGAAACTTCCTCCATAACTCTGCTCAGGATCACTGGTGTCATTTATATTTAGTTTCACGCCACATGGAACGCTTGGGTGGCTCAGTCAGTTAAGCTTCCAACTCAGGTCGGATTTTGGCGCAGGTCATGTTCTCACAGTTCAGTTCGTGAGACTGACTCCTACATCAGGCTCCATGCTGCACAGAGCCTGCTTAGGATTCTCTCTCTCCCTCTCTCTGTCCCTCTACCATTTGCTCCTTCTCTCTCTCTCTCTCAAAATAAAAAAAGTAAAAAAATAAAAATTTTAGTTTGACTCCACACAAATTTAAGCCTCTTATAGGCATAGCAATGTTCTGACATCATGCTTTGTTTCAATAAATAAGATGGCTTTCATGCTTCCTGGAAATGTATGACTTTATGTTGAGGAAGCTATGTAAATTCTTAATGACAGTAATAGTTTCTGTACCTTCTGCATTTACTTAGTGGCCAGCATGAAGCTACATAATTTATATATATCCTCTCGGTTAATAATCATAACGATCCATGGAGGAGTTATCGTCCTTTCACTGGTAATGAAATGGAGACTTAGGAGAAATAACCTCATCAAGGTCATTTGTGAGTGACAAATTCATTATTAGGATCTGGCTTGCTTAAAGCCTGCAGGTTTTTTGTTTGTTTGTTTGTTTTTTCTCCAGGTTATAAATGCTTTGTGCTTCTAACACAGAAGAAACTTGGTGATGGATATATAGCCATTTGATGTTTCTCTGAGTAAGAGTTCCAGTTCAGGCTCTCTTTCTTATAGAATGTAAATGAATACCTACACATACATATGTAATTGTTACCAAAATTAAGCTTAATCACTAAAGGAAGATTTATCTGAACTTTCTCTTGTATTTCTTTCACCTTTGCCACAAGGCCCTGGAGCCTCTGACCTCTCAAAGAAGATGTAGGTCCTTCCAATATCATTTTTAAAATCTTATTGCCATCAATGGAACATCCATTTGAGCCACTTTGAGATACATGGCACATCTTGGGTCCTTGGCTATAATTATTTTCTGATGTTACTTCACTTTCCTATGGTCCAGAGTCTTATCAACTGTTTTGCTGTGATTGCTCTGAAGTGGTTTCAGAATACAATTGATTTACTTGTTACATCAGTGTCACTTATAGGAGATACTTCAAGTGTGACATCTAGGCCTTGGATAGATGACAACTTTGCATCTAAAATACTGAGAGTTGTTTCAATTTGTTATATATGACGAGAAAGATCTGCCAGTTTCTCCTTACAAACTGTAGAAATGTGGTTGAGGAACTGTACTGTGCGCACCACAAATTGGTTTAGAAATGCCACCGTTATTTTCTGGTGAACAGCTGGTACTTCTGTTGGTTCTATGCCTGACCTCGTAAGAGGAAGCCCAACTTCATCCATCTCGTTAACAGGTGGGAGACCCAGAGCTCACCCATAAACCCCTCACCAGTGGGGTTGCCCAAGCCTGCACTCTTAAATTATATGTTACATAATATACAATAGAATACTACTTGGCAATGATAAAGAATGAAATCTGGCCATTAGTAGCAACATGGATGGAACCGGAGGGTATTATGCTAAGTGTAATAAGTCAGGCAGAGAAAGACAGATACCATATGTTTTCACTCATATGTGGATCCTGAGAAACTTAACAGAAGACCAGGGTGGGGAGGGGCAGGGGGAAAAAAGTTACAGAGATGGAGGGAGGCAAACCATAAGAGATTCTTAAATACTGAGAACAAACTAAGGGTTGATGGGGGCTGGGGGAGAGGGGAAAGTGGGTGATGGACATTGAGGAGGGTACCTGTTGGGATGAGCACTGGGTGTTGTATGGAAACAAATTTGACAATAAATTATATTTAATAATAAAAAAGATAAAAAAATAAACTCTCATAATTTCCTAGGAGGACAGAAAAACAAATTAATCTCTCAGTGAAGACAAGGAAAACATTTTGTAAGTGAAATCTCTAGCACTCAACATTCCCTAAGTGAGACCAAGTGGTACAATCCAATCAATCTCTAAGCCCTGCAGTTTCTATTTCCAAACATCCATCATCTACTCCCTTGTTTCTATTCCCAGAAACCCTACATTTGTCCAGACCATTCTCTTGCTCCATACGAATCACTGAACAGTCTCAGAGAAACTTTTCATGCCCCACCCACCCTCCTGTAGGCAACCCAGGTTTAAAGACCTGGATATATGCACTCAGTTGTTTAGTAACAAAAAACTAACTGGAAATCTCCACAACATCATTGTTAGTTGATTGATTCCTAATCTATTTTAATTGAGAATGCTAAATAAAAGATGCACCTGCTCCAAATAGGAGAATCCTTGGGAAAATACTCAGTTAAATTTTTAGCATCATCAACATGAAAAGATGTTCAACATCGCTCCTTATCAGGGAAATACAAATCAAAACCACACTCAGATATCACCTCACGCCAGTCAGAGTGGCCAAAATGAAGAAATCAGGAGACTATAGATGCTGGAGAGGATGTGGAGAAACGGGAACCCTCTTGCACTGTTGGTGGGAATGCAAACTGGTGCAGCCACTCTGGAAAACAGTGTGGAGGTTCCTCAGAAAATTAAAAATAGACCTACCCTATGACCCAGCAGTAGCACTGCTAGGAATTTACCCAAGGGATACAGGAGTACTGATGCATAGGGGCACTTGTACCCCAATGTTTATAGCAGCACCTCTCAACAATAGCCAAATTATGGAAAGAGCCTAAATGTCCATCAACTAATGAATGGATAAAGAAATTGTGGTTTATATACACAATGGAGTACTACATGGCAATGAGAAAGAACGAAATATGGCCCTTTGTAGCAACATGGATGGAACTGGCGAGTGTGATGCTAAGTGAAATAAGCCATACAGAGAAAGACAGATACCATATGGTTTCACTCTTATGTGGATCCTGAGAAACGTAACAGAAACCCATGGGGGAGGGGAAGGAAAAAAAAAAAAAAGAGGCGAGAGTGTGAGAGAGCCAAAGCATAAGAGACTGTTAAAAACTGAGAACAAACTGAGGGTTGATGGGGGGGTGGGAGGGAGGACAGGGTGGGTGATGGGTATTGAGGAGGGCACCTTTTGGGATGAGCACTGGGTGTTGTATGGAAACCAATTTGACAGTAAATTTCATATATTAAATAAAAAAAATTAAAAAATTAAAAAAAAATTTTTAGCATCATCAGCAGTTACTCTCCATTCTATCCATGGCATCCGTCATTTTGTCTTTCCTTAAATTCCTCAAACAGGTCATGCTTCTTTTGCCTTAGGACCAAGAAACACACTTTCTGTTTTCATTGTTCTTAAATACTTGGCTCCCATGTGGAGCTAATTCCTACTCCTCTTGCAGACTTCCACATAAATACTATTTTCTTTAGTACGCCTTTCTGTCATGACGGCCTTAGCAAGGTTTTCCTGTTAGATAATCCCAGAGCATTTTATACTTGGCAACAATCACCATATAATCATAATTGCAATTCATTTTTTCATTCACTCACAAAATATTTTCGAACACTAATTATGTGCGAGGAACTATTCTAAATGTTTTCTCTAATCTACAGGGGGAAAAGACAACAAATAAAATTATATATGTATATTCATATGCACACATATGTACGTATATGTTTAAATATATATAAAATAAGTCTAATGGGAAGAAAAATAAAAGAACAGCAGGTTTTGTATCAGCGATGCTGAACTGCATATATGGCATGGACATAGTTTACAGAATAAGTGGCAAGGGGTAATAAAGGTAAGCCTCATTTAAAGGCTAAGAATTTAGATTGAAGAAGGTGAAGATAGCAGATGTACATATCAATGGAGAGAGCAGTCCAGGTGAAGGAAAAATTTTGAGAACTTGTTATTAGATGTGAACATAACTACTATGTTTGAAGGACAAGTAAGAAAGCCTGTTAGGACTGGAATGGAGTGAACCATGCACAATAGACACCACTGTAGTAATGGAGGACATGATCAAGTAGAGCCTTAAGGTAATTCCATTTTTATTGAGTATAAAGAGGGACAGTTAGCAAAGTTTGAAAAGAATATCTATGTGAGGTGCCTGGGTGGCTCAGTCACTTAAGCATCGAACTCTGATACTGGCTCAGGTCACAATCCCAGTGTCGTAGGATCAAGCTCTGCATCGGGCTCAGCACTGAGCATGGAACCTACTTAAGATTCCTTCTCCTTCTTCCCCTGCCACATGTGTGCTTTCTCTCTCTTTTTCTCTCTCTCTCAAAAAAAGAAAAGAATATAATTTTATATTTAAATAAATCCTTTCTGCAGCTGTTGGAAGACTATACAATTTCACGGATAGGAACAGGGTGATATGTTATGAAGCTATTGTAGTAATCCAGATGAGAGATTCTTATGGCTAGAACCACAGTGGCTATAGTGAAGATGGAGGGAAATGAATAGATATGTGGCCATATTGAAAGCACAATCAACTAGATTTTTTTTTGACAGATCAGACACAAAATGTAAAAAAAGCAGAATACTTAAGGATGAACCCAGGTTTCAAATGACATGAGCAACTGGTGAAGTTCCTAACAAAATTACGGAAAACTGTGGGTGCAAGGCAGAAATCTGTTCACGAGATCATTGAGAAGCATATTGCTAAGTAACATTGACATTGGGGGAATTTTTTGGTTTTCAAGAAAAACACAAAAATGCAGTATATACAGATAAAACATAGATGTAATTGCCCTTCTCAGGTAATGGTACTAAACTGTCCCCTAACCACAACACAGTTATTTTATGCTTCAACCATTTTATACTAACAATGTAAAAGGTACAATGAAAAGTGGTAGCAATTGAAAATGTTTGATCAATAAGTGAACTGCTAAGACATACAAGGAGGTGAATGGTATATTCCATTACGTGAATGAGCCATTATAGAGAGTGATGTAGGCATAATCCATGGGGATACATTTTTAATGGTAGAATTTGTGATGTTAGAATAGATACAATGCAGGTATATATCTTCTCCATCTATAATTAAGATCATCAATAAACTTCTGAAACAAAAGTAGTGTGGAGTAACAGGCCTACTACATTCCAGGCACAGTGCAAATTTGTTTTGTTGTTGTTGTTGTGTTTTGTTTTTGTTTATGCTTTGTTTTTGTTAGATAACCTCTTTATCTCTTTTTAGCCTTCTATGTGGTAAATACTATTATTATTTTTTTTTTTTTTTCAGTTTCCAGACCTGGGAGATTTGGGATGGGGAAATTAAATAAGTTGCCAGCTCATATAACTATAAGTTGGTAGAGCGTGAACTAGTATGTAAATTTGACCTGTGCTCTTCACCACCATGAAATAATACCTTTGATGGGGAACCTCAAAACATAACAGGAGCTTTTTAACTGAAGATTTTGGTAATCTCTCTAGTTGTAATCATATCTCATTCTCTTCTGTTGAGAAAAGGCTCTCTTAGCTGATGTATCTTTTCTCCCTTTCAGAACACCTAAATTATGGCCAATTACAATCCCACTTCCTGAATCCTTTCTGGCTTTCAGCATTTTCCCGCTCTGACCTCTTCTAACACTTATGGTGAGAAGTAAGCCATTTAACTCTAAATTATTGATTGTTTGTTCTATACTGCATATTACTAGTTTTAAATTTTTTTTTCAACGTTTTTTATTTATTTTTGGGACAGAGCGAGACAGAGCATGAACGGGGGAGGGGCAGAGAGAGAGGGAGACACAGAATCGGAAACAGGCTCCAGGCTCTGAGCCATCAGCACAGAGCCTGACGCGGGGCTCGAACTCACGGACCGCGAGATCGTGACCTGGCTGAAGTCGGACGCTTAACCGACTGCGCCACCCAGGCGCCCCTGCATATTACTAGTTTTAGATTATTTATTTCACACAATGGCACAACACAGAGCTTAATAAAGTGACTATTTATTGCATAACTCTGAAGTAAGCTAAAATTAAGAGAAATAATGATTTAAAATGTTAAATTATTATAGAATTTTCTCAATGCAAGATTCTCTCTACCTACTACTTAGTTGAAAGGTAAGCCATCTCATAATTTAAATAAAAAAGGATTATACTAGAGTGCATGGGTGGCTCAGTGGGTTCAGCATCTGACTCTTGAGTTTGGCTCAGGTCATGATCTCAGAGTTGTGGGACTGAGCCCTGCATCATGCTCCACGTTGATTGTGGAGCCTGCTTAAGATTCTTTTTTCTTTTTTTAAGTTTATTTATCCATTTTGAGAGAGATAGAGGGAAAGAGAGAGAGAGAGAGAGAGAGAGAGCACGCGCACATGGGCACACATGCATGGGGAAGGGCCAGAGAGAAAGGAGAGAGAACAAATCCCAAGCAGGCTCTGGACTGGCAGTGCAGACAGAGCCTGATGCTGGGTTTGAACTCAAAAACTGTGAGGTCATGACATGAGCCAAAATCAAGAGTCGGACACTTAAATGACTGAGTCACCCAGGTGCCCTAAGATTCTCTCTCTCCCTCTACACCTCTCCTCCACTTGTTTACTCTCTTTCTCTATATAAAATAACAAAAGAAGGCAGGCAGGCAGGCAGGCAGTCAGGTGGGAAGGAAGGAAGGAAGGAAGGAAGGAAGGAAGGAAGGAAGGAAGGAAGGGAGGGAAGAACAAATTATACTAGTGGAGGGCCTGGGCTTAATATTCCGTGGTAGAAAGCAGTAACATACAACTTTTATGAGAATTACTTCATGGATCTTGTTCTAATTTGAATTTTCATTATACCAAATGCAGAAATTATGGGACACCAGAAATCTCAACAGATTTTAATATTCATTTGAATTCAGATTTTCAGATGAAATTATTTCCTATAATCTTTCCAAATTTAACAGACAGAATAAACAGTGTCTTCCAGGAAGAAATCCTGGAATGATTAATTGGAAATTATGCTGAGTATTAACCCTGAATGTATTACTGTCAGACTCAGGTATAAAGACTTGTGCCCAACTATGAGGATAGAAAAATAAAACTCTTTTTTTTGTTGTTGTTTTAATATACTCCAGGGCTTCATTCTCTATCTCCTACTCACATCCTCTCCCATGGATAAATGATAATCTCTAAATATGTAGCATCATTTAGGGCTGAACTTCACATGCAAGTGAATTTTCTATTTCATTGTTTTCTCAAGTGACAAAATTCTTACATTTTTATAATTTTTATGGAATGCATCATATATTTGTGTATAAAATTAAAAGAAAATTATTAAGTAGACTCAGTTTCAAATCAAGGGAAATGCTACAACTTTATATACAGATTGTAGTTGGTCAATATGAATGAATAATTATTCAGTTATAGAGTTCATGGTGAGTAAGTGTGGTAGCTTCTTTAAGCCATGCAACCCTTTCATGATACTCCTTGATTTGATATTCAGAGTGAAAATAATAATAATAAAAATAATGCAAGAGTTTTAATGGACAGGCCCTCATTATCTAAAAGACACTGAAGCTTTTCAGTTATCCAGTTACTTAGCTCACAGTGTAAAATTCAAAGATCATGGAATACAGATCATGGAATATAATTTGATGTTAGGGTGGGAGAAGGTCTAAAGAAACTATGTGTCTAGGGTTGGATGTGCATGGACTTGGGCTGAGAGATGGGCCTATAGAACCAAAGGGCTCCTGGAAGTCACTATGGAAATAAAGGGCTGGGAAACCTGATAAAAGATGTAGGAAAGACATCATATTCAAACATTCTTAGTTTTCAGCTTTAAGAGAGTTGGCCTGTGCTTAGGACCCTGTGTGTTCAAGTTTAGCCTCTGCACTGTGTTTACCATTATGTCAGGGCTCCAGAAATAGTTAGTGGTCTTGCCCAAACCACAAAATAGCAGCTCCAATTACTGCTGCAGCTTACAGATGCCTGCACCATATGCTACCATTCTGAAGTTCTTCCAGATATAAGCAGGGATGCCATTTTTCAAGGAAGAAAGGGGCTAAATTATTAGGTAAATTGATCAGAATTAATATTAGTCTGATTAAGTCTGAACTTAATCTACTTTCGACATTCTCATTTTGGTTCTTTTCAAAATCCAATTAACTTATACAGCTGATTAGCATTTGCTAGTTCTGATTTTACAGCCGGCAAATTTCTCTCACCATTGCCTTCTTTTTCATTTTCATGACTTTAATCCAAATATTACAAAGAGATTTGACAAAGTGTTTGAACATTAGCCAGTTTAGAGGCTGAAAATTGCATGTACAGCAATCATTAGTTACGTTTTCAGAAGCCAAAGTGACATCCTTAAAACAGACAAGCAGGAGGAGCCATAGCTGTAAAAAGAGGTGCCAAACCTATAGAAACAGCATATTTACTACATCTAAACGCTTCCTTCTCTATTTTCTGATAATAAGGAAACAACCAACAAAATAGTATAATCATGCTTCTCCCTGGAGAGACTCAAGAAAGTAGACCTTTCCATGTATTTGGAAACTGACCTTAATTTTTCAAGGTCCTTAAAAGACTAAGTCATCTTTTTATTTCACACCCCAAAATCAGTGTCAAGCTCACAGTTTCTATAAGAACAAATGAAAGAATAAATGACAATTCCATGTACTTTCTATGAATCTAATATGTGAGTATGAAATTCTTTTTAAAAATTACCTAAAATGATTTCCAGTTTACATTTAAAACCATAGCCTAAAATTTGTTTTACTGTAGGATGACAGATTGAAGACCCTGAACAAACTTCCAAGCTGAAACTACTAGACAAGCAAGGAAATTGTAAAGCTCCCAAATTTAGTGAAATTAGTAACTCTTAGAGGTAAGTGAAAGATAGTCACCTCTTAGCCTATGAGTTTCTTTGGAGGCCTTGAGTTTACGCTTTTGAAATCCATGAGGCATGAGGAAGAAGAAGTACATTCAGAATCTGTCAAAGTGGAAACACTAAGGAAGACTGGGAAGGAAAAAACAAACCAACAAAAAAGCCTAAGGACCCAAAGAAGACATTCCTCTTCCAAGAAAGCATGCTTCTCTTGACCCCTGCACTCAGTGGAAGGGAAAAATAATTTCCATTGGGAATTCTTACTCACAATGAGGAGTAGGAAAAAAAAAAGTTTCTTTTTTTTTTTTTTTTTCAGTCCAAATCCTTGCTATGTTGTTGCCTGAGAAAATTTGGTTATTTCAGGATTTTCCCTTAACACAAAGTATAAATTTATACAAGAAGAAAAGTAGAAGAGAAAGAAAGAATAGAAGAAAAATAGAAGTTTGTACATACTGTCCGGTGCTATGAGGCCTGCAGTGGACTTGTTACTCAATTGGTTTGTTTTCAATAAAAGTATCAGCTTTTGTAAGCTGTAAGTATCAGCTCACATAACCCCCCAACATCGAATGACTGACTGAGTCAAATTGATTGGATCATTGTTGGACATCTGACTCTAGGTGAGTCAAAACTATTTTTTTCTCCTGGTAATTTGTAATCAGAATACAAAGATTCTAGGCAATCTCTATAGACACTTCAACCAGAAGATCATATAGAATTGAAATCAGAGATAGTTGATAGAAGCACAGAAGAAATGTAGAGAAATGCATATGGAGAAAATGCATATGTGAAGACAAAGAAGAGGAACTATAGGTGAATTTTCACTTCCTACTTGTCATTTTCAGCTTTACTGAGGTATAATTCACTTTCTATATTTAGTCCCTCAAGAGAAACTCATATTGTTCAAGCAAATTCCCCTTTAGTAGTTAACACAAGTTTGACTGGGTTTCTGACCCTTGACTCTAAATGATCTCAATTTAGTAATAGGACTTTCATGTTAAGTAAGGTAAAACTTCTTACTTTATAGATGGGGAGACTTAGATCTAACAGAGTAAAGGACATCTTTGAGGGTAACACGATGACTTATCTATAAATGAGTTCTAGGACCACTACACCCAAACTACTTCATTTATACTCTCTGAAACTGCTTCTTTTTGCTTTGGTTATTTAACAAATTGAGACAAGTTGTTTTTCCATTCTTACTCTACCATTGGTAAAGATATAATGAGTTCACTTTCTAATCAATATTGAATAAACTAACTAGTCATTTATGCAATCAGCAGAGGCTGCCTGAGGAATGCATTTTCCATAGTAGATATGTCAAAAAAGCACGAAGCAGAATATTGAAAATGTTAGAAAATACTATTCATAATACAGGGCCTAAGAAAGAGTATGTTCCTGGTCAATGAACAATAACTCTGTTATAGCCAATCTATGGTTATGAGGATGTACCACACTGAATCCATTCATTTCAACAATCTTCACCATGGTTAGTGCAGTGTCTTACAACAACTGGCAAGAAAATACAAAGTTTGTCAGCTGTAGCCTGTTTGTTTTCCATGACAGGATGAGGACAAAGAATCATTGATCCCAGCAGACCAAGTGTCACAGAAAATGCAATGATTACTACTTCACATAAAGAAGTACCTACCTCAGCTTACTTAATTGGAGAAAATTAAATAATTCATCAGTTTAATGACTTTAAATGAATTACCTGTTACACAATGTATTTTTTTTCTGAACTAACCAAGTATTACTGCAGTGGTCAAATTATTATTTTTTATCATGAGATGGACACAAATAAAATCTCGTGAATTATTATCTACCTTCCTGTCATGAGAGTTTGTTTGCTTTAGTAGATTTTTGGAATTCAGATCTGAGAGAGAACAAACAACCCAGGTATCTATAAGGCTTCAAAAGCAAATGAAATTAAATATCAAGAAAAGATTCTTACCATGATTACCATTATTATTAACAATAAGAATCACTGTCAGGAAGATTCAGATGATGCATTTATTTATTCACTCAGAAAACGTTAAGACTTAAGTTTCCTTCTACTAAAAATGGCAGAAAGATCTTTATATATTTGTTGTGGTTTTTTTTTTCAGTTCAATACACATTAATTGAGCCCAAATTCCATACCAGATAATGTTTGAGAGACTTGGAAAATATCAGTAAACAAAAGAGACAAAGATTCTTGCTCTCGTGGAGTTTAAACTAAGTAGTTTATACGGCTGAGGTCAGAGAGGTCTTTTCCTGCTTTCTCCTCTAAGGTTTTGATGGTTTCCTGTCTCACATTCAGGTCCTTTATCCATTTTGAGTTTATTTTTGTGAATGGTGTGAGAAAGTGGTCTAGTTTCAACCTTCTGCATGTTGCTGTCCAGTTCTCCCAGCACCATTTGTTAAAGAGACTGTCTTTTTTCCATTGGATGTTCTTTCCTGCTTTGTCAAAGATGAGTTGGCCATACGTTTGTGGGTCTAGTTCTGGGGTTTCTATTCTATTCCATTGGTCTATGTGTCTGTTTTTATGCCAATACCATGCTGTCTTGATGATGACAGCTTTGTAGTAGAGGCTAAAGTCTGGGATTGTGATGCCTCCTGCTTTGGTCTTCTTCTTCAAAATGACTTTGGCTACTCAGCCGTAGCAATCTCTTACTCGGCACATCCCCAAAGGCAAGGGAATTAAAAGCAAAAGTGAATTACTGGGACCTTATGAAGATAAAAAGCTTCTGCACAGCAAAGGAAACAACCAACAAAACTAAAAGGCAACCAACGGAATGGGAAAAGATATTTGCAAATGACACATCGGACAAAGGGCTAGTATCCAAAATCTATAAAGAGCTCATCAAACTCCACACCCGAAAAACAAATAACCCAGTGAAGAAATGGGCAGAAAACATGAATAGACACTTCTCTAAAGAAGACATCCGGATGGCCAACAGGCACATGAAAAGATGTTCAACGTCGCTCCTTATCAGGGAAATACAAATCAAAACCACACTCAGATACCACCTCACGCCAGTCAGAGTGGCCAAAATGAAGAAATCAGGAGACTATAGATGCTGGAGAGGATGTGGAGAAACAGGAACCCTCTTGCACTGTTGGTGGGAATGCAAATTGGTGCAGCCGCTCTGGAAAGCAGTGTGGAGGTTCCTCAGAAAATTAAAAATAGACCTACCTTATGACCCAGCAATAGCACTGCTAGGAATTTATCCAAGGGATACAGGAGTACTGATGCATAGGGGCACCTGTACCCCAATGTTTATAGCGGCACTCTCAACAATAGCCAAATTATGGAAAGAGCCTAAATGTCCATCAACTGATGAATGGATAAAGAAATTGTGGTTTATATACACAATGGAATACTACGTGGCAATGAGAAAAAATGAAATATGGCCTTTTGTAGCAACATGGATGGAACTGGAGAGTGTGATGCTAAGTGAAATAAGCCATACAGAGAAAGACAGATACCATATGGTTTCACTCTTATGTGGATCCTGAGAAACATAACAGAAACCCATGGGGGAGGGGAAGGAAAAAAAAAAAAAAGAGGTTAGAGTGGGAGAGAGCCAAAGCATAAGAGACTGTTAAAAACTGAGAACAAACTGAGGGTTGATGGGGGGTGGGAGGGAGGGCAGGGTGGGTGATGGGTATTGAGGAGGGCACCTTTTGGGATGAGCACTGGGTGTTGTATGGAAACCAATTTGACAGTAAATTTCATATATTAAAAAATAAAAAAAAATAAAAAAAAAATTAAAAAAAAAAAAAAATAAAAAAAAATAAACTAAGTAGTTTATATCATCCATTTGCTTAACACCTGCCCTGGCTTCCCATCACACCTAGAATAAAGTCCAAACTCCTTACCATGGCTTATAAAGTCTGAAGTGATCTGACCCTCATCTATAGTTTGTTTACTCAACTGCCCTTGATGTTCCTGAGATGAGCTGAGCCTTCCTCATTTCCTCTGTACTTTCTTGTGCCAGAACACTCCTTGCTCATATGTCTGAAGGGCTAACTCTTCCTGGTTTTACAGGTCTCAGGATAAGCGTCAGTGCGTTAAAGACAACTTTTCTTATCACACCATTAAAAAGACAAAAAAAAAAAAAAAAAAGAAAGAAAAAAAGAAAAAACACATCCACCCACTCCAAGTCTATCATGCCATGATTTTTTGCCTTAATGCAGCCAAAATTATCTTATTTGTTTGTTTATCCTATCTCTTCTCTCTTCACACATTGTAAATTTTGTAAGAGTTGTTTCATTCTTAGTCTTATTTCCAGTCCCTAAATTGTGTTTGGAATTTATTAAGCTGTCATAAAATACACTGTAGAAGACATAAATAGGTAAATTCATGAATTCATATTTATTTATGCTTTTCTTAGTGTAAAAATATCTAACCAATTTTGTAAAAGAATTTAATTACTCATTACAACAGTAATGCATTGCTGAAAGTAATGCAAGATGGGGAATATACTTAATTTCTCTAATTGACAGACTGATAAAGAGGTGAAAAGTAAGAAAAAAGGCTCATTTCAGAGTGGCTTGAGGTCATCTAATCTTTTCCTTTTTTTAGATTATAAACAGCATGATTATTAGAATTATGCCTATACATATAATAGACTTTCTTTGAGATATATTTAAATCAGGATTATAAATCACATAGGGAAATGATTTATGTAAATTGAGAATTCATTAGTATGTATTGAATTATTTTCCCTACAATTCAAGCAAATGGAAGAAGTCAAATGGATCAAGATGGTTTAAAAAGAAAGAAAGGAAAAGCAACTTGCTAATAATCTCATTACTATGTTGATAAATGACCAGAAATGGGTAACTCCCAGGCTGCAGAAATCTTGTTACCTTCATTATAATTCAAACAGTACAGGAGACCAGTTTTTCCTTGTTTGCAATAAATAGTTGACTTTATGGCTCAGCTTATAGGCATCTTGCTAATGACACTGGGTAAAATACATTTGATTATCATAAAAACAATTTCCATTAACTATTATAAAAGTCTTACTATCATTTAATTATTCTAGTTATTGGAAATGTCAAGTAACTTGATGGAAATGAGAGGAAAGTGGGATAATAAAGAGTGAAAGTAGCTTTAATCCTGATTCTCCCACTAAGTGGCTTTCCGAGATCTTCTAGTTTATCTAAACTCAGAGGCTAGGTTTTCTCACATACGAAATGGAATAAATAATTCCAATGGGACATGACTGTAATAAAATTCAAGATAATGCATAGAGTATGCCTGATATCCTATAAGCACTGAATAAATATTATTTTTAATCCTTTTCCAAATATATTCACCTTTTGGGGGCAGAGTAAATTTTTAAACTTTCTTTTTCACATACATTCCAATATCCCTACTTGCTATGAAAGGTTTGCCATAAAATACATTTTTAACCAATTAATTATGCTAGCCAAAGAGGATCCAGGTTCTCTTCATTGTACATAGGATTAGTTCGTGTTCTTTACCATAATATTTGAGCCTTTTGTGTTGTGACCCTACCATTTATTTTCAGGTTCCCATCATTATCAGGCTTCAAGGTTTATGGTTTCCCTTTTTCAAATCTGACCTTCCTGGCACATCTCCTATTTTCTTTCAGCCACTCATTTCATTGTTCACCTTTTACACATTACTTTCCAATAATGAATCAGAAATAAAAATTCTAAAATTAGTGTTCAAATCCCTTTGGCCTAGAGACCTTGAGGCCAATCAAAGCCACTCTTTGGCTTGTAATATCTCTGTGGTGTAAAGAAGAAATTTGAAGAAATTTTTCTCTCTGTTACTATTATTTGCCTCACTGACACAGTTACAGATTTATTCTGAAAGGTAGATTTCTTCTCAATTTCTTTTCTCTGGTCAATATATTAAAAAAAATTTTTAATGATATCATAGAAAATAATTGAAATTGGATTTAACACGTCTGCATTTGGAAATAATATCTGCAATTGATTGTTTTGACTTGGGCATGTTAGAATTTTTTATATCAATTTCATAATTTATAAACTAAAACTAGTATAACAAAGTGGAGTGCTTAATAAGTAGATTAAAATCATCTATGAAGTATCTTTTCCAATTGAGCAATATATCATTCTTCCACTTTTGCTTATTGAAAATTAATTATTCTAGCTATGTTATCATTCTTTTGTGTTTCAGTCTTTATTACAAATATGCCTATATTAGATCATCTCTTTTCTTCTCTTATAAACTTGAAGTTGGCATGATAGTTTCTCTTTGAGTTACTTTTTTTTTTTTTTTTTCATTGACCAAGTCTATCCAAGGCATCAGGAAAAGTTTTCAGGTGGGCTAGAGACTGGCTGGAAGAGTTCTCTTCCATCAGCATAGGTACTGCATAATTGCATTAGATTCTCAGTGTATTCTGCCAAAGTTAGCATATGTTATCCTAATGACCTTGTTGCAAATAATATGACGTAGAACAGTGGAATGCATCACAGGATAGCTTCCATTAGCTCAAGAAATTCCTAACTGAATGGCTGCTGTGTATGTGTCAAAGAACCTTGTAGATCTAAGATAAAAACTATTTAAAAAGACTTCATAAAATATGTTTTTAGTACTTCCATTTAAGTAAATATTTATAAGCATCAGGATCTTCTGTTTCTTTAAGCATTACCAATGAGTTCAAAATCATGGTCACTACCTGAGTACCTCTTCTGCCTCTCACCTTTCAAAGTCCTGCAAAGTAGTTTTGCTAAAGCCAGAATTAAGGCCTGGGCAATTCTCTTCTCTAATTTCTTCCTTTATTCATGAATAAATGAATTTATTTATTCTTTAGGTTAAGCCAGAAATGAAATAAAGCAGTGCTTTTCAATTTCTAGATCATGAGCCATACAAAGCACACACTCAGAAAAAATTTTCCCTCTTTAACAAAGAAAAAAATTATACACACATAATGAAATTAAAATTTAACAAAACTACATGTAATTGCATATGTTATAATCTCTAATCTATTTATAAATTTAATTTTTTTAATGATAATTGTAATCAACTAAGTTGGTTTTATAACAGAGTAATGAGTGGCATCAAGTACTCTGAAAAATACCAAATAAACCAGATCAAAATAGTGAGGTCCTGGTTTTGCTGGTCAGTTACAATCTGCAGGTGTTACAAAGTGACCATTTACTATAGATTTGACTATGTTTGCCACGTCATCATGACAAAAAGGTAGGGGGAAAAAGAGAGGTACTAGATGGATATGGATGAGGAAGTGCAAAGTTGAGATTCTCTGGCTCAGCAAACATTCACCTTAAGATTGACAGTGGGGTGGGGTGGGTTCAGGAAGATTTCTGGGTTTCCAAGTTTTAGGCAAACTGTTAAGAACGTCAGGCTATATTGTTAAAAAAGGAAAAAAAAAGAATGGAATTAATTCTCCGTAAGCTATTTATTACCTACTCTCTAATACTAGCACTCAGGTAACAGCAATTGCTGATTGCTAGGTGCTCTTGTAAATATTTAGATGTATTTAATTCATTTAATGCTCATAAGTATCTTATGAGATAGGTACAGTTATTATTCCTATTTTGCAGATCATGAAAAAGAAACCCAAAGTAGTTAAGTGATTTGTCTAAGTTACAGAGCTAATAAGTGTCGGGAATTTTAGTCATTATGGAACACAACCTAAAGTTTCTTGTAGGCAAAACTGCATTAATAATTAATAAAAAGAATAATGCATTGTTCGTTGTCAGTGGATCATACCTTTCTGAGATGTTTCTTTTACATGGAACATGATGTGTTTATAAGGAAAAGTTGCACCAATTGCTTGTGGTAGTTAATTCTGCAAGCACTCTACAGAAGGCTTAAGTTAGGAATACTAATGATTAATCCAAAGAAAGATTTCAAGGCAATATCACTAGGGAAAAATATTAAGGCAATGATTTTGAAGGGAAAGTGAGGAGCATACAAAACTTTTCCTTAATAAGGAATAACCATTGGAGAAAAGATATCCTGAAATTATCAGTAAGAAATGGCCATTCAGTAGTAGAAAAAACAAAACTGAAAAAAAGAGGTGTCTCCACACTAAAGTCTTACAAATAAAACAATATTGTATATTTATACAAAATGTAAAATTATTTTTACAGGTTTCTCACTAACTGCTTATGTTTCCCCCACACACACACCCCAGATTCTCTAGTCTTCCAAATATACATCAGTTTTGCTTTCAGGATGATGGGCAAAAGTTCAGAATCTCTCAGGCTCTTTGTTGTTCAGAGTCTTAAGAGAGTTCTTTCTCCACTCTGACAATAGACTGACCACTTGCAGGTGATAATTTAGCTTCTGAAAATAGCAGAGACCAAAGCTTTTATCTCACTCTCCAGATTGTCTCTGGTATAGGAACTGTAGCCATTAGAACTCTGTCAGCCATAAATGCATAATGGACAATAACAACATACCCAAGGGAACTTTAAGTCAGAAAAAGAAAAAGATGAACACTCTGATCATGTGCTCCCAGAAAATTTAAGACTTCTGGAGGAGAGAGAGGACAATAAGAATAAAATGGTTATAATGACGGTGGTGATGGTGGCAGTAACAGTAATAATAAGTCATTATGATTAGTAATATTCATACTAATAATCATTGGTATAATCATTAATCACAATATTAACAATAAGATGTCTTCAACTGAAGACAACTGAAAAAAAACTGGGACGAAGTATTATTTTGTATTATTTTAAATATCTTCTGACATATTCAATAGACTCATGATAAATTACTGAGCTAATACCCTGGAGAGACCAAGATTTCAGCAGTTTTCCAGCACATGGGGCTACCTCTTCTTGAGATTGACAAAATAGAAAATGAAGCATAGAGGCTTTGTGTTTTTGATAGCTAACTGGACAAAAATGATGATAGGACCTGACAAGTGTGAAAATCTGGAGAGATCATTCCTTGGGTTTAGACCCCAAAGGGTTGTTCAAAAATTGAAAGGAATTGGAAGAAGGGAAGCTACTAAATGACTTTCTGACCAATTTCATGTCATTTTCATAACCAAGAAAAATTTGGTTTTCAAGACTTGAAATAAGACTAAAATCTTTTGTTATGTAAGTCCTCTGGCACTTGGTAAAGGAAAGGAAGATAAGGTCATCTAAGACTCAAAATATTTATTCAAATTATTTTCTCATATAAATGGCTAAAACACAAAGATAATCAGATATATGAAGAGAAAATTAAATATGAGTGAGAAATAAATGAGAAGAAAACATGCTTCCTGGTATCAGAAATATTTTAATTGTCAAATGTATTTCAAAAACAAAGTATATTTACTACAAATGTGCATGAAGATACTAGTCAAGCTTAAAAATTCAGCAGGAAACCAAATGTTATTTTTGAAAAATCACTTAAATTATTTGAAAAATATACAAAAAATGATAAAAGAATAAAATGACCTGAATTAATAACTCAATGGGTTAGTTTAACAGTAGATTTTACCAGCTGAAGACTGACGAACGAAAGTCTCAGGCAAAATCCTAAGTAATTAAAGCACTATAAATACATTCTCTTTAAGATAGATAAATAGATAATAATGGATACATAGCACAGAATTGGAGAATGTGGCATATAAACTTAGAGAAGGAAAATAAAGAAAATTATAGGATTAAAAAAGAAGAGTTGAAATGCTGTCCTTCTTTGCAAATGATACATTCAATTAAGTAGAAAATCCAACAGACTCTACAGATAAACTACAATGATTCAGCACAGTTTTGGTCACAAAATCAATATACACAATTAAGTGCTATTCTGTAAAGGCTATAATCAAAGAAAAAGGAAAATAGAAAAGATATATGTTCACTCAGAGCTTCTAACATATAAAGCAAAACCTCTTAAAATGTAATGTTGACTTGATTAAAATAGGATTATGGTAGCATTTTAATACATTTTGCATTTAAAATCAGCTCCAAAAAGTAATTTTGTTTCAAGGATTAATATAATACAATTAATTTTAAAAACTTAGGCTAATAAAAATACAAACAGCTTCTAATACTTCAGAGAATAAGTGTGTTTTCTCATGTCTACAAAACACCAATAAAAACTAAATACAATTTAAATAAAAAGAATGGTGAGTTACAGACTATTATCTGTTTATAATTCAACAAAAGTTAATTTTGAAGACTTACAAAAATATTTCTTTGGAAACAAACATTTGCAATAATATAAGTGAAATATAAAATAAATTAAAACTAAAATGGCAAATTAGGGGTGCCTGGGTGGCTCAGTCAATTAAGTGTCTGACTTCAGCTCAGTCATGATCTCATGGTTCATGCCTGGGATTCTCTCTCTGTCCTTCTCTCTGCCCCTAACCTACTTGCATGCAGATTCTCTCTCTCTCAAAATAAATAAATAAACTTTAAAACAGCAAATTAACTAGAAAGTAGACTAAACACATTAACATGAAATGTATGCAAAAGTACAACAGCTAAACTCTAAATACATTTATAAACTTAAATGCCTTTATCACAGAAGGAAACACTAAAGCCATTGGAACTTGGAACATACCTAATGCGAGTAAAAAGAAAATAACATAATGAAATAAAAGATACAGGAAGAATAATTAAAATACAAGATGAAATTAATGAAAAAGGTTGTTTAAGTAGAAAAGATACATGTATTCAAAGTGGCTTTTCTGAAAAAACAAAGAAAACAGTAGCATCAATTAGTCCTTTATGAGTGTGACTGAAGAAAAAGAGGGTAGAAAAGAGCAGACATGAAGGTAGAGCATTCCAAGATGAAATTGTTGGAAGACCTTGGACTTACCACCTACCACAGACACACCAAACATATAGCTACATATGGAACAATTCCTTATGAAAAAGAACTGAAAACTAGCTGAATTGTTCCTCCACAACAAAGGATGAAAAGACACGATGGGCAGGGGAGCCAGGGACACTGTCTGGAGAAAAAGCCCACCCCTGGCATGGTGACCCTAAATAGGGAAGGATCTCACAAGTCCATATATTCTCCCAGAGAAGAGAAGGGTTTGTGCCCCATATAAGCCCCAACCCTTGGGGCCTATACCAGAAAAATGAGCCTCTAATGTCTTAGAAAACCAGTAGGGCTGACCAAGAGACCCGAAGGGCTGTGGGGACCTGAGATACTCCTTTCAAAGGACTTACAAGTGGTTTCACCTGGCCCAGGACCCAGTGCAAAAGCAGCTGTTTGAAAAGCAGCTAGACTATGTATGAAAAAGATTCATTTCTTAATCTTAAAGCATCTTCTGAAGGGATAGGGAACAGTTGAGACTTTCTCTGGAGATGGAGGCACCCAGGTGCATCACTTTTGCACTCTCCCTCTATCCTACTTGGGTACACTGGCGCACATGGACATGTCACTCCGCTCCTCCCTTGCTAAAGCTGGCAGAGGCAAGCATTCATCTCATTTTCCTGTTGCCTTGCTGAATCTGGTGGCCGGCACCATTGTACCACACCCACACTGCCTTGCTGGGGCAAGAGAGTATGAGAGGTCACAACATTCCCCTGCTGCCTCGTTGGAGCTAATGGGTGCGCACTGCAGAGTAGGCACTTTCTTGCTGCCTCACTGAGGCTTGAGGGCACATGTGGCCAAAGTATTCTCCTGCTCCCTTGCTAGAGCTGGTGGCATGCCTGCTTCCTGCCCTCTGCAGCTTCATCACTAAATCCAGCACACACACAAAGTATTTTCTTGTAAAGCCAGTGGGAAGAGCCTACCACCTTTGCTCTCCAGCTACACTGCTAATGCTGGCAGGCACGTGCAATGATGCCTGTTGATCATCTGGCCCAGGCAGCCTTCAGGTTTGAGTACCTAGGGTCCACAGGACTGTGACAATGAGAAAGACAGCTAGTTCCTGGTACATAACTACCCACAAGGCACCATGCAGACTGTAGACTGAAACACACTCCAGTCTTCCTATGAAAAAGGCCTATTTATGTGTCCTGCAGCTTCACCAGAAGGACAGGCTTCGGATTTGCCACACATCTAGAGACTATGGAGTAATTCCTGAGCAAAACCAGAGAACACTATTCTTGTGTTTTCCCCTGGCCTCACTACAGCTCAACAGCAGCCCCCCAGAAAGGAGCTTATACATCCTTCTGGAGCCCCCTGAAACAGTCACCCAGAGGACATCTTCAGATCTCCTCATCTGGAGGACAGCAGGGTTTATTATTACAGCCCCACAGGACTGTACAAAGTTGCAGACTTTCAGAGCTGCTGCCTTGAGGGCCTGGCTTCCAATTCTCTTGAAACTGGGTGCTGAGTGAAATCTCTCTTGGAACACTGACAGAACTTTGTCCATCCTCAACAACAGGAACCTATAAAGAATAAATTGGGCTGCCAGGACAACCACAAAGATTGAGAAACAACCAAGAGGTAGGGCAAAGTTGAAAAATAAGTTTCATCACCTACACAAAACCATTCCTTCAAGACTGAGAGGGCTTTTTAGCCTAATACACTAAAAATAATTAATTAATTAATTAATTACAAACAAAAACAACACAGAAAGAGTCAAGCAAAATGAGGAAACAGGGGAACATGTTCCAAACCAATGAACAAGATACAAGCGCAGAAAAATATTTCAATAAAACAGAGATAAGTAATCTACCTGATAAATAATTCAAAGTAACTATTGTTAAGATTCTCACCAAACTAGGGAGAAGACTGGATGAACACAGTGATAACCTAAAGAGAAGGGAATATATAGGAAAATAACCAACAGAAATCACAGAAATAAAGAATAAGGTAACTAAACTGAAAAATAAGGAAAGATGAGTTCAAAAGAAGACTAGATGAAGCAGAGAGACAGGTCAATGATCTAAAAGAGCAGTGGTTGGAGCACCTGGGTAGCTTAGTCAGTTAGGCATCTGACTCTTGGTTTTTGGCTCAGGTCCCAATCTCATCGTTTGTGGCTTTGAGCCCCATATCTGGCTCTGCACTGCCAGTGTGGAGCCTGATTGGGATTCCCTCTCTCCCTCCCTCTCTCTCTGTCTCTCAAAACAAACAAACAAGCAAACAAACAAACAAACAAATCAAGCAAGCAAGCAGTGGAACTCACCCAAACACAGTAGCAATAAGAAAAAAAAAAGAAATTAAGTAAGCATAGCTTAAAGGATCTATTGGAAAATACAAAGTAAAATAACACTCACATTATATGGATACCAAAAGAGAAAAGATAGGGTGCAAAACTTACTTGAAAAAATAATTAAATTTCCCTAACCCCAGAATGAAAAATGAGATCCATGAAGCCCAGAAAGTTCTGAATAAAATAAACCCAAATAGATCCACACCACACAATATAATTAAAATATGGGAAGTTAGAAGATTATAGGGCATCTGGGTGGCTCAGTCAGTTAAGCTTCTGGTACTTGATTTTGGCTCAAATCATACTCTCACGGTCCATGAGATTGAGCACTGCATCAGGTTCTGTGCTGACAGCATGAAGCCTGCTTCGGATTCTCTCTCTCCCTCTCTCTCTGCCCCTCCCCTATTCACATGCTCTCTTTCTCTCTCTCTCTCTCTCTTTCTCAAAATAAATAAATAAGCTTAAAAAAAGAGAGAAAAGCTTAAAAGCAGCAAAACAAATACAATTTGTTACATATAAGGAAACCTCCCATGAGACTATCAGTATATTTTTCAGCAAAAACTTTGCAGAAGGGAGTGGCAAGATACATTCAAAATGGTAAAGGAAAAAAACAAAAACAAAAACAAAACTTCCAAGCAAGAATACTCTACCCAGCGAGGTCATCATTCAGATTAAAGGAGAGATAATTTTATAGACAAGCAAAAACTAAAGGAGTCCATCACCACTAAACTAGCCTTACAAGAAATGTCTTAGGGCCTTCTATAAGCAAAAAAGAAAATTCACTAATTAGTAACAAGAAAACACATGAAAGTAAAAGTCATGATAAAGCTAAATATATAGTAAAGATAATGGATCACTTTATAAAGTTAGTATAAAGGTTAAAGACAAGAGTAGAAAAATTGTCTATAACTATACTGGTTAAGAGATACACAAAATGAAAAGATAAAATGAGACATCAATAACAAAATGTGGTGGGAGGGATAAAAATGTAGTTTTAAAATGGATTCAAACTTAATTAGCTATCAACTTTAAATAGACTTATAAATATAGGATGCTATATTTGAACCTCATAGCAATCACAAAGCAAAACCTGTAACAGATACATAAAAGATAATGAAAAGATAATATAAACATAATACTATGAAAAGTCATCAAACCACATGACAAGAGAGCAAGAAAAGAAAAAAAAAGGAAAGAGGAATTACAAAAGCAGTCTGAAAACAATGAACAAAATGGCAAATAAGTACAGATCTATAATAATCACTTTAAATGTAAATGGATGAGACTTTGCAATCAAAAGACAGAGAGCGGCCTAATGGATTAAAAGCAAGACTTAGCTTTGTACTATGTAGAAGACAATCACTTCATTTAAAAAAAAAATGTTTATTCATTTTTGAGAGACAGAAAGAATGTGAGTGGGGGAGGGACAGAGAGAGAGGGAGGCAGACAATCTGAAGCAGGCTCTAGGCTCTGAGCCGTCAGCACAGAGACCAACATGGGGCTCAAACTCATGAACTGTGAGATCATAACCTGAGCTAAAGTCAGACACTCAACCTACTGAGCCACCCAAGCATCCCAAGGAGACATTCCCTTCAAATGTAAGAGCAGACACATAGACTGAAAGTGACAGGATAGAAAAAAAAGTATGCCATGCAAATGGAAATTAAAAAAAAAAAAGTTGAGGGAAGTATGAGGGAAGTTCATAGCAATACAGGTAGACCTCAAGAAACAAGAAAACTCTCAAATAAACTAACTTTACACCTAAAGTTGTTACCAAAATAGACTTTAAAATAAAGACTGTCATAGGGGTGCCTGGGTGGCACAATTAAGTGTCAGACTCTTGATCTCAGACTCTTGATCTCAGTTCAGGTCATGACCTCACAGTTCATGAGTTCTAGTCCCATATCAGGCTGTGTGCTGATGGCACAGAACCTGCTTGGGATTCTGTCTCTCCTTCTTTCTGCCCCTCCCCTGCTTGCTTGCTCTCTCTCTCTCTCTCTCTCTCTCTGTCTCTATCAAGAAAATTTAAAAAATAAAAATAAAATAAAATAAACACTGTAATAAAGTCAAAGAAGGACATTCCATATTTATAAAGGGATTAGTCCAACTAGAAGATATAACATCTGTAAATATAAATGTGCCTAGCATAGAAGCACCAAAATACATAAAGCAAATATTAAGAGACCTAAAAGGAGAAATTGTCAGCAATACAATGATAGCAGAGGATTGTAATATCCTACTTATGTCAATGGATAGATCATCCAAAGAGAAAATCAATGAGGAACCATTACTGCTAAACAACACATTAGATTATATAGACTCAACCAATATATACAGAACACTTCATCCAAAAGTATCAGAACACACAGTCTTGTCAAGTGCACAGCAGACATTCTCCAGGACAGTTCACATGGTAGAACACAGAACCAGTCTCAACAGATTTAAGAATACTGAAATCATATCAAACATCTTTTCTGACCAAAATGGTATGACACTAGAAATTAATTATAAGAACAAAACTGGAAAAAAATGCGAAAATAAAACAACATGCTACTGAACAAACACTGGGTCAATGAAATCAAAGGAGAAATTAAATCTTAGTGATTCTAAGAGGGAAGTTCATAGCAATACAGGCAGACCTCAATAAATAAAAAAACTCTCGAATAAATGAACTAACTTTACACCTAAAGGAACCATAAAAAAAGAATACAAAGTCCAAATTTAGAAGGAAGGAAATAATAATTATCAGAAAGGAAATAAATGAAATGGAGACTAAAAGGGCAATAGGAAAGATCAATAAAACTAAAACTGGTTCTTTAAAAAGATAAACAAAATTGACACACCTTTAGCTAGATTCACCAAGAAAAAAATGAGAAAGTGTTCAAATAAATAAAATCAGAGACAAAGGAGAAGTTACAATTGGTATTACAGAAATACAAAGTATCACAAGAAACTGGGATGAATAATTTCAGGCCAACAAACTGGGCAACCCAGATGAAATAAATAAATTCCTAGCAACAAACAAAAAAAAAATTTCAAAACTGAATCATGACAAATTGGAAAATTTGAATAGACCAGTTACTTGTAAGGAGATTGAATCAGTAATCAAAAACCTTCTAACAAACCAATCCAGGACCAGCCAGCTTAACTGGTGAATTCAAGCAAATATTCAAAGAAGGTTTAATACCTGTCCTTCTTAAACGCTGCAAAAAAAAAAAAAAAAAAAAAAAAAAAAAAACAAGAAAGGAAAAGAAAATTATAAGCTGATATCCCTGATGAACATGGATGCAAAAATCCTCAACAAATATTAGCAAACTAAATTCAATAATACATTAAAAGGATCAAGCGCCATGATCAAGTAGAATTTATTCCAAGGATGCAAGGATGGTTCAACATCAATACATCAAATCATCTTGATACAGGACATCAACAAAATGAAGGATAAAAATCATTTGCATCATTTTGATATATGCAGAAACATTTGACAAAATTCAACATACAGTCATGATAATAAATCTCAAAAGTGTGGGTATAAAAACTATGCCTCAACATAAAATATATGACAAGCCCACAGCTAACATCATACTCAAAGGTGAAAACCTGAATGCTTTCCTAATAAGATCAGGAATAAGATAAGGATGTCCACTCTTGCCACTTTTATTCAACATATTATTGGAAGACCTAGCCAGAGAAATAATGCAAAAGAAAGAAATAAAAGGCTTCAAAATTGGAAAATAAAAATAAAACTATCAGTAGTTGCAACTACATGATTTTGTATACAGAAAAACCTAAAGATTCCTCTAAAAAACTGGTGGAACAAATTCAGTAAAATCTCACGACACGAAATCAATACACAAAAATCAGTTGTGTTTCTATACGCTAACAACAAACTATTAGAAAGATTAAGAAAACAATGCCATTCATAGCTGCATCAAAAATAAGACCTTAATCAAGAGGGTGAAAGACCTATATTCTGAAAACTATAAGACAATGACAAAAGAAATGGAAGAAGGCATAAATAAATGGAAAGATATTCCATGCTCATGAATTGGAAGAATATTGTTAAAATGTCCATATTACCCAAAGCAATATACAAATTCAATGCAATCTCTATCAAAATTCCAACAGCATTTTTCACATAGGACAAACAATCCTAAAATTTATGTGAAACTAAAGAACATTCCAAATAGCCAAAGCAATCTTGAAAAAGAATAACAAATCCGGAGACATCATGTTCCTTAATTTTGAACTGTATTACAAATATATGGCAATTAAAATAGCATGGTATTCACACAAAACCAGATATGTAAGTCAATGAAACATAATAAAGAACCCAAATATAAACCCACACATAAAGTCAATTAATTTACAATAAAGAAGGCACCAGATACAATGGGGGAAGGACAGTGTCTTCAAAAATTGGTTCTGGGTAAACCGGATGATCACATGCAAAAGAATGATACTAAACTACTATTTTATACCACAAACACAAATTAACTCAAAATGGATGAAAGACTTGAATGTAATACCTAAAAACATAAAACTCCTAGAATAAAACATAAGCAGTAAGCTACTTGACATGAGTCTTGATGATAAATTCTTGGATCTGATTCAAAAAGCAAAGTCAACAAAAATAAAAATAAACAAGTGGTACTTCATCAAAGTAACAGCTAAGGAACATTTACAAAATGAAAAGGCAATCTACTGAATGTGAGAAAATGTTTGCACATCACATAAAGGGTTAATGCCCAAAATATATAAAGAACTCATATAACTCAATAGTAAAAAACAAACAATTCAATTTAAAAAAAAATGGGCAGAGGCGTTAAACAGACATTTTCCCAAAGAAATACAGATCTCCAACAGGCACATGAAAAGATGCTCAACATCACTATTCATCAGGAAAATACAAATCAAAACCACAATGAGCTATCACCTCACACCTGTTCAAATGGCTATCATCAAAAGACAAGAAATAACAAGTATTGGCAAGGATGAGCGGAAAAAGGAACCCTAGTGTACTATTGGTGGGAATGTAAACTGATGCAGCCCTATGGACAGCAGGGTGGAGGTCCCTCAAAAAATTAAAAATTGAATCACAACATGATTTAGTAATTCCAATTCTGCATATTTAATTGAAAAAAAATGAATTCAAAAAGTAATTCGAAAATATATATGACCCATATGTCAATTGCAATTTACAACCGTCAAGATATGGAAACATCCTAAGGGCCTACTAATGGACGATAAAGATGTGGCATAAACATACTCACTTGCGTGCACACACACACACACACGGAATACTATTCAGTCATTAAAAATATATATAATCTTGCCATTTGTAACAACATGGATGAACATAAAATAAGTCAGACAAAGACAAATATTTCATGTCTTACACTTATATATGGAAATCAAAAAAAAAAAGACATACAAACCATAAACCATACATACAGAGACAGAAAGGTGGTTGCTAGAGTGCAGGGGGTGGAGGTTTGGAAGTGAGTGAAATGAATATACGGGATCAAGAGGTACACACTTCCAATTATGAAATAAATCACTCATGGGGGATGTAATGAACAACATGGTGACTGCAGTGAATAATATTGTAGTGCATACTGGAAAGTTGTCAAGAGAATAAATCCTAAAAGTTAACTTTGTTTATGGATAACTAGATTTAATGTGGTGGCAACTTCACAATGTATACATATACTGGATCATTATGTTGTGCACATAAAATCAATAATGTTGTATGTCAACTATGCCTCAATACAAACTTTTCTAAAAGAAGAAATGAAATATAAGACATAAGTATCAGTATAGAAGACATTAAGAATTATATTTCTTTAAAAAAATAAACTTAACATTCTTAACCCTGAATACTCATTATGATCACTGCATAGAATTTAGAAAAAAAAATACCAATATTTAGACCCTACCACAGATCTATTAAATCAGGATATCTGGGGATGGAGGCCAGCTTTTTTAAAGCTCCTCAGTTGGTACTTATGGATGCTGAAAATGGAAAGCTGATATTTTGGTCAGAAGATTCAATTTCTATGTTCTCATATCTATTATCATTAGTTTACTTAATATTCTCTTGCTGTAGGATATATTGAAAAGGAGGTTAAAATACACCAATTAAAAGATACCAGAATCACATGAAATCACAGGTGAACTCCATTCGACTTTTAAAGAGAGAGGTGGGAAGTCATTTTTAGTATTTCATTTCATAGTAAAAGATGAAAAGCCTCCCAATTCATTCCATAATAACACTAGGAACTTAAAACCAACATTTGATTAAAATAATAATAATACCAAAATAAAAAGCTCTCACATTCAAAAATGAAACCCAGGACCTATGCACACAAATTAAAAGAATTAAGCAGCACGAAGGCATCTAACCTAATTTTAACTGCCCTATTCAGGATAAATTCCATCATGGCCTTTCTTTCATTAATAGAGAAAGCATCTGGAGAGAGCTGCACTGTGGAAATAACCTCATGGAAAGAAAGCTAACACATTCTCCTGGTGACACTGCAACCTAGCCTTAAAAGGCCTTAAAGTCATTTTATCTAATCTTACTTTTTCACATTTTGCCATTAAAATTATTTCTTGGTAACTTTAGTTCCCCTTATTCATAATTATCCTGTGTTCAGTAAGATGGAATATTAATTATATGTCGACAAATAGAGATTTTTGTATCATGGGACTCTACCAGATATTCAGATAGCTGGAGTATCCTTATAAATAAAAGAACAAATAAAACACATACTTTTTCTGTGTGAATCACTATTATTATTTTAAATCTATACTAATTAATTATTGCTCTAATTTTCCATCTGGTATTTCTTTTGTAAACCTACAAAACCAGTTTTGTGTCTTTCTCTTTTGATCTACACCCAAATAGTTCCCATGAACTGCCCCTTATTTTATGAATTTCTATATAATACATGTTTGTGTGCAGCAGATTCTGGGCATAAGGAAATAAGATAGAAAGAATGCCAAAAATGAGAGAGAGAGAGAGAGAGAGAGAGAGAGAGATAAAGGAAAAAAAAAAAGATACTTTGCAAAGGCCAAGGAAAGAACCTAATGCAAATTTGTCTTATTTAACAAATTACACTAACCAGGCGTTGAACATAAACAATACTTATCTTTTCAATGGACTTCTGTGGTTTCTCAACACACAGAAAAATCACAATCACTTAATTGATATCATCACAGAAACTGCAGTTTTTACTGTTTTTAGTGTTATGAATCTTATAGTGAGAAGGTTCTTTTGGTTAGCATCAGCAAAGTGGGCAAATTTATGAACATAGTTAACCAGGTTTTTTGTGTGTATTGTCCAATCTCAATTCAGAGAAAATGCATCATTCTCAAAATATCCTCTACCATGTTTAGTGTTGTCAACATTGTATCTAACTAATATGCCAGTTTCCTCTTCTTTTTTAGTAATAATTTTCTGGGTGACTTTTTCACAAAGGTGCAAAATTCTATAGGTGACCTTTTCACACCTAAAAACTGTGGTGCTATTCAAAGCTCTCAGAAAATAAAAACTGTACATAGGCCATGACACTCTGAGTCCTCATTCCTACCAATGGATATAAAGAGGGAAAAGTTGACAAATGTCATTACAGTACAATGTTGCAGAAGTATGAAAATGAACGTCTATAGGGTCACAGACATGAACAGATTCCTGACCACATATGAAAGAGAGACTGGGAAGAAAAAAAAATCTACCTAGGCAAATAATACTATGTAAACCCTTTTCTACAGCTTATCTCCTAACACTATGGCACATTTTAAAAGATATAAAAGGCCGTGTTTTAAGAATGAAATTGAGAGCATAGAAAACCAATAATTTCAACAACGTATGCTTGTATTATTTTTGGATTGTGTAGCCACAGGTTGTAGTAAGCTGGAGAACAAGTATGAATGGGTTCACAAACATCTTCTTGATTTCAAGAGGGATAATGCAGCATTGAGTTACTGAGCAGATTAGAATACACTAGTCTAGACTATCTGGGTACATGGATATTATTCTATTTGATTCAGCATTTCCCATAAATTGCAAAGGGAAATACATAAAGACCTGAAGCACTTGTTTACCTTATGATTAAATTTCACCTCAATAGTATTTTTTAATGTCTGCGTGCATTTAGTATCATTAGGTGTGCTATCAAACATTTTATCTTGATTATTCCCTGGGCCCTCATAGGTGGCAGTGGCATTGTGTCATAAGGTTTAGAACATGGGAAAAAGAGATGGCTGAGACTTGAGGCTCATAAATGGAGAGATGAAGAGGCTGTAGTTGCTGGAGATACAAAGAAATTCCAGAGTCAAGAAACAAGATTATCAGGAAAGAAGAAGCTCTGTAAGGACAGAATTGGAAATGAGGTATAGCAAGTTTTTGAAAATAGATACAACTGAGGGGGAATATATCAGTAATGTCAATATTGCAGTAACAAAGGTCCAAATCACAAAAATCAGGACAGAGATGTATTAGTAACAAAATACTGAATGAATACAGCCTATAAATAAGCAAAATAAATGACAGTAATATTATAAGGGAAAGAAAAGATGTATTGGAAACACAGAGCTTAAAGTCTGTTTGCATCCATGGAAGTGATCTATACTATTATTTGAGAGTGGAGTTAGTAAAATTGTAATGTATGTTATAAATAAACACTTAATTTGTATATTCTATAAAGTATATTGTTAAACATTATATACTGCATATATAACATATTATATAAATATGTATTTTATAAATACACTTATTTATAATTATATCTTATAAGTACACACTAATGGAAACAAACATTTAATTTGTATATGTGGTAAATGCTTATTGTATGGTTGTAAACGTATATTGCAAAATCTAAGGCAACCACTGAAATTTTTTTTTTTTAAAGTGGGCCCCTGGGTGTCTCCATCACTTGAGCATCTCAGTTCAGGCCATGATCTCACAGTTCGAGCCCCACATCTGGCTTGCTGCTGTCAGTGCAGAGCCCACTTTGTATCCTCTGCCCCCCGCCCCCACCCCTCCTGCACTTACGCTTTCTCTCAAAAGTAAATAAATATTAAAAAAGAGAAGTATAATTAATACGCTAATAGGAGAGAAAATCGAATCATATAAAATGCACAACTAAAACTGGGGAAGGCATAATAAGAAAGAAAAAAAGAAATGACTAGTATAATGAATAGAAATGATTACAAAAATGGGAGATATTAAACCAACTATATTGAAATCACTTATATGTGAATGGTCTAAACACACAAATTAAAATACAGAGACTATCAGAGTTGATTTTTTTAAAAAAAGATCCAAATATATGTTGTCTATAAGAAACCCACTTTAAAATACATAGGTATGTTAACAGTATATGTTAACATATCTGGAGAGATATGTACTATGATATCATTAATCAAAAGGAAACTGTAGTAGCCTATTAATTACAGACAAAGGAGATTTCAAAAGAAGGAAAATACTCAGGGATAAAGAGAGGCATTACATAATGAGTGACAAAGAGTCAATTCTGTAAGAATACATAAGAATCCTTAACATATATGGTCCTATAACGAGAGCATCAAAATATGTGAGGCAAAATCTCATAAAAATGCAAAGAGAAATACATAAATCTATTCTTATAGTTGGAGACTTTAACAGTTCTCTTTATTATTGGCAAATGAAGCAGACAGATAATCATTAAGGAAATAGTTGCCTTGTACAGTATCATCAATCAACTTGATTTGACATTTACAGGATATCTAACCCAATGACATTAGAATACACATAATTCTCAAGTTCATATATAACATTAAGCAAGATAGAACACATTCAGGGCCATGAAACAAATAAATTCAAAAGAATAGAAAATAAATTCAAAAGAATAGAAAATAAATTCAAAAGAATAGAAATCACATAAAAGATATGATAGATCATAGTAGTATGACACTAGAAGTCAATAGAAAGGTAGGTGGTAAACCCAAAATATTTGGAAATTAAACCACATACTACTAAATCAAACATGAGCCAAAGGGGAAGTCTTGAGAGGAATTTTAAAATATTTTCAAATAAATGAAAATAAAACTTAAAATTTGTTAGATGCAATGCAAACAGTGCTTAGAAGGAAGTTTAGAGCATTAAATGAATAAATAGAAAAGAAGACAGTTCTAAAATCAATAATCCAAACCTTCATAAAACTAGAAGTGTTTTAAACTTAAAGCTAGATAAAATTCATAAAAATTAGAGCATAAGTTAATGAAATTGAGATAAGCAATCAACACAGAAAGTCAACAAAACAAAACAAAAATCTGGTTTTTTGAAAAGGTGAATATAATTGAAAGTCTGTATCTGGGCTAAACAAGAAAAAAAAGAGAAAATAAAAATTATCACTACTGGAAAGATATTCACTACTGATCCCACAGTCCTCAAAACGGTAATAAAGGTATAGTATGAACAGTCTATGTGCACAAATAATTGAGCTGAAATGGATCAATTCCTTAAAAGACACAAATTCCTAAAACTTAACACAAGGAGAAATGGGTCATCTGAATAGAGCTATTATCTATTAAAGAATTTGAGGAAGAATATATGATACCATGCACTTGTCAAAACCCACAGAATTTTACAGCACAATGAATGAACCTTACTGTATACAAATTTAAAATATATATTTATGGAGTTCCTGGGTGGTTCAGTTGGTTGAGCGTCCGACTTTGGCTGCGGTCGTGATCTCATGGTTTGTGAGTTTCAACCCCGTGTCAGGCTCTGTGCTGACAGCTCGGAGCCTGGAGCCTGCTTCGGATTCTGTGTGTCCCTCTCTCTCTTCTCCTCCCCTGCTTACACTCTGTATCTCTCTCAAAACTAAATAAAGATTAAAAAAAATTAAAATAAATATTTAGGAGTCTAGAAATCCCAGGAAGAAGTGCAGACTGTGATAAGAGCACCTAACTGTATTACACATGTATGAAACAATCTCACTGAAGGGAATGTGGGAACAGGTGCTGACCTAAGTAATATTGGCATATTGGACTGTGTGAGATGCAAGGCAAAAGAACTATACTTCACTTGATAAAGTTGTTTCCCAGGGGGTTATGGATTAACAATTCTTTCTTTTTTTTTAATGTCTTACTTATTTTTGAGAGAATGAGATAGAGACCAAGTACGAGCAAGGAAGGGCAAAGAGAGAGAGAGGGAGACACAGAATCCAAGAAGCAGGCTCCAGGCTCTAAGCTGTCAGCACACAGCCCGACATGGGGCTTGAACTCGTGAACCACAAGATCATGACCTGAGCCGAAGTGGGACACTTAACTGCCTGAGCCACCCAGGCACGCCTGGATTAACAATTCTGATGCTGCTATTCAATTAAATAAATGGATGGCAGAAGGTGGCAGCCAGGTGTCACGTTTTTGGAGTTGAAGTTTAAAGATAAACAAGGATAGGAAACAAGAATGATCCATGGAAATCAATTAGAGTTGGATACATCAGTATGGACTTATATTTAGTTTATTACAGATACAGATTGTTACGTACAGGAATATTAATGGATATGTCTACATACACATACAATCTTTGGTTTCCTAAGAAAGCCTATAATAAAAGACACCCTTGTAGCAATGAGCATGCCGAGTGTCTAGATATTGGTCTCTGATACCATTCCCCAATAATAGAAACAAGGACTCCTTGGAGAAATTGCTAATTCCAGGAGGGGGGTAGGAAACTTATAAGATGAGCCAGGAGCATCTTACAGTGCCAGAACACAAGGAAGTATTCAAAAAACCAAAACAACCACTTTGTTGAGATCATGTTAAAGATATATGGGAATTAAGTGAAAAAGCTTCCAACAGCCAACACTATAAAAATCTAACCAATAAAATGAATAGTATTGAATTATAGTCCAAAGTAAAAAATAAATACTCCTCAGTTGATACCTGTATAAATAATTTATTGAATAAATTAATAAAGAAGAGATAAATCTCCTATGCAGAAAAATTCGAAATAATCTACATAGATACTCAACTCTCAAGGAAGAATATAATCCCATGCTTTAGGTATGGGCTGGACATAGAGATTCCCTTACAGAGAGTACAATATGGAAGGGGGGGTAGGGAATAACTTTACATTGGAGAGGTCTCAGCCATGGTGATCAAGGTGAAATTCAATAGTCAGAACTCACATTGATAGTACATATACTTGATGAAGTTACACTGTGTTTCTGTGATCTTCCCAATAACCCTTAACACCAGTCTTACCATAAAAGAACATCAGACAAATTCCAATAGTGGGGCAATCTACAAAACACCTGATGAACTGTCCTTAAAACTGCTAAGGCAGGGATACCTGGGTGGCTCAGTTTGTTGGGCATGCAACTTTGGCTCAGGTTATGATCTAATGGTTCGTGAGTTCGAGCACCGTGTCAGGCTTTGCACTGACAGCTTAGAGCCTGGAGCTTGTTTTAGATTCTGTGTGTCTCTCTCTCTGCCCCTCCCCCACTCATTCTCTCTCTCTCTCTCTCTCTCTCTCTCTCTCTCTCTTTCTCTCAAAAATAAATAAATAAACATTAAAAGACATTCTCAGGAAACATAACAACTAAATGTAATATGGTATTCTAGATGGGATGCTGAAACGGAAAAAGGGACATTAGATAAAAACAAAGGAAATACAAATAAACTATTGATACTATTTAACAATAATGTATCAATATTTGTTCATTAATTGTAAGAAATATTGTACTCTAACATGTTAATGATAGAGGAGACTGGGTGTGGGATGTTTGAGAACTTTCCAATTTTCTGTAAATCCAAAACTGTTCTAAAAAATAAAAAAAATATATTAAAAAGAAAAAAGTGACAACAAAACAAACAACAAAATAAGGAATGAAGTATTGAGATATGCTACAACCTGGATAAACCTTGAAAATATGAAAGAAGTCAGTCACAGGAAGCCACTTAAGGTATGATTCTACTTATATGAAATGTCAAGATTAGACACATCCGTAGAGACAGAAAATAGATTAGTGATTACCAAGGTTTGGCACCAGGGAGAACACTGGCCGCTAATGGAGTCATTGTTGATGTGGATTATAGGGTCTCTTTGTGGTTATATAGTCTCTTTGTGGGAGATTAAAGTGTTCCAGGACTACATAATGATGATCAACACAAAACTTTGTGAATATATTAAAAACCACTGGATTTTACACATAAAAAATAAACCTTCCTGTATGTGAATTATACCTTGAGAAAGCTGTTACGCACCAAACAAAACAAAACAAACACAGAACACTGCAAAGATTTGTGTTTGCAAAATGGGTTTGATGCTGGGTCCAGACCGCACTCTTGGTACTGCCAAAAAATCTAATGACCGATAAAATTACTTGAAAACTATGAGGTAGGGAAACATTTTTTCATATCATTAACCCTTATCAGACAATTAAATACATGAAAATGTGTGTGTGTGTGTGTAAAATATGGTAACTGTATGCTATATTTTCTTAGTAATAAAAACTGAGGCCTGGAGAAGTAAAATAACCTGTTTAAGATCATGAAACTAAAACTAAGGCCATCAATTCAGACCACATGACTTTCTAGTAACCACAATTTCTCCTTGACTATGGTATTCAACGATACTGATTTTGCTTCTTGTCCTTTCCTTAAAGGAACACATTGGCAAAACCCTATCCTCGCTTGCATGTACAGTCTGAGGTGGTACAAGGCTGTTATTTGCTAATTTGCCTCTTTTAACTATCGAAGCTGCCTATATTTGTGTGCCGTGCTCCAATTCTTTAAGGTGAATGTGTCTCCTTTGGACATTTATATTATTAACTCATTTGCTTAGCATATCACTGTCAAATAAAATAGTGATAATAAAAATAGGAATTTGATTATGTGTGAAGCAAGAAAATGAGATCTGACCATGACTTATCATCACATTTGTATTTGGCAAAGATGTAGATAGAGGGTCAATGCCTAAATTTAATGAGTTTACAATTTTGCATGGTAGTACACATCCTGATGTGTTTAGAAAGAGGTAAAAACACTAATCATTCTACATTATGGGTGTTTCATTTAAATAATTTCCTGTTAGGGGCACCTGGGTGGTTTAGTCAGTTGAGTGTTCGACTTCGGCTCAGGTCATGATCTCACGGTTTGTGAGTTCAAGCCTCAGGTCGGGCTCTGTGCTGACAGCTCAGAGCCTGGAGCCTGCTTCAGATTCTGTCTGCCCCTCCCCTGCTCGTGCTCTGTTTCTCTCAAAAACAAATATTTATAAATAAATAAATAAATAAATAAATAAATAAATAATTTATTCATTTTATTCATCTCTTATAAAATTAATAATAATCACCACTAATTCTGTAACTTATCTTTAAAATTTGAATGCATACTGAGTGGTTAATCTACAGAGATACTCTAATACAGTTGTGTGTGGGAGAGTAAAATATAAGAAAATGACTTTCCAATAATTAAAAATGTAAATGAATTACTGAAATGTACAGATATTTTTACTAGGAACTGAGTACAATATATTGTGTTAGTGATACAGCAATTTAAAATGAGTGAAAAAATATTCAGCACAAAGCGAATTATCTTAATGTAATGCCTTTAAACCATTAAAATAGATTACATTGTATAAACCAGGGTAAAATTTAAATCCAGCATAAAACAACAAAAAATGAAGTCTTTAAAAGGATATATAGTAAAATCAATATTGCTCTTTTGGAGTAGAAGTATTCTCTTGAAAATGGTCAGTAAACCATTAAGGTATCAGGACACAAAATTTCAAGAAAAACTCCTATAAATTTCAAGAGTTTAATTACTGATGAATTAGTAAAATGCTCTTAATTCCGGAATCTTTCTAACGAAGGGAAGTAGGTTAATGGAGAAAAATATCTCTATGTCAATGACTAATCAAAATGTATATATGTAAATCACACCACCATGACAAAAAATATATACCTAAGCTATTTCCATCTAGAAACAATTGCGTCAGACCAGATAGCTCACTGTTACTCCAATGGAAGTTTGGCTATTCCTCACTATTCAGCCCAGTAGACCTAACTGCCTTTTTAGCCTTCTGCCAGTATAAGCAAAATTATTTCAGTTAAAATAAGAAGATTGTTTATAAAAACAGTCTGAGGTCTCTGAATCTGCAAACTGAGATTCAGGGGATATCAGACTCACAAACAAGAGAGATCACAGAAACTACTTCTCTTCTGAGTGCATCCTGTCATACATCATGGGTAAGAACCTGAACTTTAAAATTTTTATCTCCACTGTAGTAATTGTTTTTCACTGTGTCTGTCTCTAACTAAACTTGTTAACAGCTTTTATGTCTAGATAAAATTATGAGGTTATAAGTCTCTCTGATCATTATTTATTCTTCACTTATTGAAAGAATAAATGCAGCGTGAAAATTTAAATTGGTGACTGTCATGAGCTAACACTAGGTATGTTTATGGTTAGGTATGTAATGGTAATGGGTACTGTGTTTAAATACTGTCTTTGCAAAATCAGCAGATATAGGTCTATGGGCTAGTCAACTTCTGTATGCTTCACCATCCTTGCCTGGCAAATGGGAGTGATGGTGACGATGTGCATATAACAGTCATAATAACTCTGTTATTAAGTTTTTATGAAGATTAAATAATACTTGCAAGCTTCTTATCACAGTGACTAAATAAATAGGATAAATGTAGCCCTTCCACCAGACTCTAAGCAAGTATTTTAATAATTTAATAAGACATGCATTGTTGCAAGTTGCACTAGTTAATTAATAAGAATTATCTCACAGAATAAAACACACCAACAATTAGTTTACTAGGATTTGTACATACTTGAAAATTAGTCTACAAACATCTGGCAACCTTCATGTTAAAAAAAAAAAAAAAAAACTGAAATGATCTGTAATGGCATGATAGGAGACCATTCAATTTACTTCCAGGCAGTGATAAATGAAAAAAACTGGGTGCAAATAAGAGGCATAAAGTGACAGGGACATTTGTATGAGTCTCTTTAGAGAAATGCAAAATTCAAGAAGGATATTTGCTTGAGCATTATACCCACACCTCCAACTCTTTGAGACTGACTCAGTTACTATTTGCTATGAGGGACCTCAGATTCATTTAATTCAGGCCCACAACCAATTCTTATAGATAATTGGCTTTTGACCTCTGGCCAATATTTCAATGATGTTCTGTTCAATTCCCTAGGGAGAAGAAATCTGCCTTTGCATTTTCACTTCCAGAATCCTAAAATTGCTTCAAAAGAAGAAAGAATCAGATCTCAAAAGACATGCCTGAGACAGAACTTTTGTATAAACAAACAGATAAACAATATGACATTTTCAAAGATTTCAGGTAGACTACTATCTTCTCAATTATTCTTGGTATTGTGTTTTAGAAAAGAAAAAGGCAGGGGTGCCTGGGTGGCTCAGTCAGTTAAGCATCTGACTTTGGTTCATGTCATGATCTCACAGTTTGGGAGTCCGAGCCTTGCATCAGGCTTAGTGCCTGGAGCCTGCTTTGGATTCTGTGTCTCCCTCTCTCTGCTTCTTCCCCGCTCACACTGTCTCTCCCTCAAAAATAAACAAACATTAAAAAAAATTTCAGAAAAGAAAAAGGCTAAGGTAAAGGAAGAAAGGACACAGAAGACTTTTTGGTTCTGTTACAACCTGACCAATATCTTTTGTAGAATTTTTACATATAAACAGGTAAAAGTAGAGTTATCCCAATTAAGTAATTTAGCACCTTGGCAACTTAGCTTCAAAACCACGCATAGTGGTGAACCCTATGTCACTGCCCCAGACTACTATTTCCCTGTTACACATATTTGTAAACCACTGGACAAAGAGCCCAAGTTTATCTTTAGTTCTGACACTTTGCGATTTCAAAACTTTTTATTTGAAAACAATCTTAGAGATCATGCAGTTCCATTTTAAGACATGTAGTTTAAATAGAAAGATTGAAATTACCAGTGTTTTATAAACTAATGGATCATCACATTCACTTGGGAGCTTTTTAAATAAACAAATTACACAAACAACACTCTCTAAGTTGTGAGGTAGTGACTATAGTTTGAGGAACCATAATCTGAATATTTTTCAACATATCAAAGGAGTCTAAAATTCAGCAAAATGTGGGGACAAAAAAAAAAGCAGAGGAAAACAAAACTTGTTCCATTTTCAGTACTAAAAGAGACTAAAGCATAAAGGACTATCTTCTTTTAGAGAACAGTTTAGAAAAAGGGACTGAGTTTTAAAAAATGGAATATTTGTTGGCAGAAAGAGAAAGAAAACAATAAAATAAAATGTCTAATAAACATCAGATGGATTACACCCCTCTTTATCTTTTACTCAATTATTGCCATGGTATAATGTGGAAAAGTCTAAAACTCCAATAATTATCTTTATAAACTATGGGAGTTAGAGTCAGACTATCCGTAGGAAAATTGTTGGCTCCACTACTTGTTTAAATTGTTATAATTAAACAAATCATGTTGAACAATTGGTCTCTTGAACTTTATCTCTAAGATGGGAATGATAACTGACTCCTATGAAAGTGCTTTGTAAAATGTTAAACAAAAAAATGAATATTTCTAAATAACTGAAAAAGACCTGAAATAAAGTGTTAAAGTAATATTTTATATTTAATTTAAATTCATTCTTATTGCTATACAATGAGTTTTCCACATGGGGAAACTGAAGCTTAGTGAAGTTCAATGAGTTGTCAAGGTCAAAAATCTAATAAATGGCTAGAATTTGAGTTAGAATTTGAACACAGTTTCTGTATTTCTCTAGTCCAGGCATTTATAATCTGATGTACTTTATAATTTAGTAGTGTTTTCAAGAATATACAAGAAGCAGATTTCCCCCAACTTCATATAATTTGCATTTACTACTATGTGTCAACAAACATTAACAAGCTCTAAAACCACTCTAAGAAACTTCACACCATGTATTTACCTGGATAAAAGACTAACTCTATCCATAAAACCTTACTAAACACTGGGGAAAGGGAAGATTCATGCCCTTATATAATTCATGACCTATACCTTGGGTTCATGTTGTTTAATATGACAATAACAGAAAATTCTATTCATGGTATAGATTTGCAAGTTTTGTAAAACTGACAACTGCTTATAGATTTTTGTTTATTTTTTAATGTCTATTTATTTTTGAGAGACAGAGACAGAGCATGAGCAGGGGAGGGGCAGAGAGAGAGGGAGACACCGAATTCGAAGCAGACTCCAGGCTTTGAGATGGAAGCACAGAGCCCAACAGCAGGGTTCAAACTCACAAACCACAAGATCATGACCTGATCCAAAGTCGCATGCTAACTGACTGACCCACCCAGGCGCCCCGATCACATTTTTTAAAAGAGTATTTATATTCATGTACTTTTAGTTCTTTGTCTTTGGTGCACATTAGCTCCTAAAAGATGGTATTAATTATTAACCTCTACATTCAATATAAAAACGTGCTCATCAAACTCCTTTTTTACCTATTACTGGGCCCTCCTTTCACCTGTCATGAATCCATGCATAGACACCATGCATGTTACCTGCATATAAAATTGGTATGTTCTGTTACTTGAAACTCATGTTATATATTATATGGGCTTTTAGGATCTTTCTCTCACTCTTTACTACAAGGTATATGATTAATAGATATAAATTTCTAGCTCTCCGATTTTTGTTTTGCCATTTAAGTTTTCTTCACATTACCTTTTGTTTTTGAGACAAAAAGCAAAAACAAACATAAGTCTGTGCTGGTGCATCATTTAAGCTCTAAATTTTAACAAGTCTCTTCTATTATTATGTATAGCTGGTCTACTAGACTTGGGTCTGAGCAAACGTATTTATGACTGGGTACAGTTTTAAGTTCAGGTCATTAAAAAAAGTTCTACAAATACAGAGGAAAATAACATTTCATTAACATTTCTGAAATAAAATACTTTTTCCACCTTTCTCTAATAGAATGATTTCTGGAAAACTAAACCATTCATCTATTCTTTCATTTCTTTATCAGGCAGTCATTCAAAATATTTATTGAACGCTTTCTATGGAAGTGCAATTTTGAGAATTCATGAGTTGCCATTTCATAGACAACAAATATTATTTAAATAAACACAAACAAAAATGTAAAATTACAATATCCTGAAGTATTCTGAAGTAGTAATATAAGGTGCAAATAAGACACATAGTAGAGAATTTAACATAGTCAGGGATTCTCCCCATATTTCCCCATTATACACCGAGTATAGGATGTATGAGATGATTCTCTGAAGACAGATATAGTTTCTTCATTTCTTCATTCCTTCATTCCTTCTTCCAGTTTTCTCTCCTTCCTTCCCTTCTCACCCTGTGTGTCTGTCTTTCTCTTATAGGGAAAGAAGAAGAAATTGGAAAGAGTATGGGAAAAGTCATATCTAGTACACTGACCATCAAAATTTGATATGTTGCCAACGACCATACAAAATAAAATTTGTAATAATAAGTGTATTTATTACTAAATAAGAAACAGTGAAAACAAATGCATTAACATAATACTAAGAAAAAAATAAATTTTATCAAAGAAAAAAAATTTTAAATCCAAAGGAATTTGAGAACGTTATGGAAAACAGGACAGAATCTTATGAAATAAAAAAGAGAAGAAGCAATTGAATTGAAAAATAAATCCAACATTTATGCTTTATACAATGTATGGGAATCAGATTTTCTAGAAAGTTTTTATTAAAAAAAATCCGACTTGAATAAATGGTCAGAAAACATGTGAAACCTCAAAAGGTCCAAACACTAAGAAAGAAGGGAAATAAGACTGGTGACTGGAATCATTACACTAGTCCTCCCTGGAGCATCTACTATTATCAAAACTCCAGAGCACTGTGTCTTAGAGTGAATGTAAGCAAAGTTAAAGGCCTTGAGCTTTGCAAAGTGAGGAACTTGTGTCTCTTCCACAAAGCCAGAACTTTGAAGCCATGTTAAAGAGGATGGGCCAAAAAGCATAATGGCTAATAAATAACAAAAACAGGGGAAATATTTGTCTCCAGAATGACTCTGGAAAAAAAATGTATGTCTTTAGAAATTTTAACTGTATTTTGATTCCCATCTGAATTTATGTTTCTGTTTTACACCATCTGTATATTCTACAAATGCCAAATTTAGTAGAACCCTCAAATTCCTAGAAGAAATACATCCAAATTCTTTTGAAGAAAAGCATCCTCAACCTAGAAGCCCCAGGACTTCCATGATTAAGATGAGACAAACTGCAAACCATAAGACATAGGACAAAACAAGCAACCATGAAAAAGTACCAGCAGAAACAGTAAGTAACAAAAGTAAACCCACAAGAAGTCAGATACTGAAATGATCTCATAGGAGATTGTGCAGAAATGAGTTAACATAACTAAGGCATGCATGTAAGATAGATCCTTGGCTGACTAGAAACCTTGATTTCAAAGGGTTCCTTTCCATCACTCCCTAATAAAAACAGCTCATTGTGCTTAAATTGTTTGTGCAAACAATGTTGTTTAACACCTACTTTCCTCCCGGACTTGGGAATTTTGTATGTGTGATAAAAAGAGAACCTACATGACCAGCCCCTAATCTAATTTTAGACAGTGAGTCTCTAATGAGCTTCTCTAGTAGATATATATGTATGTATATGTATAGATAGATAGATAGATAGATATGTGTGTGTGTGTGTGTATATATATATATATATATATATATATATCACTAAAAACTTATAACATTTGTGTGTTTTATAACTTACTAAGACTAATGTTTCAAAGTTCAAACTTGTTATAAATGTAGCTTTTTCGCCTTGATTGCTCCATAGAATTCCATTGTGTTATTTTTTTAAATATCTACTGATGGACATTTGGGCATCTACATATGTTTTCTGTTTTTTTTTTATATATTTCACCTGTATTGTCACATGTTGCTAGAGAAAGTAAGCATATCCTGTGTGACTAAACTGTGAAAAGACACTTGGAGCATTCTCCTGGTTTTCTCCAGTCTTCACCCCATGCAATGTTCTGCTTTTGCTGATTTTGATTTATATCCTTTCACTGTAATAATTCATAGTCATAAATATAACTATATGCTGAGCCCTGTGCATATTCTTAGAAAATTATCAAACTTGATGGTGGTCTTGAGGATGCAGAATAAAAAATGGTAGAAATAAACTGGGGCACCTGGGTGGCTCAGTTGAGTGTCTGACTTAGCTCAGGTCATGATCTCATAGTTCATGAGTTTGAGCCCTGCACTTGGCTCCACGCTGACAGTGAGGAGCCTGCCTGGGATTCTCTCTCTCCTCTCTCTCTGCTCCTACCCTCTGGTGCTTTCTGTCTTTCTCTCAAAATAAATAAATAAGCTTAAAAAAATAAATAGTAATGAGTAATCTGAATGATTAGTAAGAAAGTATAAACAACATAAAAAGATTTGAAACAGAACTTTAAGAAAGAGAATCCACAGGGGCACCTGAGTGGCTCACTTGGTTAAGAATCTGACTTTGGCTCAGGTCATGATGTCACAGTTCATGAGTTCAAGCCTGGCATCAAGCTCTGTGCTGACAGCTCAGAGCCTGGAGCCTGCTTCGAATTCTGTGTCTCCCCTCACTCTGCCCCTTCCCCGCTTGCACTCCTTTTCTCTCAAAAATAAATAAATATTAAAAAATATTTTTAAAAAAGAAGTTGAATTCACAACCACTGAAAACACCAGATAAGTAGACATTTTTTTAAGTTTATTTATTTGGAAAGAGAGAGAAAGCATGTGTGCACATGCACACAAATTGGGGAGGGGCAGAGAGAGAGGGAGAGAGAGAATTCCAAGTGGGCTCTGTGTTGACTTGATCCCACAAACCAGTGAGCTCATGACCTGAGCCAAGATCAAGAGTCAGACACCTAACCGACCATGCCATCTAGGCATCCCAAGTAGACATTTTTTAAAGGCTTTATATACAATACAAGAAAAAAAGAGTTTAATGGAAGGTAAGTTTAAAGTAATTAATCCAAAGGCATCTGATGGAACAAAGAGATAGAAGAGAGAAAAATAAAAAGTAAAATATCTAGAATTCATAATAAAGAGGATATGAATCTTCACAGTTAATAAGACAGAGAATCTCCCCTCAACAAAAGGATAAAGTTCATTAGAGCCAAAAAGAATAGTCTAACATTGTCTAGTAAAACCCAGACTACAGATCAAGTAAGGATAATTAAGAGAAGAAAAGAAAAACCTTCTCAACAACAAAAAAGGAAGCAGAAAGATTGTGGATTGATAGCTTCAAATTGATGAGATAAAGTAACAGTCAGTCTAGAATTGCATACTTAGCTAAACTTCCACTGAAACACAAAGGTGAAATGTTTTATTTTCAGAAACTAGTACAATGAATGACCTTACCAACAATAATACAACCTCACTAAGGAAACGTCAGAAGACATACTGTTACAAGACAAAAGCTATTATGAAAGAATTCTGAGATACATAAAGAAATGTGAGCAAAGGCATTGCTAAATTTGTAGATATGTTAAACAAATACCAATTACATAATAGTCCAGTAATTAATTTATATTTTGCGAAGTTAAAAAGTAGGAGTAACATACTACATAATAATAAATGTAAGAATTAAAGAAGCGTTTTAGCATTTTGTAAACAAAAAAATCACTATATAAAAGTCTTTGCACTTCTAAACATCAAAAACAAAAATCAAGTAAAATTTTAAAAGGTGTTTTATACTACCTAATACTTATAAAATAATTGAGGTTATTTCTTCTATAGAAATGGTGTTAGTCTTCATTATTATTTATAGAATGTTGTGAAAAGATATCAAAAAAACACATAAATCAATAGAGAAATATGGTATATTCATTGATAAGAAATTCTTTTTTTTTTTTTTTTTAACGTTTATTTATTTTTGAGACAGAGAGAGACAGAGCATGAACGGGGGAGGGTCAGAGAGAGGGAGACACAGAATCGGAAACAGGCTCCAGGCTCTGAGCCATCAGCCCAGAGCCTGACGCGGGGCTCGAACTCACAGACCGTGAGATCGTGACCTGAGCCGAAGTCGGACGCTTAACCGACTGAGCCACCCAGGCGCCCCCATTGATAAGAAATTCTAATAGATTAAATATATCAATAATCTAGAGTTATATATTTTTATATATACGTATGATGTATATATAATGTATATATGTGTATGTACATTAGTCTTATAATAAAACATTTAAGATGATTCATTTTCATCTAAGTACCAAGTTAGCATCATCCTTATGAGTTATTTATAATTTGAGTTTCCAAGCATTTGATTAATTTTTTTTTGTCTTTCAAAACAAATTGTCATTTCTAATTTTTATTATTGTTTCTAAGTCAATTTGTGGTCAGAGAATGTAGATTATATTATTTAAAATCGGGGGGTTACAGTTTGTAGCATAGTATTTAGTGAATATTTGACAATATTCATGTGTTCCTAAAATTAAGTCTATATTTAATCAAATTATAAATGTAATTTTCTAAGTTTTATATAGAATTATTTATTTTTATCTAGTTGATCTGTAAACATATGGAAAATGTATAAAATATATAACCAATATTATATGTCAATTTATTTTTATTACTTTGTTAATTACATAAATTTAGAAATTTATATTTATAAACATGTATTCATATATATTTAGAGACTGTTGTTAGATGAATAAAAGTTTATAAATTTGTACGATGGTTTATTCCTCTTATTTTCATGACGTGTCCTTTCTGCATTAAATTATATATTGCTATCTTACTATTTTTTACCATAACTTTTTCATTCACTTATTTCAGATGTTCTGTCACTTTTATTTTTGGTATACCACTTTTAAGACAACAAAACTGTACTTAATTTAAATTCGGTTTTAGCTTTACTATGGGCTCAGTAAATTTAATTATTAATCTACTGTTGCTACTAATACATTTTTAAGTTATCTTTGTTTTACATTAACCAAGTGGGTTTTTTTCATATTATTTCATATATTTTGTAAAACTGAAAAATATTTTTCAGCATTTCTTTTTTTTTTTCAGCTTTACTGAGATATAATTGGCATAATATGGTGTAAATTTAAGGTGTACAATGTGATGGAATATTATTCAGCTATTAAAAAAGGAAATCCTGCTATTTAAAATTTTTTTTTTACCATTTACTTATTTTTGAGAGACAGAGAGAGATAGAGCACAAGCAGGGGAGGAGCAGAGAGAGAGGGAGACAGAATCCAAAGCAGGCTCCAGGCTCCAGGCTCCGAGTCGTCAACAGAGCCCAATGCAGGGCTCAAACTCACGGGCTGCGAGATCATGACCTGGGCTGAAGTCAGCCACTTAACTGACTGAGCCACCAGACACCCCTGGAAGTCCTGCTATTTGTGTCAACATTTCTCTGTTACCCTTTTCTTTTTTTCTTTTCTTTTCTTCTTTTTTTTTTTTTTTTTTGGTCTGAAAGTTATAAATTATTTTATATGCCTTTGCTTACACTGAATTGATTTGACAACATATATGACATTCTAATGTAGTGAAAATTTCTTAGTAAGTTTTTATTGTATCACTTGTACAATACTCTCATCCCTGTAATTGCTCTCTGGAATAATACATCTACTATTTCTAAAACACTATTTACTTGTGATTATGTGCATATGTTTGTATGTGTGTATGTATTTCAGAAAATATTGTGAAGGCACTTATCATCTAACCACACGGTTTCCTACTCTCTGTAGGAAACTCTCCCACCTCTCCTTATCCTCATTAACTTCTCTTTCTACGGAAGAATTTACTGCAGTTGTTCTTTCAGGAAAAAGATTGGGCCTCAATAGGAATTCTGTACCCTAATGTTTTCATTCATGCTATTTTACTCTTTTTTTTTTTTTTTTTTTTTTTTGGTGTTAAAAATCAGGACAGTCTTTATTTGGATGGGGGACAATGACCGAAAACAGCCACGAGGAGGCTTTTAGTTTCAGTTACAGTTCGGTTTCTTGATTTGGATGTTGGTCAGAGGTGTGTTCACTTTGTGGAAATTTCATGGAGCTGTAAACTTAAGCGTAGTTTTCTTGTGTGTGTTATACTTAGCTGAGAGTTACATTTATAAGTAGGCCCAGGAGGGAATTTTCCCGAAAAGATGAAATGTTATGCTGATACACACAATTGTCAAAATTGATAGAATGAACTCTAAAGATCTGTGCGTTTTATTGTATGTTAATTCCTTTTTTCTTAAAAAAGTGTCCGGCCCAAAGCCTGGAATTATGTATACTTAAATTAGGAACAAATAGCCCATTGCCCTCCATGAAAGCTTGGCCTAATGCAGTGATTTCCCAGTTTGCTTGATGCACCTAGGGCAACTCTCCCCACCCCCAGATATCCTAAAGTTACAAGATTTTCAATGCCATCTATTATCCCCTGACTCCCAAATCCGCAACACCTCTCCTCTGGACTCTGCTTGTGCTTAGATGTCTGAGAAGTACATCAAATTCAACTCTTCAAAAAACACAAAAGCCTCCGGAGCCTCCTCACACCCCCTCAGTGTCTCCAGTTATTCTCCAGCTCTGCGAATGCTCACCTCAGACTCTTCATTGCTCCGGCCGTGGCATTTCTACTCGCTATTTTACTCATTTACATTACTTTCTGGGCCTCTCTACTTGTGCATTTATATCTTCCAGGAAACACCGTTCTTTTTTCATGTCTTCACATTTCTTAGATTGAGATGAGTTTTACAGTTGATGCAATTTTACCATTGGGTCATAATTTAATAGGCAGAGTTTTAGTGGTAAGTTAAAAAAATTGTGTACCTGGTTTAGGTTCCACAAAATATGGTATTAACATTTATTGAGATTTTTCTCTATCCCAGGCATTATTTTTAAGCCTTAAGTAATATAATCTTTTTAAATTAGCCCCAAATTCAAATAACTGGTAAATGAGCCATGTTGTGATTCTAAACCAGTCTGATTCCAGAGTCCACTATTTTAACAGCCATAAAACATTTGTTGTTTGTGAGCCTGTTTTACAACTTTATAGAATCCCTTACGCCTTAGTTTTCCAAATTCCCTGACTATAAACATCACCTGGGATAAATAATGGCAATCCCAACTCCTGCCTTTGAGAACCTTTAGAGGAAGGGCATGTATGCTGTGTTTCATCAAAAGTTCCCAGGTGATTTGTATCTTCAGGCAAGTAGAGAAAACATTGCCATGACCCAGTTATTCTGGGGTAGTTCCTTTTTAGTCTTTAATTCCTCACCAACAAACAAAGTCCCAACATACAAACTATTGCAGACCATTGCTATTTACCTTGGGAGGAGATGAGTTTTTAATACTAGTTAACTGCCTCTTGAGATCTGAACTAAAGCCTACTTCAGGAGCTCATCCTTCACTATCTGGGAGGGATATTTCCGTTCTGCATCTTTGGAGACATCAGAACACCTTATAATTTATGTCACTTGGATCCCTGTTGAGAGCTACTTAATCACTAACATGGATCAAAGAATGATGCCTCTAAGGCACTTTGAGTTTTTCGTCTTTGAATGTGGGGGTCATCTGTTTATAAAAATGTCATGCCCTTCTTACATTGTTTTAAATATTTATTTTTGAGAGAGAAAGACAGAGTGTGAGTGGGGGAGGGGCAGAGAGAGAGGGAGACACAGAATCTGAAGCAGGCTGCAGGCTCTGAGCCATCAGCATACAGCCCAACATGGGGCTCAAATCCACAAACTGTGAGATCATGACCTGAGCTGAAGTCGGACACTTAACCAACTGAGTCGCCCAGGTGCCCCAAAATGTCATACACTTCTAAAAGCTATTTGATAAACACTGATCTCCTTCAAATATTTTCTTTTCTCCTTCCTATCCTTCACCCTCCATGTCTCTCTTCCTCTCTGGAAGTGTGTATATCCTGTGACTCGGAGACATAATGTGGATTTTATATTTTATAAGCTAGTGTAAGACCTGGCAATAATACCGATGGAAAGACTCTCAATAAGGTCACTGCATTTTATTTTGTACAATGGAATCTTTCCTATTTTAGTCTATTATTTAAATGAATACATGATAGTTTCCACATTCAATTCCATGCAGTATACTGAGCTAAATGTCATTAATCTGAAAGTCTGTACCAGGTGGAACTCAGCTGAACTTTTAGGTTCAAATCAAATCAATGTGAATGAAATCAAGTTTAGACTTTGATCTGACCTTGATTGCAAACAAGATTCTCTCAATTTGCCTGGGAAATTGTGCTTTCAAGAATCAAATTCATTTTCAAGCTTTATTTCTTTTCCCTCCTTCAACTCTATTTCCCTGAAGTCAAAATGAATCAAACCTAGCAGTGTCTTTTTTATTTTAATTGGATAATTTCAATTGACAGATTGAGTTTCAAAATTCTAGTTCTAATCTATTACACCTGAAAAACTGGAGAACTCCTTGTACAAAATTATCTAATAGAAAAGATTATTATTTGTTGAAAGAGTGGAAAACAATATAGGTTTGGTAGGTTTAGGAAAAAAATAAATAAAATTTAAAAATTAGTAATTAAGGGGCCTGGCTGGCTCCACCGGTATAGCATGCAACTCGTGATCTCAGGGTTATGTATTTAAGCCTCACACTGGGCACAGAGCTTACTAAAAATAATAATAATAAAGGCAAAGGAGTATTTAAAATTTTTTAGTTAATAGTCAAGGGCAGGGTGCCTGGGTGGCTCAGTCAGTTGAGTTTCCAACTCTTAATTTCGGCTCAGGTAACGATCTCATGATTTGTGTGATTGAGCCCCGTGTCAGGTTTCATGCTGACAACGAGGAGCCTACTTGGGATATTCCCTCTCTTTCTCTCTCTCTCTCTACCCCTCCCCCACTCATGTGCACACACTCCTCTGTCTCTCAAAACAAATAAATAAACATAAAAAAAAAACGAGTCAAGGGCAAAAATCTGCTGTGTTTATTTCAAAAGATCTCAGCTAACCTATATGTAAAATATGATATGTAACGTGATCTCCCTTTTAATAATGGTCTTCAAAAAGGAAAGATCAGGGATATGGGTCTTCAAAAATAAAAGTGAATTAAAACATGTGCCTTGCCCTCTGTATAATGAAAAAAAAAAAAAAACAAATAAACTGTTAATCACATTCTAAGTATGTGATGAACTTTAAGGTTTTAAGTTCCAGTTCCAGCCACCACCTGATGGACCGCCTAGTGCCTCGGCGCTCCTGCTCTCGGCTTGCTGCTGCTCCGCCCCGCACACCACCCAATTCCGCCTGCCCCAGCCAGAATCCCCATGCTCTGTGCGGGTGTGGTGGGGTGCATAGGACTTCTGCAGGTAGGACTTCCACGGGCAGCTCACCTGACTCTGTTCCCTTCCCGCAGGTGCTGTGAGTCCCCGCGAGATTTGGTTTGCACGCTGGGAAGTGGTCAAAGCTGAGTTTCAGCCTGTTTCCACCCTCCTCTGAGATCCCCATCCGTCTCCTGCCCTCCTGCCAGGCTGCGGTCACTTTAGAATTCTGCCTATCACGGGGATCATTTGATTAAGCCAATCCATCTAGGATAATCTCCCTTTTAAAAAGACAGTTTTGCCAAATAAAATAACCTAATCACAGATGTGATATCCCTTTCTATTTACGTATCACTCCCCACACTCCCTGGGAAGAATTATACAAGCAGTGGGTCATTGAGTTTCATTTTAGAATTCTGCTACCACATGCATTGTATAACCAAGTTGTAACTTTGCATTACAAAGTTTCCCATGAAACATCTGCAATTTTACTTTTAAACTAAGAATCAAAAAAAAAAAAAAGTAGGATTTTCTTTTATGATCAACCTGTTTCATTTCTTTAGTACCCAAAAAGATCTGCTATTATACATGAAACAATGAGTCATGGCAGAAACAAGCAAAACCTCATTATAATGTAAAACTCTCCAGCATTCTAGAGTTTGTTACCAATTAATAAGTAAAACATATAATCCTTGTTCTTGAAAATTCACATTGTTTTCTAGGAGAAGAGAGATAAATAGATAAGAATTTAAAGCTGGCATAAGAAAGTTTAGTGCATCAACAAATGTCTGTAAGTATATTATTAACTAAAAATGTGGTTGAAATGGCATTTTTATGAGGAGTACAATATATACTGCTAGGTAACAGCATTACAACAAAGTTACAAGCTTAAAACAATGCACTTTTATCACATGCTTTCAGCAGGTCAGGACTGCATGTCTTCTGCTTAGGTTCTCAGAATGTTCCAAAGTAATGCTGGGCTACATTCTCAACTGGAAGCTCAATTTGGGAAGAATCCACTGCAAGCTCACTTGGTTGCTGACAAGATTCATTTCCTTACAACTGTACTACTGAAGGCCTCAGCTTCTTTTTGGCTGTTGGCTTGAGGCTGTCCTCAGCTCTTAGATGCTGCTGAAATTCCATATCACGTGGACTTTTCCAACATGAACACTTACTTCAGTTAGGAAGAAAGGAGTCTGTAACATGAGTCTGCTAGCGAAACAGAATCTTACATAAAGTAATGCAATCACAAGAGTGATATCTCATCACCTTTGATATATTCTATTAGTTAGAAGTAAGATACAGAGGTAGTTAAGGACTATGGATTATATAAAGGAATTAACACCAGGACATGGGGATCATGGTGGGTGGGGGGACATTTTAGAATCCGTCTGTCACTATAAAATGAAAGTGGAAAAGTCACCATGGGATAAAGATGGATGAGAAGGAAAGAATAATTATGGGCTTTGAATGATAGGTAATGATTTGGAAAGACAGATCTGGAGGGTGGAGGGTGAGTATAATTTTGAGCCCTGATATACCAACCAACATCAACAGTCTTTGCTGTGGAAAATGTTACTGGCAACTACATCAAGCGGACGACAGCACCGATAGAGAAAACCTCTAAAAAGTCAAGATCAGAATAGTTCCGTTCATGTGCAGGTGCCCTAGAAGTCTGTCTCACAGATGATCTGAACTTCTGGTCCAATAAATCAGGCACGTCTCAGAGACTGTAGAAATTAAACACAAACCAAGTTAAACACAGTTTATTAACATAATTAATGAAGTTGATAGGTAGTTTAAGGAGTCCACCAGGTTGCAGTGGTAAAACTGACAGTATTTAACAATATCTTATTTACCATTTAATAATTGCCTTTCTTTTTTAGATTTCATTCTTAGATAATTTCTTTACATAGGGTAACAAAGATGATTTGCATGTTCCTCAGCTCACATCCAAATCAACAGAAGAATGTTACTGTCCCAGAGTCCAAAGTCATCCCTGAAAAAAAAACATAGATTTATCCTTCATAGATTAAATAAACCTTTCTACATCAATGACCTTATCTTGTGGGATGGAGAAATATAATTGGCTAGATAGCCTGCATCAGGTATTTTTTTTCAAAGGAAGACTCTGTCATCTGATTTGCAACTTCAAAAGCTGAGAGAAAATAAGTAAACTTCACTGTTAAAAAAAAAAAATGACAAACCATCCCCTAAAAAATGTAATAGGTATTATGATAAAGTCATCATAATATTTATATTTATTTGCTCTAAATGTTTTCACTTATTAAAAAAAGTTAAATTTAAAAATTCATCTGAATAATAATCAGGAATTCTCAGCAGCACGTGAACATACTTTGTAAAGTCTAAAGTAGCCTAAACATGTTAGTTTATGTCAGCTATTTTTATTAAATTTTTTAAATTGGTAAATTTAAGGATTTTTATTCAATATAAGGATATTGATATAGAATTTCAGTGTGACTTTTAGACAAAATTCAATATAATAACATATATAACAGTAATGGATGGATTTTTACCCACAGCATCTCCCCCTATCGTGAACTTCTTATCATAACTAACCATACTTCTCTCTAAAGAGTTGAATTATTAGCCTCCGGTATATTCTCTGCTGGAGTGTATCTGCTGAACAATATTATTTGTTTTATAAAGAAATCTCCAGAAGAAACTCCACAAAATTTCCAAGAAAATGAAATGATACTTAATTTGGTAGTCGTGGAGTTCATTTTTATTTTTAAGCACAAGTGAATATATTGGGTATCAAATAATCGGTAAAAAATAATATTTCATTTTTTTCTTTCTCAATTTATTGGTTTCTGTGTAGCGGTTTTCAGAATTTTTTCTACTTTATCTTAAATTGTCCCTGTAATAAATATTCTAATTAAATCCAAACCAAATCAATATGAATTTATTCATTTATTTACAAGGTATTCTATATAAGTTCATCCACATGGATGGGTGGATGCCATATAGTGCATGGAACCATTATACCTTCTGTTTGGCCAGAGACATACTAGATTTATTCATGCTGTCCCAGAAAAATTCCTAAAAGCCCCTCCTTTCACTTTCACTGGGTTATATGATAAATTATATGGTCTCCCTAGTCCTGCAAACATGCCATATGCTCTGAGATTGCTACTGGATTATTATTTTTTAAATCCTAAATGTCATAATTTTATCTGTAACTATTTTATAAGGACACTTGAAAATATCAGGCAGATTAGTAGCACAACACAATAATAACAATCCTCAATACCAATACATATCCAACCAGTGTTCAAAATACCTCAAATGTTTAGTATATTTACAGCTTGTTTGACTCAGGATCCAGATAGATTCTTTACATTGCAATTGGCTTATATGGCCCTTTGCAGTAGCTTTACTCTATATTTATCTCCAGGGATGTCTGGAGCCATACTAATGACTATTGATCAGGATAAGAAGGAAATGCCCTAGCTAGCTAAACAGTTGAACTATTTAATGTCCCAACACTCACCTGGAAGGACTCTGCGCCAGTTTACCCACAGTGATAATTGTTAAGGGTAGAGACTGATGATCATAACTAATTTGTCTGGTTATACAGTTTGATTTTGGCTCTGTGACCGATAAGGTATAGAAGATTCCTCACTAATACGTGACTTAGCTTCCCTGAGACCAAGATATCTCACATATATCTTGACAGTTCATAATCTAAAGAAGTGAATCTGGTACACCTGAAAAACGACATTGAAGCCTGCACCTGAAAGTGTGTCTGGACTTTCTTTCTCCTGGTATATTGAATTCCTTGTCTTTATAAAAGCATTAATTAGGTATACCATGGTAGGCCATTGTGAGTCTTTTCAATTAGTTGGAATGATGCCTAATTACTGCAGTAATAGTAGCTGCCATTGATGACTACTGCTTAACTCCATTACATTGTTAAAAGCTAAAGAGGGTATTATTAAAATTTTTACATACCTTATTTACTTACTGGATAACACACATCTGTAATTTAAAAAGTTTCTTGATCTATTATTTAGTTACCATGAAGTACAGTTGGTAATACAAGGTAAATGGTATGTTCCTTTTTTTAAACAGTTTTCAAATTTGTGAGTTATTTCCCTTGTAATTGTTAGCAGGACTATAGGTTGTTAAACTGAGGGCCTCAGTTCCTCACTGGCCATTGGTCAGAGGCCTCTTTTAATTTCTTTCCATTAAGCCTCTCCAGTAAGGCAGCTCACTTCATCAAAATGTGCAACTGAGAAAACAGCAGAGACAGCGAACAAGATGAAATTCCCAATCATTTGAAACTGTGTCACAGAAGTGATGTCCCACCACCTTTACTGTAGTCTGCTGGTTAGAAGCAAGCTGTTAGAATCAGCCCGTACTAAATTAGGGGTATGACACAGGGCTTAAAAACCAGGAGATGGGTACCATCTTGGAAGTCTGCTCATCACACATGTATCCACATACAGTCAGAGATTCAGAGAATATATTGGGAATTAGAATGAAGAGAGTTAATACTCTAAGAGTTTATGAATAAATATTTTTAGAAGAAATGAATGATATAAATCCATAGTCAGAAAAAAATATCTATAAAACAAGATAAATGCACTGTAAGCCACAAGCCACAAAAAGACACAATGTAATCAAAACTATAAAACACCAAAAACAAAGAGATTCTTTAAAAGATTAATGATGGATCGCCAAGGATTAATATTTGTGGTGACAGCAGATTTCACATCAGCAACAATGAAAGTTAGAAAAAAGTAAAACAGTATCATCAAAGATATGAGCAAAATTTCAATTTAAGATTCTATGTCTGGGCACCTGGGTGACTCAGTCTGTTAAGTGTCTGATTCTTGATTTCAGCCCAGGTCATGATCTCACGGTGAGACTGAGCCCTGTGTTGGGCTTGGCACTGGGTGTGGAGCCTGCTTCAGAGCCTGCTTTAGACTCTCTCCCTCTTCCTCTGCCCCTCCCCTGTTTGTACTCTCTTACTCTCTCTCAAAAGATTAAAAAAAAAAATTGTCAAATAAAACTATATTTCATGACAAATGGTGATGTGTTTCATTTATTTATTGTAGGAATTTCTAATGTATATATTTCAAGAAAAAGGAAAATTATTCCCAATAAAGGGTAAAATAAGAAGGAATAAGTTGCAGTGAGAAATATTAGCAAATTAGCTAGTAAATGTTGACATAAATCTAACCTCATTTTTGTGGTAAATAATAATTATAATAAATTTTAAAAAATAAGACTTGCTTGACAAGAGCAAACAATTCAGGAGGAAGTTAATAAAAACATTCTTCTGAGATCCATATATTAATTGTAAGAAGAGTTAAATATTGATTAACTTTAGATTTTGTTTCAGACATATGGTAAAAATTTAGAGTACCCATTAAAATAATGGACATAGAGGTAAAATTAGTACTAGAAAAAACAAAAGATGATATTACAGAAAGAAAAAAATCAATGGAGAAAAAATGCATGACATCAAATCATCATTATTTTCAAGGCATTAAGTGCACTTAATCTCTCAGTTAAGGGAAAGAGCTTTTCAAATTTCATATAAAAATCAGCTAAGCTTTTACAGGTGAAACATATAAAAACTAATAATGGAAATGATAAAAATAATAATAGAAAAAAAAAGATTTTCCAGGAAAATACAATCAGGATGAAGTTAGTGTAGATATAGTAGTTTTAGTCATATTAGACTTTAATATGAGAAGGATTAGGATGAAAGTTGTTATTCTATAATGACAAATTAAGTCATTCAAATCCTAGTCATCAGTAAGATATTACAATTTTTAACTTGTAAGTTCCTGATAAAAATATTAATCATTCAGAAAGGTACAAATTAATAGAAAAAATGACAAAGCTATTATCATCATGAGAGAAGATGTCTTGATTATCAATCAAAAATACTAGACATTAGTAAAATCTATATGAAAAATAAAAGGAATAAACTTGATATAGTAGGCATATAGAAAATCCTGAAATGAATAATTGGAAAATGTAGTCTTCCCAAGCTTGCACTGTTGATTTATAATTATTGATTTTGTACATTATTATAAAGCAAATACAACATTTAACTAAAATTATCTTGATCATATAACCCATGTCTCTGATGAAAAGGCTATATATTACATTAAACAGGAGTAACATAATGATATCACAAAGCACAACACCATGACAAACACTGGTAATTTTCCACCAGTATCCATTTTTCCTTTCTATTTTAAATAATCATTTATCATATAAATTTAGAAAAGGAGATAGATGCTCTATGGAATAACAGAAAGTGGCCGCATGGTTTAGTTCTTCTCAAAGAATTTTAAATGTAAATGATGTGTGCAACCTCTATATTTCCCTGAAAGAGAATTGCTTACTTTTCTCTTTTGCTGTTTCCTACTTACCATGTATGCTGGTGAACCAGCCAGGACTGAGGATTCAGTGTGAGAAAACATGCAAGGTAATAAGACTGCAACAACAGCATCAACGAAAGACAAGAGTGCTTGAATGATGAATGTCACAAAACTCTCTACTGGCCCTCAACTTCCTATTTATCCCTAAATGTTAGGTGGTAAGAAATAAACCTCTGCCTTATTTAAGCCACTGATCTGCAGATAATCTTTCTATATTCTTGATATTAATTATTTTCTCTTGTGTAATGGATTAATTTCTGTCTTTGCAGTTTTATATTTTACTTTGATGAACAGAAATTTGTAATTTAAAACTAGATGGACCTATTAATACTGTCTTAAATTTAGTGTCTTTTTTTATCTTATTAACAAATTCATTTATCTTCCAAGATTATAAAAACCTACCTAATGTTTGCATTACATTATATTAAGTACCTAATGTACCTAAACTACCTTCTGAAAAAATTATTTATTTATTTATTTCAATTTTTTTTCCTAATGTTTATTTATTCTTGAGAGCTAGAGAGGCAGAGCACAAGAAGGGGAGGGGCAGAGAGAGAGGGAGACACACATTTTGAAGCAGGCTCCAGGCTCTGAGCTGTCAGCACAGAGCCAGATGTGGGGGCTCAAACCCAGAAACCCTGAGCTCGTGACCTGAGCCAAAGTTGGATGCTTAACTGACTGAGCCACCCAGGTGCCTCTGAAATACCTTCTGAAAATTTAAAGTTGATACTCATTGTATTCAATCCACTTGACAGTTACTTTCAGGTACTATGAAAGAGAAGGATGCAACCTTATTCACTTTCAAATGGAAAACCAGTTACTTAGAAAATTTTACTGAATATCCTGCCATTTCCCACTAATTCACAACTGAATCTTTGTTACCTCTATTAAAGGGAGTCTAAAGGAAACACAACTTTAGGAATTAGCATTGCATTATTTTGTAATCCTGAAAACGTACATACTCTAGGATCCACAAACATTCTTCTGAAGTATTATATATAGAATTATTGTAAAGTGCAGTATGGAATGCTTTAAAAAGGTTATATAGCAGTGTTGTTTATAATGAGTCAAAGAATGGAGAAACCAAATGTCAATTAACAGGAGAAAATAAACCTGATATTTTCCCATTTAAATATAAGGAGAATAAGGTGGAAAGTCAACATTAACAGAAACATAATGTTAGTTGACAAAAGTGTAATATGAAACCACTTTTGTTAAGTTTTAGAAACAATCAAAACTAAATAACTTATTGGTTTTATTGTTTAAGGTACACACATATTATAAAATTGGCATAAGGAAAATCAAGGGAATGTTTAAAAAGTCTGGAGACTATGTGTGAGAAAGGAGTTTGACTCAGAATTTATTTTTCTTTTAGTAATTTTTATTTTGTTACAATTTTAAACTCAGAGAAAAATGGCAACAATAACACAGAAAATAACCTTTACCTAGATTCCACAAGTGTTAATATTTTATGCAATTAAAATAAATTTTATGCATGTGGGGCGCGTGAGTGGTTTAGTCAGTTAAGCGTCAGACTTCAACTCAGGTCATGATCTCACAGTCCATGAGTTCTAGTCCAGTGTTAGCTCTGTGCTGACAGCTCAGAGCCTGGAGCCTGCTTCAGATTCTGTGTCTCCCCTCTCTGTCTGCCCCTCCCCAGCTCATGCTCTGTCTCACTCTGTGTCTCAAAAAAAAACCCAAACGTGAAAACAAAAATTTAATAAATTTTATGCATTAAAAATAAAATTTTATATTAAAATTTTATGCAATATTTTTGCCATTCTTTCTTTGTTGGGTGTGTGTATCCACACACACATACACACACGATATTATTATTTCTTCTAGATATTTTGCATTTCCATATACATTTACAATCATCTTGTCAGATTCTATGAGTAGCTCACTGGGATTATGATTTGGAAGGCATGGGATCTGTAGACCAATTAATGGAGAAGTGACTTCCTAATGATATTGAGACATTCATATTTTGAACATGATATATCTGTCCATTTGTTTTTTTAAATTTGTCTCAAGTTTTGTAGTTTTTAGTGTAAAAGTTTTGCATGTTTTAATTTTATTCATATCCAATGAGTTTGGTTTTTTTAACTTTTTACTTTAAAAGGTAGTTTAGTTTTTATGTTATTTGCCAATATTTGTTGCTACTATATAAAAAAAATTGATTTTATTTTTGACCATGTATTCTGCATTCTCGGTAAATTAGTTTCTTGGTTCTTAATGTTTGTTAATGTCTTAAAGATTTCTTTACAAGCAATCATATCTTCTGAGAGTGGAAATAGTGTCACATTTTCCTTTTCAAAACTGCATGAATTTTATTTATATTTCTTACCTTATTGCTAGTATAATCAATCAAGGCTATATAGAAATGGTGAGGATGGACATTAGAACCTTGTTACTGAATTTAGGGGAAGCATTTAATGTTTCACTTTTAAAAATGACTGTCAGTGTTGTAGCTGCAGGTGTTTTGTGGATATCTTTTATCCTATTCAGAAGTTTCCTTTAATTCAGTTTGCTGACATGTTTAAATAGATGGAAGTAGAATTTTACCAAATTATTTTCTGCATATATTGATATGATCATATAATTTTTCTCCTTTGTATTCAATTCACAAATGATTTTAAGTTATTTAAAAGATTTTAAATCAATCTTGCGTACGTGGAACAAATCCCACTTAGGGGTTAGTTATTTTATATTGTATATACTGCTGGATGGATTTTGGTATTCTTTCTTTCAGAAGTTTTAAATCCACTGTCATGATATTTTTTTTTTTTTTATACTTGTGTAGATTTGGCTTTAGTATCAGGATTTGCTAGCTTCATAAAATGAATGGAGATTTCTCTTCTATTTTCTGAAAAATAGGTGATATTTTTTCTTCCATGAACAAGAGACTCAACAGTGAAGCCATATAAGCCTCATTTTTTTGTGTAATAATGTTTCTGATAAAAAAAATGTAATTTATTTGGAGTGCCTGGGTATCTCAGTCAGTTGAGTTTCCCACTTCAGCTCAGGTCATGATCTCACAGTTCCTAAGTTCAAGCACTGCACTGGGCCCTCAGCTGTCACACATAGCCCGCTTTGGATCCTCTGTCCCCTTTCTCTCTGCACCTCCCCCACTCACGCTCTCTCTCAAAAATAAATAAAACAAAAAAAGTAATTTCTTTAACTGATATAAGACTATTCTTGGGGCACCTGGGTGGCTCAGTCGGTTAAGCGGCTGACTTCGGCTCAGGTCATGATCTCGCTGTCCTGAGTTCCAGCCCCGCGTCGGGCTTTGTGCTGACAGCTCAGAGCCTGGAGCCTGTTTCAGATTCTGTGTCTCCTTCTCTCTGACCTTCCCTGTTCATGCTCTGTCTCTCCCTGACTCAAAAATAAATAAATGTTAAAAAAAATTTTTAAGACTATTCTTACATCAGGTGTGTTAAATTGTACTTTTTTAAGGAATTATCACTCTTTGGTATAGAGTTGTGATCATCTTTTCCATAGCCCCCCCCTTTTTTTTTGATCTGTAGGATGATCAATATTGATACATATTTTTCATTTCTGGAATTAATAATTTATCTCTGTTTCTCTGTCTCTCTCAATATGTTTTGCTAGTATATATTTTCAAAAAATAAACTATTTTTAGATTTGTGTTCTGTTTTCTCTTTGTTCTTATTTTTTTAATATTTGAAAAAGTTTTTAATGTTTCATTTATTTTTGAGTGTGAGAGTGTGAGCCGGGGAGAGACAGAAAGAGAGGTGAACAGAAGATCTGAAGCGGGCTCTGTGCTGACAGCAGCAAGCCCGATGTAGGGCTCAAACTCACAAACTGTGAGTGAGATCATGACCTGAGCCGATGTTGGATGTTCAACCAACTGAACCACCCAGATGCTCCTCTTTGCTCTTATTTTTACTGTTTTGTTCAAATTATGTTACATTTAAATAGTCAGCTTCTTTTTGTTTTCTTATTGTAAAATAGTTTTTCTTTTCTATTAGCATTTATATCTATAAATTTCCATATAATCACTTCTTTATTTGTAATCCACTAATAAATGTGTCAAAATTTTATTATCACTTGATTCAAAACATTTCATAATGACCCAAGTGATTACTTTTTGAAATACCATTTTCTATTGCATTTAACTTTCCAAATAAATACCTTTTAAAACAGTTATTATAATTATTAATTTAAAACTACTATTTTTAGAGAATATTCTTTGTAATATTTCCATCTTTGACATTATTGAGATTTATTCTGACCTACATTGTCTTAGTTAATATTCTAGGTGCCCTTGAAAATAATGTATATTCTGGAATTATTGGTGCAGTATTTTGTAAAAGTCAACTGGGTCAGGGTGATTGGTAGTGTTTAGTTCTTCTATATCCTAGCTGCTTTTTTTTTAATCTGTTTATTAATCCCAGCAAAGTGTTTGTTACAATCTCCAACTATGATTTTGGAATTATCTCTAATCCCCTTTAGTTCTTGAAGTTGTGTTGTTGTTGTTGTTTTTGTTATTGTTGTTTTAAAAGTTGTGATATTAGGAGAATTTACTAGGGATTTATAACTTCCTGATATATTCATTTGTGGTAATATTCCTTATTTTGATACCCAATATTTTCCTGTGTTTTTATAATCACAGTTTTCTAATGTTACAGGATACATTTCATTTTCCATTACTTTGCTTTAATCCTGTCAGTTTGTAAATCCAAAGTATGATCCTGCAGATAGCATAAACTTCTCTAGCTTTTTTATCCATTCTAATTCTGCCTTTTATAGTAAGCCCTTATACTCTTAAAAGTTTAAAAAATTGACATAAATTGTTGCATTGACGTCTATTATTTTATGATTTGTTTTATATTTATCCAGTTACCCCCCCACCTAATCCTTCTTTTTTTATCTTTATTAGGGTTAATTTAGTGTTTTATTTTGTTTTTACTATTTTAGTATATTTCTTCTATTGACTCCGTATCTATGCATCCTTACATAATTTGTTATTTCTCTAGGGATTAAAAAAATGCACCTTAGTCTATGACATAAAATCAAAGAACCTTACCACAGACAGATAAAATCCCCATATGTTGTGGTATCGTTTTCATGTATAATACATGCACGTATATTACAAAGCACAAAACACAGCATTGTATATGCCATTTTGAGTGCTCCTCATTTCTTCTTATATCCACAGTTCCATCTGGTTTCATTTCTCTTTATCTTAAATAACCTATTTACTGTTATTTGCAGTGCAGTTCCACTAGCTGCATATTTATCATACTTTGTTTATGTACAGAAGCCTTTATTTTGCCTTCATATGAAGGATAGTTTTTCTGGATTTGGAATTTTGAGTTAACAGATTTTTCTTGTTTTCCCCAATCTATAAAGATTTGTTTTATTTTCATCTTCTACATTGTTTCTGAAAAAAAAATGTAGCTGCCTTTCTTATTATGGTTCCCCTATATATGATATATTACTTCCTTTTGGATGTTTTAATGATATTTTATTTTTAGATTTTGAAAATTTGACTCTGTCTCCCTAGAAGTTATTTATTTTGTATTTATACCGATTGGGGTTTGTTGTCCTTCTTGGATGTAAACATCTATGTCAGTCAATAAATTTGGGAAGTTTGGGGACATTATTTCTTCAAATATTTTTTTCTATCTTTTTTTTTTTTTCTTTCTCTGGCTTCATTTCAACATAAATGGTTTATATAATCACATGGCTCATTGAGAATCTTTTAATTAAAAAATACTTATTTCTCTATTGTTTTGATAATTGTATTGGTCTATGTTCAATTTAATTGGCCTTTTTTTTTACTTTAATCTGTAGTTAATCATCCAGTAAAACTTTATTATCATATTTTATTAATTTTAATTCCAGAATTCCTTTTAATTTAAAATATATTTGCCTCTTTTTTTGCAGAAATATCCTATTTATTATATTATTACAAAAATTTTCTGTAAGTCCTTGAACATATTTATGAAAGCAACATTATAGTCATTGTCTACTAATTCGAACATCCATGTCATTTATGCATCAGTTTCAATTGATTTCCTTGTCTTTTGAACATAGGTCAATGTTTTTGTTTTTATTCATGTCTAATTTTTTTTTATTATATACATGACATTGTGAATTGATGAAATGTAGACATTTTGAAGAGTGTTGAGTTTTGTTCTACTAAACAGAGAACTTGGCTGGAATTAACCGAAATATATCTCTCCCTTATACCATGTAGCAGTTGTTCAGTAGTTTGAGCCTTTTAGATTTTGCATTCCTCAAGAAGTTCTGGAAACTTCTCCATGTGTCTGTAGTTCAGAAGTCAGCCAAAGTTTTTTAGTGAAGTTTATACAAAGATTTTGGCATTCACACTTCTTCAATTTCTTCCTTTCTGAGATCTTCTTTACTTTTCATCTCTTCTGGAAGCTCCAACTCTGTTCTTCAGTTCATGAGCACGTAGGCAGCAAATTTCCACATGACTTCATGTCACCTTCAAACAAACCAATTGGGTGGTGAGTTCCTTCTGGACAAAAGTCACAAAACACAGCTCCTAGTCACTGCCCTTCATTCAGTCATCAACTTCCTTGCAGTTTCTGCCTGGTTTTGGCAACTATCCAGTGCCTTCACATGGTTGACTTTAACATTTTGTTCAGACATATAACTTTTATTTGTAAGAGGATATGTCTGATATAAGCTAGCCATTACCTGAAACAGAACTATGCTTTGCATAGTTTTTCTTTAAATATGGGTATTGGGTTCATATATTTTCCATTTATTATAATAATTACTAGCATAAATATTTTCTATATGTCACAGTAAAACATAATTAGATTTTTTGACCACAGTGATATAAACAAACTTCTGGAATGGCATTCATTTTACTTTATTGTTGTTGTTGTTGTTGTTGTTTTTCTTTTTTTAAGGATAACTGCTTATTTGTACCTGTACTATTCTGTCTGTGGAATTATGCTTTTTTTCTCTTGACACTCCCATGAGTGGGAAATTTTATTGAATTTTCTTGGAATTTGTGTCAGGTTTATGCTGGAAACATTTATTTCAAAGTCAAAACAGAGACTTCATCTGTAGACTGGGTGGAATTATAGCATGGATGTACATTTCACTAGGAGTCCAAAGTCCACCTTAGCAGTCCTAATTCCTCTTTAGGAAATTATTTTCTTTCTTTAAGTACTAACTGGTATTTGATAATATCTGGTGTGAAAATGTTGTGGTTCTCTTTTATTCCACTTGGAGAATGGGTAAAGTAATGGTAGCAGTGAGATAAGAATGTAGGGATTAGAGCAATTCAATATTCAACATTCCAACCAAGCTCCTGTTTCAACTACCATTCTCACTTCCTCCCTTTGTGCTACATTCTTGTGCTTCTGTTGGTTATCCAGAGAAGCTCTCCTATCCACTGCAGTTGTCACCTATGAGTACCAGTCTCTAGCTTTCTGGATTGACTCTATTCATGTGTGGGCAGAAAATTTTCATTAATTTACAGTCTATCTCCTGTCTCATTTTTTTAAAAAAAAATTTAACATTTATTTATTTTTGAGAGACAGAGCGAGACAGAGCATGAGTGGAGGAGGGGTGGGGGAAGGGAGACACAGAATCCAAATCAGACTCCAGGCTCTGAGCTGTCAGCACAGAGACCAACGCAGGGCTCGAACTTACGGACTGGGAGATCATGACCTGAGCCAAAGTCGGATGCTTAACCTACTGAACCACCCAGGCACCCTTGTCTCATTTGTTTTTATGTGTTTACTTTTATTGTCATTTTATAAGATTCTGAGAGCAAAAAGAAACAGACATGTAGCCACCTTTCATTACCCACCTTACACTCACTACCTTCAAATGCATCATTTTATTGGTTTCAACTGACATCATGGTCAATACAAATGTGGGCCTTTTGTATCAAAACTTTTCAAATGAATCCCTCCTTTTTCAATCCTATGTAGTTGCTTTTAACATCTAAATTGAAATGTTTTATATATAATCCTGTTAGATTTCATTTCAAGAATTTTAGACCCTCTTGTTAACCTTTTAGAGTGCTTTTGACTCTATTTTGTCATCTGAAATATCACAGCTCCCTCCTGCCAATATGCCATCTGTGATGACATATGGTGGTTTAACTTCTACAGCATGATTTGAAAAGGGTCGTTGCATCACTGTCAGCCTGAATCCTACCTTAGATAACTAACCTGAGGCCCCTTTTCTGGTGCAGAGGCAATTTTCTTGCCCTTTTTGAATTATTCCCTTGATAACAATGAAAGGTATTTGTTAAACAGAAAAGTAAATTTTAATGAATAAATGCCAATCATCTTAAGTGCATTATCTCTATTAAATCTCAAAACTGTAAGGATGTAATATTTTTCTTATATTATTAATGAAGACACTGGGGCGCCTGGGTGGCTCAGTCGGTTGAGCGTCCAACTTCAGCTCGGGTCACGATCTCACAGTCTGTGAGTTCGAGCCCTGCATCGGGCTCTGTGCTGACAGCTCAGAGCCCGGAGCCTGTTTCAGATTCTGTGTCTCCCTCTCTCTGACCCTCCCCCATTCATGCTCTGTCTCTCTCTGTCTCAAAAATAAATAAATGTTAAAAAAAGTTATTGATGAAGACACTGAAGCAGAAGTGGTTTATGTTATCTTCTTGGGGTTACACAGACAGCAATTGAGAAGAATGAGATTTGAACTCATACTTTATGTCTTTAAAACTCATAATCTTCCCACTGCTGAACTTTAATTTCAGTGTAAGGAAAGAGCAGAGCTCAGTAATCCCAATTCTTCCTATATGCTGATCCTGGGGTAGTCTTTAAAAGGAGTATCTCAATCTGCCTTAGATTTTTGTAGTTTCAGAAAGGACTATGTTTGCTGCAATTAACAAGCAAAGATATCAAATCACAAAGATGTCAAATGCCTCTGCAATTCTTTTTATCATTCTCTCATGAACAAATTTTTTTTAAAAATCACTCCAAGATTCCAGGTGTTTCATCTCCAAAGAGTGAGCAGGAGAATGTGGAACAACAGACAATACAAAGTAGTTTACTATGGTTCCTTTTAAGAAGCTTTCCCAATACCTTTCACCACTGGCTGGAAGTATGTCACATAGTCATATATAAATAAAAGGAAATGGGGAATGATTCACATTCCCAGCTTCCATATAGCAACTATTCTAAGCATTTAGTATATCTTTATTTTTGTATCTTTCTGTATCTCTCTCTCTCCATATATATAGTCTGAATATATTTTAATTTAAATAAGTTTTGCATCTTATTCTGTGTCTTACTTTAACACACCAGCTTATACTTGTGAGATCTATCTATTTTCCGATGTATGCATACTCTCCAGTATTCTGATCATTGACTAAGATTTCATGATGTGTGTCCAACATACATGCATTCAAAATCCCTTATCCTCACAGAAAAACCAAACTGTATACATATTGTTGTACATACATACTTATAGACCCTTGTGAGAAATTCTTTGGAATACATATGGAGACATAGAATACGTAATTTGACTAATTATTACCAGACTGCTCTCTAGAATGGCAATGCCAATATACAATCCTTAACTGCATAAGTTTCCCTATAGTCTACATCACCTGTTGACAATACTGTTTCTAAATTTTAAAGCTTAATAGACATAATAATTTTTTCTATTTTAAGTTTAATATCCCTGCTAATTAATTATGCTCTCTTTTCATATGCTTTTTGTATTCGTCAGGGTTCTCCAGAGAAAAAGAATCAGTAATTTGTTGGATTTATATTTATTGTGAAAAATTGGCTCACATGATAATGAAGACTGAGAAGTCCCATATGATCCACAAGCCTTCTGCAAGCTGGAGGCCCAGGAAATCCAGTAGTATAATTCAGTCCCAAGTCTAAAGTCTCAAGAACCAAGGGAGCCATTGGTGTTTATCCTAGTCTGAAGGCCAAAAAAAGATGAGATATCTCAATTCAAGCAGGCAAGGGGAAGCAAAAACTGTTGAATTTCTCCTTCCTTCACCTTTTGTTCTATTCAGGCCCTCGAGGGATTGGATAATATGCACCCACATTGGGGAAGGCAGTCTACTTTACAGAATCCACCAATTCAAATGCTTATCTCCTTGAGAAATATCCCCACAGACACACCCAGAAAATCTAGACACCCCAGGGTCAATGGAGTTGATATATAAAATTAACCATCACTGTCTTTATTCATTTTTTTCCTGTAAGATAGACAGAGAGAGAGAGAGAGCTCACAAGAGCATGATTAGACAAGGGGCAGAGGAAGAGGGAGAGAGAGAATCCTAAAAAGACTCCCCACCAGCTTGGAGCCCCACATTGGGTGATCTCAGACTGTGAGATTGTGACCTAAGCCGAAATCAAGAGTTGGACGCTTAAATGACTGAGCCATCCAGGCACCCCAACCATAACTGTCTTTAACCTTTTGTTTTTTTCTCTATCTGCAGTTTTCAATTTCTGTTGATTTTCTTTTTCACTGATAGTCTTGACTTTTTTTAATATGTAGGAAATCTTTATATTTTCAGATGGTATTTCCATCTAAATCCTTGTCAGATTTAGAAATGTACAGATATTCTCTAGAATTGTTTTTAACATGTTAACTTCATTGAATGAGTGTTCAATTTTAACAACACCAAATTATTGCATAAAAAGACTTAATGGTAATACCATCAGACTCTTCCATTTATTTTTCTTTACAAGTTTTATTTTGAGTTTTTATTTAAGAAGTCGTTCTCTACCCTTAGCTTTTCCAGCTTCTAGAGTCTAACTGATTTTCTTGTTCATTGCTCCTTCTTTATACAAAGCACAGTACTCCAATATGTGTTTCCATCTTCAACTCTTTTTCTGAAATTGGCTCCCTGTGTCCCTCTTATGAGAAGCCTTTCAATTACATTTGACTGATGTGAATAATCCAGAATTATCTCTGAAATTCAGGATGCTTAACTAATTAAATCTGCACCATCACAAAGTAAGGTATCATATTCATAGGTTCTAGATGATAGGACAGAGTCACCTTCTCAGTACCATTATTCAGCCTACCACTCATTTGAAGTAAAAGATTGCAAAAAGGTCTACTATAAAATGCCTAATCATAAGAAAGCTTAAGTCAATATCTTAATATTATAAAGGAGACTTCAGGAGAATAAATATTACTAGGGAGAAACAAATTAAATAATAGAACATTCAATTTATGAAAAATATATAGTCCAAATGTATATGCACCCAATAGAGATTTCCAAACACATGGAATAAGTGCTGACCAAAAAGAAATTGGAAAGAAGCAAATTACCAATTATATTTGGACGTTTCAATATTTACTTCTAAGTAATTGGCATTACAATTACACAAATTTAAATTAATAAGGTAATTTAAGGGATGGTTAATTTATATTTACAATTACTAAAAATGTTTCTTATTAATTTAATTACAACAAAAATTAATTAGGAAAAGTATACTTGAAAAATAATATCCACCAACTTACCCTAATTGATATTTATAGAACATCCCCCTTCAAAAAAATCAAGATCAGGTAGGAAATTCATTAAGAAATTTAAGGCTTGGGAACATTCCAAATAAAGTTAAAAGTATATTTAACTAAAACAAAGAAAAATATAATTATTTTATGCAATAAAGGTAAAGTAGTGATTAGAGGGAAATTTATAGCTTTAAAGCTTTTATTAGGAAAAATGTAAGGAATACACACAGTGATTTATATTTGTACCTTAAGAAACTAGAAGGATGAAATGAAATTAAAACTGAAGGAACTATATTTAAGGAGGTTATAAAGATAAAAACAGAAATCAATTAAAACAGAAGCATTAAAGGGAATCAGTGGTTCAAGAATTAGTTCTTCAAAAATATCAGTACAATTTATAAACCCTAGCCAAGCTGACAAAGAAAAAAAAAGAGAAGACACAAATCACCAATACTAGAAAAGAAAGAAGACATCAATACCAGTCTTATAAATACTACAATGATAATAAAGGAATATTAATAACTTAATATTGAAAAATTTAATAAACATATATAAAATGAAGAATTTCTGAAAAAAATATAACATCAAAGCTTCTAAAAATAAATAGATATTATGAAGAAAAAATAGATAATAGAAAATAGGCAATGCCTTATATGCATTAAAACAATTGTATTTGAAATTTTATTTTTTTAAGCACCCAAAGTAAAATTCAGAATGAGTCAATTTCAGGGGTGAATTCTACCAGTGTTTAAAAAATTAATTAAAAAAATAATTTTATACTAAATTTTTCAGAAACTGGAGGACAAAGATAAATTCCATTCATTTTGTGAGGTCAGCATTTCTCTGAATCCAAAATCAAAGAAAATACAAGAAAAATCAGGTAGACACATAAGATAACAAACCAACAAAACTTCATGACAATATATTTTAAATAATTTTTGTAAAGTTAGGAAATATATATCAGTTTCCTGGTTACTAGCTCTTCCATTTATACCAGTATTTTAATTTGTCTTATTCTACATAATTAAAAAAAAATTTCCTGTTGACATACATAGCCATAATTTCCTCCACTGACTGAGCCAGCCAGGTGCCCCATGTAGCCACAATTCTTTTTTTTTTTTTAATTTTTTTAATGTTTATTTATTATTGAGAGACAGGGCGACATAGTATGAGCAGGGGAGGGGCTGAGAGATGGAGAGACACAGAATCTGAAGCAAGCTCCAGGCTCTGAGCTGTCAGCACAGAGCCCGACATGGGGCTTGAACTCACAAACCACGAGACCATGACCTGAGCCGAAGTTGGATGCTCAACCGACTGAGCCACCCAGGCGCCCCTAGCCACAATTCTATATTTTGCCCATCTATGAAATTGTATTTTGTACATATACAACAATAAAGCCATTTTTATTTCTCAAATAAATAATAAAGTTAGGAAATATAATCCAGCAACATAAGAGATAATAATACACCATAACCAAATGTTGTTTATTCCAGGAATGGAAATTAGCCTGTAATGTGTTATTGCTACAATCCACAAGAATGGCTAAAATGAAAGATTTACATTTCCAAATACTATTAATGAAGGTACAATCGCTTTGTAAAATATTTTCACACTCTATTGTGAAATGAAATAGCATTCATATGAGGTGATATCATTGCAGTTTTGAGTGGCTTTTCCCTGATGATTAGTGGTGTTGATCTTTTCTGTTGTCTGTTGGCTATTTGTATGTCTTCTTCAGAAAAATGTTTATTCAAGTCCTCTGACTGCTTTTTAATCAGGTTGCTTATTTTTTGATAAAAGTTGTATAAGTACTTTATATATTTTGGATGTTAATCCCTAACCAAATGTATGATTTGCAAATATCTTCTTACACCTGTTAGATTGGCTATTATCAAAAAGACAAAAAATGACAAGTGTTGGTGAGGATGTAGACAAAAGAGAACCCTTATACACTGTTAGTTGGAATGTAAGTTGATGCAGTTACTATGGAAAACAGTAGGGAGTTTCCTGAAAAAGTTAAAAATAGAACTACCATATGCTTTAGCAATTCCACTTCTGGGTGTTTGCCTAAAGAGAACAAAAACACCAATTTGGGGAGATAAATGCACCCCTATGTTCAATGCAGCATTATTTACAAAACCAAGGTATGGAAGCAATCCGAAGTGTCCATTGTAGATGAATGTGTAAAGAAGATGTGTATATATTCAATGGAATATTATTCAGCCATAAAAAGAACAAAATCTTGCCATTTGTGACAACATGGATAGCCTCAAAGTGTATCGTTAAGTGAAATAAATCAGGCAGAGAAAAACAAATACTGTATGATTTCATTTGTATGTACAGTATAAAAAGCAAAATGAATGAACAAACAAAACAAAACAGAAACATACTCATAGATACAGGGAAAAAAAAAAACAACAAAAAACTGTTGATTACCAGAGCAGGGCCTGAGCAAAATAGATGAAGGGGATTAAGAGGCAAAAAATTCTGTTATAAAGTAAATAAGCCATGGGGATGTAATGTACAGCAGAGAGAACACAGTCAATAATATTGTAATAACTATATGGTGACAGAAGGTAACTAGACTTACCATGGGGTCATTTGGTAATGTAAAAAAATCCAGTTACTATGATGTACATCTGACATTAATAGAATATGGCATATCAATTATACTTCAGTTAAAAAAAATACAATATCACTTATACGATCTAGCAAATCTATTTTATATATTTAAACAAGATAAATAAAAAAACAATCACACAAAAACTTGGACATTAATGTCCACAGAATATTTATTTTAAATTACCATAAACTAAAAAAAAATCGAAAAGCATAGGTGAATGGATAAACAAATTTTAGTATATCTGTGCAACAGAATAGTACAGCAATAAAAATGAGTGATATCCTGATACTCCAAAGCATATGGATGAATATCAAAACCATTATTCTGAGGAAGCAAAGGTAGATATTAAAGAGTAAACACTATATATTTTCATTTATATGAAACTCTAGAAATGAGAAGCCTAAAAAATAGTGGAAGAAAACATATCAAATGTTGACTTGGGCCATAAGTAGAAAAGTATTGACTGGAAAGGGCACGAGGGAGTTATTTTTGGATGGATGGAAATATTGAACACAACTTTGGTAATGTTGATAGTCACACAGGTGTATACATTTGCTAAAACTGACCAATCTAAAGAGTGCATTTTATGTAAGTTTTATCTCAAAAAAAGTTTATTGTTAATAAAAGATAACATTTTTTCCACTTATAGTGTTCCTTTTTTTCATACAGGTTTTTGGCCCATTTAGGCTTTATATGTTTTGCTTAGGTGTGCATTTTGTTTAGGTTAGATTCAATTTGATTTTCTTCTATACAGTTCTTTTATATACTTCGTTGAGAATTTCCCTATTGCAATTGCAATATGTTGATTTGCAATTATTTGAAAACATACATTTTTTGTATACTGTCTAATTGCTTTTGTACAAAATTGAGTAATCTAAGTAAACCTTATTCAGCAGTCTTTTAGTTTATTTATTCATTTTGAGAAAGAGGGAGAGACAGCGTGAATGAGGTAGAGGCAGAGAGAGAGGATCCACACTGTCAGCATGGAGACCGACATGGGGCTGTAACGCATGAACCATGAGATCATGACCTAAATCGAAATCAAGAGCTGGACGCTTAACCAACTGAGCCACCCACGTGCCCTAAGCAATTTTGTTGAATTTGGACAAATGTATTAAAACATGTTTTAGTTTTCTATTGCTGATATAAAAATCATCACAACTCATTGGCTTAAAACAACATGAGTTTAACTAACTTATAGATGTCAAAAACGGCTTAGTGGCCTGCATTCCTTGTGAAGAATTAATTTCCTTATCATTCCCAGGTTCTGGAAGCTGCCTGCATTCCTTGGCTTAAGGCCTTTTCCTCCATCTTCAAAGCCAGCAACATAACATCTTCTTCCCCTCTGACCTTTGCTTTCTTCTTTACATCATCTCTTTCAGGCTCTGAACAGGATCACCCGCCCCTCCCTTTGACAAGGACCCTTATTAAATTGAGCATACTCAATTTAATACTCCCCGTCTTCATATGACGCATCTTCCCCCATCTTCATATGATTAACTTGATTCCACCTTCAAAGTTGCTTTACCATGTACAGTAGGATATTCACAGGTTTTCTGAGATTCAGAGTTGGACATCTTTGTGGGGGCATTATTCATCTTACCACATTTGCCTTGTACTTTTCAGTAAAAATGGAGTTCCCTTAAATACTGAGTATAATGGACAGTTATTGAGCAACTAACAATCACTATAGTTGGCTGTGATCCTAAAGCAGTATTTGCTAAACACACTCTTTGCCCACCAGCCCATGGTGACACACCTGAGTTTTAGTAAATCCACGTGTTCTGTTTAGTAAAAAGGTGTTCTGCAAGTCACGAAAATTGTTACTTTCTTCCAATTCAAAAAATATTTTGAATTCATGTGTTATGTAACTACAGAGAAAGCTTTGCATCTAATTCTTTTTTTGATGTAAGCATTCAGAAACCTCAGTTCTTTGTAATCAGTGACTACTTTGTCTAAAATAGGACCATCACTTTCACATATTTTAGTTCCGTGACACTGAGGTTGCTAAATGTGTCATCCTTTCTTACTCAGTTCTCCATTTACATCCTCTCCATGCTTAAAGCATCCAGAACTTGTGCACCATAAGAAACAAAAAATATGTCAGAAAACATTTAAACTAGACTTTGGAAGGTTTTGACTACTACACTGCTAATTTATAGTCTGTATTTGTGCAAATCATATAATACCTATGATTTTCAGTTTCTTCACTGTGAAATTAGGATAATGATACTTTTATGCTACCTCTTAGCATATATAAGAGGATCAATACATGATAATAATTTACAAATTACAAAGTGCTCTACAAATGCAAATTACTACTAATATAAAAATGAGCTTCTAGGCACATTTATACTTCTGGGGAAACATGTACACTGGTAAAACTTCATGGAGAAATATTTGATACTTCCCTTTTTGGCCACATCGTTTTAGTAATAAGAATTTATTTTACAGATATCACAAGACTACACTAAAAGATTTATGAAAACTATACTTATCAGAGGAAACAATGAAAACATATAAAAATAAGTCATGGCACATCTATATGATAGAAAAATATGCAGTAATTTAAGTTCACAATTATCGGGGCACGTGGGTGGCTCATTTGGTTAAGCGTCTGACTCTTGATTTTGGCTCAGGTCATGGTCTCAGGGTCATGAGATCGAGCCCAGTGTGGGGATTTGTGTTCAGCGTTACAGCTTACTTAAGATTCTCTCTCTCTGCACCTGCCTCGACTCGCATACACGCACATGCACATACACATGCTCTCTCTTTGTCTTTGTCTCTAAAAAATAAATAAATAAAAATTTAAAAAAATTAAATCACAATGATCATAACTGTTACCATGGTGCCTATGTTCACATAATAAAGTTAGGTGAGGCTACTATAAACAGTCAAATCCAAACTTTGTTGCACACATACACATACAGGCAAACATAATAATGGACCACATTAAACTGCTGAATATTATTTTGCCTGAGTATGTTAGATTATGTATGTTTTAAAACTTTATTTTTTTTGGCATTTATAATTGTCTTCAATAAATATGTTTGACTTAAAATATAGAGGGAAGAAATATATCCTTTAAAAAGTGGTTTCCATACAATCTCTCCAACACTAGTTAAGAAATTCACTAAACAAATGGATTTCTACTGTCCTCAACAATCAAAAACCCCAGCAAGTCCCGGGAAAGGGAAATATGACTTCCAGAGTTTCCACAATATATTGTTTAAATGTCTAGTTTTCAACCAAAAAATTATAAACCGTAAAAAAGAAGAAAGTATGACCATTCAAAGAAGTAAATTAAATTATCAGGAACTATCCTGAGGAAACCCAGGCATTAAACTTAAGGGAAAAATTTTTTTTAAATTGCCTTAAATAGACTTAAAGAGTTAAGGGAAAATATGAGCAAAAACCCCCACATGCAATTAGGAAAATAAGTATGAACAAAAGGAGTATATCAATAAAGAGATAGAAATTATACAAAGAAGTCAACTGGAAATTTGGATTGAAAGGAACAAAAACTGACATGAAAAATTCAGTACAGGGGTTCAAGAGCATATTAAGCAGGCAGAAGACAGAGTCATCAAACTAAGTAGATAAGAAATGAAATCATTATGTCTAAGAAGCAGAGAGAAGAAAGAAAAATGAACAGGACCTAAGGATCATGTGGGACACCATCAGGTAACCAAGATAATTTTTATAGAGGTCCCAGAAGGAGAAGAGGTGATAGTAGGAAGGGAGTGGAAGGGAGAGAAACAGCTGAGTCTGACACAGGGCTCAATTTCACAAATCCTGAGATCATGACCTGGGCTGAAATCAAGAGCCAGACTCTTAACCCGCTAAGTCACCCAGGTGCCCAGAAGGAGACTCACTTTAGATCCAAATCCACAAGTAACTTGAAAGTGAAAAGGTGAACAAAGACAGTCTATGCAAACAGTAACCAAAAGAGATCTGGTTAGCTATACTAATATTAGGAAACATAGGCTTTATGTAAAAACTGTTATATGAGACAATATGAATCATATGGGTCAATAAATCATGAAGATATATTAATTATGAATATATATGCATAAAACAGAGCCAAAATATGTTTAAAAATTGACAGAAGTAAAAGGAGAAATAGATAGTTCTATACTAATAGTTTGAAGACTTCAATATACCACTTTGAATAATGGATAGAATACCTAGGGTGAAGATCTTGAGGAAATAGAGAAGTTGCACAAACACCGTAAACCAAACAGACATAAAAGACTTACATATAGCACCCTATCTCACAAAAGAATCATATTTTTCTCAAGTGAAAATAGATCATTACCATAATAGATTATTTGTTAGTTCAGAAATCAGCCTCAATAAACGTCAAAGGTTTGAAATGATACAAAGTACATTCTCTGACCACAATGGAATGAAGCTTGAAATGCATAACAGAGGAAAATTAGAAAGTGACACATATGTGCAAATTAAACAACACAATCTTCTTTTTAGATTTTATTTTAGACAGAGAGAGAACAAGCAGGGGAGGGGCAGAGAGAGACAGAGAGAGAGAGAGAGAGAGAGAGAGAGAGAGAGATTGAGAATCTCTTGATCTCACAGCTGTGGGATAATGATCTGAGCCAAAATCAAGAGTCAGATACTCAACCAACTAAGCCACCCTTAGTGGCTTACTAACACACTCTTAATTAACCAATGTGTCAAAGAAGAAATTACAAGTGGAATTAAAAAATGCATACAAAAATGCAAATGAAAACACAACATACCAAAACTTATAGGATGCAGTGAAAGAAGTCCTCAGAATGACATTTATGGCTATAAATGTCTACATTACAAAAATAAAAATCTCATTAATAACCAAACTTTACACCTCGAGAAGCTATAGTTTACTATAAGAGAGCAAACTAAATCCAAATATAGCAGAAGGAAGAAAATAATAAAGATCAGAATGGATATGAACTAAAAAGAGGATAGAAAAACAATAAAATTCATAATACCTAAACTTTTTCCTTGGAGAGAGAACCAAATTGGAAAAAAAAAAAAAAATTAGCTAGATTGATAGGCTAAAAAAAAAAGAGAGAGAGAAGACACAAATGACCAAAATCAGGAGTGAAGTGGCGCCTCAATGGCTCAGTCGGTTAAGTGTCCGACTTCGGCTCAGGTCATGATCTCCTGGTTCGTGAGTTTGAGCCCCGCGTCTGGCTCTGGGCTGACAGCTCGGAGTCTGGAGCCCACTTCAGTTTCTGTGTCTCCCTCTGTCTGCCCCTCTGCTGCTTGCACTCTGTCTCTCGCGTTGTCTCAAAAATAAATAAACATTAAAAAAGATTTTTAAAAAAAAATCAGGAGTGAAAATGGAGACATTAATATTGAGCTTATAGAAAATTAAAGATTATATGATATTATGAATAATTGTATGCCAGAAAATTAGATATTGTAAATAATAGAATTTATCAAAATTGGTTCAAGAAGAAATAGAAGATTTCAACAAATTTATAACAAGTAAGGAGATCGATCTGTAATCAAAACTTTCTGGAGGAGAAAAGCCCAGAACCAGATGGCTTCTTTAGTGTATTCTACTAAACATTTAAAGAAGAATTAATAATTCTCAGGGCGCCTGGGTGTCTCAGTCCATTTAATGTCCGACTTGGGCTCAGGTCGTGATCTCACGGTTCAGGGGTTTGAGCCCCGCACCAGGCTCTGTGCTGACAGCTCCTAGCCTGTAGCCTGCTTCAGATTCTGTCTCCCTCTCTCTCTGCCCCTCCCCCCACTTGTGCTCACTCTCTTTCTCTCTCTCTCAAAAATAATAAATGAACGTTTATAAACATTAAAAAAAAAAAGAATTGACAATGCTTATCTAACTCTTACAAAAAAATAGAAGGAGAAACACCTCCTAACTTTTTCTGTAAGGCCAGCTGTACCCTGATATCAAAGTGAGGTAGAGACAATAAAAGAAATTAGAGAATACAGAACATTTATGATACAGAGAATTGCAGAATATAGAATCGTTATGAATAAAGATTAAGTAATACTCAACAAAATACTACCACACCAAATGCAATAGCATATTGAAAGAATTGTATACGATTAACAAGTGAGATTTATCACAGGCATGCAAGGGTGGTTTAACATAAAGAAAATCAATCAATGTAATCCACCACATTAATAGAAAATATTACAGAAAAAATAATCATCTTAATTGATATAGAAATGCTATTTGACAAACTGAACACCCTTTTATGATAAAAAACAGCCTTTCATGATAAAAATGAAGAATAGAATGGGGGTTTCCTAACAGAATAAAGGCATTTATGCAAAACCTGCAGCTAACATAATACTCAGGTTAGAACGAGAATTCAGAAATAAACCCACATTATTATGGCCAATTAAATTTAAACAAGGATGATAATCCATTTAAAGGGAAAATATAGTCTCTTCAACAAATGGGCGGGTGCAAATGGATTTTCACATGTAAAAGAGTTTCACATGCATCCTTACCTCACACCATAAACAAAAGTTAACTCAAAATGGATCAATGACCTGAATATGTAAACTAAAATTCTAGAAGAAAACTTAGGGGCAATCTTCATGATTTTAGATTTAGCAACATATTTTAAATATGACCCTAAAAACCCCTGTAAGAAAAGAAACAATATAGCTTGTAGTTGTAATTGCATTGACACAATCTTACCCAATTTATCAACAGACTATGTAAATCTCAAGTGGATTTTCACATGTCATATGGCAAACTCAAGATTCAGTACAAAGATGGAAAAATAGCTGAACCATATTTGATGATTGGAAAGGTTAATTTTGGCTGATGTCTGCCTCAGTGATTTGGAACATCTGTGAAATGTATGCTGTTAATGCTTTTGATGTGTTTGAGTCCCAGGAGAACTGTTATAAATTAAGCAGAAGCCTAACTTTATTTTTGATCTTGGAATATAAATTTTCTAAGAATAAGGTAATTCAGAATGCAAGCTAGAATCAACCCCTTTTATAATGCTTTCTGATTTCATCAGTTATTGTGTGATCAGCTATTGTGTATTAGGCAATTACTGAAACACTGGGCTTCGGTCCTTGGAGCTTACATCCCACTCTTAATAAATTTGCTATGAGGGATAAAAGCTGTAAAAGACCTGCTTAGTTACTGGCAGAGAGCAAGCATGAGATTCAGTTGTCTTCTGAATCTCTATCTACAAAATCAGGAATATAATAGCTCCTTTAACTGTTGCGATGGTAAAGATGACATAATCTACATGAAAGCATGTTACAGTATCTTAACATTCAAAAATGGTAACTCTCACTTTTCAGTGCCTACCATATTCATGTCTTAAAATGAATGAATAAATAATACAATAACTTGTGAGTAGGAGTCTAAAAGGGCAAATATTATCAATAGATTTTAGTGTTTGGGGAAGAATATGAGACATAGACAAAACCTGAGCACATATGCTGATATTTGTGACTTGAGGTGATTTTTTTATACATTTATTCCATGCATGCATGGTCAATTTTCAAGATGTATGCTTTGGAATTTGTTCAGGGATCGGTATAGCAAGAACTGTGTCCTGATTATTTAGGCACCCTTTGTATCGATGGGCTCCCTCAGAGATGCCTCAATCTTCCACCATGTTTCTTTTTGCTTGGATATTACTGTTTCAGCTCAACACTGCTTTTGCTCTCCATTTTCAGTAGTCATAGCTTAATGGCCACTAATGATAGCGAAATCACTTTGGTCTCTTAGGTACACATACCGTCTCCTTAGATCAATCTGTACTTCTCTCCTGCTTGATGCCAACTCCCCCAGCTCCAGCCAATCAAGAGTTGCACAGACCCTTCATTTTTCTGAATGAATGTTTTATAAAATCAAATCAAGTTCTATTAGGTTTCCTTCACCTTCTTTCTCCAACAAAATTAGCTGGATGGAAAAGAGGAAGTATTCCTTAGTCTTCAATTATTTATTCATTTTGTGTTTCCTAAACCCTTCAGTTTATGATTAAAAAGGCAGAAAAACTGTATGACCTTGAGAAAGTTATTTAACTTGTCTGTGTTTCAATTTCCTCATACACTTACAACATTTAAAATAATGTTTAGAATCTAGTAAGCACTACAGAAGTGTAATTAATTATTATTATGACCCAGCTTAGCACACTTCCTAAGAGGTCCTCTTCCCCAGTTGTAGCCACTCGTCTCTATACAGCATGTGTGTGCATGCACGTATGTGTGTTAAGCCCACTAGGTGCAAATAGGAAATATCCTCTCTTAATTACTTATTTATTCGAGAATGGGCTCATCAACCCTGCCCAAATGAAGAGAGACATTGAAGGCTATTCAAAATCAATGTGAATGTCAACACACTTAGACAAATGGCCAACCTGCTTTGTGATAAGCACAATGAACAAATCAATGAAACCCATTAGAAGGTACTGAAGAATAATAAATTATAAAGAGATAAATAACATTTCAGCAATGGTTTGGCCCTGAGATTTTGAATTGAAGGTGTCAGAATTGGAAACTCCTCAGATATTCCCTGTATAACTTAAGTCATGGCAAAATATATGAATCATTTTAAAAAGATCATAATTTCTCTATATGAACAAAGTGTATTGGTCAATTTGCATGTAAACATTCCTGTCTGTAAACTCACCGAAGCATGCAGCAAGAGCACTGTCCTGTCTGTCAATGTGGTCTCCCTCAATCCCACCTCCTGTTTATGGACATAAATGAGAAAATGTTGAGTCAGAAGACTTAAGCCATCATTACCACAAATGTACAAACAACCCAGAAAGTTGTCCTGACCTCGTGGTTGAGAAAAAGGTAGTATTTCATTTTAGAATATGTGTTAACTTCTAGTTATTTTCCCATAACCATCTTTTTTAGTGTGCTTATAATAAAAGTTCTAGCAGTATGTGGTCAATGGAAGACCAGCTACAACTTTGGCTAATTGAAAAGGACTTAAATAGTTATTCATATTTACCTTGCTAAAACATCCAGGGGAATTTGCATTTCAACAGGGGATAAGACTTACATCACAGAAGTGAATCTATGATGTTACAAGTGGAGGCATCAGTGAACAAGTCAAGGAGGAACTGGGGCTACACAAGGCATGGCCACTTTCCCTGAAATCACATGTCTTATTCAGGTACCACATTTCTTCTTTCAATAAGGCTAGAGTAACTCTGGTTTTTGGATTAAAATGTTGTCAATCTGCACATAGCCTTCTGGAATTTTGTACCCAATTAAACCATCTGTTGGTGCCCTGGAGCACACCCACCTACAAATTTCTCAGTTAATGAGTTGCTCAGTGGTTTCAGTAAAATTTCTTCCTCAAGGACAATGCCTTGTGCAGTTAAAAAGCCTGAAACTACTGGAGCATAGAGAAAACACAAAAATATGTGCTTTTTATACTGTAAAAGGGTCAGTGTCAAAACAAGTGTGAGAAAAATAGATTTGTTCGGTTCAGCAAATGGGTGTTCTCTTCATGGCATTTCCAAATTTACCAATTTAAGAAAAAAATTAACACAGTCTTGAGACAGGATCCTCCATTTCATTGTAGAAGCTGCCTTCTCTGACAGTTATGAAAAATATGTCATACAAGGCATCTTCACAAGTGGTGAGATTCTGCTTACTGATAAATTTATGATGCACAGGAAGCAGGTGTATGGTGGAGAAATTGTTCTTCAGGTTTTGTGTATGAGGGTTCTGCAAAGAGTTATTGATATATTACTGAGAGAAAGTGTGTGAGAGAGAGGGACAAGGAAGGGTGTGGAGAGAAAAAGTAAAAAAAAAAAATAGAAAGAAGGGAGGATAGAAATAAAAATAGGAAGTAGAAGATATAGGGAAAAGTCTAGGAAAAAGGAATCACCCCTTTATCAAATTACTAACTCAAGCTTTTGTTAACCTAGGGATTTTAATATATTCATCTTATATTTAGGCTTAAGTAATAATATCTTTTTAAATTGAAGTATAGTTGACATAAAACAGTGTATTTGTATCAGGTGTACAACACAGTGATTTGACAAGTTTATATGTTATGGTATGCTCACCACAAGTGTAGCTATCATCTGTCACCATACAACACTATTACAATACCATTGATTATATTTCCTATGCTGTACCTTTCATTCCTATGACTTATTCATTCCATAACTGGAAGACTGTACCACCCATCTGCTTTCCCCATTTGCCCACCCCCCATCCTATCCCCTCTGGCAACTGTCAAATAATATCTTTTAATACATGTTTACCTTTCCAACACACAATTAAATGTAGGAAGGTACTTCTTAAAGACATCTTTTCTATAAACCAACTATTTAGCCTTACCTATTTTTTTTTTTGCCAAAACTAATGCTGAGAATCAGTTCACAGATTAATGATTCACTATCACCATAGTTAGAAGAAAATTTTGTGACCAAAGAAAAATTTTCAGCATTAGGCTAGAAACCTATATAGACATTTATATAGACACAGGTTTACAAATAAGTTTCATCATATATACTAACTCTCAATTGTAGATAGTAGCTGACTGAGAGTTGAATTGGGAGAGAGACTGAGGTCAAGGACAAACACAGAAGAAATGGCTGACAAGTCTTCCATGGGCATAAGAAGGAGAATTGTGCCATATGTCCCAGGTATTTGTGATCTGTTCTAGCACTGCATTCTCCAAAAGAGTAGCCACTAACCACATGTAGCTATTGAGTACCTGACATATGGCTAGTCCAAATTGAGACAAGCTATGTGTATAAAATTCTCACTGGATTTCAGACCTAGTACTCAAAACATGTAAAATATCTAACAATTTTTATAGTGATTACAGGTTAAAATGTTTTTTTTAATGTGACTACTAGAAAAATTAAAACTATGTATATGGCTCACATTATAATTCTATTGGGCAAAATTTGCCTAGAAAATCAACTCAAATGGTGTTATTTTTTTAATGTTTATTTATTTTTGAGAGAGAGAGAGAGACAGCATGAGCAGGGGAGGGGCAGAGAGAGATGGAAACACAGAATCCAAAGCAGGCTCCAGGCTCTGAGGTGTCAGCATGGATCAGACGTGGGGCTTAAACTCATGAGTCATGAGATCACAACTTGAACTGAAGTTGGACACTTAACCGACTGAGCTACCCAGACATCCCAACCCAAATGGCCGTCTTATTGATCATGTCAAACACATATATAATTAATATCCTTTCATTTTTTCTACATGGGTCCCATACTATAAATACTATATTAACTTTTTTGTACTAAGAAGATCTGACTGCAGCATATATATATTAAAAAAAAGGATAGTTAACATTTGCTAAGCATTTATGATGTCCCACAATCCTATATTATAATCTGATCGATAAATGAGGAAACAGGCTTAGTGTGCTTAAGTAACTCACCAAAGTTGTCAGTCTAATAAGCAGCAGACATGTGATCTAAATCCTAGTCGTCTGTCATAACTTCTGGGCTAGTCTCCCTGTTTTAGGCTTATAAAATGTGTAAATGCATTCAGTATTACAACGGATTCTAGGAAATTCTTAAATATTTCAAAATGGCACAACTCAAGTAAATCATGATTCCCATCTTGTGGTATCTGGTTTGTAAAGACTTTAGGACATCACATAAATGACTTTGTCTCAAAAAACTGTGAGAAATAAATTTCTGTTGATTATAAGCCACCCAGTCTATGGTACTTTGTTATAGCAGCCCAAACTGACCAAGACAATCACTAATAATTCCGGGTCAGTGTGGGCCTCTGTGTGTGTAACACTTGTCAAGGGTTAAATATAACATGTAATCTATGCTATAACCTAAAGAATTAAAACTTTGTTATTTTAACCCTTTTCCCCCCAAAAATTACCTCTAACTTTTCCCCTTAAAGCATATCTCACTGATCATAATCTCTTCATAAGTAAGTTAAAATTCATAAGCATTAATTATTTAACTGCATTTGCATATAGGTGAGCCTTCAAGGATCATTGAAATATATTAACATTAGCATATATGAGTGAGAGGACAACTATCTTTGACAAAAGAAAATGGATGGGGGATTTGGCTAATAGAACAGCCTAACATTCTATCTTCCCTTAGAGTGACAAACCTCCACATGTCTCTTCTCACCTCTCCCTCTCTCACCCTGCCTCAAACACACAGAGGTAGTAGTTCAGTTTGAATATCTGTCTTCTTGTCCTTGCCTTGGACTTATTATGCGTTGGTGGACATATCTAGCAGAGCTCATGATTCAATCATTTTTAGATAATAGTATATGTTTGTCAAAACTACTTGGCTTAAACTCTAAAATAAATTGTGTCACATTCACTCACTCACTTTGAGGTACCTGTGTGGAAATTAACCAGGGGTAGTTTCTTTCAATTTCCTTATTTACTGCAGATTTATTCACTACAAAAAAATGTAGTCCAATATAAAATGTATCTATCTCAAATATGTCTTCTCTAAGTAAATAACACACTAATTTGAAGTAGGGAAGAAAGGCCATGATGTATTAACTCGTAGGTGGGTTTCCATGATGGTCACGTAGACATGGATATTCACTGTCTTACAGAAAGTGGCCTAGGCCAACACTGCAGAGTAGACGCCTTAAGCAAGATCAGAACCTTCTTCCAGAACATATAGAGAATTGGTGGGGTATCATTGCCATAGGACTAAATGTCAAAGAGCTGTGAAATTTCAGGGATTTTATACTTGGAAAATTTCAATATGTTGGTCTTAGATTGGTATGGCTTGGTATTGATAAAGGTGCTATGATTGGAGCTTGGAGTCAGACTCAAAATTCATACACACAAACAATCTAAAATGTCTAGAAAGTATTAACCTCCCTCGCCCTTTAAAAAGTCCCAGGCTGGTTGATTCTCTTTTCTCCTCTATTTACATTTTGCTACGTCTTCTCTGTTTTTCTCACCTTTTTCAATAGATCTCACCTTTTTTTAATAATCTCTAATTATCCTTGGGGTGCCTGGATGTCTCAGTTGGTTAAGCATCCGACTTTTGCTCAGGTCATGATCTCAAGGTTCATGGGTTCAAGACCCACATCAGGCTAGCTGCTGTCAGCACAGAGCCCACTTTGGATCCTCTGACTCCCTCTCTCTGGCCATCTCCTGTGTTCACACATGTTCTCTCTCTCAAAAATAAATAAACATTAAAAAATAAAATAAAATCTCTTGTTATTTTTATACCAGCTTACTTTATCCTACATAATTGTTACTTAGGTTAGATCTTAAATATTATAAAACAAAACAGATAGTAAGGTCTAGTAAGTCTATAATCCCAATAGATTGTACAAAACTAAATTACTTAAATACATTGTGTCTGAAAATGTGGAGATGGCTCTATTCCTTAGTGATATCTATTTTCCTCAATCCTCATTGCTAAAGAGATTTTTATTATTTTTCATGTTACAGATATTTATATATGACCATTTAAAATTCAGTGTCTTCAGTAACTGAATTTATGGAGAGTTCTACTGTAGAAAAACTGACCTCACTTCCCCTGCAGCTAAACTATATTCAGATACAATTTGACTTTTTTTTTTCAAGGACAATTTACATTTATTTGCTGATGACTCTGACTAAACATACTTCAAACACAGCAGAAGTTAAAGAGTCTGTCAGGTGAACTATCCTTTTCTTGCCAACAGCTAAAGTGGTCAGTGAAGAGTCATCTGAGCATCATCTTCAAGCTGAGGCCCTGGTTCTGGGCAAACAGCTGGGGGGTGGACCTGGTCCTTTTGGCCTGGGTACGGGTCTCCGAGGAACTACTCCTTATTCCCATACTTGTGCTTGATGTGTTTCCACAGCTTCCTCTCGCTGATACGTTTGTAGATCGTACCCACACATCGGTTGAAGAGTGGTGGAAGAACAAGGCGCCCACCGCTACCGTGAGGGCAAAGGTGGAGGTCCTTTGGAACAGCCCGGAGTATAACCTCCAAGTGAACATCGGCCGCCATGTTTCTCCGCTGTTGAGCCCCAGACGCAATTTAACTCTTAATGCAGTTTGCAAAAAGAGTTTATTTATCTGGCGGTGATGGTTGTCCGTATTGTATGGTTTGAGAAAGAGAAGAAAAGAATACCCCACCAAAAATTAAAAGTGCCACTTTTATGCCATAATGTGAGGAGTTATACTTAATCACTATAAGTGGTTACTACACTCAATTAAATATTGCCTTGTATGCACTCTTATTTTTGAACTGAAAAAAATAACCATTTATCAATTTAGGGTGCTGTTGTTGATTTCTATAAAACAAGAAGATTCTAAAATGGATGAAAGTATTGTTGCATACCAGGGCAGGGAAGAAATAGATATAATTTGGGGACCAAAAGGGAGTTCTAAACAATTAAAAACAATTTTCTCCATTTTACTAAAGGAAAGTAAGGGATGGGTGAGGAAGTGGTTTGCTGTACCTTCATATATTTGCTGAAATATGAATGAAATCTTGCCATTTGCAATGACTTGGACAGAGCTAGAATGTATTATGTATGTAGAATGTATTATGCTAACACATAAGTCAATCAGAGAAAGACAAATACCAAAGAATTTCATTCACATATAGAATTTAAGAAACAAAACAGATGAGCATAGGGGCAAGGATATGTGGCAGGGAAGAGAGGGAAACAACCACAAGAGACTCTTAATGTTAGAGAACAAACTGTGGGTTGGTTAAAGGAGGTGGATGGGAGATGGGCTAGATGGGTGATGGGTACTAAAGGAGGGCACTTGTGATGGACACAGGGTGTTGCATGTAAGTGATGAATCACTGAATTCTACTCCTGAAACCAATATTGCACTGTATGTTAGCTAACTAAATTTAAATAAAAAAAAGAAATGGATCTTAAAATAGAAAGCTTGTCATTTATAAAAGACTACTTATGGTCTTGGGGCGCCTGGGTGGCTTGGTCCATTAAACATCCAATTCTTGATTTCGGCTCAGGTCACGGTCTCACAGTTGTGAGATTGAGCCCCATGTTGCGCTTTGTGCTGACAGCATAGAGCCTGCTTAGGATTTTCTTTCTCTCTCTGTCTCTCTCTCTGTCTCTCCTCACCTGATTCTCTCTCTCTCTCTCTCTCTCTCTCTCTCTCTCTCTCCTTTCTCTCTTTCAAAATAAATAAATAAACTTAAAAAGAATTTCTTATGGTCTTTCTTCGTATTTAAGATTTTAATTTTCAGGTAATCAAATGAGTCGACCTTTTATTTTATAGCTTCTAGGTTTTGTGTCTAATTTTGAGTGTTGCTATCACATGTATTTTCATGTATTCATAAATTATATCTTTATTTAATCTGAATATTTATCTTATGCTGTAAGACACATATTTTTTTGAACAGATAACAAATTGGCCCAAGATCATTTATTGAGTAACCATTATTTTCCTACTGATTAAAATAGACATTATCTTGTTCTAAACAATTATACAGACATGAGTTGACTTATGTAAAATGACATATTTTCTGTTGATATACTTTTCTTTTTCATAAACATGCTGTAACCCTAACATAAATTAATAAACTGTGATAAAGAATTGTGTTGGAAAAAATAAAATAAAATATCAAATTGCAACTAATGAAGAAAACACATTACTTTATATTTTCTTCAGTCATTTCTGTTGATAGATTGCTTCCACTCCCCTTTAGGTGGACTGATTTATGCCTAGACTGACTATTACCATCTGCTATTTTTTCCTTTCCTATGACCTGTTTTATTTTCAAGGCACCCTTTTCTTATGTTTAACTCCTTGGTAAACATAAAACACCCATGTCCAGTTGGCTATAACCCTGCTACCTTATACCTTAACACCTAAAGAATTCTACCTGTTTTCTCCAACTTTAGCTTCTGCTGGAGTTGAGAGAATAGAAGGAGGGGACATAAGACAATAGTTATATCCAGACTCCACTTCAAAAACAATCCCAATCACAAAAGAAGGGGAGAACTTTGTGAGATGACTTTCTCTTCTTGCATACAATTAACTTACAATTAAGTCATTTTCTCTGTAATTATTATAAAACCAGATGGCCTCCCAAACTGAGGACACTCTTAACATGAATGAATTCTATTCAAATTTCTTTCTACTCACAATGTCTATATTAAATTCATACCAGAGATCAGATACTATAATGGAAACCAAGGCTATGAGAGATTAAAAAAATTCAGCGCCTTCTCTCAAACTTTATAGCCTACTCGGTTGCCCAAATATGCAAAATGTTGGGCACACTCTCCGAAACCTTGGAGAAGGGAAAAGTGCATTTTCTGACTCCCCACAGTGGGGCAATTAAATTCTGTGTTCCGTATAGCCCATGGAGAATAGAAACTCACCCTTGTGGAGAAGCAGAGAAACAAGTCTGTCTTTGACACAATGAGTTCGAATGGAGGTTTGGAGACATATCAACTCTCAGGGTGTCTTAGTCTTCTCAGGATGCTAGAAGAAAATACCATATACTGGGTGAATTAAACAACAGACACTTATTTCTCCCAATTCTGGAGGCTGGGAAGTCTAATATCAAGGTGCCAGTGGTTTCAGGTCTTGATGAGGGCCCTTTTCTAGGCAGGTGGTCACCTTTTCGCAGTATCCTTACATGGGTGGGGGCGTAGAAGGGAGGGAGAGGGAGAGTTAGAGGGGGAGGAAGGGAGAGGAGGAGGGAGGGGGAGAGGGAGAGGGGGAGGGAGAGGACGATGCTTTGGTCTCTTTTTCTTCTTACAAGGACACAAATCCCATTATGGAGGCTTCACTGTCCATGACCTCATCTAAACCTAGTACTTCTAAATGGCCCCAAATCCAAATAGGGCTTCAACATATAATTTTGAGATTGGGGCTTCAACATATAAGGGCTTCAACATATAGTTTTGGATTGACAAAAATAGTCATTTCATAACACAAGGGTTTACCTACAACAATATAAGGCAATCCCTATGGAGCCACGCCAGTTTCATATGGAAATTATGTTTCTGCTGAGATTCAAAGGCAATTGAAATGATAACACAAAGAAAATTTACAAACTTATCCTTCTCAACCCCTATATCCATACTGAGGTTGAGAGTATCAAATGCTTGAAATTTAAAAATTTGGAGGGAACTTATCCTGCCCCCTTCAATAAAACTTAGGAAGACAGCTTTAACAACTCAAGGAAATTGCAGCAATATAAAGGGATATTTTTCTGAAGAATGTGCAAAAGCACCAGTTGGGAGTGAGTGAGAAAGAGCTGGTTTAAATGTCTACAAAATCCATAGAGTGCTCCACACCTAGATAACTAAAACCATTTTATTAAAACTTTCTTTATATATATATATATATATATATATATATATATATATATATATACACACACATATATACACACATATACACACACACACACTCACACACACACACACACACACACATATGCATTTGAGAGAGAGAATATGAGTAGGGGAGAGGGGGAGAGAGAGAGAGGAGAGAGTGAATATCAAATAAGCTCCATGCTCAGGGTGGAGCCTAACTCAGGGCTCAATCCCACAGCTCTGGGATCATGACCTGAGCCAAAATCAAGAGTCAGATGCTCAACCGACTGAGCCACCCAAGCACCCCTACAAACTTTCTTAAATAAGAGTATTCCTGCTTCCTTGAAGAAGTCACAGCCATAGTTAGCAAGATGTAGAAGGGGGAACAGAAGTACTAGGTGAGAAAAGTAAGAAGCTAATCACCTGATCTTTTGCTGAACTGAACCCTCAGATAATCACCTGAACCTTTAGCATTAGACTTTATTGCGACAATGGAGAAGTTTCAACTTTAAATCAAGGTATGATTTTGGAATATTCTGAGAAGACATTTTATTTAATGAGTTGAGACTGTGATTTGTACTTAAAGTGACTATGAAACTTTTATTATCTAAGAATAAGTAGAAATGTATGGCTCCTTAGTAGGAAAAAAATTCACTCTTCCTCCTGTGTCTCCCTTACTCTGACACGACTACCACACTCATAGCACTTCTGACACCAGGTGTGTGGAGTTTTTCCCTATCAAGCAATCCTGTAATAACAACTGGGTGTCTTACAATTTTATCCAATTCTGATACTACCTGTGGGATATAGCATTGGATTCCACAGGTTTAGGGCTTAGCCCCAGTGCACTGTCCCCCACTTCAGATGCCAATTGCAAATCCAGGTTGTCACCTGTTGCTCCTGAACAACTGGCTATAAATTGGAGATTCTCATAATCCCCTCCTCAGTTTGAATATTTTGGTAGAGCAGCACAGAGAATTTAGGGAAACAGTTTACTGTTTACTGGTTATTATACAAGGACATAATAAAGGATACAGATGACCATCCAGATGGAAGGGATGTTTGGGACAAGTTATGTGGGAAGGGAGTGGAGCCTCCATGCCCTCTCTGGATGTATGACTCTCCCAGAACCTTAATATGTTCACCATCCCAGAAGATTTCTGAACTCCACACTTTGGGGATTTTTATGGAAGTTTCATCACATAGGGATGGTCGATCATTAGCTCTATTTCTAGCCCCACTCCCCTCTCTGGAGGATGAGGGATGGGGCTGAAAGTTCCAAGTGTCTACTTTACAACTTGGTCTTCCTGTTGACCAGCCCCCATGTAGGAGCCCATGAAGAGTCACCTCATTAGTACAATAGGCATTCATTCTGGTCACCCAGGAAATCCCAAGGGATTTAGGGACACACACACACACACACACACACACACACACACACACACACACCATGTAAGGAACCTGGGTTAAAGACCAAATGTTAGAACAAAAGAAGCTTATACGGTCTTATTAGGAAACTACTGGAGTTTTAGGAGCTCTGTACCAGGAACCAGCGATAGAGATGAATACATATTTTCTTCTATTATTTCACAGCATCTTATCTGGTTTATATCCAGGGAATGAGGACAATCTAGTGCTTCTGACTATATTCAAATGGAGAGCAGGAATATACTCCTTAATAAGTATATCCCATAGATGGAGCTGGTTAAATGTAATGGCTACATATTTATTACTGCATCAGTAAGTCTAAAGCAGGCTGACCACAACATACCACTTGGTACAATTGATTTATTGAAGACTCACAACTCTTCACAGGTTTAAATGAGAAACCATTTGATTTTTCCAATAACTGCTTGGCAATTCTATATAAACCCCCTTCCTATTGATTCCTTTATAACTTGTGACTAAATTCCATAATGCCAGTCACTTCAATTGATTCAAACCATCTTATTTCAGTTTCAAAATCCAGTTCTGTTCATTTTTAAATTTCATTTAAGATACTTCTGTTCCTCTACCTGTATTTTAGGCGAGATCTGTCTGTGGTTTTAGCTGCTTGGAGTCTTGAGGTGAGGATGAAGTGGGGTAAGATAATTTCTTCACTTTCCTGATCTATTTTTCTGTCTCCCATGCACCCTTTCTGTAATTGGGCAAGGAGAGGGAAGAGGGAAACAGGTATAGATGAATGGGCACATTTCTTCCTTTGTAAAATGGATGGCTGAACATATTGTCTGTTTGGCCAAATGCTTGTGAGTTGTTTCAAGAACCCTAATGTTCCAGGTTTCTGATCTGAGGATCCAGTTTGTTACCATTCCATTTCAGCTCTTTGTTCGTGCTCTAAAGATAAATCCAATCCAAAACACTATCATCTGTATCAGTCAGATTCCCAGCATAGAATAGTCTCAAAAGGAGTAGTGAAAAAGTATAACGAATTAACTATTTACACACCTGTGCACTGGATTCAGGGAGCCAACAAGGATATTGATGCACCCAGGGATCTGAAAGCTGTTACCACCCCCAGTCCTGAAGAGCAAAATAAAGAAACAGTGTTACTGAATTTCAGTGAGAGTTGGAGTTGTGCAGATGAAATTCATCTGGCAGGGGCTATGGCTTTAGTCCCTGGAAGAGACCTCTTAATAGGAGCTATGGTTTAGGTAGAGGAACACAGTCACTGCCAAACCAGATGTGACAGGCATGGTGCTAGGGGATAAATTTTCCTTATTTTAATTCTTTTTGCCTTCTTATGTCCCACAGATGCCTCTCATGGGGGGGAACTCACTTGGATACCAGAAGATAAGGGAACCTGTTTGATGCATTATGTCATATGCTAGAGCAGAGAAGAATAAAAAATGTATCTGGAGAGGTAAACAAAATACACATCTCAACTCTCTTCTTGTCTTATTCATTCCGTGAGTGGCTTACTTGGTAAATCAAAGTAAGATGGCTCAGCCCAGGTCATGATCTCACGGTTCATGAGTTTGAGACCCACATCGGGCTCTCTGCTGTCAGCACAGAGCCTACTTTAGATCTTCTATTTGCCCCCCTCTCTCTGCTACTTCCCAGCTCACTCTCTCAAAAATAATAATAAAAACATTAAAATCAGATGGTTCAAGTTCAGCTACTTCTGATGCTGTCCAATTAACTTGGGGAAATCCATAGATAAGCCACATCAGAGAGCACAGAGAGCAACGTGTGTGCCCTGTTTCTTAACTCCTCCATCTCTCTACCTCAGGAGCCCAAGGTTCTCTGAAAACCCAGAGGTGCAATGATTTTCAGAGAAGGACACTTAAAAGACCTTGGTTTATTTCCATACACTGAGAGTGATTCTGTCCTGCTATTGGGGGAAGACAAGCCCTGCAATTTTCTCTCCAAAAGGGGGTATAATAAAAGGAGTAACTTTTCTCTAGAAATCTGCAAGCACATCCCACAAACTATTTGATTTCTGAATGCTGCCCGGGCATGAACCAAGGGGCAAGGGGGGTGGCATGGATGATGGAGTACATATTTCTAAATTGGAACACTGAAAATGATGCCCCTCCCTTGCTGGTGATCCAATTCATTCAAGATACAAGGAATGGCATCCTTGTTCAGGTACAATTTTCAGGCATCAGGAAAGAAGAACACTGTGAGAAGCCACACTTCTAGAGATAAGAAGGAGAGATCTGCAGGCTGAGAGATTCAAAAGTGGACGGTAAAGAAAAAGAAAAACTGGTGTAGGAACTTAGAACTTTGGACAGAAGCTATTTCTTTTCTGAATTCCATACTGCCTGCATCTCACTGCTATTGATATAATCATATAATGGTAAGTTGGAGTGCCCTTAGAGATACTCTATTTTTAAGACAGAGAAATTTAGATCGATCTAAAAGTTTATGATTGCATAATTTTTCTGATGAAGATTCTCACTCTTACAGCAAATATTTTATGACTTTTTAAGATATATATATCTTATATATCCAAGAATATTGTGACATCCTTGAAGGGAGAACGTTCTTCTTCCTGTGTGTTCCATCAGCCTTAATCTCACTCTGGGGAGTAAATAAGTGCTAAATAAAATTTGACCAACTGTATGTAATAGGCAGTGGGTGTACTGCTGATAATTCCAGTTTCTAAGAATTTAGAGGTGTTTCTTTATTATCAAATATATCCTTATTACTAATGGCTCATCTTGCCATACTCGACTCTAAACATTTGGCTCTAACTTGGGGTCAGGAAACATCCTTATATTTTATACGGAAGTTTGCATATTTGTCTACTTTTGAGGAAAAGAAATTTGCTTTGAATCTTTTGTTTGCAATCATATTTCAAGGGAGTAGGTAATACAAAATATATAACAACACAATTTTCTAGTGAAAGAAGATTTTAGGGGTAGAAAACTGTATTAAAGTTTGAGAGACTGAAAGTCTATGATTCTATACTGACACTGCAACCAATTACCTCTGATTTTTGCATTTCTTTTGTTAAATAATAGCTTCTCTCTTCCTGACTCTTTAAATCTTTTTTTTTTTTTATGTTTATTTCTTACTGAGAGACAGAGAGAGACAGAGCATGAGCATGGGAGGGGCAGAGAGAGGAGACACAGAATACGAAGCAGGCTCCAGGCTCTGAGCTGTCAGCACAGAGCCCTACGCAGGGCTGGAACTCACAAACTGCAAGACCTTCAACCTGAGTCGAAGTCGGATGCTTAACTAACTGAGCCACCTGGGCGCCCCACTCTTTAAATCTTCTAACTTGTGTCCCATCCTAAGAAATTTGCTTTAATGATTGTATACTCCTTTAGAGTGAAGGCATTGTCATTGCTATAATTGTATATGCTAAACTTGCATACTCACAGGCTGGCTCAGAGTAGGTGCTCAGAACTGAGTTTGTACAGAATCCGTGACATGGTGCAAGAACCAAAACTTCTCCAGTGAGATAAATAGATTTATCGACATTGGTCTTCCTTGACATCACTCAAAGGAATCAGTACTGCAGAAGTTTCGAGTTCTAGGCCAGGCTATTCTAGTAACATGAGTTCTGCAAACAACTTCTTCAACTCCCAGCTCTGTCTTAACTAAGGTGAAAACATGTCCAATACATTTAATGTGTCAGCCTCAATTTACCTTTGTATAACACTGAGACAATATTATCATTTAGTTTAGTTTTTGCAAGCATTGAAGAAGTTAATACATGTGATTTTTTTGTTTGTTTGTTTTTCTTGGAGCTGTGATCTGCTTGCATTAATTAGTTAATCCAGGTTTCTGGAAGTATAATTGACAAATAAAAATTGTATACATTTAAGTATACATTGTTAAGTTTTGATATATGTATACCAATGTATATTACCTTATACAATTACCATAATCAAGCTAATTAACATATCCATCAGCTCACATTTCTATGTGTTGAGAACACATAAGATCTATGCTTTTAGCAAATTTCAGTTATCTGATAGAGTATTATTAACTTTAGTCATCATGCTGTGATTAGATCTCCCGAACTTATTCATCCTCTGTAAATGAAACCTTGTACTCTTTGACCAGAATCTCCCCATTTTCCCCACCATTCAGACCTTGGCACCTACCATTCTACTTTCTGCTTCTATGAGTTTGACTTTTTTAGGCAACCCTTATCCACTATTGGTGGGACTCTAAACTGGTATAGCCATTATGGAAAACAGTATGAAAATCCCACAAAAAATTAAAATACAATTACCATATGATATAGTACTGGATATAATCCATGGAAATAATCCATGGAAATTCTGGATATAATCCATGGAAATAAAATCAGTATACTTTATTATTTATTTTTTTAATGTTTACTTATTTTTGAGAGCGCGCGCGCGAGAGAGAGAGCAAGTGGGGGAAGGGCAGAGGGAGAGGGAGACACAGAATCTGAAGCAGGCTCCAGGCTGTGAGCTGTCAGCACAGAGCCTGATGCAGGACTCGAACTCATAGACTGCAAGATCATGACCTGAGCTGAAGTCTGACACTTAACTGACTTAGCCACCCAGGTGCCCCAGAAATTAGTATCTTGAAGAAATATGTATGCTCTCTTATGTGCTGAAGCATTTTTCATGATAGCCAAGATTTAGAAACAACCTAAGCGTCCACTGATGAATGAATGGATGAAGAGACTATCGTACATACACATACAATGGTATATTATTCAGCCTTAAAAAAGGAGATCCTGTCATTTGAAACAACATAGATATATATAAAGGACATTATGCTAAGTGAAATAACCCAGACAGAGAAAGACAAATACTTCATGATCTCACTTATATTTGGAATCTTAAAAAGTTGAACATGTGAAATATTCAAAAAGATGACAACACACAAAAAATACTCAATTTTAGCAATAATCACCTATAAAGGTCTCTGGTGGTTCCTAAATAATTTATCATAGAAATAACCTTACTAAGCCTGGGTGGCTTGGTTGGTTAAGTGTCTGACTCTTGGTTTCGGCTTAGGTCATGATCTCACAGTTCATGAGGGCTCTACACTGACAGTGCAGAGCCTGCTTGGGAATCTCACTCTCCCTCCCTCTCTCTCTGCCCCTCTACTGCTCACACCCTCACTCTCTCTCTATCTCTCTTAAGAATGAGTGAATGGATGGATGGATAGATGGATGGATGAATAAATAAATAAATAAATAAATAAGAAGAGATAACCTTCCCTAGTACAGGACTAGCTTGAGCCATCATACAGCACCATGCAGCAGTGCTTAGACAAGAGGTATACTATTGGAGCAAGCAGTAGGAGTTCCCATATCAGAGCTTAAACTGAGTGGTTACATGACCTTGGCATTAGTCTCTTTAATGGTTAGACCCAGGCTTCTCTCCCATAGTGGTCATCATACTACACTTGCACTGGATCTCTATGGCGGGTTTGATGTGATGATACTTGTGTAGCAATTACGTTCCAGACTCATTTCTAAATCTAAATTGTTTCTCCTCAATCCTGTCTCAGAAGTGAGAATGAGTGTCTTCTACATGCTAGGCACTGTGGTGGCTGCATCTCTTAGGTCTCTTGGAGCCTCTCTTCTTGAAGTGAATAGGATGTTCTTTCCCTTCCTCTCTGTCCCTGTTTCTGTCTCTCTGTTTTCTTTTTTCCTGTGCCTTTCATGAAGAAACTGTGCAAAATGAGCACGTGCTTTCTCATTCTATGTTTCTTTTCTGACAAACACAAAAATGATATCACTTTGGTTCAAGAGGTTCCCCACTCCTGACTAGTGAATACTTACACATAATATCACTTTTCAAAAAATTCTAAGAGTTCCTGAACCCTATTTACAGGCTCTTGCTCCCAAATGCATTTCTAAGCAAAACTGCATTAAGCCCTCTCTATGCAAGTACTTTTTCTCTAATTATTATGTTTTTTTTTTCTTTTAATCTTCATTATTTGTCATATATCTGCCTTATTATTACTTTTTTAGCTCTCTCAAGCCTGGTTTGGGGCAAAAGACATTAATGGCAGAGAATCACACATTACCTTAAATGTACCTCCAGCAGCACTCTTCAAGGAAAATATGCACAATACAAAGTCAAGAGATTTGACTTTATTCCCAGCTTGACCACGAGGCTAGGTAATTTCAACCAGCCACTTCCTCTTTTTGAATCAATTTCCTGATCTTCAGGGAAGAAATAATGGAGGGGAAACATTAGAGAAGAAATAATGGAGAGATAACATATTTTTTAATGGACATCAGTCCACATTGCCCTCCAAATGTATGCCTTGCTTAGCCTTGCTTAGCCAAGCCATCAAGTTATGTTTTTCAGATATAGGAAAATGTGTAGATATTAGAGGATAGGCTCTTGGTCCCTGTCTACCTCTCCTCTACATCCGCATAGTCTGTAAAATCTTAATAGTCAGAATCACCCTGTGTATATGTCATCCTTTCCCACAACCTACCCCTAAAACAAAAAACTGAATACTACAATTTGGAAATTCAAAAGTAAATAATTTTGTGTACAGATGAGGTATCATCTCAACTTTATTTTGTATTCTAATTACTTTTATTGTTTAGTTCAAATAGATGATCAGACCCTTGGTCAAACATCCCCTGGCTTATCTTCTACAAATTCAAGTTAATAGGCATACCTTGACTATCAACCATAGGACTATATTCTATTACATCCCTCTTGGCCTCTAATAAATTACAGCTCTGGATTCAGTTTTTTAAAGGATGTTTTTTCATGGTTAAAAATTAAATATTTTATATGAATATTATTTTTAAAGCACTCTCAGAAACTAATACAATCTTGAAAATTATAATCAATAAAATAAAATTTCATTAATTAAATGTATTTTACCCAAAACATGCAAAAGCATGAATTCAAAGGGACACATGCACATCTATGTCTATTTCACTATTTATAATAGCCAAATTATTGAAGTAGCCCAAGTGTCCACTGACAGATGAATGGATAAAGAAGATGTGATGATGGTACACACACACACACACACACACACACACACACACACACAGGAATATTATTCAGCCATTAAAAATAATGAAATCTTACCATTTGTAACACATGTATGAAACTAGAGAGTATAATGCTAAGTGGAATAAGTCAGAGAAAGACAAATACGATATGATAGCACTCATACATGGAATTTAAGAGACAATACAAATGAGCAAAGAGGAAAAAATAAGAGAGAGACAGAGACCAACCAAAGAAAAGAGTCTTAACTATGGAGCACAAACTGATGGTTACCAGAGGGCAGATGGGTGGAAGGATGGGTGAAACAGATGATGGGGATTAAAAAGAGCACTTATCATGATGAACAGTGAGTTATGTATAGATGTGTTGAATCACTATATTGTACACCTGAAATTAATATAACACTGAATGTTAACTATACTGGAATTAAACAACTTATAAAAAAGGTAAATAAATCAATAAAATAAATTTTTATTAATTACATTAACTGCACCTAAACTAAAAAATTAATAAAAAATAAAATAAACAGTATCACATGAATCAAATTATACAGGGTTTTTTCAACGTTTTTTTGTTTTTTTTTTTTGTTTTTTTTTTTTTTTTATTTATTTTTGGGACAGAGAGAGACACAGAGCATGAACGGGGGAGGGTCAGAGAGAGAGGGAGGCACAGAATCAGAAGCAGGCTCCAGGCTCTGAGCCATCAGCCCAGAGCCCGACGCGGGGCTCGAACTCACGGACCGCGAGATCGCGACCTGGCTGAAGTCGGACGCTTAACCGACTGCGCCACCCAGGCGCCCCTACAGGGTTTTTTCATCATGCATATCATATTGTAGTCTAGTCATGTCTTATTATATATATATATATATATATATATATATATATACACACACATATAGATAGATAGGTAGATAGATACATAGAAGATAAATAGATATAGTGACTCATAAAAATAATGAAAAATATACCAACACAGAATGTTTAAAATGTTAAATTAATTTTATTTAAGTTTATAGAATAGAGGAAAAACTGAAGTGATTGATGGACTTCAGATAAATATTTCTTCTCAGGGTATATTGTATTATAAATCCTATTTCTAAGTTTAAGGAAAATACTGAAGAAAATAGCTAATATGTGTTTTAATTTTGAGTAGAATTGACTGCTACCTTGCATAGTAGGTAGTAGAATGGTCTCCCAAAGATAATCCATGTCCTAAATCCTGGAACCTGTGACTATGTTACCTCACAAGGCAAGAAGGAATGAAAGTAAGTAGATGAAATAAAGTTTGCTAACTAGTTGACCTTAAAATAGAAAATTATTTGGGCATATGCAGATAAGCCCAATCTAATGATGGGATGGTTAAAATTGGAAAAGGGAGGCAGAAGAGAAAGTTACAGAGATGGCAGCATGAGAAGAACTTAACCCAATGTTGATGGCTTTGCTGATGGGGATTTGGCTATTTTTCTCATGATGAGAATGGGTAATATGCTTCTGGAAGGAAAACTACAGAGGTCAAGTACCATTTTCATTACATCATATCAAGGATAGATACTGTCAATATACCTTTTTACTTTAATCTTGATAGCTGAGGTAGTGTTTGTCAGGTTTCCCCACTGTAAAATTACAGTTTTTCCCCTCCATTTCCATACTGGTCCCTTTGAAAGAAAGTCACTATATGCAACCCTCAACTGAGGAGTTGGAAGTTAGTCTACCTCTTTAAAAGTGAAGTTTCTACATAAATTATTTGGAATACTACATGGGAGATTTTTGTTTCCATTTTCTTACTTATACCAGTATGTATGTAATCATGCAAATTGTTTTATACGTCTGACTTTTAATACAATACTATTTGAATTTGTTGCTCAAATTGTTGTAGCTTGGGAGCTCTTTCAGTTGACTTCTTTGACATACCTCCATCAATGTGTGTCTTGTTTTGCTTTAAGCACTCCTTTACTTTCTGGTTCTGCAACGTATCATAAACACATCTTGTATATTCTCTGACCCAGTCCTATAACCAGCCATCTCTCCAGGAAGCCATGGTCCATTTATTGGAGAATACTATTAAAAATCAAGAAATAGATACCATTTGTTCTCATTACTCCTGAGGTGTCATTGATTATTGAATCTTTCAAGTGATAAAGAAATGTATTTGTGTAAACCAAACTGTGTATGTACACATAACTATATATATATACATTTGTAGATATATGTAAAACTTCAATTTAGACTAATGTCTCTAACTGTAATCCAGTACCACATGGGTCATTCTAGCCTTCCTGCATTGTTTATTTGTAAGCTGAGTCTAAGAATGAGAAACCTAGATCTTACCATCCATCATTCATTTGCTTAATACACAATTCCAGTATAAATGTATAGTGGCTTCATATTTATTAACCTACACCCTACTGGGCAACACCCTTACCAATTAAAGTACCGATTGTCTTTAGTCTCACAGTCTAAACTCACTTTTCACATTGCTTAGGTAAGCAACTTTTTCCCTATCTCCCCTCAGTGAGATTAGTTCCTATACTTGTCATACAGTTTGAATATTGCCATGGGGTGTCTGAGGTCAGGTGAAATCATATCACTTGTGTGTTGTTTTATTTTCACAGACACCCCTGACACATACTTCTCATCTTTTTCGATAAATATCTTAACCACAGTATGTCTTACTGGCCATTTATATATCAATTTTTACCTTTATCCTTCCAAAATTCAGATCTCTTTCCTTCATTATTTCAGAGAATTTCAATTTTATTATTACTATGTACATATGCTTCACACCTTATTTACCATAAAGTATCAAACTTCAGTTACTAATCTCAAGTCAGTACTGAAATATTTACCATATTTCACTTAAAAACATTCTTTGTTTTAATGGTTATTGTTTTATTAATTTCACATTTCTGAAATTATTGCCCTTATTTTCATGATTAAATTCCACTTTTCATGATTGTCCATACATATTTATGTTGTTTTTTAGCTGTTCTCTGTACCTAAGTGTTAACCTTTTGGCATGATTACCTACTGCAAATGTCTGTCCTTTTCATTCAGCAACGACTTAGTGATAATTTGGACAATATTGGCTCCTGAATCCTTTGTATATCTTCAACAGAATGAGTCATATGTTAGAAGGCTCAAAGCTCCATACTTGTACTAGATAAAACTGAAAGCTTGAGAGCTCTGGGGATGAGGTCAATGCTCTTATGTTTCACCTCCCTAGACATCCATTGTCCATCTGGCCTAATCCCATCTGTAACTCATTGTTCTACCACAGAATGACTCCCCTTGTTTAGTCCTCTAAAGACTTTATACTATAGTTAATATCATTGCTATATCATTAAATGGGATTGGGATAATGTTCTAAGCAGTAAGTAACTCACCTGGAATGATTTTTGTGGAGATCTTACCTCAGCACAGTATCTGAGAATCCTGCCTTAAAAGATCAGCTCTTAGAAAACTACCTTCTTTCATGGGGCACCTGGGTGGCTCAGTTGGTTAAGCATCAGACTCTTGATTTTGGCTCAGGTCATGATCTCGTGGTGCGTGGCTTTGAGCCCCCTATCAGTCTTTGCACTGACAGTGTGGAGCCTGCTTGGGATCTCTCTCCCCTCTCCCTCTACCCCTCCCCCACTCTTGTTCCCTCTCTCTCTCTTTCTCAAAATAAACTTTAAAAAAAAGAAAAAAGAAAACTGCCATCTTTCAGAACATTTCAGGGCATATTTTTCTGTTTGCATACTACCTCCTATGCTAGCAAGTTTAAATTACTTGGCTAAGTAACATTTTGACTACTTACCATAAAATTAGCACCATCAATTACTCATAATTAATATTCATATAAATATTCATATATAATACATAATATATATATATTCATATATAATACATTATATATATATATGTATATATATATATATATATATATATATATATATATTAGAGTGTAGTAAATACTCAAATATCTTTTTTTTTTAGGAATTAATCTCTGTTTAAGAAAACCAGAATAAATCCTTCATTTTGTGATCTATTTTGCTTAACATAAAGTAAAGGATATGGACAGTGCAGAAAAAGAGAAATAGGTTGAATAAAATATGCAAGAAGGAAGAAATAAAGCATTTAAAAAATACAGGAAGACTAACTTGACTGGAGCAAAGAACCCATATAAGAAAAAATGACTTTGAAAAGTTTTACTTCTTTTTAAGAAATGTGAACATCTTTTTTATGGGCAAAAATGTCAGTACTATTTTGGTTTCTGTGAGACAGAACTAATCCTGACTGCTATGGATCCTTTGTCTAATTTCAACACCACACTCTTCAATAATTGCAGAACCTGCATATTACAGCTTTACTTTTTACAAAGTGTTTTCAGTTTCTGAATCTGATTTGATGCTTAAAACTCTGTTAGAAAATAAGAATAGAAGAAAACTTCATTCCCCATTTGCAGAGGAAGGATATAAGATGCAGAGACTAGCTTGTGACATTTGAAACCTCAAGAAATGACCCTTTCTACCAGGCTGGCCAACCCTCTCAATGGGATTAAGTAATGGTTCTTCTTCTCTCACTACTTTCCAACATTGGAAAAAATTCACCTCTTCCAAAAAAGGACATCCTCATGCAGAACAATAGTCCATAATTACTGAGCAGTCAGACATCTGCATTGAGTATATTTTATAACTATCTATCATACTTTCCTGACTACTCTACACTGCTTGCTGGAATTCCACAATTTCTTTCTCATTACTTCAGTTTAGGGCAGGGGTTGTAATAAAATGGTAATACCACTGGTAGAGTTAACCTATTAAACACTGTCAGTCACTTAAACATTTTCCTGACCCTATCTTGGAAACAGATGTAGATAAAAGGGTAAAGAAGAGAGTATGAATGTCCTAATGTAGTCTGAGTCATACGTGACCACTCTGCCCTCTCTCCTGTTAGAGGAAAGTCAGGGTGATGTTAATGTATGCTTGCTTAGAAATGCCAGCCTGCTCCCTCCTCTCCACAGCCTGTACCAGCTGTAGCCCAATTAAATTCAACAGTTCACAGGTGTTCAGAGAAATGCTTTCAACATAAAACCTCAGTTGTTTTTAGGGCACTTCACTCTCTTTAGTACTCTTTAAATTTGAAATATTCTTCCACAAAACAAACCATGTTTACAAATGAAGGAAAAAATATATAAGGAATGATGATAAGGATGCTAATAACTATAAAAATGTTATTAATAACCAAAAAGAAATATTCTTACGGTGCCAGCTGGAATCCTAACAGATTTAGCCCAAATCTGAAGAAAATAATATTTTCTTGATTGAAATGGATAAGGGTGAGAGTGGAAGACCATCATGCTATATGTGTGATGAAGGTAAGAAAGAAAATATAAGAACTTATATTCCATCTTTTCTGGCATATTTAAATCATTTGCACACCCACTCCCTCCTACTTCCTGCATTTAGTCACTTACGTAATACATCACACACACAGACCCAGCCATATCTAGCCAGTGAATGCACCAAGAATACCTCTGTCCAGGTAATCTGAGCCTCAATCCAGAGAGAAAAAACTGACAGCTAATGATTACCTCTCCATTCACCATAACAAATACATTAACTTATTCCAAAGGACTTCGGAATTATTTCACAGATAACTAAGGTCAGAAACAATAAGGCACAAAATATGTGTAATTTACACTACACAAATCTGATCCATATGTACATATCCATCACATGAAGCAGTCCTTGGTAATGTCTGAATTTGGAGGTTCACTGCTGTATAAGAACTTAGCACATACAAATTTTGCAGGAGTAAACCAGGATAAAACCCATTCATTTATTCATTCATTCAGCAAATATTTATTGAGAGCATGGTAATGAGCCAAACAAACTAAATACAGTGCCCTAGGGAATCTTACTGCAGGTAATAAACATTAAACATACTTAATAACTAAATTATTTATTTTAAAAGGCAATATGTGCATAGGGAATAAGAAAAAGTCAAGCAAGGAAAAGAGAATCTGGAGTTCAAAAGGAGAGGGTAGGAAATATGGTAGGTTAATAAGAAGAAACTTCACCTACTTCATTTCAGAGATCCTTATATTTGTTGGATGATTCCTGAATTGATTTTAGACTACTTGTATTTACTAAAATTGGAATTTGGAAAATATAAGTTTTGTTTGGTGATGATGATGTTAACAACTAAACTTCCTTCAGCTTTTATTATGTGATAAACAGTACTAAATTACTTTACATGGATAATTTCATATAATAGCCACAAAAATTCTGTGAGATACCTAATGCTACTCCAACTTTAAATATTAGGAAAATATGGTAAAGAGAGGCAACATAATTCACCCAACTCCAATTCACTCAGCTCAATTATCAGAGCTGAGCTTTAATCTGCGTCTTGAATCCCAAGCCCATGCTATTAATCATTACTGTAGATCCCAAGTCTTACTTGTTTTATTTGGAATATATTCTGAACTCACACTTATTCATTTTTCTATTTATACTTTTAAAAAATAGAAAAAAACTTTCTGGATCATTCATGGATTTTTTTAATGATCTCCTTTCCCCCCAAATAATAGATGCATTGTCTAGAAAATTTTAGAAAATGCAAAGAAAAAAAATTTGAGATCCTGTAGGTGTGAAATCATTTGTATATTTTCTTCGATGATTAGGTTTTTTCACTGAAAAATGTATCACGAACATTTCCTCATATAATTAAATACCTTTCGAGGACATATTTAATGAGTACAGAGCAATTAGCCATATGAACCTATGCTAATTTGTTTAATCTATTATCATTAGAAATTAAACAGGTTGTCCATTTTTTTCTTATTTAACCAAAAGCAGAGCATTACATATTCAGTGAAAATCAGTCATTTTCTCAAGATAGTACATAAATATGAAATGGACGTAAGAAAAAAATATAATTAGAGGTATTGATTTCCCTATATCACTAGCCTACCCCATAAAATTGTAATCATCTTACACCCCATAGGCAGCATGGCAGCACATTCATTTTCCAACACTCCAGTCAATAGTGCAGATATGTAGGTATATATACAATACATGCTATGATGTATTTATTGGTTTTTCAAGTTTTTCTACAAAAATCTTGCTTATACAAACATTTTTTAAAATTTATTTAGCCCATAAAAAGGTCAGCAGTTTTTTACATGCTTCAGATATATTAATTTATTTTAATTCTTGAAAACAATTTTATAAATAATAAATTAAATATTTTCTAGAAGTCTGTGCTGGGATGAATTAGTGGTTCTCCACTGACATACATGTCCTGATCCCAGGAACCTGTAAATATGTTCTCTTACATGGGGAAAAAAAATATTTTGTTTATGTGATTAAATTAAGGATCTTGATATTAGGATTCTATCCTCAATTATTTGAAAGGGTTCTATGTAAGGGTCCTTATAAGAAGGAGGCAGTAAGGTCAGAGCCAGAGACAATATGAAGCTAGAAGCAGAAGTTAGTAACATGGACCATGAGCCAAGCAATGCCAACATTCTCTAGAAGGTAGAAAAGGCAAGGAAATGGATTTTCTCTAGAGCTTCCAGATGGGACACAGGCTTTCCAACCCCTTTTGGACTTCTGACCTCCAAAACTGTATGATAACAGATCTGGGGTGTTTTAAGCTATTAATTTTATGGTAATTTGTTACAGGCATACCAGGAAGCTAATGTGGATTTTAGTACCTAGAAATGGGATGCTTCTATAACACATATCTAAAAATGTGAAAATGGCACTGAACTGGGTAATGGATAAAGGCTGAAAGAATCTTGAGGAGCATGACTGAAACTGTGTTGTTTGCCTTAAACAGCAATATAACAGCCTGTTAGCAGAAATATGGATGTTAATGGCTGTGCTAGTGAGGATTTGAAAAAACGAGGAGCAAAACAGAGAAAATCTATATTGTCCTAGAGAATAATTAAATCATCACAAAGACAATATTGGTAGAAATATCACTAAAGACACTGTGAGGATTTAGAAGGAAGTGAAGCATATGTTATTGAAAAAGAGAGGAAAAAAGATACTTGTTATTTAAATGCAGAAGTTTAGTAAAATGTGTCCTACAGTTATGTGGACAGCACAACTGAAAGCAATGAACTTGAATATTTAGCTGAAGAGACTTCCAAGCAATGTTGACAGCAGAGTCTTTTTTCTATAATACTTGTACTAAAATGGAGTAAATTGAAGGAACAACTTAAGTAAATACAAATCATGACCTGATGATTTGGGAAATTACCAGCATAGCAAGACTGCAAAAGATGCTAAAATTAAGAAATATATTGTCACAAAAGCATTTTCTGGAAAGAAAACCAAGGATCGAGCACAAATACTGCCAGGAACTTTGAAAGATCAAAAAATTATTCAGTCATTCAGAGGACTCTTTGAAGGTATTAGGCATGTGATTCATGGATCCCCTCAGCCATCTCAATAGCAGAAAAAAATGGAGACGGGATTATCTAGGAAAGACCTAAGAGTGTCTTGTTCACTGACACTGTACATAATATCTCAGCCAACAATCGACAATCAATCCATCAATCAATCAAAAAACTATTATGTTTGGGAAAGGTACTTTTTGTTTATTCCTGTTATGCACGTTGGAAAGTAGGGAAAAAATGAATGAGCTTGGTGATTCATTTCAGAGAAATTACAAATTATTTGAAGATTTGAACATTTTTAAAATATAAAATAAAAATAGAGGAAATAATATTAAATGTTTCACTGTGTGGTCTAACATTATAGGAGGAATTGAGCAAAAAGGAGAATACATGTAAAGGTTTGAGTCTTTCAGCAGGGAGATACAATTTAAATTGGTCTTTCAAGGATGGATGCTATTTTCATGGAGAGCAGAGTGGGAGACAAACAGTGAGTGAAGAAAGAACTTCAGGATAAAGATAAAGTTGGCTTAAATTAGAGGAAGATTTAGTTTTGGGATTGGGGGAGATTATGTTATATGGGTAAAGTGTGGTCAGAATATATTGAAGGTAAAGTTTAGGTATTCTTTTTTATTAGGGAATCACTGAAAGGATGAACCTACTGGAGGCTTGAATCAATCATACTTGTGTTTGTTTTGAGTTAAAAAGCTTATCTTTTATATCTCACAACCTACCATATTGAATAAATAAATACCTGAATTACTAAACTTATAAAAGTAAAAACAAAAAAAGGTAGTCTTTTTTATACACAAATGCATTTAACTCATTTTATGTGATATTTATACATGAATGCATTTATCTTTGTGCATGTAAAACATTAACTGTGTAAAAATTCCAAGTCTATTTATGAAGGAGTGCAAATAATTATGTTGAAGTTCTTGTACAGTAACCAACTATCAAGTCTGTGTCTACCTAGAGGTGAAATGTGTCACAATTGTTTTATTTGTTCTTGTTAAGCTCCAATTAATTTTTTCCTATTCTTTTCTGTTTTTAATAAATTCTTTCATCAAATTATGTGTTTTTTCTGGAAGATTTATCTTTGCCCAATTATTTTATAATTACTCTGACTTTAAAAAAAAAAAAAAAACAACTGTCTTAGATTCATAGACATTTTGAAGTATCTGAAACCCAACTTGCTAAAAAGAGGAAGATAATAAGATCATTAAGCTTTGTTTCCCATTTGGGATAGACACATTATTATTGCTTTAAAATGTACTAATTAAGCTAGTTTCAGATCCTTAAGGAGTTAGAATCTGAATAATCTGATTTCACGGTCTTTGGTTTTCTGCCTCTTAGCCCACATCTGCATAAAATAGAACCAATCATGTCAAGCATCATCTCCTACTTTTACCTAATGTGGTTACTCTACTACAAAAACTTTAGTTTTGTTAGAGTCACACGTTTACTACCACTCCTATTCCTCTCTCTCTCTGTTGATTTCACTGTGCCTGGATTACTGTCTACTTTCTCTCTTCTACTTCAAGTTCTTCAATAATATCATATTCCCAATAGTAACTCTATGAAATTGCTCTTACCTCTTCTAATGTATTCTTTTAATCCATATATAAAAAATTCTCAGGCATATCGACAAATTTTTTAATTTGTGAGTTGTCTTGTTGCCTTATATTTTTTATGTAGTCTAAGGTTCAAGCCTATGGTTATTAACCTTCAAATAAAATGTTATGTAAAAATAACTAACATATATAAAAAGTAATGCAATGAAATAAAATGAAGTGAAAAATTTTAGTTCTATAACAGAGCTAATTTGTACTCCTCTTTCTCCACCACTACAATCCCATATAATTCTGGATAAAATAAGACAATTTTTAAGTCGATGAACTTTAAACAAAGACAAGAAAATCTCCATGTATTAAAATAAAGAAGACAACCATAACCAGAGAGGTAAACAGACTGCTTTACAGTGGGCTAACTTACAGGACTAATAGCCTTAGAATATATCCCGGGGAATGGATATACTGCCCAGATGAGTAAAGAAATCAGTTCTTGCCCCATGGTAAAAGGAAAAGTAGAACTGAGCCAGTTTCACATGCTAAAATTACTCTCTCCACATTAAAAGGAGATAAGAAAGAAAGAAATTACCCTTCTTGCTGCCCAAGATAGTATAAAAGCTACTCTTCATATTTGACATGACTCTGAAAAAGTATTTTCTATGAGAAATCAAAAGTATAGTTAGTTACAAACTGCTGTTTGTGACCGAGATGGAATAACAGGACTTAAATTTCTCTCCTGCTCTTAACAATTATAAAAAGAAAAAAGAAAGCAAAAGAACAGATTTTAGACAGTGAACATCAAGCAGCAAATGATAGTGAACACTGAAAGAGAGGAAACAAATGAGCCATCTGATTGCTATAGTTCACTGACTAGAAGAAGTTTCTAGACTGCAGTGCAGGAAGAAGAAAACACTTGAAGTCTGGCAGTCTCCCTAAGTTAAGAAGACAGATCTGGGAGTCCCACTAGATCAAAGCAGTCAGAGCTTATAGGGCAGAGTACTAAAGAAGAGGGTGCAGTAAAGAGAGAATGAAGGCTTTGGAGATCTGCATAAGGTCCCCCTTGATGTTAAAGCTGAACATTGATCAGCACATACACATTAGGAAACTACCCAGGCCCTGAAAAGACCTACCCAAAAAGAACAGATAAAACAATTCCCAGGGATCACACAGTGCTGGAAGTTTTTCATGTTCCCATCAAGTAAAGGAAAGGTCTTATAATTCACTGGGCACTGGGTTGAGTAATAATTAGAAGGGAACTGCCTTAGTAGTAGAACAAAGGTAGTCCTAGATTACATGAGTTCTGGCCTTGCCTAATAAATCTTAAAAAGAAAATCTTGAAAAAAAATTATATTGTTTTAAAGTAACTTAACTGCATCCCAAAACAAAGCTCAATAATTTTTATAGAAATGTGAAAACATCTAAGACCTAACAAGACAAATTCACAATATCTAGAACATGATCAAATATTACCAAAAAAATGAAGAGGCAGGAAAATGTGATCCTTCACAAGATAAATAAATCATTACAAAATGACACAGTAATGACACACATTTTATAATTAGAAAACAAAGACATTAAAACAGTTGTAATTCTATTCCATCTTTGAAAGAGGATGGGGGGGAGTAAGCATATAAAGTAGGACATTAAAGGAATTTAAAACAAGGCTCAAATTGAACTTCTACATATAAAAACCCCAATATCTGATAGAAAAATATCCTTGGCCATATGAATGTCAGATTAGATAATACAGAAGAAAAGATTAGTGAACATGAAAATGCAATAGTAGAACTAACAAAACCAAACACACCGAAAAATAAAAAAAAAAGAGACATTAAAGGGATGAAGAGAGCATGGGTGAAATGTTGAATAATATCAAGGAATATAATACATGTATAATAGGAGTCACTAGGGGAGAGGAGGAGGAGTAGTCAAATAAAACATTTAAAATTATATTGAATAAAGAATTTCTGAAATTTTATTAAAACTATAAACTCACAGATCCAAGAAGTTCAAAGAATCCTATGCATATTTTTGAAGAAAAAATTACAGAAGAACATGATGTCAAACTCCTTAAAACCAGAGAAAAAGTAAATATTTTAGAATCAGCTAGAGGGGAAACAAAAGATATTTTACACACAGCAAAAAAAAACGTAAGAATGACAGTAGAGTTCACTGGAAAAGTAGGAGTCAGGAGACAATAATGCAGTATCTTTAAAGTATTGGAAAAAAGTCAACTTAGAAAAAATACCTTCCAAAAGCAAATAAAAACTTTTCCAGATATAATAAAGCTGAAGAATTCTTCACCAGCATCGCTGTACTAAAGAAATGCAAGAGCAATTCTTAAAAAAAGAATGAAAATGATATCAATTGGAAATCCACATCTAGCCAAACAAATTAGGAGCACCAAACAAACATCTATGTACCCAAAGGTGGGTAAATAAAAAGCAGAATGTTTTTATCTTGATTTTGAAATCTCTCTAAAGATACTGTTTCAAACAAAAACAATAATGATGCAATATAAAGTTTATTAAAGTGCATTACAATATTATAAAATTCTCCAGGAGGAAAAACTGGAATTGCACTGATGTGAGTTTATATTTTCATGAAGTAGTACCTTATTACTTTAAGGCTGACTGTGATAAATTATAGACATACACTTAACCTCTAAAGCAAACATTAAAGAAAAAAAGAGCTATAGCTAATAAATAACTAAAGAGGTAAAATAGAATTATTAGAATATATACAATATAACACATGGCAGAAAAGAAGAAATGGGGGAAAGTGAAGATATAAAACTAAAAGAAATAAATACCGATATAGTATATTTAAACCCAAGTAAATCAATAGCCACCTTAATTGAAAACAGTTCAAACACTCTAATTAAATGTAAGAAATACACCAAAGAAAAATCTACTTAAAATTTTTTTTAATGTTTTTATTATTTTTTAGACAGAGGGAGACAGAGGATGAGCAGGGGAGGGGCAGAGAGAGAGGGAGACACAGAATCCAAAGCAGGCTCCAGGCTCTGAGCTGTCAGCACAGAGCCTGATGCGGGGCTCGAACTCACGGACTGTGAGATCACGACCTGAGCTGAAGTTGGACGCTTAACCGACTGAGCCACCCAGGCATCCCAAGAAAAATCTACTTTAGAATAACATTATAACTAGAAAAAAGTAGAAGGATTGGAAAAGATACACCATGTTAACACATAAAAAATAGATGGAGTACTTATTTACTTGTCAAATGCATTTTTATAGCTAAAAATATTACCAGGAATGAAGAGGAATAATTCTTCTTGGTAATATAATTAATTACTCAAAAAGATAACAATCTTACATATTTATGTACCTAATAATTGCACTTATAAATACCTAAAGCAGAGTTTACTAGAGCAAATAAATGAAAAGAAATACACAAATCCAGTTTTATTTGAGCATTTTCTATCTTTCTGTCAATAATTAATACAAATAGAAAAAAAAAAGTAAGGTATAGAAGACATGAACAACACTCAACGGTAAAACAGTCCTTAGTCAAAAGGATTAAATCCATACACAGAATCTTTTCTCATCACAATGGAGTTAAATTAGAAGGTAATAACAAAAAGATTTCTGGAAAATCTCTAAATATTTGGAAACTAAATAACACACTTCTTAAAAAAATTAGACAAAAACAGAAACCAAAGAGAAATTAAAATCTGTTATGAACCAAATGCTAAATAACACAAAAACATATCAAAATTTGTGAGAACTTTGTGGGAAATGGGTAGCCATTCATATACGGTATGTATGAATGGACATAAGGACACATATAAGAAAAATCTTTAGTTACCTAAATTCCCACATTAAAAAATTAGATTAAAAAGGCAAATAAAACACAAAATGAACAGAATAAATTAAAAATGAACATAAGATTATGAATTAATGAAACAAAAACATAGGAAATAAATAAAATCAAAACAGCCAAAAGTTGGTTTTCTCAAAAGATCAGTAGGACCCTAGCAAGACTTACCAGAGTGATACTGAGAAAATACCTACATGACAAATGAGAGAACTAATATCAAAGCACACTCCATGATAAACAAATAACCTGAACACCTTATATGTATTAGATAATGTGTAAACAACTTCCCAGAAAGAAAATTCTAGACCCAGATGGCTTCATTTTTTTCTAACAAAAAATTAAAGAAGAATAAACTAAAAATAACTAAATGCTAAAATACTAATTGTTGGTTAGCAAACTTGGAAGTTTCCTGGGTGAAATCTGAACCCAGCCCCCACACAGAGGGCAGGGAGAGAACAAAGAAAGAAGGCCACTCGAGATTGGGAGGTGGATGATTTAATAAGCAAGGGAACTTACCCCTGTGAGGCTTGTCTTGGATGGCTACATGATGAATAGATACGCATACCCTGTGGCCAGAATCTTAAAAGAGTTTATACAGAGGTTTAAACAGGGTTCAGTCACGTATGTATCCATATGGTCTCAATAACATATGCTTTCTCAAGGCTGCGACATTAAAAATGACTCTGGCTGTGGGATTGGTGGGCTAAACATACATTCCGAAGACAGGGCAGCAGCTACAGAGCCTCTGATTGTCTGCGCCCAGCTCCCGGGTCACTAAAGAGTCACTATCCCCTGAATGACCACCTCAAACACTAATCTATTAAAATAGAAATATAAAAGTACTAAGCTTTTTTAAAAAAATGTGGTTTTGATGGCTGCACAGCATCTCCGATAATAGGTAGAATAAGTATGGAAAGCTTTAACATTTTAAAAGATTTCAAATATTTATCACATAGATAAAAATGTAATTGAGATTATTTCACACATCTAAATGTGCACTGTCATTGTTGAAATTCACTTATTTTGTTTAGTAATTGTATTTTCTTTCCAAAGGGTCTCTTTAAAATATGCTTACAAATGGAAGGATAAATATATTTGTTAAAAACTTTATCTACATCATCAAATTATTATTTGTATGAGCAAAGTACATATAGTCAAATAACTATGCTTTACTGCCATATTAGTTGAAGATATTTTAATGGATCCCTTTTCTCTAAGATAGATGGAAAAAAATCCCAAGTATGCTGGAGAGTTGGTATAAATTCATAAATAGACAACCGCATTGGAGAAGATTTTATCTTTGAAATCAAGGGGAAGAAGCATAAAAATGATAATTAGGTTGCACATTCATTTCCAAAAGACTAAATAACCTGTTCACTCCAATCTTTGCTTTGTTACAGAGTCCTGTAGCTACATTTACCATGGTAAATGTTACCAGACTTTTTTTTGGGGGGGTGGGTGGCAAATTGGGTGGTGACATCTAGTTTATTCAAAAGATAGCATCTGAAATTAGCCCATCAGGGTTTGAATCCAAATTTTGCCTTGTCTTGTATCTTTGGACAAAAATATTCACCTTTCTGAGTCTCTGTTATTTCACCAATAAAATAGGGATATAAATAGAGATTGCCTCAAAGGTAGAGAGCAAGGATTAAAGAAAATGCTAAAAGAACACAGAAGAGTCCCTGATATTCTAAGCATTTAATAAATATTAGTTGTGATTGTCATCATGGTAGGTACCTTTGTGCCCTGATTCAAACTTTGAGTCTATGCTGTTTCTTGCTGATCTCTAGTCTACTAGTCTTATCCAGTTAAAATACTAGTATCAAAGAATTAGGATCAATAGCCAGAGTTCCTAATGAAATTTTAGAAATGATCTTTAAAAAAGTAACCATTCTTGAAACTTTTAAAGAAAACTCAAAAATAGGTTTCATATGTATATTGTTATTAAAATCATATGGGTTTCTCAAAGGTATCAGAATTCTTTCAGCTTAATCCCATTAAGATGAGAAGTTTATTATGATTTTTGGCAAATGTGAAGCTGACATAGATAAAAATCAAATGAAACTCTTGCTCAAGAGGTTTACAAATTTATTTGCTTCAGAAGCAGCAGACAGTACAGTCTTTTTTTAATTAAGAAAATCTAGGTCAACAAACATATTTACACATAAGATTTAGTGTAATTTTATCTATTTGGGGATTATATAGTGTACTTAATATACTTTATTATTATCTAATCCTTTCTAATTACCTACAAATTCCTTTGTGGAGTTTTTGTTGTCTTACTTTCAGCTTTCCACGCAATTGGGGATAGATATATATCTTGCATTGAATACTAAGCCAATTCTAAAATGTCTGTATTCTTTGGAGTGCATTCTTTTTATTCAGTAGGTGTTCAGATGATGTCAGGATATTTATTTTAAAAGCAATGAGCAGCCATGATGGAGTGAATGGTATTAGATTTGTCCTCCTACTCTAAACCACAACTCAAAATATATGAAATGATTGTTTTCAGACAATGTATACCAGGCAGCACAGCCTCTGATCCTCGAGACATGGAAAACAAATTAAGTGAGCCCTTTTATCCCTCTGGTTTCTGACTTGCCCTTTCTTTCAAGACCATGGAGAAGCAAAAAAGAAGGTTTTGCTGAACTGAGAAGACAGATAATAAAGTTGAATAAAGTTACAATGCAGATTATCAGGGCTTCAGAAGTCTGTTTAGAGTTAGTTCCCCATAAGTTTTTGGTTGAATTTCAAACTGTAATCTTTCAGGTCAGCTACTCAGGGCCAGGCAAATAACAGTTACTGGGGAAAGAACAACTACCAGGTAGCTATAAACTGATGACGTTTTAGAGCTCACTGGTTTACATTTCCACTGAGAGGATTTAACATTTGTGTTGCTGCATATTTTTGACAATATTTGTTATTTTGACAACTTAAAAAATAGATACGTGTCTGATGAGTATGATATAGAGACATTGTGTTGTCAGCCAGAGTGGAAAGATCCCATGAAATATCTGTGGCATTCAGTATTATCTCCAAAACAGCCATGCCTTATTAGATGAAATTAAAAGAAAAAGACTTAAAATCCATTACAAATATAATGTTTAAAGAAAAACATGAACATAATATAAAAAAATGGAGGGGCATCTGATGGCTCAGTCAGTAGAGCATCTAGCTCTTGATCTCAGGGTCGTGAGTTCAAACCCCATGTTGGGCATGGAGCCTATTTAAAATTTAAAAAGGAAAAATAAATAGAAATTATTAAAAGAAACCTAAAGAAGTACCTAGATCTAAAAACAATGCAAAAAATTTTACAAGCAAATTTACAAAATGACACTAAAGAATGTGACACATAGTAAACCAAATTTAATAATATTAAAATTTAACTGAACTCAATATCCTTCATTGTTTGCATTTTCCAACATCTTCCATGCTTGGCATAATTCATGACTTAACTGCTCCTGTGCTTTGGCTTATACTTTGTGACACATATAACTTTAAAAAAAATCAAACTCTTTTAGGGATGCTTGTAAACTGTGTGCGAAGTAAATATAGTGCATATATTCTTGGGGATTTTCTTCTAAATATATTCTATTCTCTCTCTCTCTATATATATATATAAATATATATAATGCAACAAAGTTGACATATGTGCTTCTATTTTATCAATGTTAATTGCTACTGTATGAGTGTACCATAGTTTTTGTTTTGTTGATTGATATTTTTGTTTGATTTTTTTTAATATCCTAAAGATATTTTTTTGTAAATGTCAGCATGTGCACATATATGAAATTTTCTCTAGGTTATATGTTCTGATTATTGGGTCCTAGGGTATACAAATCTTCACATTTTCTAGTTTCTTCCCAATTGTAGACTAGGTTGATTGTAGCAATTTACATTTCTTCTTGTATAGTATAGCAGTTGCATTGTTGAACATTATTGGCAATTCTTGTTATTTTTACAACTTAAAAATATGTTTGTTTAATGGGTATGAAAGAATATATTTTTATGTTTTCTAGCTGACAACCTTCCGTTTAATAGCAAAGCTGATCATCTTTACAAATATTTATTGGAAATTCAGCTATCCTCTTTTGTGGTTTGTCTGTTATTTTCTTTTGCATATATTTCTTATAAATGTTTATGTTTACATTATGGTTTTTAATTTTTATTTATATATTATATAATTTATACTAATTAAAGCTGATTCAATGTATTATAATTATCTCTTTAGGGGAAATAGTTTTATTTTAATTTTTCTAACTGCCATCACACAAAATATTTTTAAATGTAGTCAACTTACCAACTTTCAATTATAACTGAGTCTTCTGTGTTAATAAATCATTTTCTTTTCAGAAATTAACAATATGGTATTGCATGTTTTATTCTAAAAGTTTCAAGTTTCCTTGTAACAGCTTATATCTCATTCACATGTATTTGAATGGTCTGCAGGGTATGAGGCAAGAATCCAACCACATTGTATTATCATCCCAGCAGCATTTACTGGCCTATTGTTCATCCTTCTCACAGTGGTTTGCAATATCAGACACCTAAACAGAATGTCTATTTTTAAGACCCTTATTTTGTTATTTCAGTTCATTGGTTTAGCTGAGCATCACTTTTCTTCTGTGGACCACACTAAGTTAACATTTTTCTGGGGCTATCTGTGATGACAGAAAGATTAATGCAAATAAAAAATCTGTGTGAGGGCAGGTAAATGCTTCTTAATTCTCAAATGATACTTTTTTGAACACATAGCCCATTTCATTGAGAATATCATTGGATGGGTTCTAGTTTTAGGTGAGTGTCCAATTTCCTTCTTTGCAGGGGACACAACCATGTTTGCTGCTGCCTGAACAACCACTAAAATATTCTCTTAGTTATCAGTGTCTGCATAGGCTCCAGAATAACTTCAAATCCACAGTGGTTTCATCTGTGACCTCTTTCATCTGTACCCTTTTTCATCTGTGACCACTAAGATTTCTCTTACTTTCTTGAGCATTAAGGAGTGGATGAAAACAAAACAAAAAAAAAATAAAGAGAAGCCAAATCAACCAACCGAATAAATTTAAAAAACAAATTTAATATATTCAGTATTCATGGGTATTGTGTACTAGGAGATCCCCCCCCCCCCAGGGCATCTTATACATTGCAATACTAGAAACAAAAGTCCAGACAAGTATTTCTAGTTTTGATACAAAGGATAGTAAAAAAAAAAAAAAAAAAAAAAAAAAAAAGCGGTTGTTGGGCACCATTTTCCCTACACAACGTATTTAAAAATATATTTTTTATAGTGGAGTATAAATTTCTGTAGATAAAGGATGTGCTCTTCAGTCCTCTACAGTTTGACACTCTCCCAATTATTTTACATACCGCATGCCTCCTTATGTTGTCTTTCTGATGCCTAAAGAAATTAAAGCCTGAAATATCTGATTGAAGTATTTAATTCTTTCTTTTCTATATTTATCCCACTCTGAAGTTTGAAGAGCTTTGTATTTGATGATGGTAATAGAAGAAAAATTAGAATAGGACAGTCTCCTTTGTCTTTGACTTTATTGAAATGATAGCACCTGCCTTAAGCAGGTTGACCTCCTTTCTGCTTATCCCCCCACTGCAAACACTGACTGAAGAACCACTTACATTCAACATTCTCACAAGCCACAGCTCATTTTGAGTTCAGGTCTTCCTGACTCTTCTATATTTTTATCACATTCTTATATTCTTCCTTGGTTGTATATATTTCTTCTTACCTCTTACAAGGAAAGAAGGAAGGAAGGAAGGAAGGAAGGAAGGAAGGAAGGAAGGAAGGAAGGGAAGGAAGGGAAGGAAGGAAGGAAGGAAGGAAGGAAGGAAGGAAGAACTAACATCTAGAATTTTGCAAAAGGTCTTTGGGCTTGCTTGCTATGCATCTTATATGGTTCTCATTGAATTTTCTCTTGTAGGCTATTTGCAGGAATGTGACTAGAATGTTATTTTTTTAGGTGCCAGTTAATTTCGTTGTATTGCTTTATAGGGTTTCTGATCATTGGATCATTGTTATAATTTAAATGTAAAATTTTGCTTTCCATAAGTTTATGAGACTTATCAAACCATGCTGAACATTTCTTTATCACCATAAGCTTGAAAATGGCCCAGTTACATCTACATCATGAATATGTCATTCTTGTTGATATTTTATTTTTCCCTTATAGTTCCATGTAATTAAATATATCAGAAAGTATTATATAAGCAAAATGATACTTTCAAAAACCATTGGGATCACCCAAACTCTCCAAACTATCTAATATTTTCTCTGTGACAGAACATTTAGAAAAGAGTAGATGTTTGATAAATATCATTTAAATCATTTAAATATTGAATTTAAACTAATGCAAATTGAGGGATTTGATCAAAGATATTCTAAGCCACTAAGACCAATATTTTATAACCCTTCTTGCTACATTTCCAGTTGTGTGGTAAAAGTCCTTAGTGTTCAGAATAATGACACTGAGAACTTGGAAGACCTGAGTTTGATAAGTGATTTTAGTACACAGAAGCCACTGATCTGCTACCATGACTTTCAGGAAATTTTAGGAAATTTTCCTAAAATGTAGGAAATATTCCTAAAATATAGGAAAATTTTGTAAAAGAAAGCTTGAATTTGTTTTTGTTTGTTGGTTTGGTTTTTTTGTGTGACTTTTGCTTCAGATTTTTGTGTGTTTGTTTTTGCAGTCACCTCTTGCCTCAGAGAATTTATTTTCCTGGCTACTTGGATTTCCTAGGCATTTTGTGTGTGTGTGTGTGTTTCTAGGAATTTTGAAAAGGCATCAGTTCATCATTATTACATATGATAATTACATACACATGAGCTTTAGAGTGTGCTGATACACACACATATAATCTGTTTTGAGGCATTAAAGTTCAGGGAAACTGAATCAACTACAGAGCTGTCTTTATAAATTAAATTACCACAGTACATTATTTAACCTTTCACATTTTCTATTTATCCCTTAGTAAAAGACATTTCAAAAACATCGCTTCATATGCAAATCTTCAAATGCAAAGAATTTTAGTGTTGGCTTCTCTTCTTAAATTTGAGGCTGAAAGGCTAGCTCTCACCAGTGTCTTATTTTCTTTCCTTCCTACTGAGCCCTTATGACATTAGATTTTGTTGTTCTGGATAAAAGTCAACCAGGTGAGTGGTAGCAACTTGTTCAGGACTTTTAATGTCAAAGAGTGAGGCTTTTCACAGTTGATTAGCTGAGAATAAACTATGTTACACTCAATAGTTTAGAAAAGAGGTCTAAAACAAATTTTAAAAATTATTTATGTTCAAGAATATTTGAATTTAGTTGGAGTGATACCAAACTCTTACTTGAAAGAATACCTCTGAAGACCCCTTACAAGCAGTATGTATCTTATTTTTCTCTTAGGTATAATATACTTATTTCACTACAAAGATGCAAAAAAAACATAAATAAAGTATAAAGTTGAACTAAATTGACACCTTTCCTCCACTTTCCAATACATTCTTGACTGGCAGTTTCAGTTTACAGGTGAATGGCTGTCGTGAGTAATGGGTGAAGGGCCATGGAACAGCCATCCCAGGAAACAGCCATTACCTATGTCTGAGATGAGCACTCTGAGGCAGGGAAAAGCAGATCAGCAAACCCAGTGGTATGCCTCCTGCAGCAGCCACCTCACCTTCAAGTGCTCCTCACTTGAAGTAGCCAAGATTTCAAGGTTAGAATAGAGGCACAGCCAGCAGGCAGCTCACTTCCAACAATTCTTGCCTGCAGCAATTTGAGAACAATAGAGCAATTAGAAAGCCCTTGCTTATTAGATTTTCCACCAGGTTGCACTTTTATTTTTCAGGTCAACTCTTCAGGGAGTTTTGTTTACTCCGGGCAAGGGTGGGAAGTTATTTCAGATCAGGAGGCCGGCTTTCTGGTAGAAAAGTGTGTAGAATACATTCAAGCAAGGATTAGAATATCTGGCTAGGCAGTCTTTAGAGTTACAAGACATCCTTAGGTTTCATGACTTGGTGAGTTTGGGTACCATTAGCCAGTTTCCCAATTGAGGCATCAAAGCCCATATGACTAAAAACCTAAACCGTGGGATATAGTCGATGCTCCAGAATCATGTCACATCACTTCCTCCAAAAGTTGCTCAAACATATACATTCACAGTGTTGGTGGGTAACACCAATGAGTGCTGTCATTTTTGTCATCTGTCTCCCTCTATATGTATATCCAATGCTACCAATTCTACCCCATAAAATGAATTCAAATATCTTCAGTTCTCTTCACATCATGGTCATTACTTCTGAACAAGCCAACATTATTTTTTTTTAATTTTTTAACGTTTATTCATTTTTTGAGAGGCAGAGAGAGAGAGAGGGAGAGACAGAATCAGAAGCAGGCTCCAGGCTCTGAGCTGTCAGCACAGAACCCGACGCAGGGCTTGAACCCATGAATCATGAGATCTTGACCTGAGCTGAAGTCAGATGCTTAACTGACTGAGCCACCCAGGTGCTCCCAACATTATTATTTTTTTTAACGGAACAGTACAAATGCCTAACTGGTTTGTCAGTCACCAGTCTTATTCCTCCTCCACTCCCTTCTCCAGAGTGACCTGTTTTAGAAATACACAATGTATCATGGCATACAGCAGTTTATAAGCTATCCAATCACTTTCATGAATTCTGAATGTAGTCATGTGGCATGCATGCAAGCTCCAGCCCTTGCTTAACTCACCAGCATCAATTCCTCTTGCACGGTGCCATCCAGATCTCTAGCCATGTGGCCATTATTTCCACTCTTAGTTTCTAAATGGGTCATAATCTCACATTCCTTCTGTCTTCCCACATGTCTCTCTTTGGCCTGGAACATTGCCTCGCATTTTAGCACCTTACCCTTTCATTATACTCATGTGCTGCTTCCTTAGGCTGATGCCTTCTCACTTTTCAGTTTTTGGTTTAGAAGATCTTCCTTCCAAGTGTTATTTCTTGATTCTCTCAACCTGGGAACAGCGACATTTTCCTGCAAAGGGCCAATAGAAAATATTTTAGTTTTGCAGACCACATCAGGTCCCTGCCGTATACTCTTTGTTGTTGTTTTGTTTTGTTTCTAATCCTTTAAATTGTAAAAGTATTCTTAGCTCTCAGGCTATCCAAAATAGGCCAAGGCAGCATTTTGCCTATGAGACTATAATTTGCCACCCCCTACTCTAGATACTTCTTTAGATGTGTTCTTAAGAGCATGTACTAATATTGTAATAATTGAAAACTGTTTTAAAAATTTAATTAATTAATTAATTATTTTGAGGGGTGGTGGTGAGTAAGCAAGTGCACGAGTGGGGCAGGAATAGAAACAGAAGGAGAGAGAATTCCAAGCAGGCTCCATGCTGTCAGCACAGAGCCTGATCCAGAGCTTGAACTCACAAACCGTGATATCATGACCTGAGCTGAGATCAACCCAGGTGCCCCAAACTTTCATTTTTAAGTGATTTTAAGTTTATAGAAGAGTTTAGTACCATATACCCTTCACCTAGCTTATCCTTATATTAACATATAACCATAGTACATTTATTAAAACTAGGACATTTAAATTAGAACATTGGTAACTAAGTAAAAAACTTTACTTGGATTTCACCAGCAAGTAGTTTGTCCACTAATGTCTTTTGTATATGTGTGTGTGTGTGTGGTTCTAGGATCTATCAATAAAGAATAAATCTATCACTGCATTTAGCTATTGTTTCTTTTGTATTTTCTAATTTGTTACATTTCCCTTACCTTTATTTTTTATAACTTTGATAGTTTTCAAGAACAATAGTCCTATTTTGATGTCTCTCAATTAGACATTTTTTTTCCCCTGATGTTTCTCATGATTAGATATGCTTATGGATTTTTAGGAAGAATACCACAGAGGTGAAGTTAATTTCCCCCTTACTTCATATCAGGAGGTACACGAAATTAAGACGGCTTATTCCTGATGATGTTAGCATGATCACTTGGCTAACGTAGTGACTGTCAGGTTTATCCTATATAAAGCCCCTAATTTTCCATTTTTGTCCTTTATCCTTCAAAAGCAAGCCACTAAGTTTCAATCAGCAGCCCACTCTTAAGAGAATGGGAATTATACATTTTGGTATTTGACTCCACTACTGAATTTAAAGAGCAGAAACTGTTAGCTGGGAAACTAGGCATGAGTGACAGGAGGATGGACCTTAGACGTCCTGATGGAGAGCCCCAACAGAGGACCGCCCAGGGACCACCTCATTCCTCCCATCTAGCAGTGGCTTGAGGTTACAACATCCTGGCAGAGGAAGAGTTTAGTTTGTCCTGCTTGTTGCACTTGTGCAGAAGGCAGCTGCTCGTCCTTATTTGACCTATGTCCTTAGAATAGAAATAATGTTGCAGTTTCCCACTCCAGGCAGGCATTTCCAGTGCATCTTGGGAAAGGACATGAGTAGTTGGCTAATTATTATAGAATCTAGCCTGTCACTCTAATGATGACACCCTAGGACCAGTCCTAAGGAAAAAAAATGATATAAGCCCACATCCTGGAGTTTCTGGGGCCATCCTCTCTCTTGACTGACCCCCTCCTCCCTTGGAATGTACTTTAATAAAACTTTGCTCTGCTAATATTTTTGTTTCACTGTCCTGTAATTTTTTACTGTGGCAGGGAAAAGAAGTGAGGCTTTTTTTCCTTTTCCATCTCTCAGTAACAAAACCTTTTGTTTTTTGGTTTTGTTTTGTTTTGTCTATTTCTATATACCCAGCATATTATCAGGCATAGTGTTGATTAATTTATGTGGAGTAAATAACTTGTTATGACCATCTGACTTTTTCTTTCTACATTTTTCCATAGCTTATATGGCAGTAGGGTAGAAAATAAAAAGAAAGCAAGGAAAAATAACCACCAAGCAAATAAAGAAACAAACAAAAGCCTTAGCCTGTAGTTAGAAGTCATGAAATTTTAAAATTCATTCCATTTATGAATTGTATATTTGGGTAAGTAGTAGCCACTTTAAATTTTTGAAATTTAATTGTTGCAAAAGGCAGGGAGATAACAAGACTACAGTATTATGTAGTTTTTAAAGTGTCAATGTTGGAAACCTAACTGCATTGGTTCAAAGTGACCAGCTGTATAAGTTTGATCAGGTTACTTACCCTTCTCTGATTCATTTTCCTCATCTCTGAAATAAGGATAAGAATACAAGTTCATAAATTCTATTATTTACTTCATAAGTTATCTATTTTCTAAAATTATTTTTAGGACTAAACACCCTAACATATACAAAACCCTTAGGATTGCTCCCAGATCTATAAATGTTAGTTAATATTGCTATTGATTAGTATTAGTACTATACTCTAAGCACAGAATTAGGCAATTTATATAAATACAACCTTTATTTAAATTGTAAGATTTAATACAAATATCCTATTAGTAAGAAAGAAAAACCCAATATGGTTTTTTTGAGAAGAATTCAAAATTCAAAATTCAAAACAATGGCTTCCTTTGTGAATACCAGAGTCCAAGTTAGAATCACGTGGAATTCAGTGCATGATGAGGGATACGAACATTAAGAAAAATCTTAATTTGCCTTTAAGTTTATCTAAATTTTATAGTTAAAAGAAATTTTCTATTTATTATGTATTAAGTAAATTAAAGACATGTATATTGATTTCTCATAATATATTGAGAGATTTGGAAGACTGGTAACCTGAAAATAAATACAGTGGCTGAATAGTCATTCCCAAGAACATTCTGATATGAAAGTTCAGGAAGAATTTTTCTCCCTTTTTCGGCACTTCATTCCAGTCCTACTATATTCGAATCCATATATTCTGGTCATTTCTTACCCAGCTCAGCTATCTTAAGGCTAATCTGTTGCAGATCCATTCATTGCCATATTCCAGAACCCTATTTCTAACAGTGTCCTAGGCATCAAACCTAGATGTTACAAAAGCCTACAAACATATTAAAATTGAACATACACAAATCCTACCTCTCATGCATATTGGCAGTTATTATTTTTTCCACTATTTTCTCTCTCATAGTTAATATTATAAAAAGATTAAACAGAGCTTCTATTATTCTTCTTAGGATATGACTCACTCTTGTACTGTTTGTACTGGTATTTCAGTAAAGCATATCAAATGAACCACAGGAAGAGGGAGATTTTGTCCTGTACATCTTGTGAATTTCATACGTGACTCTGGAAATGGAAGGTGGGAGTAGAACTGAATTCACTACTTCATACCGAACAAGAGTGACTAGAAATACACAGAGGAAATATGGAAAAGAGAAGAGTCTCTGGCAAGTCTATAAATCCTTTTTTTTTTTTTTAAAGACTGGATATTCTATGGGGGTAAGAATCATGGGCAAAAATGAAATGAAACATGGTTCACCCTGCTAAATACTTTTAAAGAATTTCTAAAAATTTTTCAATATCTCTCCTTGGTCTTCAGTAAATCCTATACTTTCCAAGAATGATTCTGCAGGTGTATCTTTCAGAGATAATTTTAAGAAATGCTGAATTATGTTCAAATGGGTGTTAAGAGAAAGTGATATAGCTCAGAAAGAACCAAAAAAAATAGGGAATAAAGGGAGATATGATGACTTCTCAGTTGTGTAATATTAAAATTCTCCAAACAGGCCAAAAGCCTGAAATCAATTCCTTTGTCTTTGCCACTTCATCTTCCCTATCCAGCAAGATCCTTGATACATCGTTATAAATGTTCAAATCTATTCCACAGCCATAGTCATGATATAGAATATCATCATCTCTTCACCAGAGCTACTGTGATATTTTATGCTAACCTTTTTGGTACCGAGCATAAAGTGAATTACTGCTTTCAAGCATGGCAACTAGTGACATACAAGGAGTGTCATGCCATACCAAGGAGGGCCAGTTTCCATCCTGAATCCCAGGTAGAAACATTTCTTTCAGAGTGGCTTACACTTCTTTCCCCCACCATTTCATTGTGGTAAAGAATACTTGAGGGACAGAAAGAACACAGACACACAATCGGGAAGTTGTATTAGAGGAGAAATGTTGCAGGCATGTCATTAGGCAAAATGGGCCAACAGTGTCTTATTGATTATATACAGAATTAAGCAATTTTTAGAAATTAAACATTAAAAACATTATCCCTAAGCATAATAATTACAGCAAATATAAATTATTATGTGTCTATTTTTTGTCAGTCATCTTAGTTTTGGAGCTTAACATCTACTATTTCCCATAATCTTCACAAAACTTATGAAATTGCTATTATTATCCCTGTTTAATGGGTGAAAAAGAAGGGCAAAAGAGGTTAAAACAATTGGCCTAAGGTCTTACAGCTGGCATTTTTTAGAGCCAAAACTTGAACATAGGCCTAACAGGCTATAAGGATTATGCTACACCCCTCTCACAGAGTGAAACAAAGGCCAAAACCTTCTAATCTGTAGCTCTTACACAATTTTGCCTTGACAAGACTTATGTTGAATGAAGACACTTCATCAACATTCCTGTCTCTTTGAAACATCCCTCAGTATAAAGGGTCTTCTACAGTGTTACTTGAATTATCTTCAAATAACAAATGGCATTACATCACTTTCTTATTAAAAACTCCCCATCCAAGTATAAATATCATATGACTTCACTCATATGAGGACTTTAAGACACAGAACAGATGAATACAAGGGAAGGAAAGCAAAAATAATATAAAAACAGGGAGGGGGACAAAACATAAGAGACTCTTAAATTTGGAGAACGAACAGAGAGTTACTGGAGGGGTTGTGGGAATGGGGATGGGTTAAATGGGTAAGAGGCATTAAGGAATCTACTCCTGAAATCATTGTTGCATTATATGCTAACTAACTTGGATGTAAGTTAAACAAACAAACAAACAAACAAACAAACAAAAAGTCCCCATTAGCTGTGGCATAGCCACAGTTTGAGAGAAAGGTACAGAGATTTACCACATATCCTTGATCCTACACATGCATAGCCTACCCTATATCAACATTACTCACAACAGTGGTGCATTTTGTTACCAAGGATGAGCCTACATTGACACATCATAGTTACCCAAAGTCCATAGTTAATATGAGGATTCACCCTTGGAACTGTACATTCTATGAATTGGATAAATGTATAATGATATGTACCCATCATTATAGTACCATACAAATTATTTTCACTTCCCTAATATCCACTGTGCTTTATCTCTTCAAAATCCCCTTCCCCACCTCCCAGGCAACCACTAATCTTTTTATTGTCTACATGGTTTGGTCTTTTCCAGAATGTTATATAGTTGGACTCATACAGTATAGAGCCTTTACAGACTGGCTTCTTCCACTTAGTAATAGGCATTTAAGTTTCCTCCATGTTTTTTCATGGCTCGATAGCTCACTTTTTTGTAGGAATGAATAATATTCCATTGTCTAGATGTACTATACTTTATTCATCCATCCCCCTACTAATGGACATGTTGGTTCCTTTTAAGTTTTGTCAGCTATTAATAAATTAGTTGTTATAAACAACCCTATGCAGGTTTTTGTGTGAATGTTAGTTTAGAGCTCCTCTGGGTAAATACCAAAGAGCATGGCTACTGAATTGTATGTAAGAATATGCTTAGTTCTACAAGAAACCATAAACCTGTCTTCTAAAGTGGTTGTACCATTTTGCATTCCTGCCAGCAATAAATACATCCCTACTACATTCTCACCAGCATTTGGTGTTGTCAATGTTTCAGATTTTGGCCATTCTAATAGGTGTGTATCTTACTGTTGTTTTAATTTGGTTTGCTCCAGTGACATACGTGGAACATCTTTTCATATGCTTATTTGTCATCTGTATATTTTCTTTGGTGAGATCTGCTAAGGTCTTCAGCCCATTTTTTTAAACCAATTTTTTTCTTATTGTGAGCTTTAAGGGTTCTTTGTATACTTTGAATAATATTCCTTTATAAGATATGTCTCTAGTAAATACATTCTCCCAGGGTATGGCTTGTCTTCTCATTCTCTTGACATTGTTTTTCACAGAGAAAAAGTTTTTAATTTTAATGAAGTCCAGCTTATCAATTATTTCTTTCATGGATTGTTGTGGCTTTGATGTTGTATCCAAAATGGCATCACCATACCCAAGGTTATCGAGGTTGTTTCCAACATTATCTTCTAGGAGTTTTATAGTTTTGTATGCAATATTTAGGTCTGTGATCCATTTTGAGTTAATTTTTGTGAAGTGATTAAAGGTTTGTGTTAAAATTAATTTTTTTGCTTGTGGGTATTCAGCTGTTCCAGCTCCATTTGTTGAAGAGACTATCTTTGTTCCATTATTGCCTTTGCTCCTTTGTCAGAGTTTCAGTTGACAACAGTAATAGTAAGAGGCATTTAGGAGGTAGTATTAATAAGAGTTGGTAATAAATTGTGGAAGTGGGTCTTGGTGGCTGGAGAGTATAACTCATTTTCACACATTCTGTAAATAATATTCAGATTTTCCTGAATCAGCATTCAATGGAAGCAACTGTGGTTATCTCCTGAAGCAATATATGGATGTTTCTTTGAGATTCTGGGTATCTTCTTTATAATCATTTATTTTTGATTGTGAGGTGTCAGACAAAAATCTCTATGGTGCTTTATTTTTCAGGTGAGTTGTGAAAGGATATAAGTCTTTGTTTTCTGCACATTTTCTCACTGAATTCATGACCTGAGTGACTGACATTTTTCAAAAAAAGTTTAATATGGATTTGCAGTTTCAGTTTTCCACAACTATGGAAATATGGGGTTCACTTTACTTTAATGCTTCCTTTCTATCCACTTCTAAGGTCACAAGCAATCTACAGAATGCCTCCATTGTCACTTCAGAAATTGCTCAATCTCTAGGTTCTGTTCTCCATTTGTAAATATTTCTCATAGCTGGTTCTTAGCCTTTAATCTATCGGCCTTACCCAAGTTCTTCCTCTCAGTTTAGTTTCTGTGTTTTGACAATTCCTTGCTTATGATTTAGAATCTCAGCAAACTTATTCTTTGGAGAACACTTCTCAGATTTTTTTTTTTATATAAGTAAAAGATGGGAAGATCTTATGATGAAGTTATAATTGTAGGATATGTCAATTGAATTTGGACCTCCATAATACTGGCTTACATTGTTTTTTCCCTAAATTTATAGATTAGGACTACTAAGGGAGGATTAACAATGAGTCTTCATTAGCATATTTGTAAACAGTAGAAGAATCCAGTCTTGCTGCTGTTCAAGATTAGCTTTAAGATGCAGTGGCAAAGTAAAATTAACAAACATCCAGGTGATGGGGCACCTGGGTGGCTCAGTCAGTTGAACATCCGACTTCAGCTCAGGTCATTATCTTGCAGTCCATGAGTTTGAGCCCCAAGTCAGGCTCTGTGCTAACAGGTCAGAGCGTGGAGCCTGCTTCGGATTCTGTGTCTCACTCTCTCTCTGCCCCTCTCCCACTCATGCTTTGTCTCTCTCTCTCTCTCTCTCAAAAATAAATAAACCTTAAAACAAAATAAAACAACAACAACAACAACAACAACAACAACAACAACAACAACAACTAAAACATCCAGGTGAGTCATACCTGCAAAATAGGCTGACGAGAATGATGGGACCTCTGTCCTGCAGATAATTCCTTTCTCTCTCTCTCTGTCTCTTATGTATGTATGTATGTATGTATGTATGTATGTATGTATTTATTTATTTATTTATTGCTTTGAAAAGATGGCATAGGTGGGAAAAGTTTAAAAGTTTAGATTTCAGCGGAGTAGGCTGGCAGATCCAGTTTTGAATGTGTGCACATGAAAAGCCTAAATGCAGATCCATACAGAGGCATCTACTACTAGCATACATCCAAGAAAAGTATTGCAAATGGCCTTCAAGACCTGTGTGATTAACCTAGGGATTTTCAGTACATAAAACTGCATAGAGTGTGATATATTTCAAAATAAAAAGTAAAAGTAATTCCTGAAGATTAAAAAAAAAAAGCAGAAAGATTCGTTCTGTTGAATAAGCTGAAATAAAGACATTATTCCCTTTAAAATATCACCTGACATGGAACCTTCTAAAACACCCCAGAATACACAGACAATGAAAGCAGTTTAGGGGCGCCTGGGTGGCGCAGTCGGTTAAGCGTCCGACTTCAGCCAGGTCACGATCTCGCGGTCCGTGAGTTCGAGCCCCGCGTCAGGCTCTGGGCTGATGGCTCAGAGCCTGGAGCCTGCTTCCGATTCTGTGTCTCCCTCTCTCTCTGCCCCTCCCCCGTTCATGCTCTGTCTCTCTCTGTCCCAAAAATAAATAAAAAACGTTGAAAAAAAATTTAAAAAAAAAAAAAAAAAAGAAAGCAGTTTGCATCAGTGATAACTAATGTGGACTTGTTCAGCCAGCACATCAGGGCAAGCTCAAACTGTCTCACAAACAGACGGTAACAGCATCAGAGGCTCTTTGTACCACTTCATCTATATATTTTCTTCTCACTATGAGACCCAGAATCTCTTGCACCCTGAAAATTAACTAGCCTGCTGTATACACTGTGGGTAGTGAATATGGCCTCGGTACACTACCATCACCCTCATCTTTTCAGTAAAAAACAAAAAACAAAAAACAAAAAACAAAAAAAAAAAACTCTGAGGAAACAGTTAACCAAGAAAAAAGGTGGAAGGCCAGTAATGATCTATACCATGAAAAAAAAGGAACTCACTGTTCAATTTCTTCAGATAAAAACTGTGACGAGACAGACTCAAATACCAGACCATACTGTAATGTTACAGAAATTTCATTCTTTTAAAGTATCAGTGAACTAATTTAGAAGTAGAGTTAGGGGAAGGCGTAATTTTGGCTTTGAAGGAAAACTCCAATAAAAAGAGCATATAGTAATTTGAAGCAGTTGAATATTTACGGAAAATAGACAAAAAGACGATAAGCAAAACAATAATTTAAAGTGGAATAATATTAAAGACCAACATCTCGAACTCAAATCACTGAATCTGGAACCAAGATACTTTAAAACACAGAAACATATGCAAAGTCTCTCATCACACAAAAATTTCCCTCTTAACTAATGAGTAAAACAAGAAAGTAAAACTCACATCACAGAATATTTGGAAAACAAATTATTTAAAACTCTAAAAATCCTACCCTGGGAGAAATGTCTAAAGTTATAATGAAAGTAACATTCACAACCTTAAATACCCACGTTATTAGGCAAAAATTAATGTAAGTAAGCAGTTAAGCCTAGCAGAAACTAACTTGTCATGGTGACTGACAATACCTTTGGAAAGTTTGCTTCAGTGAATCCAGGTTTGCAATCAACTCTCAGGAAATTGTACTCGTCTTTGTTTGCACCAGTTAACAGGACCTGATGAGCAGGCAAGCACAAGGCCAGGGTGTCCTGAAGAGTTGCACACTAGGGAAGGAGAAGAATAAAGAGTTCTTTGTGAAGCAGTGGAAGTCAAGTATCCCCTATCTGTTTTTTTAGAAATCAGAAACCCTGAATTAACTGTATTATACAAAAACATGGATAAGTGAAATTACTTAAGTGAAACATAAAAGGCTTATTGGTAAGAGGGTAGAGGAAGAGATAAACAGTTTACTGACAATCATCTTTTCTCTATGGCACTACAAAGACACCATCATCCTTGACCAAATGACTATGTGTTTGGTTCTGGAGACTCTATTCTGCTCCATTGCTCTATTTGTATATCCTTGCACCAACATACTGTATATTGTCTTGAAGTTTAAAAATAACTCCTGGTATTCAGTAGATTCCTTCACCTTTATTGTCCGTCAATGTTTGTCTTGGCTATTTTCCCATATGCTTCCATACAAATTTTCATTTTTTTCTTCTTATTTTTTTATAATTTTTTAATGTTTTTCCTTTCGTCTTTTTGTTTGTTTGTTTTTACTTTTCATTTTTGAGAGAGAGAGAGAGAGAGAGAGAGAGAGCGAGCATGAGTGGGGAAGGGGCAGAGAGAGAGGGAGATATAGAATCTGAAGCAGGCTCCATACTCCAAGCTGTCAGCATGGAGCCCGATGTGGGGCTTGAACTCACAAACTGTGAGATCATGACCTGAGCCAAAGTCACACGTTTAACTGACTGAGCCACCCTGGCACCCCCATACAAATTTTCAAATAAAGTTACCAATTCACACTCCACAACAAACCTTTCAAGATCCTGAGTGGTTTTTATTGTTATTGCATTGAATTTATTGTTTTAAGAATTACATCTTTATAACTTTGACTCTTTCAATATCAGTAATGACAGAACTTTTAGTTATTTAGATTTTCTTTAATTTCTCTAGTGCCAACTAATGCTCTGTGTAAAAAGGTTGTACATCTTTTATAAAATTTATTTCTCTGCATTGGATATGCTTTAACACTGTTATAAATTATATCATTGTAAGTTTCACATTCTATTTTTGTCACTAATGTGTAGAAATATAGTGGTTTATATATATAGGTCTTAAATCCAGAAACCTTGAAATACCAAATTATAATAATATTCATTCGATTATTTTGAAGTTTCCATGTATACAATCATGTCATCTGTTTAAAAAGTCATGTTTTTCTCTATTTTCCATTGTGTATACATTTTTTTTTTCTCTTGCTGGAAACATAGCACTGGCTAGAATTCCTATGTGTCTCATTCCTACTCACAAGTAGAAACATCTTAATATTAACCACTAAATATGATATTTGTAGATTTATGGATATACTCTTAGATTAAGGAGGTTTTCTTTTAATCTAGTTTTCAAAGAATTTTAACATCAATAAGTATGGAATTCAGTCCCATCTCCTGGAGGGGGCAGTATTTACTTATATTATTTATAATTCTTCTCTTAGGAGGATGTGTCCTTTCTCCCCATTTATTTATTTGTTCAATCATTTATTTATATAAGTATGGAATCATGTATATTTGTTTTATACATTGTTTTTTTAACTCAATACCACACCATGTATTTTATTGTTAACATTATCACAGCTTTGTTTGACTCTTAGTAGCTCTTCTACTTTGGCTTTTATTTCTTTTGACATACCCCTCCTTAGCTTTTTGAGTACTTATTTGCTTTCTGATACTAAAAGGTGCTCTGGGTTCATTAGGCACCTTACCTAACTCAGCCCTAGCACAGCCATTTCTACAAGCCCTTTTCCTTTTCATTGAATAATGGCATTTAGAAACCAAAAACTAGGTGCTGGGTGTGCTCTTAGCTATTGGATTGTTATTGCTTCTACAAATTGTTATTGCTTCTTAGCAAATTATTTAGGGCATATATGCACGTATACAACGAACATATGTATATACACACACCTATCATTATTTCTGTATCTATCCATATTTACCTATATTAAACTAAATGTTAAATTCATACTGATATCTCATACTCCAAACAAGTGCTGGTTATTTATTCTCTCTTGCTTTTCTATATTTTTCCTGCCCAATAGTGACAAACCTGACCAAATAACTCACCATCCACTGACTTGTTTAACCTGAACAGACATATAATGCAGATTCAGAACAGTTACACCATGCTATACCTTCATGTCCTTAAGCTCTACAGTGTTCAGTCTAAATGCCGTTTGTTGGTATTACTTAGATCAACTTTTTAGCTCCACTCCCTGTAGTAAGGTTGTGTAAAATTTTTCGTACAGTTATGTTCATTTTGTCACAGTTTATATTACATTCTGGGATCCTAGGCACCTGATATAATTTTTTTAGTTTGCATACATTGAAGCTTACCCTTTTTGATGTACAGCTCTATGGGTTTTGATAAATACATAAAGCCATGTATCTACTACTGAAGTACCAAAAAGAACAGTTCCATTACCTTAAAACTTATTCTATGCATCGTTTCATAGTGATCCATCCTTCCCTCCACAACTGGAAAACATTCCTCTGTTTTCCATTGCTCAGTTTTGTCTCTTTAGAATGTTAGATGACTGAAATTATATAATGTGTGGTCTTTTGAGTTTGGCTTCTTCCACTCAACAAAATGTGTTTTGTCCATGAATTCCAATATTTACTCAAAAAAATCTCCAAATGAGCCTGAGATGCTTTTTTTTTAATAAAGAAAAGATACTTTAAAACATCTGGGATAGCATTAAAATACATGTATGTATGTATATATCTACACATATTTATTAGGAGGTTACCCTGAAAGACCAAACAGTAAAGATTTACACATTAAATTTAAAAATATTTTCATATATTAGAATCAGTGAAGTTTATAGGGAACCATTAGGTCATGATGGTGCTTAAAATGAACAAATACAATTAAATATACTGAAGAAAAATCATACTGACCAATGGAAGTGAAATTATTCATGGTTACTTCTTACCAGCAAATGGGTTGTTGAATGGGTTTTGAATTTATATATCCCATATTCCACAACAAATTGTTCAATTACTTGCTACTGTGATAATAATTAACACTAGATTCTGTCATTTTGCCTGAAATATGCAGACCTAGTCAGTTTATATGCCAATTAAAATGAATCATAGTTAAGGAAATTAACCACAGAATACAAACCAACCAACTTGAGCCTGCTGGACAACGCTATACAGGGAATACTGACTTTTTTTTTTTTTTTTAAGTTTATTTATTTATTTATTTTTGAGCGAGAGAAGAGAGAGAGAGAGAGAGAGAGAGAGAGAGAGAGCATGTGGGAGAGGCAAAGAGGGAGAGGGAGAATCCCAAGGAGGCTCCACACTGTCAGTGCAGAGCCCAACACAGGGCTTGAACTCACGAGCTGTGAGATCTTGATTCGTGAGACCAAGAACTGAGCCGAAAACAAGAGATGGACACTTAACCAACTGAGCCACCAGGGTGCCCCGGGAATATTGCTTTTTGATTCATCTAGTTTTGAAATACATTTTGGGAATTCTTCACAAAGTTAGGTTTTCCTAATGAGCTCAGAACCAAATAGTCATAGCCTCTAGGGTGATTGTATCGGGAGGGGACTTAATTGAGGAAAGAAAAAGAAAAGAGTTTTGAGCAAATGTCAGAAAGGCTGGCATTGGGTATAATTCTCCCAGCTGCTGGCAGCGCCAGCTCTCACGTGTCTCTGCAATGGACTTTAGGTTCATAGGGACCTTTATCTCTGCCTAGGTTTGTGCTATGTGGTTTCTTCCATTGGAGAATCATCTGCATAAGTCTTCACATCCTTTACTTCTTTTAAAGTAACTTTAAAATGTCTTCAAATTTTTACCTTGTTTTCCTTCTTCTTTTTTTTTTTTTACTCTTTGCCTTAATCCTACTGGAGACCATTTTTGTTTACCACATTTGTATTCAAGAAACAAAGACAATGAAAATAAAATGAATATGAAGACAAGCAAAAGAATGAAGTTCCCAAGAGATATCAAGAATGCAGGAAAATAACGTGATAAATTGAGGTGCCTGGGTGGCTCAGTTGCTTAAACGTCTGACTTTGGCTCAGGTCATGATCTCATGGTTTGTGGGTTTAAGCCCCGCATCAAGCTCTGTGCTGAATGATTGCTCAGAGCCTGGAGCCTGCTTCAGATTCTGTGTCTCCCTGTCTCTCTGGCTCCTCCCCTGCTCATGCTCTCTCTCTCTCTCTCTCAAAATAATAAATAAACGTTAAATTTTTTTAAAAAGAATGTGATAAATTGGCAATCTAATGCAATAGCTGGTATTTGAAAATGCACAAATTAACCAACCACTAAGTAGCCTAAGAAATCATGAAAAGGAAAAATACCAGATTCCTAAGATTAAATTATCTGAAGATTCAAAGGGTATACAAATAATTTCCCTTTGTCATTGAGTCATTAATTATGCATCATTAAGAGGTAGAAAACCCAGGGTGTCTGCGTGGCTCAGTCGGTTGAGCGTCTTACTTGATTTCGGCTCAGGTCATGATCTCAGGGTTGGCGAACTCAGCCTCACAATGGGCTCAGCACTGGTGGTGCAAGCCTGCTTAGGATTCTCTCCCTCTGGGCACCTGGGTGGCTCAGTCGGTTAAGTGACCAACTTCAGCTCAGATCATGATCTCATGGTTTGTGGGTTCGAGCCCCACATCAAGCTCTGTGCTGAATGCTTGCTCAGAGCCTGGAGCCTGCTTCAGATTCTGTGTCTCTTTCTCTCTCTCTGCCTCCACACCCCACTTATGCTCTGTCTCTCAAAAATAAATAAATGTAAAAAAAACTTAAAAAACAAATTAAAAAAAAGAGGTAGAAAACCCAAATCTACTAAATATCCTTGAGGCAATTTTCTAAACATAAGACTTCTCCATATACACCAGGCCCATACTGATTCACAGGTGAATTACTGTCTGCTATTAAGAAACTAATAATTTCAATTCCATTCATTCTTAAAAAGAGTTACATTTTCTCTTTTTTAAACCAGCATGCCATATGTAAAAAAAAAAGACAGTAACTGCAAAAAGGAAAGTTTAACCTATCATTTACTGAATATTAACATAAAATCTGATAGAAAACACACATTAGAAGAATAACCTACTGTGTTGTCCATTTTGCCAAAACAAGTATAGAACCTGATGAAGTCTATTAATATAATTCAAACCTGAAAACAGTTGCCTTAACATACACTAAAGTTTAAATATATAAGACCTATTCCTGATTTTTAAAAATAGTAGTTTATGTCAGGATACACATATATTTCCTGCAAAATAATCATAAAGTAATATCAAATTCGGACTTAGTTGTGAACATGCAAAGCATTCCCATCAATATCAGAAAGATAAAACTTTCCTGCCTTCAATATATCTATTTAACCATCTTCTGTCAGCAACTGACACGAGTGCTCAATAAATATGAATAAATAAATAAATGAATTACTCCGTTAATGTTTTTTAAAACCACCTGTCCATCCATTCAGAGAAGGTAAACCCAGTTTCTGATTTCATTCCATATCCAAAATGAATTCTATATGAAAAAATAACTGTAATATAAAAAGAATCAATTTGCACATAAAAAAAGAAATATGTGTGAGTTTTTAGAGTGTAAAAGATTTTTTTAAATTGAAAAATGATGGCAAAAAATCCACAAAAGACTGATTAATTACATATATTTCTTCCCTGAAAATAACAATATTAATTACAACAAAAAATTAATTACAAAAATAAAACCCCAGAGATTTTTAAAAAATGAAAAATGCAGTGCAAATAAAACAGAGGGTTAAGTTATTTAATGTATAGAATTTTTACAAAAAATGCTACAAGAAAATATTTGCTTAGTAGAAAATGAAACGTTATAATAAATGACTATGAATGACAAATTAGCAGAAGAAAATATGTCAAAGTTTTTTAATAAATAAGAAAATGTAAGTCAAAATTACAGAATATTATCTTTTAGAAAATGGTGGGGAGAAACAGGCACTCCCATACAGTGGTGATAAGAAGATAAATTGGCTTAATATTTTTGATGCAATTTGTTAATGCTTATCAATATTTAATTTTTTTAATGTTTATTTATTTTTGAGAGAGAGAGAGAGAGCGCAGAGGAGGGGAAAGGAGAGAGACACACAGAACTGCAAGTGGGCTCCAGGCTCCAAGCTTTCAGAACAGAGCCCTACACAGGGCTCGAACTCACCGCACTGTGAAATCATGACCTGAGCCTAAGTCGGACGCTTAACCAACTGAGCCACCCAGGTGCCCCGATGTTTATCAATATTTTATATGCATATACATATTTATGTGTAAGGGAAAGATATAGTATTTAAATTAAGAATTAGAAACGACTGAAAAGTACAATCAGAAAATGACTTTAAATATGATGCATCTTCATAATAAAATTCAAAGCATTATTTATTTTGAGAATATAATTAATGATTCCTTTTGTATTTAGTCCTTTTTTTGTTAAAAAATTTTTTTAATGTTTATTTATGTTTGAGAGAGGGAGAGATGGAGCATGAGTAGGAGAGGGGCAGAGAGAGAGGGAGACACAGAATCGGAAGCAGGCTCCAGGCTCCGAGCTGTCAGCACAGAGCCCGACGCGGAGCTCGAACCCAGAAACTGCGAGATCATGACCTGAGCTGAAGCTGGACACTAAGCCTACTGAGCCACCCAGGTGCCCCAGTATTTCGTCCTTTTTAATCAATAAAAGTTGACTGGGAACTAGTATGTGGTTTAAATAGTATGCACATAATATGTTTACTGATGCATGGAGAAAACCTAGAAGAAAAATCAATATATAGATACAGAACTTTAATGACTCTAGAAAGGTAAAACTGGACAAGTTGCAGAGTGGAACTTTATTTTTCCTTTTAGGAATAATTAGCTATGTCCTGAAGGAAAATCAGTCTGGGAAATATATGTAGGATTCACTGGAAAACGGGAAACTTTAGCTGGTGAAGATGGTAGATGCTACTTTCAGGCAACAGGCCGAAGCAACGGAAACATGTGCCAGGCAAAGGGCCCACTTTGACCACTGAGGGCAAGAAAACAGGCCCATTCACAACCCACCTTGAAATAGCCATAGGCCCTAACTGACCAATTACAATCTAGGCATAGTTCCTAAGATGACCAAAAAAGGGAAAACTCCATATGCCCCATACTCCATCACTCTGCCCTATAACATGGCTCCTGGCTCCTCACCACCACCTCATCCAGACAGGTTTCCCTTTGCTGTTCTGCCCACTGCTCCCTTGCAGTGTATTCAGGAAACTTTTATCTCTTTTGTTCTCTCTTGGGCATCTACCCAACTGGGTTGCCCCACAAAGATGCCTGCGGAAAGATGCTCTATAAAGAAAGGAAGAAATATGAAACTCGCCTACAGTTTTAATTCATTTTTGGAAAGTCTTCAGTAGTCTACTTAAAAGCTTTGCTTTTCTGATTTTGTTTCAGTGCTCCCATTTATTTTGACAAGCTATTTAAAGTTCCCCCAAAATAATGAGCTTCTAAAACGCCTAGATCTGCAATTTTATTTGGGTTTGTAGGAATTTATATCAAGTAAAAAGATAATACTAGCTTGATTGTTAATTTCTCTCATTAGCTACAGAGCTTAACAAAAGAATGTCAAGTAATTCACATTGGCCACTATATTTTTTTCACCTTGGCATTCTGATCCCACTTTGACTTGTTTTTTTTACTCTCCCATCCTGCAGCTACAAACTTCATTTTTATCATTTACAGAATAATGTTTTTTTCAGGTACAACTCCCACTGCTTACTCCCAAACTCTTTCAGCCATCAAAACTTGGATATGCTTTATAGCTAAACATGCACTAGTTCATGTGTAAATATCAAGAGTAGTCCTACCTACCACTGGTACCATGAGAATCATAAAAACAAAGAAAAGAGAAAAACCCAAAACACTGAAAACTTTCTTCCCAGATAGAAGCTAGCAACTAATTCAACAACATGCATTCAAAGTCATTTGGTTATATCTCAAGGTCCAAAGTCAAAATGGTCACTCTTTTCTTTTGCACATTCACTTACCTAAAACAAACAAAAACATAATATTCCTCCCACAGAGTACTGATAACTAAATTGGTTTTGGATGACCACACATAAGATGTATAAAAAGTTTTATTAAGCCATTGAAAGAGGGGAATTGGCAGGAGTGAAAAAACACCTGGTTCTTACTCAAATGTCAATTGCATTTGTTCAACTTTGCACTCAGGTGTTGGGGCAAAAGGACTGAAGAGCGCTGGCGGGAGGGGGTGTGTGGTTAATGGAGGTGTGTGGAGGAAAACAGCAGATGCATATTTTAGAAAGAATACTGGGAGCTATGATAAAGGAATCGTCCAAACTAAAGACAGAAAAGAACAATTAGAAGATAGTGATTTGACTGAAAAGTAGTAACTCTCAACTAAGCTGTGACAGTGGGAAGGGTAAAGATGCAATGTTTTGGGAAATAGCAAGTAAGTAGAACTTACTGAACTTGGTAAATGACTGAAGATATCAGATAAGTAACAGTGAACAATTGAGGACCCACCTTAGTTGTCCTAAATTGGCTCCGTAACCCAGCAGGTATTGGTGTCTTTCACTGTATCAAGGGAATAGAAAAGAGAGGTATGTTTGGGGTCAAGACAATGAGTTGAATACATTGTGTTGAAGGTACCTGCAAGTGATTCAGTTGAAGATATCTAAAATGCAGCAAAATATTGAGAGAATTCTGTAATTATTTATAAGTTTAGAAATAATTTGTATTCATGTTTCATCAAAATGGTGCTGTATATGAGGACACACAACAATTGTGCACACAAGGGGCACCTGTGTGGCTCAGCAGGTGGAGTGTCCAACTCTTGATTTTGGCTTAGGGCATGGTTTCGCGGTTCGTGCAATCGAGTGCCGCTTGGGCTCTGCACTGACAGTGCAGAGCGTGCTTGGGATTCTCTCTCTCCCTCTCTCTCTGCTCCTCTTCCCTGTGCACACATGCTCTCTCAAAATAAATAAACAAATAAACTGAAAAAAAAATTGTGTGCACAGGTGGGGGATCAAGTTTAAAAAGAAAACCCGCAAAAACAGTCAGCAAGAAAGGTAGGAATGGTTAGAAAGATAGGAGGACTAACAGAGAGCAAACCATAAAAGTGGAGGGAATAAGAAATGTCAAAGGTGGTGATTATCAGAAATGTGTGTTGAAGATGCCCAAAAGATTGGCAATGTGAAATGTAAAGGCACAGCTAGTATAAGCAGTCTATTTAGAAGAGTGAGAGAGAATCAGGTTGAAGAGAAAAGGAAGAGTAAAATGTGCTATTATTTTGAGATTACGTGACAAAATCATGAGTCATGATAAAGGAGATGAGTCCAAAGCTAGGCATAGATAAGGTGGCATGTGCAACAGACTAATTAATAAATGTGCACTGGCAGCAAGATAGGGTGACTGTGGTATTGGACAGCAGGAGTAAGCTGAACTTGAGTCTGGAAGACACATCCAGAGGGCAATTCTGAGACAAAGATGGGGAGGTAGAGATGAGACTGTTCGATTTGGAAGACAGTGAAAGTCTGCTTTACTGCTTTCAGAGAGCAAGAGACAATAACTACCTCCTTGTCAGGGGAAGCAAGACTACAGAAAACTTTAGAAACTATATGATGGAGATGAGATGAAATGATGTTAAAAATTAGAGTTCTGGAAAAAAAATAGAGTTCTGATGATTAAAAAGTCTTTTATTCCATTTTCTGAAAATATTGGTTTAAGAGGTAAAATTATTCAAAAATATCACATTATACTAAAATGTTTACCAGTCCTTCCTTTACTACAACCATATGTTAAAAGTATTTTCTTTATTCGCTTAACTGAGCTTTTAATGGATTAAATTTTCCAAAACATCGCTAGTTTGCTTTTGAGCCTTTTAGTCATCACATAATTGCTATGTACTCTCTTCCAGCTGTATATTAACATAAAAATGCAAGCATTATTTTCGCAAATATTGCATGCTAGTGCTGAAAATTTGGCTTGATAATGGGGAAAAATGACAAAAATGCTTTAGAACTAGGTATGTTTTGTGTGATTTGATAGTTATTTGCATTTTTTTAAGTATGAAGACACACTTTTAATCCTGGCTATCCAGCTATAGTTTAAAATATGTGCTAATTAAAATAAGGAAACCTAAGATTTAGATTAGATAATTTGGCATAAAAACTAAGCTACAGCTTGGCCACTTAGCTTCAGTTTTCACTGCATGCATCAGTTTTACTATTTTTTTTTTATTTTTTATTTATTTATTTTTTTATATATGAAATTTATTGTCAAATTGGTTTCCATACAACACCCAGTGCTCATCCCAAAAGGTGCCCTCCTCAATACCCATCACCCACCCTCCCCTCCCTCCCACCCCCCATCAACCCTTAGTTTGTTCTCAGTTTTTAACAGTCTCTTATGCTTTGGCTCTCTCCCACTCCAACCTCTTTTTTTTTTTTTTTTTCCCTTCCCCTCCCCCATGGGTTTCTGTTAAGTTTCTCAGGATCCACATAAGAGTGAAACCATATGGTATCTGTCTTTCTCTGTATGGCTTATTTCACTTAGCATAACACTCTCCAGTTCCATCCACGTTGCTACAAAGGGCCATATTTCATTTTTTCTCATTGTAGTGGCAGAGTTAAAAGTATTCTTAGTTACCACTTTTCTTAATCCCCAAGGACAATACATGGACATTTTCTATTTTGAAGGCTTTAAATCTAAGCCCCTTAGGGAAAGCCAAGGGAGTGGGCAGTAAGTTATCTAATTATAGATAATGAGAAACAATTATTGCACACTTCTTGAATGCCATATATTTCTCATGCTCATTCAAAGTTCACCACAGCCCTGTGGCCCAGGTCCATTTAAAATTCTAATTTTGCAACTGAGAAAATTGAGTTTGGGGCAAGTTACTTGCTCTAAGCTACACGGAAATAGTAGAACAGACTTTCGAACCTAGGATGTCTGATCTCAGAGCCCCAATCCTTAACTTCCACATTACAATGCATCAATAAATAATTAAAAATTTAGAATACCTTACCTAGGTTTGACAGATATGATTTGTAACTTCCTCTGAGATGGTAACAATAAATCCACTGCGTAAACCATACCATCACTTTGAAGATTCCCTTAGAGTATGTGAAGTCCTAGAGATGAAAGTGGAGTAAAAATAGGTTTGTTCTGTGCTTTGAAGATTTCAAAGTATAATAACTTCTTCTTTAGTTTCTCTAATATTTCTACCCTCATGGTAAAGTTGTCCATACATTTGCCCCAAAAAGTATGGAAGCAATTTCATCCACATTTCACTATGCCAACAATGGTCAGTAAAATTGTAAAGATACACTTGACTATTGACGCTTAAGATTTCTCAATCTTCAAATAGCAGATGAAAGGTATTATCATATGATCATTTGTGGGTTACAAATTTGCATCGGCTCCTTGATATTAGGCTGTCACCACAGCAGATAATTGGACAGGAACTGTTTTTCCAATAACTGAGAAAGACCTGTTTTAACCAATCCTACCCCATCTCCATGCCAGCGACTTTTTTTTTAACAAAACAGTTTGTTAAATTCTGTTGACTTATTCTTTTTATTCCAATAACAGTTATTAGAGATACCCTTCTGTGCTCTCTATAATAGACATCAACTCCTACAGTCTTATTACTGAATGAAATGTTCATAACTTTCGCATTAATCTGGAAAGCTGGGTTATGATGCAGTAACATAGCATTCCAAATTTTTGTGTATTATTTATATTCAGGAATGCATTCATTTTAGGCAGAACAGGAGGAAGAAGAATCTTAAATAGTTAAGGTGGATGAAAGAAAGCAGTAAAATAAACAAAATAGGCAGAAATGAAAAAGAGACCCAGAAAAAAAATATCATTGGTTCAATAGATGGAAAAGTGTCATATACTCAGGAACCCAGGGGACTGAGTCAGTATAAAGATAGAAACTGAAAATGGTAAAGGCTAAAGAAGTAACAGTAACACAACACACTGGGCCTGACTTCAAAGAACTCTCCTTCAGATATGGAAATAGATGGAGCTAGATGTCACAATTAGAGAACAATTATGGGACTGGCCTGGAATGATGATGAATGACTTTCCCAGAAGAGGGAAACATTCAAGGGAAATTTAAATAAGGTAATTTACAAGTTATTTGCTCTAAGCTACGCAGAATTAGTAGAACAGACATTCAAACCTAGTGTGTCTGATCTCAGAGCCCCAAATCTTAATTTCCACATTACACTGCATCAATAAACAAACATTTAAAATATCGTATGTACATATTTAAAATATCTTCAAATAGTTAACTGAAAAAAGAAAAGGTACTACAGGTAGGTTGCATAGCACGAAGCACGAACAAAAGCTGGGAACCATGATGGAATAAGCGACAGGTAAGGGCAGACAGGGAAGGATGAAAGTAAACTAGATCAAGTAGATGGTTGCTTATGTCCAGCCTTTGCTATCTAGGAGTACATTTTAACTTAGTCATGTTATTTCGTTTCTCTGAAAGTCAAAGTGTTAAACTCTTACTTTTTTTTACTCTCCATTTTTTTTGTATTTTACGTCTAGAGAACCTCACATTTCTTCTTAGAAAGTCGCCTGTCATATCTAGAATGTCATAGTCTGATGGTATCCAAAAAAGTCCAAATGTACAGATGCCATGTTGGTCATTTAGCTGATTCCAAACACAGAAAATTATTTGACAATATTTTTCTACATTTATTTTCCTTTTGTTAAGAACTGTGTTCTTATTTAGATATCTGTCCCAACCTAGAGAAGACAACAAATACAGGTACTTTTAGGCAGAATTTCAGGCTCTGTAATTAGAACCAACTCCAAGTCTTATTCTGGTTACCACTCATAGCTCTAGAATAGACAAAGAGACAAATTTCAGTCTAGTTCAAGATAGAACAGAAGCTTCTAGTAAGCAGACTCTAACTTTAAGGTAGTAATATTATTAGACTACCAGTCGTGTTAAAATAAATACATATTGATGGATATTTAGGCTCTTTCCATAGTTTGGCTACTGTTGAAAGTGCTGCTATGAACATTGGGGTACAAGTGCCCCTATGCATCAGCACTCCTGTATTCCTTGGGTAAACTCCTAGCAGTGCTATTGCTGGGTCATAGGGTACATCTATTTTTAATTTTTTGAGGAACCTCCACACTGTTTTCCAGAGTGGCTGCACCAGTTTGCATTCCCACCAACAGTGCAAGAAGGTTCCTGTTTCTCCACATCCTCTCCAGCATCTATAGTCTCCTGATTTGTTCATCTTAGCCACTCTGAGAGCCTAAATGTCCATCAGCAGATGAATGGATAAAGAAATTGTGGTTTATATACACAATGGAATACCACTTGGCAATGAGAAGGAATGAAATATGGCCTTTTGTAGCAATGTGGATGGAACTGGAGAGTGTTATGATAAGTGAAATAAGTCATACAGAGAAAGACAGATACTATATGTTTTCACTCTTATGTGGATCCTGAGAAACTTAAGAGAAGACCATGGGGGAGGAGAAGGAAAAAAAAATAAAGTTAGAGAGGGAGGGAGCCAAATCATAAGAGATACTTAAAAACTGAGAATAAACTGAGGGTTGATGGGGGGTGGGAGGGAGGGGAAAGTGGGTGATGGGCATTGAGGTGGGCACCTGTTGGGATGAGCACTGGGTATTGTATGGAAACCAATTTGACAATAAATTTCATATTAAAATAAATAATTTTTTCTAGAAAAATGTAAAAAATAAAATAAAATAAGTATGTATTTTCATAACAGATTCTAAAAAAATCTAGAAGACTTTTACAAATAAAGAATTCTTCTCTATGAGATATCCAAGGCTAATATACAGACAGCAGTGACAGATAACTTAGGAAAAATTATGCAGTGTTACTTTTTTCCTGGACTAGTTATTCCAAAGTAGACCACAATGAAAGCCGATCAAAAAGCCTGATCTGCTTGCTTCTGGGTTAATCCTAAACTGAAATCCTGGATCTTGCTTCTTTTTATGAGGACAGATATGTGAGCCAATGAAAAGACCTAATGGGACCATCTAATACCTGCCTTGATGATGAGACGGAACAGTCCTATTTAGACTTCCTCAGAACTTTTTCTTTCTTTCTTTTTCTTTCTTTCTTTCTTTCTTTCTCTCTTTCTTTCTTTCTTTCTCTTTCTTTCTTTCTTCTTTGTTTCTTTCTCTTTTTTTCATTCTTTTTCTTTCTCCTTCTTTCTCTCTTTCATTCTTTCTTTCACCTTAGGGCAAAGAAGAACAAAGTTCACAAGGTCTTCCTCTAGGTGTCCACTAATTCTAGGTCCTGTGTATCTGTTTTAAATCAATGTCAATTGATTGGTTTTCTACTGTTTATGGGTATCATATTTCCCTGCTTCTTTGACTTTCATTACTTTCAGTAATGTTTGATTTGATGTAAAGTTTACCTTTTTTGGGTGCTGGATATTTTTATGCTCCTAAAAATATTCTTGGGGTCTGTTTTAGGATTGTGTTATTTGGAAAATGGTTAATCTTTTTGGGTCTAGCTCCTAAGATCTGTTAGGTGGAGCCAGAGCTGGGTCATTACTGAGGCAAAGTCTTCTGATTAGTCTACTCTGTGCCACATGGATTATGAGGTTTGTCATTCTGACTGGCAGGAATAAGCAATATTTTCTACTCTGAGTATTATATACTGTTTCCTCTATCCTTTCAAAAGTCTCTTTTCTTGGTCTCAGGTAGTTTTCTAATATGCATGTGGTAATAACTACCCTGAATTCTCAAAGAGAACCCTCTGCACATCTCTGGATTTCTCTCTCAGATTTCCAGAATTATCTCTCTACAGTACTCTTTATTTTCTCTTGCATTGTCCTTCAAAATCCATCTTCCTTAGTCTCCCTGGATTCTGAATTCTATATCCTCAATTCTGTGAATCTTGCCAGACTCTTCTTGAGTTCTATTTTCTTGTGCTATACCCAAAAGTCTCTCAAGACAGTGGACTTGGAGAATTTTAGGGCTCTCCTTGTTTGCTTCTTATATCTCAGAGAACATTGACCTTTCTTTCGAGTATATTTTCTTTAAAGATTGTTGTTTCATATAAATATTCTCATTTTTTTCTTTGTTTCATACAGCAGTCGCTGGTACACCATCTTGGCCAGAAGCTTCCCTTATCGTTTAAAGGTGAAAATAATTTCTACCATTGTCTCTGCGACAGGATATTGTTTCTGATTTACTATTTGACTGGCAATGGAGGTAGGTAGTTATGAGACTTTCACTTTTATAATAGCTCTTATGTAGGCTAAGTAACCATTTTTTGAGTTCTACCAACTCTTACATATGATCATTTCAAATGTACCTTTGGGCACATGGAAGATAATTACTGGGTGGGCCTGTGGAGACAGTAGACACACTGAGACCCCAATATGTGCCAACAATTCATGCATTATCTTGCCCACCATATGCTTCTACCAGGGGTCCTAATGACTTTTGATCCATAGATAGTAATATCATCTTGATTTTTGGGCCTAGCAATCTTCAAAATGTTTGTGTGTTCCCTTTCCCAGTATGTAGTTACCTGAGTAAATGGGTATAGGTCTATATGGGGAAGAACTATGGGAACATTACATTATACATTGCCTGTGGCATTGTGATACCTTTCCCCTAGGATATGCAATGTTCCCTCAGTCACTGGGTTCTGGATCTGGAAAACTGATCTCAGTCTGTATACTACTCCAGGAATTATGACTTTTTTTGCAAATGGCTGCCTTCATGGACCTCTTGATCCATGCTTGGTTTATTCTGTTTCTATCTGTCTTATTCCTATAGCAGGGTTTCTCAACCTCAGAAATATGGACATTGCTTGTGGTTTTGGTAATTATTTCTTGTGGGGTACTGTCCTGCTCATTGTAGAATGTTTGGCAGCATGTCTGGCCTCTACCACCTTGGTGCCAGTACCATCGCTCTTCCATTTGCGACAACCAAAAATATCCCTGGACATTGCCAAATGTTCCCTGAGAGCCAAAATTCCTCCTGGTTGAAAACCACTTCCCCATAACCTCCAAGTATTTTTAAAAGTCTTGATAGGTTTGTCTGATCTTCCTTAGATTGTATCAGATATTCTCCAGCTACCTGTCAGAATAACCTTACTTACCGTGATGATGACTGCAACTCCTGTCCACTACCTGTTTCCTATTTTTTCACAATTTTAATTATCCCTATTGCCACTTACAAGCACATGATGTATGAGCATCTCTTACTGCTAGTACTGGTCCGCAGAAGATAACCACTGAGGTGCTCAATAATGCTTGCGCTCTTATCACCAGTTCACCTCATCATTTGTATAAACCAAGCATCCTCTAGTTCCTCCATTGGTTGAGTCTTCCAGTCTTATGTTGTTTGTATTTCTACATCACTTAGCATGGACCATCACCTTCTCCAAGCTTCTAAAAACAATCTTAGCATGTCAGCACTATTTCCAAGTATTTTGCCAGAATGTCTAATCCTGTATTATGGGAGGGTGCTCCCATATCCATAAACTTTTCCTCTTTCAACTTTATGTTCTTTCCTTAGTCCAGCATCCTCCAAAGCGAATCCTATGAAGACTCCCCTGACCCCTAACTGAACATTGGCTGAGCCCAGCAGGCAGTTCAGGATGTAGTCCCCTCAGGATGTAGTCTTGACTTCCCTAGCTTCATTATGTTGTAACTTAATCCTAATTTTTGATCTTGTGAACTGCAGAGGTGGATAGATCCTGCACTGGGTTGCATGCTTTCTTGCAAGGTAGTGATACCTACATTGATTTCAAGCAAGGGAGGAACTCTGGCATTTAACAGGGACTTGTAGATCTCTTAAATGGACTCTGAGACTTCAGAAGTGTTTCAGTAATTCATATTTTAGACTGCATTTATCCAGATAACTCTATACTTCTAAATCCCACTCCTTCTTAATTAGGATCCTGATCTTAGCAAGGTAGATATTCCACATTTGAGAATTTAAACTCCTCTATAGCTTTGCTATTATTATACTCAAGTCTTGGGATTTATCATAAGCTTTTTTCTGTCCTCTAGTTGTAGAAAAAGAGAATCTTAGTATATGCTACTAAGGAGGCTCTCTAGCTTTTACTCTTAGCTTTTAGTTGGTGATTACTCTTTCTATACCTTTTAATTTTTATCCAATGTGTCAATAGTTCCTAATAATGAGACAAGGAAATTAGGGACTCCATGAAAAAAAGTTTTTATTTTCTTTGCTCCTTTTCTTGCTTCTATACCTACTAGGACCTGGACCCCTTCATTACATACACCTTAATGTATGTCCTCCTTACAGAGGTCAAGGGGTTAATATCTCTGGAGTCTTCCAGTACAATAGATAACATCTAAGGAATGACCAGGTGAGGTTGTCATGTATGTTTTCCAAGACCACTGACTCCAGACACGTTGATGCCAAGACCCTTGGCTCTGGTGCATAAGTGACGTATGGAGGACATCTGAGTACTTGTCCTTATTCAACCAGTTCCTGGATGCCTAAGAGAACACGTAAACCAGACCAACATCCTCAATAAAAACTCCAGACTCCAAGCAGAGATGAGATTCATTCTCCTATTCCTTTCCAAGTCTCCCAGACACTTTTGTGTGTACCTGCACTGTCTGTATATATTCAATAAACTCTGCTCTCACTTCCTGCTGACTTGGGTTTGATTTCTATCATGTGTATAAGCAAGGACCCTCTTGGCTGGTTCTGTGGGACCTCCTCTGGATCCTCGAACCCAACCTGCCTGCATCAGTGAGAACCATTCTATTCTAATCTCGTGATGATTATCAGTTACACAGAATTTCGTAAATACTTGAGATATGCCACCCACTAGTGCTTATGGTCCTTCAGTACTTACAGAGTGAAAGTCTCAATAATTGCACTGCTAACAAAATGCAAGGCACTAACAATGTTCCACATGCTACCAGTTAGTTCTCTTTGCCAGCTGAATGGTGGCTAATTGATCCAAAGTCCTCTTCCTCAGGCATTCTTGGCACCAACTATCTTAGGTCAGGTTCCCCAGGAAAGATTCCGAAGCTGAGATTTGTGAGCAAAAGGTTAACTGAGGAGTGCCTCTGGGATCAAAAACAGTAAGAGAGTGAAGGAGACAGGACAGGGCAAGGGAAGCACTGAACTGTTACGTGGATACCACAAAGCCTACATGTGGTCCCATGGGGAATTCTCGTATTGGAAGAATCTTACAGAGTTGTTACTTAAAGCAAAGAGGCCAAGCCCTTAATTCCCTCAAATGACCTGTCATTGGATACAGGCTGCTCCTGAACAAGAGGGCCTAACTTTGGGCAAGTCAGAATCTTCTAAAGAGTACAATTTCCAGAGAGGGTATCTTTTGAAACTTTATGATGCCAACATTTCCAGAAACTGAGGGAATGAGTGTCTCAGTCCTAAAGAGGGAAGTGGCATCTCTATGGTACCCCACAGCATCCATTATACTGCTTAAACCAAGGAATGAAGATGTGATTGTAGATCCTCCCTTGCATTTTCAGTGAACTAGACGGAGGAAATATTTTGGCAGGGGAAGGGTGGTTTCTTGGCCTCTAGGCAGATACCTTTTTTCCTTGATGGCTTACGCTCAGCCCTGCTTGAAGATAATTTTTCAGATATGAACAACTAACTCAAGAGTAGTGCTAGTGAGATGATTGGCTCTCCGCACCACAAGTCCAGTACTTTCGTTCCTTACCCCATTTTAGAGATTGCAATCAATCAGTGATGTTTCTTTCAGTGGCTGGTGTGAACCATGACTTCCCTAAGTGATAGCTCAAGAACTTTTCACTCTAAAGTGACCTGAAAGGCAATGATGGGAGCTTGAGAAATATATTATGTATTGTTATATCCCTGAGCATTTGCTATCATAAATAATACATGCTTGTCTTCCACACTGACTGTAAATTATTAAGTGGTGTGTGATACTTCTGAATTTAAATAGTACTAACTAGACACAATAAACTGCATATGTGCTGTGCACCCCATCTGTGTGTGTGCATGCACACACACATGCGCGCGCGCACACACACACACACACACACACACACACACACTTCCCTAATAACGGGTCATTTCTGCACTAGAAAAAAATGCAGTAGTGGTAGAGGGATTTAGATTTAAAAAAATTAACATTTACTTATTTTTGAGAGACAGAGAGAGACAGAGCATGAGTGGGAGAGGGAGACACAGAATCCAAAGCAGGCTCCAGGCTCTGAGCTGTCAGCACAGAGCCTGACGCAGGGCTCAAACTCACTAACTGCCAGATCATGACCTGAGCCGAAGTCGGACGCTCAACTGACTGAGTCAGCAAGGTCCCCTGGATTTAGATTTTAAAAGCATTCTGTTTAACCATATGTAATAAGAAAAGCTTTTAAAAATTTTTTGAGAAACACTTTTTAAGCAAACGTTCATTTACATGTCACATGCTGGTTTATATACACAATGGAGTACTACGTGGCAATGGGAAAGAATGAAATATGGCCCTTTGTAGCAACGTGGATGGAACTGGAGAGTGTGATGCTAAGTGAAATAAGCCATACAGAGAAAAGACAGATACCCTATGTTTTCACTCTTATGTGGATCCTGAGAAACTTAACAGAAACCCATGGGGGGAGGGGAAGGAAAAAAAAATGAGGTTAGAGTGGGAGAGAGCCAAAGCATAAGAGACTCTTAAAAACTGAGAACAAACTGAGGGTTGATGGGGGGGGTGGGGTGGGGGGGAGGGAAGGGTAGGTGATGGGCATTGAAGAGGGCACCTTTTGGGATGAGCACTGGGCGTTGTATGGAAACCAATTTGACAATAAATTTCATATATTAAAAAAAATAAATGTCACATGCTACCATTTGTAAATTTATTGACACTTCTTTTCTGTGCAAAGCACATTAATGTTCATTTTCATTTTCTTTTAGGCACTAATAATTTAAATCAGACCTGGAAAACACACATTATGTTACATGCCAATATTTTATATTAGTTCTGCTCTAGTGGGCCAGGTCACGACTAATTACTGATTTTGTTGTTGTTTCTAATTTCATTCCTTCTCTTCCATTAAACCCACATTTTTCTCTCACTCATGCCTCTTTTCAGTGTTCCTCCTTTTGTCCATTTGCCTTAATGACGGAATAACAGGAGAAAGTATGTAACACTTTTGTATCACTGCAGTGAAATCACTTATTATGTATAAGATATTCTTCGCAATACACACAATTTTATCTATTTCTAGGGTTATGCTCACAAAGCACATACTGTGCACAAATTCTAGGAAATTATAAAAAGTGAACTCAACATGCAATAGTTGCCTTTTTTTCACTCTTCAAAATTTCTGACTTTAGATGAGAATTTGTTGTACTATAATTATGAAATATTTTCTCACATAAGAGATGTTTATATATTCTATAGCTCCCATCTACTGAGGCAACAAGAAGAAACAGATCATTCAGGTTGTCTGATAAATTGCCATGGTCATACAGTGGTAACAGTTTCATATTTTTCACTTGATACCCCAAATTCCTATGTTTTCTTAGGAAATTGTTCCAATTATTGTTTTTTTATGTTTTATTTATTTGAGAGAGAGAGAGAGAGAGAGAGATTGAGAAAAGCAGAGAGAGAGAGATAGGCAGAGAGAAAGGGAGAGAGAATCCCAAGCAAGCTCAGTGCTGTCAGTGTGGAGCCCAATACAGAGCTCAATCTCACAAACTGCGAGGTCATGACCTGAGCCAAAATCAAAAGTCAGACACTTAACTGACTGAATCACACAGGTGCCCCATTCCAATTGGTGTTTTATCCATACACCATGCCCATTGGAGTTTCATACCTTAGTCATTCTGTCTTTACTCAAACTTCTTGCTTCCTCCCTTCTTCCTAAAAAATTTTACTTTGTCTATGAGAATAATCTCAGGTGTCACCTCTTGCAAGCTGGAAAGCAATCACTCCTTTCCTTGCATGTTTACAACAATGTTTTTGTGTTTCCCCCAATATAACAGTTCATTTTTTGTCTCTATTACATTTGTTCTTTTATGTGTCTAATTTTAGCACAAGACATGTGTCCTTTCATCACATTTGTCATAATATTTTGTGGAAATTATTGACAGATGGAGTTAGGTCTTTAAGTTAGGGACAAAAGGTTATGGGAAATGGGAAACCCATGGAAATGATACTTGTATTTTGAGAGATATATACTGTACAAGAAGAGACTGGTGGGGTGAATGGGAAAAGCTCTGGATCTGGGATCAGTACAAGTCAGTTATGGAGGTTTTTCTACTACCCCTGCATTGCTTAATGCTGCATTTGCTTCTTTAGTCCTCTGTGCCTCATTTTCTTCACTGCTCAGTGGAAATAGCAATCCCCTTCTCTTCTTCCTGTTTCCTTATGACTTCCTGCTTGATTTACAACTCAGAAGTAGTAATCATAAGATTGTAGCCACTGGTAAAGTGAATGAGAAGAAACAGTGCTGTGGTTCAGAGCACAGGCTTCAGAGACATACCTGAGTTTGTATCCATGAGAATGTCACTTACGCTGGGCAATGACCTTGGGTACTTAGTTACTAACTTTGCTGTCTTCTAGTTTCCTTAAAGTAAAGATAATACACCCTCCATAGACTGTTCTAAGAAGCAGATGAGACAATGAATGCAAAACACTTCTGGAAGTGCTACCATATAGCAACTGATCAATAAATGATGGTGGTGGTGGCAGCAGGTGGTACTAAGGGGGCAGTTATTTCAGATGATATTTGGATTCAAGCAGATAATACAGGGACACCACAAGTGACAACAGCACCCTGTTTCTATAGTATCATGTATAAAGTCCCCACATCTCTGTTATAGTCATATTTATATAAATATTAACCTCCTTTTGCCTTTGTTTTTAATTAAAAAATAGAATTTTATTTTATTAAATCAGTGCATGTATGCTAACATAATCTTCATAAAGCATGTTTTAAAAACAAACTTTAGAATAATAATTGGTCCGTTTTCACAAATCTTGAAACCTCAAACTCTCTGAAATGGCCTGTTTTGATTCAAAGAGTGAAACCACTGGGTCTTTTCACTCATTATTTCACTTCATATAAACACCCTGAGGTTTCATCTCTGAAGTGTTCTTCACAAATGGGGCCTCTCCATTATCAGAGATTGATCTCAAAGCAGGGAAATAGGAGACTGAGATAAAGCTACACTATTTTATGGACCCACCTGTTAGTTGCTCTTAATTGTTTTGTATTTTGCTCTAACATCAAAAACCGAATGGGGTGTACTATTTTTTAATTTGCTTCTGCACCAGCATTATAAACCCTGCTCTTTCCTTTGCCCAATAAAAAAAAAAATATTATGTTTGGGGGAAATATCAGGATGGTGAAAGCCTTAGTAGGAAGGAGGTCACTTTACAAATTCTAGCCATGTATCTATAAAAACCTTACCCTTAACTTAATGTTTTACTTAATGAGATGAACCAGGAACAGATGTTGATACTCACAGAATTTTACGACTTGCTACCAATGTTCACAAGCAGACAGAGAGGTAAAATTGAAAATAAAGTCGCTGTGTCTCACACATTAAGGAACATCTACTTATGCATTCACAATCCGATCATAAAATAATATAAAAATTGAAAGTTAAAGCTGGCAAGGCCAGAGGATTCATGGTACCAACCCAGTGGAGGAGATAATTTGGGACAAAATTTGTTTTTCAAAATCTTTAACTAGATGCTATGCAAGTAGTTAGCATTTCTTCATAAAATGTTATGAGCAAGAATGTGACAAACACACCCTCTTTTTTCTAGTCTGAATAATCTTAATATAAATGGATGTGAGTTGAGGACAAATACAGTCTGGTCCATGTGTGGCATCACTAGTTTCTAGCTAAGCCTGCAGACAACTTTAAGAAACATCCATCTGCAAAAAAGAAGAGGGACAGTAAGAGTATTGATTGTGGGGATAAACACTGAATTTTGTAGGTGGTAAAATATTATTTGTATCCCTTGATAGTAGATGACCATGTGAGAGTCACATTTGTATTTCATTAGCCAAGATGTTTTTAATTTCAACATTCTTCAGACTTCTTAAGGAAAAGTCATTCCAGTTTGCCCCAAACTTCATAATGTAAGGGTCTCCTTTAGATAATCATTAAGCATAACTTTATATGCATGTGTATTTCCATAATCACAGATTTTGTGAAATGAAGTTGGGTGTTTTCTACTGGACTATGGAATTTTGTATTTGCTGAACTAGCAGAAGAAAATCTTGAGCTGGCATTAAGATGCATGGAGGCATTACTGGATTCAATTGACAAGAAAATGTTTAAAAATAACGGTTTATTTGCCAGCTTCTCTCAATGCATCTTCTGCCATTGGCCCAGGATGTCATAAATATCCATAGAATATGGATCCATATTCCATCCATAGAAGCTGAAATAATGCCTTAAAACTCTTAACACTTTCTCACCATTCAAGGATGGACACATAAAAGATAGGTCATACCAGGTATTCCTCAAGTGTCTTCCACTATCATTTTAATAATATAAACTGAATTTTACTAAATCATCCCCTTTAATTTGTACAACATAGGCAGTTCCTTGGAATTATTTGCAATTTGTTTTTTGATATTAAGTTTTATTCCCTATTACTCCCTTGGCCTCTCAAATAGAACTCAGGGGTAGAGTGAGCTTTCTGTCTTCTCTTTCCCCTTTCTTCTACTTTTTGCACAGAAAATGATGTACAATAAACACTTTGGCAGTTTTTAAAATGTGAGTGCACAGGAAAGGGTTAACTCTGCCGGCCTGAGTTGCTTAGTATTCCCAAGAAAGGCCTGGTTTCAGGGCTGGCCCTTGGCTGGCTCCTGGGACTGAGGGCTCCTGGAATTTCCCATTGGATGAGAGTGCTGCTGCATGACTTTTGCCTGAGGCCACACTGCACTAGTTTTCAAGACAGTTTATACTAACAATGTGATTTACGGTGAACACTTACTTTCTCTTAGGGTCTGGAGCTTCCGTAACTGAGGTCAGTCACACAAGTGCTGAATGCCCATATAACTGACCCCCAGTAAAAACTCTGGGCACCCAGACTAGCAGCAGGTTTCCTGGTTGGCAATATTTTGTGTGTGTTGTCACCTATCATTGCTGGGGGAATTAAATGTATTCCATGAAACTCCAGTGGAAGCCGACCCTTGAAAGCTTGCATTTGGTTTTCCTCCGACTTTGCCCCATGCACCGTTTCCCTTGGCTGACCTTAATTTGTATTATTTTGCTCTAATGAGGAGCAACATAAATATAAGAACTTCAGAGTCCTAGGAAATCATCTAACCTGAGGGTGGTCTTAGGGACCCTTGATACAGTGGGCTGCTCCCCAGTTTAAACTGTGGCAGTATGAATACAATATGGGCCTCAGAGACTGTTTCTGACTTCTATCCTTCTTTTATGCCACCTATTCTCCTTTTCCTCTTCTCTTGTATCAAGTAAGTCTTTCTCAGCCCCTTATGTTTCCATTAGTCTACTGTGCTCTAGAGAGAGAGAGAGAGAGAAAGAGAGAGAGAGAGAAATCAATTAAGACTACAAAAAGAATTTCAGAAGAAAAAGACTGCATTCAATGGAATACCCCTAATTTGTCATTGTTAATAATGTCCACTTTTTGTCTCTCCATTTATCTTTGCCATTCTCTTGACTGGCTCTCTATTTCCACCAAACCAAATTGAAATTCCTTTACCTGGCTCTCAGTATCACAAAAAATCCAGTTTTCCATTACCCAACCTGTCTTTTAAAAACTATTTTCCAATTATGACTCTTTCCTGTGAGTAACCTTGGTTTTCCCAAACTACCTTCATTAGCTCAATTATATACTCAACTATTCTCCTAATGAAAATCCATTTGTTAAGTAACGTTATTGTGCCATAAACACCATCAGACATTGTAGATACACAAATGAAAAGACAGATATCTTTTCTGCTTTCATGGTGTTGCAGACAGACATTGAATAAACACACAAATGACTCCTTTAAAGAAGAAGCACAGCTTTGCTTAAATCTCTCTATATTAGTATTACATACTTAAAGACACACACACACACACACACACACACACACACACTCCTTTCCCTACCACCAACATCCTCTTACCTACAACCATGGAATTACCAGCTATTGATAGATGTGATATTTAAAATCATTCTAAGGAATGGCAGACAATACAGACAGTTGTGGGCACTATAATTATTTCTCACATATTTGCCTAAGTGGGAATGAAGTGAAGGTCTTTAAAGAGGCACATATATCTTTCAAGACACTTTATTCACTGTGGGATATCTCTTCCCAATTTTCTTCCACATCACATTTAGCACACAATAGAAAATGCTGCTGGCCAATGACCTTGTTGGAAATAAGATATAATATGAACCACAATGTTATCCACCATCTATATGAACTAAAGCAATTTAAAGTGTATTTTATGATTTTTTAATGCAGTTTTGAAACAAAGTACCATTTTTATTGTTTCACTGCTTGTGATTTATTGTTTTGCTGCTTGTGTTTTATTGTTTTGTGTTTATACTTAATGATACCTTATTTTTGATAGGACATCAAAATTATTAAATATGTATTATTCTGCAACTCAAGTTCTGCTACACACACACACACACACACACACACACACACTGATATAATCTGGTTAAACAATTCTTTCTTGTCCATTTGTAATAGGGCCAGTGAAAGTATTTCATCATATGCTTCATTTGCTCTCCAACTTTGTTACATTTTAAGTATTCTAGGAATTAGCAAGTTGGCTAGACCTTGATATTTGGCAAGATCTTCATGTAGCCTAATTTAAATTATTGTGTAATACAAAGATCAAAATAAAGTGTGACTAAATTGAAAATTCAGGTTAGAACCAACCATTCTAATTTGTGAATAGGTTCCCTTTGAATCTAAAAGGTTTCTTTTCTCTCTTTAAGTACAACACCATCAACAGCAGCAAAATAACAAGAAAAAAGGGAAGAGATTCATTACAGTTCATATACTATTTTTAACGTTTAATTTGCAATATCAATAGGGCACCATTATCAGATGAGGAAATTTTACACCTTTAACAGATGAGAAAACAGGCACTCCATTCAGCGGCACTACCTGTCATGCCCAAGGTCATGGTAAGAGGAATTAGATCCAGGTCCCTGAGTCCAACACCAGGGCTGTTTGTATTAGAAATCATCGCCTCTTTGGGGGGAGTTTCTCCATTAAGATCACTCCATCTATTTCTTACAGTTCTATGAATATTTGTATTGATATATACATATCTTTAACTCTATTCTAGAAATAGCAACCAAATAAACTGTTGTCAATATTTTATGGGATTTTTCTCATTTCACCTGACAATTCTATTAGTAAATATTGATGGGTTGACTATTTACAATTCTTATTTTTATTATTTATTCTTTCATAAATGATTTGAGGTGGCTTAAAGAAACACAGACAATAACATTAGATGACAGGAAGAGAAAACTAATTTATGAGCTATTAATAGATAAAAGAAAATCTGCTTGTAAGTTTCCTAGCCATCAAAGTAAGGAGGAGGAATTAAAGAAGTATAATGTTCAATCATATACTTACACTATAGTTGTTAAGGACTTGGGTCTGGAGACAGTTCATGTCCAAAGTAGATTATCAGTCATTCCCTAGCTCAGGGACTTGAGCAAGTCACTAAACATCTATACCCTTCAGTGAAGTATCTGATAAGAGGAAAGAAGAACAATATATTGTGAGGATAAAATGAGATGACTAATATAAACAACTTAGCCCACTAACTACACTATAGTAAGAACTCAATAAAGATTAGTGTTTTTAAAAAAAATAATGTTTTTTTTAATGTTTAATATTTAATGTTTAAATTTTTTAATTTTTTTAATGTTTAATGTTTAAAATTTAAAAAAATTGTTTTAATGTTGTTTGTTTGTTTGCTTCTTTCTTTCTTTCTTTAGAGAAAGATTGGGATAGGATTGGGATAGAAACAGAGAGAGCGGGAGACACAGAATCTGAAGCAGGCTCCAGGCTCTGAACTGTCGGCACAGAACCTGATGCAGGACTCAAACCCAAGCCAAAGTCAGACACTTAACTGACTGAGTCACCCAGGCACCGCATTTTTTTTAAAATCATAAACATAATCAAACTTAATAAGAGTATTTAACTATGTGCACTGCAAAAACTCTTTAAATGCACTAATTCTTTTATTCCTCCACAACCACACCATAAAGGAGTTACTATAAGAGAAGTAAAACTACCTGCTAAAAGCCCATATGTGGGATAATACATGGCAGGGCTAGTTACTGAACTCAGAACTTAGGGAATATTCTTTATTATTATTATTATTATTTTTTTAAATTTACCTCCAAATTAGTTAGCGTGTAGTGAAACAGTGATTTCAGGAGTAGATTCCTTAATGCCTTTACCCATTTAGCCCATCCCCCCACCCACAACCCCTCCAGTAACCCTCAGTTTGTTCTCCATATTTATGAGTCTCTTCTGTTTTGTCCCCATCCCTGTTTTTATATTATTTTTGTTTCCCTTCCCTTATGTTCATCTGTTTTGTCTCTTAAAGTCCTCATAAAAGTGAAGTCATATGATATTTGTCTTTCTCTGACTAATTTAACTTAGCATAATACCCTCCAGTTCCATCCATATAGTTGCAAATGGCAAGATTTCATTATTTTTGATTGCTGAGTAATACTCCATTGTATATATATACCATATCTTCTTTATCCATTCATCCATCGAGGGACATTTGGGCTCTTTCCATACTTTGGCTATTGCTGATAGTGCTGCTATAAACATGGGGATGCCTGTGTCCCTTCAAAACAGCACACCTGTATCCCTTGGATAAATGCCTAGTAATGCAATTGCTGGGTCATAGGGTAGTTCTATTTTTAGTTTTTTGAGGAACCTCCATACTGTTTTCCAGAGTGGCTGCACCAGCTTGCATTGCCACCAACAATGCAAAAGAGATCCTCTTTCTCCGCATCCTCGCCAACATCTGCTGTTGCCTGAGTTGTTAAATGTTAGCCATTCTCACAGGTGTAAGGTGGTATCTCATTGTGGTTTTGATTTGTATTTCCCTGATGATGAGTGAAGTTGAGCACTTTTTCATGTGTCGGTTGCCCATCTGGATGTCTTCCTTAGAGAACTGTCTATTCATGTATTTTGCCCATTTCTTCACTGGATTATTTGTTTTTTTGGGGTGTTGAGTTTGATAAGTTCTTTATAGATTTTGGAGACTAACCCTTTATCTGATATGTCATTTGCAAATATATTCTCCCATTCTGTCAGTTGCCTTTTAGTTTTGTTGATTGTTTCCTTCACTGTGCAGAAGCTTTTTATTTTGATGAGGTCCCAGTAGTTCATTTTTGCTTTTGTTTCCCTTGCCTCCGGAGACGTGTTGAGTAAGAAGTTGCTGCAGCCAAGGTCAAAGAGGTTTTTGCCTGCTTTCTCGTCAAAGATTTTGATGGCTTCCTGTATTACATTGAGGTCTTTAATCCATTTTGAGTTTATTTCTGTGTATGGTGTAAGAAAGTGGTCCAGGTTCATTCTTCTACATTTCGCTGTCCAGTTTTCCCAGCACCACTTGCTGAAGAGACTGTCTTTATTCCATTGGATATTCTTTCCTGTTTTGTCAAAGATTAGTTGGCCATACATTCGTGGGTCCATTCTGGGTTCTCTATTCTGTTCCATTGATCTGAGTGTTTGTTCTTGTGCCAGTACCATACTGTCTTAATGATTACAGCTTTGTAGTATAGCTTGAAGTCTGGGATTGTGATGCCTCCTGCTTTGGTTTTCTTTTTCAAGATTGCTTTGGCTATTCGGGGTCTTTTCTTGTTCCATACAAATTTTAGGATTATTTGTTTTAGCTCTGTGAAGAATGCTGGTGTTACTTTGATAGGGATCGTGTTGAATATGTAGATTGCTTTGGGTAGTATCAACATTTTAACAATATTTGTTCTTCCTATCCAGGAGCATGGAATCTTTTTCCATTTTTTTTGTGTGTCTTCTTCAACTTCTTTCATAAGTTTTCTATAGTTTCCAGTGTATAGATTTTTCACTTCTTTGGTTAGATTTATTCCTGGGTATTTGATGGATTTTTGTGCAACTGTAAATGGGATCGATTCCTTGATTTCTCTTTCTGTCACTTCACTGTTGGTGTATAGGAATGCAAAGGATTTCTATGCATTGATTTTATATCCTGTAACTTTGCTGAATTCATGAATCAGTTCTAGCAGTTTTTTGGTGGAATCTTTTGGGTTTTCCATACAGAATATCATGTCATCTGCAAAGAATGAAAGATTGACCTCCTCCTGGCTGATTTGGATGCCTTTTACTTCTTTGTGTTATCTGATTGCAGAGGCTAAGACTTCCAATACTATGTTGAATAACAGTGGCAAGAGTGGACATCCCTGTCTTGTTCCACCTTTGGGGGAAAGCTCTCAGTTTTTCCCCATTGAGGATGATATTAGCATTGGGTCATTCATATATGGCTTTTATGATCTTGAGGTATGATCCTTCTATCCCTACTTTCTTGAGGGTTTTTATCAAGAAAGGATGCTGTATTTTGTCAAATGCTTTCTCTCCATCTATTGAAAGGATCATATGGAACTCATCCTTTCTTTTATTGATGTGATGAATCATGTTAATTGTTTTGCAGATATTGAACCAGCCCTGCATCCCAGGTATAAATCCCACTTGGTCATGGTGAATTATTTTTTTAATGTATTGTTGGATGCCATTGGCTAATATCTTGTTGAGGATTTTTGCATCCATGGTCATCAGGGAAATTGGTCTATAGTTCTCCTTTTTAGTGGGGTCTCTGTCTGGTTTTGGAATCAAGGTAATGCTGGCTTCATAGAAAGAGTTTGGAAGTTATCCTTTCATTTCTATTTTTTGGAACAGTTTCAAGAGAATAGGTGTTAACTCTTCCTTAAATGTTTGGTAGAATTCCCCTGGAAAGCCATCTGGCCCTGGACTCTTGTTTTTTGGCAGATTTTTGATTACTAATTCGATTTCCTTTCTGGTTATGGGTCTGTTCAAATTTTCTATTTCTTCCTATTTCAGTTTTGGTAGTGTATATGTTTCTAGGAATTTGTCCATTTCTTCCAGATTGTCCATTTTATTGTCATATAATTTCTCATAATATTCTCTTATTGTTTTTATTTCTGTTGTGTTGGTTGTGATCTCTCCTCTTTCTTTCTTGATTTTATTTATTTGGGTCCTTTCCTTTTTCTTATTGATCAAACTGGCTAGTGGTTTATCAATTTTGTTAATTCTTTCAAAGAACCAGCTTCTGGTTCCATTGATTTGTTCTACTGTTTTGTTTTGTTTTGTTTGGTTTGGTTTGGTTTCGATAGCATTAATTTCTGCTCTAATCATTATTATTTCCTGTCTTATGCTGGTTTTGGGTTTTATTTGCTGTTCTTTTTCCAGCTTCTTAAGGCATAAGGTTAGGTTGTGTATCTGAGATCTTTCTTCCTTCTTTAGGAAGGCCTGGATTGCTATATACTTTCCTCTTATGACTACCTTTGCTGCATCCCAGAGGTTTTGGGTTTTTGTTTTATCATTTTCATTGACTTCCATAAGCTTTTTAATTACCTCTTTAACTGCCTGGTTAGCCCATTCATTCTTTAGTAGGATGTTCTTCAGTCTCCAAGTATTTGTTACCTCCCCAAATTTTTTCTTGTGTTTGATTTCGAGTTTTATAGCGTTGTGGTCTGAAAATATGCACGGTATGCTATTGATCTTTTTGTACTTGCTGAGGGCTGATTTGTGTCCCAGTATGTGGTCTATTCTGGAGAATGTTCTGTGTGCACTGGAGAAGAATGTATATTCTGCTGCTTTAGGATGAAATGTTCTGAATATGTCTGTTAAGTCCATCTGATCCAGTGTGTCATTCAAAGCCATTGTTTCCTTGTTGATTTTTTGATTAGATGATCTGTTCATTGCTGTGAGTGGGGTGTTGAAGTCTCCTACTATTATGGTATTACAATCGATGAGTTTCTTTATGTTTGTGATTAATTGATTTATCTATTTGGGTAGTCCCACATTTGGCACATAAATGTTTACAACTGTTAGGCCTTCTTGGTGGATAGACCCCTTGATTATAATATAATGCCTGTCTGCATCTCTTGATACAGTCTTTATTTTAAAGTCTAGATTGTCTGATATAAGTATGGCTACTACGGCTTTCTTTTGTTGACCATTAGCATGATGGATCTTGCTAAGACATCTTGCTTGTATCTGTGTTGGTTAAATCCCTGGCTGTCGTTTTTTTGTGCTCTTTCTTTTGGGGTGAATTCCTTCATTTTGTCATTTTGAAGGGAGTAAAGGAATTAATGAGGTAGAAAAATTGAAATAAAAAAATTAAAATTAAAAAAATATATTAAAATAAAAATTAAAAATACACACACACAAAAATGGAATAGATGATGCTAGATCCTAGGTGTGTTTTGGTCTGGGTGTTGAAAGTGGTTTGACAAAACTCTCACCGCTGTTGTTTAACATAGTGTTGGAAGTTCTAGCATCAGCAATCAGACAACAAAAGGAAATCAAAGGCATCAAAATTGGCAAAGATGAAGTCAAGCTTTCACTTTTTGCAGATGACATGAAACTATACATGGAAAATCTGACAGACGCCACCAAAAGTCTGCTAGAACTGATACATGAATTCAGCAAAGTTGCAGGATACAAAATCAATGTACAGAAATCAGTTGCATTCTTATACACTAACAATGAAGCAACAGAAAGACAAATAAAGAAACTGATCCCATTCACGATTACACCAAGAAGCATAAAATACCTAGGAATAAATCTAACCAAAGATGTAAGAGATCTGTATGCTGAAAACTACAGAAAGCTTATGAAGGTAATTGAAGAAGATATAAAGAAATGGAAAGACATTCCCTGCTCATGGATTGGAAGAAAAAAATTGTCAAAATGTCAATAGTACCCAAAGCTATCTACACATTCAATGCAATCCCAATCAAAACCACACCAGCATTCTTCTCGAAACTAGAACAAGCAATCCTAAAATTCATATGGAACCACAAAAAGCCCCGAATAGCCAAAGTAATTTTGAAGAAGACCAAAGCAGGAGGCATCACAATCCCAGACTTTAGTCTTTACTACAAAGCTGTCATCATCAAGACAGCATGGTATTGGCACAAAAACAGACACATAGACCAATGGAATAGAATAGAAACCCCAGAACTAGACCCACAAACGTATGGCCAACTAATCTTTGACAAAGCAGGAAAGAACATCCAATGGAAAAAAGACAGTCTCTTTAACAAATGGTGCTGGGAGAACTGGACAGCAACATGCAGAAGGTTGAAACTAGACCACTTTCTCACACCATTCACAAAAATAAACTCAAAATGGATAAAGGACCTGAATGTGAGACAGGAAACCATCAAAACCTTAGAGGAGAAAGCAGGAAAAGACCTCTCTGACCTCAGCCGTAGCAATCTCTTACTCGACACATCCCCAAAGGCAAGGGAATTAAAAGCAAAAATGAATTACTGGGACCTTATGAAGATAAAAAGCTTCTGCACAGCAAAGGAAACAACCAACAAAACTAAAAGGCAACCAACGGAATGGGAAAAGATATTCGCAAATGACATATCGGACAAAGGGCTAGGATCCAAAATGTATAAAGAGCTCACCAAACTCCACACCCAAAAAACAAATAACCCAGTGAAGAAATGGGCAGAAAACATGAATAGACACTTCTCTAAAGAAGACATCCGGATGGCCAACAGACACATGAAAAGATGCTCAATGTCGCTCCTTATCAGGGAAATACAAATCAAAACCACACTCAGATATCACCTCATGCCAGTCAGAGTGGCCAAAATGAAGAAATCAGGAGACTATAGATGCTGGAGAGGATGTGGAGAAACGGGAACCCTCTTGCACTGTTGGTGGGAATGCAAACTGGTGCAGCCGCTCTGGAAAACAGTGTGGAGATTCCTCAGAAAATTAAAAATAGACCTACCCTATGACCCAGCAATAGCACTGCTAGGAATTTACCCAAGGGATACAGGAATACTGATCCATAGGGACACTTGTACCCCAATGTTTATAGCAGCACTCTCAACAATAGCCAATTTATGGAAAGAGCCTAAATGTCCATCAACTGATGAATGGATAAAGAAATTGTGGTTTATATACACAATGGAGTACTACAGGGTAATGAGAAAGAACAAAATATGGACCTTTGTAGCAACGTGGATGGAACTGGAGAGTGTGATGCTAAGTGAAATAAGCCATACAGGGAAAGACAGATACCATATGTTTTCACTCTTATGTGGATCCTGAGAAACTTAACAGAAACCCATGGGGGAGGGGAAGAAAAAAAAAAAAAGAGGTTAGAATGGGAGAGAGCCAAAGCATAAGAGACCCTTAAAAACTGAGAACAAACTGAGGGTTGATGTGGGGTGAGAGGGAGGGGAGGGTGGGTGATGGGTATTGAGGGGGGCACCTTTTGGGATGAGCACTGGGTGTTGTATGGAAACCAATTTGACAATAAATTTCATATATTGAAAAAAAAAGAAAGTGGTTTGACAGATTAGAGAAAAAAAGGGGGGGAAGAAAAAAAAAGGAAATTGTTTGACAATATGAAAAAATGAATGCACTGAAGTAGACTAAAATGTGATGATTGGGGTAAAATAGAATTTGAAAAAATATACAGAAAAGTAAAGAATATAGTAGAAAAAATAAAGAAAAATATTTTTAATAAAAACTAAAAATATGAATTTTTCATTTTCTGTATTTAAGAAAAAAGAAAATGAATGAAAAAGAGAAAGATAAAAAAAGAAAAAAGAAAAGAAAAAAAGAAATCATTTGAAAATTTGAAAAAGTGAATACACTATAGTGGACTAAAATAAAATGATGGGAGTATGACAGAATCTGAAAAGATACACACAAAAGCAAAAAATATAGTAATAGAAATTAAATAAAAATATTTTTAAAAGAAACTGAAAATAAAAATGAAGTTTTTCTGCATTCAAGAAAAAGAAATGAAAAAGAAAAAAAGAAAAAGAAAGAAAAAAAGGAAATTGTTTGAAAATTTGAAGAGGTGAGTACACTGACGTAGACTAAAATAAAATGATGGAAGTAAAGTAGAATTTGAAAAAAATTTACAGAAAAGTAAAAAATATAGTAATAAAAATTAAAGGCAGATATTGTTAACAAAAATTGAAAATAAAGATTTTTTTTCTTTTTCTGTATTCAAGAAAAAGAAAAGAACTGGAAAAGAGAAAAAGAAGAAAGAAAAACAAAAAAAAGAAAAAAAAATGAGTAGATGAAGCTGCTAACAGATTGAAGTAGGACTTAAATTGCTTCATTTTCCCCTGGAGATCAGTCTACATAGCTCTTTATAGTCCATAAATTAAGCGGCAGTGAGGCTTGTGTTTTTGAAGAGGGAAGTTGGCCCATTTGGGCATGGCTCGCTGTAACAGCTCCACTCTCCACTAGATGGCGCTGCTAGCCTACTGGGGTGGATTGTTGTGGTGCTCATAGGTGCATATGTGCATGCATGGGAGCGGTGAAAATGGCGCCACCCAGCTACCCAGTCTGTTGTTCTCCCATATCAGCAATCGTGCACCAGTCCTCTTTCTTCAGCTCTCATCCACTGCCTGCTTTTTCACACTCTGTGACCAGTCCCCAGGCAGTACCTCTCTCCCAAGTTTTGTCTCAGATGCAGCTGTTTTCCCTGGCCCCTTACTTCCAAAAGACTGCAGCTTTGACCTGTTCCGCCCCTCTGTGGGAGGGTCTCACCAAGCAATGGCTGAATGAGCAACGGCTGAATATCAGCTACACCCAGGAATGCCTGCTGCACCCTGCTGTTGCCGGTGCCCCGAGACTGCAGCCAGGTGCTAGCCCGCCCCCCAAAAAGTTTGCGAGACAGTGTAGCAGTAGCATTTCAGGGATTATGGAAAATCACAACAAACATCTGGCACCAAGTTTTACCCTCAGCGACCTTGCCCCAGCACCAGCGAATGTGGCTGCTTTCCAGGGTCTGCTGGGAACAGGTGGCTTCAACAGTCTCTATCAAATGTCCTTCCAGCAGTGGAACTGCTTTTCCCCGTGTGGCTTGAGAACCTCCAGGACCCCACTCTGTTCCTGGGGATTTACCCTTCCCACCAGAGCACCACCAGGTATCGAGCTGCGGAGTTGCCTTTGAGTTCCCCTTGTTTACAGTCTTAGTGGAATTAAACCCTCTCCTTTCTCCTTTCTCCCTTTTTAGTTTAGTCCCTGTAGCTGTTTCCAATTTTCCACTTTCTCTACAGCTGCTTTTGGGGAGAGGTGCTTTTCCTATATGCTCCCCCCGCCCAGTCTCCGTCCTCCTTCTGCCCTCAAAAGGGGTTCCCTACCTTTCGCGGCTTCTCACTCCCCAAGTTCAGCTCTCTGCACCACATACCTGCTGAATTCTGTGGTTCAGGTTGTGCAGATTGTTGTGTTAATTCTCCAATCAGGTTTCTAGGTGTGTAGGATGGTTTAGTGTTGGTCTGGCTGTATTTCATGGATGTGAGACACACAAAAAGCTTCCATGCTGATCTGCCATCTTGGCTTCTTCTCAGAACTTAAAGAATATTCTTAACTCCTCTGCTCAGTCTATCATTCATACATGGGCAATAAATACATACATAAATTCTTAGTATTTATAGTGCCCCTTTGGAGATGCATAAATTTCTATTTACTGTGATAAATTTACATTAGCGATCATTTCTGGCTAAATTAAATGCCATCAATCAAACGGTGACAATAGTCAGATAACATTTCATCTTATTATGTATTTTGTAGTAGGTAGGTCCTAATCACTTAGTGAAGAACAGGAGTGGGAGAAGACATACCTGCAAATGATTGAGGCTGGTGCGGAATCCTGACAAATTCCGTAAGCAGCAGAACTATTGGTATCTCAACAGGACCTGGAATATGTTGCTTTGATATGCTGAATCACAACAGTGAATAGGGTGGCTCATTGTTGACCAATGTCAGGTTTGAGGACTCTTTGGCCAATTGTTATCAATTGACTGAGGCTTCACCTCCAATGTGACCCAGAGACAGGAATTAGCAGATAGCCAAACTTCTATTTTTTGAAAAAACTAAATATACTATCACTTTATAAACTCATTCCAAAAAAATAAAAGCCTCAAAAATAAAGGATTTAATCTGATATTACCTGTCCTTGTAATGGGCAAAATTACTCAACCAATGGCACCCAACATAAAATTGTTTTAAGAAATTGGCTTTGTTGATTCCTGGTATTACATAAAATTGAGAAAACTAACTGTACTTAATATATATTACTTCACTTACTGGTAGTATACAAAGGCCCTGTGCTGAAATCTGTGTATCTGGAGATGAACTAGGTAAGATCCAAAATTGAGTGGCTTTGTAGTCTTGTAAGAGATGGATAAACAATAACAATGCCAATATAATAAGTTCAATGATAAGGCATTCATAACATATTTAGAAAGAAAGTCATTCTGCATAGGGAGTAGAGAAGAGATGTCTTGCAATCGTGACAATAAGGGAAAGACGATGATTTAAGCTTTGGTGGCATAGGTATAATCAAAAAGAAGAACATTCAGTTCAAAGGACAGATTTAAGGAATGAAAGTACTCCAAAAAATGGCGAGGGACTCTATGTAGCTGAGAGACATATTCCAATTGGCAGGAGACACAGCAAACATTAATATTGTTGTTCCAATGTATTTCATTTCCAATATTTTATTCAAGGTTGGGTCCAATTCCTGATGAGTTAAAATTCTGTATTTGCTTTTCTCATTCAGATTAGGGTATCTCAATGCAAGCATGTAATGTAAGTCTACCCTGCTTCATTTAAAAATAAGTAATGCATTCACAAGCAATGTGTGCTTGAACTATTATTGGTAATAAATAATTTAAACCTCACCCACCATTTAACATATCAGCCTATTAACATGACTGATGATACCACTGTGCAGAGTATAGAGTGTACATTAAGTGACATGGTCAGGGACAGAGGTGAATGTGAGGAGTGGCTTATAAGTGCTATCTTTCTGAACTTAAAGCCTGCATACTCTCTAAATGGTTCTACTCTTTGGTTTAATGTCTAATGTGCATTTTGCAAGTTGTCCTGTACATTTATAAATTGTTTTTTGTTGTCATGCTCACTAATAAAATGCTTTTACAGGAATAGCTGAGGAAACATTATGCAATTTTAAGATGCACTGATATCCCCCTACATTGGGTCTCAGGAAGGAGTAACATACAATTACTACTATTCTAGTGTAAATTTTCAAAATGATATACAATAAGTGAATTGATCTGGCAAACTCCCCCATGAAATCCACTCATCAGAGTGCTCATTAGCTCTCCAGACTACTGCAGTGTTTCAGCTTCTTCTTCTAAACCATAGCTCCCCTAGGAGTTCAACTACTATATGTATATGTGTGTATATATGTATATATATACCTATATCTATATCTAGACATATATATATATACATATATATATATGTAGATATATAGATAGATAGATATGGAAATTAATATATTTAATTCTTAAATTGTTTTAACAGCAAGATCTGCAGATGATAACTACTGAAAGTCTAGTCCATCTTGGCCAACAGAGACTGACAATGTTAACTTACCTGTTTTTGAAGACAAGGACATGGCATTTGCTGTTGTCATAATTAAGGTTCTGCAAATTTCCTCCCTGTGACTTATTCTCATTCCTCACAGAAACTTTGTCCTTCTTGTTAAGCTCACCCACTCACAGTTTTTATTTATTATTTTATTTATTATCCCGATTTGTGTCCACAGTAAATATCTGCTACAGGCTACTTCTGTACTGTTACTCATATCAACAAATAGAATGTGTTCAGTTATTCCCTACCCTGGACTTTGACTTCATATTTATTAGAATTTCTGCCAATACTTCTAGGCACTGAGAATTGCATAATACAGAGAAAATACTCATGTTTAATCTAAAAGTAAAGATAATGATAATAGAACCCAGCTTTGTTACAAATCTAATGAAGTGAGACTAAATGTGAGTTACAATGTGTGCTATAAGTAAGAAATTATTTTGAAAATCCTTCACATTTCAGGGGAATGTAAAACATCAAATATACAAAACTTGGACTTTATTGGGTAAGTTAGCAAGCTGCGTTTCCTGGAGATTGCAAAAACAAAATAAAATACAAATAACACAGAAACAAAAAACACTGAAATAAGAGGAGGTCATGATTTGGAACTCATGTCTCCACTTACTAAAAGTTCATGAGAAGCCCATATTAACTTTGCCTCCCTCAAAGTTCATCCTACAAACATAAGGTTTTATAGCTGATGAGGGAATTTAAGGCATGTTACTAATATGTCTTAACTGGCCATGTGGAAAGTTGACTATATGGCCACATAGTAACATCCAGACTACTTAGAAGATTTTTTCAGTAGCTGGGGTGACCATAATGCAAAACCCAAAATCTAGGACAAAAAAACTGGGTGGCTCAGCTGGTTAAGCATCTGACTTCTGCTCAGGTCATGATCTTGCAGTTCGTGAGTTCAAGCCCCACATCGGGCTCTGTGCTGACAGCTCAGAGTCTGGAGCCTGTTTTGGAATCTGTGTCTCCCTCTCTCTCTGCCCCTCCCCCACTCATGCTCTGTCTCTGTCTCTGTCTCTGTCTCTATCTCTCTCTCAAAAATAAACATTTAAATATAGTGCAAGTATTACTATAATCTTCATCGTTTAATAATTATATATGCATATATACACATATGTAGCAACTTTCAATGCAAGATCTTACACTGGAAGATGCGTTAGCTTATACATGCATCATCACACAGGCTTGTAAGAGCTGAACTTCAACAACAGTCTGCAAGGTAGAACAAATATTACAATTCTTCAAAATTTATAGATGAAGAAATTGAGAATTGGAGAAGAAAAAATTACTTTGTAACAGTGAATACAGTTTTACAGAATGAGTTGCAGCCTTTCAAATCCTTTTATACAGAAGTGCCTTTAACACCGCAGCACAGTCACTTGCTTCTGCCTGTTGCTAATGGCTCTCCAAATGTCACTGCACCTACAGGAATCAGGATGTGTGTGGGTGTATTGGGTGCACTTCCTCAGAGAGACCATGATCAGAAAACCTTCTTGTCTTATGTTTTCACCTTGTGTATATTTAGTTTTCCAAATTATTCCTGTTTTGAAACATTTAAAAGATCAATGCAGTCATCTATTCTAGGATTCATTTTTTAATTTTTATGATTTTAATAATTTCTGTGCTTAACCATGTAAGGGATAATTTATCTAGTAACTAATCTCTGAATGGATTTTAGATTTAAAATCTAAAACCTTTGGAAAACAGCTTTACTTCATCCTTCTCATATAAATTTCTTTCAAATTACATGAACCAGGGTTGGGCCAATCTATAACATGGAATACTGCACCTTAGTTAAAGAATCAGTTCACATTTTCTATACTGGTATTAAAGATGCCTGTGATCTGAATTATTTCAAAAACAATATAATTATTTTATAAATGATAAATTAGGCACATAATTTTACACACACATTTATACGCACAGACACAGACACACAGGCAGACTCCAAGTATGTAGAATAAAGGACAAAGGATTGAGAGAGTACACACCGAACACTTAACAACAGTAGTGGGGTTGGGCTATAAGGAGAGACTGAGAGGAAGTGTGTTGAAGGATGGTACTTTCATGTTTTACTTTATATATTTCTGTGTTGAAGGTCTTTTAAAAATATAACTTCAATGTGCATTCTGCATCACATTTGTATTTAGAAAAGTACACAATGGGAATGTTATTAAAATGCACAGAAACATTTTTAAAATATTCTCAGACCCCAAAACTAGACATTTAAGAACTTAAAGAATAATTACAGATATGTTTAGATTTCACAAATTGGAAAAAAAAAAGTTCAACAATAAGGATTGCATAAGAAGTATATTATATAAAACATATTCTTTCAAATAATACAGATGGAGAATTTTGTTCAAAATATATTATTAAATAAAAAACACTGAAAGAATGGGAAAGTATCATAGATTTTTAATTTTGTTTATAAATATATCTAGATAGAGCACTACATGGAAAAATACACATTTAAGTGTCTACAATGCTTGCCTCAGATCATTGAAACTTTGGATAATGATATGTACATTTAATATGTATGTTTACCTTCTTTTATTAAATATAATTTCTACTTTTGATAGAGTATGTAATGCTGTAATTTTCCTATTTAATCTAAGTAACTACTCCAACGTGTAAATGTTCTAATCTGACTTTGCAAATGGAGACTCTCCTAATATCTAAATGGTTGACAGGAGGCTTTGCATTAAGCCATTTTTCTTACGCAGACCATATTCTCCCTCTCTTAAACCTTAAGTGCCATGCATGCCTCCTGGCTTTATAATTCCTCCATCCAGTCATCTTCCATGTTATTGTTCATGCAGTTCCTTTTGTCGTTTTCCAGGTTAATGAACTCTATCACTTTGAAGACCTCCTGAAATCTGCTGATGGATGAGGTTTGCTACCCCCTCTCTGTGTCCCATTCATTTTGTTCAGACTTTGATATATCATTAATCATAATGTGGAGCATTTGTTTGTTGGGTTACAGGTCGGCTGACAATACAGTGAGATCCTGAATGCTGGAATTATGGCTCAGATGTGGTGTACAATAAATAGTTCTTGGGCAGCATCGAAGAAAGTGTCTGATATGTAACACATGTTCGCTGAGGTCAGTCTTTGTATTCTGGCCTGCACATCAATAGCACTTGTTGAATTTTTTCTAGATTGGCAACAAACAAGCTTTCTAAAACAGACAGGGGAAGAAAAAACTGTAAAATAGTATGCATTTGGTTCCTTGATATAGATCTACTTTATGAGGAAAGAGCAAGTACTCACCTTTGTTCTTCTTGATGTGTCAAATATTCTAGAAGTGTTCATTAATACAAGTGGCCTTAATTCTAAGAGCAACATGAAGAGAATCAAGACTTATTCAATAACAGTAAGAAAACAAAACAACAAAAAATACCACCACCATCCCCCCCCCCCCCACCACAAACTAGTTACTAATTTGCTGGGCTCCTTACCTTATTGCGCGGCAAGGAAATTGGATGACATTACGAAGATCATACGCACAGATGGGAACAAACGCTCGTGTGAACTCTCAGGTCATGAGAAATACTTCAAAAACATTAGACTTACTGTTCTTTTAAGGAAAGTCCAGCTTCCCTTGCTTACAGCTTAATGCAGATCTTGTCAACTTATCATCATGATAGTTGCCACAGAAAGGAAAGAGAGAGAAAAAAAAAGAATAAATTCATGAAATAAAGATCAACTTTGTGCAAAAGAGTAAAAGAAAGTTACTGGGAAGGAGGCTGCTTCTGCACGGACAATGGGAGAAAATATTAAAGTAGAGGGTTGAATTAAGGGAACAAATTGGAAACCATCATGAAGGCAGAGCTAACACTAATTTCTCATGTTCTGCATTGCCCATCCTACCACCAAGCCTGGAAGGCCACGACCTCTGCTGTGATTTAAAAAAAAAAATTTAATTTACTTATGTTTGAGAGAAAGAGAGAGAGAGAGAGACAGAGATAGAGAGAGAGGAGAGAGACACAGTGTGAGCAGGGGAGGGGCAAAGAGAGGGAGACACAGAATTCGAAGCAGACTACACAGGCTCTGAGCTGTCAGTACTGAGTCCACGGGTTGAACTCACTAGCCGTGAGATCATGACCTGAGCCAAAGTCAGATGCCCAAGTCAGAGGCCCAACTGACTGAGCCACCCAGGTGTCCCATTTTTTTAATCTAAACTTCCCATTAGTTGTCACTGTCAGGATAACCATAATAATTAGTGTTATTAGATATGGTTCTAATATAAGTGAGATCTCATCATTTGCTTTATGGAAGGAATTGATATACAAGAAATCCTGGTACGAAGAAACTCAGAGAAATGCAGAGCTATTCAAACGACACTAGGATTGGTGATAAATCCTGACCATGGTAAGGATAAAAAAATGTTGGGGTGCCTGAGTGGCTCAGTCAGTTAAGCGTGCAACTTTGGCTCAGGTCATGATCTCACAGTTCGTGGGTTCAAACCCTATGTCAGGCTTTGTGCTGACAGCTCAGAGCCTGGAGCCTGCTTCAGATTCTGTGTCTCCCTCTCTCTCTGCCTCTCCCCTGCTCACACTCTGTCTATCTCTCTCTCTCAAATAACATTAAAAGTTAAATAAAAACATTTGTTATGTCAATATATATTTGTTGAACACATTTTGTGTGCAAAGAAACAAGGAAAGTTTACAGAGACTGGACTTTACAGAGAATCAGTTGATATAATAGGCTGTGTTTATAATCAAGGCAGTTCAGAGTTAACATCTGAATGGATAAAATAAAAGTGACAACAAATAACAAGTGTTGGCAAGGATGTAGAGAAAATGGAACCTTCATGCACTGTTGCTGAAAATGTAAATTTTTATAGACACTGTAGAAAACACTATGGAGTTTCCTCAAATAGAAATACCATATGATCCAATATTTCCACTATTAGGTATTTACCCAAAGAAGATGGAAACATTAATTTGAAAAGATACATGCACTCCCACATTTACTGCAGCATTATTTACAACAACCAAGATATGGAGGCAACCTAAGTGTCTGTCAATATACAAATAGATAAGAAAAATGTGTTACATATATGCAATGGAATACTACACAAACACGAAAAGGATGTGATTGTGCCATTTGAGGCAACAATGATGAACCTAATGAAATGTCAGACTGAGAAAGACAAATGCCATATGAGTCCACTCCACAAAAGAAATCTAAAAAACAAAACAAACAAACAAAACAAATAAAAAGCAGAATCAGACCTATAAATACAAAAAACAAATGGCCAAAGGGGAGAGGGGTGGGAGATTGGGCAAAATAGGTGAAGGAGAGAAGGAGATATAGGCTTTCAGTAATAGAATGAATAAATCTCAAGAATAAAAGGCACAGCATAAGGAATATAATCAACAATATTATAATAGTAAGGGAACAGGACAGATAGGAGCCACACTTGTGGTGACCACAGTATAATGTAGGGACTTGTCAAATCACTAAGTTGTACACTTGAAACTAATGTAACATTGTGTGTCCACTATACTCAAATTAACAATAAATAAGTAAAAGTTAACATTTGAGTACACATCAGGCTCTAGGCACTGTGATATGCTTTTTGATTGTGTTATAATTGTTATGCACCCTTCTGACTGATTAATTCTCTTTTTACCCTCCCATTACTAATTGAGGAAATTAAGCTTTAGGAAGGTTTAAATAATGTCACGCAACTGACACAAAAATTTTGGTGTTCAAGATTAGACAGTTTTAGTTCAAAGGGGTGAGATTTTAGTGGAATACAAGGAAATTTTGAGAACTAAAGAGGAAAAAAATATAATAAATAAGTTAAATTATGAAGGTTTCTGGCTTTGTCAAAAAGTAACATTTCTTAGTTGATCATTCTCCAATATGACAAACCATGTATCTATTATTTATTTTCATTGTGGTATATTTAGTATTTCTGAGGACAGGAATACTCTCAGCACATGATCTTGCTTGATTACACATAAATTTTGAAAATTAATATTTAACATTTAATATTAATTTAATATTAATCATTAAATATCATTTGCCTTCATATCCTTGAGGAAAAAAAAGCGCATGTGAAGGAGACATATAATGTGTTAAAACTGCCTCCTAAGCTTACCTCTGATTCTAATGACACCTAAAGGAAAGCTTAAATTCAAATTAATAAATCAAGTCAATGTGCCGAGACAATAAATATTTGGTGAGATCACAAGGAAAACACATTTGTTTGGGCTTATGGGAAAGTGGTGCCATGCACAGAGGTAACTATTAACCAGATGTGATTGACAAGAAAAACGAATCTGATCAACAATCTTCAATAGTCAAGTTCTCTGAATTTCCAGCATTAAATATTCTCAAAGATAAACGTTCAAGTTTATTTTCATTAAATTTGCTCTATTGCCTGCATGACTAACTATGTAAGGGATTACTTAAATTATTTTACGGACTGTATACTTTTTTTTTTTTTTTTAACGTTTATTTATTTTTGAGACAGAGAGAGACAAAGCATGAACGAGGGAGGGTCAGAGAGAGGGAGACACAGTATCTGAAACAGGCTCCAGGCTCTGAGCTGTCAGCACAGAGCCCGACGTGGGGCTCAAACTCACGGACCGCGAGATCATGACCTGAGCCGAAGTTGGCCGCTTAACCAACTGAGCCACCCAGGCGCCCCAGGACTGTATACTTTTTAATTGAAAATAGTATTTACAATCTTAATTTTAAAAAAATATTCAAGCAAAAATGTATTCCCTAACCCTCTATACAGTATGTTTTTCACTTTTGTCTTATCTTTAAGGCCTGTATCTCTTTCAAGGAGAGGCTGATAATTTCTCTAATCCCTAGACAAAATAAGTAGGACTTTAATATTCATGTGGATGACTTACACAACTGGCCCTGACCCTTGTTTCATAACTTTTCTTCAGCTATACTTTGCTTCAGCCACCCATATTATGGCCTAAGTGATCTGGGTCAAGTCTGTGCCCTTGTCTCCAACTGCCATTGGGCTTGTCAGAACATAGTCTTCTGACGGAGATCGTAGAGGTGCAGGAAAGCAGCAAAATCAAGCAAGCACATTGTAAAGCCTCTCCTTCTACAACGTTTGTTAAGAGCCCAAGGGTCAAAGCAAGTCACAAGATCAAGCTCAAATTTATGAAGTGGAAAATACATTCCATTTTCAATAGGAGAGACTGCAAAGTCAAATGTAAATTGCTGTAGATAGAGGAAGCAGCAAAGAAATGGAGCCAATATGCAATTTGCTGTATATATTAGTCAGGCTTCTCCAGAGAAAAAGAACCAAAACCCATGTGTACACACACACACACACACACACACACACACACTCGAGAGGAGAGGGAGGAACGGGAGGGGAGAGAGAGAGAACGACTGAGATTTATTTTAAGGAATTGGCTCACAAGACTGTAGAGACTGGCAAGTTCAAAATCTGCAGGGCAGGCTGACAGGCTGGAGACTGAGGGAAGTTTATTTTGCGGCTCAATTCTTAGCGCTGTCTGGAGGCAGAATTCTTCCTTCCTTGGGAGATCATTTTTTTCTCTTAAGGCCTAGAACTAAATGGATGAGACCCACCCATATTATGTAGGTTAATCTGCTTTACTCAAAGTCTACTGATTTAAGTGTTAACCTTATCTAAAAACACCTTCACTGGGATCTCAAGATGGGTGTTTGCCCAACTATCTGGGTACGTGGCCGAGCCAAGTTGACACATAAAATTATCCACCACACCTTTGTTATCAAAGAGAAAAAGATTGGGATATTAGTCAGTAAAAAACATGTCTACCTAAAGTACTTAATTGACTTAGTAATCCCCTATCTATCTAAAAGTTCAACTATTCTTTTCTTTTGGCTATTTTCTTTCTGCATATGAATATATTCAGCCTCTATTTAAAACTAAGTTTGTTAGCATTGCAGCCCTCATTGAGAAAGGAGATTTACAGGTGTCAGGGGATTCAGAAGTCACTTTTCAGAGGTAAATGCTAATAGGAGGTGCAGGTGAGCACTAGAGGCTGCGGACCATTCGGCTAATTTCAGGGGCTCATTGCTTCCCTCTGTGAATGACAATGATTGGCTGTATGTTCTACATAGTCCTCTGAAATGTGCATTAGCAAAATTTTCCTAGCAAATGTTTTACCTAAATACCTAAAATTAAAAAGTCAACAATTATAATAATGAAAAAAAAAACCCAAAAACCTAAGTTCTCTCATACATGCATTCTCCTCTAGGTTTCATTTTGTTTTCATTTTTCAAGCTACCAGTAACACCAAACCCATAGAATGTGCCTGGCATGGCCTGGCACAAAATAAACCTTCAATAATGATTGTCTGGTCTTATAGTTCCTTCTTTTTACCTTTTCTTCTTTCCTTTTAAGAAATCATTATAAAAGATAATTTATATATTCCTTCTGAACTTCTAATTTTGCCTTTATTGCTGAGTGTTATTCGTTGTGGAATTTTGAATCCAGGTTTGGTTTTGTTTTTTGTTTTTTTCTTTTAGTTCAACTTTGGAAAAGTTCATTTTGCATCCCAAGTTGTGGAAATATTCCTATAGGGTGCTTTTGCCAGGAGCCCAGGAGTATCAGTAATTTAGGGGGGCTATTCTTGCTAGTATTTCTGATTACAATTTTCTGCTCAAGGCTTTAGAATAAATTTAAATCCCACTTTTGCATGATATTTAGAGTTCTAAATTCTCAGAGAAGATCACCTCCAACAGCGGTTCTTAAACTTGGCTGCACTTTGGAATTGCCTGTGGAGCTTTAAATAAAGATGGATGCCCACAGAGATTCTGATTTAATTAGTCTGGCAGACATGGCCTTGGCATCCTTGCTTTTTGTTCCTTTGATGTGCATTTGTTTGTTTGTCAGCTCCCCAGGTGATGCTAATATGCAGCCAAGTTTGAGAATCACTACCTTAGAGATACTGTGTGGTTCACTGTCTTCTCTGGTGGCTAGTCCAACCTTTCACCAAGGGTGCAGCCTTTTGCTACAGGATGCTGGTTTTACGGAGGTCTCTGTTTACACTCCCATGACCTTGTCTAGTATCCTGGGGAGACTGCAAACCCCAAACCTCTAGACTACAAAGAGCAATAACCTCCAGGGCCAATATAGTCCAGCGGCAGCTGCAGTGTTAGTTTGTGTGTTTACCAATTTAGTTGTCAATTTTCTTTCCTTTTAAAAAAAAAATAGAAAATTCCTTTTTTTTCTTGTAAGCATATTAAAACTATCTTGTTTTATTTTATCTAGAAATTCTGCTTATGGCTAGAAGTTTTTTTATTGTCTAAGTCCCATTACTTCTTTTTAGTTTTCAAATTCAATTCAAATGTCACCTCTTTGTGAATGCATTTCCTTTTAGTCAGATGTAAACGACTTTCTCTGGATTCTAGCAGCACCCTGTGCTTATCTGTATCAAGACATACATGGCTGTCATATGATATTTAATATACATACCTGTCATTTTAGTTTATTTATTTATTTTTGAGAGAGAGAGAGAGCACAAGCAGGGGAGGGACAGAGAGAAGGAGAGACAGAATCCCAAGCAGGCTCTGCGCCATCAGTGCAGAGCCCAATGTGGGGCTTGAACTCAGGAACTGTGAGATCATGACCTGAGCCAAAGCCAAGAATCAGACATTCAACTGACTGTGCCACCCAGGCGGCCTATACCTGTCATTTTAGTAGCCAGTGCACTATTTGAGGTCCATGGACACGTCCTAAATAACATGACATCGAGTCATTATCACAGTCCATAGCACAAAGAATACAATTGTCTTACAATAGTAAGAAGACACCCTGGATGAACTGATCTTTATTTCTTGTTGTTTTTCAAACTGTGATTTAAAAAAAGAAGATACTATGCAAGCAGTTGTTTCAGAAATGCATACGGTATCAAGATATTTTGATAGAGGCTAGAATTTGTGCTGATCCAGTAGCCACTGACCACGTGTGGCTATTTTAACTTAAATTTAATTACTTAACATAAAAAATAGTTCTTCACTCACACTATAGCCACATGCGGCTAGTGACACACCTGTATTGGACAACACAGATACAAAATATCTACACATCATTATAAAAAGTTCTATAGGACAGCAATAAGCTGCCTTTTTAGAGGCAGTCAGCTCGATTACCCACAAAAATTATCCCAAAGGACCTTCCTGTTAATTCTCAAAAGTAGGTTTTGAACTAAATTATAATTAAATCATTCAAAACACAAATGCTACATAATTTCCCTTATCATAGAATAGTTACACAGGATTTTACATGTATTTAGACTTTTAATAGCACCGTGTTGAAGTTTCTCACTTCACAGTTAGGTAACTTAAGATTCAGAGTGGTTTAGCAGCTTTATCAAACCCACACAGAGAGCTCAAATAAGAGGAAGTAAATCGCAATGGAGAGAAACTAACGCAAAGTTAGGCACTCTGCTCCACTGATGAATTAGGCACAGATGAGTTTCCTAAAATGAGCCTTCACGTTTCCAAAGCACTTATGTCACCTGCTGTTACGGACAGCATGGAGGGGCTGCATTTGTGCCTCTACAACCCCAACATGATATTCAATTATGTGTGGGTGCAGGAACTATGGAAAACAAGGTGGCATCAAAAATTCTGTCTATGCTTGCAGCCTGAATACAATTCTTGGGAGTCTCTGCTTTAGATGAGCTCTGTATTTCCAGAGTTGGATCACAGACATCCCTGGTATAGTCCTTAGCATTGCAATAAATCAGTGCTCCTCTGTTCCATCAGACCTCCACAGCCTCTAAGGAATGAGGCAACCCAAGATGTTGATATTCCATTCCAAATGTACATGCTTTTACACAGCTCATGGTTATGAGAATGTCTTTGTATATTCATAAGGCTATCCATCAAGTACAGGAAGACCAATTTTGTTTGGTAATTATTATTATAGAAATGCAAGTAAATGCCAGAATGGAACTTTTAAAATACACTCCTTGGGAACACTTTTTCTTCAATTACATGAATCTTAGGCAAAACCATTTCTTTTGAAACTTACGATTTTTATTAACTTAGACTCTAGTGATTTTTTTTTATTATTTATTTTTGAGAGAGAGAGAGTGAGCAAACTAGCAGAGAAGGGGCGGAGAGAGAGAGGGGGACAGAGGATCTGAAGTGGGCTCTGCGTTGACAGCAGAGACCTCAACTGGGGGCTTGCACTTATAAACCAAGCCATGAGATCATGACCTGAGCCGAAGTTGGACACTTAACTGACTGAGCTAGTCAGGCACCCTGGACTCTAGTAATTTTTTTGGAAAAAGCTCACCTAAGAGACATTTCATTTAATATATATAGCACACACACAATGCCTACACACACAATGCCTACACACACACACACACACACACACACACACACACACACAATTTTCCCTTAAGATAGAAAATAGAATGGGGCGCCTGGGTGGCTCAGTTGGTTAAGCAACATACTGTTGATTTCAGCTCAGGTCATGGTCTCATGGTTCATAGGTTCAAGTTCTGCATCTGGCTCCTTGCTGACAATGCAAAGCCTGCTGGGGTCTTTTCTCTCTCCCTCTCTCTCTGCTCCTCCTCCACTCTCTCTCTCTCTCTTTAAATAAACAAACCTAAAAAAAGAAATAATACAATGGAAAAACCGAACAATATGAGAAGCAACATGAGAAGGATGAAACTAGACCACTTTGTTATACCATACACAAAAATAAATTTGAAATGGATGAAAGACCTAAATGTGAGATAGGAAACCATCAAAATCTTAGAGGACAACACAGGCAGTAACCTCTTTGACCTTGGCCATAGCAACTTCTTACTAGACATGTCTCTGGAGGCAAGGGAAACAAAAGCTAGCATAAACTATTGGGACTTCATCAAGATAAAATGTTTCTGGGGGGCGCCTGGGTGGCTCAGTCAGTTAAGCATCTCACTTCAGCTCAGGTCATGACCTCAAGGTTCATGGGTTCAAGCTCCACGTCGGGCTCTGTGCTGACAGCTCAGAGTCTAGAGCCCGCTTTGGATTCTGTGTCTCCCTCTCTCTCTGCCTCTTACCCACTCATGCTTTGTCTCTCTTTCTCTCTCAAAAATAAATAATATTAAAAAATGTTTTAAAAAGTTTCTGTGCGGTGAAGGGAAGCAATCAACAAAACTAGAAGGCAGCCTAAAGAATGGGAGAAGATATTTGCAAATGACATATCTGATAAAGGGTTAGTATCCAAAATCTATAAAGAAATTATCAAACCCAACAGCCAAAAAAGAAAAAAAAATCCAGTTAAGAAAAGGGCAAAAGACATGAATAGACACTTTTCCTCCACTGTTTCTTAAAAGAGAAGATGGGGACTTTGATGTAGATTAGACTGAAAACTATTCTGCTGAGTCTCCAACAGTTGACAGAAAGTGACTGGTTGAGTATAATGTGCCATAATTCTCACAGAAACTCACCTTCCCTAAAAACATGTTCAAAAAACACAGAGAAGAATTATTTGAAATCTGAGCTTGAACTACCTTGTGTGAGTGAATAATGACCAGGGCCAAGAGTTGTGGTAGAAGCAGGGAGTTGCATTGGTAGGCAGATGAATTCCAAAAATGAAAAGGAGGGAGGGAGGGAAGGAAGGAAGGAAAAGAAATTATAGTCAAAGATGACAGAAAAAAACTAGCCATAAGTTTACCAGTAAAAGAGGTTGAATTTGTGCTTGCTTCATTTTAACAAATTTACTGACCCTTTTTGCATATATAGACACTTGCTTTCTTACTATGATGATAGAATCAGAAAACATGCACAAATGTGATGAAAAGCAAGCAAGAAGAGTAATATAGGTTACACTCAGTACAGGAGAAGATTGGGAAAACACTGAGTTTTTCAGTAAATCCAGAGCAGAATGCGAGTCTTCAAGAGTGAATTAGGGCCTACTTGAAAGGTGCTCTTGATTGTATGACCAATATTGGCACTATTCATTGATTCTTAGCTTCTAGAACTCATTACTACTCAATCACTTGCATAGTTCAAAAGAAGCTAGTTTCCCTGATCTTCATTACTAATTTACCAAATTCCTCATGCATAAAAGCCAGAGTAATATCAGGTTATGATAAGCTACATAGGTTATCTATGTACATACATAGAGATGGGGCACCTGGGTGGCTCAGTCGGTTAAGCACCCAATTCTTAATCTCGGCTCAGATCACAATCTTATGGTTCATGGGACAGAGCCCCGAGTCAGGCTCTATGCCTTGGGATTTTCTCTCTCCCTCTTTCTCTTCCCCTCCCCTACTTGTGTGCACACGTGCTTGCTCTCTCTCTCTCTCTCTCTCTCTCTCACTCTCTCTCCCCCTGAAAATAATCTGAAAAAAAAAGAAAAGTCATAGAGAAAAGTGAAATGTAAGCATGTAAAAAAGTATTTTAATCCATGCTCCTCTCTTTCACTCATAGAATTTCTAACCTTTCCTTGAAAGCAGATATCAGTTCCCACATGAGCTTTAAGAATACTTTCAACCATTTTGGCTTATTTTGTCTTCCTACTCTCTGACTCTATGATTCTCATTATGTGAACAACATATTTTGGTATTTAGTCATATGCTGTCTTACATTAATATTTTCTGCTCATTTGAATATAAATTATTTCCCAAAGAAGGCAGATACCATGTTTTAACTTCTTTCAACTTTTACCTAGTACTTTGCACAATGCTATGTACAAAAATACTTCACACTTCATGATTTCAAAATTCACTATAAATCTACAATAATTCAATATGGCACTGACATAAGGACAAACACATGAATTGATGTGATAGAACTGAGAATCCAGAAATACACCCATACATGGCTGGCCAGTTGAATTTTGACAACGGTTTCAAGCCCATCCAATTAGGAAATAACAGTCTCTTCGATTGCTGAAAACTATATATACATATACAAAAGGATAAAAAGACCCCTACCTCACACCATATGCAAAAATTAACTGAAAATGGATAAATGACCTAAATATAATACCTGAAACCATAAAAATCTTAGAAGGAAACGTAAAGGTTAATCTTTATGACTGTGTTTAGGGAAGAGTAAGGAAGAGACATTCAATGCTATCCATGTCTACAGGCTTAACTTGTCTGGCCTTGTAAAATGAATGGCCTTGTAAAATGAACCCTAATCCATGTAAAATGAAGACCATGCCTGAGTTTTCCAGGAAATTTGATTTCAAATCATTTTCAGAACAAGCATTGTTCTTACAGTTACGCTATAGATCTTAAATTTAGATTCAGAAAAACATCCATCAAAGGAAAATACATAAAAATAAGAACACTTAAAGTTACATAGATCCTGCAGACATATTAAAAAATGAAATTCTGGTCCTGGTGGACATATTGATTGTAACCTATTATTGAGGAATGAGTTATGTATATTATAATAGACAACATTAGCTCTGATTGATTCTCTGAATTAATTATGGTCAGCAGGGATTTCTTGGAACTTATTTGTGCTATATTCACATTTTGTTTTTCTTAGGACTATGTAAGCCTTATTTAGCTGGAATTTCCAACAAAATTTTAAATTTTTAGAAGTCAGGCCTGTAGTAAGGTTGGGAAATCCTCGCATTTAGCCATTGGTACTTTTAGTTTTAATTTGGTGATGGATTCTTAGATACGTTACCAAAAGCATGAGCAACAAAAGGAAGAATAGATAAATTGTACTTCATAAAACAATTGTTTATCAAAGGGCATTATCAAAAAAGTGAACAGACAACCTACATAAGAGAGAATATATTTGAAAATAATATATCTGATAAGGGTATAGTATCCAGAATATATAAAGAACACTTACAACTCAAAAAGAAAAAAAAACAAAAAACAACTCAACTAAAAAGTAAACAAAGAACTTAAACAGCCATTTCTCCGAAGGAAATATTTAAATGGTCCATAAATGCATGAAAAGATGTCAAAATCATTAGTAATTAGAGAAATGCAAAACAAAACAATGAGGTATACCCACCAGGATAGGTATAGTCAAAACAACAGAAAATAAAAACTGTTAGTGAGGATGTAAAAAAATTGGAACACTCATCAATTGCTGGTGGGGATGTAAAATAGTTTTGTCTCTGTGGAAAACAGTTTGGCAGTTCCTCACAAGTTAAATATAAAATTACCTTACAGCTGAGCAATTCCACTCCTAAGTAAGTCACTAAAAAAACTGAAAACAAGTATTCATACAAATACATGTACACACACATTCATAGCGGCATGATTCACACGACCAAAAGGTACAAACAGCCCACATGTCTACCACTGGATGAGTGGAAAGCCAAACTGAGGTACATCCATACATAAAAAGTCATATTATTTAGCCATAAAACAGAAAAAAAGATACACTGATATATGTGACAATGCAAATACACATTGAAAATATGCTAACTGAAACAAGTCATATACAGAAGGTCACATATTGTATGATTCCATTTACATGAAATATCTAGAATAGAATAGGAAACATTGATGGGTTCCTGGGGCTGGGGTGAAAAAGAAATGGGGAGCAACTGCTTGGTGGGCACAGGGTCTCTTCAGAGTGATAAATGTTTTAGAAGAAAGAGTAATGGTTGCACAAAACTATGAATGTGCTATATGTTACTGAATTTTTCACTTTCTAATTTTTTAACAAATTTTTCTAAATGTTCATTTGTTTGAGAGAGAGAGAGAGAGAGAGAGAGAGAGAGAGAGAGAGAGTTGGGGAAGGGCAGAGAGAAAGGGAGAGAGAATCCAAAGCAGGCTCCATGCTCTGAGTCATCAGCACAGAGCCCCACACGGGGCTCAAATTCAGGGACCTTGAGATCATGACCTGAGTTAAAGTTGAATGCTTAACTGACTGAGCCACCGAACACCCCTGAATTACTCACTTTTTAAATTGCTAATCTTATGTTATATGAACTTAACCTCAACAATGAAAAATATTCCCAACAATTATGTACTATACAAATATATTTATTAATTTTGGATTCATAATTGTAAAAGATAATTTGTAAGCACATTTGATATTTGAAAAATACTTGCATTAGTTTATTTCCAAACTTAGAATTGCAATGTTTTCTTGGTTTAGGTGTGCTTTTAGATGTCAGGGGAATAATCCTGTCATAAGCCCATTAAAAGTACCAGGATGGTATACAGATAAGGAAGGTGATGTAGTGGAGTGCCCAGGGTTTAAGGGAGGAAATGCCAACAGCTAATTATTCCTGCCTGTCAGTGAAGGACCAATCGAGTAAGCAGAGTTTTTCAACTTCAGCGCTGTTGTCATTTTGAGCTAGATGATTCATTAAAGAGACTGTTTTGTGAATGTAAGATATTTATCAGAATATCTGGCCTCTACCAACTAAGTGTCAGTAGCAACCACTCCCTTCCTCCCTTGTCAAATTCCATCTGAAGGGGGGGGGGCAAAATCACATTGTTTAGAATTACCAATCTAGAGTTAGATCTTTGGACGTTTTAGAGCAAAGTTTTCTACACAGCGATGGTGTCTACAGCATCAGTAGTCAGTGGTCTGAGCTGTCGGCACAGAGCCTGACACAAGGCTGGGACTCACAAGCCATGAGATCATGACTCGAGCCTAAGTCCAATGCTTAACCAACTGAGCCACCCAGGCACCCAAGGACTGCTCGCTTTTTAATAAAACATGTTAAATTCTTGTATTTAATTATGGTCATTGTATCTAGCATTTTAATGATTTTTTGTTTTGTTTTAATGTTCTTGACATTGGCAAGTCCTCAACATTTATTTTGAAATTTTCTGGCTTGGTAAAAAACCCTAAAAACTTGGGACTCACTGCTTTAGACCAGAGCAGCTATATATTTTTTTCATTCAGTAAACTTTGACTGGGATCCATACAGGCCTGACTGCCATGTAACGAAACTCAAATTAGGTAGTCACTTGTAAGAGCCAAGATGAGAAAAACAAAGAAAACTTACTTTCTTAACACTGAGATTTAAACTGGTAGCCTCTAATCATCAAGACAGTATGGTAATGGCACAAAAATAGACACTCAGATCAATGGAACAGAATAGAGAACCCGGAAATGGGCCCACAAACACATGGCCAACTAAACTTGACAAAGCAGGAAAGAATATCCAATGGAATAAAGACAGTCTCTTCAGCAAGTGGTGCTGGGAAAACTGGATAGCGACATGCAGAATGAACCTGGACCGCCTTCTTATACCACACACAAAAATAAACTCAAAATGGATGAAAGACCTAAATGTAAGACAGGAAGCCATAAAAACCCTCCAGGAGAAAGCAGGCATAAACCTCTTTGACCTTGGCCGCAGCAACTTCTTACTCAACATGTCTCCGGAGGCAAGGGAAACAAAAGCAAAAATGAACTATTGGGACCTCATAAAAATAAAAAGCTTCTGCACAGCAAAGAAAACAATCAGCAAAACTAAAAGGCAACTGATAGCATGGGAGAAGATATTTGCAAACGACATATCAGATAAAGGGTTAGTACCCAAAATCTATTAAGCACTTATCAAACTCAACACCCAAAAAACAAATAATCCAGTGAAGATATGGGCAAAAGATATGAATAGACACTTCTCCAAGGACATCCAAATGGCCAACCGACACATGAAAAAAAATGCTCAACATCACTCATCCTTAAAATAATACAAATCAGAACCACAATGAGATACCACCTACACCTGTCAGAATGGCTAACTTTAACAACTCAGGCAACAACAGATGTTGGTGAGGATGCCGAGAAAGAGGATCTCTTTTGCACTGCTGGTGGGAACACAAACTGGTGCAGCCACTCTGGAAAACAGTATGGAGGTTCCTCAAAAAATTAAAAATAGAACTATCCTATGACTCAGAAATTGCAGTACTAGGTATTTATCCAAGGGATACAGGTATGCTGTTTATAAGGGGCACATGCACCCCAATGTTTATGGCAGCACTATCAACAATAGCCAAAGTATGGAAAGAGCCCAAATGTCCATCGATGGATGAATGGATTAAGAAGATGTGGTATGAGGACTTTAAGATACAAAATAGATGAACATAAGGGAAGGGGAGCAAAACAATATAAAAACCGTGAGGGGGAACAAATATAAGAGACTCTTAAATATGGAGAACAAACAGGGGTTACTGGAGGGGAAGTGGGGGATGTGCTAAATGGGTAAGGGAATTAAGGAATCTACTCCTGAAATCATTGTTGCACTGTATGCTAACTAACTTAGGTGTAAATTAAAAAATAATAATAAATTAAATTAAAAAACAAAACAAACAAAAAAACTGGTAGCCCCTAAGTTCCTGCACATGTACTTTGTGTGATAGTGTAGTTGTTTTAAAGATGGGATTTAACTGCCCACTATTTTTTTAATTTTTTTTAATGTTTATTTATTTTTGAGAGAGAGAGAGTGTGTGCACATGAGTCGGGGAGGGGCAGAGAGAGGGAGGCACAGAATCTGAAGCAGGCTTCAGACTCTGAGCTATTAGCACAGAGTCCGAAGGGGACTCAAGGAAAAGTAGCTAGAACTGAGAAACTTGTTCCCATTAAAAAGGGTATGCATTTATAATTCGGCCTACTTCTTTCCGTTTTCGATCATCTCCTCAATTTGTCCTACTTGACTCATTTGTGTTATTCTTAGAACAAATGGTCAAGAATAACAAACTGCTATTGTTATGACAGATTGTTATTGTGTTATTCTTTGCCTTCACACTAGCCAGAATGAGATGGTTTAGTCCAAAGAAAAATTATTTAGCAAAGAAATCTCCATTTCATCCCTTTTCAAAGCTCTTTAAGCTAATCTTCCAAATACATTGATGGTGAAAAATATTTAGTTTAAAGAAAAATCCAGCCACTTTTTTTGGAAGTTTTGTTATTTTGTTATTTTTGTTTGTTTTATGTTTAATTCAGGACAAAAATAAAGTTTCTAAGTTCAATTATGTAAATCAGCCAGGTTTTAAGTATTTTTTTCTTCTTCCATGTACCTAAAGGCTGTATCTACTTCTGTAGGTAAGAGTAGATCATTAGGAAACTGAGAGACACTGACAAGGGGAGGGACTAATTGGGGGGAAGCTATCAGGATTTGACAGAGAAGAGATACTATATAAATTAAAAAAAAAATCTCAGCAGGTGATTCTAAGAAACTGGTCTTGCAATACCCCAAATTACTCCCATAGAGAGTTATTTATTTTGAACCTTTCTAACCTTACCTAAAGAAGCTTGGAAATCCTTCCTGATTTTTAAACATACATGAATGAATGCATATAGGGAATGGATAATAAAAAGCCATATTACTAAGAGCTCTGATGAATAAAGAATTAAATTAGCCCCAGAAATGGGATCAAGAATCACAATTTAAAAAGTCTTTTCTTCTCTGCACCTCTCCTGGATGATTTTGTCTGCAGTCCATTTATTTTAACTCAGAAGTGAACAAGAAACAGGATGGTAAACTAAACAATAACAACAAAAAACCTTAGTGGATTAACTCACATAACTTTTAGTGCAATATTTTGTATCCTGAACCATAACCTTTTTTAGATCTCACTTAAAGTTGTTGGCATTTCCTTTCTCATCCTTGATTTCCTAATAGACGATTCTGTCATTTTATTTTTCTTGTCACCTTCTCACTCTTATTACATTATGTGTCAGTCACTTTCTTGAAAAAAAAAAAAGCTTTGAAAAGAAACAGATTAATAATCAGCAGCCACACTTTCCCTCCAATCCAGCTTAATATTTTTGCCCATCACCCAAATCTAACTTCCACTGCCTTTTGAACTACTTATTTCTCATCTTATGGTCTAACATTTAAAATGTGTGATTTCTATAGCCAATTGTGCCTTTCCATCAGCTAGATCACATTTCTGAGCCTCAGTTTCCTCATTTGTAACCCCTAAGTTTCATTCCATTACTGGCATTCTGTGCTTCTCTAGGATCACACACCTGCAGATTTAGATGCTTTCCTTACGTCCACAATGCTCTGGCCTTGTGGACCAGGGCAGGGGCCACTTGGCCTAAGCAAGATGAAGGCACACGTTGTGCTTTGTCAAGGGTAGTATGGGGGATGGCCAGAGGCCACTTGAAATTTTTATGATGCATAATCTCTGCTCTTCTTATCGTTTCCTTTGGGACATTCATCCTTTCATCTCTCAATTCATCCTTTAAGCTTCCAGCAAATGAATGAACAAATGAATGCAGTGTCTGCTAGAAAATCTATTTGATTTTGTTGAATGAATTGGCTGCCTGGATGAGGAGAGAATACAAATGAAACTTGTTGTTTACTTTATAGACTAGTTGATGAATAAATCAATCCCTTTTTAGTGATTTTGCACTGAAGATAGAAATTGTATCAGTCTTATGGAGAGGGATCCCCACTACAAACTCAGGAGAAAAGTACCTTCTCATGTTGGACTTGGATTGACAAATATTGAATAACAGATGCACAAATAGAAATTCTTCTTCAGTTTAATTGAACTAAAATTATTCCTTATGTCACATAGGTGCTTGAGGCTTAGATTTTCCTAACAATATCGGCTCTCCTTCCACAATCTTATGGATACTGGAATTTATTTTTAGCTGGCAGGTTCCTAATCTTGCAAACTATCTACAGAGAATGAAAAAAAAAATGGTTGCTTCTAGGGAAATGATATCTCTTGCATTCTTCACTTTTATTTCAAACTGGAACCATCTTAATGTTGCATTAATGCAAGGGAAAAAGGATGTTTGCATTTAATAGTACCTAGAGTTCTTTTAGCTGTCACTTAGCAAGATCCAAATATTTTACACAACATGATTTTAGAAAACTTTTGACCTTTTTAGATTTTATTTTCTTTTATTTAAAATTTTTGTCCCAAATGTCAGGAACCATCAAGGCACTTGTCTTAAGGGAAAAGGTTATTTCAAAGAAAAAAGTCAGTCCTGGGTTGAATGACAGTGTTTCTCTGTTGTCTAATCCTGGGTGTCAAGCACTAATTGTAGACTGCCTGAATGATAGCTCACTTTCCGCAATGGTCCTAGATGTACAAGAATGTTTCAGGAACTTTTGCAGCTACTTCCAACACAAATCTGGTGAAATGTGACAATTAATCCAAATCCAACTGTCATGGTAAATGTAAGTCAGTATTTTGAAGTGCACAGCTCTTTGTGAAAGCCAGTTAGTTATATATACTCCAAATAGTCTTTTTTTTTAATCTTTTTTTTTTCTTTTAAGCAATTTATCACTGGCCTAGGTTATCATTATGGAGGGAGAGCTCTGTGAATGAATTGACATGTAGGAGTATGGTTTTTGCTTGTTACAATAGATCCTTGATTGAATATCAGTCTTACTGCAATTATATAATAGAATAAGTATATAAAAGCACAGATCTGTTCCAATGAAACAGAATTACATTCAAGACTTTTCTTAAAAGCTTATTCTAAAAGTAAATGAAGTCACACCAAGTACACACAATGAAATTATTGTAAGTATTGTAAAACTGTATAGTTGTTATGGACCTTCTCATCTACTATTAAAGAGCTGTTTTGTTTTGCAGAACAGGATGTTGAGACTGGATGAAGCTGCAGCCGACCCCATTGCCCAGGAACTATAGCTCGTTACTGACAAACTGGAGACTAAAATTCTATTTCAATACCTCTTGTCCAGAGCATTCTGTGCCCATGCAGCCTCTGCCACCTAAAGTGCACAGGTGAACCAGACTGTGAAATTTGCTATTATTTGTACAAATAGTAATGACTGACTAGTTTCAGGAAATGTCACTGCTAAGCCACTTTTTTAGTCTAAGCATGTAACCAAAGAAATTGTGACCATAAGACAACAACGTTTATGATTCAATCCTCAAGTCTGAGATTTAAGCAATCGATGACTTGTAATCTCAGAATATATACTACTGTACTATCTCCATGATATTAGATTTAGAAAGTATCTCAAGGTCTAAGAAGGATGTAGTTTTGAGCAATAACAAAAACCAATCAGGATTATAAATCTTAAATATTTCCCCATGCTGATACTGAACACCATTTTTTGAAAGTGTTTAGACAGTTATTACATGTGTTTTGAAGAGAAATGTTTTTAGCGTTATACATTCTGAAACTGTGAGATCCATAACAAAGAACTAACCACCATGCTCTCTCAGGAGTCAAATAATGACTGTAAAGTAGAAAAGGCCAGACCTATTAGTGTTGGTAAGCAAAGAAACATCAACAATGACTGTGACTCAGGATTTTGTGACAGTAAATGTGTCTGTTAAATCCCTGGTTTATCCATCTACAATTGTGTACCAGTCATTAAAGCTGGAGAGAAAAGTTTGAAATTGGTAACATGGTTGCAAATTAGAGCCTAAGTCAAGTATAATTATCTGTCACCACTATCTTGAAAACTTCCCAAAGGAAAAAAATGAATGCTAATAATTCTTTATTCATGTCACCAGGATTACAATGAGGTTTAAACATCACTAAAGTCAAAATTATTTGGTATCATTTTACCTGTATACAGTTGGCTTTCATTGGTATAAGATACAGTACATTTCCTCAATATCTTATTTCCAGTAGACAGTACCATCAAATATATAACAAAAATAAAATCTGGAAAATTAAAAAATGGTCAGTAATAACCACGAGGATGTCAGGAAGGCTCTCCTCTTCTACAGGAATTAACGAAATGCTGGACCTGTATAGAATACCCAGCAGTGATCTTATCTACCGGAAGTATCAAATTGAGTGAAAATAGGAAATCACTGGTAAAACATTGCACTTTCCCTCCACCAAAGCACACACACCTGCCCTCCACCAAACCCCACTTGACGGTGTTCAGGCCAGAAACCTGGCTGTCACAATATGAGCAGTAATGACTTATCTTGTCCCAAATCTTATGCAAAAGCGTCTCATTGGTACAAGATAAATCAGAGCCCTGCAGGGGAACAGAGTCTGGGATATGTGTTTTCCTGGCCTCCAGCCTCTGTAATACAGAGAAGGTGGCAAAAGTTATATAGAATAATGCTGAGTTACCAATAGGCAATATAGCATGTTTTTTTTTGTTTGTTTGTTTGTTTTTTGTCATAAAGACGTGGGGTGTGAACAAAGGTAATTGCAATGATTACTGGAATCAATTTACTTCTTATTTGTGAAGACAATGGTCCAGGATTAAATACATTTTACCTTTAAAGTGTTCCAGCTGAGATATTTGCATGTTGTGATTTTATTTTCAAAAATGTAGAAGTCTGTGGAACTGGACATACTCAGTCATTTTGGAAATGTAACTTACAGTTAAACCTATGACTAATACATATCTATTTTATAGTAACAAAGATCAATGTAGCAGTTGTCCTCCAAGTGAGGTTCTCAAACCAGCAGCATCAGCACTGGTAGCAATGCAAATTATCTAGTCCCATCCCACAACTAGTGGCCTAATCTCTGTGTTTGAGCCCAAATGTCTGTATTTTTTAAAACTCTCCAATAATTCTAAACCAAAATGAATTTTACCACTACTGGCCTACATTATGAAGAATTGGGGGAATTGCTTCAAGATCTGCATTTGATTCAGGAAAAAATAGTGTGAATGTAGTAGAGTTGAGTATGCATCAGGTGTTACAAAGGATCAACACCTCTAGAACCTGTTAGCTCTATCAAAGAGGCTCCATAATCTTCATTCTTCCCCTTTTTTTCTTTCTTCATTCATTCTCTCTTAACCTACAGATTTAGCAGTTCAGCTGTAGTGATTTTTGTGATTAATAATTCCTAACAAGCTGCCGTTAAAGTGTTTCTCCACCCAAGTTTCCAGGGCAAAGAATTTTAATATATTTTATACAATTCTTTAACACCTACCATCGATCTATGGAGGGACTTCCTCCTACCCTAAGCATGGCTGCAAAATGAAAACCTTGTCTTTGCACCTCAACTTTTCTCAGTGCTTTCCCCCATTTCCTTGCTAATCTTAAAGATCAGCAAGCACACCATTCTTGTTTAATGGATTTATATCTAATTACTGGTGGTGGGTGGAGGAGAGAATTTAGGAATAATAAAAAAGGAAATGTGAGGAGGATATAAAAGTTAATACCCATTCTTTTCAATATGAATTTCCTGATACTCTTAACAATGTTGCTTAAAAATAAACTTTAATCTTTCTGTTCCCATTCTCTCTCTTCTTCTCTTTCTATCTTTCTACCTCTAATACACACACACACGCACATACACACACACACACATATCCCACACTGAGGTTATACGTTATGGCTTCTCTGGTAATTTGGTGAAAAATTCTTAGAAGTATTACAACGAGCACTCAGAAAATACTGAATACAATGGAGTGCTGCTTATTTATTTACTGAGTTAGTCTTATATTTTCAAATAGATTGTAAACCTATGAGAGCAGTGTTCATACCTCCTATACTATGATTTCTGTTACATACACTGTTGGTTCTCATACACATTGGTTTTGGCACAGTACTGGCACATGTAGTTTGAGATATGTTTCTGAAGACCCTTCTGTCACAAAGGCTTCTGTCATTTATTTACAATCATCTGAGCTTCAGGTGTACCTAGTTCTCCTGCCGTGTAGTTCTTTTTTTTTTTTTTTTTTTGAGTTATTGTGAAAAGAGGATATCATTATTTGCATTTCACCATTGGAGAAAATAAACACATATTTTAACTTTTATAAAGAGAGCAAACTGAGCCACAAATAATTATGGAAGTAACCATAATGTAATTAATATAATTAATTATATATTTTATATATATTTTATATATAATTAATTATATAAATATATACTATACAATTAATTCATTATAATTATATAATTAATATAGTGGGTATGTGTGTATGTGTATATTATTATGTTTGATGATTTTATGCTCCCCAAAATTTTTGAGAATTTTCTGACTTACCTGTAATTTAAAAAAAAATATTCAATCATTTTACTCATTTAATAAACCAATTTTGATACCGCCTTGGAAATAATCAGTAGTATGCAGAAAGATTGCCAGAATAGTTTACTAATTAATTATCTGTGCTTATAGTCAATGACTGATTTTACCTGTTTTATTTATATTGTACAATACATGTTAAAATACCATCCAATTACTCTTATAAACACCATATTTTAAATGAATATGTGTGTATATGTTATGTATGTATGTATTTTTGTGTATGTTTTACAGTATACATATAGTGTCTTTAGTCTTTGCTAAGCGTTAGATATCATGTAGTATTTAGATATGGAGCTGTTCTAAGACATGATAAGAAATGAGTTTGTAGCTAGATTTATGATGAAAGCCTACATCCAAGGAAAAGTGTGAGGAACACAGGTAAGTTTCACCCAAGAATTATCAGTGACTTTACCCTTTCAGGAAGGCAGTGGTAAGGAGCCCAACAACTCAGCCTCCTATACTGATTCCAATGTCATACTTACTCTAAGCTGCGATTATTATGACTAAGGGAGTTTTCTTTCTTTCTTTTACTCCTATTGCTAAAGATTTGTTGTCAATAGCAATCCATTCAGGTGCAGAGTCTAATGTTTCAAGAACTACAGCTTGCCTGAAGTGAATGGAGATTCATAGCTGATAGAAATCCATTGTCGAGAATGAGTTCACACCAGCAAAACTATAACTCCATTCAAAGGACCAGCAGTTCAGTCTGATAGTGTCCTCCTGAGAAGAATAGTTTCCCATTTAAGCACCAGGATATGAAGAAAGGGTAGGAAATGGTTGCTTTGTCAATATTTCTCAATAGGTTTACTTTGGATCGCTATGACCTACCTCTGCTTTATAAATCATCTCAAAAGTTAACTTTTGAGTTCCTGCTGAAATATATCTCTGCCAGGAACAATCTGCCACTGATAGAAGAGTTAACACAAAGCATTTTTCTCATCTTCAGTAAGGATAATCTTGCTTCTTTTTGACATTTCCCACTATCTTGCTTGGTCTGATTTCACCATATGGACAAAGGATTTGAGAAAAGCAACAGCTCAGGTAATGAATGTATTGGAGAAAAAAAATCATCATTTAGGTTTGTATGACTTCTCCATGAAAGCTGTCTGTAGAGATTAAATGAAGCAGCAGCTCTGCTTTACTATCTCTAAAGATGAAAGCTTGAGCTACGTGTATATGATGATAGAACAATTTGTCAAATGAGTGAATGTAGTTAATTTGCAATGTAGCAAAACACATCTATTTACTCTTTTTAGGAGGTCCAGTGATCTTGTTACAAATAAACTTGAATGAGTCTAAAATTCTTGGTAATTGATGCAAACCACTGTGTGATTGATTCTAAATCTAAGAATTTACCCATTCATTTAATGCTTTCTTTTTTTTTCTATTTTAAACATAATTTGGCTATCACAAACATTTCCATAGTAAATGTTTAATTACATACATATTTATACAGAATAAAACTAACAAATTAGGGGGGAAAAGTATACTACAAAATTATAAAAATTAAATCTCCCTCCCAGTCCAACTCTGGGCCACATAGTCTTCCCGTCCATCAGAGGTAACTGTTTAGAACTATTCTATGTACGTACAAACTAATGCATGTACACTTACACACAGACATATATTCCATTTCTCTTTATACAAATAATAGCACACTATACTTCCTATTCTGCACCTTGTTTTTTGTTTGTTTGTTTGTTTGTTTGTTTTCTTAACAAAATATCTTTGATCACAAAATGAGAAAATTTTAGAATGTTTCTATGTTGTCCGGAAGTGTTTTAAAAAGATTCTGGAGCCTTTTTAATTTTTCAAGTATATTAACCATCCATAATAAGTAAGTTTGTGATAATTAGAATAGTATCTTGGAGAGAGAAAAGTTTAACTGTTGCTCTACTTACATAGATTTGGTTTGTAGGTTTGCTAAGCTGCCCTGTCTGAACAATCCACTCTCAAAAGAGAGTTTGCTAACTTTTTCTCCACCTCAGCCTTGCCTTTCTCCTTAATGCTGTTACATAGATTCATTCGATAACAGTTGGAAGAATACCAGCCTTGTGCCAGGCATTTAATTAAGTGTTGGTGTGGTAGAGGTGGATCAAACGGCAGGATGACTGAGGGGACTAGATTAAAAAGCAACATCAACATACAATCCATAGTGACATATATCATCAAGTATGCATAAGACACATTGATCACAATATTATTTTTCCTAAGTCAGAGAAATCTTGGGGAAAAATAAAGCAATACTTGAGCAGAGTTTTGGAGAAAGACATTTTCTAACAATAACAACAAAAAGATATGCAATGTTCTTACAAGTGGATGAAGCTACATTCAAAAAGCACACAGTTAAAAGGAGGAAGAGGAATGAGAGCAAAAGGAGGGGAAATAAGAAAGCAAAAGCAGCATGTTAGCTCAGGAAATGTACACATATTTGGCCATGGCTCAAGGTTGAAATTCAAAGGTGAGAAGAAGCACTGGAGAAGCAGATGGAGGGGTGAGGGAAGGACCGGATTTATTTAGATAATGGAAAGTATGCACAGACTATGTGCAGTAGTGAAAATAATGTCCCATTGAAGTATTCCAAACTACAAAGAAAAGCATTTGTTTTGTGTTTAAGTAAAATAACTCATAAAGTTCAGGGTAGAGCAGCCTGAAAGAAGAGATTTGAGACCGAAAAAATATTTAGGGGATAGTTTCTTGCAGTTCATGTGATAAGGATCAGGATAAAGGTGGAAACAGTTGGAACACAGTGACAAAGCTCTTTAGAGCAATATTTAATGAAAACCACTGGAGTCAGTGCCTACCCTTAATAGGAGTGTTGGAGGGGAAAAAAAGAAATGAAAAATAACTCCCAGGTTTTGGTATAAAATCTCAGTGGATGTTAATAGTAAAAATCTTCAATTTTGGAGATCATATACTCCAAAGTTGGCATCATAGTTATACTACATTTTAAAATGGGCTTCTGGCAAAAAACAAATAATATTAATTATTTGTTCAAATATATGAGACTTATTTTTTATGCATAAGGGATTCTCATTCATAATTTGTCAAATATCTGCCCCCCAAATTGAAAATATATCTTTTTTGAGTCAGGACAAAAAAACAGTATGCCTTATTTCATCCACTTATTTTAGAATAATAGGAAATTAGGGGCGCCTGGGTGGCGCAGTCAGTTAAGCGTCTGACTTCAGCCAGGTCACGATCTCGCGGTCCATGAGTTCGAGCCCCGCGTCAGGCTCTGGGCTGATGGCTCGGAGCCTGGAGCCTGTTTCCGATTCTGTGTCTCCCTCTCTCTCTGCCCCTCCCCCGTTCATGCTCTGTCTCTCTCTGTCCCAAAAAATAAATAAAAAACGTTGAAAAAAAAATTAAAAAAAAAAAGAATAATAGGAAATTAAAATTGAGTGGTATCATACATAACTTACAGTTTCTATTAAATAAATATATCCAGTTACTTACAGGCTTAATGTTATCATTCTTTGTATTTTGCAAAATACCTCAATTTGAGCATATGTTAGTTTACTGAATGGCTGCCATGATTTTAATCTAGCTCTGCCATTGGTTAATAATGCTATCCTTGATGAGTCTTTGACAAGTCATCCATCTTTCTATTTCCTCCTTTAAACAAAAGATATAATAAAAACTGTCCAAGCTGTATCAGAGATATGCAGCAGAATAATTGTGATAATATGAGGACATAAACAAAGTATCCCAAAGGACATGATTCATGAATATGAAGATATGATTTTCTGGTACTAGGCATGCTAACTATAGGTCAAACCTGAAAATTACATTAAGTCAGATGTCCCATTAGCAAACTACTGACTAAGATATAATTTACATTTGGTGTCCAAAGTACCTAAACCAGGAGGGTTTATGTACTGGAGGGAGATCCAGCATAGGAAAAATTTTGACATCAGAAAAAACAGTGAAGTCAAATATTTAGATTGCTAAAAGAACTTGATTGTCACTGTGGGGGATTTAGGTCAAATGTCGAGATCAATGGGAATATTTCTCAAGAATTTGATAGTGGTATTAGGGTCACACAGCTGGCTAGGCTAAGATTTGGGGCCAGACTCTAGTCCTAGAGGATATTTTTAATATAAGCATTCCAAGTAGTAAGTATATCAATCAGATTGTTTATACCCAAAGAGAGTTCTCTAAAGAGGTTATAAGTCAATGTTCAAGTAACTATATCTGTTAGTCAGCATTTGTGTTCAGCTTCACATAACAGAAACTGCAAACACCATAGACTTAAGATGAGAGGTTCATCTTATACTCAGATAACAAAATATTTGGGAAGTAGATAATATAGGACTGATGTAATGTCTCAAGTGTATAAGAGCTGAGATGACTGTAATTCTCACAGAAACTTTTTTGGTCATTATTCAGGAGATGTGGCAGAAACCAGCAGTAGTATTCAATATTCACAACTACCAGTATAGCACAGACATGGAACTAATCAGAATAGATACCTAGCCAATTGACATGGTTTCTGGGCATAAACGTCCAGTACAGCTGAAGTAGGATATAGCAGCTGATTATCAGCTCTGGCTGAACTCAAATTTTGTAATAGTACTTCTGGCAGAAAGGAAGAAGAGGAGAAAACAACAAAAGGGTGTATGTTAACTGAAGCAGCATTCATTCTAAAAAAATTTTCCAAAAATAGCTATTCTTTGACTTCTGCATATCTCATACCTCAAATTTTGTTCTAGCACAAAATCAAGCTGCAAGAGAGTCTAGGAAATTCAGGATGGGGTATTTTGTTTGTCCTTAATTCCTTGATTCTTTGCTTGCTGGTTTATTTTTACATTGGGCCCATTTCTACAACAAAATCAGAATTATTTTACTAAAGAAGAAATAGAGGAGTGGATATTGGATTAACACTTCTGCAATCTAGCTCTTTCTTCTTCCTGTGATGACAACAACAGAACAGCCATTTTGATACAATGACAAAAAATTCAAAAACTCTTTCAGACTTCAGCCCTGTTTCTCTCAAGTTACCGAACCAATGTCAGTGGTCACTTTTGTGTGGACTCACAACAATACAAAAATAAAACAAATCCAAATCAATCGCTAATATTTGATTCATCCATGATATGAAGCAGAACACAATCTCTGAGTAGTAAATATACTACCCAGGGTTTGGTCAACTCCAGACAGTCTATAAGTAGGCTTAAGTCTGCAGTATAATATCTGAATTCACTGATGACTGGGAGGAAATTTCTCAATATAATGCTAGGCTGGGTTCGCATTGTTTCAGGACAATGGGGCTCAGCCTTAGAGATCAGGCTTTTATTGTTGGCTGCTAACTGAAGCCTGAACAGGCAGAGGCTGAAAAAAAATATATAGAACTTTGAATTTAGGCATATCCTAAAATCAGACACCTGAAATTGAAAGCAAAAAGATTTCTGTGCTTGCAGGGAAAGGAATATATGCTAAAATAATTGAAGTGAAATATGAACTTCCCAAGTTATAAACCAATAAATCATCAAAGATATAAATGTATTGCTATATTTGGAGTTTCAGTCTAGCCAAGAAAATTTGGTACTTATCCAGTTAAATGGAAATTTAAAAGTTAGAAGGAAATTGATGTTGGAATCTTAGTCACAGGGAAACTGGGATTCAGTTGAAGAAATTCAGCTATAGAGTTTAGTTCACAGGGTAGAAGCTGAAATAACTGAGTCCAAGGTAGGAATTCATTGGGTAGAAGCTCAAATGACTGTATCTAAGGCAGGAAGTCTCTCTGTGAGAGAGGTCTACGGAGCAAATGCACTATAAAACTTGGGAATTATAACAGAACACAGTCAGTGCAGACTGAGACATTAGGTTAGAAGATTTAATACTAAACTCTTAACATTACACCATACAATTCCTTAGAATCCTTCTTGAATATGAATGTTGGCATAAGAATTTGGGGCAGAACAGAAATAAACTTTCCATTAGAGGTTAAGTGGCTTAGTAATGTGAATATGAGTAATTGGGCACACAAAGTCCAAGTAGGCCATTACAACTTGGGCATTATTTTATGATTTTCAAGATACTCAGATATGGAATAACCAAACATTTTGTAATTCCTATACCAAATTCTATTTTAGGCTAGCTTAGGAAGTAGTTGTATATAAATTGAAATATTCTCAGGAGTTCATATCAGTATGAAAACCTTAATGAGAAAGTGCTACACTGTATTGTTACTATCACTGAATTTCAATTTAATTTGATTTTTAATACCATTTTACCAGTATTCATTAAGGCAAATAAAGAAGTAGAAATTGAACCTGTTAAGGAGTAATCAGAATTGATAACAACAACAAATATAGGTTAAGACAGGATATACCACAGACACTGTTTCTATGCCCTTGATTTAGAGCAGTAATAGAAATTATTGGGACTCAGGAAGGGTAAAAAGTTATAGAAATACAACTATTATTAGAAAGAGATTGATGGAAACAAATAGGAGATAGGATTGATATGAAACAAACGTGTAACCTTCCACCTTTATAGTTTAAGTCTTTGTTATCTCTAAGCATCTTTTTTATAAAATGAAAATGACCTTGAAAGTTTCATACTTTAAGTCATCATCCACTAATATATTTGTCTGAAAGACTACATGAATTCAATTCAACAAGCATAATATTAACACTACTAAGTTAGCCTGGTACAAAATCCTACCCAAGGCCTTTGTGGTAGGCTGATTTCTAAGATGTCCCTTAGAGATAACCATCACCTGGTATTTAACCTTACCCCTTTGTATGTGGCCTGCACCAATGACTCACTTTAAGCCAACAAAATGTGACAAAGGTGATGGATCACCACTGCCATGATTAGGTTATAAAAGATAGTGACTCTTGCTAGCATTCCTTCTCTGCTGTCTTCTTGGCTTACACTTTTTGATTAGAAAGCTGCCTTTTGAAGAGGCCCCATTGCCCATGTAGAAGTGAGGGCAGCCTCTAGTTCAGAAGCTCTTGATGAGCTAAATTCTGATAACAACCATGTGCTCTTGGAGCAGATATTTACCTATCTGAACTTTGAGATAACTCACCCTGAAACATAGACAAACATAGACACTTTGGAGACTTGTGAGAAACTCTAAACAAAGGATGCAACTAAGCTATTATACACAGATTCCTGACCAACAGAAACCACAGCTAATAAATGTTTTTTATTTAAACTGGTACATTTGGGGTGTTTTGTTATACAATATTATATAACTAACACTAACTTGCAGGAATAGAGAAAAAGGATAAGATTTTTCCATCCAGATATTCTCAGCATAGATAGGAACATTCCTGAGAGCACTGATAACCAGAGTTCAAGCTATGATAAAACTATAGTGTGTGTCATAAATAACATATAACATAAATATAAAATATTTATATATAATAAATTATATATATATAAATTTGGCGCATTTTGGAAGCACCAAAAAGCAATAATGGACAAAAAAGAAGAAAATACCCTGAAGAGTAGTTTTGTATCAAGCATATTCACATTTGTTCTACAGAATGATTATAAGCCTATCAATGAATTGAAGTATATGTGCTTGGAAAAACAAGGAAAGTACTTTTGGCTACAGTGTCGGGCACGTGGTGGGGTGAGATGTTTGAATGTAGGCTAGAAAAATACGTTAAAGGAAGATGATGACATTAAATGCAAAACTGACTAGTTGGAGCTATACTTCTCAAATGAAGATCGCTTTCCTTCTTGCTTGCCATGTGTAATCTGACCAGGAGAAGAGGGATAAAGAGATAATAGACATTATATAGACTTGATAAAATGCATGTGTATCACCATTTGAAAATGAAAGGCTCGCATTGGTACCTCAGAAACTGGAAATTCACATAAAAGGAGGACACAGTTTCAGAAAGGTAAAGATATCTAAAGGGAGACAAAATTTGAAATCCATAAGAAAATGGTTCAATAGAAATAAAGCTAAAGAAATAGGACACTTCTTCTCGTCAAGATTTTCAACTTTTCTGCCTGCCTGTGAGAAACAGCCATTCGTAAACTGGACTACAGTCAAACACGTTCACGGGAAAGAGAATTTGAGAGGTGGCATATCCCGCCGAGATTTCCTTTCAAAGAAACACTGAAAACAACACTATCAACCTGATGAACAAACTCAAAATTACTCCATAAAAAGTAGGTGAAACAACCAGAGATTCAAGAACCAAAAAACAAAAGACTCACAATGGGGGACATTATAAGTATCTTACATATATCAAAAGTTGTCACATGGAAAAGGATTTGAAGTGTTTGTGTGGATCCGGCAGTGTAGGACCTGACGACACAGATGCTGGAAAAAAATTCACAATTAAAAATCATCTGTAGCATATCATGCACTTTGATAGATATTGGGAATACAAATGTGAATGAGACAGAGTGCTTGGCCCAAGGAATTTACAATCTGGCTGAAAAGACAGATAAATGGTTAATGTTAATATATGATAAGTGGGAAGAGGAGTTCAGAAACTTACTGAGAGGAGAGGACAGAGGTGAAGTGTGAGAACAAACCCCCACACAGAGGAGAAGACATACAGATATTGGAAGAAGGTTTCCTGCTTTGTTAGGCATAGAAACTTGAGGTGGTAGTCAGAATCATAAACTAATCATTGTTCCAGTGTGCTGAGGCCTCCCTCAGAGCAGATGCTGTGAAGCTTTCTTCCAATGGGCATCAGAAATCTAGGACAACAGGATGGGACTACCAAGGCTATGGACTCCAGATGACAGACTGACTACCTAGAAGGACCTCAGCAATGGCAGGAATGGAGTATGATACATCAACTTTGCACATCTCTCAAAGAGGCAGCTCATAAAAGGAATGGCTGTTTTGACTTACCCAGTCACCACTCTTTTCTGTCAGAAAATGTGAGTATATTGGGGCACCTGGATGGCTCAGTTAGTTAAGCATCTGACTTCAGTTCAGGTCATGATCTCACGATTTGTGGGTTCAAGCCCCATGTCAGGCTCTGTGCTGACAGCTCAGAGCCTGGAGCCTGCTTTGGATTCTATGTCTCCCTCTCTTTCTCTGCTCCTCCCCTGCTTGTATTCTGTCTCTCTCAAAAATAAATAAACATTTTTAAAAAGTTTAAAAAAAGAAAATGTGAATATGTTGATAGCACTACATAGATTTGGTATAATACAGAAGGCCTTACCTAGGCTTCATGCTGAGGCCATTTAGTAAATCAGCCTTTATCTATAGCTTTTTTTCCTAAGGTGAACAGTACTTACCACTAATAAAATGGTACATTTTAATTGGTATTTTTCTATTATTCCTCAGAGTGAATGATGATTGGCAGCAAAAGACAAACATTCTTGATCTATCATAAAATAATCTCTCTATGATTCCTATCACCTAACCATCTTATTCATAGCTGCTCACTACTTTTGAGGTTTCATACTAGTACCCTCTGGAATGAATCCATTCCTAGATTTCTGTTATTACTATGCTTCCAAGACCATTCCCAATCTACTCCTCTAATCCTCTGCCCTAGTTTTGACCCTCTTTCATTGATTCAGCTTTTTGGGTCTTGGATCCATGCCCTTTCCACACTGTCTGTCTGCCTACCTCCAAGAGGCCTTCATTTTTACTAAGGGTTCAATGAACACATTGGGCTTTGCAACCAGACCTTGAGTGATTTTAGTCTTGGCTTTCCAATTTGAGTGAGGTTCCACTTTAAGCAAACTATGTAAACCATTTTCCTCCTGGGAAAATGTTAAAAAGAAACATATTCAAAATGTCTAGTGCATAGTAGGCACTTTATAAAGGTGAGTTATTTTCCTTTCTCATTCCCCCAATCTTACGTAAATCATTCTGAAGGAAATGCTTAACTGTGAGAGAGAGGGAAAGAGGGAAAGAGGGAAAGAGAGAGAGAGAGAGAGAGAGAGAGAGAGAGAAGAGTAGCACTGTACAATTTCTGAAAATAACTCACCATTCTGCTGAACAACTTATCTGTCAGAATAAAGAATGGTATTCACCATGTTCTTTCATTTTAAGAGGTGGTTGCTCTCTAGGAGCCATGGTAATGAAAGGAACACACCTCCTCATTCCTTTGCACGGTAAGGCATGCTGCTGCCTGGTGAAGGTTTCCATAGAAACATCAGATGGGCTGCTGGGGCAGGGGTACATGGGAAATTCTTTGTGGAGCCTTTTTCTTCTCTTTAGCCATCAGTGGCATTCCTGGGTCTGGTTAAGCCTATAAGTAGATAGACATTGATTTGAAACTGTGTGAATTCCAGAGGACCAAGCTCAAAGCAAACCTTCAACTTGTAGTCATCTAAATTCAGGCAGAGAGAGGGGAGGGAGATTTGGGCATATGTTGTGCCAATGCTAAATCAAAGAAAGTGTCAATTACCCACTATTCACTTGAAGTGATACTCCAGGCTAGTAAAACCAGCAGAAATGTTGTGCTTTTGTATTTAAATTATTGATGTAAAGTCCTTGGAGTAAAGAGGTAGTGGGAAACAGATAGGTCTATCAACTTGTTAAAGTATCACTTCTACTTTCTAATTGATAGATGGTCATATGGACTTCACCATTTTTTTTCTTTTTAAAGTAGGCTTCATGCCCAGTTTGGAACCCAAAACAGCGCTTGAACTCACAACCCTGAGATCAACCTGAGCTAAGAGTCAGACACTTAACCAGTTGAGCCACCCAGGCACCCCTGGACTTCACCATTTCTAGGATTGGGAGCTCCCTATTAAACAAACAAACAAACAAACAAACAAACAAAAGCAGTCCATCTCACTATTGGATAGCTTTAGTTATATTCCTCAATTTCATTGCAACTTGCTTCCTTCTATTTCCCAAGCAAAAGAGTAACAGTAATAATGATATCCTTGGCAATATTGCATTAGGGAGTGGGTATAAGTGTGGGACAGGGACCCTGTTAATCTCAGATAGAAGATATTGCTCATAAACTTCTTGGCTGTTAGTATTTATCTTAAGAGGATTTTTTTTTTTCACTTTCAGAAATATTTAGGCTCTTCAGTGTCCCACAATTAGGGTTCAATTTAATATAGCTCATGTATCAAACAGCCTTCTGGAACATATCTGGGTTCTGCCAAATTTTTAACAGTTTTTTAATTCCCACCACCAGCCCTGCTTTTTGAGGAAGAGAGATGTAATGCAGAAAAATGAACCAAGTGCTTGGAAGAGTATGAAAATCTTATCTGAGTAATCAAAGTTAATATAATTTTGAGGGGAACATATCTCAATCAAGTTTATCCATACCCCCTGGACTGTACCAAACACACCAAATTCTTAAGTTTTATTTCTCTAAGAATGTGTATAGAAAACTTGTGTGTGTGAGAAAGACAGACAGGCAGACAGAGACAGAGGGAGATGGAGGTGCTCCTGAAACACATATCACAGAAGAAACAGCTTTAGTTATTCACGAAAATAATAGATTTCAAATAAGCACATTGACTTTTCCTCTACGTTGTGCTTTAGGCATTGAAAAGGCCTATTAATTCAAGAGTGGCCTGGTTAAAAAAAAAGATATGACTACTTTGGCAAGTTAATCTTAGATAGCTAAAAAGACGTAGATAATGTGCCCAGAAATATTTAATAATTGCTAAGAATAATATAGGGACATTAGTAACTGATCATTTATTTGGGAAAATTTGCAGACTAGATAGGCAAAAAGGAATAAAGTTGAAATAGAAAAAAAACTAATCACAGAATAAATTTATATTTTATTTGCTACCCATTTTATTTTCCTAAAATTTTTTTCATGTTTATTTATTTTTGAGAGAAAGAGAGGCAGAGAGTTAGTGGGAGAGGGGCAGAGAGACAGGGAGACACAGAATCTGAAGGAGATTCAAACTCATGAATGGCAAGATCATGACCTGAGTCAAAGTCCGACACTAAACAGACTGAGCCACCCAGGAGCCTCAACTACACATTTTATTTTAATGTAGTTTTCTTTCACATGTGTTTTAGTATTTAAGACTGCAATTTCAGTTACAGAGTTCTGACCTTTTTGATTATTCATTATTTCCTGAAATCCCACCCACATAATGACTTATACATACGTATCTCTTCAGCTGATCCCACCACAAATTTTCCTCCCAAGTTCTACCCCTCTCCTGGTTTGTGCATACACAGGCTTCCTATTTCCAAAATTTTCCTGAAACATTTTCCCCATCATCTTGCCTTAACTAAAATATGACTTTCATTTGACATGTCATCAAATCCCCTCTTCCAGAAGAGATTTCACATCCTCTCATACCCAAAGCATCTCATGGTGGGGAGCTGGGAATGTCTTCATTCTTCAGTATCTCCTCTAGGTCATAAATTACCCCTCCCCTGCTGCCATTTTTATTAAAATTTATTAAATTTATTTTATTGAAATTATAAAATTATAAAATTTAAAGTTTATGCCAGACACCTATAACCTTCTTTTCCCTATGTGGTTGCTAAAATCTATGGGTTTTCTTCATTGAAACTTTTGCCTGTGCTCAGTTACCTACAGCTTCATTTCCAAAGTCCTTTTCATCCTCTCTACCACAGCCACGCAATTCTAGGGTCATGCCAGAGACTTTGTTATTAATGAATACTGCAAATTTGCCTATTTACTGAATTCAAAGAGTCTACAGTTTTCTATTTTTCCAGCTCATCTAATTTAGGTTGACACTGAAAGCAACCTTTGGCCTCTGTGGCAGAGAAAGTGTTTATCAAATATCCTCCACAAAACATATTTCCTTGGAGCAAATTCAGGTCATGTGGTTAATTCTGGTTAAAGTATAGGCTGTAAAGAGAGAATGTGGAATCTTACATTCCCTGCTTCTGCCTAAATGACTTTGAAGGCCATGCATTGAGATGATACCATCACAAAACAGAGGCAATCTAAACCAACCAGTCACTAAATGGAATTAGATCCTCACTAATACATTTCAAAATTTTCTTGCCTGAGGAGATTACCTTTTTAGTGCTGGTTAGTGAGAAATTGAGGGTTTGTTTGTTCTGGTGGTAGCATTAATTATCCCTACTAATACAATCTGCTGTTACTTAAAATCCATTGACTCCATTACCTTGTATATAGTATTTAAAACACTCTGCCTCTATTTCCATTTTCATTCAGCTGATACTTTATGACCCAAACTTATATTTAGCATTTTGTTAATTCACCCATCTCTACTTGTACCTTCTCCTTCTATCAAAAGCCTCAACCTGGGGCGCCTGGGTGGCTCAGTCGGTTGAGCGTCCGACTTCAGCTCAGGTCACAATCTCACCGTCCGTGAGTTCGAGCCCCGCGTCAGGCTCTGGGTTGATGGCTCAGAGCCTGGAGCCTGCTTCTGATTCTGTGTCTCCCTCTCTCTCTGCCCCTCCCCTGTTCATGCTCTGTCTCTCTCTGTCTCAAAAATAAATAAACGTTAAAAAAAAAAATTAAAAAAAAAAAAGCCTCAACCTGAGATACAATAAACCAACTGCATTCTCTGTTCTTACATCCAACCACCTGAATATTCTCATCTCTATAACATCATGATCACCTCCTTAAAAGAGTACTTGACACTGTGAGATGTTTGATTACATTTATTTAGTATGTTCACTCTAAAAAACACTTATTGTATACCCGAAGGATAATACTAAAAAAAAAAACAAAACACACATGTGTCTCCCTTCTGCTTTAATTTTCAGCCAATTAATGCACCTTCTGCTTTATTGAGAAAATAGAAGCAATTAAAACAATTTCTCATTCTTCCACCACCAATTTTTGTATTATTCTCCATACGAATCATTGTCTTCTCTTTCTAGCTACTTCCTTGTTTCTACCTCATTACCATGAAGGAAGTGTTCCCCTTTGTATGAAATGCTAATACCTTCACATGTGTTCCAGATCCCATCACTTCTTGTCTTCTCAATGATCTTAGTATTCTTCTCAAATATCTAGGAGCAAATCTCTCTAAAAATATCCCACATTTATTTCATATATCCTCCTAGCTACTGTCCTATTTCTTGCTCCACATCACACTCAAACTTCCTGAAATATTTCAACATCTACTACTAAATCGACTTCGTCACTTACCATTCATTCCTTAGTGCATGATTCCTGTGCATACCAGAATACAATAACTGCTCTTAAGACATAAGAATGGCCACTATATTCCTGCATCCAATAAAACATTTTCTCTTCTCATCTGTTTAGAACTCACAGCAGCATATAATAGACTTGAACACTTCCCTCGAAACACATTTCCATGTTCTTACATGTCAAGCTCTGTTTATTTCCCCACTATGTCTTACTATTCTGTCCAAATGCTTCAATTCTTCCTAGTTCCATCCTTTTTGCTTTGCATTCTCTCTTCCTAGATGACCTCATTCATTTGCATGTCTGTGAATATCAACTACAATGTCTTAACTATCCAATTTCTTTTCTTATTTTGACTTCTCTTCTGAGCATACTCAATTGACTGCTTGATTATCTTTAAGTCTGCACCAAACTCAAAGCTTCCCAAATTCAATGTGTAGAAAACAAAATTCCATATGTTTTTATCCAAACATTCTCCTGGTATTTCTATGCATCTCTGTAAATTTTATCCTACCAGAGGGCTGGAAATATATATTATTGTGAACAATTCACTCAACCTCAATCCAACATTCAATCTATAAACAAGTTTTTCCATTTTAGATCCAAAATATACTTAAAATTCATTAAAGATTTTCTATCAAAATCTTTGTAGCTAACATCATCTCTTTCTTGGACTATGGTAAGAACTTCCTTAGTGGTGCCATTTTAATATTCCTTTGTCCCACACCCAATTCCTACCCATTCTTCTACACAAGAGCTAGAGTTTTATTATTACCATTTTAAGTCACAAATGGGACCCGATTATATGCCAGATTTAAATTATTCAATTGTTTCCCACTATACTGAGAAGAAATTTCTAATACCTTTCCACGGACTACAAAGATCTGTGTGACTTCACCCCTACCTAGCTTTCTAGCTGCATCAAGTATCACCCTTCTCCTTTACTTCTTACTCTGTTCTAGGTGATTTCCTTCAAGTGTTTAAGATAAACTTTATTTTTTGGAACAGCTTTTCATTTATATAAAAACTGATAAGCATATGAGAAAACCCATCAGTAACATTCCCTTATTATTAAATTTACTTTAATATGGTATATTTGTTATAATTAATGAACTACTATTGATACAGTATTAATAACCCAAATCCCTACATTGCTAACATTTTTCTTAGTTTTTATCAAATGCCCGTTTTTTGCTCCAGTATACCCCCCAAGATACTACATTAAATTCAACCATGTTGCCTTAGGCTCCTCATGGCTGTGACACTTTCTAAGACTTACCTGTTTATGATGACCTTAAAAATCTTAAGGATTACTGGTTGGGTATTTTGTAAAATGTCCCTTTACTGGGATTTGTCTGATTTTGTCCCCTATGATTACACTTGAGATTAGAGTTTTGGGGAGAAAGACTACAAAGATAAAAAGTTCTTTTTATCACATTATATCAAGGGTATTTACTTTCAACATGACTCATCACTGTTGATGTCAACCTTTATAACCTGGCTAAGGTAGTGTTTGTCAGAGTTCACCACTATAAATTTACTTTCTTTTACTCACTTGTCTTACTTTTCTCCTTGAAAGTAAATCACTATGCACAGTCCATACTTAAGAGATGAGAAGTTATATTCCTCCTCCTTTAGGGCAGAGTATTTATAAAACTTACTTGGAATTTTTCTGACTGGGAGATTTGTCTCTTCTTCCCCATTTATTAATTTATTTTTTTTTAATTTATTTATTTTGAGAGAGAGAGACAGAGACAGAGAGAGTGAAAGAGAATGCGAGTGGGGGAGGGGCAGAGACAGAGAGAGAATCCCAAGTAGGCTCCACAATGTCAGAGCAGAGCCCAATGCAGGGCTTGAACCCATAACTGTGAGATCATGACTAGAGCTGAAATCAAGAACCAGATGCTTATCCAACTGAGTCATCCAGGTGCTCCTTAATTTACTTAATCATGTATTTATATCAATAGGAACTCATAAATATGTATTTTATTGTTTGGGTTTTAATCCAGTTCTACTTTATTTTGGTGGTCAATATCCTCCAGTTTTGGCTATTGGTAGCTCTTTTTTTTTAAATGTTTATTTATTTTTGAAAGAGAGAGAGCATGACAGGGGAATGGGGCAGAGAAAGAAGGGGATAGAGGATCCAAAGTGGGCTCCATGCTAACAGCAGAGAGCCTGATGCAGGGCTCAAACTCAGGAACCATGAGATCATGACCTGAGATAAATTTGTATGCTTAACCAACTTAGCCACCCAGGAGACCCTGGTAGCTCTTTTAGTTGGCTCCTGTTTTCCTTTGATATATTCCCATTATTGTGGGTTTTTGTTTTTATTTTCCTGTGCACTACAGGATGCTCCAGGTTCATCTTGTATATTACAAGATTCATCCTAGAATCAGCAATTTCTACAAGGAGGATTGGTTTCTTTTATTATAGAAATCTTATCAGAAATCAAAACCTAGTGCTAGGTGTGTTCATTCCTAATGGGATGTCACTATTTCTAGGCTTAGCTGGCAGAGCATGGAAATATACTAACTAATGTGTATATACTAACACATGTATGCACATATGTTATACATATTTCTACAGTATCCATCTGTATCTATATTGAGCTAAAATGATTTTGTTCTGATGTCTCCAATTCAAACCCATTACCATTTAGATCTTTACAACATCGTCCCCTTATTTGTCTGTAACCTCATGCTACAACAGACAAAAACTTGCCTACCAACATTGTTATTCATTTACTTAATTTTTCATTTCCATTATTCATATATAAAAACATCATAATTGTTAATCCATGTTCCCATGAGATACAACTTTATCAACTGGAGTATAGTGCTTATGTATAGTATCTTTTGTTTTTCAGTTTTCCAGACTCCTCTTTCCAAAGTTATTTAAGTCAGCAGCTTTGTCTCCACCCCATTTAAGACGTGTTTCATACATTTAAATACAATTAGATTATTTTTTTCACATTCTGCATTCCATCTTGGATTTTCTGCCAAACTCCTAAATATTTAAAATTTGCATATATAAAAATTCACTCTTTTTGATGTAAAGCACAGAACCTTTGTACAAATATATAATGTAATATACCACAATTATAATATCATATAGGATAGTTTCCCCACCCTAAACAATTCCCTGTGCTTTATTGAGCCAATCTTATTTTCCCTATCTGCAAACCTCTGGCAAACACTGATGGTTTTTATTGGCTCTTATGGTTTTATCTTTTCCAGAATATCATATAATTGAAACTATATTGTATGTAGCCTTTCAGACTGACTTATGTAGCTAAGCTACATGTATTTAAGATATGTCCATGACTGTTTGTGGTCTGATAGATCATTTCTATCACTACATTATTTTTCATTGTATAGATGTACTATAGTTAGCTTATACATTCACTTATTGAAGGACATTCTAATTGCTTCCATTTATTTCTGACTTTAAAGTTTTTTCTCACCTTAGTTTTCATCAACCTGCCTCAGATGCTTTACCTCCCACTCTTTGCCTGCAAGGCTCTTAATAATTTGTTAAGGTCTAAGCTTAAATGTCGTTTCTTTATGGAAGACTGTCTTCATCCTAACCATAGTATCCCATGGAATTCCTTCTCAAGATTCCTTTTTGGGACCCTTAGTAATGCTTACCATTATTTTTATGACATATTGTTGACTTACTTTAATATTTCTCCCCTACATAACTCTAACCTTGTTCTGACTGGTTTGCCTCTGTATCCCCGGTGCCAACTAATGCTTTGACATAAGCTAGGTTCATAGTATTGGATGACTGAATTTGTTAGTAAACCATCTCAGTAAATTTTTATATAACTGACATAGATATTTTTATTCATATTTTACCTTGAGAAATTGAAACTAGGCAAATTTGCTTAAAGTTATATAGATATTCACACAACTGAGCTTTAAACTTTACTGTTCTCATTCCAAGGCCAGTGTTCCTCTTCCTATTCCACCACCAGTGCACAATAAATGGTGCTACAAGTAATAGGATTTTACACAAATAAAGATAAGTATTATCCAGCTCAGAAGAGAGTTATTTTAGAAACCTACTGCCTTGAGGATATGAGGTTAGAATTAGGCTCTCGTAGACATAAAAATGATCTAATCACAATCTTGTAGAACTTGACAAAGTCTTACAAGATATTGATGATATTTAATTATGAATGGATCATAGGTTAAGGAAAAAAGTGTTAATTTGAGATGAAATTTATTGTCATGGTTAACGATATTCTTTAGATAATCTGTCCCTGTATATTTTTTCTATTGACAACTACATAAAAACCCATGAGCCTCTACCCAACAAAGGTTGAAGTTAGAGTCCTAGTGGTTTTAAAGGTTTGTTTTTTGCTCCCCACCCCCCCTCACCAGTAGCAGTTAAAAATTGGATCTTTTGTCACTGAAGTAGAGGCTGGGCCCAGAGATCTATTTTCTTAGCTTTCTCTTTCCTACATGGAAAAATTTGAAGGTCTCTGCTAAGGGCCTTGAAATCCATTTTAAGCATGGGAAAATCATACCTTTCCAAATATGTCCTAAGGTTACAACTTGTGCTACCTCCATCATCAACATACTAACCAATCTTTCAGCAGCTGTCATTACATAGAAACACCCAAAATTACTGAGAATGAGGGACTATGTAATAAAAGGATGATACATTAATCACTGTAGTTGCTAAATTAATTATCAGTCATTTTTCTATGCTCGGAATACTTAAGCCCCAAAGCACTACATGGCCATTTTTCCTGGTGGAAGTAAGAAGATTAAGAAGTGCAATACGAAACCATTAGTTCACCAAGTCCATTTATCTCAATTGCAGAGCAATTCTTGGTAAAAAGATTCGATTTAATAATTTTTTCGTGTCTTCTGTCATCCTTGTATTTAGCACTTTTTCCCACACACTTGGAAAGAGATTCCACTGTAGAATACAGTGCACTTTAGTGTTTTCATCTATTTTTAACCCATAGAATTATATATCAAGAAACTACCTGTAATAATGAAAAGTCATGCAGCTACCATGACCCTTCCACTGCTTCTGACATGTCTTCCATCCTCACCACACTCGGCCTCAGTGGAATAAATGGGAATAATAATACTGTGTGAGACACATGGATGAGGTGAAAACATATTTAGTACTAAGTAAAATGATATGCCTTTGTATAACATAATTATCTGAACTAGGTTTCACTATGCTTGCCAGCTAACACTCTTGAATAAAGTCATCTTTTTACCAGAAGAAAGCAATAAAAAAATAGGCTGCTTAGGTTTAAATAGTCAGTAGCCTGACTTAAAGACCACCTGTAGACCCAGTTAATAAATCCAAGAACACTATTTTATTATGAAAATAGTGTATGCTCACAAAAAAATTCAAATGAATTGAAACGCATTTTAGTTATATATAACCATATAATCACATTGCCTGCATATAATGCTGTTAATATTTTAATAGATATTAAATGTGACATGATGTATAATATTACATAATGTCACATACTATGAGTCTGAAGTTCTCTCTTGTCCAGCAAGAGAGCAGATGCAGAACTGAATATGAGAAAGTCTAATGTCCAGGAGAAGACAAGAGCCCTGAACAGGGGTTTTGTCTCCGTGTTTATTGAGCTCACAAGGTATTACCCACATGGTGAAAATGAAGAAAGCAAGACCTTACACACATGGACGTGGAGAAAACAATCAGACCACAATTATTAACTTGTATGTGTAAGAAGCAAAGGCTTTGTCGGGGGGGCAAGTAGAGTTTGTGATCAAAGTACAATAGTATATTGGTGTTAGATGGAAAGTACTTGTGATCCCATTACAGTATCTTGCTAGCTAACCTCGTTCATTTTCACCCTGTGGTGGCAGCCTTCCACTCTAAGCTTTTTCCTAACTCATTTATGTAAGGAGAACCCATTTCCCCACATATATATATGTTTATAAATACATTTAAATGAGTGCCTTATAAAATGGGGTGATACACATACTTCCCATATATATGATCACAATTATGTCTGCAACTATAGCTATGAAAATGCTACGCCACATTTTAATATCTATAATAGCTATTTAGATTTGCCTAATTTTTCACAACTTCACACAATACAGTAATATACATCTCTGTGTATGCATTATTTTCCATAATGTTGTCCTAAGGACAATTTATTATGTGTGGAAATTTGGACTCAGCACTTGAGCATATTTCTTAAATCAACTTCTATTAAATAGTCTGGAAGCAAGTATTTTACCAATTTGCAACACTACCAGCAGTGTATGAGATTTACCATCAATTATAACTTTTAAAATCTTGACCAATATAAAAAGTAAGTCATTTATACATCCATTATTTTTGAGTTCTATTGCTGTTGAGGTTGATTTTTTTAATATTAATTGAACATTTTTATTTCTGCTATACCACAGACAAAGTCTTAGGAGTCAAAATATACTGGAAGGAGGACATAACTTATGTATTACCTACAATTTGTCACAAATTATATCCCCATATTAGGAAGAAAGCTAGTACAAGCACATTACTGAGTATGTAGTGAACCTGTTCCAAGGCATAAAATAAATGACATCGCAGCCCTGGCTGGCTTTATGGATGCTGCCTACAAGATGCATTTGAGCCATTTTGAACTGACTTACTACCAAATATATCTCCTGCTTTGTTCAGCCACTGTGCAGATATTTTCATCATTACTTTTAAGTATATTGTAAGTAGGATACTAGATAAGAAAGTTCTCAAAATAATGTAAGTAGGAATATACTCCATATTATTCCTGGAGTAGACATCTTTTTATTATGCTACATAGAAGTGCCCAAATAGAAGTCCATTTTTATGATATATCTTTAATCAGTAATTATGCTTTGAGAAAAGAAACAGATGTTAACATTACTGTTTTGATTGATTAGTAATTTTTGAGTTCATGAAGGAAAGGAGCATGCAATTTACCTTCCACATACATTTCTTCCTAGTAATAATGCTGAATAATTAAGTCCTACTCTAAATATCCAACTTACACTGCTTGTTCATTTTGTAGGTTAACAATCTCCAAATATTTAAAATCACCAATAAGTTTTTTACATTACATAACAATGATAGTTTTTAGACACATACATTCCTACCAGTAAAACCGATAGTTGGAACTAATAAATTTTTTTTCAGATCTCCCTCAACTAAATTTATCTGGTCAAAGTATGATGAGTTTTAGGATACTGGCAATGTTGGATAACTTAAGACTCACTAGCACTACAAACTAGATGCCATTAGTATAACAGATTTGCTACAATACAGTAGATCCAGGTCTTTTTTTCACATTTCCTAAAATGTCTACATTTTATGACATATTTTCTTAATTTGACTACAGATGTCACACATACACACACACACACACACACACACACACACACACACACACACACACACATTGTTTCACCTAGAATAGGCTAGATTATAGTGCAGAAACAAACATGTCTAAATAACCAATCACCAATGATATCTGTTTCTAACTAATGCTGCATGATCAGAATGGGTTGGTCAGGATTTTGGACGGACAAAAGCTCTGTCTCAAAATGTGCTTCTGCCATCAGTTCAACAAAGGGAAGGGGTTTGATCGATGTGTTCTGGCGTTGCAAGTGCCTACTATAAAGTGGTTGTGAAGGTCAATTTTACATGTCAAAGTGGTGAGGATATGGTGTCCAGTCGTTTGATCAACAGTGAAGTTTCCTGAAGGAGAGGAAATTCTGCCTCCAGATTACAACACAGAAATCCTGACTGAGTTCCCCACATGCTGCCATGCAGAATTTGGGCTCAAAACTGGAACATCAACTCTTGTCTAAACTTCCAGCCTGCTGGCCTGCTGTGTCAATTTTCAACTTCCCAGACCCACAAATGCATAATTCTGTGTTTAACATTTTCAGAAACCATTAAAATGTTTACCATAGTAGCTATGCCATTTTAGATTTCCAATAGGAATGTATAAGGAATTCAACTTCCCTATATGCTTACTAACACACTTGTTTTCCTTTTTTAAAAATTATAACCACCCTAGCAGGGGTGAAGTAGTAGAAGGTTATTTTTAAATCAAACCAACTTATTTTATTATTTACTTCTTGTTTTTCATTTTATATTTTATATTATCAAATTTGGGCCACATAGATATAGTCTATATCTAATAATTTTATTAAATTATGTTCATGTTTCTTTCCTTTGTTTTGGCCTATTCTTTAATATGGTGAATTTTCCTCTGTTTGAGTTCATCTTCACTAAGGCTTTAACTATAACCATTATGAAGTTTCTTAGTTGAGCATTTATCCCTTCGAAAAGATTTTCCTTACATTCACTGGCAGTGGTCAGGCCATCCTGAGCATTTTCCCAGTCCTCCATTTTGATATAAAATCTTGGGTCAAGCAAAATCAAAGAACATTTTGAGGAACAGTCATATCACCAAGATGGCCAAATAAGAGCCCTCTTCCTACATCCCCCTCAAAAATAACAATTTGGCATCCATCCACAGCCAAAAGTACCTTTGTAGGAGCTGTGAAATATAGCACCATAGGCCAAGGTACTCAGGTAATAGGCATATAGACCTTAGTCTCAACTGTGGACTCTGAAGTGGCCTTTGAACTGGATCCAAGCCCTCTTGGCTGGCCATGTTTGTGAGCCCCTAGAAAACACTGATCTGACAATACCTAAGAACAAGAGAGCCTTTGTGGAAGTCAAGGAGTCCAGTAGAAAAGTTTCAGTATGTGGATGGAGAAAAAAAAGAAATTGGAAGATTGGACACACTGGAGAGGGTAGGAGGAACAGTTTGACTTTACCTGGATGACTCCTCCTTCAAGGTGGTTCATATCAGCACCAAGAGAGTTTATCTCCACACACGATTTCCCCTGTGGGGAAAAGCGAGAGCATGTAAGTGATCATCTGGCTTCCTCAGCCTTCCGGGATACTCCCTATCTAGAGTACTGAGTCATGAGCTGTACAACTGGGAGGGGCAGATAGGGGAAAAGCAGTTGGAAGAATGGCAGGTAGGGCTTGGAAGATATCGAAGGGACACTGATCTTAACTGTGTCACAGATTGCATCAGGAGGCTTACTTACAAGTCTCTGGGACACCTTGCCTCTGGACCCCCAAAACTCGCCCATAACTGGAAACCTGTACCTTACTCCCCTTTGCTCCTTTTTTGTCCTTTCTCTCCCCCCTCCCTCTGGCAACCACCAGTTTGTTCTCTGTATTTATGGGTCTGTTTGTTTGTTCATCTGTTTTGTTTTTTAGAATCCACATATAAGTGAAATAATATGGTATTCGTAATTGCCTGACTTATTTCACTTAGCATAAATCCTCTAGGTCCATCCATGTTGTCACCAATGGAAAGATTTCATTCTTTTTTATAGCTGAGTAAAATTCCATTTCATATATATATGAATATCTTAATCCATTCATCTATTGATGGACACATGGGTTGCTTCCATATCTTGGTTATTATAAATGATGCTGCTATAAACATAAGGGTGCATGTATCTTTTCAAACTAGTATGTTTTCTTTGGGTAAATACTAGTAGAATTACTGGATCATACGGTATTTCTATTTTCAATTTTTTCAGAAACCTCCATGTTGTTTTCCACAGTAATTGCACTAATTTATATTCCCAACAACAGTGCACAAGACTTCCCTTTTCTCCACATCCTCACTAACATTCGTTATTTCCTGTCTTTTTGATTCTAGCCATTCTGACAGGTGTAAGTGATATCTCATTGTGGTTTGATTTGCATTTCCCTGATTATTAGTGATGTTGAGTATCTTTTCATGCATCTGTTGGCCATGTGTGTGTCTTTGTTAGGAAAAAAGTTTATTCAGGTCCTCTTCCCACGTTTAATTGGATTTTTTAAAATATGTTTATTCCTTCTTTAATGTTCCCTCTTTCATTATGTAGATCTGAATTTCTCACCTATATCATTTTCCTTCTCTTTGTTAAAAAATTTTTAATGGTTATTTATTTCTGAGACAGAGAGAGACAGAGCATGAGTGGGGAAGGGGCGGAGAGAGAGGGAGACACAGAATCTGAAGCAGGCTCCAGGCTCTGAGCTGCCAGCACACAGCCCGACACGGGTCTCAAAGTCACAAACCGCGAGATCATGACCTGAGCCGAAGTCAGACGCTCAACCAAGTGAGCCACCCTGGTGCCCCTCATTTTCCTTCTCTTTGATGAACTTATTCTTAACATTTATCTAAAAGCAGGTCCATTGGCAACAGATTCCAATTTTTGTTCATCTTGAAAGTCTACTTTTCTTCACTTTAAAGGATTTCATGGGGGTATACAATTCTAGATTGGTGGGTTTTTTTTCTCTCCATATTTTAAATATTTAATTCCACTGTCTTCTTGTTTGCATGGTACTGAAAAGAAGTCAGATAAAATTCTTTACTCCTCCATAGGTAAGGCATTTTTCTCTTATGGCTTCTTTCAGAATTTTTTTCTTTGATTTTCTTTAGTTTTAGAATGATATTTCAGGTGTAGATTTTCATTGGAATTTTTCTTGCTTAGTGTTCTTTGAGCTTCTTGAGTCTATAGATACCTGGTTCCATGTCTGCCATTAATTTGGGAAAAGTCATTATTAACCATAATAATCTTGGTCATTATTTTTTCAAATATTTCTTCTTATTCCTTCTCTTTCTTCTCTTTGTTTTCCCATCACACATATGTTACACCTTTTATAGTTCTTCCATAGTTATCAAATATTTTGCTATGTTTGTTTCAGTATTTTTTTCATTGCTTTTCAGTTTTGGAAGATTCTACTGAGATATCCTCAAGTTCAGAGTGTCCAGTCTACCTATAAGTCCTTCGAAGGTATTCTTCATTTCTGTTACAATGTTTTTAATGTCTAGCATTTCTTTTTGGTTCCTTCTTAGAATTTATACCTCTTGGCTTACACTGCCCATCTGCTCTTGCAGACTGTCTCCATTATTCAATATAGCTCTTAGCATATTAATCATAGTTGTTTTAAATTTCAAGTCTAGTAATTCCAACATCCCAACCATATCTGCATCTGGTTCTGATGCTTTCTCTGTCTCTTCAAACTTTTAGTATGCCTTATCATTTTTTTTTTTTTTTTTGATGATCAGACATTATGTATTGGGTAAAAGAAACTACTGTAAATAAGTAGTTATGTGGTGATAAAATGTGGAGGGAGGAGAAGTGTTTTATAGTTCTGTGATTATATCTCAACCTTTAATTTTTTTAATTTATTTTTTCTTTTTCTTTTTTTTCTTTTTTCTTTTTTTTCTTCTTTCTTTCTTTCTTTCTTTCTTTCTTTCTTTCTTTCTTTTTTCTTGAGAGAGAGAGAGATCTTAAGAAGGCTCCACCCTGGGCGGAGCTTCACTATATGGGGCTCAATCTCATTACTGTGATATGACCTGAGCCAAAAGGAAGAGTCCCTCTGCACTCATTAGGTGGCACAAAATGGCTAGAGTCAGCTGGAATTGGGTATTCCTTTACCCAAGTCAATTAGGCTCTGGTTAAACCGTTTCTTTCCCCAGCAGATTAGGCTCTGGTTAAACTTTCTTCTGAGGGTAGACCAGAACAGAAGAAGAACAGAATATTCTGGTATATTTCAAAATGGCTTTTGCCTTTTTGCCTTTCCACGTGCCAGGAGATGACAGGATTTTTCTTTGATATTCAATGTGAGAACCTGGTTGAGTTCCAGGGGGCAAAACTTGAAAAGTTTGGGATCCCCTCAATGATTGGGTACCCCTGGAGTTTTTCTCTCTCAGACTTGTTTGCACTGAGTATCCAATATTTTATCAACCCTAGTACTGATTCTTGTAGAGTTTCTTGCTCATGAGTTTCTACCTCAATAAGCTCCAATTCTCTGTTTTCATCCCAACTGGTCTCTCCAATTTGGGCAGCAGTTTGTCGTGTGACTTTTCTTCCCTTACAAATCTAAGAGTTGTTTATTTTTCACTTTGTTCTGCTTTTTATTTGTTGTTAGGATTGCGATAAGACTTCCAAGTTTCTTACATGCTGGACCATAACCCAGAAGCCACTATGTGTATCCTACCACAATTCCATATATTTTTTAATTTGAAAAGGGTTAAGGAACAATATGGATAGTATATCCCTGCCTTCATAGAAAATACTTACATATCTGCATGCATTTGTAAGAGAACATTTAGTGCAGAAAATCTGTATTTTCAGGAAAGATACTAGGATGGAAAGACATATATTTTTGCTTTTTTTTTCATTTCAAAAACTACTTACATTTTCATGAGTATATATTATATTTTTAAATTAAATTCACGGAAAATAGGAGAAAATACAAGAGAATAAAACACATCAGTGGTCAGCAGAATTTCTCATGTGAAATGATAGCCTGATAGACCTAAACTTGTAGAGTTCCTTTTATTCATCTCCAACTAAATCTCTTTACTTAAGAAATTCCCAACAGCTGCAAATACAGATGTCACATTTACACTTGAGATGAGGAATGACAATCACCTTTGTGGAAAGTGTGGAAACAGGAAGCCATGAAGTTTGTATCTGTAGGTGATATCTATGGGCAGCCAAGTTTCCAAACCACTACCCCAGATACCCTTTAGACATCCCTCTTTTTCTACACCTTTCATGTATTGCCACTTTGTATTGCAACAATTTATTATCTGGCAAAGGGGAATAAGTAAGTCATAGCCCCACCTTTTTCAGGATCTAATTTAATCCTGGACAACTGTCCAGCTATGTAGAAGCTTATTTCTAAGATAAAGAGAACATCACTTCCTTTCCCACTCAAGCAACTTTCCTGTCCCCAATTTCTTCAGTTTTTTTTTTTTTCCAACTTCCAACTCCATTTTTTTATGTCTTAATTTTTGGATGAAAAATATTGTATGGGGTCCCCAAAACACTGGTATTTCTCAGGAAGCCTTCTCTGGTAATTCTTAACACAGAAAATCACTCTTATGGGTATTACTGCTGCTCTTCTCCCATTATTATCGGTGCTTGTGGTGAATGCGGAGGCTGGGGATGGCACTGGAATTTACATACAAAGTAAGTTATCTTACTTTTTAAGATGCTCATGATTATTCCTCCCTCACTTATTTCAACATAGTCCAAATAAAGTTTCTGCTTTATGGTTTATATTCCCAAGACTAATTTAAACTTTTCTGTGAATCAAAGAACGGTGTTAAAGGAATAAAATCTAAGTGAGGTTTAAAATTAAGTTTGAGTGATGGATATTTTACTCATTTTAGCAGAACCTGCAAAACCCACAATATTACAAGAGACATTACAAGAGCAATGTGGTAGCCAGTTCTATGTACATGGTCTTTCACAGCCATATGTAAGGCAGTAGAATGCAGTATTTAAGTAGCACTGATAACATTCATAGAGAGCTTGCTTTGGGCCTTGTACTGTTTTAGGTGCTGGGTTTTAGTGGTAGAGAGATCTAGGTTCTAGATTCCACTTATTTGCTAGCTGTGTGACTGGGGCAGATTTCTAACTTCACCAGTCTTCTGTTTGTTTCTAAAATGGACATTTATAAGTACTAGCCTAACAGGATTGTTGTATGGATTTAATACATGATGTATTTAAAGTGTTTAGCATAGGATCCTGCACAGAGTAAACATTTACTGGTATTTTAATTACTTCCCACAGACTGGCTTCAGTGTGCTTTCTTGGTATTCTAGGTTATAAGTCAGAAAAATCCAGCTAATTTACTTCACTTTGGTCAAAGGATATGTTAATAGATTTCCATTTTCACACCCTCTTTAAAGCAATTATGTTTACCTTAGATTTATTTCATTTCCCCAGTTCTTTATCCATTCCTTACTGGCTTTGGAATCATGAAGCCTGACACCAAGGTGATGAAATTTCCATTTAAAAATGGAAAGAGCCATGTAACTTTTTAAGTGGCTTAAAAAAAATAAAGCTCTCAATTTTATTATATAAAACACCAAAGAATTACTTCTATTTACCACTGTGTTTTTGATGAAAGCTATGTTGCACACAATTTAATTATATAATTAGTTCATCCTCAAACTCTGTTTCATATTAAAAAGTAATGCATATATATAGCATATAATGCATATATTCATGTATATGTATTTGTTTGTTTATTGATTGATTTTTCAGTGAAAGCACATCCATACACAATTAGAGCCAAAGAGAGGAGATTACCCCTAACCTGAGATCCCTAATATCCCTGCCAGAGTGGGCTGTATAGGGAGAGTAAGTGGCTACTTTCATTGAGTGAATCAGAGGATACTATTTAGCTTAAAGACATCACCTCATGGTGGCCTTTCTAAGGTCACTGGATGTAAAACTACTTTCTAGAAAGGTGTCACAAAAAGAGAAGTGAAAATTACAAGAGGGAGAAAATATTTCCAGAACATCAAGATCTGAAAACTTTGGCATCTTCAAATTTAATATTTTTGTGAGAAAACACATCTTTTAGGGCCAGAAGGTAGGTATACTTATGGCTTGAAGTAAGGACTGAAATAAAAGAGATGTGATGGATGATCAAGGGGGGAATGCCCTGAAAATACGTACTGCCTAGTTAAAATTACTGCTCCCTCTTCGCTTTAATATGAACCACGGAAAGGGTGCAGGATGGGGTGAAGGAGCATGACCTAGAGGAAATACATGTTTACAAACAATATTCTCTTCTGTTTGAATTAAGATACTGCAGTTTCTCGGTGGCCTTCACTGACCTTATCACAATGATTTATATGCCCAGCAGCTAAGGTATCTTGTAGCTAAGTAAGGTCTGGGGCACTTGAGAAGTTTATTTTTACAAATCTGAAGGTTAATTACACAGTGATGTGGATGGCTGGGTTAGAACTGATGGTGTCCATTCCATGTAATCCCCATCACCACTCAAGTGAAGCAAGGTTGGGTGTTAGGAGTAGTTTTACTGCATTTATCCATTTGTGAGGGTGAATGTGGGATCCTAAAGGCAGATCTCAAGCCCTTATTATTTAAGAAACTTTTACAGCCTAATAGGACACCAGGCTACACATACGGAGAATCATGCTCATAGGCGGTGCTAAATATATCTTTGTTTAATAAATGAATGAATGAATAAATGCCATTGCTAGTTAGTTGAATGGGATATTGTGTAATGTATTATAATTATGGCATAATTCCATTTATTCTTGGTATGCATTACAGAATCATGATAAAGACCAAGATTATATAAGACAGAGAAGGAAGTTACCCTATTCCCTCCATTCTGACGCTCCCAAGTCATGCATCTATTAAAATCAAGACAAAGGCAAGGTTCTCTAAAATAACTGTCTTTATCATTAACATCTCACCTTTAGAGGTTCATACATTTGAACCTTTAGAATTTTTAAGTATTTTCCTTCAAATGGTTTCATTCACCCTCTAATTTCAATAATGTGCTCTATCGTATGTTTAGATAAATATTAAATATTACTAATATATGTGGTTTATTATTTATAATCAGCATAGAAAATTATACTTCTGAAATTGTAGCTCTGGTGGCGAAGATAAACTATAGGGGAAGATAATGTTCAAGTATTCGGTCACACAAAGAGTACTCGAGTATTCCCGTATACAAAGAGGGGGAACCCTGTTTACAGAGGGCTCAGGCTTTATCAGTATCTATTGAATAATAGATGATATGTACAGGTTTAAATGGATTAATAATAGCACACTAATTCTAACTGATCGATAATAAGTGCTGACAGTTTCTGCAGTCACATGTGGGTATGTCCTGAATGCCAATTAACTGACGGGAAAATGGCAGCCTAAGACTGTATTTGCCATCCGTATAACCATGCTTTCTCAGGGATGAATATTCAGTGTTAACAAAACGAAGACATGACCCCAGGACAATGCAGTTGAAATGGCACGGAAAGATCAACATAAGGAGGCCCAGTCTGTTTTTCTGTCAGCTTTGACTTGTGTGCATCTCCTCAGCAAAAAACACTGTTGCTGATGACACCAGCCGGCAGCAGGAAGAGGTATTTTCTGTGACAAGTTGGCAGCAGAGCAACAGTGATTGCTACATTTTTACTTTTACCTTTTGTATTCAATTGCACAACCAGAGGACAGGGATTTAGCTTTTTATCTGGATGTGGATTGGGGTTTGCTATGTGAAATGTCTTCATTATTCACAAATAACCTTTCCCTTGAATATAGAAACCGTCACCCTCGGTAAAACATAGCAGTCCAAAGAGATCAATATTCAGTCTCCTTTCCAGATGTTGTAAAGAAATGAGTGACTTCCCAGAATGCTCTGGACTAATTTCACTGTGAGATGTAAAAAGAGGCTTTTTTTTTCTTACCCCAGCCAGCAATCTGTTAAAACTCTGAAGCATAAGGCCAGGTATTTCTTGCACAGTGGTTTTTGTCCTATTGACTATATTGTATGTGCTATTCTTATTCTAGGCAATGACTGAGCCTCATTTAACCAGCCAACCAATTTTCTCTATGCAACCTTGAAACTGCTAATACCTGATGGTGAATTTTATACCACTGGCAGGATATTTGCTTTTATATATTTTAAAAAATTTGCTATGAATCTGTAAAGTGTGTGGCAATTATAGCTTGGTGAGGGAAATTATCTTTTCTTTTTCTCTGACTTTACAACAGAGTGGACCTTCTTTCTAGGCAGAAGTACTGTGTCTGTCCTGTGGTACAATTACTCCATGCCAGAGTCCCAATGATAGTGCCAACAAAGACCTCAGTTGACTCATCTAGTTGACAGTTATTAAAATCTGGAGAGGTTATGTTATTCTTAGCCTCCTATGTAACAGAGCTAAATTTAATTGTAAACTAAGAATAATCTGCAATTACACTTGACCTATTTAGTAGCAAAACAGATAACTAAGTCAAATGTTCTTTCAATGCTATGTCCACTGTTAATCTAAATCTTACCACCCAGCATTTCTTTTCAAGTAGGGAAGGGGAAGGAAAAAACAAAACAAAACAAAGTATGATGTGTGTGTGTGTGTGTGTGTGTGTGTGTATTTGTGATGAATAAAACATTATGTTAAATATTGGCACATATATATATACCCCAATCCTTGGAATGTCCCTGAAAATTTTGTATAACTATCACAGGCATTTACATCTTAGAAAAAGCAATATCAGAATGTTTAAGTACTTTTATCCAATGTTTCACAGTTAACTAAATAGCCAAGATTGTACTTTGTATAATACTATAACCAGAGTTCAACTACAAAACAAACAAACAAACAAAAAAAAAAACAAAAGTAACAAAAAAACCCAACAACAACAAAAAAAAAACCCTCTGGTTCTCTTGCAGAGACATCCTAGGGTGCTCTGATTAAATACTTAAGATAAATACTGGGGTTTGCTGATCTTCTTTGTTGTTGTTAGTCCAACCCATGGTTTCCTGCTCATACTAGTCAGAAAGACAGCAAAGACAGGGTCTGGGTTAAATAGCCATAGACAGTGAATGCACTCTTGTGCTAGGTCTCTGGGCTGTCAGTGTGGCACTGGGGGCCCTTACCTTCCTTTCTGTTCCTATTCCCTGTTCACCTCTTCTCCTCGCTGGTGGATCCAGCCATGTTTTTCACTACCTAGGTTCTGCATCAATGATATGGCTTCACTGATTATCACCACTCCCGGCCATAATGTTCCCCAATCAAGTCACAGCCAACATTGTTCCTGCCTCCTGGCCCAAACCTCACCAAAGTTCAAACTTGTCCTCATGCTTACCTTTGTTGCCATCACTCCACATGTCTCTGCTGATGTCCATTTTCCGAGCTGCAGAAACGCTCACAGAAGTGAGAGTATCCTCTCTCTCCTGAATCCTTTAATCAAGATTCAAAACAGACTTTCTCTTTCTCTTTTCCACACATAACATATGAAGCTTGGTCTCTAACTTATTAGTAATGCTTGCTGGATAAATTTTCAACACATCTCAACATAGTTGAGAGCATTAAATTGGTACCATACGCTGTCTCAAACTCTTCCTATCCTGGTCCAATGTTGAAGTACTTCTCTTCTTTCTCCTGGGATGCCTTTCATACACTGTCAGGACACTAATTCTAAAGACTAGAAAGAGATTTGTGTCCCAAGTCCTGTTTCAGAAAACTTTGTCCAGAGACTCACTCCACATTCCTGACGTGATTCTTCATAATTTTTTTCTTAAATACCCATTTAATGTTTATGCACAGAGAGCCCCTATTGTATCATCTGACTTCTCAGCATCCCTTCAGAGAGTATGTCAATTCCATCTGAGAGTCTCTCAATATTCTTTGTGGCCACAGTGAAATAGACCCAGTGTTATTGGGCTATTTCTTGGTACTATCTACATTACTATAATTGTTTGATTCAATGAGTAACTGCATTCACATCCTATAGTAACACAGTGGTGGGTAACCTTAGCAGTCACAAATAATCACATGATTTAGTATATCTGAAGCGGTCCTTTAAATGAGGTTGCTAAGAATTTTGATTATGGGGAAGGTCAAAGTAAGGGCTCTTCCAAGGGCAGCTATTCAGTATGAGTGTCATAATGGTGAGATAGAGCTTAGAAGAGAATCACATCAAAGAATACAGCCAAAGATAGAGAAACACTAATAAATAAAAAGATTGCAGGATGGGGTGCCTGGGTGGCTCAGTCTGCTAAGTGTCTGACTTCGGCTCAGGTCATGATCTCCTGGTTTGTGAGTTTAAGCCCTGCATGGGGTTCTGTGCTGATTGCTCAGAGCCTGGAACCTGCTTCAGATTCTTTGTCTCTCTCTCTGCCCCTCCCCCACTTGCACTCTATCTCTCTCTCTCTTTCAAAAATAAACATTAACAAACAAACAAAAAAAGATTTCAGGGAACAAATAAAGCAAAGGAGCAATGCTTTCCCCACCAAATCTGGATCCCAGTGTGTGATGACTTTTAGGCACAGGATAATATTGCTCTGATGTGGGCATGAGGCAGTAGTCGAAGGAGAGTTTTGATTTGAATTAAGGCACAAGATGACATTTTATCTTCTATTGGAAAAAACAAAGCTCTGAGGTTGCCTCAAGCTCCCTGCCTACTTTTCCTCCTCCTTTTTCCTGCTGTTCCTTCTGATAGTTTTCCTTTCTAGGTTTTTTTTTTTCAATTTGCCTTATCTTTTGTTATGACTGTGGGCTAGATCTTGCCTGGCACCCCCAAATTAGTTCATTAATATACTGTCACTTTATTTATTATTAATTTTTTTGCATGTGCACAGCTGCAGTCAGAGTTCAGTGTCATCCAGATTATAACTATTCAATGATTATTCCCTAGCAGTGGTTCTCTTACCATGTCATAGAGAAGGCATAATCCCAGGCCACAGAGGTAATATGGGCCTACCTGTCCTCGTCCATCCTTCTTGGATGCAACGCCATGTATACCTGTCTGTGATTCTGGTTGTTTCTCTCCTGTCCTGAGTTGGTAGGAACACGAGCGACAGCAGACGTGACCTAACAAAACAGGGTTGAATGCCAGTGACATGCACCTCCTTGCTTCTGTACAACCTCTACTGAAAATGTCCACTATGTCCACCACTTTCAGACTCATTTCCACTTCTGGCAAACTTAGTTCAGCATTTTCTCTACTCAGAATCCTACCTGACAAACGAGCTGGGCTGTGTGCTTGCATGTTAATCCTTTGTTATGCCAGTAACTTCAAGTAATGATACACTCTTAACTACTTGGGAAAGCCCAAAGCCTCTCCCAGGAGCAGAAGAAGAAATAATACCCTGGATCATTATTGGGTTAAAACCCAATGTATGTAAGCCATAACAACACTGAAGGCTGAAGATGATTGAAGAAATCAGAAAGATTTGAATTCAAAGTCTGCTCCTCTACTTCCTCACAGAGTAATGTGACTTTGGTTGGGGTTACGTGAACTTCATTTTCCTCTTTGTATTTACAGAAGCACATGCATGTATTAGGGCTATTGTGAAGACTGCTTATACCAATGTAATTAAAGTGCTGAGCGCAGGCCTGGCACAGATAAGCACTCCTTAACTCAAAGCTATTATTATGACAAAGATTAAGAGTTAAAAGCATCACTTTTCAGGTCATGGTGTCTCTCTGAATGTTTGCTCTCCTTTTGCAAATACCTTCTTTGAATAGTGGTTTCTCCTTATGGTTAGTGTAGTCTGACTGGTGAGGCTTTCTCCTACCTGGAGGGTCACTAGGTTTGGGGGTAATTGAGCTCTTGTTTACCCATGAGAGACAGTCTTTTTATTTCCCTCCTGGTGGGATATTCACCCAGGTTCTTCTTTCACTGTCTATTCTTTCCATAGAAGAAAAAGACTAGAAGGACCATGAACAGGTGATAGCATAGATGGAAAGACCAGAGAATTGCTCATCCTGGTTTTCAGGCAAATCTCTTTCTGGTGCTTCAGAAAGATTTATAAGAACCATAAAGTTTTATATAGCTTACTAAACTACACTGAGCTTGCACTAGGTCACACAATTGTCATTTTAAACCAAATGTCTTAGCACAATGGTTACCAGAGGGTTGCTTTTGTGTTCTCTCATGGGACCCTCTTGGGATTGGGTGAGGTCATTGTATGTGTTTCAACAAAAATTCAGGGGTTTGGAAACATTTCCAGATATAATTCCAACTGTCCATGATCAACAATGAAAAGTTGTCACCGAGCAAACTAAATGATAGTGGGTTAAGAATTTTGCAAGTTACTTCACCATTGGAAGTTAATACGTTCTAAATTAAAAATCAAAGCAGACATCCATCATTGTCACAAACTATGATTTTCACAGTTGTGGTTGTTTTTTAGGGGAGTCTTTTTTTTTATAAGATCCTATTAGGTTAAAACATTTGGATTTTGTTTACACTGAATCTCTTCCGGGGAAATAAACAGACATTATCTAAGAAGGTCTTAGAAAAAGAAAAAAAAAAAAAGAAGAAGAAGAAGGAGCACTTAAAACTTAGCATATGGTTTGAGATCCAGGAGGGAGAAAATCATTATCAGGGCACACAGAAAACACCAATTAAATTAAGGTTACCACCTGCCTAGTTTCAATCAGGATATATCAGAATGAAAGGTTTGTGTCCAATGTCTTGATTGACTTTATTTCTGAACTGATCTTTTTCTTTGAGATTCAAAACCTTAAGTTTCTCTATGTCATTCAATTAATCTCTAAATTCACACCATCCCTAATTTCAAAGAATCTGATAATTTCTCTATATGATTGTTATAATAGGATTTTAATAGGACATCTGCCTACATCTTGTTCCTTCTCATCTGTCTACCATATTCTTTACAGAGCAATCTTTCTAAATTGCATACATGATCATGTTAGTCCTTCTTTAAATGATCGGATAACCCAAAATTTTATTCATAAAACATTTCTAAGCCTTTTGAAATGTTAATATACGGCCTTCATTGATGTTCTTTATGTCCTGCCCCTTTCTCACATGCTCCTGTAAACCAGACATTCCGGATTATCTGTTGTTCATTACAGCCAACATGCAATGCTCTTGCTATTTACTCTTAACCAAATGTCACTCTTCCTTTCTTCACAAGCCTCTACTAATTCCTTAGACCACTAGGCTAGATGAGGGCAGTGACAGTGTGGGTTGAGCTTACTTTTATATTTCCAGCACTTATTATAATAACTGCTGTATAGTAAGTAATCAATACTTACTTTTTTTTTCCTGAATAAATGATAAATTACTCAGTTTAAACATAACATACTCCAGGAAATTTTCCTTATGCTATTTACTTAAATTTTTTTTAATGTTTATTATTTTTGAGAGACAGAGAGAGACAGAGCGCAAGCGGGGGAGGGGCAGAGAGAGAGGGAGACACAGAATCCGAAGCAGGCTCCAGGCGCTGAGCTGTCAGCACAGAGCCCGACGCGGGGCTCGAACCCACAACTGTGAGATCATGACCTGAGCTGAAGTCGGACGTTTAACCAACTGAGCCCCCCAGGCATCCCTTTTACGCTATGTACTTAAAACTCCGCATTTTCATAAAAATTACCAAATGTCTTTACTTACTGATTATAATTTTGACTTGATTGCATACCAATCCTCTAGATCATGAGCTCCTTGAAGATTATTTCCATACCCCAATTTCTAGCATGTGACTTGTTGGTCCAAACATTCTTGTTCCTTGTTTTGTATTTCATGTTTCTAGTCCTATCAAAGTTCAGAGAAAAAGAGAAGAGTTTTAGCTATACTTTCCAAAGTAGACTTGACAGACAAGAAGAACTGGAGAAATGGTTAGTAATGGAGGTGTTAGAGAAGCCTGGGGCAGAAATTAAAGTCAGGAAATGTGCCGAAAAAAGTCTGATCAGGAATCAAAGGGTCAAAGAGCGGATAGTTACCTGCAAAAGCTTATGCATGTGTCTGTGAAACATGGTAGGTGTTATTCCAAGTGCTAGGAAACAGCTGTGAGAGGCAGATAAAAATCTCTGCCATGTTGAAGCTGATATTCACAAGCTTCTACTAATCCCTTAAACCACTAGGCTATACAAGGGCAATAATAGTGTGGAGAGGCCTGGGGGAGATTGATGACAAAAATAAATAAATAAGTAAAGAATGTGGAGTGTCACAGGGTAAAGTAAAAAGAAGAAAGAGAGGGAAAGAGGAAAGAAAGAAAGAAAGAAAGAAAGAAAGAAAGAAAGAAAGAAAGAAATTTAGTTGCAGAAGAAACTGAATGAAAAGAAACAAAGTAAAAACCAAGGTCAGACGGGAATGTATTGCCAGAGCAATGGGTGTTTTTTTTTTAATATCGTCAGGGAATTTCTTAGAAGGGGACACTTGGCTAAAGAACTGAAGGAGAGGTATTTTATTCAGAGTAGTGATAGTTTATGCCTCATTAAAAAACAAAAACAAAAACAAACAAACAAACAAAACACTATGAAATATCAATTGGATAAGTGAACCAGAGATTATTCCTTGCTTTCATGGCACATTCAGCCAGCGTGGGTAAGGTGCTTTGTTCCACACTGGCCTGGAGGCTGATGGCAGCTCCATCTAGTTTGGGCTACATAGGAGCACACAACCTTAGATGTCTCTGTGCTGTGGGAAGACAGGTGAGAAAGTCATACATCAGCTTTTAAATGTTTTTGCCCAAGGGTCATTCCTATCTCCTGCTCACAGCCTACTGGGCAGAACTAATCACATGGCTCAATCCTACACTAAAAAGGCTATCAGGTAGAACTTGATATATTCATTTCCTATGACTCTTGTAACAAATTACCACAAACTTATTGGCTTAAAGCAACACAAATTTATTGTATTACAGTTTCGATGTCAGAAGTCCTAAAATGGATGTTGGTAGCTGTATTTTTTCTTGAGCCTCTGGGGGAGAATTCATTTCCTTGACTTTTCCAGTTTCTATAGGCCCTCCTCATTCCTCTGCTTATGGCTCGCTATCACATAGTATTCTCTCCCTCTGTTTTCCTCATCCTATTGCCTTTTCTCCAAATTTGACCCTCTTGCCTCCCTTTTATAAAGATCCTTATGATTATAAATGTGCCCTTCTGTATAATCCAGAATACGCTTTTCATCTCAAATCTTTAATTTGCTCATTCTAACAAAGTCTCTTTTGTCATTATAGGTAAGATATATACAAGTTCTGGGGACTACATTGTGGATGCCTTGAGGGAGTGACATTATTCTGTCTTCTACACTTGATATAAGAAAAACATAATCCCTATTGCTGGGATTCAGCTATGCATTGATTTGGATCAAAGACATTATAGAGAAAGGAGCAACACATAAACATTCTCTGTGTTGGGAATATGTTCATGGCTCAGCAAGAAGGCCAATGTGGGTGAAATGAGCAAAAGAAGGAGTGGTAAGAGATAAAGTCAGAAAGATAAAGGAAGAGTAGGTGGGAGGAGATCATAAAGGGCCTTTTTTGCAGGCCACAATGAGGATTTGGGCCTTTATGCTAAGTGAGTTGGAAAGCCATGTGAAGGTATTGATCAGGTATGTAACATAATTTGAGACTCGACTGCACAGTTAAAACGTCAGCAGTGGCAAACCAAAGTGAGTCAAAGACAGAAGAATATTGGAAATGATAACTGGAGCAAGGCAGAGCTCAACAGTCCCAGATCTAATTCACCTAATTCTGTTGACTGTGTTTCCTGGCTTTTACTATAATTCAGGTTTCTCTCTTAGGAGCCTAGCAGGTTCTGGCAGCAAAGAAATTGCTTATGTAAGGACTAAGATAGTCTGTCTGCCAAGCTCTGTGTTACAACCCTGGGTCATGCTTCTTCCCAAACTTTTGGTTACAGTAATTATATATGCATAGTGATTTACAACAAAATAAATTTATTTATTGTTCTGTGTATATATTCAGTGTATAAAGTAGGTGAATAAATGTTAAAACAACTGTCATAGGAAGGATTTTGTGGGTACATTTATATTATATTATATTATATTATATTATATTATATTATATTATATTATATTATATTTATTCAACAGAATCTAACTAATTAGAGGCCACAACCAGGATTTCCTTCCTTTTTGACTTGAAATTTCACCAACAGAGAAATTAAGCTAGAGGAATGTAAATACTTTCACTTAAAAAGGCCAGTTTCTAGGGTATGATAATATTGAGTGCATAAATGTTGTGAATTACTGTGCTAAGCAATAAATGAATGAGGGATAGTCTTATCATCATATTTTATGGATGAGGAAACTGAACTCATAGAGGTTAAGAAATATTCTCACATCTGATATCAATCATAGCAAGTAAGTTATACTAGCAGGCTACCCAATGCACAGTCTCACTCCAAAGCCCATCTTCTGACCAATGCATACCTTCCATTATTTATGGTTTGTTCCCATTCCAACCAAATGAGCTATCTTCCAAATAGCCTACCAATTATCAAGCTAATTTCCCAATGAACCAAATTAATTATCTAATCAATTAATTACTAATTTTGCAATTATCAGCTATTTGATGCTCACATAATCTAAATTTGTGGAAAAGGATTCAATTAATAAAGACCATTATAATCTTTGATATAAATAACTAAGACTATAAAGTAAGTCCTATATTTTATGAAGCTATATGGTAAAGTGTATTGAAACCTTAAAGTGCTTTCAAATTAAAACTCATTGAAATTTCCTATTCATAATTTTGTCTAAGTCTTCTTTAAAAACATTTTTCCTCCTAGGTTTTTCAACCTTAAGAGGGTAGCAAGCATCCTAATTTTGCTTCTTATTGTATAAAATCCTTGATTTATTTGACCTAATTTAAAAATCATTCTAGTATCTTGGGATTTTTGTGATCAAGCTTATGCTGTATCTCCTTTTCAATTTCTTGATGTCATTTAATTAATCATACACCCTCTGGACATTTTATTTTTGGAACTCAGTTGCCTATGTTTTTTTGATCAAGTATTGGCATTTAATGTATATACATCCATATATATGTATATAATATTTTGTATATGTATATAATTTATACACAGATACATATATTATATACATATATGTATAAAATATAAATAATATGGGTCATTATGTATGAATGTATGCATATAAATAATATGCAACCTTGCAATCTCATATAGTAAGTATGATTAAAATGCTTAGAATAGAGGCACCTGGGTGGCTCAGTTGGTTGAGTGTCCAGCTTTGGCTCAGGTTATGATCTCACAGTTTGTGAGTTGGAGCCCCATGTCAGGCTCTGTGCTGACGGCTCAGAGCCTGGAGCCTGCTTTGAATTCTGTGTCTCCCTCTCTCTCTGCTCCTTCCCCGCTCATGCTCTGTCTCTCTCTCTCCTTCAAAAATAAATAAAAACACTAAAAAAAACTTAAAACGCTTATAATAAACGTAAAGACACACACATGTGCACAGACAAAAACATACATTAACATTGCCATTATATATTCGAGTAAAACGTATTTTTGTGGATATGATCTTTAATGTAATAGAATGCGTTTTGTACCAGAGAAGTGGCCCTTGCTAAGAAAAATGACACTTAATTGAGCAAATAATTCAGTAACAACAATGAACAAGAATGTAAGTATTAGCTAAGGATTCAAAAACTCTTTTGGATTTGTGTGTGTCTGTGTGTGTATATGTGTCGTGCAGACACATGTTCCTGTAGACCATTTTATTTAGGGTATAAAAGTAAGATTTAGGAAATAAAACATTCATTTTTGATATCTACAATAATGGGAAGTCTAATGAGGGAAGCCTAAAATCAGAAAAAAGTTTCAGTAATTTTTATAAAAGTATTTTTAAAAATTTAACATTTTTTCAGGATAAAAATACAGCATCTGTCTTTTATTACACAGAACGCTGGGATCCTTTTAACCATTTCTATATAACAGCACACATTCTGAACTAGTTCTTGCTTTTGGTTTTGCTTTTGAGGAATCTCACTTGTTTCAGTTTCTGTGTCCACTTCTGACAACAGTTAAATCATAGACATGCTCTTTCCTGAATTCCTTCCTATCACTTATGGAATTTAAAGAAGCAATTGTATCCTGTGCTGAGGTCAGTAGCCAGTTGCTAATTTGAGTCAGAGCTTTCCTGTTCTTTGGGTATTTTAAAATTTTGAGCAGAGAAAGAAGGCCAGATCAGTGATAGGGAACCACATGTTTTCCACCATATGACCATCCTGTTTTCCTCTCATGGGCAGAACAAGAGCACATGGATATGAATTCACGGATTGTAGAGCAATGAAAAGAGGGATTACAAAATGAAACAGATTTTTTCTGAAGCTAGAAGCATGGCCTGAACATTTATGTCAGAGATTTTGTCTGCAAATTCATATGTTGAAGTCCTAACCCCCAAAGGTAATGGTACAAGTAGAATAGGCCTTTGGGAGGTGATTAGGTCATGAAGGTGGAATTAGACCATGAGGGTGGTCATGGATGGAATTAGTGCTCTTCTAAAAGAGACCCCACAGAGCTCCCTAGCCCCTTCCACCATGGGAGGACACCAGAAGAAGTCTTCAAGCCAGAAAAGGGCCTTCAGTTAGTGCTGGCACCCTGATCTTGACTTCCAGCTTCCAGAACTGTCAGCAAAAAATTTCTACTGTTTATGAACTATCAACTCTGTACCGTTGTATTATAGTAGCCTGTAAGGATTAACACACTAGCAGAAACATAGTTTCTTTAGGGCTTAAATTAAAATATTTTCTCTTATTTAAAGATCAGGAGCCCAAGGTGTTTACTTTTCCTTTCAGCAATCCAACACTGAGTAGAAGAGAATGGTCCAATGTCAAATATATCAGAAGCAACAAAGAGATACACCCAAACTACCTCTCAGTATTCAGGATGTGGGAAATATTACTGGACACTGAAATGGAAAGGAAGATGATCTCTCAGGTTCTAGAGGGAGGGATCAGTTGCCCCTAGTATGGAACTGAGTGACAGAAAGGGGTAAGTTGAGAAAAGAAAGTAAAGAAATTCCATGCACTGAATTAACTATGTAAAGCCCACAGCTGAGGATGAATAAATGCCAGGATGAAAAGCACAAGAAAATTTCTACATCTAAACTAAAGACCTATTTTGCAAAGATATTAGAGAAAATTTTAAATGAGCAAGATAAGAAAGTGAAAGTCAAAGAAAATTGCCAGAGTGCTCATAACTTGTAAGAAAATTATATGGCAGAGTAAACACAAAGTACTTACCAAAGGTGTGGCTATACATCTATAATTTGCACAGGAAGTTGAATGATTTGGTAGATCCTAAAAAGTTAGTTATATAGTAAATTCTCTTTTAGACTATATATATGGGATGGGGAGTAATGTATTTAATATTAAATTGTATATCTATATGTAGTCAGGGTTCTCCACAAAAACAGAACAAATAAGATGTGTGTGCATGTTTAAGAGATTTATTTGTGTGTGGTGTGTGTGTCTGTGTGTGTGCATACGTCTGTATAAAGAGATTTATTATTATTTATTTATCTATATATCTATCTATCCATAAATTTTATTTAAATCCAAGCTATTTAACATATAGTGTAATAATGGTTTCAGGAGTAGACTTTAGTGATTCATCACTTACATATAACACCCAATGCTCATCCCAACAAGCGCCCTCCTTAATGCCTATGTAGCCCATCTCCCTACCCAACACTCCTCCAGCAACCCTCAGTTTGTCCTCTGTATTTAAGAGTCTCTTAAGATGTGTTTCCCTCTCTTGTTTTTATCTTATTTTTCCTTCCCTTTCCCTATGTTAATCTATTTTGTTTCTTAAATTCTACATGAGTGAAATCATAAGGTACTTGTCTTTCTCTGACTTATTTCACTTAGCATAATACACTCTAGTTCCTTCCACATTGTTGCAAATGAGAAGATTTTATTCTTTTTGATGGCCGAGTAATACTCTTTTCTAGATGATGAAATTTTAATTTACTTTTCTACCTAGGTGAATGCTTTGTCTTGAACTTGTTTGGAATTTAATATACCCACACCTCCATAAAATTGAAACTCTGTACACTTACAACAGATGATCCAACTGTTGGCAGGATGACATTGATAATATGTTTTCATTTTTTCTTTTTTTCAAATTAAACAATACTCCAGCTGCCCTTAGTTGTGCTAAGTATAGGATAGGGGGAAATTACAAACACTAAACCCTAAGGGATTCAGGAAAATTTGGAAAATTTTAATGTCTGCTTGAAGAAAAGGCTGATAATGAACTCTCTTAGCACTTAGTTGGTGGACCATTCATTTGGTATATTAGTATACAGAAGCCTAGAAATACTTGTATTGTTATATATATACTTACATGCACGAACTGCCTAGACAAATAGATTATAAGGTCCTCAAAGATAGAGAATATATTTCATTGTTTAAATACCCATATTTGTCAACATAGCTCATATTTAGAAGATAAGTAAATATATGTTCTATATAAGTTAATATATATATATTTATATATATATATATACACACTATATATTTTATACATTATTTATAAGATACTTAGAAGATAAGTTAGATAGATAGATAGATTACAGACAGACAGAGCTACTTTTAAAAGTATGCATCTTATAATTTATTTGTGAATGTGCTGAAATGGACATTCTGGAAAGTTCCCTAGTTCGAATATTGAAATATGCTGAAAGAGCTACCTCAAAGCAGTTGTAAGGAACTTCACAATGACCAGAAAAGAAGAGGAAGATGAAATCAGAACAGGAGTGAGATCTGAGGCAGGAAGGGCACTGGGGGTGGAGTGGGAATTCTGTGCATTGAAGTAAAAACTTTATACAATGTTAGCATTTAAGGAAAGCATGTTTTGGAAAGTGGGAAATGAGACTTAGGCATGAAGCAAGAATCCATGAAGGATGTATACCCTCAATAAAGATGGAAGAAGGAGGTAACAAGTAAATTGATCTGTATCAAACTGGAGAAATCTTTCTCTCTCTCTCACTAAAACAAAACAAAACAAAAAACAAAATACTGGAGAAAATTAAATGAGTCTCTTATAAAACTTTGAATTTAAAAGTCTCTCTACTATAGACTTAGGACTCAAATCTATATTACCTATGCAGAGAGTTTTATCCAAGATAAACCCTTCAGTGATGTCCTGGGGAACTAACAAATTCTGCTTTTATTTTTGTAAATATATTAAGAAATATTTTTAAGCTTAAAATCAAAATACCAAGACTTTGTATTCTCATTTTATTTTATACTTTTTAAAACAGCTAAACTTCAAATGTATAGGCAAGTCAAAAATAAAAATATAGAAGTTATAAAAAAAATAACACAGGCATGTTAAACAACAACAACAAAAAATTAGTGTTGATATAGTGATAATAGATGAACAGACTTTTTGACAATAAAGATCTAATAAGGATAAAAATGATCAATACATAATGATAAAAAACCAAATCACTAAGAAAACACAAGCCTGCTAAACTGTTACATATCAAATTATGTAACTTCAAAACCTATAAAGCAAAAATATATGTAATTGTAAGGAGAAATTTGAAGTAAAAAAATCATCACATCCACCATCACAACAGGAAAGAGTTTTCCCAAAAAGAAAATTAGAATGATTGAATAGACCGAAAGATATAAGGAAATAAGGATATAAGAAATAAGGATAAATAGAAGTTTTGAGGACCAGAATGACAAACTTCATATTTTAGTTATTCTAGAATACGATACTCCCAAATAGACTTATGGTTTTTCTTTTAACTTTTATCACAATATGTTTTTAAAAATAGAGGACATGCAGGGGCACCTGGGTAGTTCAGTCGGTTAAGCGTCTGACTTCGGCTCAGGTCATGATCTCACGGTTCATGAGTTCGAGCCCCACATCAGGCTCTGTGCTGACAGCTCGGAGCCTGGAGCCTGCTTCGGATTCTGCGTCTCCCTCTCTCTCTGCCCCTCCCCCACTCATGCTCTGTCTCCCTCTGTCTCAAAAATAAAAAAAAATAAACATTAAAAAAAATTTTAAAGAAAATTATACTATGTCTATTATACTAGACATTCCCTTAGTGAGCTAAGGCAAGAAAAATTAAATATATGAAGATTGGAAAGATAGAGAGTCCAACATTATTATCTGTAGACACAATGATTATCTTCCCTAGAAATACACATTCATTAGATAATGTAGCAGTATTATGGAGGATATAACTAGAAAATAAAATTTGGGTGCCTGGATGGCTCAGTCAATTGGGTGACCAACTCTTGATTTTGGCTTAGTTCTTGATCTCACAGTTGATGCATTTGAGCCCCACATCAGGCTCTGCACTGACAGTGTGGAGCCTGCTTGGGATTCTATCTCTCCCTGTCTCCCTGTCCCTCCCTTCATGCTTGTCCTCTCTCTCTCTCTCTCTCTCTCTCTCTCTCTCTTTCTCAAAATAAATAAATAAACATAAAAAAGAAAATTATATTTTTCAATAATTGAAAGTATGCTATTAAAACCAAAATTAAACTAATCACAAAATTATCTAACACAAATGTCAATACTCTTATGCAGAAAATAAACACTACAAAAGGGGATGGAGATAAAAGGACACTTACAGCACATACATGAACAGGATGCTTGTATGTTGGAAATGTCAATTCTTGGGGCACCTGAGTGGCTCAGTCAGTTAAGTGTCTGACTTCAGCTCAGGTCATGATCTCAAGGTTCGGGAGTTTGAGCCCTGCATCGGGCTCTGTGCTGACAGCTCAGAGCCTGGAGCCTGCTTTGGATTCTGTGTCTCCCTCTCTCTCTGCCCTTCCCCACCGCTCACGCTCTCTCTCTCTCTCTCGTCTCCTTCAAAAATAAATAAATGTTAAAAAAAAATTTTTAGAAATGTCAATTCTTCCTAATTCTCTATAATTCATTGTTATTGCAACCAAAGGAAACTGAAAAACTAGTTCCAAATGACAAAGGTTAATAATGTGATTTTGAATAAAAAAGGAGTGTGTGTCCTATTTTAGCAGACATCAAGATTTATTACTGAATGACAGAAATTAAAATAGTATGGTAGAGGGAAATGATAGATACAAATCAGTATAACAAAATCAAGTCCAGACATTATTTTGCACATCTGGAAACAATGCATAAATCAGCTGACAATGTAGAGAATTAGAGAAAGACTGTTCAACTAGCAGTCCCAGCATAATTGGGGTCCATACAAAGAAGTACTAAATTAAGACACACTCACCATGCAATAAAAAGAAAATGCAAGTGAATTAAATCATAAGTGTAAATGTAAAATCATAAATGTAAAAATCATAAATGTAAAAATGAACTTCAAATCATAAAAGAATATCTTTATATATTTGAGGCAAGGAAAGCTTTCTCAAGAAAATAAAAAGAGCCAAGAACACTTGCAACTTTAATGGAAAAAAAATTAATCAAAAGATAACAGAAGAAATGAAAAGATAACTCTTAATGGGGAGAAATTATTTATCACAGATATAAGAAAGACACCAATCCAGAATATATTGAGAATCTAAAAATCAATAAGAATCACACACACACACACACGCACGCACACACACACACACACACACACACACACACACACACATCAATAAAACACAAGCAATTCATAGAAGATATATGTGGCCAAAAATATTTGTCAAGATTTAGAACTTAAGTAGTAATTTTGGAAATACAAAATAATCAAATTGTTCGTGAAAATAAAATGAGTGTTAATGGAATATAATTTCATTATAAATGGGTTCACAGGTTTAAAACACGTATCTATTCTAAGTGTAAGGGAATATATAAAGCGACACGCCCTTTTATATACTGCTAAAGTGAAAGTTGATACTTTTTTTTCAGGAACAAATTGGCAATATCTAGTAACACTGAAGATATATGTATATACCCTATGACCACCAATTCTGTTCCAAGGTATAAAACCTAAAACCTTCATACACATGTTTAAAAATCAAACCAAACCAAACCAAAACAAAACAAAAAAACTAACCCTCCCCCACTCCAAACCTAAAATCTTTGCATGAGGAACATCAAAAAAAATTGCTGTTTATTCTTGTAATGAAATGCTCTAGCATGATTTTATTTTTGCAACATTTTATGTCTTAATCTGAATGATAATTTTAGGCAATAACTGTATTATTTTCATACCTTTTCATGTTTTAAATGCTGTATTATATTATCCTGGGAAAACAGGTAAAAACTAGCACCATTAATGGAAAACTAGGGCTTGTGATGTTACCCTTGAGATGGAATGTCCTTCAGCTTAAGGTCACTGCTGCTTTCAGAGTGGCTGTTCTAAACAACTCTATGTTCTCTGGATCCCACAATTTACAGGAAGTGTCCCACATTAGAGGTAAAATCCTCATTTGGTCATGTTTATTTTCCTTTGGAAATATTGCTGGAATCTGTCCACCTCTCTTTATCTCCGTAAATCATTGCAGCCATCACATTTCACCTGACAACTGCAGAAGTTTCTTAAGTAGTTTCTATGCACCTATTTATGATCCCTTCAAATCTGTTCCTTACATTGTACTGTAGCCGAAGAAGTATTTTAGTTTAAGAGCGCATATTTTGACTCTTATAGAATGTTCTTTTGCTGTAAAGATAGGTTAAAATATGAAATTTGATCTCAAAATTTTGCATGAACTTGTTTTTTTCTAACTCTATTGCTCACTGTACTCCTACTGCCACCAGTCTTTTAATTTTTAGGATCAGCCATATTCCCTCCTACATGAGAGTCTTTGCAAGTGCTGTTCCCTCTAAGAATACTTTCACCCTCTCTTGGTGTAGTAAACTTCTTTCTGAAGTTTGCTTTTTTGTTTGTTTGTTTGTTTGTTTGTTTATTTATTTATTTATTTAGAGAGGGAGAGAGAGAGCAGGGGAGGGGCAGAGGGGAAGACAGAGAATCAGTCCCAAGCAGGCTCTGGGCTGACAGCAGGACTCAAACACACAAACCGTGAGATCATGACCTGAGCTGAAACCAAGAGTCAGACACTTAAACTACTGAGCCACCCAGGGGCCCCTTTCTTCATAAACTTCTATTACTTCTTTTCTGAGTTCAAATTCACTGCCTTGGGAAGCCTTTTTTAAATCTCCAGAGTATATCTGGTTCCCCTATAATATGTTTTCATGGTTCCTTATCACGTTTCTTCATAGCACTAATTTGAGATTGTAATAATGATTCAAATGAATAATTGATTATTTGATTAATCTCTCTCCTCCCCACCATGTTGAGGTCCCACATGAATAACAAGTATGTCTGCCCTGCCCCTCTTGGTGCTCCCATTACCTAGTACAGTATTGACACAGAATGGGTGCTCAATGCATATTTTCTGCATAAGGGATAAAACTGTATTCACAAGAATTCTATTGAGAGGAAGCCTAACTTTTTAAAGAAAAAAAATACAAATCTTATAAGTGTCTATTTGTGGAAGTGAATATTCTACAGGTTCCTGAATATAGATAGAGGATATTTCTTTGGAGGAGGAAAAGATGGAGGACTATGAGAGGGAGAAGAAAGAGGTGAGGGGAGAGAGAGGAAGAGGGCAAAGATGAGGTGCAGGAAGAGAAAGAAGAATCTAAAGTGATAGGAAGTGATAGGCAGATTAGTGGGGAAAAGTAAAGAGGTGAAATGCATGTGCTGTCATTCAATTACTCATCTATCCACTTACTCAGCTGGCTACTCATGCAGTTACCATTTGTTGCACATTTACCATGTGCTAGGTACAGGACAATAGCAACAAACAAAACAGAACAGGAATGTCCTCATAGCTTATAACATAGTGATGTGAATATTACAAAATAATTGAGTGAACAATACCAATTTAGACAGTGCTGTGCACTATAGAATAAAACAGAATGTACTGTGATAAGGCTACATACATTGTGGGGGAGGGATGTGTGATGCCCTCACCTCTCAATATTAAGTAAGAGCCTTCAAAAAATCAAAAGTAGGGGCACCTGGGTGGCTCAGTCAGTTGAGCTTCCAACTCTTGATTTTGGTTCAGGTCATGATCTCATGATCTGTGAGATGGAACCCCGCATGGTGCTCGGTGCTGACAGCACAGAGCCTGCTTTGAATTCTCTCTCTCCCCTGCTCCCCCTCCCCCACATGCTCTCTTTCTGTCTCAAAATAAATCAATAAACATTAAAAACAATTTAAAAATAAAATCAGTAATAAAAGCATGAAAACAGAATTCTGCACCTAAGGTTATTGTAGGTTGAACTGAGACAGCACAAAAGAAAGATGGATAAGATAAAGAGAAGAAAGCCAATCTTGGGAATGGATAGAAACAATGGACAAACTTTTGGATTGTTATAGGGTTAGAAAATGGAATTTAAACCAAGTTCACTCTCATATTTAAGAGGGAGGAGGAAGCCATAGCTAATATCAAATCTACATTTGAATGAATAAATGTTATCTAAATTATCTAAAAGAACTTAACCAAATCAAAACATTGCAGCTCCTAACTCAAGTCCATGACAAGACGTGGGCATCTATAGTAAGGAGGTTACAATCTTATACCTTCTTTCATTAAACAATAAGAAAGGAATTTAACAGCTGGATTTTGAGGATATCAGAGTTAAAGTGGGACAAATTTAATGTAAAAGAAGTGCACTTGGGGGAACATTCTATTATTTAGCTCCTGTCTTGGCTTCTCAATTTCATTAGTGGAAGGACAAAAGAGATTCCGTAGAAACTATAGAAGTGTATAATTTGCTGGGGAAAAGGAGTGGCATCTATTGAGGGCTCACTAAAACAATAAAGAAAGAAGTTAAGTAAAAAAAATAAAATGACTACATCATCTCTTTAGTTTTCTCTGAAATCAATAAAGAAAACAAGCACCAAATGTGATAAATAGCTTCTACTTGCCATTCCAATTCCATTTTCTATCCTTTGCTACTTTGCTTTTTGTCCATTCTAGTTGACCTGCATGAATTATATCTACACAGTTCATTTGCCACTGGGACTTCAAAAGGGTTTGGGTACTGAAGATCCTGCCAAAACATGAGAGAGAATGCAGAAAGTTTAGATATTTGTTCCCCTGGTTCTTGTTGCAACATAACTCAGGTTGGGAAGACCACATAATTTTTCTTCCAAATTGGGACATATTTGAGAGTGAAAGAGACACTACCAAAGATTATACTTGTACAAGAGTTTGTATAAGCCTCAGCTGGCCCGGACAAACCTGTACTTCTGTTCAGCTTACTCTGAGTTAAATTCCTCAGTTAAAAGTCACTATGCCTCTCAAGGCATGTTGTTTGACATGATTCTCTCCATTTCTGAGCACCAGGTACCTCTGTTTACTCTAGTCCACTATTTTTCAAATATTGGCATGCATCAGAATCACCTGTTAAAACACAGGTTGCTGGGCTCCAACCTCAGAGTTTCTGATTCAGGGGTGGAGCCTGAAATTTTGCATGTCTATGAAGTTCCCAGGTGATGCTAATTCTGCTGTTCCAAAGTTCACGCTTTGAGAACCACTGCCCTCAACCTTCTGGGCACAAGCTTGATAACAGCTTTGCTGCTGTTAACCATGAGTCTGCACTATCCCAACAGGTCCTCTTAAACTTGTCCACACCTTTGCACATACACTCTCTGCAATTCATTCTTGAATCGTTCAGGGTATTATGCAAAGATAAGAATCAGAGATTATAAATTATAACCTCATTATAAATCCTTAAAGTTATCTTTAGATAAAATAGATACAAGGCTGACCCTTGCCTCATGGTGAGAAGAGTGATTGGTTTTGTAGGGCATTAGAAGATTCATATGCTTCCAATATGTCCTTACCACATTTATGCTTTGGAATAGACACTGCTGAAGAAGCCATGTCCTCTGGTCTTTCTGGAGTGTGTTTATCACTTCAAGATAAGCTGTGGAAATAGATCTATATTGAGGAAATGACCCACAGCCTTTGGATGTTTATTCAACAAAATGCATTCTCACAAAATGCTATAAATATAAGGGAGCATATGGTATTTTCAAAATGGATCTGGTGATTTCAGCCCTCTTACTGGTCACAAGAACACCTTAAGAAACATTTTATTGATGTCTACTCAATGAGTAATTAAAATTTGAAAATACCTGCCGTTGAACCAGCAGCTCTCTTATCCACTCAGAGAAGGGACTGCAAGTTTGTGCCCAAGTATAGTGAGAGTGAAAGGAATTTAAATTGAAAGGGAACACACTAATTTGTGCTTTCAAAGTGGCCCTGCTTGCCACTTCACAAATGTAATTTTCACATCAGTCATAGCCAGCAAGTCTAAAATGACTCTGAGGTTACAGGTTGGTTGGTGTGGTAGAGCAGATTTAAAGAAGAGTCTATTTATTCTCGTACAGAAAAAAAATCTCAAATTCAATACTCAAATCTAATAGTTTCAAATGAACTAAAATAAATGTCTGTATGTTGTATCTCGGATTTTTTTTAACATTGTGTTTCCATCTCTGAATGATGGCAACAACTTCACCTGCCATATACTGACTAGATATTTTGCTAGCACCAACATTTTCTTGGTTTTCCAAAAAACACTGTGTAATTTGCTTGCATGTACATGGTCTTCTCAATTATCTTCTGCCTGTAATTATTTCTAATACTCTCATGCATCCTAAGTGTAGATAGCTGGGGGTAAAAGGCAGAGATAGGATTTAATTCTGGGCATGTGCTACTCTAAAACCAGTGCTAACCTGATTAACCATCAAACAGCTCCTTGTTTTTAGCCCCATAAGTCCTTCCAGACTTTTCTTTCCTGTTTACACAGAATATCCATTCATTCATTCACTTACTGAAAGAACATTTGCTAAAATCACTCTCATGCCAGACAGCATGTTGTAGTCACAATATCCAGTACTGTGAGCAAACAGACAGGTACTAAGCAGCTTTGAGGCAATAAGCTTCTTGAGAGCAGAGACTGTTTCCTTCATGGCAATATTCTCAGGGTGAGCAGGATACTTAGGAAATTGTGCTCTAATCTCCCTGAGAGCAGAAGCAGAAGAGTCATTGGTGGTGCTTTTTAGTGGTCATGGGCCTGGGAGAAGCCCTCACAGAGAATGTGCCATTTAAGTTAGAAATATGATTAAGGAAGGATAATGTAAGGCTAAAGGCAAAAAAGAACTGATCACCAACAGTGTATCCTCATTGGTACATTTGTTTCACATAGGTGTATAGTTATGAATTCTGAAACTACTTTATATGCATTCTAAGGGTAGGTAGACAGATTAAAATTAAAATAAAATAAAATAAAATAAAATAAATTTATAAAGAATGAGATATGGTTTTTTAATGCTGGAGAAACAAGTTATAATTAAGGAAAGGCTGGAAGCCAGAATAATGCCTGTGATGTTAGACAACAGTCAAAAGTTATCAATAGGCTCATTAAAATCACTCATACACACTCAGATATAGAACCAAATGCAGATTTGTATAGGCATTATTTGTGTGTGTATGTGTGAGTGTGTGTGTGTATGTGTGTCTCCTAATACAGAAGCATTAATACAGCAATGAGCACACCTGCACATCTTTTTTCTAATACCATTCTTTAGTACAAGTGGCAAATACACTCCTTACACAACATAGCTCCATAGTGAACAGGCTGATTGCAGGGCTCTGCAAGGGAAATAAAGCCAAGTCTGGGGCATCTTACAATGCCAGCATGTAAGGAAATACTAAAAAAATAATAATAAAAACAAATATCCATGAGTTTGTACTTATACAAAGAAAATATTAAGCAAATGAGGGGATGCAGAGTTGTGACAAGTCTTCCTTGCAAAATAATCCGAATTAATAAGTATATAAATAATAAGCAAAACAATAAGTCATCATTTACTGATTTCCTGGGCAAGATTCATTGGTCAATGCTGAAATGAGTAAGTGAAAATTTAAGCAGAAACATAATATTTGCAAAATCTCAAAGCATGTTTCCTCCAATATTTAGTGATTGCAAAGGTAAAAACTGGGCTAAATGGGTAAGGGGAACTAAGCAATCTACTGAAATCATTGTTGCACTATATGCTAACTAATTTGGATGTAAATCTAAAAAAAAAAAAAAGGAAATTTACAATGCAGACACCTGTCAGACATTAGCTCAGTCAAGTGCCTGAGGATAACATCACCAGTAAAACATATCAACATCATGTACCCTGTGCAATGATGCACTGAGGACACACTGACTGTTGTATTCTTCCCATGAATATGCAGTCTCATTCTAATGAGACACCATAGACAACCTCAAGCTGAAAAGCATTCTACATACTAACTGACCCTTCAAAAGTGACATGGAAAATTTAAAGTGAAAGCTTGAAAAAATGTCATGAAAGACAAGGCTGAAGAACTCTGACAGATCAGGGGAAATGACAGTACATGACAATTAAATCCACATGAGATCCTGAGTCAGACTGAAACAGCAAAAAAAAAAAAAAAAAAAAAAAAAGCATTACTGGGAAAAACTGATTGTATTAGTTAATATATTTTGCTGAGGTTAATAAGGTAAATACATATTCTCTGGTAATGGAAGTTACTAAATATAGCAAATTGGAAGATGGTGTATGGAAACTCTTTGAACTATATTTATAATTTATTTGTAAGTTTCAAATTAACCTAGAAAAAATCAAAAGCTTAAGAAAATCCATGTTTTCTTTCCCAAGTTTGGAGGAAGGCTCCTTCCAGAGTCTTATTGCCCTGCCTCATAGTAAGGGGTATAGGCAAGAACTGTAGGGCACAGAGAATCTAGCATCATTACCTCCCTCTTTAAAGGATGTGAAGGGGGCATGAGTAAGCCTCCTCATGGAAAGATGATAATTTACAGGGAAATGGGAGTATACTGAGTGCTTGAAGATGGCTGAAACCTGGCTTAGCCACTCCATGAAGGAAATGAAATCATAAAACAATGTTTATGAAGTCCTCGTGATAACACAGAAAAACACCCAGTCTAATGTTACAAGAAAACAAAAATAAAATATACATTATACCATAATAACTGTGTAAAAAAACAAACCTCAGAAGGGAGAAAAAGGATGAAACCAACAGCCATTGTTAGAATTTCAGTATATGTCTAAGTAGTGAAAATGGAAGATTTATTTATTTTTTTTTGCTTCAACTATTCTGCATTTTATTTATTTATGCCTTTACCTTGTTCCAGGAAATGATTTAAGGTAGCTTGGTCTGAATTTTACCTTAATAAACATTGTTTTTAAAACTTCAAAGAAAAGATTAAGGGTTTTTTTTTTTTTGTTTTTGTTTTTGTTTTTTTGTTTTTTTGTTTTTTTTGCTTTGCTTTGTTTTGTTTTGTTTTTGAGGCATAGGAAGAAGGCATTTCAGGCAAATGGAAATGTATCAAGAAGAACCTGGAAACACACACTGGATATTTGAAAAATAGTGAACAGGTCCAGTATGATTAGAGCATAGAGTGAATGAGATTAGAAACTGCAGCAGAACTTTCATGGACATGTTGAGGAGTTTCTGAACAGGTATTGGCATAGATTTCACAATGGAGAAGTGGTCGAGTTTATATATTAGGAAATATAGCTGAGGAGGGAGATGGATGGAGTAGGAGATATGGCTCATAGGCTGAGATTAATCAGGAGCCTGGTAGCATTAGACTGTCTTCTGGGACCCAGGATTCCTACATGGGTTTGCCTCTGAACCATAACTCATAAGTCTGAAGTAAATTTCCTTCTAGTCAAACCTACTCAGATGTCATGCTGGGAAATATGTAATGAACAAATTCACATAACAGTGTTAGTGAATTCACTATGGTGAAATTGCAGTTATCACTTCCAAGGAGGGTCTTTTAGGCCAACTTGAGCACCAGAATAGCTTTACAAAATCTATTTATAAAAAAATGTGTATATAAGTTGTTATTGAAATCAAGACACTGGAAAACATTACCACTATTCTTAGTGGGATGATGCAATATAATAATTATTTTTTTTAATTGGAATAGATGTAGACTAAAGGTTATATATTGTGTATTAGCCACCATATTTCCTATTACCTCTAGCACATTAATAGCTTCTATTCCCCCCAAAAAATACTAGTAAGTGCTTTTGAAAATAGGTTTAAAGTATTGTAGGCTGCTTTAATTAAACCAAAGTGCTATTAATGTGAATAAATATGACTGATGACAGGAAGAAACTATGAATGGTAAAAGGAATTAAGAAGTAAAATGATCACAGCTCTATATTTTTAACATTAAAAATACATTGATAAATGGAGGTCAATATCTTGTGTTTAATGTATATGATATAGCTTATTTGTATAAATTAGAAGCCATCAGTCTCTATATCTGCTGGTAGTAAAATACAGTTCACTTCTCTGAAGGACAAGTCAACATGCTGCTTATATACACAAGGAAGGATGATTTTCTTCTCTGGTGCTAAAACATGCTGTTACTATAAAGACAGTCATAGGCACCTGTGTGGCTCAGTTGGATGAGCGGCGGACTTCTGCTCACGTCATGATCTTAGGGTTCTTGAGTTCAAGCCCCACGTCGTCGGGCTCTGTGCTAACAGTTCAGACCCTGGAGCCTGCTTTGGATTCTGTGTCTCCTTCTCTCTCTGTCCCTTCCCCACTTGCGCGCGCTCTCTCTCTCTCTCTCTCTCCCTCTCAAAAATAAAATAAACGTTAAAAATTATAGGAAAAAACAGACAGTCAAAATCCTAGAGTAAGAGATAAAGTTCAAATTGACTGTTAGTCGTAAGAAAGGAGTAAGGTTTGTTGAAAGGAAGAACCATGATCTAACTTTGCTTTTCACTAGGCTTACTCTGGCTTTGGTTCCAAGAATGATCAGCATTGGTCTGGGAGTCAGAGAGAGTCAAGGGGAAAAGTTAAGAACTTTGTTAAGTAAACAAATTAGTGGCATTTAACATTTAAGGTTTGTGAAATATAAAAGAAAATAAATAGTAAATTGTTACTGAATGTATCTGTTTAAATTAAGAGAATGTTCTTTCTTGGAAGAATATTCTACAGTAGAGGAGGCACTGCATACAGGCTATTTTCTTAGGGGTCAAATTTAATAAAATTTTATTCTAAAAGAGTGGATAAGATTAAAAAAAAGAGCAAGCTCACTACTAACAGGAAATGGTGGACACTAAAACTTGACTCTCTCTGCTTCAAGATTCTACCTGGTTTGGTCTAAGATGATGTGTCATTTGGACAATGAATGAAGATAGACAAGTTTCATGTATGCAATGATCAAACTATCAAGAATGTTAAAAGAGAATGTTAAAAACAGTTGTCTTTTATGATCTCCATTATATGCATTTAAGATATTTTTCATTTTGATTAGTTCCTTGTTTTTTGTTAATTCTTTGTTATTCCTTCCTTGTCTCTTACTTATTTGTTACTTGTTAAGTTTTACCCTAAATTTCATTACCAATTTTTTCTTCATAAAATTCTCTACTTATTTGACTTATGGAATCTACTTTTCTTCTTGTTTTCATAAACTTTTCAGTCTCTTTCAGGAGCTTCTCTGTCTCTACTTGCACCCAAATGCTCTTCAGTTGAGAGACATTATTTATGATCTTCTCTTCCTTAATGACAAATTTCAAGTCTCTATTATACACGAACTTTTTTGCCAATACGTAATATATGTATTAGGTTCTCCATAAATATTTGTTAAGTAGACAAATAAGTGAATATAACAGATTCCCAAAGGTGATAGCTTATGTAGGTGGGATAAGCTCAGACAGAATTTCTGGAAATGCCTTTTTAAAACTATAATAAAGATTTGAAGAAATTGCACTCTGCCATCGCCCCCACTCTTCTGGCTCACTTGGAATGGGCAGTGGGGCTTGTATACACTCTTGTGAGAGTGACTGGTCTACTATCTTTGACTTGGCCATCTCATTTAAACTCAGGGCTTTAATTGCCACCCATATGCCAAAAATATTCAAATCTCCATCTCTAACCCTGATCTTCCCTGCCCTTCACAGTATCTCATCTGTTAATTTATCAGTCTTCTGAACATCCTTAACTGAATTACAGTAGGCAGTGTCTAAAATGATGCTTATTTCCTGATCTATTCATTCTTGTGTGGTTCCCTTCTACACTATATTCAGGATTGGTCTCTGTGATCAATAGCTTATAGCAGAAGTGATGGCATGTCATTTCTGAGAGTAAGATTATAAAAACTCTTGTGGGTTCTGGGTCACCTGGGTGGCTCGGTCTGTTGGGCATCCGACTTCAGCTCAGGTCATGATCTCACAGTCCGTGGGTTCAAGGCCCGCGTCGGGCTCTGTGCTGACAGCTTAGAGCCTGCAGCCTGCTTCTGATTATGTGTCTCCCTCTCTCTGGCCCTCCCCTGCTCATGCTCTGTCTCACTCTCTCACTCAAAAATAAACAAACATTTTAAAAAATTTTTAAAAATCTTGTAGGTTCTCTCTTATCTCTCCTCTTCCTCTTACTCTGATCATTTTCCCTGAAGAAAAGCATGTTAGGAGCAGTCTTATAGAGAGGTCTTCATGATGAGAACTGAAGCTATCTGTTAATAGCCTCATGAAGGAGCTTGGAACTCGAGCACAGACCTGCCCCACAGCTTTACTGCAAACTCCTGACAGACTGAGCCAGAATCACTCTCCTAAGCCATTTCCAGATTCCTGAACCTCACAAAATGTGTGAATAATAAATATTTGTTGTTTGTTGTTGCTAAAATTTTGGATCATGTTATGTAACAATAGATATTAATATGGCATTTAACACTCAAAGTGGCTTGAGCTGAAATTATATTGTTGAACCCTAAGTTTGCTTTTCTTCCTGTATTCTTTACACTGATCAATGATGCTACCATTAGCATAGTGGCTCATAACCACCCTAAGTTTTTTTCTCCCTCAAGTCATCATACTTAATTAGGCTCCGAGTATACTAAATTTATCCTTCTTATTTTTTCTTAAATCTCTTTCAAGTATACTAAATTTATCCTCCTTATTTTTTCTCAATCTCTTATCCTTTTTGCTATTGCCTTAAGGCGCAGACTGAACCATGTGAGATAACAGTTGGATTCTCATCACATTAATAATTCAGAACCCACTATGCTATGTTAGACACCTGCATGCGATTCTACCTCACAGTTCTTCATTTTTCCCTTTATTAAAAATAATTACCTTTCTGAATTTAATATATACTTTGCATCGTATTTCCATAGTGTGCCAGGGTAAGAAGTCCTGAAAAACAGAAAAATTAGAGTAACCTTGTTATTAATTATAACTTAGTCTTGTAAAACACTCCATAGCATGCAAAATATTTTGCATCTATGGTGAATATAAAACTCAGTAAAACCTCATGTTTTAATCAGGTTTTATTAAACACATTTTATAATTCAAGATACTAAACTTATGAGAATTTATAGACAAGGTTACATAAAAATAACATTTTAGTGAAATTATGCTGAAATCCAATAATCATTCTATTTTTTTCTTCAAATGCATGCAATACAAGTCCTCAGAGGGCAGGAGATTTGTCTCTCTGATTCTACTACTGTTGCCTAGAACACATCCTGGTATGTAGAAGCAGTTAAATATGTATTGGATAAGTGACTGCTCAAAATAATTGTTCACACATAAATGAAAACTTAAGCTCAGACTATAGATCTACCTTAAGACTTCTTTCTCAGTCAACAACTCTGAACAAAAAGATCATCAAGAAAACTATTGATCCCAAAGAAAACAACTTGTAGTGTTCTCCATCCACCATGACACTTGCATAATCCAATGAGCCTTAGGTGAGAAAAGACTCCAGGAATCATTTAGCCAGGGCCACTTCATTAGACAGGTGCACAACTCACAGAAGCTAGACTAAAACACAAACTGGACCAGTTGAGAAACTTAATTCCAAACCCGGGTGCTCAAGGCCATAGGACAAGGGTAAACGCATCAGGTGGCCCCCAGTCATTTCTCTGTATTTTCCTTCATAAGTCAATCACTTGGACTATTTTCTGTTTCTCAAACACACATGAACAAACTTCAGTATTTGTATTTATAATTTCCACTCTTTTTGGAATGTTCTTTACCTCCCATTCTTTCTCTGCTTACCCCACCCAATCTTCCCTTTCTTCTATCTTTGTTAAAATCTTTGCCAGATTTTCTCAGTATAAAGAAGCCTGTTTCCCTCAGTGCCTCCACATCTCTCGTATATTACAGAACTTATTGGATTATGCCTTATCTTATAATTATTTGCATCACTCATTCCCCTACTAGAAGATCATAACCTGAAGAGTCAGTATGCTATTTTTATGTTTTTTGTCTTTAAGTGGCTATCATGGTATTTGACATATGATATAAGTTCACTAATCTCAATAATTGCTGGACTGAATGGAGCTGAATGCTGAGAAACTTCCCAGTTCAGGGAAGTCCTTGTTAAAAAAAAAAAAAAAAAAAAAAAAAAAGCACAATCCGCCCCCCACCCCCCACCCCCTGCCGCAACAGAACCAACCTGCTTCTGAGAAATCCTTACTAAAGCAACTTGGTTGGGCAAGAATTCTGACCTTTGCCTTTAACCTCCATCACATCCATCCAATCATGGGCAGACTGCAATGATAGCGAACAAAAAGAGGAATCAGTGGCTACAATTAACAAACTATCTTCCCTTTCTTTGTTGAGTGCTAAAAGTGACTCAGATTGGGCAGTTTAGAAAACATCTGACCAGAAACTAAGGGGTGGGATGATCGAAGGGAAAGGGAGAGTCATATTTAGTGGGGATGGAGTTTAGCACAAATACCTGGTGAGAGCTCCAGGAACGCCTGAAGCACTGAAGTGAAACCTCTGGACCTGATTTGATTTCTTAGAGAAAAAGAACTAACAACAAACAAGGTAAGTTATGCCTGCAGCAGAGGTTGTGAGTTGTATGTTAACTTCAGATTAATAGCAGGGAAATGGTCTGGATCACAGAAAAACTGTGAATCAAACACACAGGCTCTTGTGCCCACACATTTGGATATCAGGCATCTCAACCTGAGGCTACAACTCCATTTTTCTTCAACAATTATTACTTTAAGTCAAGGGCGGATGTGGGACACTTTCCTCTTTGACAAAATCTACATTTAGTTACAATATCTTGTATTTTCATTTTCTGAGATTGTTTATAGAGGTTTTCCTGCTTCCTTTGACTCATGACTTAAAGGTTAGGACTGTCTTAAACAATCCATGAACCTGGCACACAGTCCCTAGGCAGCCGGCCAGGAAAAATTTGATCGACACAGGCTTGGACAAGCTCTGCTTCAAAATGGCTATTTTCATACCTACAGATTCAGCAGCAAATTTCCTTTAGAATGCTTTCTCCTGCATCCCATTGCCTCAAGTGTTTATGTAAAACCTCCAAATCCCTCTTCCTCTATCTTCTTAGACCCTTTGTGCCCTCCTATGGAGTCAGGAGGGATTTGGTATTTTAGATGATTTCCTGTTTATAAAGACTGCTTCACTGTGGAACTGGATATTGGTTTGCCATACACTCCAAATTACCTTCTGTTTTCATACCTAATCCATGTTTCATTCTGAGAACACCATCCCTAATGTCAGTATCTTATCCTGAATTCCCTAATTTATATAAAAGAGAGGATGGTAAGCATTGTAGCTTGTTACATTCAACCTGGTGTTTCCTTGATGCTTCTGGAATAAGTTTAAGTGCATGGACTCTTTAGAAGGCTTAATTCCTTCCTTATTATTCTTTCCCTGAGAATTTAATATACGGCTGATTTTCTTCAAAAAGTGATGTCCAAACTCAGAGGCCAAGTGTCTCCCCTGTTGTAGTAGCTACTTAATTCCTTCTCCTGGATTGCAGTAGAGAAGCTCCCATAGACCCCTGCCACGAATAAGTGCTGTGATGTTCAAATATGCCCAAGTGGTTAACAGATAGCTTAAGAAGTCATCTCTCTGAGGCTGTGCTTTAATGTACATATATGAGAAGCTTTTACATGTGCCCGCTTTCTCCATACGCAGAAGGCTGCATATGTTAATATGTGTAATACATGTATAATATCATGGGCCTTGGAATCGGATTCCCTGGTCCATTGCCCAGCACTGTCACTGTCCAGCCTTGTGACCTTAGGGGAAGAAGTTAACTACTCTGTGTCATTCCTATGTCTTCTAATGTGTGGTGGGAGGTGCAAAAATTCACACATCAGTCTGGGTCCTTCTAGGTGAGTGAAAAGATAATGAGATGAACTATAAGGCAGAGAATCTCAGGCACAAGTATGGAAGAAAAGCTCTAGTCAGGGGCTCACCTTTTCACTATCAGGAAATAGCAAATTATAAGGAGGTAAGTAGGTTGTAATCTACCTGAACCTTCTGAAAATCTGAACGCTTTCTTGACATAGACTTGTGTGCTTGGAAGGGAGGGAGTAGAAAGGCCATCCTGAGCAGCTGACATCACCTCCTCATCTTAGTAAGGCTTTGGGAGACTCTAATTCCATCCCAATCCAAAGGACTGCCCTGGCTAATGATTTCTGTGTGAAAGAACAGCCTGTACTGACTCTTCTACAGCAACTCCAGGAGGTGGTAAAAGCTGAACTTAAAAACTCTCCTCCCAAAAGGATGGAGAGTTTCTATTGTTTCCCCTAGATCTCAGCTGCAGACATCCTTCCCTATTTCACTTCAAGAACACATACTAAGTCAAGATACCCATCTGCCTTTTTTTCTGTATAGTTTCTAAAGTTCATGCTTCTCTTTTTCCTCTCTAGTTTCAGTGGAGTTGATTGCAGGAGGAGGACTCAGCAATCTGTATTATTTATTCACCCTGACAAGACATTACAACTTGTTCTAATTCCTGCATATGTTACCCTATCTTATCTGACTCTTTCTTTCCTTTTGCTTGACAAATTGCTGTTCATCTACAAATGATATCTCAGGTCATTTGTGACCTACTCTTTGAGAGCTTTCTATTCTATAGTTAGACTGTATCTGTACTTTTCTTGTGCTACTGTGGTCCTTAGAACAAGACTCCATCATTGTTCTTTTGCATTCTGTTTCCATCCTGTCTTTACATGTGTGTCTGTAGGTCAGGGAACAGTCATTTTTCTTTATATCCCGAACTTTAAGTACAGAGCCTAGCTCGTTATATGTATTCAGTAAGTGTTGTTGGAGTGAACTTGAAAGGAATACACCAAAGTGATCTGTGTTGGTAAAACCTGGGATAGGACCCAGGTCTCCTGATCTGCTGTCCATCACCCTTCTCAGAATAATTTATAAAGTCTCTAAGATGTAATCTTGAAACAATATCAGTTCTCTAACAGAGGATAAAGTGGCAAGTGCCATAAGAGCACTTGAGTCTGAATGGGCAACCTGTGCCACACAGCGTAATTAGATCTTTAATATAAACAAGTGCCCTGAAGAACTTTAACAACTCATGTAATGAAATTACACGTGTAAATAAATTGCAACAGAAGTGATGAAGAAATTAAAGAATAGTAACCAGGATGATGAGGGCAGAGGTAAATGGCTTGAGATTACAAATTAAAAAACAGTGGAGAGTTAGATAGGATACAGGGTTTTAGAAAGCCCATTACTAGTACAGTGGCTTTAGGAAAAAAACGCAGGCACACTAAGTGTGAAGAAAATGTGTGAGCAGATGGAGAAGAGGTGAGTGCAAAGAAAAGAGACAGGTTGAAAAATATTCTTCAATGTGAGCTAAATCTGGTTTTAATACCTTCTATGTTAAGGTCAAGTTCAATATTAAGTATTTGGAAACCAGATTAAGCAGGAAAAATCCTGCAAGTACTTTTTTCAACTTTCTCAGACTCTGCTACAATGTAGACAGAGGTCTGTAAACTTGAGAAAAGAGGAAATAGATAATACTTCTCTCGGATTTTTATTTAGAACATTAAATGGCCTGCCCCCACTAGGCCTGTATTTTTCCCAGTTCACTGTTAGTCATTCAGTACTTGAACTTTATTCAGACTCAGTTTTATTAGTTCCTTGTAAGTCCACCTATCAAGTTGGTCAGAAAAGGATTAAAGATCAATCCTTACTTTGCAAATGAAAATGGTGAGCTGTGGAGAGTACAGGGTTTTGCATAATCTGGGACTGAGAAATAATTTCTATGTGACTTTGTCAATATTCTTTATTGTATTCATCCATATAACACAACTATCTCTTGCCATATTTTGACATTGATAAAATGGAAGTTCAGTGGCCAAAAATCATAATCATTGAAAAGAATTAAGGTCTAGAAGTCATCTTAAGGAATGGTTACACTAAAGTCCTTAATTAAAAATGAGGAAACTGAGGCCACCAAAAGTTAAATGACTTATCCCCTGTATCCCCTGTTACTTCATGGTATAGTCAGGACTAGAATCAAGTCTGCTGATTTCCAGTACTGTTTTGTATCTTAGAAACAATATTACCTGTTATGTCCTGATTAAAGACAGTATAATTCACGTTCCAGTGAAACCTCATTACCCTCTATCACAAATGAGACAAATGACAAAGCTGATATTAATCCAGGCAGATTTGTGTGATATGCAAGGTGCCAAAGGATCTTTCCGCCACTGAAAGGAAACATAATAAACTATAAATTAAAATAAATAAGTAAATAACATAACATAAAAAATCACTTGATATACCCTTTGTATGGATTTTGGTGAAAGATTTTAAAGATCTTTAAAAATAACTACTTCGCATGAAAATAATTGTTTTGTTTTGTTTTTAAGGAAAGGAACCCATTAATAACTTAGAACAAATTAATTTATTGTATCTCAGTCACTGAACCCAAAGAAGGTTAGAGATGATATTTAGCATTTGAAGGAAGAATGAAATCAGGAAATATGAGGCATTATTGAGGAATATGTATTTCACTGGTAGCAAAAGACTGTGATTGTTCCACTAGCTGTGGTAAACCAACCCAATATTCTGGTTTCTTCTCCGTTAAAAACATTATCTGAACACTAATATTTGGGTTTTTTTAGAAATCTTACCATACTTTGAATATCTTATATTTAAAACACTACTTAATGAATTTCTCATTATAGACTACACAGAGAAAGATCAAAACATTGGGAGATGCAGTAGCCAGCCTCTAAGATGGCTCCCAGTAATGACACCTGCTGCTCACACTCTTGTACAGTCCCTTCTCACCTTGTACCCTACCACACAGGGTTGATCTGTGTGACCAGCAGCATAGGGCAGAAGCGAGAGTGTCTCTTCTGAGATTGGGTTTAAAAGTCTATAGCTTTCATCTTAGACTTTCTCACCTCCTTTTCCACTTCTTCCCTTTCACCTGCTCTACGTCATCTTCCCTCTCCTTCTCCTCCCTTACCTCCTCTTCTCCTCCTTCTTCTTCCTCTTCTCCTTTTTCTCCTCTCTCCTGACTTTCCTCCCCTTCCCTCTTCCTTCCAGCCTTTCTCTCTTTGACAAAGGCAGCTTCCATATCATAGGACACTCAGGCAGTTTCGTGAACTGTATGGAAAGGCCCATGTGGAGAGGAACTGAGACTTCTAGTCTACAGCAGGTGAGGAACTGGGGACTCTAACTGCCATGTGTGTGCACAATCTTAGACTCATGCTACCTGAGGAAGGGCTTTAGATAAATTACACCGCTCCAGCCAACAGCCTGACTGTAACCTCATGAGAAGCCTTGAGCCAGAGCCAGCTAGGACCTGGAATTCTGATGCTCGGAAACTGTTAAAAAGTTTTGTTGTTTGGGGGCACCCGGGTGCCTCAGTCGGTTAAGCATCTGACTTTGGCTCAGATCACCATTTCACAGTTCATGAGTTCAAGCCCTGAGTCAGGCTCTGTGCTGACAGCACACAGCCTGGAGCCTGCTTCTGATTCTCTGTCTCCCTCTCTTTCTCTGCCCCTCCTTTCCTGGTGCTCTGTCGCTCTCTGTCTCTCAAAAATGAAAAAAAAAAAAAAAAAATATATATATATATATATATATATATATATATATATATATATATATAAATGTTTTGTTTTAAGCCATTATGTTTTGGGATATTTTTTTAAATGTAGCAATACATAACTACTGCATATATGTAGTGAATTTTAGAAAATCATTAACATAAACAGATTTACAAAAATAAACATGTGGTAAAGACTGCTGGCTGCCCAAGGAAATCTGTTCTACCCTTAATCTATAGCAACAGAATTCTAGCTAGAAGCATGACTTCCCAGGAAAAGACAATATTTCCTTGACCTCCCTTGTATTTTGGATTTGGATATCTGACTAAATGTTGTCTTAAGGGATGCAAGCTGATGTGATATTTGTAACTTCTGACTAATCATCAATATATAAGGTGTGAATGTGGCCTGGCTCATCCTCCTTCCTTTCCCATGGGATGCAACAGCCTTGGGGAGAGCAGAGTTTCAAAATGAATAAAAACTGAATCCCTGGATTATGATTAGGATTAGGACTGTTTTTTGAAGTTGTAAAACAGAAATAACTGTTTTTGAACTCACTGTATTGTTGAGGTTACTTATTTACAGCAGTTTTCTCTTTACTTTCATTAAAACATGGTCTTAAAAGCTACCAAATGGCAGGATCAGTCTCAGTATTATACTTGTGAATGGAAGTGACAGGGAGGGCAGACAGAAAAGAAACATAAGAAAACTGGTTAAGTTGGTCAACTGACAAAAGGAAACTTAAAATAAGAGGTAAATTCAAGCTAGTAGATACCTTGGTAACCCCACTGAGATGCAGGGCAAAGATAATTCAGGCACATACTTCAAGATAGTTATTTATCTCCCAGACAAGGGCACATCCCTTTAGGAGTTTATTTCTAAAATAAGCATTAACTGTTTCTTGCCACCGAAGGCAGTGTAAGACCCAGAAATAATCTTTTTCTAGCCTCATTTCATTTAATTTGGGAAATACCAATTTCTCTTTAAGCTTCTGTCCCTTTGCCTCCTTTTGCCAACTTATTCCCAGCTCACCTTATGCACCTGAAATTCTATTTCTTATTGTTATGTGGCTCTCAGTTTAACAACTGAGGGTGGCTAGTCTGTTGGCTAGAGCGTATGGGTTAGCATACAACAAAACTTAGAAGCAGGTTTCTGTCCTCATACACTACCACTTTTATTTCTATTTCTTTTATGGCCAAGGTAGGGATGTGGAGGTAGGTGAGGGTGTTTTGGTCATCTTTAAGGAAAAACATAGAATAACTCATAAGGAAGAAAAGGTAGAAGGTGTAAGAGAAGAAAGGGATAATAGCAACTTGACATGTGTAGTTCGACAGTAGGAGGCACAAATATTATATAATAATATTAACTGGCATTTTCTTCTCAAGTAATGTTATGATTTCTAGAGTCTGTTTATAAGGAAATAACCTCAGAATTAATCTCATCATTATGTGTTCAGGTACTACTGTAGTCTTCTCATTGTTTGGAAAAATGAGAATTAAATCCACAGCTATTACTGACCAGTAAGGGTAGTGGGTTAATGATTTTTTCTAAAAAATTATCTTTGCTCAATGACCCACTATTTGTTTGGTACATGTAGATTTCAAAAGAAAGCATGGTCTCCTGCTTAGTGATTCTTAATATTTCCTCTCTATCTTGCCTGAACTGCAGGATAGGACACAATTACTTCAAAAAGAGTGGCTCACTTTCACAGTGTTCTTGAGTAAACATGGAGGCCTTGCTCATGTCTGCCCCAACTGAGAATCACTGTTCCAGGACCTTCAGAAAACTCAGTTATGAGCATCTTCAGTAAATAGTAGAATTCCCTCTTTCTTAATTTAAATTTCCCCCAGCTATTCAGAACTTGTCCATTTTTTTCATAGTTCAGTGCAAGCTACAGAAACTCATAAAGTTTGTTCCAATTCCTTTTATTTCCCACTTGCATTTCTCTTTGGCAAATAACTTTTTTTTTAATGGTGTGTATGATAAAACTCATTAGTTCCATGATGCTTCTTATTTTCCTCTCATCCATTCTGTGATCCAGAATGAAAATGCCCTCTTCTCACATCTAATATTTTTGTATGACAAGCTTTGAAGACTTTCAAGCTTTGAAGAAAGCTATGAAGCTTTGAGTGTGATGAAGAATAGAAACTGGACTTTGGCATAAAGTTGAGCTAACTAACTCACATTTGGGTGGAAATGAAGTGTTAGGTGGACGTGGATAACACAGGTATGGTCTCATTGGCTTTGATTTTTAAGTAGTAAGTTAACTCGTCAAAGGCAAGGTATTTGCTAGGTGAGTCCACAGGGTGGTACATCCCTAATTAAGAAGATGTTCTTAGGGCCCCTGGATAGCTCAGTTGGTTAAGACTCTAACTTCAGCTCAGGTCATGATCTCACGGTTCACGGGTTCAAGCCCCGCATTGGGCTCTGTGCTGACAGCTCAGAGCCTGAAGCCTACTTTAGATTCTGTCTCCCTCTCTCTCTCTCCCTCCCCTGCTCATGCTCTCTCTCTCTCTCAAAATAAAATAAACATTAAAAAAAATTTAAAAAAAAAGATGTTTTTAGCAGCTCAAGAAAGCAGTGAGCTTCCCCCCCGCCCCCCTTGAGGACTGTGTAATTCAGTTCCTTCAGATGAAAGGAGAGAGAATCAACCTGTGAGGACTTACATTCTCTGGACTATTGAAGTGTTCACTGATACACCTATTTGGAAACATTAACACCAAATGAAGAGGACCTGTGATATACTCTGTCTCATATCTCATCCTATATCCACTCATGAGTGCTTTAAATTGCACAAGCCCATCCATAAACTCTTATCTCATTTCTCTCAACACCAAATAAACATAGTTGATCAATTTTAGTAGACCAGGAGAGTCAGCCAATGACTGTGTCACGTCAAGGAGTTTCTGTGATCACTGGATCATGCTGGCTTCATTAGCTCAATAACTTAGCTACCCAGCCATAATGAAATCAGATTTACCAACTTTAAGGTTACTTCAAATATTTTCCATATCTTGGGAAAATTATTTGCCATCTAAGTGGGTATTTACGAGAGAAGGAAATTATTTCAATTAAGAGCACATTAAAAATAAAAATAAAAATTCACGACAAGGTAACAACTCAAACACCAGCAAACCCATGAATAATGGCTGTGGTTCAGCCACAAATCACTCATGTCTTTAGCTGGAGCTTATTTTATTTTTCAGAACCATCTCTAATTAGACTCTTGAAATGAGACCCCACAAACAAACTCTAAATTACATTTGACAAAGTAGAGATTCAATTCCAAATATTCTACATGTTCTAATACACAGCAGAGTCCAGAGAGACATGTCCAGCATAGTAAGTGATGGCAGGCAACATGAACAGAATGTGTAATGCAAAACCTATACTCAGTGGTTAGCTTTTTTGTTTTTCTTTTATAATTAATGAATACTGGAGAATTCTGTTTGTGAAGAAGTTGGATTAAAACCATAAATTATTATTGAAACAGTCAGGTACAGGTTTGACATTATTATGCACAGTGAGAGATGTAAGCATTAAACTGTTTAAGGCACCAACACTAAAAAACTTCAGTTTGAATTTTTTTATATTTTAAATATCCAGACAAATCCAAGTATTTCTTTGGGTCCTGCCCTTGTATAATGTTTCATATTTTCCTTAATTATTTAAAATATTATGTTCATCATATTTAGAGTGCCAACTCCACAGATTATTCCTTCTAAAAGCATCTGTGGGACACCTGGGTGGCTCAGTTGGTTGGGCATCCAACTTCGGCACAGGTCATGATCTCACAGTTCATGAGTTCGAGTCCCGTGTCATGCTCTGTGCTGAGAGCTCAGAGCCTGGAGCCTGCTTCATATTTTGTGTCTCCCTCTCTCTCTGCCTTCCCCTGCTCTCCCTCTGTCTCTCTCAAAAATAAATAAACATTAAAAATATTTTTAAAGCATCTGTGGGGCGCTTCCCATAAGCAACACAGACCTTACTTAACCTGTAGAGACTTTTTAGAGATGAAGCATCAAGCAAACAGTGGGTATTTTAAGCCTGGTAGTAATATGGTTGAGGTAGAACTTTCAGGTTGCTTCATATAACATCATGTAAACAAAAAGATCTTCATTGGTTCACCTGCTCTTTTGGAAGAATGGGATTTAATCAGTGCAGAGAAAATATAACCTGGATTATGGCATTTTGTGATTCTTTGTACATCTCACAAGGTCGGTGCTTGGCGGAATACTGGCTAGAAAACAAAAAAATCACTAACATTTTTAAAGCTATATTTTAGAACTCCAATTTATCCTCTTCTATTTACAAATATTTAGTATATACTTACTATGTTTTAGACAATTCTCCCTTAACTAGTTGAATAAGAATGTTAAAGGCCATGTGCTCATAAAACATTCTGGAAGTGAAAACAGATAATACACAAGCAGGCAAGTAAGAAAATATTATAATTTTTGATACTTGTAATGCTACAAGAAAAGAAATTAAGCAAGTTAAGGAAATAGAAGAAGTAGAGGGTGTCTATTTTATAAAAAGTAGAGAATGACTTATAGAGATATTTAAGAAGAGATATGACAATAAGGTAACAATGACACACTCCATGTAGCCACTTTTTTCACTTCACCACTTTCTAATAAGCACATTACACAAATAATATCATTTAACCCTCATCACATCTCTCAGAAGTGGGTATAAACATTAGCTTCATTTTTGAAATAGACTGAGAGTATCAGGAATTAGGTGTTACTCTCATAGTCGTGCAACTAGTAAGTGTCAAAACTAGGCCTTTAACCAGGACATCAGACTTCAGAGTCCATATTCATAACCACTGTTCTGCTGAGAGATGTGTTTACACAGGGAAAACAGCAGTTGTTGGACTGTAAAGATGTAAAGGCCATTAGGGGTCAGGGCATTCAGTGGACAACGTGCATCTCACTGTAGCTAGGGAGTAATGAGTGAGGAGAAGAGCACCCTGGGATGAAAACAGAGAGGGAGGCAGGGGCAATAAAGGTGGGATATTGTAAATAGTTTGGAGCTTATGATGAGCAGAGTGAGAAACCTTGCAGGCATTTAGGTAGCAAAGCAACTTACTTATTTTGGGTTTTAAGAAGGTCACTTTGGCTATGTCCTGGTAGACAGATTTTGGCTTGGGATGTTTGAAAACTGAGAGCAATTACAGGGCCACTGTAGCAGCCCAATGATGATGGTTGGTGTTTGGTCAAATGTGGCTGTGTTAGAAGCTGTAAAATGTGATAACATGGGGATGTATTTGAAAGAGAAGCCACCATGATTGCATAGATCACACGTGGGAGCGAAAGAGGTTAAAATATATCAGAGTGGAGTGTTTTAGACACATTGATGTGCCAAATTAAACTTTAAGTCCATGGGCTAGACTGACTCATTAATACACCAAAAAGACACATTTACAAATATTATAACACAAATATTAATACAAAATATTTCATCAACTCTTTTATCTCATCAACTCTTTTTTATCATCAACTCCTAATATGCACACTCTTTTACTTTTTAATAAATCTGAAATTACCATGCCTTTTACTCTTGATAATAATTTAGGATTAATAAAATATTATTCATTGAAACTTGTTTTTCACATGGGAAAAATTACGAGCATTTGGTGGTTTGTTATGTTTTACCTTTCCCTGATATTTCCACATTGATAATTCTGTTTCCTAGGAATCTCTACCAGAATATCATTAATTTGTTAACCCATTTCTTAATTATTCTTTAACTGTGCATTGTATGTATGCCATACTTTCAATACTAGCACACAAACTATTTTAGAGCAGGAGTTTCTCTTCTGTATATTTTTGGTATTCCAAAGAGTACTCAGGAGCAGAGTTAGAAATGGAAAAAAAAAGCTCAATAAATTACTCTTGAATTGACTTGACAGGTATTAGTGGGGTGCTGCAACACCCAGAATTTCTTTTTATAATGCAAAATCCAGTGAAATGTATATTTTTTGTTGTTGTTGGCTAATTGGTTATGAGAGTAAACGGAAATGCCATCTTTATAATAAAAATTTCAACAGGACAGCAAGGGACAAGGGGAAATATTCTTTAAGGAAATGATGAAGACTGAAAAGGTTACTGGTGAAAGGGGCACAGAGAAGAAACCCTTTCAATAGAAGCATAGAGCTTTAATAGACACTGACAGGGGAAGAGTTGCCTAAATAAGGTTTATTGTTTTTCCTTTTCCAGACAAGCTCTTTCCCTTTCCCCTGCCTTTTTTTTTTGCCTTTTAACATTAATTTATTGCATAACAAGACTAAACAGTTAGAAAAAATATATACCAAACCATGTGAAGAAATTCAAAGTACCCACATAGTATAAACAAGATGAGTTATAAAATACATTTTGAAATCTGTGTGCATAAAACAAACTCAGCAAGATGTTATATTAACAGTGTTCCTCTGGGAAAATATACATACTAATTTAAACACATATACGAATTAGGTATACACTGTTCAGACTATAATAGCAGTATAATAAAATCAGAACTCAGAAGGAGAACTTTTGGAAAGGTAAGTACATGCTTTTCCCATAGTGGCATGGTAGTCAATTAAGGTGATTTGGTGAAAGAAATTGGAATAGATAGAAATTAATAAATCAAGAAAGAGCAGAATGTGGTGTCAGTGAAATAGCAGTAAAAATTTATAGGCATGAAACAACAACAGAGTTCATTAGGCTGCATACTTAGCAAGTTGCTTTAAAAATTTAGACTCTGACTTTGATCTGTAGGAAAGTGTCCTAGTGTTGGGCATTCAAAGGTAGCCAGACCTTGGTGCATTCTGAGTGTGGGTAATAGACAGCTGAAATCAAAATCTTTCCTTAAAATAACCATGTCTACAGTTACCTGCACCCTTTTAAAATGCATAAACATCACATGAATTATCTTAAAATAATGGGTACCTCTTTCTTACATAAAATGAAAGTTATAAAATATGAGATTTTTCTCCCACATATTTACATCTGTTAAATCAACAAATCTTTGGTTCAGAGGTCATTGTGAAATTTCAAGAACATCAAATATAACATTTTCAATACTATTCACTCTGTTTACAAAATATACTATATTAAATGAATATTGAAGCATATAGTCTGGGATATCACAATATGGAAAAATCAGAGTACAACACTACAGTGCCTGACCTAATTCAAAACAAATAGAATAAATGGTGAATCACACTTCTTTCTTGTTCAGAATTTATCTTTCAAAACTCTCAACAAAGACACAAACTAGTCTAAGTCATATAGTGTCTGGAATTTTTATTGAATATGTAGGTAATTATGCATGTCACAGTTTATTCCAGGAACTACTTACCGCATGGACCAAAATACAAAATGAATGTGGAGGCTCCTCCGTATAGAGGTCTGTAAATCGGGGAGTGCTGCATGAAAGAAATTCCATGATGGCTGTCTAATCTTCTGGCTCAACAAAATCCAGCACAGTCTGCAGTATACAAAACTCATTCGTGAAGGCTATCTGAGGAATTTACACAAAAAGAATGAAACTAGTGCCAAAAAGAAACCAAAAGACTGAGGAAGGAAATGAACCAGGTTCCAAAAGTACTTGCAAACCACTGAACAGAAGAAGTTGTCACATAACTAAGTAGGTATAAAAGAACATGCTCTCTGAAGGGTCAAGGTGAGACAAGGTTCAGAAATATGGTGAGGAGACACTTTAGGAAGCAATGAAATGGGTAAAAAATAAAATCAAACAAATAAATCGCCTGTACTGTATTAAAAATGGTCACAGTTTCTCTCTCCCTTTCTCTCTGCCCCATCCCCTGCTCATTCTCTCTCTCAAAATAAATTAACTTAAAAAATTATATAAAGGGGGCACCTGGGTGGCTCAGTGGGTTAAGTGCCAAACTCTTGGTTTTGGTGCAGGTCATGATCTCAAGGTTCATGAGTTCGAGGACTGCATCATGCTCTACTCTCTTAAGATTGGAATCTGTGCTTGGGATTCTCTCTCTCTCCCCCTCTCTTTGTCCCTCCTCCCTTTTTCTCAAAATAAACAAATAAACTTAAAAAAATTCAGAAGTGGTCACAGTTGTACACAATAGGCTCTGAAAACTACTGCCTGGCAGAAATGATAAAATGTAACACAGAAATTAAAAGCATCTTTAACCTCCATGAAGGCAAGGAATAGGCTGTTGAGTTCAGCTCACTATTGTGAATTTCTTGGCACACAGGGGACTCTCAACCTCTATTTGTTGAATGATGGGCAGCATGATTTGACTTGGATCTTCCATAATTCCAAAGCAATGCAACATTCTAGAAGTGAAATAATTTTGAAGGTTCCTCATAAATACCTTAATCTGGGGTAACAGAAGCAGGTATGCCATCAGACTAGCGTTAAAAGAAGCTACTGAGTAGGTTTGTTTCCACCACATCTAAGTGAAGAGGAAAAAGGGGCTGAAGATGAGACCAGGCCATTTATCTTAAACAACTATCGAAGACAGGGAAACCTACAGAAAAAGCAGGTATAGAGGAAGTTTGAGAGAATAAGACATACCTAGTTTTAAGTCTGCTGCTCAAAGTTGACCGAGAAGATATAAATATCTCCTGACACTCCAAACAAAAGGCTGTGAGAAAACCTCAAAGAAACAATTCACAAAAAGAACCATACTTGGCTAAATTTCATTTCATATTTTAACGAAAAGATAACTTTCATACAATTTAACTGTTTTAATTACTGAAACAGAAAGAAAGAAAAGCTATTTCCATGCGTTTGTGCTTGTGTGTGTGTGTTTACAGAAATGTACTATGTTAACAGACCATAAGCAAAGCAATAGTAATTAAATAGCTGACCAAAAAAACCCTAAAAAATGAGTATTTATTAAATTTTTAAAAAAATTTTTAAAAATGTTTATTTTTGAGAGAGAGACAGAGTGTGAGCAGGGGAAGGGCAGAAAGAGAGGGATACACAGAATCTGAAGTAGGCACCATGTTCTGAGCTGTCAGAAGCCGACACAAGTCTTAAACTCATGAACCATGAGACTATGACCTGAGCTGAAGTCAGACATTCAATCGACTGAACTACACAGGTGCCCTGAATATTTATTTTTAATGAAAAATAATGTAGTAACTGTGTAGTGATGGCAGTGGAGATGGGAAAGGTGTTGGGGGTACAGAGGGAGTTGATCTTTCCATAAAAGAAAATACTTATTTTGGGTAAAAGTTCTTTTCATTGGGGTAGGAGAAGAGGCATTACTACAAAAGTCAGGTGTAAGTATCCACTGTGATTAATACCACTTAACATTATTTGGATAAAATTGACATGACCATTAGCATTGGTACTATGTATAATTGCAATGCACCTATATATTGTGATAATAGGTTTTTTTATATCATCATCAATAATATAAAATGCCTAAAATTAGATCAAAAAATAAAAGAATAAACTTAAGTTATTCAACTTTGCTTGGCCTTAAAAAAAGTCTTGAATATATGGAGAGTCACACTTTGTTCTTGAAAAATGTTTTATATTTCAAAAGTTTTGATATTATAGATTGTGATTTCCCCTACACTCATCTATGATATCAGTGATATCCCCCACAAAATCCTACTGTGTGTAGGTAGTGGTTTAGTGTTATGGGGGAAAATCACTAAAATGGTCCCTTTTTAATTAAATTATTTCATAATATTAGTAAAGCAAAGTCAAATAGTGCAATAATCAACTTATAATGATAAGTGACAAGTTTTCTCCCTACATCTGTCTCCGATCTTGTGCTTCAGAGGCAATCATTTTTCTATTTACATTTTTTGTTGTTATTTACATTATTTATTAGTCCTCAGAGCTACCCTGTCCAGTAGGTACTACTGGTCCTCTTCTACAAATAAGCAAATTAACCCCACAGGGGTTTACTAGTTTATCTCTATTTTCATAGCTGAGAGGTGGAGTGGTGGTTCTCAACTTCCAGGAGACACTTAGCAATCTTTGGAGACATTTTTGTTACAACTAGAGGGAAATGACACCGGAATCTAGCAGGTAGAGGCCCGGGACGCTGCTAAACAACCAACAATGCACAGCTCCCTCCATCAAGCCATCAATTAAATGGCACAAAACGTCAAAAGTGCTCAATTTGAGAAACCCTTAGTTGAAGGGAGTGGCAATGAATCTAGGTTCTTTTGATTCCTAATTCGATGCTTATTCCTCTACTAGTTTTTAAAGGTAACAGTGTAGTAGAACTATCACTAATCATAAGTTTCTCCAAACTGATGTTGCTCTGGTACATGCCAGTTTCAGCCGGCATAATTTTGATTGGTCATGGTAATTGTTTTGATGGTTTCCTGAAGGGCAAGTTGTTAACTGTTTTGAATATCTGGTTACAATTTTAATTCTTCTAGTAAAATGAATCATGGTCCTCAAACAATGGCCTGCATTAATGTAAACTGACCTATTTGCTTCATGAGTCTTGACTTCCCACAATGATGAGTGAGTTTAGATCACTTGCCCAATGTCATTAAAATCCTAGTTTTACTTATTATATTGATTATCAGTATATAGATGAAATGACTAATTTTATACCCAATACCACTTTCCCTTCTTCTATAAAACTAAAACAAAATGAGCAAAATTAAACTGCAGTAGTAATGTTCCCAGACAAAAATAATGAATTTTTAGTTGGGTGGGGGATAATGAAATGTAAGTACAAGTCGTAGAATGGAAATTTAGGTGGTTACTTAAATGATGGTGACTTGCCTATAAGGCAGGTGTCTATTTTTGCTCTTATTATTTCCTCTTTTTCCTGCTCAAATGATTGCTAGAGTTGGTGATCCCCATATGGCTGGCAAGCCATGAAGTAGTCTCGTAGTCTTAGGATGATACCCAAGCCCTAAAAAGGGCATAACACAGAGAAGGGCCTGGAACACCAATGATAATCTGCATCCACTTGGACCATTATCCTCAGGACTTACTGAAAATGAGAGAAAGAGAAAATGAAAACTGTCAATATTGTTAAGCCAAGACATTTTGGATTTCTGTTATAGCAGATTAATACAATTAACAATATAGTATGTAACTTTCAGTAATGCATGTATAACTTTACATCTGGTTCCTTCATCCATAATGGCAGTTCTTGAGTCCCCACTTTTTAATACAAAGAAATTATAATTTTATTCTTCTTATAACCTCTCCTCCTTGCACCCTTTTTAACCTTCCAAGCTCTTAAAATTGTATATTTATTTTCATATTTTAAAGTCGATCATATTTACATTCTGTTCTGTGCCACAGTGAAATATTTGATACTTCATCTGTAGTTTGACTTTACTTTAAGGGAAGAAAAGTAATAATTACTTATGCATATTTTTATAAATCTGCTAATATTGTTCACTTAGTCAAGTAGATCACTAAAATCATTTTTTGTGTAGTTTTTTTTCTAGCATATTGATTGACTTTATTTTTAATCTTTGCATTGTACTTTTTTTCTTTAATGTTTCTTTTTGATTTTGAGAGAGAGAGAGAGAGAGAGAGAGGGAGAGAGAGATCAAACATGCACAGCAGGAGGTAGGGAGCAGAAAGAGGGAGACAGAATCCCAATCATCCATGCTATCAGCACAGAGCCCAGCTCAGCCCCGGGATCACAGCCTGAGCCAAAATCCTGAGTAGGATGCTCAACCGACTGAGCCACACAGGCGCCCCTGCCTTGTCTTTTAATCATAACCAAAATTTCATCAAAATTCTCAAGCATACCCTGTGGCTTATGGAATGCCTTTTTTTTTCCCCTCAAGACTCCCCTCCTGAAGATGCTTTCAACATGTCTGGATATAATACTCTCAAGTCCAGCTGTGCAGATAACATTGTGGGCCCTCACTTACCCATCTGTCAGAACTCAATTGTTTCCTGGATCAATTATTGTTGTTATTATTATTATTATTATTAACTATTGTTTTATTTATTTTATTTTACTTTATTTTATTTTATTTACATTCTTCTTCCTATGACTTTCTGAGCAAATTTCTCTGTTAAGTAAAATTTCTGAGATTTTGCATATCAGTAAATGTATCACATTGCTTACACATTGATAATTTGATTTGCATACCTAATTCCCTCAAAATTGTAAGGGGGTGTACTGATTGTGTTCTAATAACCAAAGTATCAAATACCAGATCTCTGTCTTTATTTTGTTTTTATTTTTTGGATCTCCTTTGTTTTCCTCAGTATGGACAAATTTTTCAACGTGTGTTCAAGTGTGAAATATGGGTCTTATACCATTTCCCTTGCTTGGAACTTGGTAAAATTCTCAATTTTCACATACATATGTCCATTCCACTTTAAAAATACTCTCATATTGTTTCTATGATAAATTTCTTATCTTTTTTTCTGTTCTCTCTTTCTGAAACTCCCATAAATCCCATTTTTAGCATCCTGAATTAATGTACTTTTTTATTATCACTCCTTTTTTATTTTTAATCCCCTTGATATTTGTTCAATTTTGGAAAATATTTCCAAGTTTACTACTCAGGCTTCTATGCATATAATTACAATTATATTGAAAATTGTACTTAAATTTCTAAGAACTCTTCTTTTTTTCTGTGCTTTTTGGTAGTACTGCATTTTTGTTTTAAGGACACTCTATATTTTTCTAATTTCTCTGTGAAAAAACCTGAAAACATAAAAAATTTATCTTCTGTTCTTTCAATATTCTTTGTTACTTTTGAAGAGACTTACCTTCATCTTTTTTTTTTTTAATATGGCAGGTTCTACTCAAATATTTGTTAATTCTTGTTTGTTTGTATATATGAATGATGCAATAGCAAATCAGAATGGGAAATAACTCAACAAATGAAATCTTTTTTTTAGAATAAAAAAGGAGAAGCAAAGCATGATATGTGGTCCCACAAATTCCAGAATATAAAGGTTTTACTCTGAGGCTTACGTTCTCTTGGTGAATTTATTTAATCAGAGACAATTTATTAACTGGTATGGAAAATAATTTTGTTGCTGTTATCTGATAGAGTAAACAAATGTTTATTTCATTTTATTTCTATGTTAGGTTCTATTCTAGACATTGGAGATACAGTTGTGAACATAAACACAAAATCTGGTGATCTTATGAATAATAAAGAATACATTGGAACATATAGAGCACTTTTGCTATATTGAAATTGATAAAGCAGAGAAGGAGGCTAAAAACTGTGTATGGGTGTATATACACTGGGGAGTCAGGAAAAAATACTTTATTTTGTTTTACTTTGCCTTCTCATTGTTTATTTGACAGTTCTTGCTTAGGAAATAGATGGCTGGCTATTAGAATTACTTTCTAAAGTGGAAGTGGACAGTTTTCTATTAACTTCTTTAATTTTTTAAACAATGGCAGAGCTAAAAATAACTAGCACACAAAGTACTATGGGTTGGATGGTATTTTTTTTAAATTTTTTAATGTTTATTGTTTTTGAGAGAGGCAGAGAGAGAGCAAGTGGGAGAGGGGCAGAGACAGAGAAAGAGACAGAGACAGAGAGACAGAGAGACAGAGAGACAGAATCTGAAGCAGGCTCCAGGCTCTGAGGTGTCAGCACAGAGCCTGACGCGGGCTGGGCTCAAACCCACCAACCATGAGATAATGACCTGAGCCGAAGTCGACTGCTTAACCAACTGAGTCACCCAGGTGCCCCAAGGATTGGATGATATTTTTATCATCTCACGTATGCCTAAACTTTACATATATGATTCATTTAACCTTCACATTAATCCTAACAAGTAGGTTCTGATATAACTACCTTTTTGTTGTTGTTGTTGTTGTTGTTGTTAGAGAGAGAGAGAGAGAGAGCATGAGCAGGGGAGAAGGGAAGAGGAAAAGAAAGGGAGAATTCTAAGCAGGTTCCATGCTCAGCATGGAGGGGCTCAGCATGTGGGGCTTAATCCCACAACCTTGGGATCATGATCTGAGCCAAAATCAAGAGTTGGATGCTCAACTGACTGAGCCACACAGGCAACCCAATAACTACCTTTTTAATAAGATAAATCTTCGATTGAAAAATAGGGATAAGGATGTCTTGAGTCTTAGATGTTATTCATACTCATCTACAATTAAAAAAACCGATACTCATAAATGTATATTAGTTTATAAATTTCATACCTATGCTACTGTAATCAATTCATACATTAGATGTTCTGGTTTTTCAGATACCAAATATAATTAGAAGACCTTCTCCCCCTCACCCCATGAAGTCCACTTGATCACTTTGTACACACATTCTGCTATCTAGCTGTTTAAAAGGGAGAAATACATTCCAGAAAAATGCATCTGGCAGGGTCCCCTGAGTCCTGAAGAATTTGTGGTATTTAAATACATGGAGATGAGAAAATGCCTTCTGCATTAGAAATGTAGCAGCAAAACACCAGGAGGCAGGAAAACCAAATAATCATTTGAGAAACACTAAATCAATCTGAACTGAGCAGGATTCATAGAAGAGATTAAAGGGAAAGAACCTGAAAAATGGATTAGAAAATATTAATCAGCTCAGCTCAAGAGTGTGTGGACTTTAACCTTTAACAACGGGAGTTAAGGAAATGTTTTGAAAATGGCTAGTGAGGGAATGAAATGATATTTTTTAAATGACACCTAAGTTCCCACAGTAAAAATAGCAATTATAAAGCAACCGGGTAGAAAAAGATCTTACATTTTCCATTTCATGAAAGCAGCAAAAAAAAAAAACAAAAAACTTTAGATACCCTGGAATGGACTCTTCTTCCTCTCTTGACTCCTCTCCATTTAACCCCGTAATTATCTTTGGTTAACTCCAAAATAAAATATCTTTACATCCTCCATATTTTGCGGAATGAAGTATATGCCCAATGGCTTGTAAGGGGACAGCCTGGAAATCTGGTTTCTAGACTCCTAATCTATGACTCTTTACATGTTCCCTGTACACACCTGTGTAGTAAATGCCTGTGCATTTATTAATACTTAATAATAACAGAGACATTTATGCATGCACCACCATTATAAGATATAGAAAAATTATTGCTGTAAGGGGTTCACTTCATGCCTTATCTAGATGAGTACATTTCAATTCTTCCCTCATAAGGAATTACAACCTTGATATATTTTTAAAAAATATTTTAATAAATAATGTATTTAAAGTAGTTTATTTTTCTAAGTTATCATATGTCTTACACAAACAAAAACTCATGTATTATCTTTTTTTATATATTGCTACATAGTTGGTGAATTTTACTTCCATGACATAACTTAATTTTACTTGTACTATTTATATTTTTGGTCTCAACATTTCACTAGCATCATAACATGCACTGAGTTTTCTTTTACTTTATTTACATTTCTATTTTCTATATTTGTTTAAAGTTGGAATTACCTGTGAATATTTAGTTATACCTAACTATAAAGTAACTGGGCTTAATAGCTGCTTTGTAGGAATATTTTCTTTTTCTGAGTACATTTCTTTCTTCTTGTTTCAGTGGCAGTAAATTTTGTTTTTCTAGAATGTATTTATTTTATCTAAGTTTTCAAATAAATCAGCATAAAATTTTGACAGTATGGTGAGATCTTCTTTTTAACTGCTGTTTTAACTGGCTTAATATAGCCAATTATTATCAATGTCTTTTTTAAAAAGGAGATTTTTTGTATATTTATTTTTACAAATAATTTTATTGAAGGTAATTGACATATAACATTGTAGTAGTTTCAGGTGAAAAATATAATGATTTGGCATTTGTATATATTGTGAAATGATCACTACAGTAAGTCTGATTAATATCTGCCACCACACATATTTATAGAATATTTTTTCTTGTGATGAGAACTTTTAAGATATACTCTCTTAGCAACTTTCAAATAAACATGATAGTATTATTAACTATAGTTGACATACTGTACATTACTTCCCTATAACTTATTTATTTTATAACTGGAAGTTTGTACCTTTTGACTCCTTTCACCCGTTTTGCCAATACCTTACTCCTCGCCAACCTCCTGTTCTCTGTAGCTATGAGCTTGTTTTTTTGTTTTTAGATTCCACAAGTAAGATAATATGGTATTTGTCTTTCTCTGACTGACTTATTTCACTTAGCATAATGCTCTCAAGTTTCATCCATGTTGTCCCAAATGGCAAAGTCTCATTGTTTTTTATGGCTGAATATTATTCTATTGTATGTATATACCACATTTCGTTTTATCCATTCATCCATTGATGGACACTTGTTTCTATATCTTGAATATTATAAATGATGCTGTGGTGCACATGGGGGTGCAGATATCTTTTTGAGTTAGTGTTAGTTCTTTATTTAAAGTCTTTAATTTTAATTCCAGTATAGTTTACATACGTTATATTAGTTTCAGGTGTACAGTGTAGTGATTCAACACTTCCATACAACACCCAGTGCTTATCACAGCAAGTGCACTCCTTAATCCCCATCAGCTATTTCACCCAGCCCTCTTACCACCTCCCCTCTGGTAACCATCAGTTTGTTCTCTACAGTTAAGAGTCTGTTTCTTTGTTTGTCTCTCTCTTAGAAAGGAGATTCTTGACTTTATTCATTCCCTTTTGGATTTCTACTTCAATGGATTCTATAAACTTGATCATTTTCTTTCTTTTTTCCCCTTCATTGACATAATTCCAAACTTTCTTCTTTTGTAACATTTAAAATTTGTTGCTTAATCATTTGAGATTTTCATCAGTTTGAATACAAATGCTTGAAGTGATGAATTTCATTTTTTATTGCTACTTGCATGTTATCCCTGTTTTAAACATACCATTTTTCTTATCCTGTTCTAAATACTTTTCATATCTATTATGATTTTTTGTTTGATTCATGAGGTGTTTATAAATATGGTATTTAATTTGTAACCATAATTTTTGTAACTATTAACCAAATTACACTGTAGTTGAATTCCAAACCTTTGAAGTTTGTGAGACTTTGTGTATGGTGTAGTACACTGTAGATTTTAACAAGTTTCATGTATTCTCTAATTGTTGGTTGCAATTTTCATATACATCCATTAGATCATGTTAGTTAAAAGAATTGTTGGAGTCTTCTAAATTTCTTTGGATTTTTGATTAGTGAATCTACTAATTACAAAATTAGGTAAAAGATTTATCAATTTCTCCTTGGAGTTCCATCAATTTGTGTTCAAGGTAATTTGAGATGATGGTTTTAGGGGCATATAGTTTATATTTGTTTATTTTTAATCATCCTGGTAAAATGAAGTTTTAACATTTTGCAGTAATACTCTTTATCTCTATTGTTTAAAGTCTGTTATTTGCTGTTAATAACTGTTAATATAACTACACCAACTTCATTTAGGTTAGTACATGCCTGACATATCTCTTCTAGTATCTCTCTGTACTTGTACCTTAGGTGAATTCCAGCTGACAGAATAAAACTGTTTATTTTTTAAAATATAGGCTTTTGTCCTTATCTTTTAAATGAAGATTTATTCCATTTATATTACTACTCAATAAAGGTAGCCAAAATATAGTGGTTAAGAAAATAAATGCTGGAGGCAGACTGCTGGGTTTGAATTCTGAATCTGTCACTTATTAGAAATGCATGACCCTTGCCAAGTCATTAAAATTTTCTGTGCTTCCTCATTATGTGTTATCTTGGGTTTATAGTAGTAATTCTTTCATGGGACTCTTATGAAAATTAAATGAGTTAATATTTGTAAATTCTTTCCAATACTATCTGGAATATGGTAGACAGTATATAATTGTTTGTTATTATTATATTTGAATTAAATTTCTCAACTCTTTTCTTTGCTCATTTTTTGCTTTATTGTATTTTTATTGCTTTATTTGCTTCATTATTGTTCTTTCTTACCTTTTATTGATTCATTAAAAATTTTTAATCACATTCTACTGCTTTATTATCTTTTAAAAGGATCCATCATAATTTTCCCAGGAAATAGTAAAAAGGCAATTCAATAATTATATGTTTCTAGCAGATGAAATAACAAATCAAATAAATTACTCATTAAACTCCAATGGAAGCCAGGGTTAACAAATTCCTTGCCTGACATTTTCCAAAAACTGAGAATATGTGTATAGTACTTTCAGTTTTGCTAAAATTCAATATAAATATTCCATCAGTTGAATAGTACTTTCTGTTTTGCTAAAATTCAATATAAACATTCCATCAGTTGAATATTTAATATAAACATTTAAAATACAGCTGGAGAATTAGAAAAAGAAACATACTTTAAAATGGGAAGATAGGATTATTCAAGGCAGAATTGGCTGATAATGGCTTTTACAAAGAATTTTAGGCACCCTATTAGAGATGGTCTTTTTGGTTGACATATTTTAATTACAGTGCATTTAAGTAGGGAGAAAAACGTTAATTTCAAGAGAATTCCAATGCTATCAGTGAGAATTAGCATTTTTGGTGATTTGTCTTTCTTGAAGATCTAAGAGTTTTCTTCTTTCATTTTTAACATGCCATTAATACATTCTATTTTGTGATTCCTGTCTTCATCAGTCTGTGTAGCCTCTTTGCTAAATACCTCCTGTGTTTTAGGTTGCTTCCAAACACAGGTCACTTTCTAGGGGTTTCTCCACATCCAGAAGCCCTGAATGAAAGTAAACTTATCTTTGATGTGCAAAACCAAATGCTGAATCCACCCAGACTCAGAGCTAATACTACAATATTCTGCATCTCAAAATAAAGAAATTGAGTCTCAGAAACAGCAAATCTGTAGGAAGTTTGAACAAACTCTAAAGATAGAAATATCAGTACCATCATACATTTTGGAATTTTGAGTTATAATTTTTTATTTTAGGGTTTTCAGGAATCTTGGAAATTTTTTTGGTTCCATGTTCTCATTTCACAAACATGGAAACTGAGAATACATGATTTTTCTATTGCATTAGAGATTTAAGTGTCAGTACTGGGAAACACCATTCCATGCTATTTCTCATTTGGTCATATTACTGGTTTGACATATTTAGATATATCGATTACTTGTTTGTTTTGTTTGGTGGGGAGGAGGGTTTATATATACAGCTCTGCTTTTGGACTAGATTATAAACAATTAAGGAAAAGATTTGCATCCTGTTACAATCTGCACAGTAGCCCCAAATCCTTTCTCAAATTGATGCCTAGTCCCAGGTCTGACACTTATTAGAAATTCAATAAATGGCTGAATAATTTATCTCTTGAGAAGTAACTGTAGATACCTTGCTTTTGTAAACTGAAAAGCAATAGAAATAGATAGTAATGTTATAAATGCCAGTGACATAGATGAGAGATTAGCAACACCATTTCACACAATGCTGTAGAAATCATCTATAATATCATTTTGCATGTGGAGATACTTAATAGTTCTTACCATAAGAGGTATATTTACCAAAAATTAGGGAAAGAGAATGTTAGGCTCATTTTATGAGTTGTAAGCAGAACTCTGGCTAAGGAAATCTGAGGCTTCAGTTAATGAATTTTCTAGCAATATGGTATTGAATTAGATTCCCATTTGAAAAGATGTTTTATTATTTGTTGTTTTTGCTGCTGTTTTTATAATAGCCCAGGTTTCTGTTTATCTTATCATGAATCCACTCCTTTAGAATTCTGAAAAATATGAGGTAAAAGAACAACTAGATCCACTTATTTTGAAAGGACTAATGAAAGGATGAGTCATTGATCACTTTTCTTCAAGAAAGCCTGATAAGCAGGAGGATAACTCTGAAAGCTGCTGGGGAAATGATTATATAAATCAGTATATAAATCAGGCTTACTTTGCTCTTATGTAAAAATAAACAATCTTCAAAACTGTGATGACTCAAAAAACAAAGGCTTGTTTTTGTTTATACCTAGTCCACAATGCTTTCAGCTTACTGTTGAGGGCAGCTGTCATGCATGGGAAAGCAGAATGGTTCACCAACACATCAGCACGTGTCTTTAATCCCAGCAGCTGGTGCACTAAATACTTAGCCTGCAAGTAATGCACTCACATTTTACTGGCTGAGCAAGTCACATGATCGTACCCAATTTGAAGCTTAAAGGAAGTATCTTTTCTCCTGCATTCTGAAAAAGAAGAAAGTATCAATGCACCTTGTATTGTCTGTAACAGATATGCATTTCTATCACTGTTTCACATTTGCTTAGATTTAAGGTGAGAGATGAAGGCAAATATCATGCTCCTAAGAGGTAACCAAGGCTCTCACATGAATGAAAAGAAATTTATCTCCCACAGTGACCTCAAATTTATTTTGAAATAAAGAGGACAGCCTCTTGGTTCTCAGTCTCAGTTCAAGCATGGCTATAATTTCATGACATTTCCCATAAAGTTAAAAGTTACTCATTGCATGTGAAAGACAAAGACTGTTAGAATTCCTCTATTCTGAACACTCTGAACAACTTCGAAAAAGGCAAACACATCTTATTTGGCAATTTAAAAAGAAATCAAGTTTCCCAGTTTTTAATACAAGGCCAATACAGCTAGAAACCAACCAATTGCTAAAATTCAAATGATGTGGTGGTATTAATGTGTGTACGCATGTGCATGTGAGTGTTTCAACATAACCCTTGGATCAAAAAAGTAAAAAAAAATCACGCTTGTTTGACATGAATGCAATGGATATTTATAACCAATTACTAACAAACAGAACATATGATGCATCTAGAGATTTTAGTTTTTCTTTATATTTTCCATGATTTTCCCCATGATTTTACCACTTGTGGCCTTTATATGGTATGAAATACTTTCTATGGTCTCCAATACAAATGTATTGTCCATAGCAACAATAGGTATTCTAGGTTTTCTGTTATTTGGGTCTCAGGTTATAGTACAAATTAGCATAAACAATATATGAACTATTAACAAAATAGGATGTGATCTTTAGGCTCTGAGTAATTAAATAACTTGGCAAAAGATCATAAAAAGTAAATGGCAGATTTAAGATTCAAACTCAGGTCTCCTAAATCTGAATCTGGGAAATACATGTTTACGGGATATTCACTTTAATTTGTTTTTAATTTTTTCTGTTACTTCCCTTAAACCAAAAGCTGATACTTTCCTTCTTTAAAATAAAGAATCCTTAAAAGCTATCTCTTTGTCAAATTGGATGGTTATTTTTTTGAGCTGCATAATCTCAGATCTCTTGTACGTTTAATAAAAGTAATTTTACTTCATTTTATGCTAAGAATGAATGTCTCCAAAGGATATGCAAAAGAAATATGTATGACATGAGTTTCTTCAAATTTCCTACTTGTAGCCATCAGGGATTTTTATTTGTAGAATAAAACATCTTAACTCACTAAAATTCTCTATCCAATTGAAAGATTCTCCTAAAGAATAATAACATAATAATTTCTTTGAAATAGTACACTATACTTGCCCTAATTAAGTAAAAATAGAATTTTAAATTTATTTACTTGCTCTAATCCAATCATTATATATTGAAGTATATACTGAAGTAACTAAAAGAGACAAGAGTTAAATTTTTTAAGGTATTGTATGAAAAGAAAATATTATGACTACTTTTGGATGACAAAAGCAATTTGACAAGGAAAAGGAATGTTGCTTTATAAAGTTATTTTGTATGTTCTTCTTGAGAAAAAGACTTTTCAGGTAGAACATATTTATGTATTTGAAATTGCATCTTATTTCTCACCTCAGGTGTCTCTCCATAGGTGCCAACTGTAATATATCAATAGCTGAACAGCTCACTGCCCTAAAGTGTTCCTGTTCATGCCTGGCTGAGCTATTGAAAAGGCTGCCCAGATTTCAGGCTCTTGTACATCACTGGTTCTGGATGATGTCCTAAGTTTGGTTTCTTCTCAACTCGTGCTTTCTTCCATCAAAGGGCCACTGTCTGGTAGTTCAGCCAAAAATGGTGAATCAGGCAATTAACAATCTTTACTGTCTGTACAAAGTCAAAATAAGTGTAAAAAGTTCTTTAAATTCCAGTATAGAAACGTCTACCATTTATTTTAATTGAGCAACTAAAGATATCCTATAAGATATCCTAATATGCTATTTCTGAAAGACAAATCAAAACACATTGCTACCACCCTCCATATACTCACTTTCTTACCTATTTTCTATGCCTGGTTGGCTGAGAAGAGATCACAAAATCTCCGAGGATTTTGTGCCACACTGTCTCTGTCTGTACCAGTCATTTATGTTGATTGTCACATATTTCTAGGCATTATAGCATTTCACTTCCCTATTCCCTTTAAAGGTAAGCATGACCATACAGACTTGCTTTGGCCAATAAAAGTGGTGTATCTCACTTTTGAATGGAAGTTTTAAGAGCTGATATGTAATTCTCTATATTTCTTCCTCCTATTTCCATAATCTTGGAAATATAAATCAAGATGGAGCCTCTGTTATTCTAGATTTGTAAGTAACCACAAAGAGTTAAATATCCAGTTGGATGTTAACGTGTAAGAAACACAGTTTTGTTGTACTTAAGCATTAATATATTTTTTCCTTTCCTCAGTTTAACCTACTATCTTGACAGATACACTTTGTCCTCCTAGAGTTTGCTCAATAGCAAATAGGCTGGGGTCATGAAGATGCACCAGAACTCTACTAAAACATGGCACTGTGTGTGCCCTAGGTTTTATTCAGAGAAATTCATAGAAATTAGTTGTTGCCACCAGCAACTTCCTCCTTATTAACCACCCAAATGATATTAAGAATCCAATGCATGCTCAACAGACAAGTGAGCCAGACAGTGTATTAAATATGCATGCTGGTCCTGTCTTCTCCAAGGCCTCCCATACCTCTGACTACTCTTTCTCATGGAAAACTTCATGGAGCAGGAGCCTGTGTATACCCTCCTGAAGCAGCACTGTTATCCTAATGGTGTCCAGTGAATTCTGACTCCACCCTTTAGAATTTTCCTCCTCGTGACCCTAAGTGTTACCTCAGACAACATCTCTTTTTTGGGGTAGCCTGTCCTGATCTCTTACTTACACACTTCCTTTCTTCCAGAAAAGAACAAATTCAGTTTTAGAAGAACTGACTTTGGAGCCATATTGCCTAAATCCAAATCTTGGCTCTGCTATCTGCTAACTTTAGGGCACTGGACAATTTAATTAAACATTTCTCTCCTATGTTTAGATAAGAATAAAGAAATAGTACTCTCTAACTCATTTAATCTATATTGAAGATTGAATGAGACAATCAGCATTAACAGCTTATATATAGTGCTGTGATCACCACACATGGCAACACTGGCAATTCATGATGTTGGCTACTTGGTCCTTCATTGTATCTTGGGAGAACCCCTATCCTACAATCCACACTATGACAAATTGGCATCACTTGTTTATTTTATAAAATTTGAGTAAGTTCATTATAGCAAACAAGGCTTTTTCAATGTTGGTTCAAAACTCTTGTCACACAGGCCCTTTTCCATAGTTCACTGACTAATAACAGAACAAACTAGCTCAGAAAGCTTTTGACATAGGTAACTCTGGTGAAGTTCTATATCTCAGGTGGCTTTTACTTAGAAAATTCAGGCATAATTATGATATCTTGCCTTGTTTGACCAACCTCCATTGAAATAAATGGAAATTGATGCATTATTTTATTATACTGTTCAGGTCTCTGGCTATAGGAATCTTTGGTTGTCTAAATACAGCTGTGCACTTCAGTAGAGTAAGCCTAGCCCAAGTGATTGTATGGGTATTTAAGAAATCAAATATGACATCCTAAAAGGGAAACTTATTTTTTTCTGGCTTTATTTTTCTAATTCCTAATTCATGAGTTTTTAAAATTTCAGATGTAATTAGTTCTTACTACAGGTACTATTTTATCCAATTAAATATCACTGAAGATGCTGCTTTGGAATATAGTAAACAAAAGATCAAATGAAGACTATCCACAAATCTGAATGTACTTGTGTCTTTGCAGATGTAACTTCTTAAGTTGATTGACTTTAAAAATTCCAATGTGCTTGGGGCACCTGGGTGCCTCGGTCAGTTAGGTATCCAACTTTGGCTCAGGTCATGATCTCATGGATGATGAGTTCAAGCCCCACGTCAGGCTCTCTGCTGTCACCGCAGAGCCCACTTTGGATCCTCAGTGTCCCTCTCTCTGCCCCACCCCCCATTTCTCTCTCTCTCTGTCAAAACTAAAACAGTAAAAAAATAAAATAAATAAAAATAAATAGTGAAAATTCCAATATGCCTGATGTACAGAAGATATTTCATTATTTACACAATTTTGGGTTTATATCTATAGCATAAAATGCTTCCAAGATGAAAAAGTACAGGAGACACTCGCAATACATGAGAATTTGACATAAATTGCAGAAGTTCTTTAAATATAGAAGGACACTTTGATTTTGCAGATATTTTAAAAATAAAAGTCTACTTTCCATACAGAGGCAAAATTATAATGAAGTTATATAAATAGTCTCATATCAAATTCATAGTGGCTATGTTAGATTGCTAGAATGTCTCTTCCACGACTCATTATCTTTTCAAGAAAGAAATGGAAATGTAATAAGTAAGAAAATCTATCTGAAATAAAAGCATCCACTAGAATATTTTCATCGTCCAGCAGGTCATATGCTTGACAGTTTTTAGATTATAATTACTGTGGGAGAAACTGGAAAGGGTGTGATCATTGGTAATCTGTTTTTTTCCCGGCTATGGAGATTATGATGGTATTCCATAAATCAGCATACCTGGTTCACGAATCAGTATAATTTCATGCAATTTGTGCTCCATGTAAAGTCCTAACAGGGTCTGGTGAAATAATGATTAAGGTTTTTTTGTTTTTGTTTTGTTTTGCTTTGTTTATAAAACTATAGGCCAGAATTAAGTAGAAGGCAAAAGGCAAACATCCGGATTACTAAAGGGTATGATGGTGGCTGTTGTTTCTCTGTGATCATTTGCCAATATAGAGGAACAGCTGAGTGGCTAGATTTTGACATCATGTGGTTCGGTATAAAAATTTTAATTGAAGGCTCATTTATATGTGGTCCTGGTAGAACCCTCATTTTTTGGGTAAAGATCCAAAGTGCTGCATCCTTGAAACTAGGATCACACGGCAGTGAGTAAGCACTTTCACAAATTGCAGTTCAGTATTGAACAACCTAGGAGACCCTAGAGAGAGCTCAATCTGGTTTTCTGTACATTCTTAGTATACCTGCACACCAGAAAGAAGCAAATAAAAATACCCAGTGGAGTAAAGAATAATATCCCAGGTCACAATTTTAGCCACATTTTTTCAAATGTAACCAAAATAACCAGAGACACCAGCAGACAAGATGATAATGATAACAATCATATGTAATAGACAATAATTATTGGTATTCAGAAATTGAAACTATTCTACACAGAATTTGGAACAACTCTTATTTCTACGTTTGAAAAATAAACTACAATATTAAAACATGTTTTAGGAAGCTGTAAACTATTTAAAAACTGCAATAGCAAAATTTAAAGAAAAACAAATAGGATTTTTAAAACTATAAAATAATTAACAATTAAGAATATGACATTTGATTAAAAACAGTAAATTAGATGTCTCTGAAAAGGGAATCTGTGAACTGAAATATAAGTGAGGTGGAAATATCCAAAATAAATCTGAAAGAAACAAGTACATGAAGTACAAGGAGGTTAAGAGAGTAAGTTATATAAGGAGATTAAACTTCTAATTATTTTGGAGTGCCACAATGAGAAGAGAGAATGCATAACAATACTTTCTTTTTTTTGCTATTATAAATTGAATTGTTTTTGTAGATTGATTGATTGATTGATTGATTTAATATATTCTCAAGTTAGGTAATATACAGTGTAGTCTTGGCTTCGGGAGTAGAATCCAGTGATTCATCTCTTACATCTAACACCCAGTGCTCATCCCCACAAGTAGCTCTCCTTGGACTTGACAAGAAAATATCTGAAATTTTCCAAAATCTATTAAAGAAGTCTAAACATATTTTCAAGAAAAAAAACTCCCTTAAGAATGATAAATAAAAACAAACCACATGCATAAACACATCACTGAAAAATTATAGAACATCTAAGAGAAAGAGAGGTTTTTACTTTAAAAAAGCTAGGGAGAGGGGCATTTGGGTGGCTCAGCTGGTTAAGTGTCTGACTTCCCCTCAGGTCATGATCTCCCGGGTTCATGGGTTCGAGTCACCCATTAGGCTCTGTGCTGAGAGCTGAGAGCCTGGAGCCTGCTTTGGATTCTGTGTCTCCCTCTCTTTCCGCTCCTTCCCCGACTCATGTTCTGCCTGTCTCTCTCTCTCTCAAAAATAAATAAACATTAAAAAAAGCTTAAAAAGCTATCATTAAAAAAGAAATGGAGGATATCTTTAAAAAAGAAATACTCATCTTGCCAGACAACATTTTAACGCAGAAACTGAAACTCAAATTCATAATGTGTTGAAATGAAATGACTGACAACATAAAATTGTGTATTTAGGGAAGACATCCTTCAATAACAAGGGTGACACACAAATGTTAACAGGACTTTGTCACCAAAAGAAATTTACTATAGAAAATAATAAAATATTTGCTTCAATAGGTAGAATGACACCACATGGAAGTTTGAGGATGAAGGAACGAAATGACAACTGTGAAAATGGAAACAAACATATATATGAGTGTGTGTGTGTGTGTGTGTGTATATGTGCATGTGTGTATACATGTGTTTATATAGGTAGGTCCATATACACATATGACACATACATAAATACATATATATATGTATATATACACATATATGTGTATATGTTTTATAGTTTTGTATATAAGCTACCTGAAACTATATAAGAAAAATATTATTTCATGAGGTTTTATGTAATATACATTCATATAATTTTGGAGGGAAATAGTAAGTAAAGTTTCTGAAGGACTATACACTATCAGGGAGTAAGCAAAAATGTCAAACTAGCAATAGGCTATGATATGTCAAGGATTCAGGTTTTAATTTCCATGCTATTCTTTCCAATGCAGTAGTAACTATCTACTTATAATTAGATGTAAATTAATTAAAATCCAATTAAAACTTTGGTTCTTCAGTCACACTGGCCACATTTCAAGTGCTCAATAGACATACTATATGGGTAGTTGCTACTATATTGGAAAACACAGATACACAAAATTTCCACATCACAGAAAGCTCTATTGGGACACACTGTATGCAGAGTAACACATAAAATAATGGAAGACTGAATGATGTCCAAAATAACAGAAAAATGCAATGATTAAAAAATCCCCACAATCTTAAATCAAAAAGTAAAACATATAGAAAGGAAAGTAGAAATAGCATATATTAAGGGGGTAGATTTAAAGGCTTAATATTGAGAATCACCTCAATGCAAATGTACTAAAATCTTCTAATTAAAAAAATTAAGACTACAAAATAAAATTCAATTATATCTTTCTTATAGATAGACATCTGAAATATATGTTCATGCAAGCTTGAAAATACAGGATAGAAAACACTGTATCATGCCTACAAGCAAAAGAAAGCAGTTGTAGCTATATTAATCTCTACTAAAATACATATTAAGGAATAAAGCATTACTAGAGATAAAGAGAACTCTTATTAATTATAAAAATGTTTATTTCACTAGTAAGCTAAAACAATTTTAAATGTGTATGTAATTAATAACATAAATTAAAATATCTAAAGCATAAGTTCATAGAACTGTAAAAAATTCAAAAGAGGCAACTTCAAAATTATAATGGACAATTTTAGAATATTTCATTGATTTATAGAACAGCCAAAAAAATCAATAAATGTATAGACTTGAACTATAAAATCAACACATTTGACCTAACAGAAAAATACAATGATCTGCTCCCTACAGTTACAGTAGATCAAAATTTTATGCACACACATAAAGCATATAAAAATTTTCTATACTATGGGAAATAAAATAAATATTAACACATTTTAAAGGAATTAAGCCACAGAGAAAATTTTATCTGACTTTAGTGACTTTAAGCCAGAAATCAGTTGCAAGTCTTCCTACCACCTGTATATATTTTGAAGTTAAGAAATGCACACTTAAAAAAAATCCTGTTATTTACAATAGCCAATATATGGAAGTAATCTAACTGTTCATTGATATTGATAGATGAATAAGGGAGATGTGATATATATATATATATATATATATATATATATATATATATATACACACACATATATATACACATATATAAACACACACATATACATATATATATAATGGAATGTCACTCATCCATAAAAAAGGATAAGATCTTCCATTTGCAACAATATGGATGGACCTAGGGGATATTGTGCTAAGTGAAACAAGTCAGATAAACACAAATAGCATAGGATTTCACTTATATGTAGAACCTAAAAACAAAACAAAACAAACAAAACAAAAAAACAAGCAAAACTATAAACAGATCCATAAATACAGAGAACAACCTGATGCTTGCCAGGGTGAAGAGAATGGGGGGGGAGGGTCAAAATAGGTGAAGGGGAGGAGGAGATACAGGTTTCCAGTTATGGATAAGTCATAGGGATGAAAGATACAGCACAGGGAATATAGTCAATGGTATGCAATAGATGGTAGCTATACTTGTGGCGAGCACAGCATAATGTACACAGTTGTAGATTCACTATGTTATATACCTGAAACTAATATAATGTTGTGTGTCAACTATACTTAAAAAAATTCCTTTGCCAAAGAAGACATCACAATGAAAGTAATTAAAAATTAGATTTTAGGGGCGCCTGGGTGGCTCAGTCGGTTGAGCGTCCGACTTCAGCTCAGGTCACGATCTCACGTTCCGTGAGTTCGAGCCCCGCATCGGGCTCTGGGCTGATGGCTCAGAGCCTGGAGCCTGCTTCCAATTCTGTGTCTCCCTCTCTCTCTGCCCTTCCCCCGTTCATGCTGTCTCT